>NC_090929.1:1414352835-1415602835 GCF_040938575.1 Ambystoma mexicanum | reverse complement strand
CATTCCTTTACAGGGTGGGTTGTATTTCGCAGTGTTGCTAGAACTGTCATGATAGTAATAAAGTAGATATTTATATATAACAACCTTGACTGGACAGTCCCTTTAATCTTTGGGTAATAATTGTATTGTCGCTCTGTTGCAACTAACCAACGATCAACAACCTTTCGGAGATAAGCCTGCCGTTCCGTCCATATTACAAAAATTGGACAAGGTGGTTTATAATTTGCTTGTGTCTCCTATCTGTTCGGATCCCTTCTGGTGTACTTGCAATGTGGGGCTGATAGATGGTTTAGAAACCGATATTCATCCCTGGAACACTGCTGCCCCGGAAGTTGATTTGTCACACGGTATTCCTTTTGTTTCTTATACTGCCAACATTAACATGAATCTAGGAGATATTTTTATTTACTGACCTTTCCAGTTACTTTGATTGTGCTAATCAGGAGGACTTTAGACATCTTTTGGGGCAGGGTATTCTTATGCATCTTTTAAATATCCTAAAAGATTGTTGCCCTGATATTTGGGTTTCAGTTAGGGTTTGGCCCAATGGAGAACTCACATCTTCCTTTCCCTCACTGCGTGGGATACAGTCTGGGTATGTTTTAACCCCCCCACCCCCCCCACATATTCACCTAATATATTAAACATCCTGAGGACTCTAGAGTAGCAGTATTAGATGTACCTAGAATCCCATGGTGCCCTTTTTCATTGCTGCTTTACATGGACAACGTTTTGCTCTTTTCTTCCACTTCCAGTGCCCTTTAGCCTCTAATAAAGCTTTAAACTGTGTTTATTACTTATTACGGTTTATCATGAAATTCTGTGAAATCCACAACTATGGTTGTTCAGGAGAGCAGTTGCTGTGCCACTGGCTACTCTGAAGCAAGACTGATAGTTATGGAGGCAGCCAACAGATTAAGTGTGAAGCGTAAGCTGGGGGATAGCCAGATTTTCCAGGAGTTTGCCCAAGAATTAAGTGATAGAATTTGGGTGAAAGTTTGCCGGACAGGTAGGATCAGAAGAAGGCTTTTTTAGGAGGGGGTGCACAAGGAAGTGCTTGAGGAGAGAGGGGAAAGATCCAGTGGTGAAAGAGTGATTGCAGAAATAGGCCAAGGCTGGAGAGAGGGTGGCAATGAGGTCCTTGATGGTTCTGAAGGAGCAGGGGATCACCAGTTTGGACAACACGTTCATAGATCGGACTTGTCTAGAGACATTGTCAGGTGTTGTCAGAGAGAAAGAGGAAAAAGGAAGAGGAGAGAGAGAGAGGTGGCCAAAGGGGGCCTGAGAGAGGTAGAGGAAGATGAAAGCGAGGACAGGATGTCCTGAGTTTTAGTGGTGAAATGAGGGGCCAGAGCCGTAAAAAAAGCCTGGGAGGGAACATGCGAGGTGGAGACTGCAGTAGGATTGGTCAGCTCCTTGCAGATTATGAAGAGTTTAGCTGAGTTGTTAGAGGCCGCAGAGATGCAGGCTTGGAGATGGACCCTGCTTGTGGAGTGGACTGAGAGACTGTATTGCCTTTGGAGCAGGTGGCAGGCCAATCTGTCAGAGGATGCGCCCAAAGCCCTCCACTTCCTCTCAGCCACCCTGCACTTGCGTTTCAGGGCAGCGAGGTTGCAGTCGTATCAAGAGTTACACTTGGAGGCAGGCTTCAGACGGATTCTCATGACAGGGGCATGGATGTCCACAGTGTTTGAGATAGAAAGATGCAGGTTACAGAGGTTTGAGCTAGATACACATAACTGCATAGCACTGGGACATTAGCAACTGAGTGAACAAGCATCAAAGGTTTGAATGTCATGAATATATTTTTTCTCTTTTCGCAGTAACAGAAAAAGCTTACTACCGCAATGCTAAAAAGTCGCCAACGCAGTTAACGGTTATATTTGATTTGATAGTTATACTTAGATTTTTTGCTGCATTGCTTTGGTTGTTTGCTTTATTTTGCACCTGGAGTGAGAACTGCCAATTCTATAGTGTATTGCCATTCGGAATATGCAGTGTCTGGAGACGTCACTGCTGTTCAGTATTAGCAAGAAGCTTCGGCCACACTGTGCATCAGCAGAAACCGAGTTATCCAGGCATAGACTGGGTTCATAGCTCAGGAAACACATGTTAAATGGCTAATTAGCATTAGCAATATGCGATGAATGAAGCATAGTTGGAGGCCCAGAATTGACACGTACCTTACATACTCATTTCCATTCAAAATGCAACAAGCCTCCGTTCTGCTTTGACTCCATATTATCGCTTTATTCAAGCATCTTTTTCCGTTACTGTATATTTTATTTTGTCTCCGGTTATTATAACGGGAATAGATTCCAATAAACCGTGGCACGGCGATGCTGACTGGCCCACAAGCGTTATCGCTTGGCGACGTTACGCTGCTTGGAATTCAAGGGCTGGCTCGGCTGCTGCGCTAGGTCATTACACGCAATCTGCTTCTTGTCTGTCAAGCTTCTTTTGGCCGCAGGAACCATTTTGATTATCTGTTGAAAAGCAGCTGCTCCCAGCCTTGCAGGATCAGCTGATCAGGATACTTCTCGGGGATATGGAAATTAAAACAGGAGGATCTGGCGGTGTACAGCAGTACGCACATTCAGAATTGTGCTGCTTTTCTAATTGTGTTTGTCTCTTAACTGATTTGAATTTATAGAAATGCTGCCTTATCAGTCAACAATAAAGTCGATTCTCTATAATGCTTGGGGGATCCCCAGACTTTCTCTATAGAACAACATTAGTAAATAGGGACAAAGACATATGGGACGTCGCTGGGAAGTCCATGAAATGTATGATAATTATAAGACTTGGTACAAATGTGTCACTTAGCACATATTGTTGATTTGCAACTATTGCAAATTATTATTTTTCACAACAATGATCATTTCCCTTTTCATTTTATTCAGCTTAAAATACTATTTGATATGGGGGAACAATGAACAACATTTCGTAAGATAGTGCACAATTATTTAACAGAGCGCACAGTGAAAAACAAAACTTTCCCCTATATCCTCTAAATTCCTAGATAGGCAAGAGTTTGTCCCGCTTATCTAATAGGCGATAGCGTAACCACAACTCAAGACTAACGCAAAGGAAATAACTCGAAAAAACTGTAAACCTATGAACTGTTCAAGAAATCTAAAAAAACAATCATCATTTGTATACATTTGGTTAATGAAAACGATATAGCTACAAATAAAACACACATTTCAACTCTGTGAAGTCTGTGGTAGACCCATCTAAATTCATTTTATTACACCAGAGTATGTATGGGCGGAAGACATCGACATCTTAATGAAATAGCATGGTATTATCAGGTTTATTAGATGACATTCATTATAATGTGTTGACCGGTATCTGCAACAGTGTTGCTCATCAGGACAGAAGGTTCACGTCAAACTCAATATACGAAACAAAGTGTCTATAGACTGACCAACAATAACATATTTCTTGTGCAATGCAATAAAAAGTATATTGATAAAATGATCGACTAGTTACTGCATTCAGTTCTACTGGACACCCCATTTCTGGACAGTCAGCATTAATAGGCTGGCGTGGCATTGTCCACAAATGGTTGTTGAAGGTTCTATACAAGAATATGTAAGTGACACTTTAATGATCTATTTTCACTTCATGTTTCATTTTAAATACTACGTATGTGCTCACTTAGACCACACACAAGCTAATTAATAAGAAATGAGTGATCCAAACCCATCCTGATCACATTTTACGGCAAGAAATTTGATGATCAAAATGATTGCTTGCAGCCAAGAATTAATAAAAGATAGTCTGTGGGAACTCATTGTTGTGAAATGTGCTTACACCTCAAACTTATTTTTATAGAGGCTTCCCATTGATGCAGCTACATTACATAATGTGACCTGCTTAGGAAACTAATCAGTACTGAGACCCCAATGGCATTCTTTCCCACATAGGCTGTTGGTCATGATTTAGGATTAATCCAACACCATGGCAGCATCTGCGAATGAGATTCTCAATCCACGGACAATACCATCTTGGTGTCAAATGAATGTGGTTGCATAAATGGTGTACCATACTATGTCAAGCTCCATCTTCAGATGGTTCGGAACATAGTTTTTCATTGCTTTATCTGTATACTAATTTACGTCACAAAGCATAGCATAAATCCTTGTTGGTGTTCTGAATGTACCCTTACAAAGTAGACAACACTCACTTAAGTCATTGGCTCAGAAGGAAATTGATAAATTGATTCAAATAATACAGCTTTTAAAAATTCTTTGAAAAACTTTTCACAATGTGTCTTATAAAAAGGTTTTATCACATGCTCTTATAATATATATTAGTACATAGCGGGGGCGTGGCTGTGTCCTCCCAGCCAATGGGGAGGCTCAGAGCGGGGGCATTACCATACGGTAATACCACCAATCTGTGCCTCTTCATGGGGAGGCAGCCATCTTCCCTGCCGGGGAACTAGGTGAGTGCCCCCCTGCCCTGTGTTCCCCACCCTCCTTTGGCACACAGATTTCCCTCCTACCTGCCCCACTTACCTTCTCCTTTCTCTTCCTTTTCAGGAGCAGACACGTCAGGAACACGTCTGTCCCTGTCACGTTTGCTCACGATCTGTGACACACCCCTTTGAAAAGGGAGAAGGGACTACTCATAGTCCCGTCTCCCTTTCCATGGCATCCTTCTTTTTTATCCATTCGCTTTGCTAAGGCCTGTAACTATGGCCCCCTTGGCATTACCTGATGTGCTAATGCCGCTCATCCTTCGGCTCAGGGCTTATTGCTTAATTCTAGAATAGACCTGGGAGGGAGTGTCTATAGCTTGTCTTCTTGCAGGTTATTCTAAGCTCTTATTGTCACTTTTGGCAACAAGAATTACCGACTTCTAGATCATCTCAATGAAAGTCTATATCAAACACTGTTTGCAAGTGATGGCCTTTGAATGGCCTCATTCAGTCCTTCTTGATAAAAATTTAAATATAAAGATCTATTTTGTTCACACTTAAAATACAATTTGTGACACATCTCTTTACCAAAATGGCTGAACTATAATCTTGTTCTGAATGTCCCTTCTCTCTGAAACAAGTGGTGCCATGATTTTACAGGTGTGTATACATGATTTATATTCTCACATTCCCCTTCACACTGGTGCAGTAGTCATTCTAACATACTGTTTGTTATATGGGCATGTAAATAGGTGTACCACGTGGCTGGAGTTACAGTGCATAACATATTTCTGAACTAAGGGAGTTTTTAGTTAAATGTTCACTGTGGTAGTGCATTGTAGTTGAACACATACTGTGCATGATCCACATGGGGCATGGCCAGTGGGTGTGGGTAGTTTGTTGGGAAGGAGAGGAACTTATCCGACCCCCCTAGGAGAAGGGGGCGTGCTAAGAAACCCTGCACCAACACAATACTATAAGAAATATAGATCCTTAGACTTTGTGCAGACGTATAAAGACTACCAAGACAAGTAGGAAGGGGGGCACATATCCATGCCTGAGCTGTGGCAATTGCAATAATCTTACAAAGGGTCCTTTTGTTTTTCATCCCCACATGGGAGAACACATATTGTTAAGGAATGTGTGGCATCTTCTGTACAGAAAACGTCATGTACTGCATTAGGTGCCCCTACAACACGTACTATGTGGGAGAGATCAAATGACGGGTGAGAGTCAGATGGAATGGGGATAATTCTCGTGTACGAACCAACAATATGCACTCATCAGTAGCACGTCCCTTTTTTAACATGGCCATGAGATTCCAGATCCTGGAGGTATTGACTACAAAAGAATTCCGAGGAGATATCGCAAGAAGAAGAGTGCAGATGGAGGGCTTTAGGGCTCACAGATTGGAGTCCATGGTGCCATATGGCATGAATGAAGAATTTAATTTGCACTGTTTTTTGTAAATATGAGTCTTGAATGTACAGTGTTTCTTACTACATATCATGATTGTATTGAACAATAAAATATGCTGCCTCTTGGTGATACGTGTCGAATTTATACTGCAAATTCCACCACACACCATTATTGAACCATATGATTGAAATTGTTTGGATCTCTGACAGTCTGTGATATTGACTAAGCACAGTAACTATACTGATGTATTTCCTTCACCTTTCATTACTGTCCTATAGCTCACCCATCCACTAGGATGTTCTGAGCATCCCTCTCTCATACCATGGGGGTTAATCGCAAGATGTATTCAAGGCTGCAAGTGGGTTCATGAATGAGAGGCACCTTTTCACCACTTATGAGCTTGTTCAAGTCCCTGATGCTGTACCTTACGCTGTGGATGAGGGTAGGTGGGCACTATCCAGAGCTCTATTGAGATGTTATGAGTATGTTGTATATATTTATGGGTTTAACACTCAAATCGCAGTTATTTATGCATACTCATGAAACTGACCTTCATCAGCAGACAAGTACTAATATTGATCCATGGGTTTTTTTCACAGTTCACACGTTTTTTTAGACCACGATTGATCACAAGAGATGTGGAAGATACAGATGCTGTGTTTCATGACAGGTGACTTGCGACAGGTTGTGAGTTGTGTGCACGAGTTGCTCATTTGCTGGCAGCGGACGTATGCAGTTTTTTCCCGCTGACACAGCACGTTTTAGAAACGTTGTCAAATGCCAGGGGTCCTGTGACTCACTACTCTAAATAATACACTCTGTGATGCTCTAAGCTGCAGGCCTGAGCATCTAAAGTGGCACACTGAACGGGAGTAATCTGGTAAGGCGATGACACAGACAGTGGGGTATCGTAAATTTAGATAACTCATCACTTGTAGAGCTGACAAGATTTTCCTGTGTTTCCATCCAGATTTGTTTATGTGATTTTGGCCAGGCTCTCCTGAGCACAGGCTCCTCGACACTGGAGCGAATTCCAAGCGTATTCTGCAGATGCACGCTGTATGTCAATAACCAGCACCCGAAGTGCACCAAAGTGTGCTGTTGGGCTGACATGCTGCTTAGCTCCCTACAGCCTTGCCATCGACAAGAGGAAGGGCCCTTCAAAGCTACTCCTTGCATCGCAACGCAGTGGACTAATTTCACTTCAATAGCAAAAATAATGTCTTTGGTTGGATTCTGTCTTTACTTCGCATTTCTGAAGACGGGACGGATTGCTCAAACTTTGCTGTTTTGCCTGTCTCTAGATCTCTGCACTGGTCCCGCCTCTTGCTACCCAGAGATCCTACATTAGCCCAGTACACGCGCACCAGCGCTCGTGCACCTGGAGTGCACCAAAGTGTGCTGTTGGGCTATTTGGGTGTGCGGGTTTGCAGGTTGCGTGCCAAATCTTTTATGAACCTTCATGCTGCTACAGCACATCAGGGTTGAGGATGCTTTTTGGAAGGTAATCAAATTTGTTTATAATCCACATTACAATACTAATGTAACCTACATGTGCAAGTACATCTGCCTGTATGTTCGAGCACTCGTTGTATCAGCTTTAGTGCTAAAGTAAACTCTGCAAGACTAACATAGAGGTACGGGGTGTCAGTAAGCCTTTTTGGCGCTTACCATGGGAATACCACTTTAAACACGCCTTGATATGGTGAACCTCAACTATTTAACTAAAGCGCTTCCTAGCAAAACACAGTAGAATCGTCCTAGTGAGATCCTGTTTTGACACGCAAATCTAGTTAATTTCATAACTTTGTTGTTCTTCTCACAGGGTCTTAGAAGCGGGAGAAAGCTACATGCGAGGCTTGACACAGCTCCGATTAATACAAATCCAATGACTGAAAGTCCGGTCCAAGTAGATTATGTGCCATTGAAATTGTCTCCTGATGAAACTGACTAAATGTCGTTGAGGAGTTCTGAAGCACAGAGATCTCTATCTAGCTCCACTAAGCCCCTTATCAATTCTGATTATTCACAGTCTAAGGTTGCATTAGCAACAGTGCACAGTCATGGCCTTGCTACTAACCCACCCATAACATGTGCTCTTCATGAAGTAAATAACATTGATCACAATATTAGTAATATTCCAACCCCAGCTAATTATGTAACTTTCGCGAATAACAGTGCCTCAATTGTTAACTCTGACGAGCAATTTAAAAATCATATTTCTGATATCTCTATGCTCGCCCCAGTTATTGAGGCAGAGTTAGGAAAGAGTTAGGAAAGCATATGAGATTATCATTAGGTCCCTCTACCCCAGTTACTCAGAGGAGGACGGGGTAGAGTATGTATAACAATGTTTGGTTGTTATCTGCCATCGTCTAGTTCTCCAACTCATACAATAAAAAGCAAATATTTAAACACTGAGTCCTATGATCAAACTTGTCAAGGGGACCATGAGTACGGCTTGGGAGCACAGAATCCCATGGTGGGTAATTGTAGCATCTGCTTCTGTTTTGTCCACCAGTGCAGGCAGTGGAATGCTATGAGGTGGTATGCAACCTTACAGGTCATCAGGGTTTCAAAGCTGTCAGTTAGGATTCAGGATGGGAGATCTAGCTTGAGAGGATGCTTGTAACTTAGCTCCTGCCTCCCTTTCCCCAACTTGCCCTGCAACCGAAATAGAGCAAGTATCTTTTACATATACCAGCCTCCAGCGTCATCTCTATCCTCCTGCGACTCCTCCAGTATCCCCAATACTACAGTAATGCACCGGTTGGTTCTCCTGGTTCTCCTCCACAATCTTCTGATAATAGTGTGAATGAGCATTATTATTTTCCAGCTCTTACGCATATTTTGAATTTGACAAGGGACATGAATAAACTCACTGGGAAATTAGAGCAATGAAGTTATCACTGTCAGATATTTTGGGGAAGTTGAACAAACTAGAAGGGCTATTGTTTGCATGTGATACAATATTAGCACTTTCTTCTGCAGCTAAAAGGGCTGGAAATTGCGAATCAAAATGTATACAAACCATAGCTCTTGCCTCCATTCCTGAACACATATCCAAGTCCTATGCCGTTGTCGCAATTAGCAGGAACCCTGAAAGAGAAGGGCATAGCAAGGACTCGGATGATGTTTTATCAAAAGCTGTTGCCACTAACTCTGCAAAAATTGAAAAAATGGTGAATGATGTGACGGTTTTGGTGGATGCTCAAAAGGCTCGATCCAATGATTTAAAAGTTGACTGTCAACCCATTATGCCCCAATAGTCCCTCAGCGTTGACTAATCTATTGGATTTAGCTGTAGAAATTGATGCTGTATCAGAGGGAAAGGTAGATGTAGATATGGACTTAGAAATCCATGAGATTCCTGCTGCTGGGCCTACACGCAGGGAGAAACGATTGGCCCTTAGAGCTCAAAAAAGAAGAGCTTATAGAAATAAATTACAGATAAGCTCTGACAAAAAATCTAACAACCAGCCTGCTAAAAAAATGAATGGTCTCAGTGCAAATATTAAAACATGATGTAATCTATCTAATGATGATGTACTCATTGACCTTCATCAATTAGATCTAAATAGCTCCTGGATATTAAGAATGATGTCCAAGCATCTTCATCAAAACCTCTGAAACTAGTGGAAGAGAAAAAGAAAAACAAAATAACAATAGCATTCTCTTTAATCCTGAAGTGGAGGATGTCCTTGGAACCAAACCTAATGTTGAGGAGGACATGAATTGTGAAAATTCCCAGAATTTTGGTAGGCAGAACAGACTGAATTGTCTAAGTTTTATCCTATAATTGGGATTAAATAAATATAGAGGGGTAATGCCCTGTCAAAATGGGCCAGACAATCAAAATCCTAGTGGGGAAAACAGGGATAGACCAATTCCGCTGAAGATGAACTAATCGACCTCACGTAATATGTATCCGGAAGAGGGAAATCGTAGCTCCAGAATTAATCATGAGCAATTTGATACAGCTATGCTGGAGACACGTTATGATAAATAAAAAAATCCATCAGTGGGGTGCAGAGTGGCCAATCCAGGACAATACTATTGAATTCCCCTTGCATTGGCAATATGGAGAGTGGACATACTATGGCCCTGGTTAAAGTTACCTTGGATCCACTCTCAACGGACACAGAGAGCTGTAATCGAGACAAACAAAATGATGTTGTTTCTTTAGTTAAAAATGATATTGTAGAGAATGCTAACACGCTACCCATCTCTATCCCAGTGTTGACGACTGATCTTCCTACAATAATGGGATGGGAAAGTGATACAGTGAAAAATGGGAGGGTGCGTATAAAAAGGTAGTATATGCTGAAAGCATTTCAAACAATTCCTTCATTGAGAACCCTAAGATCTGAAGACATCGATTGGATAAGACTGGCGCTCAATAATAATAACCATATGATATGTTATTACAAATCATACCTTATTATGAAACTCATATGGGATCAAAGATCTGATTTCACGCACATAGGATTAACGCCACATATATTTAACTCAATAGAGGACGCAACCACTTTTGTTAAAACTCAACCTCCTATTAATGAACCTGTGATTTGCCAACTCAATGATGGTCTTCCGCCTAATATTAATGAAGACATTGTACAACAATTTACGGCATTTGCATTGGTAATTAAGGATCTTACCTGGCTCGAGCTTTTGATAAATAAAGTATCAGTACAACAAACAAAAAATGCCTGTGGCGTAGCGATAAGGCACTTACGCTTATCTCATGGAATGCATTTGGGATTAGGAATTTTTAATTGTGGTTCAAAGAAACTGTGGTAAATGATAAACCTGCAGTTATACTACTTCAGGAGACTATGAACATCTCACATTTTACTATAGAAGGTTATGATGTTTATATACAACCTGCCAATAGAGGCCTCATTGGTAGACATTCTGGTGGCTTAACCATCTTGGTTGACAATGCCCTTAGAGTGTCCTCTACTTTGAAATACAACCAAGATGATCTATTGGCCGTTTAATTAGTCTTCCACGGTGACCCCGGTATCAGCTTTTTAAAATAATTTGAATCTACTGCAACCGAGTGAAACATCCCCTATTGGACATGCTATCCCTGTTGGATATGATCCTCAAAGATGCAGTCACGCAAAATCCCCAGGTTAAAATAGTAATAGGGGGTGATTTCAACTCAGCTTGCTATGTTCCTCCCTCAACAAACTCAGAGGATTTGCATAAATGCATCACCAGCTCGTCAAATAATGGACGAACGGGGGTTAATTGCTTCCTTGACTGGGACATACAAATGGTTGACTCTGATCAGAACGGCCCTAAATATACATGGTTTAGATGCAAATACAAATCGTTTATAGATTATTTCTTTATGTCTACACACTTATGTATAGTATGTGACCCAGTTATTATAACTAATCCTGTATTTGGTCATCATATGGTCCTTAATTTGATACTTAGATTACTGAACAGGCGATTTAACATGGAACCTAATCTCACATTAATTAAACCGGATCGATTCCAATTGTCTGTAATATGGAATCCAGGGACCTGTCGTAGGTTAGTTCAGGAGATCAAACTTGATAGTAGAATGAGCATATGTTCTACCTTCGATGGTCTAACAATAGCCCAGATCGAGGAGAATAATGGGAGACTTATTAAACATCACTTAAATGAACTTGCTATGGAAAAAATAGCCGACCGTCAAGTTGTGAATCATCTACATTGTTTCAACATGGGGCTCGCCAAACTAAAAAGAGCTAAGAATAAACAGATAAGAGAGCTAAAGAAATACAAATACTTGCCTTCCGTTATGTCAAATGAAAATTAAAAAAGAAGAATTGGTCAAGCTTATAAAAACAAAATAAAAACTTTGAAAAAGGACCTATATATAGCGGATAATCAACATATGATATTAATTTGATTAAACATAACTCTAGGTATGCGTGGACTACCTTGAGAACTCTAACTGGTGACCATCAGGCTTTTACTGAACCATCTATCTCTGCCAATTTGTGGACTATATACATAACTGAAAAATATTGAATAGCTAGCAAGTATGCTGATATCAGAATTTCACCACTTTGATAATTGATGCTTCTCCATGGTCACATAATGATATAATAAGGGCCAAACTTAGCTTAAGAGTTCTAAGTCTGCCGGTCCCGATGAGATCCCGCCTTGCATTTTAAAAATGGATCTGGCGATATCGGCAAAAATACTTAAACAAAAATGTGATCCTGTTTTTCATTCCAGATCCATTCCTGCCTCATGGTGCTCAGCAAACCTAATCCCTATATATAAGAAGGGTAATGATACAAATCCAGCTCCTTTTAGACCAATAGCGCTGATGGATGCCTCGTCTAAACTTTTCTGAATACTTATTCTGGAGGAGCTACAAGGATATATTTCCCTCCGTGATATACTCTCCCGCTATCAGGTGGGATTTCATAAGTATATGGGCTGCACACTCAATGAGACAATTATTGCCCATATTCTACACCAAACGAAATACTCTAACTCTGGCCCAGTCTACATGGCCGCACTTGATATGACGGCTGCCTTTGATAAGTAATTAGAAACCAATTGTGGAAAAAAATGCTTAACCTTGGAATTCCTACACATTTAGTAGCTATTATTGTGATGCTACATACTAACACATATTACAGGATTAGGCTTAATAGAGAGGGGGTCCTTACTGATCCTATTCCTTCTGATATTTGAGTTAAACAGGGCTGCAACCTAGCAGCAATCCAGTTTAACCTTTACATGAGTGATTTGGATGGTATGTGGAAGCAAGCAAACATCTTTCAGGTCAAATTAGGCAAATTGTGTTAAATTGGATCGCCTTTGCGGACAATCTGCTCTTCTTTGACAGGACACCTTTTGGCCTGCAAAATGAATTGAATTTGTCTACATCATTTGCACAAAAGCATAATCTGCAGGCCAATCCTTCCAAATCGTATATTGTAATCTTTTGTAACAGGAAACTGAAAATATGTAGGTTTACTTGGTCAATTGAAGATGCACCCATTGCGCGAAAATCATCTTTATGATATCTGGTGTATACCCTCACGAATGTAAATTCGATAGCCATGTGGAAAGAGACCTTGAACAATAAAATCAAAGCCCTGATGTCTCAAATGAAGATTATCTGTTGGAAATATTGAAAATTCTCATTCCTCCCCCTTATCCAATTCTATTTGTGAAAGGTGGAACACACTACATTATTGTATGGCCTGGATATGTGCCTGCTTGCGATTGAGACTCTCCTAGAAACTCTCCAGGGAAAGCTCTGAAAAACGTACTTTGGGATTAGCGTTATCTTTACCAAATTCCTTAATTTGTCGTGAACTTGGATTACTACAACTTTCATCAAAATGGCACTAGCATATGATGAAAAATGATGTTAAAATTATCAATCAGCCGAGGAACTCGTTGTATGAGGACTTATGCCAAACGGTCAAGGATGCTAAACCACCCTCTGTAGTGAGATTTGTTGAAAAGCTGAATGTAACACCAAAGGATCTTTGTGAACTGCTTCCGAGCTGTAAACGTGGATTCCCAGATTATGAAAGGTGTATGCTAGTAGAAAAGCTATCGGGGTACAAGTCTTATTATGAATATCCTAACTATGTGAGGAAACACAGAGAAATAGCACAGTTTCTACTGAAATTTCTTTGTGACAAACTAAGAATGTTGTACATGCGTTGTAAGCTAAATCAATTCCCAACTAACGAACGGTTACAATAATGGTACCACAATACAGTTAATAGTGAAACTGGGCACTGTTGCATTTGTAATCATATAAAAGAGTGGGAAACTTTAAAACATCTGGTTATCTATTGCTCATACTTTGAAAATATCAGGATTATGATTATCCAGGGAAAAACTTTGGATCAGATGTATGTGGGGAAACCGTCAAGCCTTGGTCTTAACAGTATTTTGGTTTTAATTGATGAGAAATTAACTGAAATGTTGAAGAAAAAGAAATGGTCAAATCTTAAAATATGAAATATCAAATTTAAATTTTTAAGTTTATCGGACCTAGTGGTTTGGTGTTATTAAACACAAGGAATTATGAACAAATGAATCATTACAAATGAAGGCTGATTTTATGTATTATGTAGTATGTTAATGTTATTATGGATATTTTTAAAGATGGTGAATTTTATGATTCCACCTATGGCTCCCCTCTCACTTGACTTACGAGATGTTGGACATAAGTGAAACAACTAACAAGGAATACCTCTACTTCTTTAATATGTCTGGCATGATATGCCATAATGAATCGAGTGACCACAACGATAATCCATGTGTACAAAGTGAAAATATCTAGGGTGCGTTGTAGTGCTGTCAATTAAATTTAGAAAAGAAATGTCACACACACACAGAAGTGCACTCATGGGAGCTGACTTGATGGTGATCTGATTATAGGGAGTGTTTTAAGTGTTTTATCTATTATCGTATTTTTAAGGGACTTTTGTAATGATGACATGTAATTGTAAATGTATGTGTTTTAAGTAAGTATTTTTATTGTTATATCGGAATACACTTTGTAAAGGTTTAATTGTACAAACCAAATACACATAAAAAAAAATAAAATTAGAAAAATAACCAGCTACACCAGGTAATATGAATTGCCATAATTTAGCGATTGTTTGCATGCATGGTTTACCGTTGCCAGCACAAGTACAGCGAGAGAAATAGAAGGCTTTGCCACCTCATCTGCACTTGTCTGCGTGGTTCACGGTTTGCTATGGTACAGCAAGATTGTTGAGTTTTTGGCGATGGGTTGCAGGATGAACATATGGTCTTTTAACTAACATCCCTAATGGCTCCTTTCTTCTTTTTTCTTCCTTTCTTTTTCCCTGTTCCTTTTTCCCTTGTTTTTTTTTCTCAAATACATGTAGGAATTTTGTATTTTAAATAATGACTCATGTGATTAAACTGAACCTTGTGACAATTGTGTGCATTATGAAAACTGTGCCCCAATTTGTACGGAATTGTGATGTGCGGATGATGGTGGTTGCAAATTGGTTCATGCTCCCTTATGTCACGGGGTGATGTCTATGCATTATCAATTTCCGGGTCTGATGACATTGGCTGTAATATTGTGCTGATTTACTGCGTTGAAGTCCTGGAGACAGGTTGGTTTGCTTTACACTATCTATGCATGGCTATCTGCCCTGACGCTGGACATGTCGTCTGAAATGCACTGCCATTTTTAGCATTTTGTGGCATAGGCTGCTGACGATGGTCATTTGTTAACATCAATACTGCTGGTTTTCCACGAGTTAAGAGTATTAGTGACATGATTTATAATAAGCAAGCAATGAGAGACGAATATTAGAACATCATAATTGAATGTTTTTCTAGCCTCTGAGCTAGACAAAGGGAGAGCAACCTATACCGTAGTCTCACCGGCCTTGGTTCATATTGTAAACAGGCACCATTTTATAGCTATATTAGAAAAATGTGGCCCTGCATGGCTGTGCAGTAGACACAGACCACAAACCTAAAGAAAACAACCTGAATAGGCCCAAAGTCTGATGATAGGGATACCCATGCTGTTAGCTCCCACAGAAACTATCCTTTGTTCCACAACTTTTGCCAATACTTGTTATCCCTAGAAGGAATGTGCCTGAAAGGCCACGAGACAGTACCAAGCGCCCTCACAGTGCATGTTAATTATAGCCAGGCCAAAGCAGGTCTCCGACCCCACCCGGCCAACCATGACTTATGGCACCCACACTGTCCCAGTACTGAGACCCCCGAATTTCACAATAGTAGGTGACCCCAGACAACTAACCATAAACCCACTGGCCATAAAAGATCTAAAATAGCACAACCATTCCACCTTATTTAATAATGACAACATTTGTAATGCAAGGTACAAGGTGGAATAAATTATAGTCCAAAGCGAGGGTGGAAGCCTTGGGTGTAGATAATGTGATACAGAATGAGTGAAGAATGTGTGGGTCAGACTGATCTTAAGACTCCCCCTGTGTCAGTCCCCGAGCCTCCCAGATGCACGGCATAATGACAGAGTAGCATTGTCTTACATAGTAACTAATTGCAAACTCGACCTTGGTTCCCTGGAGATGATGAACCCAGCAGACCTGTTGTGATTGAAGACGGATAGACAGGGCTGCGGGCAATGACCTGGCATATTCTATAGAGCAGGCTGGCCATGTATAAGGTTTAAACAACCAGCCACTCAGGTTTTTACTGTATATGTTAAGTCACTTATGATGATTTGTTTCCTTATCAAATTCTGCTTGTACCATTTTTCGGCAGAACGATCTTGAGCAGCAGAGTTCTTTGCTGGCATACTTATTTTTGTGTGATTAAAATGTGTTATCCTTGCAAGAATATCTTGGTGTTTTTTCCCCAGCGGGCTGTATTTTTTTTGGTGTGAGCGTTTGGGAGTATGCTTTCATTTGGTGACCGTGACGTGATCCCAGCATACCCCCATACCTGCAGAGTTGTCCAGGCAGCCTCTCCAAAAGGGCCACAGCCACCTACAGAGACCAGTCCCCAAAACGTGTATTTCCCAGTGGATGTGGTGAGAAACCAGAGGGTATTCTCCCAGGTCAACCTCAAGAATCCCTTATTCAGTTGGCCAGGGGAGAGCTGGCGCTCTCCGATCCCAACCCTGGGGGTGGACGTGTGAGGGAGGATCATCTGTGTAGGGGAGCCCAGGGTTATGATCGGGGGTATGCCCCAGGTGAGTGTCATACTCCGGCCCTGGAAAATGTGGGACTGCTGGAGGGCGTACTAGGTTCCATCACGTTAACATTAAAAGTGATGCAGCGGTCTATTCTTGCAATATGACCACCACTATAATTATGCATTGGAATCGTGCCCTGGTGCGTTGCAACTCTGTGCGATACGCTCAGGGGCTAGAGTATCCTCCTGTGTTCCTCTATGTCACTGTTCTTCCCTAGTCCTCTCATTCCTCCCTGTCCCTCCTGTTGCTGTTTGCCTCATTCCTGCTTCCGTGTATGGTGCGGACCCCTCTTCACACACGCTGCTAGAACTTTCCTGTTTCACATCCAGCATGTGTGTTACCTTCTTCCGGGTTTCCTTCACTCGACGTGTCATTATTCCCTTGTGCGGAGCTAACGGTCTGCTGGATTCCGCGACCGAACCTGAGGAATACTACCTTCTACAGTGCTCACTTTGGTAGCCTGTTCAGCCTCATTCATCCATTGAATCTGATACAAGTTACACCCAGTGCAGGCTGGGTAGTGTAGTACCTGAGACTCTCGTTCACGCTCATGGAATAAATCATACCGGTACTACAACACAGTCATCAAGGACCACCTCGACCACCATCTCCAGGGTTTTTCCGCATACTGTTTTTCCCTGGTTTGGGGTGGGCTCCCCGGAGTCCACGCTGCCGGGCAAACTGCCTTATAAGCAAAGTGGCCTCTGGGGGAGCCCGTCCCTATCTCTTCAAAAAGAAAGGAAAGACCATAAAGAAGAAACCCATCGATTCTTGGAGAGAAAAGAGATTGGAAATATCTGCTGAAGAATCCTCAGAAGACATTGCAAACACTTCAGGTGAATAGTGGGCTAGTGGAAAGGGAATAACTCCTGGTTTTAATCCACTAGATTCTGAGAAATTGCAATGCCCCAAGACTATGGCGAGCTTAGGACAATATCAAGAGCTGGTTAATGCCATCCAAGGACTCACAGTTTAGGTAGAGACTCTAAGGGCTGAATACATGGCTTTGCATCAACAGATTCAACAGAGGGATGATCATCGGGGAGACCTACCTCCCTTATACTTATCCTTCTGCAAGTTTGATGGTAATCCTCGGAAGCTTAAGGAGTGTCTAGATGCTTGCATTATCCATTTTAAATTCTGCCCCAAAGCTTCTGAAACTGACCGAGCGAAGGTGGGGTTTTAGATCTTTAACTTGGTGGGAAATGCCTTATTTTGGGCATCCCCACTAGTGATCAGCAATGACCCAGTGCTCAACAATTATGGCAACTTTGTGCAACAATTCAGAAATAGATTTGAAAGACCCAAAGTTTTCTATACCATGTATGAAAACCTACTTGACATACGACAAGTTACGACAGACGTACAAACTTATGTCTCCTGCTTTCAAAAGGTGGCCACTGATGCGGGATGGCCTGAGGCAGCGCAACAGACCATCTTTAGATGCTGTCTCCACAAGGACATAAAAGATGAATTAGTGAGAGTGGCAAGACCCACTTCTTTCTAGGAGCTTGTTTCCTTGTCTCTGCAGATTGCATTCAGGTTGACAGAAAGAAAAGCAGAAAGAAAGAAACCTAGAGTCAGGTTGCCTTTTTCCAGCCAACCCTGCTTACCAGAGAAGATAACCTCAGATGAACCAATGCAAATTGGAGCAGCTAGAGATCCCCTTACGGCCAGTCAACAGAAGAGATGTAAGGATCTTGGTCTCTGCATGTAATGTGGGTCAGACGCCCATCTGTTACGTAACTGCCCTGAGGTACCTCCCAGGAGCCTGGGAAACGACAGACCCCGACCCTGATCAGGGACAATGAAGGGGTTAGTACAAGCGGTCCCTCTAATACGACGCAACCCACTACACCTGACTTATGCCATCTTATGGTTTTCAAGGTACTAACTGATTGGGACAGAGGAAATCCGGTAGAATGCTTGGCAATGCTGGATTGTGGAGCAGCAGGCAATTTTGTGGATGAGCAATAGGCTAAGAACCATCTGATCACTAGGCGTCAAAAGACTAAACCCACACCCATTGAAGTAGTGGATGGGGCACCATTAACCTCAGGCCCAATAATCCAGTAGACCCAGGAATTAAGTGTGAGAATAGCATATCATCTCTAGTACTTGACATTTGATCTAATTAGAGCAGCACATTTCCCAGTCATATTGGGTATACCTTGGCTCCGAAGGCACAATCCAAGTATCAATTGGAAACTGAACACAGTGCAATTCCAGTCCTTATATTGTGGCTGCAACTGTCTAGTTTCAGAGGCAGACAACCAAGGATAGGAATAACTTATCCATTACCCACTACCATGGTGAACTCAATACCTATTCAGTATCAGGAATTCTCAGGTGTCTTTGCGGATGTCCAACCCAGACAATTACCCCCTCACCGGAAAGAATATTGTAAGATTGATTTAGTTACAGGCGTGGTTGTCCCATTTGGAAAGATGTTCCCGCTATCTCTACCAGAGAAGGAAGCACCGAAGGAGTACCAAACAACCAATCTGCAAAATTGATTAATCAGCGAATCGACATCTTCAGTTGGTGCTTCTCTCTTTTTTTATCATGAAGAAAGGAACAACCAAACTATGGCCTTGCATTGATTACAGAGGGTTAAACAGACAGACAGTCAGGGATCAATATCCAATGCCCTTGATGAAGGACATAATTGAGGCGGTTCAAGGAGCCCGTTTATTCACGAAGCTTGATCTCAGAGGGGCATATCATCCTCTAAGAATACAAGAAGGAGACACATAGAAGACAGCCTTTAGAACACCATTAGGCCACTATGAGTACAGGGTTATGCCTGTCGGGCAGGTTAACGCACCCGCTCAGTTCCAGCGTTTTATGGATACAATCTTTGCAGACCTACTATTTAATCTGTCATTAACTACTTGGATGATATATTGATATTTTCCACCACCCTCGAAGAACATCGGCAGCAAGTTAAAGAAGTGCTCCATAGACTCTGGCTGAACCATCTACTGGCCAAACCTGAAAAATGTGTTTTCGAGGCCTCAATAGTACCCTATTTGTGTTTAATTTTATTAGCAGATAAATTGCAGATGGATCCAGACAAGACCAAAGCTATCACTCAATGGCCGGCACCCACAACAGTTAAAGAAATCCAGAGATTTCTAGGTCTTTCCAACTTCTATATGATATGATATGATATGATATGGCATTTAAAACGCGTCTATCCACAAGTGTTTCAAGGTGCGACAAGGCTAGGGGGGGACAGAGGGAGGACAGACAATGATCCTACTAGGCCAGGTGTAATTTAGATCGCGCAAGTGCATGGGAAGGGGGAAAGGAGAAGTGCACGGGGGAAGGTAGAGGGGGAAGTGCAGTACATGGAAAAAGCGGAATAAATAAGATGAATAAGGCAAATAAAACAGCCAGCTAGTGGCAAATGCAGGAAGTGCAGATGTAAGTGCTGGTAGGGGGACTGAAGGGATACAGAAAAATGGTCCCCAAGTGCAGGGGTTGCCAAGGAGGCAGTGCAGGTGGGCAATTGACGGGGCCTGGGCCAGAGATCAGAAATGGTGGCCAGGTAACCAGTACAGTTTCAGTCAGGAATTCAGCAGGGGATGGGTGGGGAGAAGGCAGAAGCAAAGAAAAAGGTTTTGAGGTATTTCTGGAACTGGAGATGGTTCTCCTCGAGTTTCAGAGAGGCAGGAAGGCTGTTCCAGAGAGAGGCCCCTGCCGAAGAGAGTGATCCGCCACCAACTCATTGCTTGGAAAAGCGACTGACCCTGATGGAGTTGGAGGCAGATGAGCGAAGAGCTCGAGAAGGAAGATATTTAGGGAGAGAGAGTTGAAGGTACTGCGGCCCAAGACCCCAGAAGGCCTTGTGAACAATGCAGAGAGTTTTGAACTTAATCCTTGCAGCCACTGGGAGCCAGTGCAGAGATTTCAGTCCTGGAGAGATACAATCCCTGGGCTTGAGGCCAAGGACAAGTGTCGCAGTCCTGTTCTGGATAAGTTGTAGAGGGCGGATAGTGGAGGCAGGCAGATTTAGACAGAGGCTGTTACAGTAGTCCAGTTTATAGAGGACCAGGCCTCTGGAGACAGAGAGCTTCTGCGGGAAGGAGAGGAAAGGAAGAATACCTCTAAGGAGGTGCAGCTGGTAGTGTGACTTCTTAGAGATGTCAGAGATGTGAGGGGAGAAGGAGAGTGCAGAGTCGAAGATGACCCTGAGGTTTTTTGCCTTGCAGGTGGGAGTGGGAGGAGGCCCAAGAGAGGCCAGCCAGAGAGCTGTAGGGAAGGAGGGAGTGGGTGTGCCGATGAGTAGAATCTCAGTCTTACTGGCATTAAGGCAGAGGTTGTTAGCGGCACACCATTCCTGGATGGCAGACAGACAGTCAGAGATGAGGGAAGGAGAGGAGGAGGAGGCCGAGGGTAGCCTGAAAATGAGCTGGGTATCATCTGCATAGCACTGAAAGTTGGGACAGAGAGCAGCGATGCAGTGGGCAAGGAGTGCCAGGTATTGGACGAACAGCCAGGGAGAGAGGTTAGATCCCCGGGGGACACCACAGGTAGAGAAAAAGATGTCGGAGAGGAAGGACCCAAGTTGGACCTGGGAGGGTCAGTCAGAGAGGAAAGAAGTGAGCCACGCCAGAGCCTGGCCAGTGATAACCAGGTTGTCACGGAGACGGTTGAGCAGGATGGCATGGTTGACAGTGTCAAATGCAGAAGAGAGATCATGCAAGATGAGAACGCAAGGGGTGTTAGAATCGAGGTTGGAGAGCAGGTCTTCACATATGTTCAGGAGAGCAGTTTCCATGTTTCTGGCAGCTCTGAAGCCAGACTGATGGTCATGAAGACAACCAACAGATTCAGTGTGGAGATTGAGCTGGGAGATGGCCAGTTTCTCCAGGAGCTTGCCCAGGAAGGGAGTGATGGAGATTGGCTGATCTAGCCGGGCAGGAGGGGTCGGCAGAGGGTTTCTTAAGAAGAGGGTGCACAAGAGAGTGCTTCAGGGGGGAAGGCAAGACACCAGTGGCGAAGGAGTGGTTGCAGAAATCTGCCAGGGCAGGAGCCAGGGAGTCGATGTGATCCTTGATAGTTTTGGATGAACAGGGGTGAACCTGTTTCGACAAGACATTCATAGATCGGACTTGTCTAGAAACCTCATCTGGAGAGAAAAGGGGAAAGGCAGAGAAGGAGTGGGGAGGGGTGGTTGCAGAAGGGCAAGACAAAGAGCAGGGAACAGAGGGAGGGGGATAAGAGGAGGAGAGTGAGGACAGGATGTCCTGAGTTTTTTAGATGAAGTGAGAAGCCAGTGCTATGCAGAGAGCCTGGGAAGGGACAGGAGAGGTAGAGACTGTGGCAGGATTGGCCAATTCCTTGCAGCCGATTTGTTAGATGCCACAGAGACGCAGACATGGATATGAGCTCTCTTCTTGGTGTGGAGGGAGAGCCGGTATTGCCTTTGTAGCAGGCGGCAGGCCAGTTTGTCAGAGGATGAACTTGAGGCACGCCATTTCCTCTCGGCAACCCTACACTTTTGTTTTAGGGTGACTAGGTCAGAATCATGCCAGGAGTTACACTTGGCTTTGGGCTTTAGGCGGATTCTCATGACGGGGGCAAGGATATCCAGAGTATCAGATATAGAAGAGTGAAGTATGGAGAGGGCGGTGTCAGGGTGAGAGTCAGCCAGGGGGGGAGGAGGGGGTGAGAAGGTGGAGGGAAAAGCCTCAACTGACACACGCTTCATGGGTCGGATGACCGAGAAGGTGGGTGGCAGTGATGGAGGAGGCTTGGCCTGCGGGGTAGGGAGGGTGAGGTGGGAGGATAGAAGAAAGTGGTCACTCCAGGAGAGATGAGTGGACAGAGGGAGAGAGAGGGGAAGGTCTGAAGAGATCAGAACATTGAGAGTGTGCCCTGCAGAATGAGTCGGGCAAGAGGGGAGAATGGTGAGTGAGAGAGAGTCACAGAGGTCACAAAAGAGTTCAAACGGGGGACAGGAGGCATCCAGGTGGATGTTGAAGTCTCCGAGGAGGAGGAGTTGAGTGGTTGAGGCCAGGGGTGCGGAGGAGAGATCCGCCCACTCATAGAGGAAGGAATAGACCTGACCAGGTGGCCGATAGATAGTAGCCACAGTAAGGGAATGGCTAGGCGAGAGAGAGAGAGCCTCCCGACTTGGCATTCAAAAGAGGAGTAGGACTGTGTAGGAATGACAGAGGCAGGAATCCACTCCGGGAAGATAAGCGCTATGCCCCCACCAGAGCGGTTGGGCCTGGGCACAGAGAGGACCTTGTAGCCATTGGGTAGGAGCGTGTCAAAGCTGGTGACAGAGCTGGCCGTAAACAATGTCTCAGTGAGACCGAGGACATTGAGGTCAAGTTCTTCAAGAAGGCGGCAGATATCAGAGGAGTGTTTGACAGCGGAGCGGGAGTTAAGAGTGGCAATGTGGAGGTGGTTGCCCTCCTTGAAGGACTTCCGGGGAGGGGTAGAGATCAGAGGTGCACCCTGCGGAAGTGTAGAAAGTGCCCAATAGGGGGCAGAGATGGAGGGGAGAGGCAAGGTAGCCCAGTAAAGGGGGGAGGGGACAGCAGGAGAAGAGGGGAAGTTGATGAGGTGCGGTCCCATTAGACTAGACTTTAATGATGACCTTAGAGTATAGGAAGGAGGCCAGGAGGGTGTCCCAGCGAGTACCACCATTAATGGGAGAAGAGGAGAAAGGAGAGAGAACAGAGACCATATGAGGGGTCCATAGATCTGGTGAAGGCATGACAAAGAGGATGTCGGTGAGAGTTGCCTTGGAGGAGGCACTGATGTAGGTGTCAGCGATAGGGAGGCCTGGGTTGGTGACCACGATGTCCTTTTTAAACTTTTTCCTACCAGACTCAGTGAGGAGAGCAGGATAGTCAATAGAAAAATAGTTATAAAAGATAGGGGAGACAGAGAGCACCATAGGGTAGGTGGGAGAGGATGGGGGTACCCGGGGTAGACAGACAGGCGAGACAGCGAGAGGCAAGTGCGCAGGAGAGTGGGACAAGATGACGACACGCAGGAGGTGAGTGCAAGAAAGGCACAGGACATTTTAAGATAGATAAGAAGACATACCTAAATTTGAGAAGGCCTAGGTTTCCCAATGCAATTATTAGCAGTGGTACAGATACACGCAATTTAAAGCCACCTAAATTTGAGATTCCTAAAGAGGGAGAAAAGGCCTAGGTTTCACAATGCAATTATTAGCGGTGGTACAGATGCACGCAATTTAAAGCCACCTAAATTTGAGATTCCTAAAGAGGGAGAAAGGCCTAGGTTTCACAATGCAATTATTAGTGGTGGTACAGATGTGTATCTGTACATGCAATTTAACGCCACCTAAATTTGAGATTCTTAAAGAGGGAGAAAAGGCCTAGGTTTCACAATGCAATTATTAGCGGTGGTACAGATGCATGCAATTTAAAGCCACCTAAATTTGAGATTCCTAAAGAGGGAGAAAAGGCCTAGGTTTCACAATGCAATTAATACCGGTGGTACAGATACAAGCAATTTAAAGCCATCTAAATTTGAAATTCCTAAAGAGGGAGAAAAGGCATAGGTGAAGTCATAGGAAGTTCATTCCAAATTTCTCAGACATACTACTACCAATCACAGCATTACTGAAACAAGGGGTGAAGTTTGTTTGGGAACAGAAAGCTGAGCAGGCATTTGAGCATCTCATGGGGGCTTTTGTGTGAGCACCCATACTCAGACAACCAGGCCAGTCACTCCCTTTTATTGTTGAAACGGATGCCTCAGGAGGGGCAATTGGAGCTGCCTTACTCCAACGAAACGAAGACCAACTTGAACACCCAATAGCCTATTTCTCCAGAACGCTGAATCTCAGTGAAAGGAACTATTCAGTGCTAGAGAAGGAGCTACTGGAAATTAGACAAGCTTGTGAGGAATGGAGACATTTGTTACAAGGAGCTCTCCACCCTTTTCAGGTAAGAACTGACCGCAGAAATCTTCGGGTCTTGCAGCAAATGGAGCGCAGAACCTCTCGACATGCCAGATGGGCTTATTTTTTGCTCAGTTTGATTCCGAGATAACTTACTTACCTGGGAAGGAAAACCAGCTTGCAGTTGCATTGTCTCGAAGTTTAGGTGAAGAATCCGGACAATATAATGGACATGAACTATTGCTGGCAGGAAAACTATTCATAGGGACCGTCAATACCTTCCTTTAACAAGTGCAAGCTGCCCAGAAGGCACAGGACAGACCTCCCGACAGACCTCCCAGAGTCCCACTTCGAGACAAAGGGGGTTTTCTCTTCAAGGATGAATCGCTGTTCTTACCTTCCAAGACTTTACAGACACAAGCCATGCCCTGGTGTCATTATCTCCCTACGGCAGGACACAAGGGAGATGCAGCCACTCTGGAATTAGCAACATGTCATTTTTGGTGGCCTACCATGACCAAGGACATCAAGGAATATGTTGATGCTTGCCCCATCTGTGCCCAAAACAAATACACTTCATGCAAACCTTTGGGCCTTCTACAGCAAGACCGACCACCGGCAGGAACATGGCAACACATACCAATGGACTTTATAGTTGTTCTTCACCTTTCCCAAGGGTGGTCTGCAATAATGGTCACTATAGATTCTTTCAGCAAACTAGCCAATTTCTCGCCTTTACCAGGAATTCCTTCTGCATCACTTACTGCTGAAGTGTTCTTACGAGATGTGGTACGACTGCATGGACTTCCACACACGATAGTGTCGGATAGCAGCAAATCAGTTTACTTCCAAGTCGTGGACCACTCTCTGCAAACTAGTTAACATCCAGTGATCTCTTTCCTCTGGATGCCATCCAGAGAGCAATGGGCAAACAGAACAACTTAATGCCACCCTGGAGCAGTACCTTAGATGCTTCTGAAACATGGAACAGAGTAATTGGTATAACCTTCTTCCAATGGCAGAATTTTCATATAACAATACCATGCACTCGGCCATTGGAAGGAGTCCTTTCCTTTGTACGGGTACAACCCAAGACACATACCATTGTCGGGTCCATTTTCTGGCAAACGACCTACCGTGGATCACCTGTAGGACTCCTTAAGACAACTTCACAAGAAAGCACAAGATAACCTGCAGGAGAGCCATCAGAATTACAAAAGATGGGCTGATCTGAGGAGGAAATCCAATCCATCATCGAATACAGGCACCAAGGTTTGGTTGTTAACCAAGTTTCTACTCAGGAGGATGTACCCAGGGAAGTTTTCATCCAGATATATTGGGCCTTTTAAGATAGATAAATCTGGTTGCTTTCAGCCTGTCCTTGCCCAATCGAACAAGAAGAATTCATCTGGTATTTCACTCATCGTTGCTAAAGGAATATCATCCAGAATGTCATGCCCGCAAAGTCAAAAGGACACAGCTTAAGGATTCTAACCAAACCCAAGATTATGAAATGGCCAGATTACTGGATTCCAGATACAAAAAGGTAGTTCTACAGTATTTTGTATATTGGAGAGGCTACCCAATGTCGGAATGCTCTTGGGAACCAGTCATAAACATATGTGCACCAAGGTTGATCCGACAATTCACCAGTTGCATCTGGGTAAACCTGGAGGGCCGCCGCTGAGAAGGGATTATACTGTCACACTCTGGCCCTGGTGAATGTGGGACTGCTTGTGGGCGTACTAGGTTCCATAATGTTAACATTAAATGTGATGCAGCGCTCTAGTCTTCCAATATGGTGGCCACCATAATTATGCATTGGAATCGTGCCCCGGTGCATTGCAACACTGTGCGATACGCACCGTGGCTAGAGTATCCTCCAATGTTCCTCTCTGTCACTATTCTTCCCATGACCTCTCATTCCTCCCTGTTGCTGTTTGCCTCATTCCTGCTTCTGCGTACGGTGCGCACCCCTCTTTAATGTGGATTGTCTGGGTGTAAATGTGCGTGTGCCAATACCAGATGTCATGTTTCTGGGCCTGCAAGTATTCGGCCTGACCCAGCCGGTGTACCTGACACAGCAGACCCTGCCGGGCGCCGCAGACCTGGTAGGCAGAGCTGACACAGGTAAGAACGTGTATCTGCGTTTAAATAATATTCATTATTAGAGTGGGATTAAGTACATGCCTGAAGGAGTACTTGCATTTTGATGTACATCTTGTGCTGCATGGGAGTGGTTGCACAGAATCAATGAATCTTACAAAATGATGAATGTGGATATATTCACAGAGGGGTACCATACGAGGAATTGAATGGATGGGGAGGGCGGAGACAGCCCAATGATTGATAACCAGCCAATACGCCTTGTCAACATGCGTGATGGATGTGTGGTTTGCTGTCACTTTTCCATGGCCCATTGAAACCCACCTTGACCTCTGACACTTTCACTATGGCACACACGAATTTGTGTGTTCTTGTTGAGTTCATATTCAATAGTCCTATGATGGGCATATCACATATCCATAGATATGTCTGATATGTCTGGCTAATTTTGGATGGGTCATGTCACATGTATATGCATATGATGCATATGCATATGATGTGCACTTGAAACAGGCAGCAGACCTGGCTACTTTGTGTGCGGAAAGCTAGTGGTTTGGAGGTGGGGTGTTGTGATGCTTTGGAATGATTAGTCTGTGCTGCAGGTGGTGGGGGTTGTGCTGAGTGTTTTTTTGCTGGGTTTTGGGAAATTGGTGTCATGCATTCTGGTACATGTAGTGCATTTGATGTTGCAGTACAGCTTTGATGTTGTTATGCATGCTCATGATCTGTTTGTCTATTTGACACATGCCAGTCAAGGCCTTCAACTCATGCATGTTATTTCTGTGTCGGGCATTGCATTGCACACATGCATGCTTTGGTAAATAGACTCACCCAACAGCCAGTTACGCTCTCCGCTGTGACATGGCATTTACCCTGACAGCATGGAGTTCCACAGCACCATGTAATCATGGGTTGAACCCAGGAATCTGGCACAGCAGTGGGTGAGGAGGTGACGGGCATCGCACACCATCTGCACATTGAGTGAGTGGTATCGTTTTCGGTTCCGGTACACTACCTCAATGGCATGCCTGGTCACTAGCTCAACATGTGTACAGTCCACTGCACCAATCACATTGGGCATGACTGCAAGGGCATGGAATGCAAAGTTTCATGCCATTGACCTGGTAAGCCATTCTGGGTAGGCCTATGTGATCTGCCACGCGTCTCAGGAGTGCATCAATAACCTGAAACAGGACACGTGAGAAACAGGGTTGCGATAGCATGCCTACCAACATACAGTTCACCCACCGTGTGTTGGTAGGTGCCCTGGGCAAGAAAGTGTAGCACAGACATTACCTTGAGCAAGGGGGTGGATGGCAGTACGGCTCTGTATGAGGCTAACAAGGTCATTATGGATCAAGTCTACTATGGATGTGATGGTGTCCCTGTCTAGCCGGTACAGGGTGTGGATCTGGGTTTGGCTCAGGTTTAAGGGTGTGGCCCTTATGCGTGGTATGGGTGGCTGCCTGCGGGCTGCAATCTGCTGGCCATTTTTGTTTTGCAAGGCCATGATGGCCCTGCTTCCCCTCCAGCACCTCCGCCGCACCCTCTGCTTTCCTGCTTCTTCAAATTGTAGGCCTGCAATCAGGACCTCCAGCTCCAGTACTGCTACTGCTGCTGAAAGCATGCTAATGTTGGAAGGGTGTGGGCTGTGGGAGTGGTCCTTTTGTACTTTTGCAGTGCTCATGGTGCCCACCTGGGCTGATTTTGGCCACCTGTGGGCTGTTACTGCACACCTGACTCTAGTTAACACCATGCCGGTGTCTCAGGCACAGCCGGTGTGTTTTCCTGCAGTTTCCGTTCACAGAGTTGCCGGATATGGAAGGTCACTTGCGCTGACTGTGTTAGCGGCATCGCAATCCAGAGTATGATGGGCAGGAAACTTTTGCTGATACGGAGCGACCAGCACCGCTATTTTGGGACTGGCATACCTGTAATGGGGCCCAACGACAATAACAGGGAGAAAATTCTACAGATGTCTATTCCCTATTTGATCATGGTGCAGTACAGGAGGGGCCACTGCCCCCTAATGTCCATTGTTGCACCTCTTCCCTTCATTGAGGCAGACTTGGAGTATGTGCCCGCACAATTGTGGATGACCAACCCACATGACGTAGGGCTTCTAAAAGAAGTGACCCCAGTACACATTGCACTGTAGGTTGGAGCGGTCTTACCCCGACTGAAGTGTTACCCACAATCAGGGGAGGCAGAGGAGGGAATAAAAGACATGATACAGGCCCTACTAAATCAAGGGATAATAGTACCCCCCACCTCACCATGCAGTACTGCGATCTACCCTGTCAAAAAGGCCATAGAGGGGCAATTGGAGAATGGTCCAGGATTTACACCCTCTAAATGATGTAGTACACAAAGAGTTGTCTGTAGTTCCAAGTATGGCCACGATTTTGTGTAGTATCACAAAGGATGCTACCCGCTTCATGGTGGTTGATTTGAAGAATGACTTCTTTTCAATGCCTTTGTATCCTGGCTCACAATACCTTGCTGCCTTTGCTCATGGCCGGAGGTGCTGCAAGCCCAATTGTTTGTCCCAGGGGTGCTGTGAGAACCCAAGTATTTTTAACAGAATACTACACGCTGACCTAGGTAACATCCATGCCCAGCAAAGGGATCCAGTATGTGGATGACTTGCTTGTCTGTAGTGACAGTGAACAAGACTGCTGAAGGGATTCCATTACTCTCATACAAACGTTGCCCCACAGGGGGTACAAGGTTGATATGGCCATGTTCCTGTGTTACCAACTGGAAGTAATGTGCTTGATTCAGTTTGTGTCAGCGGACAGCGGGAGAATAATACCAGACAGACAGCATCCGTGCGTGCCACGCCCAGACCAGTGACAGTGAGGGACATGCAAAAATGACTGGGGTTGTGCAGTTGCTGCAGAGCATGGATCCGAGATTTTGCAGCATGCAGCAGGCCACTTCTACAGGGTCTCAGGGAGGCACAGAGAGGCAATCAAAGACTTGAATGGACAGTAGACATGTTACAAAATGTCAAGGATTAGAAAAAGGTGATATCCACAGTCCCAGTTCTCGACACCCCAGACTATACACAATAATTCTACATATGTTCACATTCTAACAGCACACTTATGACCTCCGTACTGACCAAGAAAAGTACAATTTGCCACTAGCCAGTTGCCTAATGCAGCATTAAGCTTGACTCAGTTCTGCAGGGGCAGTTTGCATGTGAGAGGGCACTTACTGTGACTGCCTTCATGGTTGAGAGGGGTTCCATGATTGTGATAGGATGCTCAGTGGCTCTGCACATGGAGCATTCATTGCTCAATGTGTTATAGAGATCGCCTTCACAGTTGCGAAGTTGTGAAAGATCTTAGACTTCTTTTGAGTCAGGAGATTACAGTTAATCGTTCTAACCAAGTATGCTAATTTCTGTGATCTAACAGACAGATAGGTAGTTGCAAAGAAATATTCTTAGAATTCTTTCAAATTGTTTATATATAGGCGGTTATATTCAGCGGTTCTATCTAAGCTTGTTCACATGTGAGATTAATGAGATGAAATGATATTTGCAAAGAAAACAGCATTGCACAGTTTGGAGAAATGAGATTACATTTAGTGACTGTAATTGCCTTTGAGATTACCACTGTTTTTAAGAGCATATAGTTGAGAATACTAGTATATGCAGGATGCAGGCAGTAACTTACATTCAGATCCTGTAACTCAGTGACAATGCACATGCACCATTCCTGTGGCTATGGAGGGGAAGGGACCACCCTAGCAGCTAAATTGTCCAAAGCCCATAAACACTCCAAAGGAATAAGGAGGTATTTGGTTGGAGGCCATTTTACATCAGCCATAGCAGTTCCTGTGTGCATCCGGGATGACATAATTGTGCATGATTCAAAGCCAAAGACCCTTTGCCACATACCTCTTCTGCTGTATATGATAAAGTAGTACATGCTAAGGTATAACAGCTATAGCACGAGATTGAGTGCGCTGTCTCTGGGCTAGAAAGGGGAGAGGAATTGAAGATTGTATCTATTGACAGCATGGTTGGGAGAATAACCCATTATATGTAGAATAGCATCGAATGGGGCGATATTTGTCTTCAAAATGACCTACATCTACCGATAGGTCGGGATTGATGATGTTGAGAAAAACAATGGTGTTTGCCAATCTACTTCCAACCTTATAACATAACCCTGGAACCCAGTGATACTGTGGAAGAAGAAAGCGACAATGTCATGACTGCAGTGAATGGATGGAAAGACAGAGCTACTCCTCCACCTGTAGAGTGTTTTTCAAAGACAGCCTTCCATATCTGACCGTGCAAAACCACACCATCAATTCCATCACCTTTGTGGGGAGATGAGCATAGGAGAGCATGTCGCCCTCCAAGAGAATCCAAAGTGCACAATTTCTTCATACAGGACAAAGTAAACAGCATCTTACCACCTGCACTCTATGCAAGAAAACTGTGTGCCAGTGAAAGCATTGAACTACATTTGGTGCCACATCTCTGCTTTGCCTTATGATGCAATAACATGCACAGGACTGAGTTTGACTCTGAAGACATATATTGCATTCCTCTAACAGGCAGGCAATCAAGGTTCCACTGCTGTACCACTGTGGCCAATACGGTTTCTTCCGACAACCTTTCTATCTGCCACAGCTCTAGTGATTGACTGATGATGACTGTAATACAAAGAGATGCCATTAGCATATGCACTTCTACGTACGTTTTATTCTTGTTCCTGTTGATTTACACCTACAGTAATTGCAGAGAGCAGGTGAGGCTGTGAACCTCCATCCATCCTTACTCAAGTTTATTAAACAATACCTCACTCAGTATTTGTTGTTTCCACAGGATTCAGTGGGACTCATCAGGAGTCAATCCCATTGGTTTGTGTAGACCGCAATTTGTTTGTTGGAGCAATAAGAGTGAACCAAATTTCTAGTGAGACTGTGTGCACTCTGGAAGTTTCAAGAGTCCTTCAAAAGGACCAGATCATTCTCATTCTTGAAGGTTGTTTGGAGGTGCAGGGTGGAAAGGACATGCCAAAAACCTGTGTGACAAAGGTGTTTTTTTTAGAAGAGATTGTGAACTTTTTAGTTAAGTACACGAGCACTAGGATTCAGTGTTTCTGTATCACTAATTAACCCCCTTTATCTGCTTGATTGTTTATAAGCCCCTCCTTTGCCATGTTTGCTGTTTAGCATTACTTTGCTTCGTGAACACACTCACAATATTTTCCATGTCCTTTCCTCTGTTCCTTTTGCCCTTTGTGTCTCCCTAGAAATCATTGTTCCTTTCATATTATTAAACCCATTTACTTGAGTCTGTGTTGTACTAGTCCTTGTATGACTTTGGTGCGTTTTCTTTACTTTGACTTCAACCCCAACCACGAAATTGTACACTTTTGTATTCATTGTTGTTTGTGAAACCTGGAAAACATTCTGTTTTGTGAATGAAGCACATCATTATTCCTGTTTTACTCACATTGTTGAGTGTATTTGATTGAATCAATGTGTTTGCCTGAGACAGTATCTTGCCTTTTTAATCTAGTTTTTATAAGAAGGGAATTGAAACCCTGAAACCGAACAATGATTTGAAGTAGAGAGTGTTAGTCGAAAAAGAGGAGGTTAACTACTCAAGTGATGAGAATTGCAAGGTGGAGGCCTGAGAGCCGAATAGTGCGCTCCTTGTGGTCATGGGCCCTTTAGGTGCAGCACATCCATAGCTAGAGCAGGTGTTTACTGATGTGACAGAGTCTTTTGTGGGTGCGATGAGGGAGAGGAGAGGAGAGGAGGCATGACAGACAAAGGGCTGTTTGCCACAGGTGGAGTTGGCGATCAGGAGGGGGCATGGGTGAAAAACAAATGGTTTTCAACTGCCATGGGAAGAGATGCAGAGAAGGAGGTGTTGGGGCTGACAGCTAAGCAGGAGCCATTGCCACAGCAGAATATTGTTGAGGGTCCATGCAAGAGACCCCACTGGTGCAGGGTCCTCTGCCAGAATTGTTGCGAAAGATTGGACAGGACTGGGCAGCAATGGTTCACTTCATGCAGAGAAAGGACAGCGTTTTGTGGATGCACTAGAGTTTTAGCTGGCCAATGCCTTAGGCCACCTTAACGTTGGAGAAGAGATGGTAATAATGGAGGTAGGAGATGCAACAGAGGTATTAGTCTGGCCTCCGAGAGACCAATAGAGTATGTATGTGGTGGTGCAAGAAGAGATGGAATATCAGAATGAGGAGTAGACCGAGGTTGCCTTCCAATAGGTGCCTCAGGAGAAGGAAGAACCTAAGGCCTCTGCAGCAGGTCATGTTATGGCAGCAGGCAGCTACACATGCACAAATATCTCTTGTCATGTTTAGGTGAGACAGTGTACACCATGCACAAACAATTCCCACCTCATCATGGGCCTCAGAGCATTTTAACTTCCTCTAGGGAAGACTGTCAGAAGGCAAAGTGATATACTAAATATGAAAGACACAGAAGAAGCAGGTTATGAAAGTCAGGCAGTTGCTAGGGGACCACAGCACATTCAAGGATGTAGAATTTAAGAATGGTCTGGCCCATCATAATACATACATGGCATCATCCATTTAACCCGCTGACACTCTCTCCCATGGAATGACCAGCATTGAGTGCATGTCCTCATGGAAGAATACATGTGTCCATCTCTGGCCCCGGACACATCAGCACATACAGCTCTCAATTAACCTATTATCTTAGCCTGGCCAAGCACCTCTGTCATCTCTACATACAGCTGCAGTGGCACTATCCACCATCAGAGCATGGCCACCACAACTACCACTCCACCAGCAGCACCAACAATAATCAACTTTAGTTGTTGCTAGTGGTAGCCCTTTGGGCAGGCAAGGGTGTACCAAATGATGTGTCATACTGGCATTCCCTGCCTGTATTATCATATTGGCATCCATGGGTAGTGGGGGTATTTGACCACTATCTGCAAAGTTGAAAACATTGTGAAGCAAGTTGAGGAAGCACCTAAGGAGTTAATTGAATTTAAAGGAAGACAACAGTACAGCATCATTGCTGATAGCATCTATAATTAGTTAGACAGCACTATTGCATTTGGTAAACCAGATCTATGGAACAACAGCAGCAACATGTGTTGTGATAATAGTACAGACTGGGTTGGTATGTTGTGAGGGCTGAAGTATAGGCCATGTTGGTTCATCCTAGTACTGTGCATTGTGTTGCATCATATGGCACCTCGAGGGTGTGGCACCCAAATTAGTCCAAGGCTTTCCCTGGCACACAGTTTTATTGTGCAGCATGTGATGCAGTTTCCTTTTTCCTGTAGTATGAAGAACTTCAACACTTTGGCTATTCTTGCTGGTGCTCGAAGACTTGCCCTGTCACACTGGCAGCAACAATGGGCATATTTGGTGCTGTGGCCAACAGGTGCTTGTATATTGCCCTTTCCTTTTCGACCTCTGAAAAAAGGTGAATATTAATATGCCCTTCCCTCCTATCCCTGTAGTAGTGGCTTTATTCCTCTCCATATCTTCATTTGTATCACTGGGTTCCAAAATCATTTCTTGAGGCCTGGTCTAAAATCGGTTACCATCTTTAGCTTGGTCAACATATCACTGACATTGTCATTATCACCATCATCCTCATACACATGTTTAGAGAGCGTGGGTGGTGGGGAGAAGACATTGAACACAACACATCAGGCGGCCCTTTTTTTTGTTTCTCCAACGTTTCAGTAGAACAGTCTGTAACTCCTCTCCCCCTCCTGACACAAAGACAGTGAGCAGAATATCTTCTGCATGCCTCCCTTCCCCCTTCACACTTGTAGGTGTTCTGGACATGTTGTCACTCAAAATTGTATTTTGTTCTTAGCCAATGGACGATAGCATGTTGCAGACTCACTCATAGACACTGGAAGCACTATATTGCTTCAAAGGTTCTCTTAGAGTGTTCAGTTCTAACTTCACACATCCCAAACATTTGGTTTGGCCACTAAAATGATAGCACACTGATTTATAACTACTGAATTGAATGTTATTTCCCACCTGCCTCCAAACAATTGTCTTCTTTACCAACAAGAAACGCATGGCAGGTATGTTTATGTCATGATAAGTGATCAGTCAATGCACTGGGATTCTCTCCTACCAAGTAACAAAGGTGCAGTCACTTACAGTGACTGGTTATAATCTCCTTCTGCCTGCATGTAGTGTGTGACTGTGCCATTAAAAGATTGCAGAGTCATTTACAGTTGGAGAATATAATCTACTACTGATCGAGAATGGTAAGGCTTTTTCTGCAACTAGTATTTGGTCTTGCCGCAAAACTCAGTGCACTCAGTTATATGATGCACAATATCCCAGATATTGTCTGCATCTAGTATTTCATTGGACACTAAAACATGGTGCCTTGCCTTACAGCCACTGAATATAATTTACCCCTGCCTATTGAAATTATAAGAACTTTTCTGTACAATATATTGTCAGCCACTAGAAAATGGCACACTAAGTTATATAACATCGAAGCACTATCTTGACTCTAATAAAGTCTCTGATTTATTTTCCGCTTTTCAAATTGATTTACAGTAACTTACTGTTCTCAAACAATTATGTGATTCCCCCCAGTACCACAATTGCATACCCAATTACAGACCCTAAATATAATCTCCTCTGCCTACAAAGAATGAAAAGATATTTTCTCTGCAAATAGTATTTGGTCTGGCCACTAAAATACAGCACAGTCAATTATAACTACTAATTATGTTTTCCTCCACACATATGTTTTAGTGCCACTAACAGATGGAATGCTGATTTACAGCGACTAGATTGAATCTAATCTCCTGAATTCCTCCTATCAATTATGTGGTATGTATTCCCCACAATGGAAAGAAATGCCATGTGTGTTTATGTCATGCAGTGTGGTTAATGGTATAAGGTAGTATCTTCAGAAGTGCCCCTCAAATAAATCACTATTTTAGTTTTCTACCTATCCTCTCATTCCTAATAATGTACTGCCTTTACCTCAACTAAAGCCCATGCCCTGAAAATATCACACAAATTAGGGAAAGTTAATCGCAGACAGACCACTTTCTGCTGTGTCTTTGAGTGCCTAGCAAGACTAAACCCAACATTAAACCAATTATGCCCTATTTAAATTCATTTGGCCTGGACCACACAAGACACTATGCCCAAACCACTGACAATGTTCAAAACAACTTGAATTTTCAAGTCTGTAATTCTGCCATTTTCGTTTAGCTCCAAACAGTTTCATACCAAGCTTACCCACAGTGTAGACAGTGCCCCAGACAATTTTCCTAGTTCTCCTTATAGAATGGGGGCTGCAAATAAGAGAATATTTTGGGCTCTGCCTATTACCCGATGGGTGCAATCATTCTTAAGTTTTGGGTTCTCACATTTAAATAAGAGATAGAAGCATGAGCATTTGTTTGATTCTGCCTATTAGACATGACACCCACATATTAGAAATGTTTGCTTTATTCTTGTTAAAGTAGAGCTTTAAACATGAATATGTTTTTGTTTCTTCCAGCTACAAGTTTGAAATCTCATCATAATTTGGTCAGAACTGAAGCACGCAAGATATTTAGGAGGACGCTCTTACAAGTTTGTTTTCACAGAACGAGTTGGTAATATATTTGCAGAAATCATCTATGTATTTATTCCAATGATTTACAACTGCAATATGTTGCTGCACTGCATTGTCTCTTCTACACCATGGTTACTCATCAAGTGGTCAATGAGCTGTTCTGGACTTAAGTTTGTAGTTTGAGATCCCATCATGATTTGGCCAGAACTGAAGCACACCAGATATTTAGGTGGAGTATTTTCCAAGCTTGTTTTCACAAAATGAGTCCGTCATATATTTTTCATTGTGAATTTGATAAAAAATAGGATCTTACCTACATGTACATACATTCATGTCAAAACACAGCACATATCCATTTAAAACTATGAATATCTCTACACTATGGAAGAGTTATTTTCAAGTACATTTTCTTAAGTAGAACTAGTTTATCCAACATTTGTACAATTGCATATGTTAAAAGAAATTCTGACCGCGCAGGCATGTGGTACGACCAAATTTATAAAATTATTTACAATGCAAATAAATCGACCCGGATATTCTGTTCTCATTGGTGCCAAAAAGGGCATTCCACCAATATATGTCAGAGGGTTTTTGGTTTCCTGCAGAATTACACTGAGGGCAAATATTATCTCCCTCGTCCTTTTGCTTTCTTCGTGCATGTGTAACTTCCAGCGCTGGTCAGAGGTTCAATCTAAATATTTAAAAGTTTGTTCTTGTAGCAGGACATGGGTGTTGCTAAAGATAATTTGTTAAATGGCCAACAGGTTTGTCAATTAGTGAAAAGGTAGAGTGCAATTTATGTCCTCTTGTGAGTTAGATGGTACTGATTCAATCCTTTTCCTTGAACAGCTTGTTTACACTCATTGGGTTGCCCATTAAATTGGAGCAATCTTTGTCTATTTCATCTATAAGACTGTTAGCCCCAGATGACATCTTGTTCAGGAACGGTGGGGTTCTTGCCATCAGACAGTTTAAGAGATTCCCATAGAGGGAGTTTCTCGTGGGCAACAAGATATTTTTAACTAAAGATAGGATCCGCCAATTAAACCAATATTCTAACGAAAGAAGGCCCAGTTTGAAGCATAATGAAGCCATGCGGAGGGAGGAAGGCAGTCCAACTACCTTCTTCCATAGGCTGCCCTCCAATCTCTCCCATGGAATGTTATATAGAGCCAACTCTATTTCCATCCCACACATTATCTATGGTATAACCTCTCCAGCATAAAAAAGAACCAGAAGTTTAATTGGAAGTTTACATCATTTTCTTTGTGGTCTCCTCATTTGAGAGGCCAATTGGTCTACTTTCTTTTCAATGTTATCAATGACAAATGATCTGCTTGATAGCCTATATAAATTAAACCCCAAGTAAATCATGCTCTCCTTATCTCAATACTTGTTTCATTGATAGACCAGTTATACCCTCCGAATTTCTTTTTGATGTTCTCAAACATATTGATGTGACTTTATTCTGCTTAATAATCAGATTATTGGCTTTTGCATCTTCACTTAACCCTAGTAGTAGCGTCTGCAGCCGTATGGGTGAATCATCCATAAATTCCACATCATCCACGAATGACAGCCTACCCACCTTAGGTCTAATCAAAGCTGCCTTTCCCAATACATCATTTATATCCGCCAAGTATAGATTGTATATAAATGAGGTGAATATCTATCCCTGGCAGAGGTCTTTTGATGTTGGAAACCTACTTGTAAGGGATCCCCAGCATCCATTTTCACCCTCACAATGTGTCCTCATGTATATACTACAGGATAGCCAGAAAATATGGTGGGATGCCCCATTTTCCTAACTTTCCCCAAAGAAAATCTCGATTTACAAGATCAAAAGCCTTGGAGAAGTCTAACAGTGATACATACATTTGGTTTGGCAGTCCCTTCATCTCACCCCCAGTTCCATCTTTTATGACAGACAGGATAAGCCTGTTGAGTGTCATTGATTGCCCCTTTCTAAAATCACATTGATTCCTGGGTAGGATGTGGTTTTCTTTGATCCATAGTTCCAACTTTTCCAATACTAGTGCTGAGAAGATTTTACAGTCATAGTCCAAAAGGGCAATTGGCCGATAGCTATTAGGATCAGACCGACTGTCCTTCTTGAAGATTATAACAATTATGTATTCCTTCCAGGAACTAGGTGTGGCACCTTATCTTAGAATATCCCTAAACAAGTGCAGAAGAACCAAAGACCAGAGTTTTGGGTTTGATTTAAGTATGGTATGTGTAAGTCCATTGGGTGCGGCTGCAATAGAGTTTGAAGATTTTATAATCAACTGCCTTACCTCTATCTGTTCAAAGTCTACACACCAAGGACAATAGTTACTTTCTTTTCAAAGCTATCTTTGTGAGGTGTTGCACATATTAGCCCAATGCAGCCGCCATTCACATTCCCCTACTGACTTACTTTGTGATATAATTTGGTGATGAATATGGACCAGAAATTCCAGGTGTTACTTTGCATTTCTTTCACTGTCATACTGAAACATTAGGTGTTTCTGTTTTCGCATCCAGTTTTTGTAGCTTCTTTATAATTCCCTTTTCTTTTTACCATAGGCTTCACTGTCAAGTGACTGCCGCTGCAGTAGTGCTAGGTCTGCCCTATGCTTTTTCTATCCCACATCAATGGGTTAAATACATGGGCATGCGTCATTTTCCTTTTTGCAGGTTTTTTTTAGCTTTTCATCTCCCGAGAGAAAGTCATGGAAAGTTACGCTCGTACACCTTTCCAACATAAATTCTTCCTGCCCGTTGTTAACAAGGGCCTATAATTTCAATGTGCCCCATTGCGGCAGAATGTTTAAAGTCTGTTACCACCACTGCTTACCACCAACCCCTGGAGTTGCTCCCTAGGTTGGGCTTTGGCATATAGATCAAATGTGGCTTCCAGCATGTTATGGTCACTCAAATGTGTGGTAATGATCTCAAACCTATTGCACTGCTTATAGATTAATCAGGATAACATTAAGTAGTCAATATTAGATGTTTGACTACCTTTTTTCCAGGTTACCCTTTTTGTTAAATCACACCTCACATTCCTGTTCACTCCCAACAAGTCCCAGTCTTCCAAAAGCTGAGTCCATTTCAAGCTGTGCATACAGATGTTCCTAGTTTCCACCCCATCTTCACCTATGTGTTTCATATTAAAGTCACCTCCCATTATTACATGCCATTCCCTACTAATCCTCCAGTCCATCAAGCACTCTTCTATATGATTTATGAACTAATTTTAACCCTACCTACCTCTCGTTCCAATATACATTAATAATCAGTATGTTCAGATGATTATTTTTAACCATTTTGTATTTTGCTGTGTTCACCAGGTTCCCAGGGATAAAGTTCGAGATGGTCTTAATGGACTGAAATTTGGAACTTCTAAAACCACACAGCAAGCCTCCTTCAGATCTACCAGCACCAGGTGCTACTGCCAATTGCTGCATAATTTGATATCCTTCTATCCAAATTGATATGAGTCAGTCATATATTTGCAGACAATATCGTCTTTATATTTATTCCAACGAGTTACAACTGAAATGATTTGCTGCAGTGCATTGTCTCTTCTACGCCATGGTTACTCATTGTGTGGTCCAGCGGCTGTTTTGGACTATGGCTGCCACGATCCTGCACCTTTGATTCTGTGGTTTATGGATCATGGGAGTTGAAGTCCATGACATCTGGAAGGTACAGATAATAACTAACAATGTCCAATGGCTTTCTTGTACACATCGGAAATTGTAACCATCGTGAAAATGTATTAAAAAAGAAAATGGGCCTTATCACAAGTTGGGCAGAGGGGTAAAATGTGGTGTAATATTATTCCAGCCTCATTTACCACCCCGCCCAATCCGGAGTTGGGTGAAAAATGGGAGTTTTACTTTCAGCTTTTTTGCTGGAGGTAAAAATCACCATTTTCTGCCTGTTTTTGGTGCAATTACCCCAAGCGGTAATAGCACCCCCAAACTTTTGGGTCTGATGGACCCAATGGAAACAGGGACTTACCGCCCCATCCCCGCAACTCGGGATTCGGGGCAGATTACGCCGGACCAAGTTGCAGTAACGCAAATTGCATTGGGTGAGATACAGGCACAATTAGCGCCGGGATACCGCCCAACATGATGAGGCCCATCAATGACAAGTTGGAAAATTCACTGAAATAACAAGCATGGTATTCAAGCAGTCTTAAAAATATATCTGGTATTGAATCTATAACATGATAACCCCTAAGAAGTGTTACATTTTTGGCTTCTTTATTCAGCCCCGTTTATATCCACATATGATTTTTTGGCTTGCTGATTTTCCCTAATTAGTCATAATTTTAAATAAACATTATGCTTTCAATTAAGCATGACAGAGGAGTAATTGAAGGGCCTCATTCCTAACTGGCAGGGTCTAGATAATACTAATGAAAACAAAACTAAAAATATACAAGAACTGGTACAATGTGACTCATTGGACTTATTTCTAGTGCTGGTATTGTAACAACCATTCGCTGTCTTGCGATTCAGTAAAATTTTGTCCATTTAATTTATTGCTAATTTTCTCCTTTTTCAGCTCTACGGAGTGTGCTGCACCTTAAAGGGCTGAGTGTTGCTGAATCTTTGAATACAAATCGGTATGCTGTGAAAGAGGGTTCTGCAACTGATTCAGATTGTGAACCTCTCAGTCAATTGACTTGCCACTCCATGTAGCAGAAACGCTATTTGACAATTTAGGACTATGCCTCCATGAACATCACTCCACAACTTCCCTTTTCTATGCCCTTTCCCTTTCACTACCAAGAAATTAGGATGTTACTGGAGCATGTGTCTCTACACGACATCCTCCACTGCTCTGGGGTCCACCTCCACCTGATGGCAATCTAGTAATATAAGCAGTATCTTACATGCACCATCTTTAAGACTTCCTCGTCTGCACAAATAGTGTCACATCCACAATGTTACCACAATAAAGAAGCCGTTGTGGTGGATGGTGCTACTGGCCCACATATGGTTGGGTAGGCTTGCATAACAGGGTGTCTTATGGCTGGTTGTTCTGATGTGTTTGATTGCAAGCAGGCCTGTCCTCCGAAGTGGAAACTGTAGATAATACTCACCACTACTGGTGAGAGGTGTGAAAGAGAGGCCAGTGGACGTTCATGCATGCTTTCTGCAGGAAGGAGCATGCCAGCAATGAATATGGTTATGTATTATCATGGGTCCCAATGTGCAACCCTTCCTAGCCATACATTATAAAGGATGTTGCAGATACACTTGGTAGGGCATATTTTGGTTGCTGCAAATCAAAAGAAAGGGAACTCTGGCATTATCCACAACTATTACATATGTAGGAGTGATTCTTTACTTGTGGTTTTGGGAAATAATGTTATTCAATATTTAACATTTAGTGTGATAAGTTTTGTTTTTATTTGTAGTGTGTATTCTCAATTAATTGTACTTGGGAATTGGTTGTCAAAACGTGTTTTGTGTAAGGATGCTGTATGAAGGACATATAACTTGACAGTTACAAAACAATAATAACCTAGGTAAACATATATAGTTGGTACTAAGTAACTTAGTAAAGTTCAAATTCCGATAGACATTGTGTCCCATTTATTGACTTTATGAAGCTATTATGTACTGTCACGAAGTAGACATTGGAACCAAAAAGTAAGCCAATATCATCTGCTTAAAGTTCAAGAATTTAATTATGGACCATCAATGCGGGAGAGGGTTTGGGGGAACTTAAATATAAATAATAAATTGCCCACAAAATGCAAGATTGCCTCCTTCCACAAATAACAAGATGCAACAGCATTCCCAGTGTCAGGATGAGTAATCAAGTTATTGGGGTCCCATACACTGACTATATGTTCTGCAGGGCCCATGGGTGTCTGTCAGAGGTTGCGTTGGGGTCAGCAAGGAGAGAGAGGCAAAAGGACCAATCCTTGCTAGACTTCCTTCCTGACCCTGTTCTTCCCACAGCTCTCTGACCTGTCACTAGGCTCCCTGACCCCCGCTGGGACCTCCTCCCACCAGTTATACCTGCGTAGGGCCTGACCAGGCCCTACACCTCCTACCTCTAGCTGGCTCACCTGTTTCTGGCTCCATAACCTCTCGTCACAATACCTTAATAAAATCCCAATCTCTTATCCGTTTTGATTTCTATGTTCTCGTTCAATGCGTATCAACCCCTGAACAATTTTCTTCATTCTCCTTATATGAAGATTTAACGTCCTCCATTTCCTCACTCTTGCCAACTCCCACCAACTGCTCATTTTTGACTGTCTCCTTACTTTCATCCCTGCCTGTTCCCGCCACCTTCCACTCCTGGTATTACTTCCCTCTCCTTGTCACTCCCCACTCTGGGGTTTTTATCAGTCTCTCTCCAGTCTGGGGTTCTTCACCTTCTTAATTCCCACTCTAGGGCTTACTCATTCTCCCATTACTCTGAGGCTCCTCTTATTCATACTCCCCACGCTAGGGTGTTTGCAGTCTCTCCCCACTCTGAGGCTCTTTCAACTCTCACTCCTCACTCTAGGGTGTTTGCAGTCTCTCCCCACTCTGAGGCTCTTTCAACTCTCACTCCTCACTCTAGGGTGTTTGCAGTCTCTCCCCACTCTGAAGCTCTTTCAACTCTCACTCCTCACTCTAGGGTGTTTGCAGTCTCTCCCCACTCTGGTGGTCTTCTACTCTGGGGTGTTCTCAGGCTCTCCCCACTCTGGGGTTCCTATTACTCTCACTCCCCCTATGCAGGTTCCTTAGTGTATATGTGCTCTGTATTCTCTTTTTCACTTTTACTACAACTCCCTTCCGCTTCACTCCTTTTTTTGCGTCCTCCTTCATTTCCTCTGCTACTGCCTCAAAATTCACTCCTGGTTTTTGTTCATCTCTCTTTCCCTCCTTTATCTCTCCATTAAAACTCACCACTTTCTTGTCTTCTTGTCTTCTTCGGAGATCACCTCCCTCTGATGCCACTTCTCTAGCTCCCCTCTGCAGTACACTCCTGTCTCCAAAGGCTCTGCAGCATCTCTCCTCTTTAGCAACGTTCCCCTCTCCAGCCTTCTTCAAACCTGTTTGCTCTTGTTTGGAGACTTCACTGAGCTGCTTGGTTTATATAGAAACAATCCCCCTACTCCTGATTGGAATTAGGGTTGCAGCAGTGAGCCTAGACTGTGTGAAATTTGGGATGGTATGGCCTCTCTCAAGATCTTTAAAAACGCTTATTGCCATCTTAAAACTCTGTGTGCAGGGAGAAGCTGACCCGGCTGTTTGTGTGGGGAATATTGTGTTGTGATGTGGTTGCAAATGCAAGTGTGCTTGTGGGTCTCTAGGGATGTTTAGGTCTCCCCCAGAGTCACCCTGTCCTCAAAGGGTTTTAGTATGGCCTCCCTATCCTTGATGGGATAATTTAACTGTCCATATCCATCCCGGGTTTTCTGGTAGGGAGAGAAGGGTATTGTGAGAGATGTAGTCACCCCGAGGGAAGTTTGAGTGTACAAATCCATTGTTTGGGCACTGTGACAGGCTTTCTGGTGTCTTCCGAGTTTTAGTGTCAGGACTGAGTATTTCTCCAGGTTTACTCTCCCCTAGCCCCCAATTCCGCATCCTGGATCCCATCTGAATTGTGGGTCTGTTTCTGAGTAGCATTATGAGAAATGCATTTTTCCAGTACTGATGTGGCTAGACCCCAGCTTCCTCAGTCTCTTGGCCAATGGTCAATGGAGGATAATCCAGGCACGGGACTTCCTCACACAATTCCATCCTTTCTATTGAACCCCTTGTAGGTGTGCCAAGTCTGCTTTCTCTTGCCTGAGATCTCCTAAAATGCCACCCAAGCCATCATTCACAATGTCTCCAGGACTGAAGTTGTAGGCATCTGGTTTTGTGGGAGGGTTCTGACTTGGTCCATTTTCTAAATTCTGGCAAGGGGGGACTGGTTGCCAAGGCTATTATTGCTTCCAGATTTCCTGAACCCCCTTTCCATTCACAGACAGACCAAACTTGCTGTAAGCTCTGATCTGCTTGTTCTTCTGTCCACTGAGCAATGATGAAGGGGCCCTGTAGATGGCATTGGGCTGCCTGTGTGTGCTACCTTGTCTTCTATTGATGTTTCCCTTAGAGTTTACTTCTTCAGCCCATCTTGGCCACCTTATTGAGTCTTGCACTTCATACAAACCTCATTATTGTCTGTTTCCATATGTAAATATTTGGGAACGCAAGAGTGAACCATTTCAATGCTGAACTCTTCTTATGGGACTTGAAGTGGGAATAGCAGCCACAGTAGTGCCATCTACAATTTCTATAAACAAATAAATATTATTCAGTTGCAGTGTTTGAGTGGCTTAGATGGCATGCATATTGAGTGATTGAGCATATGGTTTGAATACAGGGAGGTTAGCAGAGGGACTGGTGGACAACTCTGAGAATCAAATGGATGTGACTATAAGATGCAATTCTTGTGTGGATATTCCTTGGGGCACACATGAGTGGGCTAGTATCGTTCACAATAGGCTGTGGACAGATACTGGTACAGGTGAGAGTGGGGGGAACATGGAGAGGAGTGGGAGCATGCCGTACTGGATACCAAGTAGGCAATGGGTGAGAACAGTTTGTGAATGAGGGTCAGAGAGGGTATTCCCAAGAGGGAAAAGTCCAGGTACGGTCCCTAGGACCAACTCAGCATGTTACAAGTTCAAAGTGTACTATATAGGTGTCACCTACATGAATTACATTGGGCTTAAATGGGATTAAAGGGGAAGTTCTCTTAGGAATTGTATTGGCCCAAACGATGGGGCATGTATTTCTGAGCATACATCGAACGATCCAAAATAAAATTCAAATGCATCTTTGGGGCATGTATTTCTGAGCATACATCGAACGATCCAAAATAAAATTCAAATGCATCTTACCTTCAGTTTTCTCACATTTAAACATGCAAAACTCATGGGTCAGAAACCGCCATCTTGTGCTAATCTTATGCGTTTATCCATCACCCTAAGTGCAGGCGCACTTGCAGCACAAAATCACATTACCTGCTCCTCAAGGTGACACCACTAGACCCTTACGCCACTTGTCACAACACCAATGCATGTCTCATGTCAATGTCCTTTTGTGCAATCTATTGATGTGTCTCCTTGGAAATGTCAAGATGCCTCTTACCCTAATAGCTATCAAAAAACACTTTCTGATCAGACAACGTTGGAGTTCGTTAGTGTAAGTGTATGTCATTCTGAGCCTCCACAAGCTCTTTTTGCTCTGTTTCAACTGTCTAACAAGAACAACCTATTGAGAACAGGTTCTTACGCTACCTCTAACAAATAAACTGTGTAAGAGCTTTGCATATAAAAAAAATTTCTGTACATTACAAATGTCTTTAACAAACCATATTAAAATTCTATGTTTACTTGACTTCTTTTTTACATTTGTCTATGCACATTTTCAAAGTTTGGGCCTACTGCTCTTGTACTATGGATTTTTGGAACATGTCTGTTTCTGCTCTTCTTTTCTTTTATATAGCATTTTAAACTAAAACCTAATTTTATTATTTTATCCAAACAACAACTTTTTTATTTTTCTCATTGTTGATTTTATACTTCTTCTATACAGAAGAGGAAATGGCTGAGAGAGAAAAAAGCCGAAATGATGTGGAATCTGATTAAAGTTGCGATGCGCAATCATCGTACCTTGCACTTCTCAATGTCACTGGGCCTAGTAAGATCGTTTGTTTTGTCCTCCCTTGTTGCCCTCCCTTGCCTCATCGCGGTCTGAAACATGTGTGTATGAGCGTGATACAAATAAAATATATCATACCGGATCCTGATCCCAGTCGCGTTGAAGATGTTTCCACATGGTGCAACTGCCATTGATGTGACGTGATGCCAACTTTGGTGGAGATCTGCTGTTGCTGACAAACCTCTGGCTGCTTGGTCTACATAGCAAAAAAGACAGACCAGCACTATGCCTTACCCAGCTGCATTGTGTTGCGAATGGTCCTCATGCACGAATTTAGAGCAAACGTTTGTCCTCATAACCCAAGTTATGAGTACATTTTCTGTTTATACATTGTATTTTTGACAACCTAGAACCCTAACCTTTTATGTTGTTCTCCCACTACATTGTAACTTCGATGCTTCACTGGCTTTACAATTATTCTTAACTTTGAAAAAAGGTCTAGTTCTTATCTCAATTCAAAGTATTCAACATTATATTCAACAACCTAATAATAACATGTGTTGGACTTTATTTTAAGCGTTCCAATGCTTTTCGATTTTAGGAGACAGTCCAAACTAGATGAATGCAATTATTGGATCCATTCAAGTAAACTATTTCTGTATCTCTTACAGAGATTGTACAGGCTTGTGGCCTATCAAACATTTACATGGTGGATTCATGGAAGACTGGGATTCCGTGTTAGATGAGTATTACTTGCCTGTGTTGTTCCAGCCATTCATGGAACAATTCCCCAGTGACTCCAATCAATACAAAGGATTCATACAGACAGTACCTTAACCACAGCATATGTTGTAGTTTGTAGATGCCATCAACCTTAACGTAAAAATGTGACTTTTTACAAAATATTTATTTTTCTATTAAAAATATATGTATGTAATCATTTTACAAGGGTTTTTAATTATGTCAAGTGAGTATGTGTTCAAATTAAAGTTTCAATGTTTTCTTTGTAATCTCAAACTGTCACCATCAACATACAACAAGGCACAAATGCTACAGTGAAAATAAAACAAAATAGTTTAAAGGCAATTGCAGATGTTAATATTATCATTTACCAGCACAGTTCTTTTTGCGTTCAGGTACTCTATATTACACTAGATTAGATTTCTTGTTAAATTACTCTTTCAATAAAAATTAGCAATCGTCACACTTTCACTGACATACTAAATAAAATCAATGAGGAAATATGACAGATGATTGTAAGTCACCAACACCTGCAAGCATATAATATTCAAAAGTGTATGCTATACTATCAACAGGATGAAAGAGTACTGTTACTTCCATTAACAATTTTTAAATATGATTCTGTGTATATTAGACTCTAACCAAACAGTTATCCCTTCATAATGCACTTGTGTATTCAATTACTGTTATTTATTTTTTTGTTTTTTTGGCCAGCAGGCTCAACACAGTCTAAGTGAACTTACTACTCAATGAGTACTAACGTCTATCGACAATTGTCCACCTAGAGCCTGCTGTCTACAAACCAACTGTACAAGTCCACATCCCTGCAGTGAACATAACTCAATGTCCTTTAACAAGTTTCATGGCATATTACACTAGTTTCATCCTTATCCATCCCCCCTCTCTTGCCAAATGCAGTTGTAACCCGGCCCATGCGCTCACAAGGGGTGGGGTGCGTGGATGGGAAAGCACAAGTTGCTGAATATCATGTACACCGAAAAAGGGTTCTTTCGCATAGCGACCATTGGCCACCCCAGACACAGACTCTCCAGATTCCCCTTTGAAGACCACATCCCTGCAACCAGCAAATCTCTGTGTCCTTTGACTAAGTCTCTGGCCTATTGTGCTGACCTCATCCACATCTATCCACTCTCAGGTATCAATGGCAGTTCTCACCTGTGACCGTGCGCTCGCAAGGGGGTGGGTGGATGGGAAAGGACAAGGTGCAGAGTACAAAACACTTCAAAAGGGTCTTTTGTATGGGGAACATTGGCCACATGGCCACTTCACACATGGTGTCTCCAGACTCTCCTTTGAAGACCCCATCCCTGCAAACAGCATATATTTGTGTCCTTTGACTAGGTTTCAGGCCTATTGTGTTGGCCTCATCCACATCCATCCCCCTCCAGTATCAATGGTAGTTCTCACCTGCAACGGCGCACTTGCAAGGGGGACTGGGTGGATGGGAATGGACAAGGTGCAAACACAGTGTACATCTCACACGGGTCTTTTGCTTGGGGACCATTGGGCACATAGCCACCCCAGCCACGGTGTCTCCAGACTACCCTTTGAAGACCCCGTCCCTGCAACCAACACATCTCTGTCATCTGACTAAGTTCTGGGCCTATTGTGTTCATCTCACCCACATCAATCCCCTCTCCATTACCAATGGCATTTCACACCTCAGGCCATGAGTTTGCAAGGGGGCTGGGTGGATGGTAGCGAACAAGGTGCCAAATAAAATGCACACCTCAAATGGGTCTTTCACATGGGGACCATTGGCCATATGGCTACCCCAGACACAGTGTCTACAGGGTCCCCTTTGAAGACCCTGTTCCTGCAACCAGCATATCTCTGTGTCCTTTGACTAAGTTGTGGGCCTATTGCACTGGCCCTCATCTGCATCCATTACCCCTCCCGTATCAATGGCAGTTCTCACCTGTGACCATGTGCTCGCAATGGTACTGGGTGAATGGCAACGGACAAGGGGCCAAATACAATGTACACCTCAAAGGGGTCTTTCACATGGAAACCATTGGCCACATGTCCACCCCAGACACAGTGTCTCCAGGCTCCACGTTGATGAGCCTGTCCCTGCAATCAACATTTCTCTGTGTCCTTTGACAAGGTTCCATGCCTATTGTGTTCCCCTCATCCATATCCATCCCCCCCTCAGGTATCAATGGCATTTCACAGCACTGATCATGCACTCGCAAGGGGGCCGTTGGATAGGAATGGACACACCACAAATTCACATAAACACTCACTTTTCTAAGCGTTTATAAACATCTACAAACTTAGCAAGAAAACATCTCTGCACTCTACAACAGATATCGTCATCACACCACTTGATACCTTAGTTGCTGAATCAGCTCTTCTATTTTTAAAAGTACAGGTCAGTGAACTCTTGTTTTTTCTTCTTATTGTCATTATTCTCAGCTCAGTAGTTTTCACTGCTTGTTACTCAATGTACATCCTATTTTTATTTTCATGTATCTCAATGACTTCAGCAGACTCCTTTGCAAATTACTTCCTAAAGCAGTTCCAACTGTATTTCAGCACTCAATGACTCAGGTGAGTATTGATCGTTAAAAGATTCATGTATGTTCATATGTACACATTTTGTGTATATACATATTTCGTCAAAATTATCACACAATTAATTGAAATAGTTTATCAAAATGTAACACGATGAAAGGTTTGGAGTTTTTTGTAATATTGGTATCAATATTTTATTACCCAATTTTCCATTGTGGCACAATGTTAAGAGGTTTTTAAATGTTAGACTTTCCTCCCTTCTTTAGGGATACACAAATAGTTCAGTGCAATGTGAGCCTCTCTAAAAAGTTGAATAGCGTGATCTGAAAATTGGTTATTTTGGTAAATGTAGAGATTACCATGTCTGTTGTTACGTAGACCACACTGATGGAGGTCCTGACCATTACCACGGAGGAACCGACAGACAACTCAAATATCCAAATGGTGAGCCCAACTGACATGCATGTAAACTTATTTACAGTGTATGAAATTGTCTGATTTTTGTTAGTAATGTATTTTTTCTATTTAACACTGTTATGAATATATGCATTGAAAAAAAGGAACAAGATTTAACCTTGACAACTATTCCGGAATAACCATCAACCTCTCTCCCATTTCAAGTAATTTATTTGTTACTATTCATTTAGATGTGACTATGCAATAGATGTATACGGTCAGCTTCAACTTTAAACATAGTCATCATTGTTATTGATTGTATTTCTTATTGATATAAATTGTCATATTGGATATTATCACAGTATCTATTCTCTTTTTCATTACATGTTTTAAATATGTTTATCTTACATCAATATTATTATAACAACAAATGTTTAGATACAGGGAGATGTAGGAACTTCTACAATGTACTATTCTTGCATTACAACCGGTCAAGAGGATAAGGTCTAAGAAGTGATACTTTATTTAATTATATTAATGATGGTTGATTAATAATATTTTGTTTAAAAGTAATAACAAAAATAATAATTTAAAAGTAACAACAAAAATAATAATGTATTTACAAGTAAAAATAATGTTGAGAAATCAGAAAGCATAAACACTCTTGTTGTGACATTCACCTGCCCACATGCAACAATGACAGTAATCCATCCCAAGAATTACATGGAATCTTTCATTCTCATAGGTATGTGCCTACCTAAAGCTCAATAGAGGAAAATCAACATTATAATTCATCATAGTTTTGGTGGCAGTGACATATTCACTTTGCTTTGCAGGATGACAGTGTAGTGCTAAGTCTCACACCAATTATCTGTGAAATCTTTGACGTTCAACAGGTACAATTCCATATATTGTATTTGAAAAACATTAGATCTACTTAGTGTTCAACTTTCTCTTCCAAAAAAATACAGTTCTTGAAAGTTCTTACTAGTGATTTGTGTTGTATGGATTACTTATGTTAGAAAGTCAACAATCATAAAAACTAAATTATGAAGATGTAATCTTTGTGTTCAAAGAATGTAACATTACATTGTTTAACTATTATCCTAATTGTGTTGAAAGTGTTATGTACAAATAGTCTACTACAGAAGTGGTTGATATGGAAGAGACACATGAACCACAGGTTTACAGATGATATTGAAAAAGTTAATTTATCATCTATTTTTCTTTTCATGTAATTATGATTATGTGAGAAAGGTTTTTCATATGGAAATCATGGTCTATTTGTAATTGTACATATTTTTCTTGAAATAGAATTGTAAAATGAATGGCTTTAACATTTTCAAATGCTATTTTTCACTATGAACACTATGACAACAAGGGTAAATACCATCCAGGATTTAGAGTTTTTAGAGGGGTTGATAAGAAATTGGTTAACTGATATTAGATTCTGAGGTTGAAATTCATATGTTCAGTAAGCTTACAATAAATGATGTGTGTTTTTTTAATCAATTAGAAGCCTAGGAAGACAAAGAGCAAAAAGACTCAGACCATACCACTAACTAATGATGCTGCTTGCCAAACCAATGTCACTTGGGAGTAACTAATGTTTGAGGTTCAGCATGCTCATCTCAATGTTCTTAGTCAAAATGCAGATGCCCAATGGCAGGAATTTGAACTGAATGTCACCAGTGATCCATGGAAAGTAACAATGGATCATTGTTACTGCACACAACGTCCACCAGAAGTGAAAGACAACATAGAAAATGTATTTTCATGACTCGCAGACCTGCTGGCACAATCCACACCATCTAAACTATTTCATTCAAAGGAAGACATAATGTTGCCTGTTTCGCCAATATATTCATAAAATCCCAATATATCACAGATTGAAATCACTAAGGCATCTTTGGAATTGATTGACAACTATGTTTAGGATCGTGACTTCACTCTTCCTAGCGTGGAGGGCTTAGCCACCACCATAGAATCACTTACCACTGTTCTGCAGGACAATTGTCTATTAAGTGAGCCAAAATACCTTTTATTGGATTGCTGCCTGCTGCAGATTATCCAAAGAATTAAATTTGATTATACATTACGTAGGAGGATTTGTGGGGAGCTTTTGGTGAAGTCAAAAGAACCAACCTGAAGATCAAGGATAGCTTTGTCCACCAACATAACACATTCTCATGGTCGGCTCAGCCTATCCTTGGAAAAGTGCCTGCTTAAAATGTACTTTGTTTTACTGCTTTGTTGTCTAGGGGATCAATGTTCAGTAATATTTCAAGTTTCTACAAATGTGTAGGACATGAGTTCCTTGATAAAGCTGCATATTCAAATACCATAGACATGTCTTGTTCCCCACTATTCGTTTGGGCTGGAATCTCAAGCAGATATCCATGGACAATGCTCTTGAAGGCAAATGGCTCAGGCTTGCTGTTGATGGACAGTGCAATAGTCCTGTTTTTTCCTGCAAAATACTGCACGTACCACTTCCAGGACATGGAAACCCAAATAAGAGGGAGTTCTGCTGCTTTGCAAGTATGGGAATGTACATCTTCCGTTGCCATTAGGAAATATGGTTTTATTGAATCCATTGAACTTCTGCAGACAAGGAAATGCACACAGAATTGATAGCCACTGACAGGCATGTTGCAATAGCAAATGCTGTGCCACATCAGTTCCCAAACATGAAGCTTCAATTGGATTTATGGCACTTCACAAAATCAATATAAAATAAATAACAGCTGCTGGTAAAAATAAAACGTACATAAGACATTTTGAATTGGTCATAGTCTATCAGCAACCATCTTTGGTGGAGCTAAAAAAACCTTTGAGGGATCTGTACATATTCTTCATTAAAAGTGGTGTTCAATGCTGCACCATTGCTCATGCGCTTTTGGGAAAAAAATTACAAGTTTCACAAACATGTACATGGGCCTTTGGGTAAGGAGCAAGAGTGCAAAAAAAGTGGTTTGTACCAGGCTCCACTCCTAACACAGCACTCATGAAGATTGTGTGTGACAAAACACTTCCCAGAGCCATGAATTTGGAGATTTGGAGGTGTTCCATAATATGTGCCTAAAGTACAGGCCTAAAATATTGGCTTTCAACATAGATGGCATGTAGGCCAGAACAAGACTGGCTGTACTTGCAAACAATGAGATTGTTTGTGGGGAACAAGCAACAACTGCAAGCACTTTCAGGATGCTTTTTTACACCACAGAATTTACACACAAAAAATGGAAGGCAAAGCCAATATTACAGCAGATGGAATGTGACCTTGTTAAAGAACTGTCATTGACTGTGCGAGCCATGGAAATGCGGGGACTGACACCAGATTATGTTTCCAGGGTCCAGTCTATGCCACAGAACATTGATAATGTGGTTTGTTCTCCAAAACCTGAACTTGTGGAAAGGCTAACTTCAGGATCTAATGATTGGTTGTTGTCTTTTCAATAGTAGCCAAAGCAAGTTCCATTGTATCCGAGCAACTGTTGCCTACTGCATTTCCATCTTCTACTCTATTTTCCAGTGCTATGCTGATGACACCCAACTCAATTTCAGGCTTTCTTCTGTCACCTCCTCTCCTTCCCTTATCTCAGATTGCCTAATCGCCATTCAAAATTGGTGTGCTGCTAACAATCTTTGTCTAAATGCCAACAAGACTGAGATCCTCTTCATTGGTACACCTTCACCATCCTTTCCACTCACTCTCTGGCTGGCCTCCCTTGGCCCTCCTCCTACCCCTACCTGCGAGGCCAAGAACCTTGTCGTAATCTTTGACACCACAATTTCCTTCTCAGCACACATCTGTAACATCCCTAAAAAGTCAAACTTCTTACTGCACCTCCTCAGAGGTACTTTGCCTTTCCTCTCCTTCCCTCAAAAGCTTACTGTCTCCCAAGCTCTTGTTCTCTCTAGGTTGGATTACTGTAACAGCCTCTTTCTAAATCTACCTGCCTCCACTCTCCGCCCTTTACAACTAATCCAGAACAGAACTGCGAGACTTGTCCTTGGCCTCAAACCCTGGTGTTGTATCTCTTAAGCTATAAAGCTCTGAAATCCCTTCATTGGCCCCCAAAACCCTCTGCATTGTCCACAAGGCTTTCTGGGGCCTGGGTCCAAAATACCTCCAACTATCCCTCTTTAAATACCTCCCCTCTCGAGCCCTTCGCTCCTATACTTCTAACTCCCTCAGGGTCAGTCGTTTTTCAAAGAAATGAGCTGGGGGTAGATCTCTGTCTTCGGCTGGGGCCTCCCTTTGGATCAGCCTCCCTGCCTCCTTGAAGCTTGAGGAGAACCAGCTCTGGTTCCAGAAGCACCTCAAGACCTTCCTCTTCGCCTCTGCCTCTGCCTTTGCCCCTCTTCCCTCCTGCTGATCTGTTTTTCTCTGTCAGCATCAAGCACCTGGCCACCCTCTGTCCTTTGGGCCCAGGTACCTGCTCACCCTGCCACCCTCCTGCACTGCCTCCGAGCCACCCTTTGCACTGGGATCTGTATCTGTACCCTTACAGCCCCCACAAACTTCTCTTCCACACTTATCAGATATATCCTATCTACTTAACCTAGCACTTGCCACTTGCTGGCTGCACTATCACCATTATTTATTTATCTGTTTTACTTATTTATTTATTCTGTTCTCTCCTTCGTTCCGCACTTTCCACCTTCACTTTCCCATGCATTTACACATTCTCAATGTCACTACGCCTAGTAAGATAGTTGTTTTTGTTCTCCCCTGTCCCCCTCCCTTTGCCTGGCCACACTTGTGTACGAGAGTGATATAAATAAAATATAATTTCATTTAATTTCAAGTTTCAATCATTTCTATAATGTTTAGAAACTGTATTGATTACACAAACAACGTAATTGTAACCTACTTGACATGCAAATGTTTCAGAATTTATTTTGATTTAATTACTGTTTGTGATGTAATCTTAGTCCATATGTATGAATAAATGTGTTTTACATGTTCTTTTCTTTAATTCTTTGCCTCCATAGCATTGATTGATATTATACCAAAAAATTACAATGTGATTATGTTTAATTATACAAATTCAATATACATATGTTTATTAATTATTTTCAAAATTGTGAAAGCCCACATTAAAATATTCATTTGGGGAAAAGGAACATTGTTAGAAAGGAATGCATTGACAACATTGAATCTTTACAGTCAGACAGGTGCTAGATATGACATTTGTTTTTATTAATTTCAACATTTAATTACGTAACCATAATTAGTACCCGGCGAGAGTCAAGCAGAATGCAACACGCATTCTGATTGGCTCTCGCCGGGTCCTTACTCGGCCGAGAATCCTTCGATTCACGGCCGGGATTCCAGCAGCCTTTTCCTCGGCGGGGGGGCATAGCAGCCCCTCAGCCAATGAGGAGGCTTGAAGCGGGGCCATCCCTGCTCCGAGCCTCCCCACGGCTGAGAGGCTGCCTTTCCCCCTCGCTGGGGACTCAGGTAAGCTTTTTTTCCCCCTTCCCTCCCTCCTCCCTACCTCACCCCACTTACCTTCTTGCTCCTGCGTCCCTGGTGGGGGACGATGGCAGCCTCCAGCAGTGTGGAGACTCCACGCCTCCACACAGCTGGAGGCTTCCATCGTCCCCTCTGCCGGGACGCAGGTTCGTTTTTTTTCTTTTTTTTTTCTTTATCTACCCCCTTCCCCTCCCAAAGGCTGCCATGGAAAGAGAAAACGGACTCCCATTTTCCCATTCCCGGCAGCCATTTTCTTGGTCGTTTTTCCTTTTTTTTTCTGTCCCGAAACGCTGCGGCATTTCGGGACAGAAAAAAATGCTTTTAGTGCCCCGGTCACGCATATATTGCGGGCCGGGGTACTAATAGCAATATGACCCTCGCGGCGGGGGCATTACCTGAGTCGGTAATGCCCCCGCCGCTCGGGTCATATTGCTTAAATATATGACTATGAATACCACATACTGAGGTGATAATTTATATTGCTTTAAAAGGGGGGCTATTACAATTGTGTTGCAGATGGAGATTCTGCAAAGGAATAAGATGGAACATTCTACCTCCACAACAACTGTAGCAAATTGATGCCATGCAACATGATCACATTATGATGTATCTTGCCCACAGGACATGGAGTGACAGGACAAGAAAAATTAGTTCTGTGGTTGATAGTAATTGTGCATTATGGTCTGGCCATGCATAACGCAGAACCACGAAGCAACGAAGAGGGTGAAAATGTATGGATTTTATCATGCAACAAAGATGCATTTAATTGTAAAGTTTGAAGACCATTACTTCGCTGTCACATTGCAAAGACATTAAGACATTCAATTTGTAAAGACTGCCTGACCAACATATGCTCAATAATTTATGGCTATGAAAAAGCATCTTCCTTTTTAAATATAGTGTTCTCAAACCCATGTGCATCAATCTCTATAAATTCACCCGCCTCTTTTTCTCCATCAATATCCATGCTTCTGTAAATCGTGCTGTAGCCATCTCTCTATGTCTGTCATTGTACATCTGTCTTTGCATGTCTCTATATGAACAGTTACAATATAATCAATGTATCGCTATTGATGTTTACCGATTTATATGAATCCATACAAGCACCTATATCCATCTGTGCCTTTGCATTGTATGCATACTTATATCTCTATCAGTCTACCAAACTACATTTGTACAAAAGGCCATGCTCACATTTATATTCATCTATCTTTTTGTTTATCTGCGTATACTGACATTGCTTCACATTTATAACTTGTTCCTCTAAATATTCTGCATGGCTATTTGAAGGATGGGCAGTGATTAACGCTTTTATAATCAGTTGTCTATGTATTATGCTCACTAGCTATTTATATGTATCGATATACAATCACATCTATGCGTTTATCGTTGTTCATCCTTCAGTGGAGTAACACAAAATGTGGGGGCCCCCCTGCAAGCCATGCTGAGCCCACCCCCCCAACTCGGTAACAAATAGTGGGTCCCACCACAGTCGGGCCGGCTTAGATTACCACGCGTGCACAATACACCTAAACGAGCTGCTGCAGGGTTACGCCACACTCTGCACTAGGAGAAAAATATAAATATGTGTTTTAATGCATTATATAGCACACTTTCTAAGAAAAATTGCCAAACAGGCCAGAGCCTTTGCAATTGTTTTGGAGGTTAACACCAATCCAACAATCCAATACATGCAAGTCACAAACAGTGCACAGGAACATTAATGCTTTAATTAATATAATGCTTTGCTATTAAAAATGCCATGCCACAATGAAAACATGTCTAACTGGCTGCACAATGTAGACCAGTCTAGACACGTAATAACATATTACAATCAATCATGCCAGGCCACATTTAGAAATACCTAGATTGGTTGCACCAAAATGCCAGTTGAAGCAATAACACTTATCATGTTTTTATTTATCACAGATGCCCAGAACAATATGCAAAGCTGCAGCAAGAAACGGCTAGACTGGCAGCACCCAAATGCCAGTCTAGCCAGGTAATTACACTTCACAGGACTGCTTTATCTGAGATGCCCAGTAAAAAAAAAAGTCAGACTAGATTGGCTGCACCAAAAAGCCTCTCTGTCCACTAATACCACATACCTGCTTAGCCTGGGCATGGATGACCATTACGATTTATCACACAATCCCTGTCCCACCCCACACCTCACACATCCCCTCTCACTCCCACCCCTTGCCCCAACCCCCAAAATCAGCTACTTGGCCCAGTATTACCTCTACATCCTTTTTCTTTGTCCCAGTGCTTACAAATGAGGCTCCTTGCCTCATAGGTAACTAATGGGATGAGGAAGAGTGGGACTAGGAGTAATGAAAATTAGAGGTAACTAATCCAGGCATTACCTACATGTTCCTCTACCTCATCCCAGTAATTGTGTATGAGTCAAAGTGGCTCACACACAAGTACTGGGACAAGGAAGAATAGGGCTATGAGTAATGAAGATTACCAATAAGTAACCAAGGGATTAAACACAAATAGTGGTACAACACCATTGAGCTGACTGGGCTTCAGCCCTCCCCCACCAGCCCCCTTCCTTGATATTCTGGGCTATGTTGACTCAACCTGGCTGACCAATAGAGCTGTTGCCAGACAGAACAGGACACAGATGTTAAACGGCGCTTGGGTTTCGCTGTTAAGAATTGCCCAGTCATTACTAAGGTAAAGCATTTCACTGTTAATACCTGCATTCAAATGCATAATTCTTTAGGCAATTGAAATCTTGATGTGGGTTTAGTACTTGCATGCCAGGGAAGTGATTGGAAGGGTAGCGAGGGGACAGGAGACCGCTTATTCTCACATCAGTCCATAAGTGGGTGCTTTCAGACTCAAACGAGGGAGTTAACTGCTTGTAAAATTGAAGCTGCACTAGAATATTCTCATTAGAATGCATAAAGAAGTTAGTTCCCCCACACAAATAAGTTTGCAATTTCCCCCACTGTCTGTGAAGTTAGCACTTCTCCCAAAATGTGAAGGTATAGCACCCCTGACCCCAGAAATGTAGGTTTCATTGTGCATCTGAAAACAGGCAAACACATCATTCACCATACACACACATCCACACGCAGCAACCCATACATTTAAGTTTGTACCATTTCACCATACAGGCACACCCAGGCAGCCACTCGTACATGTGAGTGTGCACCCTTTCACCATAAAGGCACACACACCCAGGCAGCCACCCATACATTAAAGTGTACACCCTTTCACTATACACACACACGGGCAGCCACCTATACATTTAGATGTGCACCCTTTCACCATACACTCACACACGCAACCACCCATACATTTAAGTATGCACCATTTCATCTTTCAGGTACACTTAGGCAGCCACCATTGCAATTAAGTGTTCACCCTTTCACTATACACCCGACACACACACTCAGCCACCCATACATTTAATTGTGCACCATTTCACCATACATTCACACAGGTAGCCACCTATACATTTAAGTGTGCATCCTTTCACCATACACTCACACATGCAGGTATCATGGGGTTGAGGGGAGCCCTATTACTTCAAAAAGAAATTATTTCCATTAAGGTCCAAACCATAATGGAAATAATTGTTTTATGAAGGCAGAGTGACTTCAAAAAGAAACTATTTCTTTTTAAAGTCATAGTGCTCCCCACCCATGAGTTTGAGGCCTAGAGGCTTCCATGTCATGGGGTAGGTCGAGTCCTCAGACTTAAACAAAAAAATTGTTTTGCTGTAACAGAAATAATATCTTTATGAAGGCAGAGTGTATTTGTTTTAGGCCAAGGGGGCCCCTACCCAAGACATTTGGTGGCGGGGCTCCCCTAATCGCGGTAGTGTGCAGAGTCCCCATTAAGTCAGTGTCATCCATATCTATATGTTCATTTGAAGGAATTGTTCTCTTTATGTACATTTCCATCACTGTCTGTCTATATACTTTGATCCACATGCATGTCTCAATGGCTCTATCCATCTGTAGCCTCCAAAATGTGTTTTTGCTTTTGTACATATATTAACGTATATGTTGATTGATCTCTGTCCATGTACATGTATTCTTCTCCATTTATGGTTCTTTTGATTGGTCTGTATACATTGATCTCATAGTGTATGTCACTGCCTGCATCTTTATGTATCCATCACTCTCCATGCAACCATCTATATTTGTAAACATGTGTCTGGTGATCTACCCACATATTTGTCTAAATCTACAGCTTGATAGAATATTTTCCAATCGAAACAAGCATACAACAACCACTATGTATATGTCTGTCTGTCACTTTCTCTGTGTGTAGCATTGTGTTTTTTGTCCATATGGGAGAGATGAAGAGATGAATTATAAAACTTAGTTTGTGTATTGTTACTTAGCACAGAAGGAGGGTAGGAACTGGCTAGTTAGCTAACAGCAACACATACTTATCATGCAAGGGAATAGGTGCATTGAGTAATTTTGCAGGAGGTGGACGAGTCACAAGGGTGAAATTATTTAAGTGATGGACAGAATTTCGGACATATGTCTAGGTTTTATTGGGTTTGAGGTGGCAATGCATGTTTTAATGGTGTGCAATCGAATTCTGTTTATTGAAAAGTGTGGAGATGGGTTGGCTGTGTCCAGGCATGATGCGGTTAGGTTTCATTGTGATGCAGGGCTTTACTTTACATTGAAGAAAGACTGGCATCTGGTTCAACAGTAATTACATCATATGATCGATAGATTTACAGTAAGAAGTGTACATCTCAAAAAATAATTAGAAAAGAAACTGCCAACACCCAGAACACAAACACCCAATCTCACATCTATCCTCCCCAACACACAGAGCACACCCCCTATACCTTGCATTGTTCAAAACAATCACCAATAATGCAAAAGCCAATACTTGGCACCCTGGTTCCACCAACAAAAAGCCAGAGCAGAAACACTCTGCTGGGCAACGATTGCTGCCTATGTGTAAGAATGTAAGTGGTTTTCCCTCATGTTTGATGATGGCTGTCTTCATAAGAAAATGCAAGTACAGAAACACATGAACACATTTGGCAACTAGATATAGGTTTCCAAAGTTTTTTTTACGAACCGTTACTAACAGGGTAGTATCCACTTTTTCAAGATTGGTGACGCATGCCACAACAGTTTTCTTGATTCGTTGAACTCCTAATTCACCTTGGACAATTAGTGATCAATCTACACACACTCGTGGCACCTGGAGCTGTAAGCTCATGAACTGCATTTGTCCCTGTCCCTTATTGGACATGCAGTGCTGTCAATGTTTCAAAGTTTGACACCATTCGCGCTCCTGCTGTGCCCGCCATTGTGCATGGCGAGTGCAGAGCAGGAGCATACAGCCACACTGCTGTCCATGTGCTGCTCAAGTCTACCACTGTGTACAGACTGAGGCTTGAACACATGACAACACTGCTGTCCTGGAAAGGATGCCCAAAAGGGATGACACCAGGAAACTGCAAGAAAATGCTCAACTGACATCCACTAACAGCACTACATCCAAGCAACAACACACACCATGCTTGCTTTGAGAGCAAGCATGGTGTGTGTCATCACCTAGCCCACTCGGAAATGTAGGGGCAACAGCAATGCACCCCACCCCCACTTCTGCAGGATGGCCTCCCTTCTGGGCATCTCACACATTCCAGTCCTGACATCTTGCCCTGAAGCTGCTGCTGTCTATTCTCGCCGAGCATATGGGTCTGCACAGATGGGTGCTGGTATCTGTTCACCATAAGGTAAGCCCACTGGAGCTACATGCGGTTATACCGCGGTGATGATCGGAAATTGAGAAATGTACAGAATCGACCGCAATCCTCTTCCAAATTTCTATGAAAAGTGCGCTTCGTTTTGCAGAACCTTGCTCACTGAATTGAGCTCTTTGAACCTTGGATCGCTGTATTTTATTGTGCCCTGCCCATGCTGCTGCTACTAAGTGAGACCCTCCCAAAATGACCACTGCGCCATCCAGCACCAGAGTGCCTGCCTCAGTTCCTCACTCCAGCATGCTGCTGCACTAATTGGTTATCTGCCTACCTAAATTGTCCAATCGGGAGCCGGCAGGCAAACGCCGGACCCCCATCAAAGGCTCACACTCAAGGCCCCGTCTGTGCCTGTCTGTGTCAACGTGGAGCCTGGGTACCCTCACACCCACCCACATGGTATCTGAGGTAACTCCTTTGCCCACTGTCTTACACTCTACCACTAGGCACCGGTGATATCACTTCTACGAGTGCCGACCAGCCATGCCAACCCGGCACGCAACACCAACTTCTATGACTCTAATGTGATACCCGCCACTTCGGTGGCCTACCAAATCATCAGCCAGAGCTCACCGCTCCCATTACGCTGAACACCTGCCCTACAGGTGCACTCTCAAACTATTGACTACCAGAACCCACTCCTATGCGCCATCCAGGCCGCATCCGTGCAACCGCATTGCTGTCCCTTGCAGGCTCTGTGCTGCCTTTCCTTACTTCTGTTTCTTTATATTGCTTCCTGAAAGTATTCCATATACATTTTAATATCTGTCTCACGTAACGTGACTGATGCCTTTTGACTAATGGTATTCTACACTCTTAGCCCTCTTTCTACAATCAGCTGTCTACACTGACTCTTAATTTACCTTGATCTACCAGATGCCTTATCTCTGCTCCTAGCTACTACATGGGGCTCTCTCCTGGTATTTGTGCCCCATTACTTGAAGTCATAGTATGAGGCACATAACAGATCTCATGCCATTGTCTGATAGGCGCACGCAGAAGCGGGGCGTTAGCCTGTTGCCTGTGCCTAAGCCTAATACCTGTGCCATAGACTATCAATTGTACTCATTCAATAGCCAGTTCCTTGTGCCATAGCCTGATACCTGTTCCATAGACTATCATGTATACTCATGCCCTAGCTTGTTGCTTGTGCCCACTTGTTCCGTGTGCCACAGCCTAATACCTGTGCCATAGACTATCACTTGTACTCATGCCCTAGCTTGTTGATTGTGCCCTAGCCTATTCCGTGTACCATAGCCTAATACCTGTGCCATAGACTACCACTTGTACTCATGCAATAGCCTGTTCCTTGTGCCATAGCCTAACACCTGTGCGATAGACTATCAATTGTACTCATGCACTAGCTTGTTGTGTGTGCCCTAGCCTGATCCTTGTGCCTTAGCCTGACACCTCTGCCATTGCCTATTACTTATGCCCCAGCCCACTACTTGTGCTTGAGCCGGTTATTTGTGCCCATGCCTGGCGCTCATGCCCTTGCCTAATACCTGTACCATAGCCTGATACCCATTGTCCATACTACCATCATGCCCACCTCACTTATCAAAAATCTCTTTCACGCTAGTCACAATTTAACACATTCCAGTTGCAGACTAATCTGGTCCATAGCCATGACCCCAACTCATCTGATTCCAGTTCCATCTAGTGGACCCGCTCCCCATCTGTCGCTCCCAACCACCACCACAAGACTTCCCAAGAGTCCAACAACCTCATTATGCTCATTCCTGTAGCATTGGCAACACAGCAAGGCCTCAGTCTTACCACTTGTCGCCCCTGCTCACTTACATTTAGAAACGGCAACCTAGCATCCTGGAAAAAGCCCTCTACACACACTCCCCGCTCCAATGCCCCAACCATCATTAGAAGATACTCATTCATTACACACAGAACTGCCCGGCCCAACACGCACGCATCCAACCTCCACCACACCAACCTCAACACGCCTGACAACAACACCCTAGGATCCCACATCAACGCCAGATCCTTACCAGCCCATGCACTAGAGATTGCAGACATCATCACATCACATAAACTTGACTTTCTAGCCATAACAGAATCCTGGCTCCATGCTGCAACTGGCCCAGCCCTTTCACTCGCCGTCCCAGACAACTACTAAAAAATCCCTGAATATGAGAGAGATCCCCATCACTCCCTTCATTTCAGCTGAACGTCTATCACTAAAAATGTCAATGTCTGCAATGGCCATACTAAATATACACCTCATCTACAGACCACCAGGGCCTATACTAGCCCTTGACAACGAAGGAACTCAAATCCTATCCACCAATGCCAAACCTAAATCACAAATCATTATACTGAGTGATTTCAATTTAGGCCTCAATGACCCACTTGACAGAAATACTCTATCCATGACCAACACTATGTCAGCACTCGGCTTCTCGCATAGGATACAAATCCCCACCGATGTAAAAGGTTGAATACTCGACTGGCTTGCGGCTACTAACTGCAACTCAACCATCTTATCAAATGATCCCTGTCCATGGTCATATCACCACCTTATAATATTCAACATTGATACCAAGATCAACCAAACTCATCTCCTAAAACTGGCCCCAGCTGCCCCATTCAGAAACAAATGGAATATCACAACCAATAACTTACTACCGTTATTGCAACTCATCCTGGCAACACAAGTCACAGAGAACTCAGACCCAAACAAAATTACTATACAATGCAATGCTACTATACTTGCAGCCATAAAAAATCTAGCTCCACTTGCCTTACGCAAAGCTAAACAACCTGCCCACTTAAATGGATGGTTCACCGCCACCTACACAACTCTAGGACAGGTTATATGGAAAGCTGTATCTCTCTGGAAGAAATCACTGACAGCACTAAATAAAAATGCTTTTCACAATGCCGCTTAGGAATACATACAACAAGTGCACCTCACTAAAAGTAAGTTATATAATGACAGAATCACCAAGGCTAACTCAACAACAAAAGAACTGTTTTAAATACTTAGGTAATTAGAAACCCTGATTCTCCCAGTGGAAAGCTGCAACAAGGATGCAAACTTGTGTCTAAACATCCAGAACGCTCTTCAAGATAAAATCAAGTGACTCCAGTCAAAAATTAAAGCACAGAGAAAAAGTCTAGCTAAACTTCCAAATCCTCCTAGTCATCACAAGAATACCCCGAACAACAAGGAAGTGCCCCAATTTTAGTTTATAGAGGTCACTCATTCAGAAGTTCTTAAAATCATCTCCAGTCTAAAACCTTCAAGGTGCCAAGGTGACCCTTGCCCGGTGACAGTCATTAAAGACTGCACACCCCAACTATTGCCCTTTATCACCAATCTCATCAATGCCTCATTCAAAAACAAGTGCGTTCCCAAAGACCTCAAGAATGCTTGGGTATTACCTCAAAAAAAGAAAAAAAAATGCCTCGACCCACACATTCCCACAAACTACCACCCAATAACAACAGTACAATTTCTACTGAAAATATTGGACAGAGTAGCATACATCCAAATACAGAAATACCTTGAAACCAACAACATCCTTAGGTTACGTCAGTCTGGATTCCGCCCAAAACATGGGGCTGAAACAACACTCCTCGATTTAAAAATCCAAATGGATGACCTCAAAGATAAAGGGAAGCTAGCCCTTCTTCTTCTGGACCTCATGGCTGCATTCAATCTTGTGGACCATAACATCCTGTGCAAACACCTGGCTTAAGCAGAACACCATTACCCCAATGCTACACAATGGATCAAATCATTCCTTACAGACAGAACAATGAAAGTATTTTCCCCGAAAGCAGAAGCACCACCTATCTTTGTCTCTTGTGGAGTACACCAAGGATTGTGTGTCTCCCCAACTTTGTACAACATCTTTACAAAGCCACTTTTTGACCGACTCGATGACCTAGATGTCACCTACAACAACTACATGGATGACACCCAGATCCTCATACCGATCATGGGGGACCATGACTCAGATTCTGCCACGCTCAATGCCATTTACCTCAACATTCAAGCTTGGATGGTTCATCACGGGCTGTGCTTGAACGATGACAAGACTGTGTTGCTCCTCAATAGGATCCCAACTCAGAATTGCCAAACTAAATGATGCCTTCAAATCCTTTGACATTGATGGTATCAGCATTAACGACTCTAACTAGGTTTTTACTTGGACTCATCACTGACCCTCATGAAACAAGTAAATGCTACCACCCCAGCCACAACTTACACCTGTAAACTCATCAATGCTTGCAGACAATCCCTATCACTGGACAGCTGTATCACTCTGGCCAAAGCCTTAGTCCTGTACTGACTCGATTACTGTAACGTTTTATATGCTGGCACAAAGAACCACAACATCCGTTAAATCAAGATTCTACAAAAAAAACACCCTCAGAGCGGTGCTGAACATCCCCAGATCACTGCATATCTCTTCAACAAGACAAAAACTCCACTGGCTGCCGGTAAAAGATAGAATCACCCTCAAAACGTTAACTTTGACTCACAAATGTCTCCACAGTGTGGCCGCAGCCTACTTGTCAGACAGAATCACAATACCACACCATAATAGACCCACCAGAACAGCCTACCTACATCTTCCAACAACTCCTAGGTTCAAGCTCCAAAAAGCGAGCGGCAGTAGCTCCCCACAATTGCCAGTAAACAATGGAACACCCTGCCGGTCCACTTAAGAGCACAAGAATCCTTTTGGTTATTCCGTAGACAACTCAAAACGTACATTTTTACTCAAGACCTGGGTAATTAATGGCTCCACCCAAGTCTGCTGATCTGATCCAACTCCTACCAACTATCCGTGCCCTCCCACATGTAACTATGTAAATATTGTAAATATATGCAAATATTGTATCTTTAATATGCATTTGAACGCATCTACTGTGCCTTTGTTTCTATGTAACCTGTACAACAATTGTAACTTTTTCTCTGTAAGAAAGTGCACAGATGCCTTTGGGCTTGATGCACTATATAAACAACAAAATAAATAAATAAATAAATAAATAAATAAATAAATAAATAAATACATGCATACATACATACATTTATAACACATCTTATCATACATGCCCAGAATAAAAACTCATGCCACAGTTAGCAGGCAGACAGGCAACTTGCAGCAGGTGCCTCCAAGGCCCCTAGTGTGAAGTGGCACTAGTCAGAAACACACAAAGTGCACATGTCTGGTGGAGGCCCTGAGCACACAGCAATGTGTGATGTCCGTGTCCCGCACCACTCCTGGCTGCAGGTGCTGCAGTAGCCCAAGTAGGGTGGGACAGGGCACCTTGAGACTATTGAAATGGAAGCAGTGCTTGTTATAAATCACAGTAACATAACATAACATGGACACTTGTTTGTGGGCAGCTCCTGCTGAATTTTACAAGAAACTATACATATAATTGTCGTTCTTCATGTAGGACAATTTTAGAATTGGGTTGAAATAAGTTAGTCGTATTCATTTCACCAGAGTAAATTTGATTTGGAAGACAAGTTAATATGTATTTGCATTGAAACAAGTGCTGACCAGATGAACACTTCCTTTTTCTGCATGGATTTTTGGACTTTAACATTATTAAAATAATTTAAAAAGATTACATTGAGAATGGGTATGTTTATAGTAAAGAACAAAGTAAATATGCTTTTCTTTGGAAGAGTTGGACTATTTCCTCATTTTCACTGCACAACTTGCAATTGAAAGTGGAATATATTATTGTTCATTTTTGTGTCATTTGTTCCCGAAATCAAAACCTTCCTTTGGCAATGTGATTACACAATACAAGGCCTCTTTGTTATTGGTCCTTGAATCCCTTGTACTAACAATTTGAAAGACACAATGTGGTGAATAACCACAAATAATTGATAAGGTTCACTATAATGAAACCTAACATAAGAAAGTGATGTTTCTATTACTAAGAGCTGTCAATTGAGGCAGTGCCTCAACCTTAGATAGATGGAGTGGAGAATCAGCAAATAATGTAAGAAAACGTTGACATAATATTTATGCGACTGATGTTGGCATGTGTGCTGTATGCATGATGATTCCCGATGTGCCGCATTGACGTTCAAGTTGAAACAAAGACTGCACATCGTACATGTAATTTTTACAGAAAATTGTAATTTAACATTTTTATGGACTGTGTGTATTATTTCTGAAAATCGGTACTGAAATATATTTTTGCCTTCCTAAATGTACATAGCTAGGTAATTGGAATGTGTGTTTTTGTCATGGATACAATCCTCTCATGGATGGGTTTTTAACCAAAACTGGAAAATAACCATCAATAACTGAATTGTAATATCCATATTCTGGGATGATCGTCAGGCACCAGTTTGTTCATTTTGACTGGCAGTGATACGGAGCAACATGCCAGCCTTTATGGTATGAATATGTGCGGGTCGCAAAGTGTCGCATTTCAAAGTGAAAGGCATCCTTTGTTCTCACAAACGGAATGCCATGTGTCTCGATCAACCATCGGAGATGGAACATAAATGCATTAGATTTAACCACATTCAACTTTAACTTCACAATGCAAATACAGAGATTAAGAGATTGATTAAGGCAATTGGCAAGATTTGATGGAAGTTGATAGTTTAGAAAATAAATGGAAGCATACCATATAGTAAACACAGTTTTCTGGCAATCACTTTTATTAGTAAATGTTTTCAATGTTTCTGTGTATGGCAATCACTTTTATTCACAAAGGTTGTTGATGTTTCCATGGATGTAATCTTCTATTTTCAGCTTCATGTTAAAAATACGACTTGTTGCATTCCCCACTATTAGTATTTTCTTAAAATGACAAGTTGTTTTCTTCTTTTTGTGAAAAGAAAGTGAACTTTTATGCTGTGTGTGGATCTGTGTACTGATCGTCCTGGGTTTGTGTTTGGTAACATAATGACATAGGTGATCACAAGGTGCGTTTGACAACGCTGTCCACGAACGTCATGGGAATAGGTGCACCATATAATTTTGTCATGTCACTGTCACCTTGAGGGGCGGGTGATCTGATTTACTGCTGTAAGAGTGCTTGAACGTAGGACAATGGACGAACACATAAGATTAGCACAAGATGGCAATTTCCAACTCGTTAGTATAGCATGTGTAAATGTGAGAAAATCGAAGGTAAGATGCATTGGAATTGAAATTTATTTCAGATCGAGAGAGAAGTTCTGCCTTTAAGAGGTCAGTATTTGCCTTGCGAAGAAATCACAGTGTATATATTAAGTGGTTACACAGTGGATATAAGCCTATATCCATGTGCATGCTCTGCATTGAAGTAAAAAAACATGAATATCACATAAATCCCGAAACAAGCTTGTGACAGTGCATAAAATGATGCCTATTTATTTTCTTTCATGTGTATAGATTCTTTGATTGTCAAAGAATATGCTATATGGCAGCAATTGGCACCAATAAAGCCATTTTCTAATGTTTCGTATTAGATGCAGTAGATGACATTGGGGGTTTTGCAATTCCATTGCATTGCTCCAAAAACATTCCAGTGGTGGACTTATTTAATAAATGTATTTTCTCTATTTATTAGCTGTACATATATATTACACGGCCCGAGGTAGCCGACGTGTAGTTATGGTTAAGTTGCTAAACCCATAGGAAGAGCACTTTTTGGGAAGCTTCTAACTTTGCTCCACCTGGACGAATCTTCACGAAACTTTGCAAAATAAGTTTATGGCCCGTTCTGAATTTATTTGCAAAGGTTGGTGAGGTTTCGTCAAGGGAGGGCAAGGTTATATGGGGTCCCACATTTTTTTCCATAGACTGAATGTAGAAAAACTTTGCTCACGCCTACAGTCCGAACCACTGGATGGATTTTCACCAAATGTGCTGCAGGAGCGGCGGCTTGGTCTCGAAAGCGTACTTTTGTAAATTTGGTGGAAATCCATCCAGTAGGTTTTTTTAAATCAACCAAAAGTAGGTCCAAAAATATTTGTGATATCTGGTTTTGGTCGGCGGACCCATTTCCCTATTCTGTCCGTGGACAGGGCTCCGATTGGCTTAGAAGGCAACGTGGTGTCCGCGGACATCAGACGTGTCCACTGATTGGATTTTGAAAAGCGTGAACGGCGTCAGATTTTTAGAAACGCATGCCATCTTGGATTCGCAGACAGCAGCCGGTGTCCACAGACATTGCGGGAAAAACATATTAAAAAACACAACATTGAACTTGTCAAACTTATTAAATAATCTCTGGGGAGGAGGGGTGATGAGGATTAAATGGCATATGGCTACAAGAAGCAAAAAAAAGGGTGTTTTTCAGAGTAATAGTCTGCAACCGGTCCTGTGAAGTTCGCAGACACCTCTGCATTACAGGGTTGGTGAAAAGCAGTTTTGGATGGCTTATAACGTTGGCACCACTTAATGAAACTGCATATTTTTGACCTGATTCTGAATGTGTTTGCAAAGTTTGGTGCAATTCTGTCAAGAGGGGGCAACATTAGAGGGGGGTCCCAAAATAATGTAAAGGCTTATAAATGAGGTGCCATTTGATGAATCTACACTTACGTTGGCAAACTGATAATAGATCTAGAATAAATGTTTTTGTGAAGTTTGGTGGCATTTTGTCAAGAGGGGGCAAAATTAGATGGGGGTCCCAAAATATTGTAAAGGCTTATAAATGTGGTGCCATTTGACAAATCTACAGAAAAGGTTTGAAAAAAAGATTATAGAACTAGACATAAATGTTTTTGCAAAGTTTGGTGGGATTTTATCAAGAGGGAACATTTGAGGGGGGTCCCAAAATATTGTAAAGGCTTATAAATGTGGTGCCATTTGACAAATCTACACCAGGTTTTGCAAAAAGATTTGAAATTTAGATATACAAGTTTTTGTAAAGTCTGAATGGATTTTGTCATGTGGGGGCTAAGTTATATGACTAATGTACGTGCATACATTTGACACTTTTGAAATGAAACATGGGTGGATTTCCAGGAAACTTGTTTAAGGAGCATTGGCAAGGACCTTAAAGCATGGTTTTGCAAATGTGCCCATGTTTTTTTTTTTTTTTTTTTAACAAGTGTCATAATGTAGGTACATAAAATAGTGATATACCTTTGGTGACTGAGGTATAGCCTGTGGCCATGGGCAGTGGCCACATTGTCTGGGTCATGGAATAAGGTCATGATCCGGACAATCTGGCTACTGGCCATGATCGCAAGGTACAACACATAGGGTTAAAGTGGCCAAGTCCACCTTGGACCGGCTTTGTGTTAAAGTTATTCGAAAGTGGGTAGCTTTGAAAGGGAAGAAAAATGTGCTTGTGGTAATATGGTCATAGGGTTCTCTCTTTGCCTTCTTCAGGCAGCCATGGAAAGCAAAGAGGGGCCCTGTATGGAACCCTGCCTTCCCTTTCCATGGTGGCCATCTTGCAAAAGGATTTACTTCCTACATCAGGACGCCTCAGTCGTCCCGGTGTAGGAAGAAAAAAACATTTTGTTTAGCACCCGGGTTCCAGCTTTGGGAACCTGGTCTGCTAGTGGCCTTCATCCCCCATTGCAGGGGCTGGAATGGGGGGATAATGGTCCGGAGACCACGTTATCCACCCTAACCTCGCTTGGGCTGATAACTTGAGCTCCCGGGCTGGTATCCACTGTTCCAGTCCCTGGAACGGGGGATGAATGCCACAATATTCCCTTTAGCATAACACAATATGCTAATGTAAATGTTTGAAAATCTTATTGAGTCTATGTACTTTACTGAGAAATGAAAGTAGACTGAATTTACGTTTCTTTTTCAGTTTTATTTTTTAACTGTGAAAGGTGGTTCCTAAAGGAACATTTCTTTTGTTGTTTTTTGATGTATTTATACATTTGTTTGGCAGCAGAGATTAGAACAAAAGTTGGGGAGGGAAAAGAGGGAAGAGGCACCAAGCACTAATATGGAGGGGCAGATGGAAAGGGGAAGATGTTGCACTTGTGTTACATCTAAGGTAGGGGGCAGTTCTTCTCATGCTCTGTGATTACTGCTTCAACAGCACTTCGAAATTGCTTCCCTCTGCAGAATGATGTGTTGTAGTATATACAGAGCACTGTTGTCTTAAGGAAATATGGATCAACAGCATATTTTATTGCTTGCACAGTAACTTGTGGGATTTTGTGTCCCACAGAAATAGGCTGTGTGGTTTAAGTATTGGTTGAGGAAGATGAGGTGGAGGAAGATAGCCTCCTATTTGCTAACAAAGGAACAACCTTTCTGAGAGCATGGCAGTCATTGGATTTGGCGGGGCAGCACATGGAGGTAGTCCCGTAGGAGTACTGTCCGGGGAATCTGCAACTGAGTACAAACTTGCACTCAGTGCATTTCACTTTGGCAGCTTTAACCTTTGGTGCATTCCCAACAGAGGTAAAGAACTGCCACACCCATGGTTCTCTCTGGGTGCTAGAGGAAGGCACTTCCTCTCCCTCACCTTCTTGGTCCTCTTCATTGTCTTTCTACGTACTGCGCTTTTTTTGTTGTGAAGGTCTACTAACATTCACATTTCTGTCTAGATGAGATGCAGGCTAAAGTTCAGAATTCCATCTAAGTGTGGCAGAAGCTAACATTCACATTTCTATATGGGTGTGACGCGGGCTAACGTTAAGAATTCCATCCAAGTGTGACAGATGCTAACATTCATAATCCTATCAATATGTGATGCGGGCTAAAGTTAAACATTCCATCTAAGTGTGGTGCTAACATTCACATTTTCTATCTAGTTGTGACGCAGGCTAAAGTTTAGAATTCCATCTGAGTGTGGCAGATGCTAACATTCACATGTCTATCTGGGTGTGAAGCGGGCTAAAGTTAAGAATTCCATCTAAGTGTGGTACATACGAACATTCACATTTCTATATAGATGCAACGCAGGCTAAAGTTCAGAATTCCATCTGAGTGTGGCAGATGCTAACATTCACATATCTATCCGGGTGTGAAGCAGGTTAAAATTAAGAATTCCATCTAAGTATGGTACATACTAACATTCACATTTCTATATAGATGCAACGCAGGCTAAAGTTCAGAATTCCATCTAAGTGTGGTGCATACTGACATTCACATTTCTATCTAGGTGCGATGCAGGCTAAAGTTCGGAATTCCATCTAAGTGTGTCAGATGCTAACATTCACATTTCTATCTATATGTGACCCAGACTAAAGTTCAGAATTCCATCTAAGTATGGTGCATACTGACATTCACATTTCTATCTAGGTGCGATGCAGGCTAAAGTTCGGAATTCCATCTAAGTGTGGCAGATGCTAACATTCACATTTCTAGCTCGACGTGATGCAGGCTAAAGTTAAGAGTTCCATCTAAGTGTGGCAGGTGCTAACATTCACATTCCATCTAGATGTGACGCAGGTTAATCTTCACAGTTCTCTCGAGGTGTGGCACTAGTTAATATTGGCAAGTTTGTTAGCATGTAGTGCAAGGTAAGATGTACAGTCCAGCCATGAATGGATTTAGGCTGGTGGTCACAGATCTCTCTAAGTATGCATGGTGTAAGTCTATGGCAGTCTACGTTATGGAAAGGTAGGGTAGCGTGTCGGGGCTTTCTGAAGTAGAGTAATTGCTCTACACCCCACCCATGCCACACTTACAGTTTTTGTTGGTGCCTGTTGACTGCTGGCTTCATTGGCTTCCCCTGCGGACACCTGCAGACACGTCCCAGAGCCGCCTCAGCTGGAGCCGCCCTTTGTCTCGGGCCCTTAGCCATAGGGACTGCCGGGCAGAGGGCTGCCCAGGGGTAGGTGAATTTTGTGTATTCTTTTGACCAATCAGGCTCATGGTTTGTGCTCGGAGGCGGGGGGAGGGAGGGAGTGGGAGGTGGCTGACCTGGGTGATCTGCGGCGTGTAGGCTGGGCCATGGGGATGAAAAGGGAATTTATTGGCAAAACAGCCGGCCCAAGACGGTCGCATGGGCAGCCTCACTCACCTGGCCTCAAGTTGGTAAAGACAGCCAGGAGGAGTTGCTGCGGTGTGTACACCGAGCATATTACTATAAATTGACCAATCAGGCTCAAGGCTTGCGCTGGGAGGCAGGAGGAGGGATGGAGAGGGAGGTGTCTGAGCCAGGGGAGCTGCGGCGTGTAGGCCGGGCCATGATGAACAAAACGTGATTTTTTTTGCAAAACAGCAGGCCCAAGAGGGTCGCATGGGCAGCCTCACTCACCTGGGCTCAAGTTGGTAAAAAGATGTCAGGGGTGATCGGGAGACCTAAAGAATGTACTCATCTAAACAACATTGTATTGGAGTGTTGTTGTTAATACGGAACCTAATCATATATACATAGGCAATGGAAGCAGCATGCACCATAGAAGTACAATATTTATAATCTTGTTATTTTGGAAAGTACAATAATGAATGCTACCTTCTGCAAGTTTTGAGTAATGTTAAAATAACTAGATAACAATTCAAGACTTACTACACTTGTGCTAGTACGGAAGAAAGAAACATCATCATCAGAAAATGTTAATAACATTAAAGTTTATCTTCATGTATACAAATTAATTGTGTGTTTGATGCCTGCTTATTTCCCCATGTATGTGCACCATTAGCTGAGACTAAACCCTAAGGAGTGTACTTTAAGAACATATAATAAGGTTAATGTCTAGATATATAGCACCTTTTCAATTTTAATATTCTGTCAGTGAACAAAACCACCTGGCCTATATATGTCAGTGAACAAAAACAAGGTTCCAGATATGTGATGTCATCAGTGATGTCATCAATGACATTTGTGACTTAGTTGATGTCCCGGGTGTTAGTCTTAGCAGTGTACGGTGGTAGCACAAGTTATGGTTGCTTAGCTTACCATAACTGGCGAATTTTAGATTTTTTCTGTTTTACTTTTAACCATAACCTCCCTTTAACAAAGATTTTTCAATGAATTTCAAAGGTTTTTATTAGTGCAACTTAACCATAACGCCCCTTTAACAAAGTATATATATATATATATATATATATATATAGTCAGTGAAAAAAACTTTGTTAAAGGGACGTTATGGTTAAGTTGTGCTACTAAAAACCTATGAAATTCAGTGAAAAAAACTTTGTTAAAGGGACGTTAGGGTTAAGTTGCGCTACTAAAAACCTATGAAATTCAGTGAAAAAACTTTGTTAAAGGGACGTTATGGTTCCAAGTAAAACCGAAAAACCCTTGAAATTCGCCAGTTATGGTAAGCTAAGCAACCATAATTCACGCCACCACCGTGCACTGCTAAGACTAATACCCAGGACATCAAAGATGACATCACAAATGCCATTGATGACATCACTATTTGTACTTTTCCACACCGCTAGCTTTTTTTTTTTTTTGTCATCTGAACCCCAGTTTAGTAACACATAAATTCAAGAATACCTATCCCTACTAGTTTTAGTTCCCAATGCACAATCACACACCATTACATACATCTTTATCATCTTACTCAAACACTCATGCACACAGCACACATACATTCCAGAACACCCCAACCCATATCTTCTTTATTTTTTTCAACAGACCCTAAAGAATGCCTCCCAAAAGACAAGTCCGTAGAAAGCAACGCAAAAGTAGAGCAAATGAAAATAAAGGTGTCCAACATAAGCATCCACCTCTAGCAGAATTTGTAAAAAAAGTTGAAACAAAACAGCTAATACAATCATTTAGTGAAACACAAGAGGTTTCAAGTACAACAACTTCGCTTCCTCTATCTCTATAAACAATTAACAGAAAATCAGATATCAGTACAGATAAAACCGTACTCTTCAAATTTTAATATAGTGCAAAGTAAGCATACCAAGAAAAGTATTTTAGCCAAAATATACCGTCACAAAGTCCTTCAAAATCTTATAAAAACAGGAGAGAAATCAGGTTCAAAGTTTAAAACCGATCGTAGGAAATTAATCTAAGAAGCGTGGATGGACAGTGCAATTCCTCTCAAAAGAAATGTATTTATTTTACTGTTAAACAAAATGAAACCACTAACAAAACTAATAACTAAATTACAAAAAAGACTTCTCAATAAGCGAAATGTCAACAGAAAGAACTTCTTAAGTATCTGTGGAGGTGAATGGAATCACACTACGAGCACAGAACCATATTTTAATGAAGAACCGTACAAACAAAAGCAAACAAATGCAATTGCCATAAATAGCAGTGGTCGAGGTTATGAAAAAGTGAATAATACCATAATGGAACAAGAAGTACTCCTTACAAAAATATGTCCTGAAATCTTAGAATTACCCCTCCATTCAACTGAATCAGAACATCTAGTGTACAAATGGCCATGCACGTCAATGTGTAACATTCCCATACAATATTTCAAATCTTTACACCAATTCCTCAATAAATATGTAAAAAGCAAAGACAAAATCAAAATTAAATTACTGCAAAATATAGATACCTGTCCAGTGCGCAAGTGCACAGGACTACACTACAAGGACATTCATTGGCCTCCATTACAGGACCTACTTGTAAAACCACTTTCCATGATATCAAAAGGATATCAACACATCATTCAACTATAAGAAATCTAGTCTATAAACTGTACTATGCTAAAAGTCCTGCTTTAGCACAAGCAAAGTTAAATAACATCCTTCTACATGGTACAGCAAAAGACCTACTTGAAGAAATTCACTATATCCAGAAAAAATATTTTGGAAGTGAAAGCCATTTACAGAATGAAATAGCTTTACACCAATTAAGCAACAATTCTACACATGGCAACCTTTTGCTAAACACATACAAAAAAGAAATACTAAAATTTAAAAGTACATCAGCTGAAGTACCAAACCATGTATGTGTATGTTGCCGTAGAATTTTTTATAAAAGTAACACAAAAACTGTGGACCTATCATACAAAATAGAAGATAATGAAGATTCTAAATGGTTTGAATTAGCTCTCTACCTCCTAGCAGAAAACAAATATGAAATAACTGAGCCCTTAATACTTGGCAGTAATTGTACTACAAAACTTAACAACCAAACTCCTTCACGTTCTATCACAAATAAATTGGAATTATACCCAGTACCAAAACCTCTACAACAACTTAATTTATATGAGAGCATCATAATTCAAACAGTACACCCATTTCAAGCAATAATACGCCTTCAACCAAAAACAGCAAAATTACCTCCCTCTGAATTGGTAAAAGGCATTCGTGGAAAAGTAGTTTATTTACCATTAAATCTAAAAGAAAATGTGCATACTCTAGGAGTGCAACGTCCAATGCAGCAATCTTTAATTATATTAGTAAATGGAGTACCTACAAAAGACAAAAAAATATGGCAACAGCTGGTAGATTTATATAAAGTTAGACAAGCCTTCCAATATCTTAAAGAGAATAACGAATATTACAAAGAAATTAATATTGAAGAAAACTTGAAAGATACAACTGAAATAATTCAAGAAACACAAGAAGCTGGTCAATTTGAGCTACTAGATCCTGCTAAAATATCAAATACTTTAGACCATTATACAATTCATCCTTTGCACTGTAATGACACCGTATAAGATGTACTAGAAACTTACCGAATGCGTCAAACAAAAGGATCGCCAATCAGTATATGGGAAAAAAGTATAGAAGCATGTGCTTTTCCTCTACTCTTTCCTACTGGCAAAGGAGGAAGGTATGATGATAGACCTATTCAAATATCAGCTTCAGAATACCGCTCATTACAGATGTATTCTGAAGATCCCAGATTTAGACAAAATGTGGAATACATATTCCACCTACTCTTTGAAAGTGAACTAGCAACTTTATGTTACGGAGTTGCACACATATTAAAATCAGGATCACACTTTCAAAATATGACAGCTACACAATTATTAGAGAAAGTGCAACAAAAGGATGAGGTTTTACAATCAAATATTACAAATCTATTAGCAAATATGCGTGGTACTAAAGAGTACTGGTTTCAACGTCATGGAGATGTACGTTGTATGATCAGAAACCTTGGCCCACCCACTTGGTTTGTTTAAGTTGTGCAGAATATGCATGGGAAGATTTACATGATTTCCTACGCATATCAAATAAAAACAAAACAAACATAGATATTCTAACACCTGGAGAACTTTGTTCTTTGGATCCTGTTAATGTTTCAAGATATTTTCACCTTCGCTTCATTGCTATGCTACATTTTATTTGTAATAAAACTGTTCCTCCCCTTGGAGAAGTGCAACACTTCTTTTGGAGAAAAGAATACCAAGCCAGAGGAGCACCACATATCCACATGCTTTTATGGATTAAAGATGCTCCTAAATTTGGTCAAGACAGTGATGCCACTGTTTTACAGTTTATTGAAAAATATGTCACTTGTGAAATTCCATCAGAAGCCACAAATAGTGATCTTCGTGCACAAATTTTACAATTTCAAAGACACAAATGTGGAAAATATTGTTGTCGCAAATACAAAAACAAAGGCAAATACTACACCAAATGCCGATTTGGTTTCCCTAGACCAGTTACAAATACAGGTCAAGTAAACAACCTCATGTCTTCAGTTAGACATAGTGTTAAAGGTAAGTCACCTAAAAATACATATTACATAAAAAGAAAAGAAGAAGAAAAATATATCAATGATTATAATGCAATCATTGCCCACTTATGGAATGCAAACATAGATGTGCAGTACATTGCAGACAATTCTACTGCAGTTGCACGATATGTCACAGCATACTTAACTAAAGCAGAAAAGACAGAGCTCCAAGACCTCTGGAATGACCTGTCATCAGATAAAACAGTATCTCAGAAAGTATACAGCTTGGGCATAAAAATGCTCACCCATAGAGAATGTGGATCTTATGAAGCAGCTGATCGTTTAACTGGTACTTCATTGTATGGTAAATCTGAAAATATAGTATGGCTAAGTCTTGGTCCAGCTAAATCTAGAAAAAGAGTTCTAAAATCATATGAAGATATAGAAACAATAGCCAAACATGATCCCAACAGCCAAGACATTTTAAAAAAACAATTTATTGCACACATACTACCAAAACAGAAGTAATACTTTGGAAAACATGTGTCTATACCAAATAGCCCAAAACTACACATACAAAAATAATATGAAACCTGATGAAAAAAAAGGTAAATATAGAGTGAAAGACTGTGAAGGCAGCTTAGTTAAACTCACTAAACCAAATTTAATTAATCATATCAAATTGTCATTGAAGACTCCTCAACATAAAGAAGTATATTACATGTCCCTGCTACAACTCTTCAAACCATGGAGAAAAGAAGAACAATTACTAGATAACTATGACTCATATGAGGATGCTTTCAAAGCAAATGAAAGCACTATAACTGATGTAAACTTTACACAGTACAAAACAATGTTGCACAATGAACAGCAACATGAAGAACAACTCCAAGCCCAACTAGATAAGGATACTCCTGACAGTAGTCAACCTTCTGTAACAGGAAGCCAAGAACCACTGGGAGAACCACTAATAACGAATGAGGCAGAATTAGCTATGATAGAAGTAGAAAATACCATGTGTCAGTATGAAGATAAGGAAGACTTAACTATACTATAATCAAAACTAAACAATGAGCAAAGTAGCATTTTTCAAGAATTAACAAAACAAAATACACATGGTGTAAAACATGAAAAAAAGAATGTTCCTGCCATAATTATAAACCTATACTACTGTACGTCAGTGGTGAAGCTGGTTCTGGCAAAACATTCCTAATCAAAATCATTAGTAAGTTCCTTTAACAATTGACAAACAACAAACTGTCAGCTGTTGTCACTGCCCCCACAGGTTTAGCTGCCTACAACATAGGTGGTGTTACATTATACCGATTACTACTATTACCAGTAGAACACCAGAACAAATTAGACTATTATAAACTTTCTGCAGAAGCTGCAATGGAATTACGCAGAGTATTGAAACAAATGAAAATGCTACTAATAGATGAAGTGAGCATGGTCTCCAACCTGATGTTAGCTTTGATTCACCTCAGATTACAAGAAGTACTCAAAACAGACTTTGAAGAGCTCTTTGCAGGAAAACACATTATTGTTTTTGGAGATCTGCTTCAATTAACACCAGTAAAAGGTGAACCTATTTTTAAAACATTAGGGCACAAACTCTGCCGTAAAACTGTTGGCAGCATTGGAAATGTCAACCTTTGGCAACATTTCCAATACAGAGAATTAACAGAAAACATGCGCCAATCTGCAGATCTCACTTATGCCAACATTTTAAAAAGTTTGAGAGTTGGTATACTTTCTAAAGAAGCAGAAGCAACATTGAACACCCGGCACATTAATGCACTTTATGGCGATAATGCATGTGCTACAGATGTTATGGAACAATTAGCCCACAAAAATGTCAATTGTATGGCATTAATGCCAACTCTTGCAAGCTGTCTCAAATTCAATGAAATAATGTTAAGTAAAGAAATGCAACCAATAATGGAAATTAGCGCCACAGACAAATTAGATGTATATGGTATGACACTATCCATGTGTGACCAAGCCACAACAAGACTAGATAATTTAGAAAAATCAATCTCAAACACAGCAGGCTTAGAAAAGATGTTAAAATTATCCTTAAATTGCAGAGTAATTCTTAAACGTAACCTTGACGTGGACCAAGGACTAGTTAATGGAGCACTGGGTACAGTTGTTGGCTTTCAAACATACCCATGTGACAACAAAATTCAGTTTTCAATATACTCTTTGACAAACTTTCAGAAGTAAAACGGATAGGACGCTCAACAGCTAGATTCCTTCTCTTCAAAGATATGTATGTACGCAGAGAACAATTTTCTCTAACTCTTGCATACGCAGTCACGATTCATAAATCACAAGGTCTTACCCTAGACAAAGCAATGATAGATATTGGTAACACAGTCTTTAAAGGAGGCATGAGCTACGTAGCACTATCACGCTTACGTACACTTGACAGTCTATTTCTAATCAACTTTGATGCAAGTAAAGTAAACGCTGATATTCCTTGCATTTTAGAATATAACAGACTTCGCTCACTATACACTCCCCATCTAAACACATATTCTGTTCCACAAAAACTAAAACGTTGTAAAAGAAAACTAAATCAAACAGAAATGCAACAGGACGTCACTGCAAATCCTCCCAAGAGAGTAAAAGAAACTAATACTTCATCAAGTACCACAAACAAAAAAGAATCAATTAGAGAAAGTAAACCAGGTACTTCTTTAAAGAAGGAAGACAAACTCCAAAAAAAAAAACAGTTAGATACAGAACTACCTGGACCATTTAAATTCTCAAATATAGTTGGTGTAAGTTGCTATGCAAATGTAGCAATGAATATTCTATTTCAATTACCACCAATTGTTGACAACATTTACTTACGCAGTACAGACCCATTGTGTTTGCAAATGTTAGTACTTCACAGAAATTTAGCAAACAATCCTGACAACACATATAGTGTTTTTGGAATAAGACGACAATTGGACTACTGTGCTGGAATAGTGAAATTCAGTATAAACTCACAGGAAGATCCACAAGAATTTCTTATGTACTTACTACAAGTACTGGAAAACAAAAACATACCTACAAATGAAATCTTTCAGATATCATACATGTGGAAACATACATGCACTCTCTGCAACAATGTGACACAAGAAGAAATCCCCAATGAACGCTTCATATATATATATCAATACCAAATTGTGAATCCATTCCATTTCAGCAACTTGTACAAAATGCAAACCATGGTAGATTATGCTCTACCTGCAATTCAGATAATCGCTCCACGTTAGTAATACAAACACATAGTAAATACGTAATACTAATGCTTCTACGTTACAATGCAGATGGTACCAAAAACAACTGCAAGCTGACTGGATACACACATGGTCAAATATCACTTGGTAAGAAAACCTTCACAACAATAGGTATAATCTACCACGCAGGAGCCACAACCAATTCAGGGCACTACATTCCATATATAAAAAAGAAATGTGGATGGTTTGAATGTAATGATAGTACCATTAATCTAAAGCAGAGATTACCAGCAAATCTTACAAACACTTATTTGATGTTCTTAAAACCAAAATTTGATAAATAAACTGTATTTACACCTTTAAATAAATTTCTGTTAAAAAATATAAACTGTTAGAATACTCCAAAAGCTATCTAACTGCTCAAAGATTCTACAACAACTAATCAGATAAATGAATACCACTAAATTAGACCAAAAAATACACAGTTAGAATACGCCAATTGGTATCTAACTGTCCCAAAATTATAAATTTGTGTTAAAATAATATAAACTGTTAGAATACTCCAAAAGCTATCTAACAGCTCAAAGATTCTACAACTACTAATCAGATAAATGAATACCACTAAATTAGGCCAAAAAATACACAGTTAGAATACGCCAATTGGTATCTAACTGTCCCAAAATTTAACAATATCCAAATAGATAAATCAAAACCACTAAAATATATTAAAAAAATAGACAGTTAGAATACGCCAATTGGTATCTAACTGCTCCAAAATTTTATAATATCAAAACAAATGAAGAATCTGTTACTGCTCCAAAAAAAATACAACAAAGCAAAGTATAAAGCATTAGCCAGAAACAACAAGTGAACACTGAAAACAAACAAACAAATAAACTGTAGCATAACAGAAAAAGGGTTTTTTTTTAATCCAACATGGATTTTTTTTTCTCCCACAGACCCAATGATTTTAGCAACAAATACAGAAACTGAGCAAATTGACAGTACTCTGATTTCTACTCTACTAAATATAAGGGTCGAAAAAAATAAAAGTATATTGCTTATACAATGTAATAAGTCATTACAAAATACTAATACTAACATGCTATTTTCTTTTATCACAGAAATGAAGAAGAAAAACATGGACTCCCATTACTAGACCAAACAGTAAGTATACAATAATAAGGACAACCATAGCAGCATATCACATCCATAGTATCTGATACCTTTGTTCCTTATACATTTGTTTTTCACCCAAAGTTATAAGCAAATATGAATGTGATATGCTGCGGTGGTTGTTGCCAGGGCATAGAGTCTTGGGTGCATGGTCAAATGGCCATGCACCCAAGACTCTATGCCCTGGCAACAACCACTGCAGCATATCACATCCATAGAGTCAAACATTTCAACTATGATCTATGGGAAACTTTTAATGTCCGCGAACAATGTGAGTGTTCTTAGAACACTTTCAACTTGCCAGCGAACAATACGGACACCGTTTTCAGGACACCCCCTACGAACATTTCAGAACAACGCGATAGTTCTTAGAACACTTTCAACTTAACAACGAACAATACGGACAGCGTCCTAAGGACACCCCCTACGAACATTCCAGGACACCGGGAGTGTTCTCAAAAACGTCTTCAGAACACCCCCATCTTGTTTATTTGCGAACATTTCAGGACACCGCAAGTGTTCTTAGGACACATTCAACTTGACAGAGAACAATACGGACAGCGTCCTCAGGACACCCCCTACGAACATTCCAGGACACCGGGAGTGTTCTTAGAAGCGTCTTCAGAACACCACCATCTTGTTTATTTGCGAACATTTCAGGACACCGCGAGTGTTCTTAATACGGACAGCGTCCTCAGGACACCCCCTACGAACACTCCCCGGACACCGCGAGTGTTCTTAGAAGCGTCTTCAGAACACCCCCATTTTGTTTATTTGCGAACATTTCAGGACACCACGGGTGTTCTTAGAACACATTCAACTTGACAGAGAACAATACGGACAGCGTCCTCAGGACACCCCCTACGAACACTCCCCGGACACCGCGAGTGTTCTTAGAACAGTTTCACTTTGCTTGCGAACAAAACGGACATATATTGACTCATTAGAACACCCCTAGTCAGTTTATTTAGAACATTTCAGAACACCCGTGATGTCCGCAAACAAATCGAACACAAAAAGAACACATTTTGAACAAAGTTTCGCGCGCGGTCCGGGGACATCCCCGAATCCAAGATGGCGGGCGCTACTGAAAAATCTGACGCGCTTCACGCTCCACGCCGTCCAATCAGCGAACACGTTGCATGTCCGCGAACATCGCGCAAGACGATTGGCCAATCAGGACACTGTCCGCGAACCGAACACAGATATCACTAATTTTTTTTTACCTACTTTTTGGTCATTTTTAAAAAAACTACTGGACGGATTTTCGCCAAATTTGCAAAAGCACGCTTTCGGGACCAAGCGGCTGCTCCTGGTCCAAATTTGGTGGATATCCGTCCAGCGGTTTGGGCTGTAGGCGCGGGCAAATTTTTTTTCCCATTCACTCTATGGAGAGTGAGTATAATGTACACAAATATGAGCATATAGAGGGAAGGTAGAGTAATAAAAATAAAACTATGAGAAAGTGTTCATAACCATAATGATTATCTTCATGCACAGAAAGGATTGCTCTCTTTCAAGCCTGTATCTTCCGTCATGTATATGTTTCATATGATGTGACTGGACCCTAAATCTACAAATATAGTACCTTTTCAATTTTTACTTCCTGACTGTTACTGAAGAAAACTATGTGGCTTCGATATGTCAGGATAAAAAGGGAGAGCCAGCCATGTGATGTCATCAGTGATGTCATCAATGACATTTGTGATGTCATCTTTGATGTCCTGGGTGTTAGTGTTAGCAGTGCACGGTGGCGCGAGTTATGGTTGCTTATGTTACCATAACTGCCGAATTTCAGGGGTTTTTCGGTTTTACTTTGAGCCATAACATCCCTTTAACAAAGTTTTTTCACTGAATTTCATAGGTTTTTAGTAGAGCAACTTAACCATAACGTCCCTTTAACAAAGTTTTTTTTACTGAATTTCATAGGTTTTTAGTAGCGCAACTTAACCATAACGTCCCTTTAACAAAGTTTTTTCACTGAATTTCATAGGTTTTTAGTAGCACAACTTAACCATAATATCCCTGACTTCATATACATGTAACATAGAACATACTAACCCCCTCGTAGTGATTTTCATGTTTGCGGACTACCGCCATATCCGCGGACACATCGAAAATCTGAGAGTGGTGACTGTAAATTTAAATAGTGTGCCCCATTTCCCTTTGAAGTTGGCTCTGAAAAGAGCCGTTTTTTTTTTTTTTTTTACAGATTCTTGACAGACACCTGTTATTTTGTATTTTTTTTCTTGTTTTTTTTCTTACTTTACTCCTAAAATCTTCACATAACCTTCTCCAAAGCAACCCTTACATTCCAAAATAGAAAGGCATTTCCCGTAAAAGATAAAGAAATGCCATCTTCTTTAAAATTAACAGCATTACTGGCATCAATATTCTCATTGTTACAGAAGAACATACCAGCTCTAAGCATAAAGGCATACATGCCTCGGTTCATGACACACCTAGCAATATTTTGCTGAGGACAAAAACCTGAACTATTGTCCCATATTGCCCTAGGTAGTAATCCAGAAAAAATTACTTTTGCATTTGGAAGGATCTTCATTACTGCTTGAACCAAGCGTTCCAAATCAGCCAACAAAGTAGGGGCACTGACGTTGTCCAAATGGAAAGCACCATAGTGCAAAACTACCACATGTGGACTGTTCATCGTGGCCATATCCTCACAAACTTGTACAATTCCCTGTACATTGCAATCAGGCACACTGCTCCACACCACCTCCACTCCTTTCACATCAAAGTTCTTTGCAACATGCCTGCATTCAGCGTACTGCTGTAAACCATGCACAAACATATCTCCGAGCACCAACACCCTGACTTTCTCCACTTCTGCCATCTTCACCACACACAGTCTCTTTCAACACAAATCCACAACCTCGACATCTGATTGGCTGATCCGTACAGTCTTCTTTCCATGTTGGATTTCCTGGAAAAACCCGGATGTAGCACGCCCTGTCCACGAACAGCCGTGGTGTCCGCGGACGGCGTCCACTTTACTCTCTGTGCCATTCCCTCATTGCATACAGCTAAGCAATATCACAATACGGATAACGTCCTCAGAACAACCCCATTTTGTGAATTTTCGAACATTTCAGGACAATTATTATTTCATTATTCAACATATTAATATTACAAATATTATACTTTCATCTTGTACTCTGCACACAATGCTATGTTTCTCCATTAGTAGCTCAGTATACTAGATAGGGATTCTATCAATGCATCGTTCAAAGCACTAATAACGGTATGATATTTATTGCAATATACTTGACACTTTTTTCACAACATTATAATAAAAATCCCTAGTACACAAATTCCATGAAAAGTACATACACATGTGATGTCATCAGTGATTTCATCAATGACATTTGCGATGTCATCTTTGATGTCCTGGGTGTTAGTCTTAGCAGTGCACGGTGGTGGCGCCATTTATTTTTCATAGCTTACCATAACTTGCGATTTTCAGGGGTCTTTCGGCTGTACTTAGAACCATAACGTCCTTTAAACAAACTTTTTTTAATATCACGCAAACAATATACAAACATGGCATGCAAAAACCAACTTCTACAGTTGGCTTTACACAGAATGTTGCAAAGTAAGAATTTATGCTCGTTCACAGTGAAGGTCAGCTGCTTCCATTTTTTTCTCGGGCCCTGGAGAGGCTCACAAAGCAGACTATAAGGTTGTATTGTGTTTTGACCTTGACAGACAGAGAATGTGATGAAAGACTTCTCTTGAAGGAGTGTTGCTAAAACGTAAGAGAAGATAAAGATGAAATTTCTGAAACGAAACCACTTTTATATATTATATCACTATGCAAAAGATCGTTGGCACACGCAGAGTCGTATTTTGGGACTGCACCACTCGTAGACAATGGAAATTGCAATTGTACTGTAAGTAACCCTTTAGATTATTTTATACCAAATATAATTACAATAGCGTAGCATTAAAGACCGCTCAAGTTGAACTTGTTCGTTGAAAGTGGCATGTTTTCTACCGCGCACTATCACTGCCGAATTGATCCCCTGTCGTTTAGAGGGCTCTGAAAAGGCAGACGACACAGGGTGGGTTAATAGAAATAATTTAACCGGTCTATAGGCGGTCAAGCGCTCTACTCGCTGTGCCACTTCACTGTAGCCTGTCAAGTGGCACAGCGAGTACAGCGCTCGCTTTGACATCCGTGCACAGCTTGCTAACGCAAGTTTGAACCCTGGCAAGGCCAAACTCAGCCTTTCATCATTCCGTGGTCGATAAATGAGCACCACACACCGTGGTTAATAATAAGCACCGCTTAGATACCTCACGGTTCTTAGCGCTATATGAATGGGAAAATATTATTATTTTATTATTAACATACTCTGTTGCACTATCTTCGATAGCAAATAGTTTCACGCCCTAATAAATAAAATGATGATTTTTAATGAAGATCGGCTGGTGAGACTAATTTATGTTTTTTAAAACAGGTATGTGGCTCCATTTTGCCTATGTCACGATTTACAGACTCCAGCGGATGGGGTCTTCAACTGCCAGGTGCAGGTCCAGATATGCAACTTCATGACCCTCACATTTTATGGGACAATCGCCAAGGACCAATATGCCCTTACGCAGTACTAGCGGCTACAAACAACATACCAACCAATAGCGTGGTCTAATGGCTCGTTGTTGGAGCAACCTTCCGATTATCAGAGCGACCATTTACTGCTTTTATCATAAACCAACAGCCTATCTACCGCAAAGGAACAACGCGTGGCTCCAAATAAACTTTTGCTGATCGACAGCAGAGACAATAGCAAATCGCTGAATATTCACTAAACATTTCATGTGAAATAAATGTACTTTACCAAATGTACAATCCTGCTGTTTACTTTTAAACCACAGTTTCATATTCCGAATTGTGGCGCACTGAGTTGTAAGCTGATCTAACACCCTCTGTACCGCAAAGGAACATCGCCTGCCTCAACATGAACTTTTGCGGATCGACAACAAAGACAAATGCAAATTGCTGAATATTCTCTAAACATTTGATGTCAAATAAATGTACTTTACAACATTTACAATCTTGCTGTTTGCTTTTAAATCACTGTTTCATATTCCGAATTGTGGCGCGCTGTGTTGTGACATAATATGTGTTGTCTTCCGGGTTCTGTGTAAAGTCACTTAGGACTGCAGAGAACTGGGCGTGTTTGATTACGCACCCTGTAACGTCACGGAGAGAGGCGGGGAATATGAATGCTTTGATAGTATCAGGCTTAGGGACGGGAGATATGATTTAGTGTCGCTAAAGCAAGTCAGACAGGTCAATAGCGCCAGTCATAGGATTAGCACATAATGTCGGCGCACACCAGCCGGATTTATCGTTTCTTTAGTGGACAAAAAGTCAGTTGACGCCCCTAGGAAATTGTACTATTAGCGTACAAAAGGAGTGGTCTTAAAACACTTTCACCCTGACAACGAACAATACAAACAACGTTCTCAGAACACCCCCATTTTGTGTAATTGCAACCATTTCGGGACACTGCAAGTGTTCTTAGAACACATTCAACTAGACAGATTACAATACGGACAGCGTCCTGAGGACACCCCCAGTTTGTGTATTTACGAACAATTAAGTACACCGCAAGTATTCATAGCTCATTTTTACCTTCCTTGCGAACAAAAATGACACATACTCCGTCCTCTAAATACCCCACCATTTAGTTTATTTACAAAATGTCAGAACAGCCGTGTTCTCCGCGGACAAATCGAACGCAACAAAAACGTCTAGCACATAAAAAAACAAAACATTGAACCTATCTCATACTCCCCCACCCTCCCCAAACACTCTTACACACCAACACACGACACTAAATACAATTTTTTATCCACGTTTCACTGCGCTGTACGCGGTCGACTGCAAATACAAGATGGCGGGCGCCACAGAAAATCTGACGCGCTCCACGCCCCTCGCCGTCCAATCAGCGAACACGTCGCATGTCCGCAGATATGACACAAGGCCATGTGCCAATCGGGGTGCTGTCCACGGAGCGATCAGGGAAGTCCGTCCGCGAAGCGAACACAGATATCACTATTTTTTTTGCCTTACATTTTGGTCATTTTTAAAAAAACTACTGGACAGATTTACACCAAATTTACAAAAGCACGCTTTTGGGACCGGGCCGCCGCTCCTGCCGCAAATTTGGTGTAAGTCCGTCCAGCAGTTCGGGCTGTAGCCGTGCGCAAAGTTTTTTCAGTCTATGGGAAAAAAAAAAGTTTTGGGACCCACCCTATAACTTTTCCCCCCCTGGACAAATCCTCACCAAACTTTGCAATTCAGAGTGACCCAAATACTGTTTTTGCAAAGTTTGGTGAGGATCCAGCCAGGGAGAGCGAAGTTATAAGCCGCCCAAAAAGTGCTCTTCCTATGGAAACAGCAACTTAACCATAACTACTGTGGCCATGCAATATATATATATATATATATATATATATATATATATATATATATATATATATATATATATATATATAATATATATATATATATATATATATACTTTAATAACTTTTTTCATTGATGTAATGTTTGAGGTGTTCTTATAAAACCCTGTACAATTCAGTGGAAAGACTTTGTAAAGGGATGTTATGATTGCAGTGTAAAATGTAAACACCAAAGAAATGTACTGGTCATGGTAAGGTATGCAACCAGACCTCTCATCCCTGCCATGCACTGCATATACCGAAACATGACATCACAGATGACATCACAAATGGCATTATCTTTAAATGTTCTATGCTTACTATATTGTAAATAAGTACTGGTAGTTGTAGAAGATTGTCCACTCCTTCACATTATGCATTGAGTCAGCTGACAGTTGTGCACAATGGCAGACATCCATATGGGCAGGTGGCTTTTTGTGTACTAAATTGGACAGACAAATTCACTTTCACTTTTTTTTAAACAGATGTATTATGCATTGCAACCAAACTAATATAAATAAAAAATGTGTACGTCTAATATAACATATCCATTCATCACACTGTTAAAAAATTCTATAATGACATCCTTAACTACCATATTCTGAGGTAAATAAAGGGCTTTTTAAAATTAATTCAATTTAACTCCTGGTATGTATTGTGGTCCTACATTTCTTTCCAGCAACAAGTTATCTCCCTTATACCAGTAAAAACATTTTGTGTTCATATTCTAAAATGTATATTAGTGATAACGTATTATCCTGCATACGAGAATTATTAATACAGAAAATGTATATAAAAATAGAAGTAACAAGAGGTACCATTTTCTGTTTTCAAAACAGTTTCTTAAAAGATGTTAAACAAAACAATGTACTGCATATTCAGAGGGTACATACCCAAAGAATATGCATCATAATAAAGATATTTTGAGAAAAATTGTAAAGTAAACAATTCAAGCCCTGTATTTACAAAGCTAGAGATAAGTGAGAATATTGTTTTCAAATGTGTAGCACTATGCACAGATAAATAAATATGTACATATTGCATACATATGAACTGAACACAATATGTCACAGCAGTTCACGTAGAAACATGTTCTCTATTAGATTTGAGCAATACTTTGGAATAGTTGAAGCTTTATTTCACCAAATATTTATTAACTCAAGAAGAGGATCATCCAAAGGTAAATAATGATACATTTTATGATGCACTCATGTTCTGTATTCATTTAGCAAAGAAGAAATACGCTTAAAATAGATTAAATATATAATTATTCCACAATTAAGAACAAAAATAGCAGTGTCCAATAATTAATGAACAACTAGAATGAAGTCACATCTTCAACTGAAATGGACGTGAACCAAAGAAGAGATAAAATAGGGAAAACTCAACAAAATGAATGTCAAGAATCAGGCAAGATGAAATTAATTTCATCAAAGCATTTGAGCACATAAATAGTTATTTTAAAGAAAAAATAGTATTTGGTTCTTGTACATATGTGAAATGTCCCTCAAAAATTGCTGTAATCATGAACAGAGAACATAAGTCATGAACGATTTGACATTTGCATTGCTCATTCTCCTAATAATGATTCCAGTATTGTTTTCCAATTATCAAAGAAAAACACAACTCAAAAAGGAAAACTGGACAAGCTGGTCCTAGCACTCCAAGCTAACGGTAAACTGATGTTTTGGAAACTGATTAATGGTAGAAACTCTGAAAATCTCATAACCGGAGCCCCTAAATTAGATTGTGAAACCTTTATAGGATTGGCGTTAAACCATTGACCACAATACACACTGAAGTCAATTTTGACACATGGGTACTTAAACATTCTTGTCTTGACATTTACATATAATGTCTATCAATTCTTCTACAGAACCAAGGCCAAATGAAATCTGCAATGCTCTTATTAAGCAGAATGCTTTACTTTAATTTACTTTACTTTAAAAGATGTATTATGCACAAGAATGGACCCTGGGGCTTGAGGGCACAACAAGACATAAACAACAACTAGCATTTAAGAGCCAATATCATAATCAGGTTGTAGATTCATGAAGAGATCTGGAGTTTTATTGCCTAATTAAACAAGTAAGTCTTCAATTTCTTTTTGAATATGTCTAGAAATTCAATACCTCTTAACTCTGGAGGGAGGGAGTCCCAAACGTTAGGGGCGATTGCAAAGAAAGCTGTATTAGAGACTTTCACTGTTCTGCATTTAGGGATAGCCAGGAAGTTGTGATTATTTGATCTCAATGATCTGCCACAAGTTCTTGTGGGCAGAAGATGCTGTAAATAACTGGGCATTTTTCCCTGTCTTCACTTCTGTATCATAGTCAGCATTCGAAAAAGACTTCTGGAATCAACTGGCAGCCAGTGAAGAGTGCGTCTTGCCGCTGTGATATGGTCTCTGCGCTTGACCCTCATTACCACTCTACGGCTCAATTTGTGCAGACTTGTAGTTTATTGCGAACAGCTTTACAAACACCAGTTAGTATGCTGGAACAATAATCTATTTTAGCCCCTATGATCGCTCTAGCGATGGTTTCCGCATCGGCTTGTGAGATCAGAGGTCTTGGGTGCACCAGCAGCTTTATATAATAAGAACAAGATGATACTAGACTGCTTAAATCAGGTGTCGTGGTGAGGCGCTGGTCAAATATTTGCTCCCAAAGTTTTGACTTTCATCAAAGGGATGATTTTTTCAACTCATAAATGAAAGCTTTCATAACTGGGGCCCAATTTCTGTAACATGTGGGGCGACCCAATTACCAGCAGCTCGGTTTTATCTTTATTAAGAGCTAACTTATAATGAATCATCCAGGTTTTGATAAGGGCAAAGGTTTTACTATTTTTTCTTATAATACATTTTATTGGTTTTAAATAACAAGTACAATAAACAAAACAAAATCAAGACCTTCATCCTTCTAAAGGTAGACGTATGGCTAGTCATGGCTACTAACACAAATATCCCACATACCAACATAAGGGCAAAGGTTTTATTGATTACTGCTTCATCCTGGAGAGCCGGAGAACGGGATGGCACATTGCGTGTCATCGCCATAATTGGTAAATATCACACACTCATGAGCTAACATAGCAAGTAACGGGACAGTAAAAATATTGTACAAACAAGGTGAGGTACAAGCCCCTTGTGGTGCACCCCACCTAACAGTAGTAGCCGCAGATTTGGCCGCTCTAAGAAAGACCCAACTTACTCGATTGCAGAGGAACACAGTAACACACTGTGTAGCTAATGGAGAGAAGTTAGCAACCTCATTCAACCTGGTGGACATGATTGAATGGTCCAACAGGTCGAATGCAGCTGAAAGATCGAACAACATCAATAAGGAGGCTGTGTTCCTATCTATGCGGGCCAGTAACTTGGATTTAAGCTCTAAAAGAGCCGTCTCCATTCCAAAACCCACACAAAATCCTGACTGATGCCCATTTAGCAGAGGGTGAGCTTTTAAGTGCTCATATATTTGTCCGTAGGCCACACGGTCTACGATTTTCAATAAGAAGGCAGTGTTAGAAATGGGCCTGTAATTATTAGGCAAATCAACTGACAGACCTGTTTTCTTTTTTCAAAAATGGGCATAACCCAAGCTTTCTTGATATCCTGTGGTACAATTCCAGTTTTCAATGAGGCATTGATAAACTTGCAAATTGCTATTAGTAATGTGGGGGAGCAAGTATTAATAATCATTGCCATATGAACATCATTTTTGCATTTGGTAGTTTTAAGTTGTTTGATTATTGTGTTCAAATCATTTACCGAGATTGCTGTAAAATTAAAGACGGGACTAGATGGAGATCTCTCAAAAGCCCAATCTGTTTCACAGTCTCCTTGCTCACTAGATTATAATTTTTCTGAATGATATATTCTCTGATTTGATGCAGTTTGTCTTGCATGGCCTGTTGCATCAAATCATACCAAACATCATTGTCTTTAATAGGCCTTTTTGGAATGGTGCGCTTTGTGGATTCCTGCTCCTTTTTGTCTGATTGAGCGTTTTTTATTCTGTTATTAAAAATGTATTTTTGGCCTCTATAATGGCTTGTATGTAATTGTTTGCAGCGTTCTTATATATTACTAGAGAATCCTGCGTTTTATGAGTTTTCCAAGCATAAAAAAGCTTGAGAGTTAGCAATTTCAAGCATTATAGTTCAGGAGTGAACCATGCACTGTGCTTAGTCTCAGCCTTATGCATTTTTTTCTTTATAGGGGCTAATGTATTCCCAGTTTTATCGAGGTTAGATGATATGACCCTTGATAGCTCCTCAGGAGAGTCCACATTGGAGAGATGTATAAGTGAGTAGAGTAATGGTTCAGTTTTATCAACAGTGATGTTTTTCAGGTTTTGTGATAAGATTTCTGTATCAATTCTGTTTTATTTTCTTGGGGAAATCAGATATTATAGTGAATTCTACAAAGAAATGGTCAGACCAAGGGCAAGGTAGAAAAGATACATCCCTGGTCCTAAATATTTGACAGGCTACCCAGTCCAAGGTATCGGTAGGTTCAAAAATGTGTTGCTCAAACCCAGATCCTCCAAATCAGTTTGTAGCTTTGCCACAACAATATCTTCCTTATGGTTTAACCAAAGGTTGATATCGCCCATAATCAAATAACTTGAGTTAGTTTTCAAGGAAGAAAGAAGAAAGCCAGAGTATTCACCAGAAAATCTTCAGTCAGAGTAGGGGGTTTAAATATTAATAGCATGTTCAGTATGGTTTCTGCGTTCAGCCCAATTTTGACACAAAGAGATTCAACCCCTTCCATAATAGGTCCCTTGGTTTCCCATCTAGTAAGTGACAGCCTATGGATAAGGGCAAGCCCCCATCCACCCCTGCCCTCGTTCCAATTGCATCTAATCATCCCATATCCTAGGAATAGCCAGGTTGAGTGAGAGCCCGGCGGCCATATGTGCTCAGGTTTCGGAGATGGCACACACATCTATATTATTAACTTCTATATGTGTGGCAACCTCTGTGGCATGCTTCACAAGTGATCTAGTGTTTAACAAGAGAAATCTAATATTGGTGGTGGGAATTGGCGACAGTCTGGGATTAGTTGCAATAACCACAGCTTCTTTTCTAATAATAAGGTCAGCATCTGTAGGTATGGTTTTTCCACGAGAGGGAAGAGCTGCCCTATACTGGTATAAATCACCAAAAGGAATCAGCTGGTTGTTATTATTAATAACCGCGCAGTATGCTATTTCCGAACGGAGAGGCTCATGAGTCGGTGCTGGTGTGTTAGAAGCCATTTCCTCTTCCGCATACCAAGCGTCGCATACACTAAGCGTAGCAATGTTAACATGTTCATTAGTATACATGTAGTATCTGTTCTAGTCTCTGTGTTTATTTGAGCTGTGGAGTGATGTTTATCAAATATTCCTCTTTCAGCCGCAATTGCTGCTAGTCCCTCCACGATACCCATATCTACGAAAGAGCACTTCCGGCCCTTTGTGGTCCTGCACGGACTAGCACAGACTAGCTTATCCCGTCCGTGCTGGCGCATTTGCGCTGGTTTTCAAGGGGAAGTACACAACAAGAACTACAACCCCTTCTGGGTAATGGAGTTCTTTGGTGCGTAGAGTGCTGTAGAGTAAGCTAAGCACTCTGTTTCAAATCGCACTATGTACGGATTCAAAGTTTATATTATCCGATCTTACAGGCACAAATAATGAGCATTCAACAATATTAACAACAATGGTTTTTTAAAAAGAGCAATCTGAAGTGAATGAAAAGCATGGGTAAATTGCACGAAATAGCAGCAAAACAAAGTGAGCCTATAGTGAATCCATCTATAGTGAATCCTCTACTATGGATGACAACCCTTACATTTTAATTTGTTTTTCTTATTTTATTGTTTGAAGCGCAGAACTAGCTTGAGAGCAGCAGAGCGCTATCCAAAGTGTGGGTAGCTGGCGTTTGGGCTTGCATCTTGCAGTGCAGTAATGTGACGTCTGTGCATTGGTATGTGTGTCCATTGGAATTAGTTCTTTGTCAGGTTTAAGACAGGGTCCCTGTAATGACCCTCGTGTCCCCTATTTGCATGACTGCCCGATGGACGAGAAATGACAGATGTCAGTCACTGTTTGGCCAACTCCTAGGTGGCCCGGTGCATTCGACGTATGTGAGCAGATATTCTCTTAGACAACCATTCAAACCCTATCCAGCTGATGTCTTTGCGGATACAGCTGCCACATCGCTGGACCAGGTTGACTAATGATAAATATCCAGCCATGCAGACGTCATTAATGACACCACGACAAAGTAACGTTAGTCACACGTAAACTTGAATGCCTGCACAAAGTTACAGACACGTGCATGCACACACGAAGTATATGCATACACAGTTCTGTAGATATAAATACTGTCAGAAGCCTTTTTCCTTTCACTAGCCAAATGCAGAAATGAAAGAAAAGCAAAAAGTCACACAGAGCATGCTTGCAACCGCTTCACTGCAACTAACCATATGGAACTTCAGAGATGAATAAGGAACCTGAAGGAGCCGGATACTACTGAACCCTAAGGAGACTACTACAATACATATGTAGGAAAACTATAGAACTACTGTAGTGAATTCTTATAAAGCCACAAGCCTCAGAATAAGGAACAAAGAGATGCAAATTCTGCAGCATGAAGCAAAGGGCCAGTGCTCGCAGCCAAGGACAAGGCATGTGGAACATTACTATCTCCCGGAGCATAGAGCCACCTGCAAATTAACAGACTAAACCCTCACTAATTGCAAACCCAAATGCTCAGTTTTGCCGTCCTCACCCACGTGACTCTGCCAAGCTGAACAGTAGCCATTTACCCATGGTGAGAAAAGAAGCAGTTCCCAGCGAAGACAACAAAATTGTTACATGTGTTGCCCAACAAACATTCCAACCTGTAGGCACTCTCCCAGGCTGAGGGGTTATACCAATGGCAACATTTGCGACACACACTATTTCATACTACCTTGAGAAGGTACACTGAGCGTTGTGAACAAAGCCCAAGTACCGGGCCTGTGCTGATCCGCACCAGCCAGTCAGGGAGCACACATCCTGGGGTGGTGTGTGATGGGCAAGGGCCAATGGCCAACCTGCAACCATGCAACAATGTAATAGATGTTTTTTGGGGAAGTCTCAGGCAATACCACCTGAAATGGAAGGACCAGTTATACCACTCATGTAGGAGATAACTACAGGTGAAAGTACCTGATTTACCCAATGGGATGGGCTCTTAGGTTTTTGGGGAAGGATCCGAGATTGTGATGTCACAATACAATAAAAGCTTGTGACCTGTTCTCAGGAGCAGTGCTTGCTGGAGATGTGTGTTTCCTGTATGATCCCAGTATGTTTGGAAAATAAAGGACAGTTCTAACTTGCCCATGGTTGAGTCCTCCATCATTGCCGGGCGAGGGTTAATTAGGACCCGGGTACTCTGATAAGCAGTGACTATGTAGCGCGAACCCCAGTCCTCTGGCATACTCATACAAGGTGTTGTTGAAAGAGCCATGTTTTGTGAGATTTGCAAAATTGGACAATTGTGGAAGCATTGTAACCTGACACCCGGATAGAATTCCAGAGGATGGCTCATGACAAGAGAAGGATTGTTTGCAGGTCCTATCTATGCGGACGAGTTGTTATTCAATCCGGTTGGTCAATTTTCTGTACAAGGAGCGCGTGCCACTAGATATGTGGAGCTTAGCCACAAGGTACCCTGGGGTGCTACTCATGACTGCTTTGTAGATGATACATGCAGTCTAGAACAGTATCCTGGCTTGGAGTGGAAGCCAATGTAGTTCACGTAGGATAGTGGTCATTTGATCAAACGTCTGTATTCCCATAATAAGATGTGCTGCAGCATGGTGGGCTGGTTTTAGAGGAGCAAAATGAGCAGCTGCAAGCCCTGTCAGGAGAGCATTTACCCCATCGATATGCAGAGCACAAGGGACTGCACAACAGTCCACAAGTCCTGCGGTGGGATGAAGGGTTTGATTTTGAAGGGTAGAGATTCTGAGCCAGACTAGTTGGGCCTTCTTGGCTATGTGTTTCTGCAAGGACAGATTGCTGTCAATGGTGAAGCCTAATGATTTTGCTGAGTTTAATAGTTGTGGATCAAACCCTTCTAGATGCATATCATTGAGCCATTGTTAGATAAGTTATATTTTAGTGTGCGGACTGATGAGGATAAATTCAGTCTTGGATTGGTTTAGTTTGAGGTGAGCAATGAACTTCCATAATTGGATTATTGCTAGGTAAACACAAAGATGAATGATGTCCTGCATGCTATTTAGTGTTATGTACAACTGGGTATCGTCTGCATATTGGTTGATGGCTATATCAAGATCTTTGAGGAGAGAGCCCAGTGACTCTATGTAAAGGTTACAAAGGATTGGTGAAAGGATGGAGCCGTGGGGGACTCCCCAGTAGACCTTGAGTCAGTTAGAATGCAAAAAGTTAATCTGGACATCATGGTGTCTGTCTGAGAGATAGGGGGAAATCCAGTTCAGGACACTGCCAGAGAAGTCCATCCTATCCGAAAGGAGGGAGACAAGGATGCAGTGGTCAACAATGTCGACTGCAGCTGTCAGGACCCCCACTGCCTCAGCTGTGTCCAGCGTGGGGATTAGGTCCAGCAGGAGCCATAAAGTACCATATTTCAGAACACTGTTGTGTCCTCGTTGCAGAACATTGGCTGCAGATGGCAGAAAACGCCATCCGGTAGCCAGAACTACAAGTCCCAGCAAGCTCGCGTGCTCGCAAGCAGTGGAACTCCGTGGGACAACGCCCGACGATCCGCGCATGCGCGCGACGAGCGTACGGATCCCCGCTTGCGCTAACAGACTGTCCAAACAAACCCAAGAAAGACTTGCCGGGAAACGAGAGAGCTCGCCAGTGAGGGTGGCCCGGGCGAGCCAACTTGAAAACACCCGAGACTTTTGGCAAATACCCATCATGCGCTGGTAACTCATGTGACACTTTCTGGTCAGGTTAGTTGGGCAAACCAACAAGTGCCCGTAACCCTAATGGTGGACTCTGGAGCAACAGGCAATTTTATTGATCAAGACTTAGCATCAGAATTACGAATACCTCTTAGCAACAAGGAGTGTCCGGAGGAGGTCAAATCGGTGGACGGATCACCGCTCACGTCGGGTGCTATAACCAAGCAGACCAGGTGGGTACATTTAGAATGCACCTCTGGACATCATGAGGACATACGATTCGATGTAATTGCGGCACCACAATTTGGAATGATTTTAGGATTGCCCTGGTTAAGAACTCATAATCCGGAAGTGCACTGGACTCAGGGCTCAGTGCGTTTTACATCCAGTTATTGCTCAGAACATTGCTGTCGACCCTCCGCCGGAATCCCAGAAATCCAGCCAGTGTCAAACCAAGGGCATGTGGTTGGGGGCATGGAAGCCCTACCAACTGTCTATCAAGTTTACAGGGATGTTTTCAGTAAGGCCGCTGCAGAAACCCTACCGCCTCATCGGACGTTTGACTGCAGGATTGATTTGGAGCCTGGAGCAGCGTTGCCATGTAGTCGGATCTATGCTTTAACGGAGGCTGAAAACGAACACCTCCGGAAATACATTGAGACTAATCTGGCTAACGGGTTTATTCGACACTCAATGTCACCGGTTTCGTCGCCCTTGTTCTTCGTCCCAAAAAAGACCGGGGACTTGAGGACTTGTATTGACTATAGGGCAATCAACAGGATAACGATCAAGAACCGGTACCCTCTGCCCTTAATACCCACTCTATTAGACCAGGTGCGGAATGCAAAGATTTACACCAAGCTCGACTTAAGAGGGGCTTACCACTTGGTGCGGGTGCGTGAGGGAGACGAATGGAAGACTGCCTTTAGAACCAAGTACGGGCTCTACGAATATCAGGTTATGCCATTCGGCCTCTGTAACGCACCCGCCGCCTTTCAGCATTTCCTGGATGAGGTTCTGCGGGGATATTTGGACATCTTTGCTATCGTCTACATCGATGATATCCTCATCTACTCTCGGAACCTGGAAGAGCATCAAGGGCATGTAAAAGCCGTACTACAACGTTTGAGGGAACACAAATTATATGCAAAACTTGAGAAATGTGTTTTTCATCAAACAACGGTGGAATTCCTAGGATTCATCCTTTCACCAGAAGGAGTAACCATGGACCAAAACAAGGTACGGGCTATAATTGATTCGCCGTCACCAACATCAGTTAAGGATGTGCAGACAGTACTGGGGTTTGCAAACTTTTATCGCCGATTTATTGATGGGTTCGCGAGTAAAGTACAACCAATCACTCGCCTGTTGAAGAAAGGAGTAGTGTTCCAATGGGATACGGCCGCAGAAACAAGTTTTCAAGCTTTAAAGAAGGCATTCACTACAGCCCCAGTGTTATCACATGCGGACCCTACCCGCCCCTATGTCATCGAAACCGACGCTTCAAGTTACGCTCTAGGAGCCATTTTGTCCCAACGGAATAACACCGGCCAGTTGCACCCAGTAGCGTATTACTCTCGTACCCTCTTACCAGCAGAACGTAACTATGTCATAGCGGACAGGGAATTACTAGCCATAAAAGCGGCATTCAGTGAATGGCGTCACTATCTGATGGGGGCCCGACACACTATAACGATCCTGACTGATCACAGAAATCTGCAATTCCTGAAATCCGCCAAGGCGCTTAGTCCCCGACAATTGCGATGGGCCATGTACTTCGCGGACTTCGATTTTGTAGTTACATTCCGCCCTGGAGTGGAGAACAGGAAGGCTGATATTTTGTCTCGCTATCCAGAACCAGACTCGAAAACCGATCAATCGGAAGAGCCAAAGCCTATCGTGCCACCAACTCGTATAATTGGATCTATAGTGGTAAATGACATGTTCTCTGAAATCAGGAAAGCATTAACCGCACAGGAGTTGGCCCAGTGGAACGACCCAAGCAAGAAGAAAACCGTGAAGGATGGGTTACCCTTTTTTGGAACAGCCTTATATCTACCCACACCAGTTATCCGTCAACAAGCCATCAGGTGGTGTCATGATTCTCCTTTTGTGGGGCACCCCGGCAATGCAAAAACCTGTGAATTGTTAACTCGACATTTCTGGTGGCCAGGTCTCAAGCAAGATGTTCAACAGTATATACAAACATGCGAATGTTGTCTGAGGAACAAATCAGACCATCGAAAACCAGCTGGACACCTGCGCCCTTTACCCACTCCGCCAGTACCATGGCACACCATATCATTGGATTTTATAGTGGACCTGCCATTAAGTCAGGGATACACCACTGTACTGGTGGTGGTGGATTCTTTAACCAAATTGGCTCATTTCATACCCAGCAAAGGAATCCCTACGGCTCGGGCATTGGTTCACCTTTTCCTTCAACATATTGTCCGCTTACATGGCATGCCATTACATGTTGTTTCAGATCGAGGAGCACAGTTCACTTCACGTTTCTGGCAGGCCTTTTGTGCCATTGTAGGGATGCGATTGAAATTATCCACGAGTTATCACCCCGAAACAGACGGGCAAACGGAAAGGGTGAACCAGACCTTGGAGCAGTACATCCGCTGTATGACATACAATAACGAATCCACGTGGGCGGATGTTCTTTGGCTGGCGGAACTAGCGTATAATAACGCTGTACATAGTTCTACTAGGGTGACTCCTTTTTATGGGACTTATGGTTTTCATCCCCGTTTCCAACCAGTGCCACATTTGCCCAATATTGATGTACCCGCTGTGACCCAGCTCAAAACACATTTAGAGAATGTCTGGCGTGGTATCATAGTCAATCTAGACATGGCTAAAGCTTCCTATAAGAAATATGCAGATACACACAGAGAACCCGCTCCAACATATAGGGTTGGGGACAAGGTATGGTTAAACACGCATAACCTGCATTTGATAGGCCCACGCAAATTCCAACCCAGGTTTATAGGCCCGTTCCCTGTAGAAAAAATCATTAATCCATTAGCAGTCCGTCTTACCTTACCAACACAAATGAAAATCCACCCTGTGTTCCATGTAGCACTACTCAAACCCGCCCCGGCTTCCATACGGTCCAAAAGACCTCCCCTGATTACTGTGAATGGGGTTCCTGAGTTCGAGGTGAAAGCGATTCTGGATTCTCGCTTGCATCTGGGGCAATTGTATTATCTGGTGGACTGGTTGGGTTATGGGCCCGAGGAACGCTCATGGGAGCCAGCGTTAAATGTACATGCACCCCGACTAGTGCGCTTGTTTCATAGAAACAATCCTGCAAAAGCAGGACCTGTTGGGGGGGGAGTACTGTCAGGACCCCCACTGCCTCAGCTGTGTCCAGCGTGGGGATTAGGTCCAGCAGGAGCCATAAAGTACCATATTTCAGAACACTGTTGTGTCCTCGTTGCAGAACATTGGCTGCAGATGGCAGAAAACGCCATCCGGTAGCCAGAACTACAAGTCCCAGCAAGCTCGCATGCTCGCAAGCAGTGGAACTCCGTGGGACAACGCCCGACCATCCGCGCATGCGCGCGACAAGTGTACGGATCCCCGCTTGCGCTAACAGACTTGGATGGGAGCGGACGTGTAAGCTGAGGGCTCCTGCAGGCAGCGACCCGCGGGGCCATTCCCTGCCTGCGATCTCTGCAGGCCCCGCGCCTCCGGCAAGATAAGTGCATTTCTCTGCTTTTACGAACCGCTGGTTCACAGACAAAAAACAATAGTGCATGCAACGTTGTGGGATTCTAGCCGGTATGAGCGCCGGGCTGAGGAAAGCTCCGGTGATACTAGTTAAGGCCAAGTGGCCACCTCGTAACTCAGTTTAACTGTTTCGTTGCCGTGTGAAGCAACACGGCCTTGGCAGATTCTTGGGGCGATCGTAACCCAGTTTGCACTATTTGTTGCCGTGTGAAGCAACACGGCCCTTGCAGATTCTTGGGGAACACATCAGCGTGTGAGAGTAAAGTGACGGGCCCAGTTGGCGACCTGAGCTCACTCTTGTTTTTGATTTCCTTGTAGCGGCATCCCACTGTATCAGTGGCCAGAACCCGCTGCGCCGCCGTAGTCTAACGGCACGAACTCTGGCAGTCGCCTGGCACGCCACCCGGTACCATCAAACGAAGCTAAGTGCTCATTTGGTTACTTTTAAGGTGTTGGGTGTTATAGATAATGCTAACCTTGTGGGTTGGTAGATGAACTGCCAACTCTATATCAGAAACTGTAGCGTGTTCATGATGTCCTTTCCCATGATGTTTCCATACTGTAAGTGAACCGTGTATAGAAGTCACAGAGTTTTGGGGGCAAGTTAATTGTGAGTGTGGAAGCGTGCATGGGCGGAGTACCGTCGATCTCAGGAGTCCCAGGCAGAACACCAAGGCGGACCTTTCCTAAAATCCCTTCTTATCCATAACCCATTCCTACCCTTCCTCCCCTTTTACCCGGTTAACCAACAACCCTCTACCTATCCAATTCAACGGACCCTAACCCTCTTTCCCCGGCGGGTCGCGGTGACCCGTGTTGTCTACCTAACCGGGTGCCAAGACCCAACGGGGAGGTAGGTGTACGTGCTGCCCCTGCGCAAGGTTGAGTTCTGCAGCCATGAGGTGATGTCGGACGAGGAGACATGAGTCACCCTTGTCCGTGATTTGAAGAGCATCATCCACCACCAGGATGGTGGCTGTCTTGTTGCTACACTATGGGCAAAACCCTAACTGATAGTCATTTAGGAGGTGAAGTTGTTTTATTCTAGTGTGTAGATGAGCAGCAACTACTTTTTCCATGATTTAAAAAAAAAAACGGTTGTGTAGTTGGCCAAGTTGTCTGGATCTAGGGTTATTTTTTTCAAAAGAGGTCATATGAGATCAGTCTTGAGGGTGTCCGGGAATGATCCTTCTGCGAGGGAGGCCTTGATGATGCTGAGGAGTGCACATAGACACCACGCCTGTCAATTGTTTAATGATGGAGACCAGAATGATATCATCAGAGTAAAGGTAGGTTTGAAGGAAGCAATCTTTTTTAGTAGATCCGGGGGAAAGAGAGGAGAGAATTCGGTCCTGAGGGGCAGTGTGAGTGCCAGGGTGAGGGAATGCCAATGCTGTGAGAGGTTGATTCAATGGTCCCTCAAATTATTTCTATTTTTTCAACAGCAAATGTGTTGATTCTGTCATATTTTTCCTGCGTTAATGGTACCTCGGGTTGGGTGAGGGTAAGGTACAATGCTTTATTACTTCAAATAGGTCTTTGCTCCTGTTAGAGGCTATCGCAGTAGTGGTGGAGTAGTAAGCAACTTTGGTCTCAGTAATCAGAATCCTATGGTTTGTGCGCAGAGATTTGAGGTTGGTTAGGTCTCCCGAGTTATGGTTTTTGAGCCACCATTTCTCTAGGACTCTGATTTAGCGTTTGTTGGAGGCTAGCTCTGGCTGGATTTGAGGGGCGCATGAGTGTCCACCAGTTTTATAGCAGAGTTTCTGATTTATTCCAGGAGGGGTAAGGTATTCCCTGTGGTGGGGAAGTCTGAAAAGTTTCCTTCTAGCTCATTGACTCAGAAGGTTTTGAATGAGTGCCGTTGAGTGAGGTGACGTTTAGCTTGACCTTTGTAAGCCGTAGTTGAGTGAGTGACTTATAATGGGGTGGTGGCATGGTCAGACCAGTTAAGTGGGATAGGGTCTGCATAGGTGATGCAGGTGAATGATGTGAATACTTAGTATATGGTAATGCCTTTATTGTGCATGGGAGAGAGCACAATTTGCTTACGGTCCATGGAAGTGGTCACTGCAAAATGTGTGCTTCGAGTGTGGTTGTCAGCATGTGACTCAGAGACGTTACAATCAGAGAGAAAGACGTTATTTAAATGTGCTAATTTGGCAGAGGAGAGTACGTTGAAGATGGCTGCAATCGAAGATGATGGATTCCTTGTGCGATGGAGGGAACTGGCAGGTGAGCGATTCAAATGAGCTTGTTCCGCGAGAGGGGATTATGGAGCATGGCCAATTGCCACTCTGCCTCCTGCCCATCCCGGACAGTTGGCAAAATAGATTCAGTATTCTTGGTGCAGAAGGACATCAAAAACATGTGGGGATGATGGGGTAAACCATGTTTCGGTGATGAGCAGGGAATCAAGGTTTTTGTACGATATGAGGTCTGCAATCTCTGCTGTGTGAACGACTAAGCAAGCATTGATCAACATGAGAGGGCATGTGCATGTTGTCTGTGGGTGTTGGAAGGGCGCAAGGGCTATGTTAATGAGGTTTGCAAGGATAGCTTGCTGGGGCTTCCCAGTGCACTTGGCAATTGGAACCATAGTGAGAGTGGAAATGGGCTGTGGAGGGAGGAGACACATGCAGATGTCTTTTGGTGAGTAGCAGTAGTAGCAATTAGTTTGAAGGTGAAGTGCCTGACAGCGAGTCAGGCCTTGGCCCTAACATGCCCTAACAGGCACATTTGACCTTGTCTTCGCACGTCCTTTGCTGAGGCCGCCAGTGATGAGGATGCCTAAGGAGACAGCATTGACTAGTCTGCTGGTCACGTGACAATGCCCGGCCAATCAGTTGCTCCACCCACCTCCAGTTTTCCCACCTTCCAAGCCTCTACATAAAGTTTGTAGGCCAGTTCCAGGCAGATTACATTAAGTAGGCTGCTGGTCTTGTGACCAGGCCCTGCCTCTCAGTTGCTCCTCCCACCTCCAGTTTGCACGCCTTCCAAGCCCCTACTTGGCTGTTGGCCACATTATGTTATGTTATGTTACTTGGCATTTATATAGCGCCTATTGTATCATTGGTATGACCTCAAAGTGCTCATGACCAGGACCTGCCACTCAGTTGCTCCACAGACCACCTATTTAATCAATCCTCCTAATGTTCTTTTCACAGCTATTAGTGAACAAGGTCAATTGTCTGCCACTTAGACTGATTATTGTCCCGGTCCACAAGAGATGGCCTCTGTCTAACCCCTGAAATTTTTTCGGTGGTGCCTGCCACAATGTGTAACTCTCTTCCTCTATGCTTTCATGGAAGGGAGGACCAATTCCAACTGCACCAGGACACATTCATTGCCAGCTGCAACATCAGTTGGATAGCCAGGAAGATATAAGATTCATTGGTCTCATGCAAGTGAAGATGGGTAAACGGGGTGGTAATCTTAGGCTTAAACTTAGGCAACAAGAGAGCAAACTAATTTGTTATTTTAGAAGCACTACAGTCGGTCTTAACCAGGACCATGAAATGCATGTTTTCTTATGAAGTAATATCATGATTGATATTCCTCTTCCTTTCTGATTTACAATGAATGAAATCAGCATAATTGGTAATGCTATCTAATGTAATTATCACAACTTGTGATACCGTTCCAGCCTTACCTGAGTATTGTAACATGGGATCAGAAATCATAGGATCTCATGTACTCATTAGTGCAAGTACAGCCATGGAAATAAAATAGAATATTTTTCATGAATTTTATTATTTAAATAATTTAAGGGTTGCAATGAGATCTATTTGTTTGGTGGACGTATGCATATCATGAGGATGTAACTGTAGAATTAGTCGTGGTTTTATTGCACCATTTTGTATTAACCAATACAGAAAGTTAAACTCGAGTTGGAATAGCCCTATCAATTCAAAGTATTGGGTAACTGTAACTGATTGATACCAGCCAATTAATGAGACATATTGGCAATATATGTTGCTTGCTTAATCAAGGAACTCTGTAATAATGCCCATGTAACGCTGAGTGCGCGTGTGTATGGCGCCGTCGCGCGCGCGTGCGCGTGACGTCATCGCGCGTGCGTGCGCGTGACGTCATCGCGGTGCGGCCCGCGAACCCGTGAGTGCCAATGCATTTAAAATGGAAGGGGAAACTCGTGGGATCCCCTTAGCATAACGAGGTTCTGGGATTCAGCCCATTTAAAGGTAAGCCCATGGAGAATTGGAATACTAATAGGGAAGAATGTTATTGTATTTTAAACAGGATATACTCTATTTAACAGAATCATCCTTTTGGAATAGTTGAGGGAGGTCCTTCAGTAACTCATGATGTGCATATGGGAACTGAACTTAATGCAATATTATTATATTATATATTTTCTTGTTCAACAATATAATTTAAATGGTAACACATGAGAGATTTATTAACCCATGAGTATTTTTAACTATGGAAATGATTAATATGGGGGTCTATAGTTAACCCTATGAAGCGTAGTAAAATACATATTTCTTGTAGGTGCAAGCCAATTTTGGACCTAAAACATTTCGAACCTAAAGATTATTGGAACATATGGTATTTTAGAACATAGATTTTCAGGTTGGTGAACATTCTAAATTTCAATCTATGCTATAATATGGGATAGAACATTTATGTAATTCATACCATTAAATTTAATTTAAAGGGTCTACAATATAGGGATGGAAGACGTAACTAATTGACATAGAGAGGGTAAGTTTCATCTCTATTTTCTAATGCTGCATTTAGAATATTCACATCTCCTTTGGTCATGTTGGAATGGTGTCACAGGGTGATAACTAGTAATCTATGTAACTAATATATTGGAGTTGATAACTGGATGTTATGTTGAAGACACATATTTTTTGAGGAAAAACTAAATTATTGTTTTATGTTTATTTTTCTTTGAATATTCACCTTATATCTTGACTATGGCGTGAATTTTCCCATATCCTGTCCTGACATGTTGGCACTATATGGTATGGTTTTTGAATTTTCTCTCTTTTTTTCGATATATTGAATGAATGTAATATTCTGTACAGCCTTGATAACGACCAAAGGTCGAAACACGTGTCGGCTGTTCTTTACTTTGGAAGAAAAATTAAAATATATTGAACTGACAAGCGTTATGTAACTTGAGGATTTTTTGAACCTATCCTGAGGAATTTTAACAACAGTGATAATAGGTCTCATAAGAAGTTTTTGGTGTGAGCGCGAGATATCCTCCCGAACTCTGATACTCTTGTCTACTTTGTACAAATTTTGTGGGAAGTTTGAGGGAGTGATATCACTTGCTGCCGACCCCCCCCCCCTTTTTTTTTTTTTCTTTTTTGAAGTTCGAGAGTGGAAAATAGCGCACGCAATTTGATAGCGATCCCACAACATTTGGTATTTCACTTTCGGGTCACAGTTGGCCCATTACAAGAACCTGTACCATAACATAACATAACATAGATCTCAAACTATGCTGGATGCCCGAGCCAGAATTTTCACTTGAATATTGCTAGATGAACTAAAAAACTGGGTTGAAGAATATAATATGCATCCATTAAATAAAACAGTGTTTTGGAAGGAACGTTCCACCATGGATAATATACTTATTTTATTGATTGAACATTTGTATTGCGCCTATACAGCAAAAAGCGTTTCCAGGCACTACAAGACAAAAATAAGGGGGAAATGGGCAGAGGAGAAAAAAACAGTAATGGTGCTACTAGACCATGTGACATTCAGAATGTGCAAGTGCAGTATCGAAAAGTACAAGGTGGGATCAGGACTAAGGGAATGGGATAAGGAGGGGGTGAAGAGGGTGACATGCAGGAGGCCCAGGGGAGCCCAAGAGGGCAAGTGCCAGGGGTAGGGGTCAACTAGTGCGACGGCTAGGGTGGGCAGCCTCATTGGGGTAGTCAGAGAAGTTTGCTGGTAGAAGGAGTGAGGGGAGGACTGGTCAAAGGAGTGCATCATGCCAATAAGACTAATAAGGAACAAAGGCAACCAGTAACAACGGCAGAAGGAGACTAGCAGGGAAGGGGGAGAGGGAAGGAAGAAGAAAAAACAAAGGTCTTGAGTAGCTTCAAGGAAATTAAGGAGATCCGACTCAAGTCGGAGAGGGTCATGGAGGCCATTCCAGAGGGAGGCACCTGCTGAAGAAAGCAATCTACCCCCTCACCCCCTCACTCTCTGCTTGGATCTGCAGAGAGTTGGAGTTGATGGACCGAAAGACTCTAGCAGGTAGGTATTTTGGGAGAGATTGGTTGTAGCAGGGTCACAGGCCCCAGAAAGCCTTGATGATGCAGAGGGTTTAGAGTTTGATCCTTGCAACCACCGGGAGCCAGTGGAGAGATTTTAGGACTGGAGAGATGGGGTCTCTGGACATGAGACCAAAGATAAGTCTTGCAGTCCTATTCTGGATTAGTTGAGGTGGCAGAGGGAAGAAAAAGGCAGATTAGGGACAAGGTTATTGCAGTAATCCAGCTTGGAGAGAACCAAAGCTCTAAATACATTGAGTTTCTGGGGAAAGGTGAGGAAAGGGAGAATGCCTCTGAGGAGGTGAAGCTGAAAGTGGGCCTTCTTGGCAATGTTTGCAATATGAGGATAGGAGAAAGAGGAGGAGAAGATGATGCCAACGTTTTTTGCATCACACAATGGAGAGGGAAGAGGGCCCAAGGAGGGTGGCTAGAGAGTAGGAAAGAAGAGGGGGTTTGAGCCCCAATAAGAAGGATCTCAGTCTTACTGGCATTAAGGCAGAAATTGTTAGTAGCACACCATGCCTGAATAACAGTCCGGCAGTTTAAAGGTGAGCTGAGTGTCATAAGCATAGCATTAGACATGAAGAAAGAAGGTGTAAATCAAGTTGGCAGGAGGGTCAAGATAAATGTTGAAAAGCCACAGTGAGAGGATAGAGTCCTGAGGGAACTGGCAAGTTGAGAGTGAGGTAAAGGAAATAAAAGGACCCAGTTGCACTTGGGAGGGCTGATTCGAGAGGAAAGAGGACATCCAATTCAGTACCTGGTCCGTGATGCACAGAGTCAATTTATGAGGCTGGAATGATTGTGATAAAGGCATCGGAGAGATTGGGGAGGATGAGGGCTGAAGGAGAGTTGGAGTCAAAGTTTGAGAGCAAGTTATCATGGAAAAGAGAGAGAGAAGAGAGAAGCTTCCATGCCTCTGGCTGCTCCGAAGCCAGACTGGTGGTTGTGGAGGCAGCCAACAGATTCAGTGTTATAGATTAGTTGGGAGATGACAAACCTTTCCAAGAGTTTGCCCAAGGAGGTGGTAGTGGAGATAGGGCAGTAGTTAGCTGGCCAGGAAGGGTTCACAGATGGCTTTTTTAGGAGTGGGTGTACAAGGGAGTGCTTGAGGGGTGAAGGGAAGGAGCCAGTGGCAAAGAGTTGTTACAAAACTCAGCCAAGGAGGGAACAAGAGAGGCAATGCTGTCCTAGATAGTTCTAGAGGGGCAGAGACACAACTATTTGGAGGAGACTTTCATAGAGGAGACTGCCTTGGTGACCTTGTTCTGTGCTATGGGTGGGAATGAGGGGCAGGGGGGGAGAGATGGGCCAGGGAATACCTGCGTGCATGCAGAGGAGGGAGGGGCATAAACGAGAGAGAGGACAGATTGTCCTAAATGTTGGTTGTAAAATGCCAGGCCAGGGCTGTGCAGATGGCCTGGGAAGGAAGAGGAGAAATGGAGAATGCAGCAGGATTGGCAAGTTCCTTACGTATTTTAAAAAGTTCAGCAGTGTTGTTTGTGGCTCAGAGATGCAGGCTTGGATATGGGCCCATTTCTTGGAGCGAATGGAGAGTCTGTATCGCATTTGGAGCAGGTGACAGGCCAGTTTGTCAGAGGATGTGCTAGAAGCCAACCACTTCTGTTCTGCAACTTTGCACTTGCATTTCATCTAGGCTAGGTTGGAATCCTTCCAACTATTGCACTTGGAAGCATGCTTCACGCGGATCCTCATGGCAGGGGCAAGGATGTCAAGGGTGTTGGAGATGGAGAGGTGAAGGTTAGCGAGAGATGATTCTGTGTGACAGTGGATAGTAGGGGTGGGGAGGAGTGAAGGGGCAGCAAAATCAGCTACTGGCATTCCCTTCATTGGTTGAATGCCAGAGAAGGAGACTGGCAGTGAGGGCAGAGGCTTTGCCAGGGAGCCCAGAAGCTTCAGAGAGGAGGAGAGAGTGGTCAGACCAGGAGAGAAGAGTAGTGAGAGGGTTAGAGAAGGAGCTATCAGCTGCAATGAGGTTTGGATATGGGCCCAGGTGTGCCCGGATGAGTGGGTCGGGAGAGAGGGAAGAATGGTGAGGGAAAGAGGGTCACAGAGGTTGCCTAATAGTAGAGTGGCCACATCAGGAAAATCCAGGTGAATATTGTCTCAGAGGAGGAGAAGCTTAGAGGTGAAAGTCAAAAGAGAAGAGGTGAGGTGAGGTCAGCCCACTCTGAAAGGAAGGGGGAGTTTTGCCCAAGAGTCCTGTAGATGGTTCTAAGAGTGAGCAAGAGGGTAGGAGAGAGGCAAAGCCACTCCGCCTCCAGACCAGTTAGATCGAGGGCTTGGAGAGGATATTGTAGCCCTCAGGAAGGAGAGTGTCAAAAGCAGTAACAAAACGGGCATTGAACCACGTCCCGGTGAGAGCAAGGGCATCAAGTTCAAAGTCTTGAAGGAGGGGACAGATGTCAGAGGAGTGTTTGACATCATAGCGAGAATTAAGGGTAGTTAGGTGAATCTAGTTACCAACTTTAAAGGAATTCCAAGGTGCGGTTCAGGGGCAAGGTACATCCGTTAGTGGGGGTATCAGCCGGATCAGAATGCCAACAAGGGCATCAGAATTAAATAAAACATATAGATTTGACTTTCAGATTATCAGAAAAAATGCCAATATTTTGAAAGGGTAGCAGAATTAATTAAAACATACATGCTCACTGAGACAAAAGTGCTTCGTATTTCAGACATCAACCTATTCATGCTGCATGTATTGATTCCTTAACAGCCTTTTCACATAGTGAGGCATGATGTACTCTGGTGTAAACTGGGCAGCTGGGGTATTCCTTCTGGGTTTTTAGATATGATTATTGCTCTTCACACCAACACCTCAGTTAGATATGTACTTCGAACCTTAGGCACCTGACTGATCCAAACTACACACATGTAGGACACAAATAACGATGCATATTGGCCTCCCTCTTGTTCAATCTCTACTGGTCAGACCTTCCTGTCACTTTTTCATCTAACATCACGCTAATGTCTAGATTAGGCCAGACCTAATTGTAATGGCTTGAATATGCAGATGATTTACTGTTGTTAGATTACACACCTAAATGCCTACAAACACTCTTAGTCTGCTCACCACATATTAAGTCACTAATGGTTTGAGAGTGAACTCCCAGAAGTCTAAGGTAATGATCATTAACCCTGGGGGTAGACCCCCAAACAAATCACAGTCCTGGTCATTAGACACCACTAATTTATACGTTATGACTATCAGGGAGTCACTATCGATGACAATATTAAATGCTCCATTCATTTTGGCAATGTGACCTCAAAGGTTCAGCAACTTTCAGGTGAAGCAAAGTTATGTATTACCAACCATGGCGGGTACACTGTAAAATCAATTATTATGATAAACAATATGAAAATCTTGCCTACAATTCTATGTGGTTCTGGAATTTTGGCACAGCCACATTTGAAGAAACTTAGACAGGTGGAGACTCCCTGCCTCAAATGTTTGCTTAGACTTCCTAAACAAGTCCCTATAGAATATTTATTTCTTGAGTTTGGGATTGTTGTTGTTTTTCCCAGCCTTGCAAGATATAGACAGTGGGCCTCACTCCGAGTATGGCGGTAAGGGATAGCGGCCACCGGTAACGAGACCGGTGGCGGTAATCCCTTACCGCCATACTCCGAGTTCGCTTTGCGCCCTCGCCCTTAACGCCTGCTTTAAGCAGGTGTTAAAGTCGAGGGCGCAAAGGGGCCTCCAAGCCAATAACGGTGACGGTAATGAACGGTCACCGTTATTTGCATCTTCCCCATTCCCATTGAGCCCTATGGGGGCTCATTTGGGAATGGGGAAGAGCCTTGGTGAATGGGGAATTACCGCCCCGCCAACCTTGGAATGGGGAGGTAATTCCGCCATCCACCAAGGCGCTGCCGGTCCGGGTACGGCGTCAACCAAGGCGTTAATAGCGCCATTGGTTAGCGCCGTACTCGGAATGAAGCCCAGTCTCTATTGGTGACTACAGAACTTACTCCTAATACTTTACTACAAATGATTTGGAATGGGGTGTTTCTGCTGATTGTGGGAGGACACCTATTCTACTGTGTATGGGTAACGCAGGAAGCTAATAAATGGTGTGATCACATTTCAATTGCATGTAATAAGGCCAGCAAGCTTCCTTTCAAAAGGTCCATAAAAATAATTAATTTTCATCACCAGGAATAAAATCTTGGGTCCAAATCCTCCAGTGGTAAATTTCTACATGCATTCATAACACCTTTCCTATCAACTGGCTTCTCAAAATATACCTCAGGATGAATTTACATTTAGTAGATGCCCATAAAGTAAAAGGGGCTTGGCTCAATTTCTCTAGACGTGATTGTCTTCGTAGGATCTGTGGCTCGCCTGTTTTGGAAACTCCAAAATGTCTTATACTAGATTGTGAGAGTATGGAGCACTCATACAGAAACACTACCCTATCTTAAGGCAAACCCAATCTTTTTACTAATTTAAGAGAGTCAATTTAGGGGCCTTTTTGCCATGGAACTGATTTGGGATTAATCCATCGTTTGTCCAAATATTGGATTTTTTTATAAAATAAATGTGCTAGATCTGTTACTGTTATAATACTACCTCTTTTCTTTCTCTTCTGATTTGACGACTGATTTCCTTTTATTTTTTTATGTTTGATATGTTTGCTACTTATGTATAAAAAGCCTTAATGGTTGTATTATAACCCACTGTGATTCTCCTTCCTTGTCCTGTTTTATATATTTAAAAATTGTCATGTATATATATATTCAGTAAAAAAACTTTGTTAAAGGGACGTTGTGGTTAAATTGCGCTACTAAAAACCTATGAAATTCAGTGAAAAAAAACCTTGTTAAAGGGACATTATGGTTCCAAGTAAAACCGAAAAACCCTTGAAATTCCCCAGTTATGGTAAGCTAAGCAACCATAACTCGCGCCACCACAGTGCAGTGCTAAGACTAACACCCAGAACATCAAAGATGACCCCACAAATGTCATTGATGACATCACTGATGACATCACATGTCTGGTTACCTCTTTTTTCCTTTACTGACATATCTAGGCCAGTAACAGTCAGGCACTAAAAATTCAAAAAGTATAGACTTATACTTCAAATATTTTCTTACAGTAATTCACTTGGGGTTCACTCACAGCATATGAAACATATAAATAGGGGAAAACACAGATTTGGAAGACAGCAATGCTTTCTATGTATGAAGATGATCAGTAAAGTTATCAACACTTTCTTATAGTTCTGATTTTTTAAAATTACTTTACTTTCCCTGGATATGCTCATATTTGTATACATTGTATGCACACCACTTTCCTTAGAGTCCAGTCTCATTATATGATAGTTATACATAGGGACGTAGTAGCTTTGAAGCAGAACAATAATTTCTGTGCATAAAGGTAATCAGTTAGGATATGAAGAATGGCTGGTAATACTGTTTTTTTTGTTTACTTCATTTTCCCTGTATGTGCTAATACGTGTATGTGTTGTTGTCTATTTGTATTTTGTTTCCAATAATGCAATTATGTAGCAAGTGGGTTTTATTAGCTACTTATTAAATGTTAAGCCCGTGCGATCAAAGGGCGTGTTACAGTCGGAAGCAACTGCTGTTGTGCCGTGGCTGCGCCCACTAAGTTGCACTGGTTTATTTTCTGTTGGATTACCTGGAAGGAGCTATAGGAGAGAAGCAAAGCGCTGTTGCGCTAATTAGCCCCACCCCCTTGCTCCGGGTCTGCCCAAGCAGGAAGTGCCTTCATAAGACCTGCACAGGCGCCCTTGCGGCGCTAAGCCCGTGCGAGCAAAGGGCGTGTGACAGTTGGAAGCAACTGCTGTTGTGCTGTTTGGCTGCTTGCTGCGGCCTCAGCGGAAAGCTTACATCACGTCAGTTGTTAGTCGGGGGACCCCCGTTTTTGTCAATCCTACGGCGTGGTAAATTCCATGAGGAGCACTACGAAGATGAAGTCTGCGGCTGATAAAATGCCAACTTCGGGATTAAGAACTCGATTTCAAGTAAGACAAAGATTTAACTCCCTCCCAGAAGTGGAGGGAAATTCTGAACAAACAATTGAAGTGGCATCAAAAGACTTGCCCATGTTAAAACAATCACATTTGCCATTTAACACAAGGAAGTGAAAGAGTCTCTCTATGGGAGCTGTACTAATGGCCGAAAAAGAACTCCCTCCTGCCCTTGGAATCTGGGATTGATTCAGCCAAAGCCCCGAAGTCAAATGAGGTGGGCAGCCCTCATGATACCCAATCAACCTTCCCATCCTCTTTCCAGCAGGAGGCACGAATCATCTATTAACAGCATCGGGAATAATTCAAAGCAGTTGGGGATCTATGGCGCATGGGCCACCTGGAGATCACTGAAACAGTTTTACATGGGCAAAAGGCTTGGTGGAAAGCTCTGACCCTCTTCAAGGGCTCAGAGATTGCACGTTACAAAATAGTGATGAATCATTTGAGACCCCCGTTAGAGCCCAGGACAGTCCGGAGAACACAGAGCCCAGTGAAAAATTCAAAGTGGGCAAAAGAGATTGCTCTGAACACTGTCTTTGCGGAGTACCACAAACCCCGGAGGGGGTGGTATGTGATCAGGGGGTGGGGCAGAAGTCAAAAATTGTGATTGATTTACGCCATGCGACCCCGGAACCGGAGGGGATCGCCCAGTCGATCAAAGATAATAGTGACATTTTACTGGGAAATACAATCGAAAGCTCTGCAGAGCGAGAGACTAATTCACTTACAGATGGTCCCGAACGTGTAAAGGAACTTGCTGAACAAATCCCAACCCTAAGTGACTCTCCGGAGGGCATATGGAAAAATGTAGGACCCTGGGAATTTGCAGACTTAGGTCATTTGGAAGAATCTTTCCAGGAATCGGCAAATTTAAAAGCAAAAAGAATTCCATCAACGGGAAGCTGCACGAGCAGAATCCATAAGGAAGGATATTTTCATGCCATATATGGGAGATTATTCAAACCAAAGTTTTAAATCTACCCCACAATTGAAAAATAAGCAAAATGAGGAAAGGATAACGGATGAAAAAATGGATGGGGATACAGGGAGAGAATATTCAAAGCCCAACCATGACGGAGATATGGAGGCAAACAAGGACTTGTGGGGTGAAGACCAAACCTTGATTCCGGTAGAGAGGCTCCAACCATCCGGGAGTTTAAGTGGAAGCGAAAGTATAAATACGCCAGCAGTAAATTTGAGCAATTCAAGGTTGGCGGATAAAATTATGCAAGATATTACGATATTGATGGGGAAAATTGAAAGAGAGAAAAGGAAAAGCTTCTCCTTTAAAAATGAAAAGATTGCTGCTCTTGATAAAGAACAGGCTAAAATGGGGGTGTTTGGGAGAAAAAGACCAGGACCAAAGACAGCCAAATCCCTATCAGAAGCAAATGGTGACTAAAATGACTCAAACCCTGTCTACTGTGGAAGAAAGGTTGATCCGAGATGGGATGACCAAAGAGCAAGCCTCACAGTTAATTAGCGATGCTTGAAAAACTGAAAGGCTAAAGGATACTGCGCACATCCAAAATGTGATCATGGCATCCCTAAACATCACGATTACTCCATTCTTAAAACTATATGAGGTGATAAAGGATTCTTTGCAGGAAGTGGCTTGTACCAACATACAAATCAAAGAGGGAAATCTGGAAATAGAAACCTCCCTGAAGAGATTAGACATAAGAATGGATAAGGAAGCAGAGCAAACCCAAATTTGGCAAAACCACCTTAGCGATCTAGCTAGAAAAGATGCAAACGACAAATCACTATTGATGGAGGCAGTCTTAGAGGATTGCAAATGGATCAGAATCCTGCACAAAAAGTAAAATCTGCCAGACAAGTTGGAAGGTAACATAAAGGCTGGGAAGGGTCCAATGAAACTAAAGTAGGGAGAAGGTGACCACCCAATCAATCAGACCAAAATCCTGACAATGTAGTCTTGTTTTCCCCTTAAAAGCATGCAGAGAAAAGAGGAGATCCCTTAACAAAACCAAATTTGTCAAACTTTGCAAACTTTGCAGGCATTACTCCAAATGGCCAGGACTCCCAGGGGGGAAATCAGGCGACTAAAAAGCTGGAAAAAGAAAAAAATGTCAAAGAATGAAACCCTAAAATGGAAAGGAAACGGCACCAGTGCTTTCCTGAGAAATATAAGAACGCCACCGAGAAGAGAAAGCCTACAATGTGCTAAGAAGCCCAGAAGGGAAATGTCACTGGGAGAGCTGGCTCCTCCGGCTGATCCCATGGCAAAGGAAACCATCAAGACCACCAAAACTGACAATGAGGAATGGTCAGATACGGAGAAACCTGCAGATCTTAGTGATCTTATTGAAATAATGGACAAAAATAGGGAGGATGAGGAATGGGAAAGCATCAGTGTATCTGATTGGCAGGCTATAGATAATTGGGAAATTGATCACCAGGGAGTACAACCAAAAGATCCAGCGATGCGGAGAAAGCAAAGAGACAAATTGACAATGGGTAAACTATTGAGGACACAACGACTGATTCACCAATGAGTAGTCCCATTTGTGAAGAACAAAGAGATGCTACCCCGTTTAAAACCTTGGAACAAAAAAGGAAGTTGCATGCTAATGAAGAAAAGAAAGCCGAAATTCAAATGGGAAAACTTCCCCAAAAATTGAAAATTCAAAAAAATGAGGGGAAAAAAATTGAAAAGGACCAGAGAGAAGAACCTTGTGCTCAAAGTGCTAGGAAAGTTAGGACAACTAATGGTTGGTACCTAAAGTTAGAAATAAAATCAAAAGACCCCAGAAGTGTATTATTAAACAGGAGATATGTGATGACACTCTTCAATCAAATCTCAACTTTACGCAATGTCTCAACGGAGGATATAAAAATAGTTGAGTTTGTAAGAGAAAAACAGATGGATCAGGTTATATTACATCTAAACTCTAATAGGATTAAGCAGAATTTGTTAGAGACCAGCGACATTCTTAAAAAAGGGGCTTCCGATTAGAAGCCTTGGAAGAGAAATTAACGTGCAAGAACAAGAAAAAAAGGGCGAGAAGATAATACACAAAGTGTTGAAAGACAACAAAAAGGAAAACAGTGACAAATCTAAACCTGTTCTAGTGAGCGAAACCAGAAAGGATCAAAGAGTGAACCCAAAGTACCATCAACAACCCAAAGGGAAAAAACATCTACAACAGAACAAAGTGCTGCTCTAATTAGAACATTAAGGTTCACAGTGGCTAACTCAGGAAATACGAATAAGAGCAAAATTAATTCTAAAGAAGGTAAAAAGAAGACAGACGATTGGACATGGATGGTAAACACCTTAATTACTAAGAAAAAACAATAGATTGATGAGGAGCCACAACGAAATGTCTACTGTGCCTCATGGAACACGAGAGGCTTTAAACATCTGTTCACCGATGGTAGTAATTTCTTGGGTAAATATGACATCATATGTACACAGGAATCCAGGCTGCGGAAAACCCCAGTATTTGAGGGATATGAAGTTTACATACATCCGGCCAGAAAGGGGCCAAAGGGGAGACCATTTGCGGGCCTGATGATCCTGAAAAAATTAGACAGCCATCTATAAGTTTTGTAGCACCATATACCAAATCCTTTTGTGCAAATTCTAACATTAGCATTTCAACCAGAGGATAAAGATGGCCCAAACAAGATGCTATTGATTAACACTTACTGGAGTGAAAACATGCCTAAAGTTGAAAACTACCTAAAAGATATGATGGAAGCCATCAACAAGTCAATGATGGAGGATAAAGACCAACTGATTTTACTCAGTGGTGACTTAAACATGAAACTACTGCACACAGAGGGTAACAATAAAGTGGTAGAACATCTTGTAGGTAAAGAAAAAACATGGATGGAGGAAATGCAAATTTGTGATATGAAGATGCTAAACAGCCAGATGAGAGGCGATCTGATGGGCGCTAATACATGGCACTGTGGAAAATCTGGAGCTTGTTTGGACTATTGTTTTGTAGGAAGTAACACCCTGGAATGGGTAAACTCCTTTATAATAAAGAAGCAAGCAAACAGTGACCACAGTCTAGTGGAAATAGAACTCTCCTGGAAAGTAAGAAAACCACCAATGGGAAAGAGGGTGGAGGAAACGGAAGTGTCCTGGGGAAGAAATCGCCTGAGGATAAAGAAACAGTTAATACCAAAGTTGGTGGAAAAATATATTAAAGCCATAGAAAATGTTAAAGATGTGGTGGAATACAGATGGATATTGGAAGCTTTTGAGGTCAAGTATGATCCGAACAGAGTTAAAATAATCAAAAGGAAACCTGCATATGTTGAACTCTTAATGAATAAAAGGAAACAATATAGAGCTCATCTGGCACGCATAAAAAAGAAAAACTCTTTAGATGAAGGGGAACAACTGAGGAAGTGTCGGCAAACATACAAAATTGGCTACGCTCCACAAGACATCAGAGAGCACAAGGAGATGCGGAAGAAATGTTAGCCGCAGTGACAACGAACATTGCAAGAAGCACGTGGGATATAATAAACAACAGGGAACTCTGTCAATCTGCAATACGTGTAAACCAAGTCTCAGAGAAAAATTGGATTAACCATTACACCACCCTATTAGAGGCAAAAAGTTAGAAAATGGATAAAGAGAAGGATCAAGATGATTACTCCTGGGCAATTGAATTTGACCGAGATGACATCTTAGAGATGATAAAAAAATTAAGTTCCTCTAGGGCAGCGGGGCCCGACGGCATCTCGCACAAGATGATTATGGATAGCTGTGAAGAATGGACAGAGCAAATTTTCACACTGTTTCAACAAATAAGACAATGCAGACAAATTCCAGCTACTTGGAGAGAGGCATTTATTGTGCCAATTTATAAAAAAGGGGACAGAGGAAATCCCAGAAATTACAGGCTGATAGCTTAGCTGGACTCAATAGGCAAACTATTTGCATCCATCCTGTTAAGAGACCTGAAATCCTGGATGAGAGGCAAACAGCTTTCATCAGTGGAGGAGGAACATCGCTAAACCTATTCCTACTGAATCTTATAAAAGCAAAGGCCCTAGAAGGAAAAAAGGCCATCTATTTAGCCTTTATCGATCTCGAACAGGCTTTCGATGGGATAAACTCTGACCGCCTATGGCTAAAGATGAAAAGCTGGGGATGCCCAGTCAACCTATTCGAAGCCACCCAAGCCCTGTATACTAATACTACTATCCAGGTCCAAACAACAGCAAATGGAGGGGTGACAAAAAAGATCAAAACATCTCGAGGGATAAAGCAGGGATGTGCCCTAATACCCTTCCTTTTTGTCATATATATGGCTGACATGAAGATCTCACAAGGAAGGGTCTGTGCATTTGCCCCTAAGATCGATGGGATTGAAGTGCCTTGGGTGCTGTATGCCGATGATGCAGTATTTCTCGTCCTAACGACCATCGGTCTCCAACGACGGATAGAGGCTTTCAAAGAGTTCTAACAGAAAATGATATGAAAATAAACATAAAAAATCCATGGTATTAAAAATGAAATCTAGTCGTGGAAAAAAATGGTAAGGAAACACTTTGTTTGGTCACTAGAGAATGAAAACTTGGATGTGGTGGACACAACACTATATCTAGGTGTGAGGATAATCAAAAACTGCAATGAAGATAGCCATCATGCACTGATCCGGAAAAAACTAACGACTTTGACAAACCAGGGGCTAGTCATACATCGAAGATATGGAAAGTTCTCTTTGACACCTATCTTAAAAGGTGGTAGCCATAATTACCTATTGAGCAGAGGCCTTGCTAGCCTTGCATTGGGAAATCTGGAGCTTATGTGAGGAATACTTTTGGTGAAAAATCTTGAAGTTACCAAACTCGCTGCCTATTGAGCTAATAAGAAACTAATTAAGGCTACAATCGTTGGCCTCAATAGAATCATGGAAAACTCTATCTCTCTACCAAAAATGTATCCACGACAAACCACCACAACCCTTTGAAATCCTAGCACAGAAAGGGTCGACAAATAGAGACACGATACTCCTATGCTGTAAAACCAAATGTAAAAATCTCCTAGAACAGTTTAATATCTCGGAGGTCACCTTGAAATACAATCCTGACAAGGCAAATAGAACCCTCCAGGAAATAATTGGGAAGAAACTCTAGAGAAGAAACTGGAGAAAAATCTGTGTCACAATATCATATGGGAGCCGAAAATATTGAATACCCTCCCCCCCTTATTTGAAGAAGTTTCCATCAAATTATTATAGAGACCTACTGTTAAGATGCAGATTGAATATCTGGGCCTCTAGAGAAGTAAAATGGAGGAGAAAGTTAATGGAAAAGTCTAATTCGCATTGCAGGTTCTGGGAAAATAAAGACTTACTGGAGACCATTAGACATGTTATGTTAAATTGCCCGGCTCTGGACTCGAAACGCTTGACGGAAATGGGAAGTTACAAGGCTGAAATTTCTCCAGAGAGGGAGGAAGAATATTGGGAGAGATTATTGACAGTAGAAAAGGTGGGGTGAACAAATGATGCCCTAAAATTTGTGGACTCCTTGAAGCTTGGTTTTGAGATGGAAGGAGTTGGAGAAAGCAGGGAGTGAACTGGACTATAGTAAACTCCCATCCAAATGGTTGCAAAGAACGAAAAACACTAGATATCAATAACTATAAGGTTATTCACCTAAAGAGGCGTGAAAAAATGGAAATGTTAAAAGTTTAACTGTTTAACCAATAAAACATTAAAAAAATAATAATAATTAAATGTTTCAACGTAGGCAAAACTGTAATAAGAAAGCATTTATCATTTTACTATTCAACATGGTAAGATTATTAATATTGCACCTCCATCATGTATGTTGCACACAATGCCTATGTTTCTACATCACTAGCTTAGTATACTGGAAAGAACATGATAATAAAATGGTATTTGTATCAATGCATTACTTAATGCACTACGTACCTCATGATATGTATTCCAATAATCCTTCACACTTTTTAAATCAACATTACTATAAGAATCCCTTGTACACACTTTTCACGAAAAGTAAATGCACATGCGATGTCATCAGTGATGTCATTGATGACATTTGTGATGTAATCTTTGATGTCCTGGATGTTAGTTTTAGCAGAGCACTGTGGTGGCACGAGTTATGGTTGCTTAGATTACCATAACTGGGAAATTTCAAGGGTTTTTCGGTTTTACTTGGAACCATAACGTCCCTTTAACAACATTATTTTCACTGAATTTCATAGGTTTTTAGTAGCACAACTTAACTATAATGACCCTTTAACAACGTTTTTATCACTGAATTTCATAGGTTTTTAGTATGGCGACTTAACCATAACGTCCCTTTAACAAAGTTTTTTTACTGAACTTGATAGGTTTTTGGTAGCTCAACCTAACTATAATACCCCTTTAACAAAGTTTTCTCACTGAATATAGATATAGATAATATAAATTTGATAAATGTTTACAAGGATTCCCTTAGTTTACATACATTTAACATAGAAAATACTGAACCCCCTGTCCCTGCTAGTGATTTTGATGTCCGCGGACGAGTGCATGTCCGCAGACGGACGCGGTCACCATCAACACTATCCAAAAACCCAGGAGTATCTTACATTATTTTATCATACAAGAAAAACACTGAACATGTTCAAAAAGCAGCACATAAATACATTACATTTAATAAAAAATAAGAAGTAGAAACTGCATATGTAAGACACCAACCATCCACTGAAATAGCGTTTGCAATATAATGGAATATAGCAAAACAAAATAAATATGCATCCAACAGAATTACCTCACAGAAACTGCACAGCAAAAAAGCAAGAGCACACCCATACAGGAGTAACATTTTACACAGAAATGTCCAGTACTTTGGAATGGCTGGAAGAAAATGTCCCATGGGATGAAATGATTGAAGACAGTGATACTAATGGTAGACACAACATTTCTCTATATAAGCCAATTAATAACCATTACTTTCTGTGTACGTAACACATTTTTTTAACAGACCATACAGAAACTAAAAACAATATACTAAGAGAGAATATTAGAAAATACTCTGCAGGGAATGGAACTAAAAATGGATATGTCAATAAAAAATGTAAATTTTATAAAAAACACTTTGTGGGGGACCACAAAAGAAAACATTAAATATCACTGTCCCACATGTACCTGTTCCCCCTCTCCGTGGCCCAGCCAACAATCCCCAAACCCTCCCCAGCAAGAAAACCGTTACAATGACACTTCATCCCTTCCTCCCTCACATGCATCATTTCCTAAACCCTAATTCCCCTGTACTTATCAGTTTCTGCTTCCCCCTCTCTTTTGTAATTTTTATACTGTTATACAATAATGACATTTTAAGTGTGTCCTTATTAGGGTGTCCTCGGACAGCGCGGGTATCCGGGGTGTAAGCAACTAACCAAAATGGGGGTGTACTAAGGACACTATAACTGTTTGTACTGTTTGTCATTAAAATGGCAGTGTCCTGAGAAAACACAAGATGTCCGCCTGTCCGCAATTAACCAAAATGAGGGTGTCCTAAGAACACTATACCTGTTCGACTGTTCGTAGTTAAAATGAAGGTGTCCGCAGGACACTAAATCCATCTGCATGTCGGTAACTATTCAAATTAAGGTGTCCTAAGAACACCCCCCCTGTTCGCAATGTCCACAACCAGAGTGAATATGTCCATAGAACACATGTCATGTGCGCTTGTCCGCAAAGTTTTAACGCACATTTATTTTGTTCGGGGACTTTGACACTGTTCGTACAACACCCGCGCAAATGCGCACCACACCCTTGTATCCTACGAACATTGCACCTGTCAATAACTGTCTGCTGCACGTGTGTCGCACTTTTAATTAGTTCAGGGACCAGAACACTGTCCCTAGAACACCTGCACGCATGCACACAACCACCCGCACATTTGGGGTCCTACAGACAGCCGTCCCATTGGCGAACATGTCCGTGATGTCATCATGTGACCACACCCACGCTGAGTGTGTGTCCTTACTTGCGGACACTGTCCGGGCCCCCGAACATTTAAAAAGTGCTTTCTTGAGCAATCCAAAGTATTTTCCAGTAAAAGTTCACCATTGCACATGTCCCAGACAATGTCCCTGGCGATCTACATACTTTTTGAAACTTTTTGAGCCGTTTCTTGGTGTTCGATGGCAGGAAGTGGTGGCTCTGAAAAGAGCCTTTTTGTGGGTTCAAATGGTCAACACCTACTGCAAAATGGATTGCTGTAATTCCAAAAAAGGTTGCAATGCATTTTGTATGTTTCACAGAACAATTTGATTGCCAGCATAAGTAAGATGTACTCCATCTCTTAGAAAAATGTGTGCACTATGAAACATAATGTTTTCATTCTGAAAAGAGGACATACCAACATCTCTCAAATAGGCACAGACAGCCTTGTTATCATTGAGCCCTGCTTTCTCCATTTATGGACCAAATGAAAAAGAACATGGCCGCAATATGGGAAAAAATTACTCTGGAGTTTGGATACATGTCTATGACTTTCCCAAGTTCTTCTTTCATTGCAAATTGCAAAGAGATTCCAGACACATGTACTAAACTGTTCCCTCCGTAATGAATAAAAATAATGTCTGGATGATGGTGTGTCACCAAAGTAGCACAGAGAGGTACCAAATCCAGCCACTTCATTCCACGCACTCCATGCCAGTGCACTTCCACATGAGGGAATCCAAGATGTGCATCCACTCCACAGCGATCTGCATGCACCTCCAACCAATGTATCCACGAATCTCCCAGCATCCAAACAATCTGCTTTCTGAAACACACAGCCATAGCTATCTGCTCTCCTCTCAGGAAAAAGGCTTTCTGACAAACTCTCTCCTTACAAATTCGCAAAAATATCCACCCTGGAAACTGATCAAATTATCGCACCCCTTAAACCATCTAACTGTAAGGGTGACAGCTGTCCAGCTCAGCTAATTAAGGACGCGGCAAGGATTTAGCCCCTTTCATAACCCAATTGATTAACACATCCTTCTCATCCAATACTATCCCCAGCAATTTAAAAGACTCTTGGGTTCTGCCTCTCCTCAAGAAGCAAACCCTAGATCCCGCTATCCCCACCAACTACAGGCCTATTACCACGGTACCGTTCCTTCTCAAGATAATAGACAGAGCAGCATACCTACAAATCCAGCAGTATCTTGAAACCCACCAACTCCTTGGTGCCCGCCAATCAAGATTCAGACCGCAGCACGGTACAGAGACAGCCTTAATTGATCTCAAAGCTCAGATCGATGAGCTCAATGACAAGGAAAACACTGCTATGCTACTCCTCCTTGATCTGTCAGCGGCCTTTGACCTGGTGGATCACAAAGTCCTGTGCGAAAACCTGGCCTCGGCCGCCCACTTCTCAAGCGAGGCCATAGCCTGGATCCAATCATTCTTGGACAACCGTACAATGAATGTCTTCTCCCCACTGGCATCAGCAGACCCCATTAAAGTAGCCTGCAGTGTACCCCAAGGCTCCTGCATTTCACCAACTCTCTACAATATCTTTACCAAGCCCTTATTTGAAACATGGACAGATTGGGTGTCACATACACTAATCACGCTGATGACACTCAGATTCTCATTCCCCTTTCGGGCAATTTTGTCTCTGATACGGCCTTGGTAAATAAAATATACCTCATCATTCAGACATGTATGGCCATGCCTGCCCTATGCCTGAATGATGATAAAACTGAAATCCTGCTCCCCGGCTCCAATGCTACCCTCAAAAAACTCAGCCCCAATTACTCGGCATTCAATATTGATGGTAATACAATTACAGTTGCCAAAGCAGTTAAAACATTAGGCTTTCATCTCGACTTGGCCTTGACATTAAAAAAACAAGTGAACTCCTTAGCTTCCCCTACCATCTACACGTGCAAGCTTATCAGGGCAAGCAGTGCCTTCCTTACCCAAGCCAGCTGCATCATCATCACCAACACCATAATACTCTCCAAACTCGACTATTGCAATGCCTTGTATCTGGGAGCCAACAAATACATCATTGACAAACTCCAAACATTGCAAAATAATGCCCTTAGAACTGCCCTTAACTTACCATCCAAGGAACATATTTCTAACAAAAGAAGAGAGCACAAATGGCTCAAAATATGTGACAGAATCTCTCTTAAAATGGCATCACTTACCTTCAAATGCCTTAACAATGCAGCCCCCCCTACCTAGCAGCAAGAATAACGAAAAAAACATCAGCCCGCCCACCAGAACTACCAACTCCTACTGCCTAGAGATACCCAAATTTAGACAAAAAAAAAAAAAGGTAGCAGTGGTTTCCCCGTCAAGGCAGCCCAATACTGGAATGCTCTCCCACTCAACATTAGAACGGACCAATCCTACTATAGCTTCAGGCGGAATACCCTTACATGGCTACGATTCAATGACAACTGAGCGGAACCATGCCTTAACTCTTATCCTGGCTACCTAATATGACTGTATGCATGTATATTCCTTTATCTGATTTGTCAAATGTAATGTATCATATTCTTATTGGCCTTAGCCTGTAACTAAGTTTTTAAGTTTTCATGCCTTTCTGTTCTCTGTTGCGCCGAGGTACCTTTGGGTTTGGCGCGCTATACAAAATCAATAAGCAGACAAACAAACACAACACACCCAGTAAACTGTATTGACCAATCCCTTGCTTTGCTCAGTCTCATTTGCATGCCTCTCAACTGCAAAAATCCCTGTATGTAATATGCGATGTCCACGGAAAACCACGATGTCCGCAAACAAATCAAAACATTTGAGAGTGGGGAATGAAAATTTAAATAGTGTGCCGCATTTCCCATTTGAGGTTGGCTTTGAAGAGAGCTTTTTTTGTTTTTTTTAAGATGCTTCAGAAACACCTTTTACTTTGTACTTTTCTTGTTTTTTTCCCCTTATTTTGCTTCAAAAATCTTCACATTAGCTTCTCCAAAGCAATCCTTGAATTTTAAAAGAGCATGGCATTTCCCATAAAAGATAAAGACATGCCATCTTCTTTAAAATAAACAACATAACCAGAATCAATGTTCTCATTATTACAAAAGAACATGCCAACTCTAAGCATGAAAGCAAACATGCATTGGTTGATTGCACACCTAGCAATATTTTGCTGAGGACAAAAAACAGAACTATTGTCCCATATTGCTCTAGCTACTAAACCATCTTGGCATTTGGAAGTACTTTCATTACTGCCTGAACCAAGTGTTCCAGATCTTCCAACAAAGTAGGGGCACGGACATAGCCCAAATGTAAAGAAAACACCTACATGTGGACTGTTCACCCTGCCCATATCTGAACAAACTTGTACAACTCCCTGCACATTTAAACTAATCACAGTGCTCCAGACCACCTCCACTCCGTTAACAACAAAATTGTTTGCCACATTCCTGCATTTAGCATACTTCTCCAAACCAGGCACAAACATATCGCCAACCACCAACACCCTGACTTTCTCCACCTCCGCCATCTGCCCTACACACAGCCTCTTTCAACACAAACCACAACCTCAACACCAGATTGGCTGATCCCTACAGTCCTATTTTTATGCCAGATATGTTGAGAAGTCCCATATGTGGCACGCCCTGTCTGCAGACAGCCGCATTGTCTGCAGAGCGCGTAACACTGGGGCAGCCCTTCTACCCTTTCCACTTCACTCTCTGCACCATTCCCTCATTGGCTACTGTTAAGCAGTCACACAATCATCCACCAATCACATCCAAGAACTCTACATATAACTCCATCATGACAAATCAGCACTTTAGATGTACTATTGATCACTCTCAGTACAATTGAGCTGTGACTGCAAAGGACCTATAGCAACAACTACTATAAAATTCCCCAAGATTTCTAATTGCAGATTCATGCACATCCAAATGCATGAACACAGACTACAGGTATGAATATTTTCTACACAGTATATGTACAGCTCTTCTATGAATGCATATAAACAGAGTAACTGCCACTTACCCTGTATAAACTGTAAAATGAACTTACTGACAGTTCTCCCATCTATTATGATCAAGTGTCTCTTGCAAACCTGTCTGCTCTCCAAATTTATGTTTACGCACACAGCTATCTAAAAAAGTGTCATTTCATATTAAAAGATGGGAGAAATAACAGTATAATTATGGGAAAAGGCTTTCTAATGGGTTATACAATTACACCCAGCCAGGATGAGTACATGCATCTTCATTCATGCACACAGACAGACAATATCATTAGAAAATCTCCCAGCTGAAACAATACCACTGCCTCTACAACAAATCCTTCTGCTTTATTTCCCACACCTTCACAAATGCATACATTGCATGCTTTCCTGTATAATGTGTGCCATTTATCCTGTAAAAATAGCAAAAAATGCATATGATTATTTCTTCTATCTCCTAACATCCAATGACATAGCCTTAAAAAGCCAAGTGTGCTCTATACGTTTACTATTATACTCATTTGTAAAACATGTTCAACTAACAAATTCTAAGTAAAATATACAGGATGCACATAGGCAAAGGAAAGAGCATGTGCATACTATGGCCAGTTATCAGAAAACACTACTACAAAAACAAAAAAAACAATGTCTACATTAACAAAAGTGCTATAAACACACATATTCACTAACTTCTATCTTTTACAATTCTCAAACTCAAACACACTAGTATTTTAGAACAAACGTGTATTAACCCTCTACCATTCGATTTAGTATTAGTGCTTCCACTCACCAGTTGAATACTTTATATTGTCATCTGAAGCCCAGTATAGTAACACACAAATACAAGAAGAGCCTTCCCAACTTGATGTAGCTGCCCATTGCACAATCACACACCTCCACATACATCCTTACCATCATACTCAGACACTCATGTTCAAAGCACGCATACACTGCACAACAGCCCAACCAACACTTTCTTTTTTTCAGTCATTAAGTGAAACAAAACAAGCTTCCGGTACAGAAACTTTGTCTCCTCTATCAAAATGTAAAACAAAACAGAAAGTGATAAACAAGACTTCAGCTACCACTACTGCTAACAGTGCACCTATAAATCTTTATGTAGTGGCAAGTAAGCATACCAAAAACATTATTTTACAAAAAAATGTTAAGCCACAGAGTCCTTCAGAACCTTATAAAAAACAGGAGAGAAATCATGCACAACCCTTAACACCTACAGTAGAAAATTAATCGTAGAAGCTTTCATAAACAGTTCAATCCTTCTTAAAAGGCAGTTATTTATTTTAGTTCAAAACATAATTAAACCACTAACAAAACTAACTACTAAACTATAAAAAAGACTTCTCAATAAACGGAATATCAACAAAAATAGCTTCTTAAACATCTGTGGAGGTGAACGGAGTCACAACACGAGCACAGAACCATATTTTTAATGAAGAAGCATATAAACAAAAGCAAACACACCCAATTACCATACATAGCAGTGGACGAGGGTTTGAAAAACTTAATAACACCATCATGGAACAAGAAACTCGGCTCACAAAAATATCCCCAGAAAACTCAGTATCATTTCTCCATTCCACTGAACCAAAACATCTACAAATGGCCAAGCACATCAAAAAATCTTTCAAAACTTTACGTCACTTCCTCAATCAGTATGTAAAAAGCAAAGACAAATTCAAAATAAAACTACTACAAAATATGGATGCCTGTCCAGTGCGCAAATACATCGGACTACAAGGACATTCATTAGCCTGCATTTTAGGGCCTATTTGCAAAAGCACCTTCCATCATATCAAAATGTTATCAACACATCATTCAACTATAAGAAATCTGGTCCATAAACTCTACTATGCTAAAAATCCTGCTTTAGTACTAGCCAATTTAAATAACAATCTTCTACATGGTACAGGCAAACAACTACTCAAAGAAATAGAGCATATCCAGAGAAAATATTTTGGAAGTGAAAGCCACTTACAAAATGCAATAGCTTTAAAACAAACTAGCAACTACTGTACAAATAGCAACCTTCTATTACACACATACAAAAATACTAAAGTTTAAAACTACATCCACTGAAGTACAAAACCATGTGTGTGTGTGTTGCCGCCGAAATTTCTATGAAAGTAGCACAAAAACTGTAGACATAATAGAAGACAATGAAGATTCCAAATGGTTCCAATTAGCTCTCTACCTTATAGCAGAAAACAAATACAAAATTAATGATCCCTTAATACTTTACAGTTACTGCACTACAAAACTTGACAACAACCAAACTCCTTCATGTGGTATAACAAATAACTTGGAATTATTCCCACTACCAACATCCCTGCAACATCTCAATTTATATGAAAGCATCATAATTCAAACAATGCACCCATTTCAAGCAATAATACGTCTGCAACCAAAATCAGCAAAATTACCTCCCTCTGAATTAGTGAAAGTCATTTGTGGCAAAGTAATTTATTTACCATTAGATCTTAAAGAAAATGTGCACACTCTGGGAGTGCAACGTCCAAAAAATCAATCTTGTATTGTCTTAGTAAATGGCAGACCTACAAAAGACAAAATAAAATGGCAACAACTCATGGATTTAGATAAAGTTAGACAAGCCATGCAATATCTAAAAGAAAACAATGAATACTACAAAGAAATTACTATTGAAGAAAACTTGAGAGAAGCCATCGAAATAATTCAAGAGTCACCAGAAACTGGTCAATTTCAACTTCTAAATCCTGCTACAGAATCCAATATTTTAGACCATTATACAATTCATCCTGTACACTCTAAAGACACTATAGATGATGCACTGGAAATATACCAAATGTGACAAGCCAAAGGATCTACAATCAGCATATGGGAAAAAAGTATAGAAGCACAGACCTTCCCCTACTCTTTCCTACTAGAAAAGGAGGAAGGTACAATGATAGACCCACACAAATAACAAGATCAGAATATCGCTCTTTACTAATGTATTCTGAAGATCCCAGATTCAGACAAAACATGGAATACATATTCCACCTTCTCTTTGAAAGTGAACTAGCAACTCTATGCTACGGAGTTGCACACATATTAAAATCAGGTACCCATTTTCAAAATATGTCAGCTATGCAATTACTACAAAAAGTGCAAGAAAAAGATGAGGTTTTTCAGTCAAGTATTACAAATCTTTTAGCAAACATGCGTGGTACAAAAGAATACTGGTTCCAACGTCAGGGAGATGCACGCTCTATGAGGAGAAACCTTGGCCCACCCACTGGCTTTGTTGCATTAAGTTGTGCAGAATATGCATGGAGAGATTTACACAATTTCCTACACATAGCAAACAAAAACAAAACAAACATAGATATAAAAACATGTGGAGAACTCTGCTCTCTAGATCCTGTAAATGTATCAAGATATTTCCATCATCACTTCATTGCTATGCTACACTTTATTTGTAATAAGACTGTTCCTCCCCTCTGAGAAGTGCAACATTTCTTTTGGAGAAAAGAATACCAAACCAGAGGAGCACCAAACATCCACATGCTATTATGGATTAAAGATGTTCCTAAATTTGGTCAGGACAGTGATGCCACTGTTTTGCAGTTCATTCAAAAATATGTCACTTGTGAAATCCCTTCACAAACAACACATAGTGACCTTCATGCACACATTTGACAATTTCAAAGACACAAATGTGAGAAATATTGTTGTTGCAAATATAAAAACAAAGGGAAATACTACACTAAATGCTGCTTTGGTTTTGCTAGATCAGTTTCAACAACAGGTCAAGTAAACAACGTCATGCCTTCAGTTAGACATAGTGTCAAAGGTAAATCACCTAAGAACACATATTACATAAAAAGAACAGAAGAATCAAAATACATCAATGATTACAATGCAATCATTGCCCTCCTATGGAATGCAAACATAGATGTGCAGTACATTACAGAAAATTCCACTGCAGTTGCACGATAAGTCACAGCCTACTTAACCAAAGCAGAGAAAACAGACCTTCAGGACCTCTGGGATGATATATCATCTGACAAAACACTATCACAGAAATTCTACAGCTCAGGCATAAAAATGCTCTCTCATAGAGAATGTGGCTGCTATGAAGCTGTAGACCATTTAACCGGTACTGCCTTGTATGGAAAATCTGACAATATAGTCTTGGTCCTGCTAAATCTTGAAAAAGAGTTTTCAAATCATATGAGGACATAGAAACAATAGCCAAAAATGATCCCAACAGCCAAGACATTTTGAAAAACAATTTACTGGACACATACTACCCAAACAGGAGTACCACTTTGGAAAGCATGTGTCTCTATCATGTAGCCCAAAACTTCACATACAAAAATAATATTAAACCAGATGAAAGGAAAGGTAGATACTGAGTAGCAAATTGTGAAGGCAGCTTAGTGAAACTTACCAAATGCAGCTTAATTAATCATATCAAATTGTCATTAAAAACTCCTCAACATAAAGAACTATATTACATGTCTCTGCTACAACTTTTTAAACCATGGAGAAAAGAAGAAGAGTTACTGGATAAGTATGACTCCTATGAAGATGCTTTCAAAGCAAATGAAAGCACTATAACGGACATAAACATTACACAGTACCAAAACATGTTGCACAATGAACAGCAACACCAAGAAGAACTCCAGGCCCATTTAGAAGTGGTCACTCCCGACAGTAGTCAACCTTCTGTAACATGAATCCAATAACTACTTGGACAGCCACTAATAGCAAATGAGGCAGAATTAGCCATGACAGAAGTAGAAAACACCATGTGTCAGTATGAACAAGCTACAGAAGGCTTTGCTGTACTGAAATCACAACTGAACAATGAGCAGCGTAGCATTTTCCAAGAAGTAACAAAACAAATTAAACATGGTGTGCAACATGAAAATAAAAACTGTACCTGCAAAGACTACAAACCCTTTACTGCTATACATCAGTGGTCAAGCTGGTTCCAGCAAAACATTCTTAATCAAAATCATCAGCAAGTTCCTCCAACAATTGACAAACAACAAACTGTCAGCTGTTGCAACTGCCCCCACAGGTTTAGCTGCCTACAACATAGGCAGTGTCACTTTACACCGATTACTACTCTTTCCAGTAGAACACCAAAACAAATTAGACTATTACAAACTTTCTACAGAAGCTGGAACTACGCAGAGTTTTGAAACAAATGAAAATGCTACTAATAGATGAGGTGAGCATGGTCTCCAACCTAATGTTGGCTTTGATTCACCTCAGTTTACAAGAGGTACTCAAAACAGACTACAAAGAGCTCTTTGGAGGAAAACACATTATTGTTTTCAGAGATCTTCTTCAATTGACACCAGTGAAAGGTGAACCTATTTTTAAAACCTTAGGGCACAAACTGTGCCGTAAAGCTCTTGGAAGCATAGGAGATGCCAATCTTTGGCAACATTTCCAATACAGAGAATTAACTGAAAACATGCGCTAGTCTGCAGACCTCACATTCGCCAACATTTTTAAAAGTATTAGAGTTGGTGTACTATCTCAAGAACGACAATTGATATTAAAAACAAGGCACATCCATGCACTCTATGTCCATAACTCAGGTGCTACTGATGTCATGGAACAATTAGCACACACAAATGTCGATTGTATGTCCTTAATGCCAACTCTTGCAAGCTGTTCCAAATTCAATGAAATAATGTTAAAAAAAATGGAACCAATAATTGAAATTTGCTCCACAGATAAAATGGACGTACATGATATGACACTACACATGTGTCAACAAGCTACAACAAGACTAAATACCTTAGAAAACTCTATCTCCAACACAGCTGGTTTGGAGAAAATATTAAAATTATCTTTAAACTGTAGAGTAATGCTTCAACGTAACCTTGACATGGAGCAAGGACTAGTTAATGGAGCACTTGATACAGTTGTTGGCTTTTAAACATACCTACGTGACAACAACATTCAGTTTGTCAATATTCTCTTTGACAAACTATCAGAAGATAAAAAATAGGACGCTCAACAGCCCGCTTCCTTCTTTTCCAAGACATGTATGTACGCAGAGAACAATTTTCACTAACTCTAGCATACGCAGTTACCATTCACAAATCACAAGGTCTTACCCTATATAAAGCATTGATAGATATTGGTAGCACAGTCTTTAAAGTAGGCATGAGCTATGTAGCACTATCACGATTACGTACACTTGACGGACTATTTCTAATCAACTTTGATGCAAGTAAAGTAAATGCTGATATTCCTTGCATTCTAGAATACAATAGACTGCATTCACTCTACATCCCATCTAAAAACCTATCCTGTTCCGCAATAAGCAAAACATTGTAAAATAAAATTACTTCAGACTGAAATGATACAGTATCTCACTGCAATTCCTCCAAAGAAAATAAAAGAAGCTAATACTTCATCAAGTACCACAACCAAAGAAGAATCTACTGCTCAAAGTAACTCAACTACTTCTTCAAAGAAGCAGCACACACACAGAACAAATGACTTCGACACAGAACTGTCAGGTCCATTCAAATTTTCAAATACAAGTGGTGGAAATTGCTACGCAAATGTAGCAATAAATATTCTATTCCAATTGCCACCAATTATTGACAACATTTACTTACACAGTAATGACCAATTGTGTTTTCAAATGTTAGTCCGTCATAGAAATGCAACCAACAATCCTGACAACACTTACAGTGTTTCTGGAATAAGGCAAGAGTTAGACTACTGTGCTGGAATGGTGAAATTCACTATAAACTCACATGAAGATCCACAAGAATGTCTGATGTACTTACTACAAGTACTGGAAAACAAATACATACATATAAATGAAATCTTCCAGATTTCATACATATGGAAACATACATGTACTCTCTGCAGCCGTGTGGCACAGGAACAAGTCCCGAATGAACGCTTTGTGTATGTATCCATACCTAACTGTGAATCCATTCCATTTCAGCAACTTGTACCAAATGCAAACCATGGCAGATTATATACTACCTGCAATTCAGATAATCTCTCCAATTTACAAATACAGACACATAGTAAATACGTAATACTAATGCTTTTACGCTACAATGCAGATGGTACTAAAAAAAACTGCAAGCTGACTGGATTCACACATGGTCAAGTATCACTTGGTAAGAAAACCTTCACAACAATAGGTATAATCTACCACACAGGAGCCACACCCAATGCAGGTCACTACACTTCATACATAAAAAAAGAAATGTGGATGGTTTGAATGAAATCATACAACCATTACTCTAAAACAGACATTACCAGCAAATCTTGTAAACACTTATTTAATATTCTTAAAACCAAAATTTAATAGCTAATCTCTGCATATACATTAACAAAACTTCAATTTCAAAACTCTAGACAGTTAGAATACGCCAACAGGTATATAACTGCCCCACGATTCTGCAACAAGCAAACAGATAAATACCACTAAAATGTAACAAGAAAAAAACAGTTAGAATAAGCCAACAGGTTTCTAACTTCCCCAAGATTCTGCAACAAGAAAACAGCCAGATAAATAAATACCACTAAAATCAAACAAGAAATATACAGTTAGAATATGCCAACAGGTATCTAACTGCCCGAAAAAATCTGCAACAACCCAACACATAGTTGAATAGCATAAAAGTAGCAACAAACAATTAGAATACGCCAAAAGGTATCTAACTGCCCCAAAAATCCACAACAAGCCAACAGATAGAAGATTAGCAAGAAAGAGATAAAACGAACAGTTGTTGGTCCACCTCTCATTCACATTTCAGTTCCTTGCCTAGATTCCAGGCCTCTGAAATGAGGGCTGGAATCAATCTTAAGGAGGATATTCTCAACTAAATGATTTGCATATGGATCCTACACCCTATAGAAAGGGTCAGTATCTTATATCTAGGGAATTAATGATGTGATGAAATCACTAAAATTAGACTAGGGGAGTGGGCCCTACACAATGCTGGTATTTGATGCAGTGAACTGTGGACCCCCAGGGGCTTTCACCCCACCCTACCTACCTACATATGTAGTGCAAATAGCCTGTATGCAGGCCCTGATAATGGTCTCCCAGATCTGCATGTGGGAGAATGAAGGTCCACTGTGTTTGTGTACATGGTTTGTGAAAAGGGAGAAAAATCACACCTGATGGGAAATGTGTGGTGTGTGGGGTGAGCCACATGCTAAAATACAGACCTGAATTTGGCAGAATGGGGAGTGGTGCAAGAAGGGGGAAGATAAGCAGCAAGAGTACCCAACTTTACCAAGAGGGAATCAGGCGACCAGAAAGATGTGGCAGAGAGACTCCAAATGGCCATGCCCAAATTCACAGGCCATTTTACAAGCTTCTAAGGATTACCCATCTTACATGGGTGGAAGTACAGGCACAAAGGCCTGTTCTAAGAGCAACACGAGATGGCATAAAAGGTTGGGCACCCCATTCTGCAGTGTGGTAGTTAGGAGGCAGAGAAAGAGAGAGGAGTAGAGGTGGAGTGCAGAAGAGAGGTAGAAGGTGGAGGGAGAGGAGAAAAAAACGAGTATAGAGAAAATTGAGTGCCAAGAAGAAGGATGGGTGGCAATTTGGAAAGAACATGAAAGCAAAAGGATATCATTGCAAAGGGGAAATAACAAAGTAAAGCACAATGGAGTCCAAAGAGAGGAACCGAGGCCGAAAAAACGGAATATTTGAAGGATGGAGGTTAGGAGAGTGGAGGAAAGAGGTGGGAAATGATGGGAAGAAGGAGATTCCCAGAAATTCACGAGTAGGAAAGAGAAGAACGAATGCCAGGAGGGTGAGATCAGGAAAAAAGACAACATGAAGGAGGAAAAGATAAAGGAAAGGAAACCCCCGAATTAAACCAGTGAAGTCCTAAAGGGGGTGTGGTGGAAAATCGTGTTAAGCGATTCTGGACACCGTCACCATCCCATAGAGCAGAAGGCAGAAAACTCCAGTCCAGCACTCATATGATATGAAAAAGCATTTATAATTCGCCTATACACAAGTGTTTCAAGGCCGACGAGGCAAGGGAGGGGGAACAGAAGGAAGAACAGAGACAGTGATTCTACTAGGCCTGGTTTCATTCAGATCATGCAAGTGCAAGGGAAGGGGGGAAGGGGAAAAGTGTGGGGTGGGAGGGAGGTGGGAACAGTGCAGTACATAGAAATAATACATAATAAACAATAAAAGAAGTAAGGCCACCTGGTGCCAAGGGTAAGTGCAGACATCAGGTGTCAAGTGCTGGGGGGACTGTAGGGATACAGAAAAACAGTCGACAAGTGCAGGGGTTGCCTGGGAGGCAGTGCATGTGTGCAACTGGCAGGGGAGGGGACCTGGGCCCAAGATCAGAGAGTGGCCAGTTAACCAGTCCAGTTTCAGCCAGGTGTTCAGCAGGGGAGAGGAGGAGAGAAAACAGAAGCAAAGAGGAAGGTCTTGTCGTGCTTCCAGAACCAGAGATGGTTCTCCTCAAGTTTCAGGGACGCAGGGAGGCTGTTCCAGATGGAAGAACCCAGCTGAAGAAAGAGATCTACCACCAACTCGTTGCTTGGAGAAGCCACTGACCCTTAGGGAGTTGGAGGCGGGTGAGCGAAGAGCTCGAGAAGGAAGGTATTTAGGAAGAGAGAGTTGAAGGTATTGAGGCCTCAGGCCCCAGAAGGCCTTGTGGACAATGCAGAGGGTTTTTAACTTAATCCTCGCAGCCACTGGGAGTCAGTACAGAGATTTCAGTCCTGGAGAGATTTGATCCCTGGGCTTGAGGCCAGGGACAAGTCTTGCAGTCCTGTTCTGGATGAGTTGCAGAGGGCGGAGAGTAGAAGCAGGCAGATTTAGAAAGAGGCTTTTGCAATAGTCTAGCTTAGAGAGTACTAGAGCTCTGGAGACAGTGAACATCTGGGGGAAGGAGAGGTGCAGCTGGTAGTGTTACTTCTTAGAGATGTCAGAGATGTGAGGCGAGAAGGAGAGTATGGAGTTGAAGATGACCCCAGGGATTTTATCCTCGCAGGTGCGAGCAAGAGGAGGGCCAAGGGAGGCCAACCAGAGAGTGACAGGAAAGGAGGAAGTGGGTGTGCTGATGAGGAGAATCTCAGTCTTACCGGCATTAAGGCAGAGATAATTGGCAGCACTCCACTCCTGGATAGCAGACAGACAGTCAGAGATGAGAGAAGGAGAAGAGGAGGCCGAAGGTAGCCTGAAAATGAGCTGAGTGTCATCCACATTTGTAAATAGTTACTAAGGGAGCAGAACGCCTGCTTTGGAGGGGCGTGCACTGCAACTCTGGGCTTCATGTAGACTGAATATTTTGCCATCTCATCCCATCGGAAGATCTAGGGGAACTGGCAGGGTGGTGTCTCATAGCAGTATGTACAGTAGGGCCAATTAAATATTCAGATTCATAGGTTGGCTGGCAAAAAAGACCACCAGTGACCAGGAAGGAAGTGAGCTGACACATTATAAACCACCATGTGTTGTGAGCTACTGTTTGCTCCCCGAGGGTGGCACTTCTCTCAGTTAGACACAGGACCTCAGTCCTTTAGCTATTCAGACTTCACAACTGAACACTGCTTTGTGTAGACCCCTATCCTGTTTATTTCACTCGGGAGAGAGTCCCCTAGGCCTTTCTTCATGCCAGCACTAATTCAGGTCTACAGGGTATACGTAGCCCAGCTAGTAAGCCGTACCCAGATTCAGGAATAGAGGGTATATGTAGCCTGGATATCAAGCCATACCCATATTCAGGTCTAGAAGGTATATGTAGCCTGGGTTGTAAGCCATACCCAGATTCAGGTCTAGAGGGTATATGTAGCCTGGGTAGTAAGCCATACCCAGATTCAGGTCTAGAGGGTATATGTGCTGCTACATATTCCCTCTCAAATTAGCTGAATGTAGCAATATTTATGCCACAGCACACTGGTCAAATAGGCACAAATAATTATTGTATTTTGATGTTATCTTCCTGAAGAGATGTCTTTTAATGACAGTTCTTACAGACCTCTGTGCCGTATGCTTGGATTATTACTTTACTGTTCCTGGAGTGAACATAACAAGAACAGAACAGAGCTGCATCACTCGGAAGTTCTTTGACACTTATTTGAATCATATTGATTCATAGTTCACCCCAGTAGAGTAACTTTACTGAAAATGTTGGGGGGGCATGACAGCTGAAGAAAAGGTGTCCCAGCCAAATTAACGGAGCCAAAATGGTATGCCATGAAAGTTGGGGGGACAAACACCCCTGTCCCCATCTAAAATTACGCCCATGGTTCACCCACAACTGTGATTAATGTCCATGGTAATTCAGGACTTATTATTAGTTAGGTGGAGAGAGAGATAGCTCTTGGAAATGTAATAGATGAAGAACCACATGACAGTTGTTTTAGCTCACATTGAGATTCAATGACTGCTTTTGGGTTAGGGTTCATTCTTATCTATCTATCTATCTATCTATCTATCTATCTATCTATCTATCTATCTATCTATCTATCTATCTATCTATCTATCTATCTATCTATCTATCTATCTATCTATGTACCTATCTACCCATCTATCCATCCAACTACCCCTTCAACTTTGTCCCTCTCTCTACTTTTTTCTCTCCTCTCTATCTATGTCCCTCTCCCTCTCCCTCTGTCTTAAGTTTCTAGCACTTTGCCCCACGCATCTGTTACTCCACTCTCTCTCGCTGCCTCTTTGTTTCTTTTTCTCTATCCCGGTAGCTGTTGCTCACTCTCTCCAGCATTAACACTGTTATTTTTGTTGCATTTAATTCAATTTTAGTTTAGTGTTTTATAAAGCACATTCAGAAATGTGCTGCACATACATAATGCATTTGGTACACATATAATTACTGCCATTTAATTACATCTCTAAAAGAAGGGCATTCATCAGGCAATCCCTGGAACTACATTGAGTTTCAATGTTCCCTACATTTTCTGATTTCGAAAGTTAATGTTGTACTGTTCTACATGATGTGTTTTTCTATCTTTTCAAATTCTATCTTTGCACGCTTATCTTGGTAAGGTAACTGTTGTGTCTTGTGTTCCCTGCTTTGGTCCTGCATGAATGCTTGCCTGAGAGAATGTTTGTTGCAATGTTATACCTATGGAATGTTGTGGTGTGAGTGCCCCTGTAAGCTCCTCCTTGGTGATTGTGCTGGGCTACTACTGCAGAAAGTAGGAAGCCGTGCCACATGGTGGCTTTTAGCCTCATTGTTCGATGCATTTAAACGTCCTTTCTGAATGTACATGCCACAACCCGTTCATTTCTTTTGTAGACACAATGCACAATTGGTGTGTACTTTAGAAATGTATTTTTTTGTCCTGAGGAAGGCCGCTAAATTGTGCGACCACAGTGGGGTGAAGAGACGGGCAAAACACACTCTATCAACCTTTGATATACAGCTAGCACCAACACTGCTTAAACTAGGGAAGGTTAAACACAAAGATACAATACCAGGGTCCAGAAATTGTGTCTGTAATAGATATGTGTTGTTATGATTGTACCGATTTCTTTGCACATGAATGTGTATAAATGAATTGTTTGATATGAAAAATGTGTGTTATTCTGGTACAAATTAAAAAACAGATGTTTTAACTAGATATTAATAATTCTATGGTACTGGTTTGAATAACTAGAGATAGGGAGTGTGACATAATAGCCATGGCAATTGTTGCTTTTTGTTTTTATCAAAGAAAAAGGCACTGTTGTAACTAATTTGTTCTGTGCCCTACATGCTGTTCGGTGTCAGAGGAGGAATCCGTTCATTGGAGGGAGACTTGGGGATATTGCAGATGTTGTGTTTCTACCCTTGAGGATTCTGAGAGCACACATCTCATGGTTTTGGAAGATCCTGAGTCTGATTTATTGGCGATTCTCAGAGAGCTTTCAGTATATAATAGAGAATACTGACTTGGTTATTGTGTGTGATGTGAGGCCTGTGATTTGACTTATGTCCTGCCTGTTTAAAGTTCATACAGCTCTGTTTGCTTGGTTATGGTTATTCCGGGAATGACAGCTTTGGTTTGGGTGTGTTATGGCTGATGATAGTATATGTGACGTGGCCTCTGTAATAGCAATTGCTATGTTTTTCTGCATGGAATTACTTGATTCTTTTTGTGACAGCAATGCATTAGTGAAAAGTGACTAACAATGTTTCTTCCACAGGACCAATGTATAATTTATGGACTTTTTCAATATTTGAATCTATTACTGTGTGTGTGGTTGAGGTGATGTGCATTGGGAAGAATGATGTAAGTGTTTGCATGGTAACAGGTTTTGGGGTTTGGCACCTGGCACAAGTTTTATAGGGGTGTTCTTCCACCGGTGCCATACGTTTCGGGGTTTAGAACCCAGCACTAGTTTTATTGGGGTGTTCTGCCCCCCTTGCCACAGATTTGGGGGTTTGGAACCCAGCACTCGTTTATAGGGGTGTTCTGCCACCCGTGCCACTAATATTGGGGTGTTGGACACCTCACTTCAGGGGGTTTCCTGCCCGTGCCTTGGGGAGTTGCACGCTGGTACCCTAGGGGGTGGTCCACTCCGCCTGCCATGCACAGAGTGGGTGCCTGTGCCCTGTGCATTTTGAGTTTTGAATATTTGTTCTGGTAGTATACTAGAAGAGGAAGGGTGCACTGTGTTTCAGTGCACCTTAGTTGCTGGCAGCAGGATGAATGAGGGTGTTGTTTTGGGATTGTGTGGCAATGCTTGTGTGTTGAGAGTTAAGACTGGTTCCTTGGTCTGTGGTAGGCCTGCTACAGATTATGAGTCTATTGTATAGTGTATTGGCCGATTTGCAGGTCGTTGAAGGGACTATGTTGGTGGGAGCTTGAGGCATGTCTCCTTGTTCTGTGGAATGGAGTGAGTGGCATTTCGATTGGCCACCTCCACTCCAAAGTCCAAAACTCCAATCCAAAACTCCAGAGTGTTGTTGGTTTCATACTTTGGTCACATCACCCCATGGATTTTCCCTTCTCACTTCTTTCCATACCTTTATCTTGGTTTCTGTTGAGGAGGGAGATGTGTTGTGTCTTGTGTTCCCTGCTTTGGTCCTGCATGAATGCTTGCCGAGAGAATGCTTGGTGGATGTGTATGCCTATGGAATGTTGTGGTGTGAGTGCCCTGTAAGATCCATGAAGGCCAGTTGGAGTTTGTGAGAGAGAAGGCCGGTTGATGTCTCCTGTGTACTTTCCTACATACTTACCCTTTGACTTACCTGATGTATATACCTTGTCACTGGAACTTAGTAAAGAAGTTGACTTCCCTTACCTGAGTATCAGACCATTTAATTTCACCCCGCAACAGTAACCCAACGCAGTGATGTGTGTCTAACAGGATATCACATGTTAGTATCACATCAAAGTATTTATTGTCCAGAATTTTGTTTGATGTGTTACTGGTAAAAGAAACTGCTATAATAAGTGTCCTTCCCCCTATGAGTTGCAAAGCGCTCTGTCGATTCCTCGACGCTAGGTATGCATTCAATAAATACCCTTATACGAGGAAGAAGAAGAAGAAGGTGAATGTGATAAAGAAAGAAACTCACATTCATGGCGCCAGCCCTCACAACAAGATATATTATAAGGTTCTGATTTTGTTTAAAGGACATCATAAATTGAATTCATAATGTTCGAATTACATAACACTTCAAGTCAAAGATACTTAGAATTTTACAAAATCATGGTAACAAAGATAAAGCTTAGTCTCCTCACTTGAAAATAAACCAAATCTGCAAAGTAACATTGCCTTTTTTCTTGCTGAGCATCCATTTTTGTTTACCGTTGTCCATAGTCCCATACATATTTATAAATGACACATCATATTTCATATCATATCTTGAGTTTGGATATTAGGGTATCCAATATCAGATTAATTTAAAAATCATTATATATTGCATTCAAATCTGGAACTCTCAGTGATCGAAGAAATAAAGGGAGGCATTTCTTGATGTATTTGCATGCCTAGGACCCGAAAAGGTGCACTGTTATCAGAAGTGTTTACATGGACTTTAATTTGACAGAAACCATTATTTGTGCAGAGAAAATATCAATTATTACCAAGTTACCTGGAAAACAATTTGACATTTGAGTTTTAACCTTACCTCTGTCGTGTTGATCCCCCCCTTCCCCCAGCCGTTATGTTACTATATACAAATATGCACTTGTGAATTCTCTAGTTGGCAAACATTACCAGAATGCAAAGAGAAATGAATGATGTATGCCAAATTTGCCTAATGGCTAAGGATGCTGCTGCTCGCTTTTGTAGCTATTAGATAGCACTTCAATGACACTAGTAATCTAAAACTGTTGAATTGGAGTTCGGATAGAAGCAAGATGGCATGTGAGAAAGGACACACAGATTGTGGTGTTATTTGGTTATTTGCATACCTATCGACAGCCCATTGACATGCTGTCATTGAGTTGCTGTCAAGATGTGAAAAAAGTTCAAATTTTCAAGTGCCCATTTTTCAACCTGTCTAGCATGGGCAACATCAGCACCCCGAAGCCCTGGACCGTATGGAGCTCCTCCACTATGCCTGGTGAGGCCGTATCCAGCATGGCCGCCTTTGCCTGACCTCGTCCAATCCTCCACTGCCTGGAGGCAGAGCTGATTGGGTCGTTTGAACAACAAGGCCTGTTGCCCTGGGAGCCATGAGGCGGCACCGGCCCGGCCCCCTTTCAAGGGCCTCTTTTAAAGGTCAGTGCAGACCATTTCTGGTCATGGAGGGCCCAGAGAATATCTTAGTTTCAGCAAGCCTGGCGGATGTATACCAAGTGAATCCTCCGACACACCTCGAGGTTGCAGGAGCACCGCTGCCATCCCAGCAGCGCAAGGTAAGTGCATCAGGGCTTCTGTTTACACTGCGTGCATTTCACTGTGTGCAGCGCTGTGTGCTTTGCTCCCCCAAATCTTGTAGTGCTGTGTTTGTACACATCACAGCTGCACTGTACTGCCATTTGAGGTGGTTTGGTGCACCCTCCCACCCCATGCAGAGCCCTGCCGTGTTGCTGTAAATCTGGGCATGTTTCCTCCAAAAGAACAACAGCCGTGCCTTCTAGACCTCGACGCACACTGTCCTGACTGCCTGCCTCCCTGTACTCCGGGTTCATTGACTTAGCTCATCCACTCTGCACATCGGATCACTTGCCACTGTTACTTTCCCTTCATCTGGGTGCCTGCAGTTGCATGCATCCCCTGTCCCACAACCTGACTACCTTCTGTCGCTGCATCTGCCTTGACTTGGATATTCACCGTACACCACAGTATTAACAAGTGATCTGCTGCCTACCTATGCCATTCCCTCTTGTCCTCCTAGGGTACGCCTGAATCATCTCACCTTCTTTTGTGCTGTTTAGTGCTCTCTTGTTAGAATCAAATCTAGGTGTGCTTTTAAACTTGCTGCAACTACCTTTTTGTTTAGTGCTCTCTGGTTAAAATCAAACCTAGTTGTGCTTTTAAACTTGCCGCAACTACGATTTTGTGCTGTTTAGTGGTCTCTGGGTAAAATCAAAACTAGGAGCGCTTTTAAACTAGCTGCAACTACTTTTCTGTGCTTTGTGGTGCTCTCTAGGTAAAATCAAATCTAGGTGTGCTTTTAAACTTCCTGCAACCACCTTTTTGTGCTGTTTAGTGTTCTCTGATTAGAATCAAACCTAGATTTTATAGATGATAGTTATTCCTCCGTTTTCTATTGTTGTTCCTCTGCCTGTACTTCCACCTTTGCTTGCTGTTGTGGTTCCGGTAGATATGTCTTTGACACCAGTAATAGCACCTTCGTTACCTATTGTACAAGATTTGTCTCTCCCAAGTGGTTCTGCTCCGCTTGTAGTTGATAAGGGAGTGGGTGTTGAATCAAAAATTGTAACTCGTAATACAGTTCCTAAGGAGAGAAAGAGAGACCTAAATGCGTGGGATAGACAGTGCATGGAATAAGGTAAACAATCTGATGTTTTATCTACACTCTCTAATCTGGAAAGTCTTCCTGACCAAAATGTCTCTATTGAAGGGATGGGAATTCCTTTATCACTAATGTGGACCAGACTGAATGATGTAGATATCCCACAGGGGTTGAGAGATCTGAATGTTTTAGCATATTCAAGAGATACTGCGGAGAAAGTATATGAGCACATCAAGAGGGTTTTTGAGTTTAGAAGGAAGTTTAAAAAGTTACAGAATGATGGAATAGATGGTGATAGTTTAGATGCTTTTAATGTACAGAAACGGTTCCTTCCTCTTTGTAAATCGGTGAGTGAAGAAACGCAGATTCGCACAAGAGATGCACTTAGATGGATTTCAGACATGTCGATATCTCCCGTAGAAGTATATGACACGTATAGTCAGTATACGCTAGAAATGCAGTGGAAAGTGATACAGGGAATGGTAGAATACCTGCAGGATGAATGTATAAAGAGAAAGATTTGTTGTCCCGTGGACATGAGAGAGGTTCCTCCGACTTTTGTCGCTAAAGTCGAGGTCTTGGCTAATGCTGCGACGGGCGTAGCCGCCTACGATATTGATGCACATTATGTACCACAGTTTGTTCACGTCCCGTTTTCAAGACAGGAAGTGAATACTATTAGACAATCCATTCCAAATATTAGGAACAATCCGACAGGGTTTTACAAAGAAATAGAACCCATCTTGCAATCGTCAGTATTCACTTTGTTATTTCCTGTGCTTCTACCTGCTGATTTGTGGAAACAGATTAGAACTGTAGATGATGCAGCGGGGTTAGGTGCCACATGGTATAGCTTGGTTAGGCTAGATAGAGAAAGGAAAGCTGGTGAGAGACCACCACAGGTAATACTGACTTTGCCTGATAGAATAGTGACAAAATTGAAAGCCTTGATTCCTGAGAGAAGGATTGATTGGGACAACCTTACTGCTTGTATCCAAGAAAAATCTGAGGGTGCTACCGAATTCTTTAATCGGTTTGAACAAGTGTTTTCAGATTTTAGTGGACAAGATTTAAACACAGAGTCTGGAAAATGATTATTAGTGGACAAATTAGTGCGTGGGTTATTACCTGATATCCAGTCACAAATTATGAGTTCTGAGAGCGCTTGGCAAGCTAAGTCACAGTCTGAAGTATTGCATATGGCTCAGTATTATGAGAACCGAGTCAATAATGAAAAGGAAAGGATTGAAAAGAAGAAGGGAGACCTGAAAACTAAGGTGTTGTTGCAACAGATAGTTAGAGGTCCTAGAGGGGGTAGTACACAGTTTCGGGGACAGTATGTTCCACAAGGTAATGCACCATTGGGTCCTGTACACGCAAACCAATGTGCTTATTGCAGACAAGAAGGTCATTGGCGAGCATAATGCCCGATCCTCCACCAGAGGTCGAATAACACATATGGTATCTTGGGTAGACGATCCAGAGGCTGCCCTGGGGTCGGGGGTCCTGGTAGAAGTCAGTTTTCTCAGAATTTTCAGTCTTTTTCACAAGATAATCCGCAATCTAATGTAGATAGCAGAAATATTTTTGATAATCCTTCTACTGCCTATCTATCTGGAGATCTTCCCTTTCGATGATATATTGTTTCGCTAGGATTGCCCGAAGCAGGGTTTGGAACCAATGCCTATTCCCATTAATCAGAAAGGTTCCTACGATGAGATGATGGTGGGGAATAGGAAACATCTATTTTTATAGATACAGGAGCACAGAAGTGTTCCATTGACCATTCACAGGTTCCAGACATTCCACTGTCAGGGCAAACCAATGTTTCTGTAGGGTTTTCAGGTACGCCAGTGGTTAGTCCGGTTTCTTTGCCGGTACTGATTTCACTGGGTCCATTCACTGATCACCGTCCATTTCTTTTGACAACAAACTATGGAGAGAATTTGTTGGGGTTGAATCTGTTGAAGAAATGAAATGCGGTAATTCATTGTTCTTCGGATGGAGTGCGTTTGACGATTTCACCACAGCAATCTACTGCCTCACAGTTTCTGACTAGACCTTTTCCGCTGGAATTTAGTGATGTTCCGGAGTGTTTATGGGCAATTGATGACAATGATGTTGGTGTTTTGCAGATTGAGCCTGTTAAAATCATTTTAAAACCAGGAGTACAGTTGCCACACATTCCACAGTATAAGATTTCGGTTGATGGTGAGCAAGCTTTGAAATGTATAGTCTCTGATTTTGTACACTGCAGGGTCATTGAAGAAATTGCTGTTACTTTGTGCAATAGTCCGATTTAACCTGTGCATAAGAAAGGGGATAATGCAATTCCTTTTCATTTCATTATCGATTTACGCGCTATCAATAAGATTGTTGCTCCACAATTTCCTATTGTGCCTGTTTTAACAACGATATTAACGATGATTCCAGCTTCTGCTACTCATTTTAGTGTTGTGGATCTTAAGAATGCCTTCTTTAGCATTCCTATACATGAAGATAGCAGATATTTGTTCGTGTTTACCTTAGGGGGACGCTTGTTTACATTTACCCGTGCACCGCAAGGGTGCATGGAAAGTCTGAGCATATACAGTAGTGCTTTAAAAGAACAGCTCGACACACTTGAGTTGGCTACCACTTGTACATTGCTACAATATGTCAACAATCTTCTTTTGGCTGCAGATTCAGAAAGTGCTTGTAAGGAAGGCACTGTGTTGTTGCTTATTCATTTAGAAAAACATAGGCACAAATCTTCACTGAAAAAGTTTAAATATTGTCGACAGGAGGTCGCCTATTTAGGCTATCTCCTGTCAAAGGAGGGAAGAAGATTGGCACCTAAACAAATTAAAATTATTTCTAGCATGTCTGTCCCAAATACGCAGAAGGAAGTCAGGGCCTTGATAGGAATGGCTTCTTACTGTAGACAGTGGATTCCGAACTTCTCACTAGTGATCAAACCAATGTTGGCATTGACAAAGACGGGCATTTCTTTGCCACTACCGTGGAACTTGGAACACCAGAAAGCTTTTGATCTGCTGAAGACTGCACTGTGTTCAGCACCGGTTTTGGGCACACCAAATTATGAAAAGGCCTTTGAGTTGTATGTGCATGAACGTGATGGATGTGCTTTGGCTGTGTTAATGCAGGAACATGGTGGGAAGAATAGGCAGTGTGGTTACTTTTCTTCCACCCTTGATCCTGTTGGATGCGCTTTGCCGAGATGTCTGACAGCTGTCGCTGCCGCTGCTGCGTCTGTAAAACAGAGCGAGGGTATGGACCTAGGCCATGCTTTTATCTTGTTGGTACCTCACTCTGTAGAAGTTCTATTAAACAGAATGCAAACGCAACATCTTACCTCTGCACGATTAACGAGATACGAATTGATCTTGTTTGCACCGCATTTTCAAATTAAGAGATGTTGTGTATTGAATCCGGCTGAATTATTACCTCTTCCGCAAGATATTGCTTGCAGTGACGAAACGTCACATGACTGCCTTTATATCACAGAACAAGAAACCAAAGGCAGGATTGATTTGAAAGATACACCTTTGAATGATCCACAAGGGGAGCTATTTTGCGATGGCTCCTGCTTCAAACTTCCGGATGGTACATCCACTGCTGCTTATGCCATCACTACACTATGCACGATTGTGGAGACCAAAAGAATCTCGCATAACTCTGCGCAGTCCGCAGAGATTATTGCTCGAGCTTGTGAATTTTCCGAAGGGCTTAGAGTAAATATATATACTGATAGTCAGTATGCTTTTGGGGTGGTTCACAACTTCAGTAGACTTTGGGCAGAACGAGGGTTCTTGACCTCACATAGTACGAAGATCCGTATGGCACCTTGATAGTTCAGCTACTCTCAAGGCTTGCACTTCCCACTCAGCTAGCAATTATGAAGTGCGCAGCACATCAGAAAATCGTAGTTGATGTAGGAAAAGGGAACACTTTTGCTGACAGATAGCCAAACAGACTGCTACTGATCTCTATTCAGATATGTATACTACAAGGGAAGCTACAAATGTCTGTATTATAGATGAAGGAATTGATTCCACAAAGAATATCCAAGCAGATGCTACTCTAGAGGAAATCAAACATTGGGCTGAGGGCTTGGCAAGGTTGGATGATGATGGGTGCTGGGGGATAATTTTGAGGGAAAATGGATGTTGCCAAACGCGTACATCACTATGATGATTTCAATAGCTCATGGTCCCACTCACATATGCACTATGAAGATCTGCAAAATGTTAGAATCTGTGTGGGTAAATGTTAACATCCCGAAAACTGCTGAGCGATTTGTCCAGAGTTGTATGGTCTGTTTACAGCACAATGTGGGGAAGGGTACATCGACACCAAGGGGTAGTTTTGGTCCACCTTCTGTCCCTTTCAAAGTAATTCACTTTGACTTTATTGAAATGGAGCATTGTAACAATCTCAGATATGTTCGGGTAGTTATTTGTGCTTTTAGTAAATGGGTCGAAGCCTTCCCTGTAAAAGATGCCACAGCAATGACAATGGCGAAAACCACGCTTAAGGAATATTTTCCTAGGTTTGGTTTGCCAAGGGTCATCTGGTCGGATAATGGTCCACATGTTATCGCTGCTGTTATTCTGTAAGTATGCGTGGGATTACAGATCGATAAATGGTTCCATTCGGCTAGACATGCTCAGAGCGCTGGACTGATAGAACGTCATAATGGAATTTTAAAGAACAATCTCGCTAAGGCGTGTGCCAGCACCAATTTGAAATGGCCGGACGCCTTACCGATAGTGCTACTTTCCATGCGCACAACTCCGCAGACTAGGACTGGGCTCTCCCCGTATGAGGTGGTAATGGGGAGGCCAGCTAACGTTTGGAATCTGCCTAAACCGAGGGCCCTGAGGGATATAGAGGACGTACTTCTTTCTGAATATTGTGAACGGTTACTCAAAATCTGTATTTGATTTATCAACAGGTGCGAGAAGCCCTCCCAGCTAAATACAAGGGGCCAGGTCACAGCATCTGACCTGGTGACTGGGTGCTTATGAAATTGTTTGAGAGAGCATCCGGTCCCGCACTGCGTTGGAGAGGGCCCCACCAGGTCCTATTGGCCACACAGACTGTCGTACGAGTAACTGGAAAAAAACACTGGATCCACACTTTGCATGTCAAGAGGATACCTTTCCCTTTGCCCCACGACGGTGAAGACAAGGAGAAACCTACTTGCTGTGTTCCCAAAGATCGATCAGCATTAAGTAGCACCAAGGGTGTTTCAGAGACACTTCCTGAGCCTGCGGAGCCTGGGGAAATTGCTGCTTTGTCTCCAAACTCTTCTACAGATCCTTTTGCTCCTCTGTCCGGTTCTGTTGCCAATTCATCACTTCCATCAGGAGGCAACGACACACTGTTCGCAGATCACACCGTACCAGGAGTCACAAGGTACAATCTGCGTCCACAGAGCTAGACTTACTGCACAGCACGGCTGCGCCCACAGGGGAACAACTACAGAGCTTGTCCTTTGCCACACCTTTTGCACCGAAGGAAAAATTAGGTGGCCAGGGATAGGGAAAGACTAAGAAAATGCGTGATCAGGAGATCACCAGCAAACGGACTACAGAGTTTTTCGTAGGAATCTTTTCGGAGAAGAGCTTCAAGGAACAATGCCTGTTATCATCTCTACTCGTGCGGAACAAACAAGTGACTGTGTGACCAACAATGGCATTGGACAATCAAATACATGGTCCGTGAGAACGTATTGTTTTCTCATAATTGCATTAACCAGTCTCACTGTATTAATTGCCTTAGGATTTTGGTATATGGAAGGAGTACGCCCACTTGAAACATTCTTGCCTACTGAGAATGTTCCCACTATGTCTACAAAACAACAGGGAAAGCTTACAAAGCTAAGGTGCACAGTACAACCGTGTTCATCCTTTTAACCGTTAACAAGGTAACGTATGGTAGCACAACAACAACGGTTTTGTAGGAAGGCAGGTTTTCAAGGTGCATCTAAGGTATGCAAAACAAATGAATCAATTAGAGTGCTCACACTCAAAACACATGAAAAAAGGGAGGACCACCCAGCTCGGCGTACCTAACCCTAAGGAAGAACACCCTAACCCTGGCGGGGGTGTCTGTCCCTGGGTGGCGCGTGGTGTATCGCCTACTAAAAAGATATAGAGGAGAGTACTGTCCCTCAACCTTCTATACTAGTGACAGTGTCTGGAGACAGACACAGGTCGTCCAACAGAAACGTCTAAAACAGTGGTAAACTCCAGAAGGTTGAGCAGCGTGCAACAAGGCTGTGGATTAGATCTTGAGGCTGCTTGATCTTGAACGTGGGTACAACCTGCGAATCAGGTCAACTGCTTATGTTCCATCTAAAATGTGCAACTTTAATAATACCCGTAGGTCACTGTGGTTGGAGTATGTAACAGTACTGCTGGAGAGACCACTGGTGGGTGAGGTAAAATAACAGCCAGGAGGCTGGAGGGCTAAAAAATGGCTCTTATAAGAATGTATAGCTCACTCTGTGGTAATGAGTGTGCTACAGTGAGTGATTTTTAGAAGATAGAGTCTCTTTTGTTGGTGTAGAAGAGATCAAAAGTGGGTCATGAGAGCCCTCATGACCGAAAGGGGTCGACCGGTTTCAATGGCGTAGGAGATTCAAGCCATCTTCTTCAGGACCATGATTTGGAATGCAAACAGGTTTGCCAAATGTTCAGATAGATGCTGAACAAGAAGAGAAATGCTGGTGTCTCCTGGAAGGGGGCAGCTGCTCGCCTCCGTGGTGTCTGTGAGCTGTATCACGCTGTACAGCTCGAGACTGGTGGTTTCTGAAATGATCTCTTCTACACCAACAAAAGAGACTCTATCTTCTAAAAATCACTTCCCTGCCATACATACTATGTACAATCAGTAAAAAAATGTCACTAAAGAAATGTTATACTTCACAGTGCAACCAAAGACCACTGCACATTCCCCCATTATAGTAAGATAAGCAACCATAACTCGCACCATCTACGTGCATTGCTAAGACTAACACCCGGTACATCACATTGTGTCTCGCTTTCTCCATTTGTGGACCAAACGCAGAAGAACGCAGCCATATTTGTCTTTGGGAAATACGGGAAAAAAGTATTTGACAATTTGGAAACATGTCCATGAGCTTTGCAAGTCCTTCCTTCATTGCAAATTGCAAAGAAATTCCAGATACATGGCCTAAACTATTTCCTCCACATTGAATGATCAGTATATCTGGAGGACGCTCTGTCAGTAAAGTAACACAAAGAGGTACCAAGTCCAGCCATCTCATGCCACGCACTCCATGCCAGTGCACTTCCGCATGTGGAAATCCAAGATTTGTAGATAAACTGCAGCTTTCTGCATGCACCTTCAACCAATGTATCCATGAGTCTCCCAAAATCCATATAATCTGTTTTCGAGCATGGAAAACCATGGCTGTGTGGTCTCCTGTGAGGGAGAAGACGGTCTTATTAAAGTACGTCAGTCAAAACACACCTACTGAACTTTATGGACCAATCCCTAGTGCCGCTCATTCTAATTTACATGCGGCTCCACCCTTCAATCCCCGGTGGTGATATGTGCTGGCTGCTAACTACCGCCATGTTCGCGGACATGTACAAGATCAGAGCGTGACGATGGTACAGTAAAGTACTATTCCCCTTTTTCCCCTTTAAGGTAGGCTCTGAAAAGAGGCGTTTTTTTTTTTTTGTTGGCCAGATACCATACAGACATCTGGTATTTTATGTATTTTTTTGTATTTTTTGTCCTTGCTTTACTCTTGCAAACATTACAGAACCTTCTCTAAAGCAAGCCTTATGTTCCAAAAGAACATTGCATTTCCCAAAGAAGATAGCGCAACACCATCTCCTTCAAAGTAATGCGCATTGCTTGGAGCAATGTTTTCATGGCTGCAAGAAAACATACCAACTCGTAGCATGAATGCACGCATGCCGTGATTGATGATACACCTCCCGATGCTTTGATCTGGACAGAAAACAGAAGTGTTATTCCATTGTACTCTTGGGAGTTAAGCAGAAAAAATGACTTTCGTTTGGAAGATGGTCATGAGTGCTTCAACCAACTGTGCCAAATCTGCCAACAAAGTACGTGAAGTCAGGTATCCCAAATGGCAAGCGCCATAGTGCAACATTACCACATGAGGAGTGGTCATTCTACGCATGTCTCTACAAACTTGCAGAATTGCCGCAGCATTGGCATCAGTGTCAGCGCTCCACACCAACTCCACTCCTCGCACATCGAAATGGTGTGCCACATGCCTACTCTCGGCATAGTGTTGTAAGCCTGGCACAAAAATGTCTCCAAGCATCAAAACCCTGACCCTCTCCACCTCATCCATCTTCAGTGTGCGCACCGTCTTTCCACACAAAAGAGTAATGTGAACATCTGATTGGCTGATGCCTACAGTCACCTTTCCATACAGGATTTGCTGTAGAAACCCGTATGTTACACGCCCTACCAGCGGACAAGCGTTGCCTTTGTGCGGCACATAACTCTTACCCAGTCCTTCCACCCTTTCTACAGCGGTACCAAAGCAAGTCCCTCATTGGACACAACTAAGCGGTCGCTTACAATCATCCACCAATCACATAGAACATCGCTAATTTTAACTCCGTCATCAACATTGCGCACTTCAAAATTACTGTTGATGATTCTGAATGGAAGTTGTATACCATTGCAAAGCACCTACTTCACAAGCTACTGTGCAAGGATTGCGAATTTCTACGTACAGCTCCATACATTTCCACATGCATCAGTATAGAGCACAGGTATGTATATTTTAATCAGAGAACATGTGGAAGCCTTATGATTTAAATTAGACAAAATAATGCTGCTAAATGTGCATAGGGAACACATAACAACACCCCCCCTTTAAAGTGCAAGATTGCCGATTTGTAATTCACAAATCACACGACTGCTTACTGTCTTCCCCATAACCTGTACATACGTTGCAAGCATGCCTATTTAGGGCAGACCTCAATTTTGTACGTGAAAATGTCGGAGTTCTGTACTCTGAACGGCCTACAGTAATGCTACTTGCAATGTGATTGTATGAGAATAGTAAGCCCTCCCGATTGTAGTGCTCACATTTCCTTCTGAGGGTCTCCCGATTTTTCTACATTGTGCTTTTCATTAACAAGTAAAAAATGTTTCCCCCTCTAGTACTTTGCCCTATCGCTTACAAACCTCTCTCCTATGCATAGTACACTTTGTAAAGAACAAGGCATTTCCATACCCTTAAAAGATTTAGTTATTTTGAAGGATTTACAAGTACCATATTGCAAGTACTATGCCAAGACTTCACAGAGTGAAGTTAAATGTGCACATGCACTGGGTTGAAATATGAAAGTTCAATCCTCTGAGGAAAGAAGCACAAGTAATGTCTGCAGTATCATCACTGCTGCAAACACACAAAGTAATTGATTTTGTTTTTTTAATTTGCAGTGAAGACTACTCTCCTGAGAATCAACAGCATCTACACTGCAGACGACATATCCGAAGAAACCTGGTCATCTTGCACAAAAAAGTAAGTACAGTAGAACCTTTATATTGTAACTACTCGTTAGAGAGGCTGCGTGGCTTATTTATTTATTTTGGGCACCAAAGCAAGCACAGATTTGTAAACCATTCTACCTACACATATACATTTATTGAACAAAGAATAACAGGCAGAATGGGTGACAAATCCCTGTGTGTTTGGTACTGAAATAACATAGGTAATCCTTAGAAGGTTAGATTGTGAAAAGAAGTTGCTGTAGCAAGTTTTGGCATTTCGGTTATAAATAATGGTTCTCGTCACAAGTAGGCCACTTTGAACTCTCATCTGAAGCACATTGTAGTAGTATACAAACAGTAAAGTAGCCTTACCAACCTTTCCGAAAAAAAAAATACATGATAATGATCATGATGATAACATAGTTGCATAAACATTGCCTAATGGTAACAATGCCAGATGATAACAGGCATTTAACATCAGTGGTACTGACATAAAATCTGAGATTTTACTGTCAAAATGACCTCCCACATAAAACATGACAGATTGTTTGGACTACCGATCATTGAAGGAGGAGGAGATCTTCTGGTTCTCAATGCAAGAAAGGGCTGTGGACCAATACTTCCTGGCACCAATGCAGATAGATGTCATCCTAAATCAGACTCCCAGTAATGAAAACTACAGGGGAAATCAATGAACTTGACCCTTGCCTTTAGCCAGTCTCCATGTCAACACTCTTAGAGCCATACTTGACAGTTCTCTGTCACTAATGCCTCATATTACAGGAGTTATTTAAACCACTTTCTATCATCTCGATATTTTGAAATTGATTCTCTTGCTGCTTGATCAGTCACATACAACTTCTGCAATTTGTATCTTGGTGTTTGCCAGAGTTGACTAACTCACCTTGACCCTGAGAACCTGGAGTGGGAATCAGAGCTCCTGAGACAGGATTCCTGCAATGTTGCCATTGAACCACTACAAGCCATGATTCGAGCGGGTTCAATCCAGGTCAAACCATCAGGGCCCCCCGGAGTTGCCTATGGCACGCTTCTTATTTCGAAACGTAGTCTACTCATTTGAACAAGCTTGCCATTGCACCGCACCCGCTGAAGCACGTTGTTGCCTCGGCTCGTCAGATAAGTGTGGCTGCATCTAAATTGCTCGAACTGCTTTTTGCACCACTTCCTCTTCATCACTGATGGAGTCGCCAACCAAACCACACTGGTGTTCTTCCCAAACTACATCCTTTGATCAAACAGACTTGCCTGAACATCCCTTCATCAGCTCGTCTGCTATAAAACCTTCACTGTCAAACCTTAGCTGGTGACCAACATGCTTCTCACCTCTGAGAGCCACTTTGCAACACAGCCTTCTTCTTATTCAACCCCACTTCGACACCTGCTCACCACTGGATGGCCATGATTACCACATTTTCAAATGACTCTAACTACTGAACAGTGCTGAGAAGCCTGTTTCTCCATTGTTGAATGGCCAAGACATTGCAAAAGGTACTACTTTCTGATAACTGCTCCCAATGGTCAATATATTTGACCATAGAGACTGAATTCTTATTTGCAACCTAAAAACATCTCCTTTTGAACAGTGTGTTTTTATTGCCTTTTCTCGACATGTCTTATTACCCAGAGTCCTGTATCTTGATTTCGTGCATATTCTGTGTTCTTTCAACAGGGGTGGGTTTTTAGAGTGTGTTGTAGTTAGTAATTGTTGTACATGGTGTGTTTAATTAAAGTGCATATATTTTTCACAAACCTTGATTTTACATTTCTTTATTTTACACTTCTATACTTTGCTGTTTGGGTACTACTTAATCAAATTCACTCTCCTTTTGATAGTACAGCCTTCACTTGACCCACAGTACCACAAAAGATGAATGAAGTATATCTCTTAACTGTGCCAGTTTTACCTTTATGATTGTGGCGGCTCTTGGTTTGTATATGTGTGAGGGCTGAGTGGATGTTCTAACCTCTATTAATCCTTGTCCTCCTACAGAGAAAAAGTCAATTTGTCATACAAAGTTTCAACCTTCAACGTTCAAGGGTGGATTTTGATTCTTATACATAAGGCCTGCCAAGGACAAGAGTTGATTCTGATGCAGAAGCCCCACTCACTTTTCAAGTGGGAACGTTGATTCTGATTTTGATACACCATCTGTATCTTAAAGCAGGGAGAGTCTATGATGATTCATTATCTCCCATTCAAAGGGGAGAGTGCATTCTGAGGCAGATTGTTCCCCTATAAAAAGTAATTTATATTCTGGTTTAATTTTCACCTTCAAGTGTAGGGATTTCTATTCTGTATAGAGTCTCCCCCTTCAAGAGGGGTATGTTTTATTCTGGTACAGAACCTGTGCCTTCAAAGTGTGAGCGTATTGTGATACAGACTGTCTTATTAAGGGGACCAATTTTTTGTGACACCAGGAGGTTGGATATCTTCAAATATGATGCAATCAACTACATTCATTTCTTCTATCGCCTTCTGCAAGAACGGTTCACAGAACCAGCTTTTATGGCATTGATCTCTAGGTAAGGTTGTCAATCATTTATTTATCCAATGGCCAATACAATAATTACCACAGTTTTGGGTAATAATCACACATTTGTTTATTTGCCAAGAGGCATCTGTCTTTGCCATGTGCACTATAACAAGGATCATACAGCATCACGTGAACAAGTCCTGATACACCAGAACCATTTAGAGTGGGGCTATGATAAAGATTTGTGATATGGCCATTAGACAGGGCATTGATTCGAGGTGGTTAGAGGCAGTTTTTTTCTGTGAAGAAGAACAGTTCACAGACCTGACCCTGGGGTTCTAATAGCCATCATTTTGAGACTGGCAGGCTGTAAAGGTTTGGTAATGCCCTGTAACTCTGGATAAACGCAATGTCAGTTTTAGGGCCTTTTACCTTGTGTAGCTGGCTGTTACTATTGTGAATGGCTGGCTAAACCCACCCATATCGCTTAATTAAATGTCATTTTACTCTCCAACATCATTTTCTCTTTAGGTTGGCATTTTCCAAATATTAACTTCTCAAAGGAATCTTGGAAATAAGTACACATTCAATGGGTCTCATTACGAGTTAGGCACTGTGGGAAACTGCTGGTAAAATAGTGTTAAAGAAATAAGATTTTGATAAGATCCTTATGAGAAACCATAAGAAATGGCTGTCTGGGTTATTGGCCCTTTACCACTATTTTCCATCATCACCAGATTCTGGTGGGAGTTGAAGAGGCGGGTTTACCTCCAGTGTATGGTAGAACTACGACTTGCTGTAAATCTGTCAAAATCCTCAATTAACACTGCCATAAGGCCACTAATATTCTGCGGTAAATCCTCAGTGAAGCATTACTTTTATTTTTTTGCTGGTTTGTAACACTAGTGCCTGTTGGTTAGATTGGGCTATAAGGTGTTACTTTAGACATTTATAAGCCAAAATGATTGCATTAGAGTACAAATAGGGAGTCATTTTTTTGTTTGTTTTATAATTCGATTTCAATAAACACCTTTAGTTGCGCATATAATATATTGAATTAAAATCAAAACGAATATAAAATGCATATTCATCACAAAAAATGACACATGACCTTTACAATATTCACAATCACACAGATATTTTTACATAATGTAATTCATGTAAGAATTTTAGTAATGCGATGGATAACGGGATCTAACGCCCATCCGATCACCTATGCCAGAAAGCCTGAGTAGAAAGCCATGCCAGGTCATGAACAAAGTGTGCAAAATATTATCTCTAAGAGGGTAAGTGGCTGAACATGATATCAACAAATATATAGAGTCTTGTATAAGGCCTTCACAACAGAGAGTACAATTGCCAGCAGAAGGATCCGATTTTTGCCATATACATTGCATCTCATTGTTTTGATCAAATTGAGATGAAAACACATCAATTCTGCCCACCAAGCTGGGTTTGGAAAACATCTTATGTATGGGAAAACATATTTACTAGGTTTTTAACAAGATGTAAAACCTTTGGTGTGCTTCAGACTACTGATCAAAGCTCTAGTACATATCTAATCAGCACACATTAAAGCACGCTTCAGCTTGTCTGGATTTTCTATAAGAATTATATTAGTACAATCACAGTTTTCAAGAATCGTTTCAGCTTTGTGATGTACATTTATCAAATAGAGATTATGCTGCATAGTGTAAGAGTCAGGAATGTCCTCATACATGGAACATCCTTGAGGTATTAAGATGAGCCTATATAAGTCAAGAAACTTCCATTGATAATCGGACTGCAAAGAACGTAGGCCCAATTCATACCGCAACTTTGCAATTGGCAAAGAAAGCAATAGAGATCATAAATTCTTCCATATAAGGCCCTCGAGGCAATCCCAATTGAGTTTACTAGCACAGGGATTACACTCCATGCCATATAGAATCGAAGAAAGAATTTTGCCTTATAAAATTTAATAAGAGGCATGAGTGAAAATCTGCAAAATGAGTGAAACTGTTTTTTCATTTGACACATAAATTGCAAGACTTTACTCTCAATTTCCATTGTTACATCATCACTGAGTGGTTAGATCTAATGTCAAATCCCAAATACCTTGCTTTCTTTTCTATTGAGAATGCCTGATGGTCAAGCGACCAATGCAATTTATGTGCCTTTATCTGAGCTTTACTGAACATGATTACATTAGATTTCTTCAGGCTGACAATTAACTCATTCTTAATGGCATATACCTCAAGAGCATTAAGAAGATGTTGCAGCCCTACTGGGGTGTTATCGATTAAGGCTGTATCATCGGCGTGTGCAAAAAAATGCATTTTACATTTCCCAACAACTGGAGAGGCCAAGTTGAAATTTCGAAAAACAAAATAGCCAGATCAGATAGATATAAATTAAAATGAAGGGCAGCCAGAAGACAACCTTGTCTTATCCCTATGTCAAGATACAAACAATCATGGGAGAAGAGAGGTCGACACTCTCCCCCGAACCACAGAAGCCGAATGAAGTCGAATGAAGTCGACCCTCCCACCATGGTTGGCACAGGTACCTGATATATAGTAGACAGGACACCATGTGGCAGCCAGTGGGGGGAAGAGGGTTAGGGAGAGGTTGTGGACAGGGTAGGGGAGGTTAGGAACACCGGATAGAGGGTGAGGGAGAACCTAGTTTGGATGGGACTGGGGAAGCAACAGGGAAAAACCCTTACACTATCTAGTACCTTGTAACACCTAACATTGTATGTTTTCCTTAGAACATAGCATATACCTTGATATACTTTGATACACATAACCTACACACTTAGTACACCTTAACACATGTACCTCAAACAAAATGCACAGCACACACAATGAAACGTACAATGGGAAATGCTCCCACTATGAAAAAACATGACGCATGACTCCCGGGGCTGGCGTAAGCAACACGGACACACAAAGAACATAAAATTAGAAGAAACATGAAACACAAAGCTTTGGCTCTTTGGCATGAGTTTTCCCCAAAATGCATCCCGTTATTAGCACGTGGAAGTCAAAGAAAATGAGGCCTCTCAGAACCTCCCTTAATGCATATTTGTGCCATTCAATAACGTAGAAGAAGTTCATGTTTTCCCAGAGGTGGGCCCCTCCATGCATAGAAGACCTAAAGCATTTGTTTTCTCTCCCCTGACAACATCTGAAATCAGCGTGAATATTGTGACATGTGCTATTCATAGACGTCCCTTCCAGACCCCAGCCCGCACTTATCTTTGGTCCGGGAGGCTCCTGACCCTACCCGGACGAAGAAGGATGTCGCCCGTAATTGCCGCTGAGTCCTCCTTCACTGCCACTCTTGGTCATGCCCCGCCACTTCCGCGTCCCTTTGGTGTCCATCAGCGGGCAGCTCCTCTCCCTCCTACACAGCACACGCCTGGATACAAAATAAGCCACACCTGCTGTGCTCGTGGGCCCTTCATAAACCGTTGCTCATTAAGATCAGCTGGCCACAAGCCCCCATGGCAAAAGACTACTCAGCCTCCCCAGTAATGCTGGGAATTGTAGTCTTACTGTGTTTTTTCTCCTTGTAGCCTTTTCCTCAGTCCATAACACCCACGCCCACCCTTATTCCTGACACCCTTTTTCAATGGGAATAGAAGAAGACAGGAGCCCATTTCATTTAATCTTATCTTAATCGATGTATTCTCATGAAGGGCAATGATGGTTTGCAAAAGGCTCTCGGGAATATTCCAAGACCTTCATTTTTGCCAAAGTTTGGACCGATTCACTAGGTCAAAAGCTTTAGATAGCTCTATTAAGGTGATGTATGTAGGACTTGATTTTTTAATTTGGACTGGGCTTTTAGGATGTTAAGAATTACTCCATTAAGCAATGCAGAAATCCCCTGGCAGAAAGCCACTTGAAATTTAGACAATATACATTGGGTAGTGACCCATGGCTCAAGAAACATTGCAAGTGCTAGAAGAGACCCTGCTGACTAACTGACTGAAGGCAACACGCCTAACAGCTTTATCCTTTGGTGTGCCGAAATGGCCTTGACAGAAAATTATTTCGGGCTCAATGGCCAGTTATACCATCAAATACACAGGACAGCAATGGGGTCATCCGTTGCTCCTTCAGCAGCCAATTCATATTTTCAACGTTTTGAAAAGAGGTATCATTTATAGCTCCACAAACCCTTTTTTCACCAATTTGGGGTTGTGGCGACGCTTTATTGATGATATCCTGATTGTATGGAATGGGTCCCAGGCTCTTTTCAGTTATTTTATGGAGTGGATTAACAAGCAAAATCAGTTTCTGAAGTTTATCTCAACACAGAGTGACACGGAGATCAAGTTTCTGGACGTTACAATTTGGGTGGATACTGGCTCTAACACCCTTAAAGTGAAATCATTCCATAAACCCACGGATCGGAATTCCCTTCTTGTGTTTGACAGTTGTCACCCTCGTCACACAAGGGAAAACCTACCATTCGGCCAATTTTTGCGCCTAAAAAGGAACAGCTCTACACGCGAGATCTTTCATTCTGAGGCTAAAGTACTAGGCTCGAAATTAGAAGCCAGACGGTACCCCAAGAAAATAATTAAACGTGCATACAAAAGATCCACAAACAACAACCGTGAGGCACTCCTCGAATACCGCCTCAGGACTACAGAGAAGAAGAATCTAGTGTTTGTCAGTACTTTCAACCCTTTAGCTAATCAAGTGGTTAGAATCATCAGGAAGAACTAGCATATCCTCTCAGGAGGTGAATGCCCCGTGGACCAACCAATGTGCGTGTTTAAAAGAGGACCCAATTTGAAAGATCTTCTCACCAAGAACGATATTACAAGAGGTCACTCCCAACAGAGGAACGCCACAGAGATGTGGGGCTTACCGAAAATGGTAGGGCATGCACCCTGCGGTCAGTGCTCAAACTGTCACCTTACTAGTAGAACAGTGCAAGTAGATATAGGGCTGAATGAACTATGGTCTAAAGGAAATTCACCAATTGCACCACTGACAATGTAATTTATGCAATTTGGTTCCCCTGTAGGAAAATGTATACAGGGATGACTTGTCGTAAGGTAAATGTGAGAATTTCGGAACACAAAGGCTGCATAAAAAATAAAGTGACCACAGCTCCCATGGTCAATCATTTTTTAATGATGGACCATAAAGAAACTGATTTTAGGCGGACTGTACTTCTCTGCATTGATCCAGGTTCAGATGGACCATCTGTAGCCAAAAGATTACAAACGAAAGAAACTTGGCTCATTTTTCTGTGCAAAACTACAGAGTTGGGGCTTAATTAGGCTATTAATTGGAATAGCGTAGGCTGCAACTTTTAAAGCCTGTTCGTAGTGATTGGGAGGAAGGAATCTAGTGTTACAGTGACACAGTGTTATATTATACTGGCTCAGTCTAATACGCAAGTAATTACTTTCCTATTCCTGTGAACATACCTCAGTGTTATATTATACTGGCTCGGTCTAACACGCGAGTAATTACTTTCCTATTCCTGTGAACATATGAGAGGAGGCGTTTTTTTTATCAGAACGCCTTACTGCCTGGGTGTGAGCCGGATGTGCGGCTGACCGCTCATAATTCAAAGCGAGCTGGCTGTAGGCTTCTGTCTAAGTAGCACCCACTAACAGGTGTTAATTATCACCTGCTGGCAGCTTTAAAAGCCGTTAAGTCCGAGGACGTGTTGATCAAGTGACCAATCATGTGGTTCGGGCGGGCGCGAGCAAGACGGCTTTTGGATCTGGGAGAAGTAAGTAGCAGTTCGCTCTCTGACTCTTTGGTACAGGGACTTGCCAGGATTATGTGTCTGGGGCTATATATTTTTTTAGTCTCAGCGTGGATCGGTAGACACACATGCAGTTTTCCTTGCAATGACTGTGTGGGGAACACTTTGTAATTTGTGGTGTTTTCAAACAGATTGTAATCTCCATGCAAGGCACGGACGACGCCAGTGGTTCCTTAAAGCAGCTCCAGCTGCCAGCGCGGCTACCCGGGAATGAGTCCTTCAAGTTACGTGTCCATTTGATCATCAACAGACGGATGCTTGTGGCTCTGTTAAGGGTAAGCCACCCATTCTTTTCGATATTTGGGATGTGGATAATTACCCTGTCTTGAATCCCATAGAAGCACACAGGTATAGAGAGAGAGTTAGAACCGGCTAAGGTGTATTGTTGTTAATTAATGCCAAGTGGTAATTATGAATCTGAAGAGTTAGCGGCTAGCCACCTCTTTTAGAGAGAAAGGGACTGCTAGCCTAAAGGTGATTATTACAATCAGGAACCAAAAGCCTCCACATCATTTGTAAATTTTAGGAGTCAATAGGGCTCAATTAAATACACTCTGGTATCTTAGCTCTGTTTGGATTTCTCGGTACGATCCTCCTCAATTTTTGTATATTTTGTTTTCAGATTCGGTAGTGTCTACTTTGAAGACTAGTTTACCCATCCGTCCATAAACATTAATTGTGAACGTGAATACGGTAAGCCATCAGTAGGTTAGTTTAACTCCTGCCAGATGTTGTGCTTTATATAAAAAAAAGTGCACAGCTTAAACTTACAGCTGTCTTTCCATGTTGTCCCTCTTTAGGTTGCATGAAGTTCATCACGAAGAAAACAATAATCTTTTTTATGTATGGTGTTTTAAGAAGCCAAGACCTGTTGTTGTTTGATAAATTGCCATGTTCTACACCTGAAGAAGTTCTCACATTGTATCAACTATTGTTAGAGAACGAAACATGTCGGGTTCATTTGTGTGTTGTACATTAGCCAACACCGAATAACGAGGTATTGAACTTTTTAGAACCGCATACCAGTCTTGATGCGGATTTATTGAATAAGGACACAAGGTGTAGTAAGATAGGACTGTCTTTGGTATTTATTGGGAGTGTTTATCACTTTACAGGTTCTTCTTATTTTGTGTAAACAACCAGTTATTTATGATTACAATTGGTGATATAGGGTTTTTAGAGTTTATGATTAATGGTTTGATTACATTTTGTAATTTATAAAAATGGAAATGAAATTCAATATGTGTTTTTAGCAGTTCAGTGTGCTTCACTGAATTTTACAACTATATGAATATGTTCATTCAAATGTCAATTTAATAAAATATTTAAAGTATATGTATAACCTAAAAGTACAGTTCTTTTGTCTGCCAAGGTGTTTTAAAGTCTGGTGAATTTCACGCCAAAGGAGGGCCCATATGGGAGCCACAAGATTCTCTAGTTTGGAAACAGTCATAAGCCTTGCTGATGGGATGAATCTCGGGGCTATTTGAATTCCCCAGAGTCTTTCATGTGTTATATGTCAAGATTTTGCAAGACCAGCCTTTTGAAGATCTTACTATCACCATCCATTAAGGCAATTGGGTGATAATTTGCAGGGTCTGATCTTAGTCCCTTCTTAAAAATGTGGATTATAATTGCCTGTTTGCACGATTTTGGAAATGTTTTGATCTGAATTACCTAGACACGTGGTGTGTGGTATATGCTACCGTAATGGACATTCGTCCTTCCATGACTAACCTTAATCCTCACTTGCACTCGTGCATTAAACATTCAGGTTTGTACTTTCAGGTGAGGCGCTGTTAATACACCCTGTGCAACACCATCTGCATCCATGTTGGGGTGACACCGATTCCTGTTTTTGATCACAGACCCGGTGAAGTGACTAATTCTTATTGAAAGTTTGAAGCAGATGCATTCCATCGACCCGGCACGTGCGACACACTGCATTGATTCAGTACACAGGAGCCAGTGACCTTGATCGTTTTCCAAGACAGTACAACCGTTATAACCCGGGTAAGACTCTGGAAGTGGTGAAGCTGCTATACCACATGCCTTAGTACCTCTATACTCGTGTTTATGGCATTTATTTACCAGCCATTCAATACAGCTAACTGTTCCGACATTTCCCCTAGAGCTGGAACGTTGTATACACCGGACGTTGTTAAACTCTCATGAAGACTTTGAGCCACATGGATTAATGACTTACCACTGCTGGACATGGAGAGTTGGTGATCTACCACTGGAAGAGACACTGATTTCTCCACTAAGATTTAAGTCCCAGAAGCATTTACTTTCCCACGTAACCCCTTCCATTAGCCTGCCACGACAGCTAGAGCTGGAGAATGAGGGAGGCGGGACCTGGAATTAAGCATACTATTACAGGCATAATTGAGAGACGAGGCCTACATTGCAGTTTTTCCTAATATTATTGAATAAGGCGACACATATTACAAATAACTGTTTGATATGTACAGCCAGTAAGCGACCTATACACATCTTCGCTAACGACTTGCCACTATGAATGGGCTTGTTTTGTGCTTTTGTGTTTTCTCTTACACTTACCCTATGGGATGCGTGACTGGGGTTATAGAGCAGACTGAACTTCGGTTACCAATAACCCTACAGTTTTTCACCTGGAGAAGGATACCTGTTGTTGTTTAGTTACTGGATCTGTGCTTGCCGTCCAGATTGGGCTGTGTAGTGACATTTCTACACCTCAGCCAGTAGCTATGATCTGAGGTCTTGGAGCCGGGACTGTCTTTTGAAACCTATCACAAATATTAAATATTTGGTTTGCAGGCTACTTGTAAGCTTTTGCATTTTTGGAACCAGATGTATTAAGCTTCCAGTATGGGAGTAAACTTATACTACACATTACCTAAATTGATAATTAAACCATTTTTTTGTATAACCGCTCTCTTACAGGGAAAGCTGTCCTTTGAAGCCCGCTTGCTAGAATCCCGTGAAATCAGACATTGGAATATCTGTGAAATCAAAACAAAGACGTGTCTTCTGATGAATTCCATCATATGAAACATCACATGAATTATTGTCATTTATGCACTGATTCCCACTTTTTCTCTGCCCCTGATGAATTTCCACAGAGTAAACCCTTGTTAGTAAAGAAACATGTTGGGCTTGTTTTAACCATTGTTGAAATCTATCTTGTGTGAATGAATGAATAACTTCTCTTGAATGTGTACGAGTGGTATGGATGTTAATGGGTGGGAAAATAATCAACTAACTACTGCTGTTGTATGATTATACTGTACAGGCTTTTGAACCAGCTAGAGCCTTGTCTTTTTGGGATCCATTTGTGGAATTTCACTACTATGGCCCAATACAGTGATGTTCTATCCAATGTGTGTGTTTAATCCTGTTTTACCAGATTTCCCTCCTCCTCTGATTAATTCCACGAGAGGGTAATTTATTTGTTTATGCATCAAATTTATACAATGCTGTCAAGTTTGAATACTAATTAAAATATGCAATACATTTTAGACCCTTTCATTTTTTGTTACCGTCTATCTTTGAAGGAATTCCTGTAATCTGAGGATGAAGGTTGGCTTTCTCCTGTTCTGTTAGGACAGCTGTTAACTTTAGAGTCACATGCATTTTTTGTTGTTTGACAAGGGTTCCGCCCTTCATGTGAGGGTTTGCTTGTGACTCGCTCTTTTCCCTCAACCTCCCTGTGTTCATTCGCTCTGAATTACCTGCGTAAATATTCTACAAATTATAGCTGCACAGGTGTTTTTTTCATCGCGAAACATCTAATTTGTAAGTCCACTAGGACCAGCTGCCTGGGATTTAGATAAATGCATAATTATACGTACTATTTTGTCCTCTATTATCTTTAAAGACCATAGGATGTTAGGCTGAGTGAGAACTTCAGGCAGAGTTCCCAATGCCATATTGTCTCCAAAATATGTCTCCCAAATAATTGTTGGCATAATCACAATTTGGCGTGTACTTTGGGAAAGATTTGTATTATTGATCAGAGCCCGAAAGTTTGATGTATCCAAAAGCCAAAGAGCTGTTAACATACTTTGTTACGTAACATTCTATGTCTCTGAGACCAATATTTATAATTATTTGTCAATTTGGTCTTTTCAGCAAGATACATAAGGATCCAGATGTTCTGCTCTTAGATCTTGTCATTTTTTATTGAGTTCTTTTTTTTTATATGTGTTACTTCATTGATTGTATGAGCATGGCTCTTTTTCTATACAACTCTTTTAAATCTCTGTGGATTCAAGTCCCAAATAACATTTGTGAAATCTTCAGGGGAACTCAACATTTCAAGATCATATTCGTGAGCATGCCTCAAGATAGAATCTAATTCATCATTCAACAACCGTCCACACTTTTGGAAACAAGCAATTCGATTCCCATGCATATTCACATGTAATTCACATAATATGACTTATCAAGCTCACACAGAACAACAGATGACATTCTGTCTATCATAGCCGATAAAGCTAAAACTAAATCACAAATTATCCTACTTGGCGACTTCAACCTTGGTTTCCAAGATCCCAATGACCTGACAGCTCTTGACCTGGCCAACACTTTAACTGACATTGGCTTCTCCCACCACATCCAAGAACCTACCCATTCCAAAGGGAGAACCCTTGACTCGCTAGTTGATATAAATTTCTGCATTATTCTACAGGCTAATGTACCATGTGCCTGGTCAGGCCACCACACGATTACCTTTAATATTAAAGCCACAGACCATGGCTTCAAACTGGACATTGCTCCCCCTATTCATATTAGCAATACAAGGGACAGAACAAGGGAAAAGCTACTCCTGCTTATTTATTTATTTATTTATTTATTTATTTATTTATTTATTTACATTTATATAGCGCACAAACAGCCCTGGGGCATTGAGGCGCTGTTACTTGCAATGACTTAGTTACATGGTACAGGTAAGATAGCGGTTGTTGAGACATTGTAAATGTTGCAGGATGACATACTGTTACAGATATTGCTTTTGATCATATGATACAATATACATGGGGTAATCGTGCTAGTATGTCTAGCCTTATGTGAACAGGGTAGTCTTCAGTGTTTTGCGGAAGGTGGTGAGGGATCCTACCCTTATTAAACAATGTGGCATCTTCATGCACTGATCCCACAGTATTACTTGATACCTTCAGCCTATCCATGCTTAAACCCCTGAATATCATTGCCCCAATCAAGCTAAGGAAACCCAAACCTCGCGCACACCTTAATTTGTGGTTCAGACCACACCTAAGAGTATTGCGCAAAGAAAAACGGACTGCTGAAGCCCGTTGGAAAAGCCTCCCATCTGACTCCAACAAGGACACTCTCACCATAGTAACCCTCAACTACAATGAAACTATCTTCCAGGCTAAAAAAGACACCTATAACAAACGCGTTATGCAAAGCTGAGTCCAACACCAAAGAGCTCTTCAAGATTCTCAAAGAACTTGAGTATCCTGCAACTCCCCCCGACACCTGTAGAAAAGATAGCACACGGTGCACAAATATACAAAATGAGCTTCTCAGCAAAATTGCTACACTCCAGTCTAAAATAAAAACTAAAAACACGAGCCTCCAGACTGATCTTCAGCTCTACCTCACCACACGCACCACCCCTCCTACCCCACAGACTCATAAATTACAGAGGTTGAAAACATCATCAACAATCTCAAACCTTCCAACTGTCAAGGTGACCTGTGTCCAGCCCCTACCATCAAGGAGTCTGCACACAAACTAGCCCCATTTATCACGGCCCTCATAAATACATCATTCAATACAGGCATTGTTCATGATAACCTGAAAGACGCTTGGGTCATCCCCCTTCTCAAGCAGCCCTCCATCGACACCAACATACCTACCGACTTTAGGCCCATTACCACGATATTGTTCCTGCTTAAAATATTGGACTGCGCTGCCTATCTACAGATACATGAGTACCTGGAAGCTAACAAACTCTTGGGTATTAGGCAATCAGGCTTTAGGCCTAGGAATGGGACCGAAACTGCCCTTATTGATTTGAAAACACAAATCGAGGACTTGAAAGACAAAGGGAAATTGGCTCTGACATTACTACTAGACCTATCAGCAGCCTTCGACCTGGTCAAGCACCAAATCCTTTGTCAGCACCTCAATTCTGCTGCCAACTTCTCAGATTCTGCCACCGCTTGGATCAGATCGTTCTTAGATAACAGATCTATCTGGGTTTTCTCCCCTTCTGCAGCTGCTGAGCCTTTACTTATTTATTGTGGTGTCCCCCAGGGTTCCTGTGTTATGCCGACACTAGACAACGGGTTCACAAAACCCTTATTTGATATTCTTGACTGGGTGTCACCTACACAAATTATGCCGATGACACCGAGATACTCATCCCTATTACAGGAGATCATATAGTGGGCACCAAATCCCTGAATGATGTCTAACTGGTCATCCAGGCTTGGATGGCTCAACATGAGCTTTGTCTCAATGATGATAACACCGAGCTCCTCATCCTTGGCTCTCAATATCATCTCAATAAACGAGATCCTGCATTCAAGTCCTTTATCATCGATGGCAATACCATCAAGGTATCCAATGATACCAAAACGCTAGGCATCTACCTTGACTCCACCTTGTCACTCTCCAGACAAACCAAATCTGTTACTTCAGCTTCTGCCTACACATGCCAACTCATCACAGCATGCCAAACCTTTCTCTGTATGGCTAACTGCAGCACCTTAGCCAGAACAATTGTCATGTCCAAGATCGATTACTGTAATGCTCTCTACCTGGGGACAAGCCAACATAACCTAAATAAACTCCATGTCACACAGAACAACGCTATCAGGGCAGCCCTGAACATTCCTAGAAATCAGCACATATCCGACACCAGACACAACCTGCGTTGGCTCTCAGTAGCTCAAAGAATCTCCTTGAAAACGCTTGCCCTCACCCATAAGTGTCTTGCCAACCAGACACATATCTATCTTGCCAGCCAATTTACTGCCCGCACATCTACTGGGCCTCAGAGAACCACCCAAGCCCATTGCCTCACCCTTCCAAGGTTCAGTTTGCAGAAAGTGGGTGGAAGCAGCTTCCCTGTACTAGTCACCCAACTATGGAACACCCTACACGCCCCACTCAGGTCTGAACCCTACTTCCACTCCTTTAAAAGCAAAACCAAACTGTAGCTAGCTGGCCTAGACAACTCCCTTATGTAGCGGCCATACTCCTTTCTTGGGACCTTTTGTGCCCATTACCAGATTCTAATCACTTACACATGTTTGTACGTACTTGTCACAATTTACTTGTAATTATGACCTCAGATGGCCAGGATTCTATTTATACTGTTATGTACTTGCCTTAGTTTTTTTTTACTGTTCTTTGTACTTTGCCATTCTCTCGTGCTGTTATGTACTTTTGTAATTCCTGCCTCTGTAACTCATAATTATGACCTCAGATGACCTGTATTCTATTTATACTGTTATGTACTTGCCTTATACTTCTCACTGTTCTTTGTACATTGCCATTCTTTCATGCTGTTATGAACTTTGTAATTCCTGCGTCTGTAATTTAAGATATCTGCCCAGATGCCTTTGGGCCAGGCGCACTATACAAATAAAGAAATACAAATACAGATCAAAGAGTGATGGTCACTATGGAGCATGGGGACCACATTTAACCATATGCAGTGTTGAAGCAAATCAGGGCAACCAATTAAATAATCGATTATGGATTAACTTTTGCCATTAGACCAGGTGGCAGCTGTAGGGCAATCAGATGGATTATTACCATTAATAATATTTAAGTTCCATACCATAAACAGCTGTTCCTACATTTATCCTCAACAATTGTTGATCTTAGATTTTGATAATAGCCTAGCTCTAGAAGTGCAACTTGCATTAAAATCTCCACCAATTAGTAGTAAATCATCCAGATGCTGGATTTTCAAATCAGTGAGAATAGCCGAGAGAGTTTCTAGAAAAGAGAGAAATTAACAGGCTGCTGGATTTGTTGGGTGTCCTGACCCACGTTTGAGCTATCATGCTGCAACATTTGGTGCTGTGGGCTTAGAAAATCCAAGATGGCCAAAAAGCCCACAAGTGCGCCGGAATCCAGGAGAACCACGCAGTTTGTGCGCACACCAAAATGGTTACCTAACTTGCCACCCACCAGTGTAAAGAAAGATCTTTGTTAACAAAATCCACTGTTACTGATGTCAAAACGTTGCTGAAATCGTGGCTCACCGGACCACTTTAAAGATTCAACCCTTTTGTGGGGTTCCACATAACCATTTTACTGTAAGGAGCCCCATCAAAACAATGTTAAGCAAGGATTTACTACCATGTAAGAACCATTCCTGTTTGGAATGCATTAATCCAAGAAAAATCCCCAAAATGGGTGCATTACCAGTACTCACCACCATCAGAAAGCCGGCGTTTTAAAACAACACCAGACATTTGTGTAAAACTGAATAGATGAACCCAAAGCAGGCCAAAGAAAGACTTACTGAGAGGTGGATACAATGTAAAGTTATATTCTGAAGTGACTTGAAGGTTTATAACAAGACTGGCTGAGCTGGGGATTTCAGCAGTCTAAGTAAATTTGGACTGAAAGACACTAAAAATCTAAATGTTTAAAAGAAATGAGTGACCTACTTTTGAGTGTCACATAGGTTGCAATTGTTTAAATGTCATAGTTTTAAACTTAGAATTAGTATTATAGCTGCATATGTAAAAATGGTTAATTTTATTTGAATGCAGAAAACTGGGTAACTAAAAGTGACATTAGCAGGGGCCTGGCTTAAGGAACTGAATTCTGCCCACCAGCTACTCCCGACAGGAGATGAGACTTGCACAACAGCTGTGTTCCCAGGCCTAGCTGCCTTTTGCTGCTCCCACCAAAAGGGATATGACACTTCTCTGATTGAATTACCTGGGCTCTGCAGGAAATTGAACAAAGCCCTGTCCTGACTCAGGCAAATGTTTTATTATGGGGGCCGTAAAAGTGGCTTCCTCCTGGAAGGAAAGGGGAGGAGCACTGCCTGTGAGAGCAAGCTGGCTTGGCAGAACTGGAAAAACCAGAAATTCAACCTTGTGCTGGGGGGAAGCCACACCCCTTTGGGGCCAGAACATAACTCTAAAAAGATGGATCATTCATAGAGCGGACTTGTGAAAATTATTTAAATGATACCATAATTCTTGTGATTTTTCTGCCCACATTTCAAGAGGTTTTTAGAACCGGTGGCATGATCTGGGGGCAAGCTAGCAGTTAAGAGGGTATTACTTAAAATGTATGCATGTTAAAAATCTGACACTTCATCAAGTAATGTCCATACTCCTTGCGCACATGTGTATAAATTTGGGGTAATGTCCGATATTACGAAACCAGTTAAAAAGTACAAATGTTGCCATTTCTGAATGCAAGCTCCCAGGAAGAGCAGATTTGGACAGGGTATACCTCCTGTGATATGTGATGGGTGCATGTAATTTTAAACAAATGTGTACCTGTGCAAATATGTCTTTTGGGTCAAAATATAGATTGTGTGTAATTTGACAGGGGTGGGTTCTCTGTACCATAAACAGACCTCATCATGATGACACTTCATTTCATTCCCCCAATCAAGGGGAAGAGGATGAAGTGGCCAATGACAAGTGGAGAGGGGTAGGGCCTAGGAAGCTAGCCTCTCCACCCATTTTCAAAACACATAAAAGCAGACAGTCAGGACAGATAGAGACATTCAATTCCATCTGCTGCGGGACGCTCTGCCGGGAAAATCCATACTTTACCTCCATCAACCTCCAGAGAGCCAACATAGAGACTTCAATCTATCCACCTTCAGAGACCAAGACTTTACTTCAGAATTTGTAGCAGAGAGGTCAACTACAAGCTAAATCCCTCTTTAGCAGGCCTCAAATCATTGCCACTATTCACAGCCAGGCGAGTTGTTTGAATTCTTTGCAAGAACCCTTGCCATTTGCCAGAGAGCAGTGTTGTATCCAGAGAGAGACCAGCTGAACCGGAGACCGCTGTATCCGGACCCACAGACCTGATCAGAACCAGAGACCCAGACCAGACCAGCAGAGTAGAGCTGACCCAGACGCTGTGCGCAGAGACCGTCCGTGGCGAGTGAAGAAAACCTGACCAGATCCGTGGCGAGGCCCATTTATTTCAAAAATATATTGTGAGTACCTAGCAGAACTGTGCAGAACCAATCTCTTAGTTAAAATAATATAATTCAATCTATTTTAATATAACCAGAACTGTCTCCTAACTGTCACCTGTCATTTGCAAAGCTGTCACCTGTCATTTTCTAGTTGCTAGCTGTCACTTGTCTTTTTGAACTTTAAAATTTCAAATCTGAAAAACGACCTTTACCATATCGCTCATATCTCCGTGACCGTTTGTCTTAGAGACTTGCAGTAACTTTCCTCTGAAAGCTGGGAATCGTGGCTTTTCAACGAACCTATACCTAACCCCTATACTTTTGCCACAATCGTGACAAAACGCACTCGCGAATTTTACTGCAATTTGCAAATTTCTCCACGTGTGAAAACAGCAGCTTCTTTGCTTTCCTTGCTAAAAATTCGTTTAACCTGCTAGTTACTCCTAGATCCTTGCTAAAGTGAGCCTGAACTCATCCCAAGTATATTTCACTCACCCTGAACCTCCTAAAGGGAATTAAAACCATTTTCAGCATATTCCTCACTTCATTGCCAGCACATATAAAAGCATTTTGGGCCTGTGTTTCAAACGTCTGTAGTCTAAGCTTGCTGGGGTGAACTGAATTACATTTGATTGCATTTCTGAGAACTGTGTGCTTTCCTTCCATTTCCTTGCATTGCATAAAGGGGGGAGGGGATTGCCAGAGAAAAGTGATTACATTGTTTTGTTGAAATCATATTGAGTATTTTCTGTATTCCATTTTTCATTCAACATTACATCCATCTGAACTTATATAAAGTATTCTCTACCACCTTATTCTTCTGTTCCTATTCACAAGTGTGCTAGTGCCAGACTATCCATTATTGATTACTGCTCAGATTCAGTGTGATATTCAATTATTAATTTATTATAAAGCGTGATATATATATATATATTGTTTAAATTATCAAATAAACCTTTAAACTTGCAAAACAGAACTACTTCTTGGCTCAGTGGGGTCAGGGGGATTCCAAGAGAGGGGTGTTATATAAGGGTAGTCATCCAGAACGCATGAACTGGACATAAAGATATATCAATAAGGGTTTCCATTCAGTATCCCAGACTAGGCATTGACTTAGCTGTAGTGTTGAATTGAATCCTCTTACAAATTGGGGGCTCGAGCGGGACGTTTGGGTTAGATCTACCATTTGTGCAGATTAATACAGCGTGCCAGCTGACCAGATACACATATCCGGTCGGATCACCACGCTGTGTTACGCTGTAAAGCACTCCTCAAAGGAACGCTCTAAGGAAAAGGTCTGTTTTGCAAAAATAAAATACAAACTTCTGTAAGTCAGGAAGGAACTCAAATCTCTAGAATGACGACCTTAGTAGACATGAAAATAGCCAGAGAGCATTTCTTACATAAGCTATTTGTGAGAGGTGAGTGGACTCATCAGGACCAGACGGTCAGGTTGCAAGCAATCACACCCCAGATCACGGAAACAGGGTCAGATATATGGAGAGACCAGGGTCCCTTACATGTGGCCCTGAGTGAACTATATATGTCCTCTAAGGCCAAGGATGAGCACAACAAGATTGCCAGGGTAGCGGCATATTTAAATTTACATATGGGAGCCATGCAGGACAAATGTGCTGAAGGCCAAGATCTGGTGAGTAGGCAACTGCTGGCATTACAGAAGGCCCAATCTGATCTGGACTCTTCTGAGCAGAGGCTGCAGAGGAGCCAGGAGTCAGAAAATGATAGTAGGCAGTATATCATTAAAATAAAAGAGGACATGGATATACTGCAACAGGAAAAGGCTGACCAGGATACTAGACTTCTGGCCCTGCAGAAGGAGCACCAAGACAGTTTGGACTCCTTACTGCAGAGCCAGAAAAAGCTGGAGCAACAATTAGACTTTAACAGGGCATGCACGGAGCAGGTAGCCACCCTGCAAAGTCAGCTAGATAGAATGAAGGCAGAGAGCAACAAGCTGATTTTGAAAGACCTGGATACCCAGGCAGAGTTTGATGAAGAACGCCAGAAAGCTGGTGCCTTTCAAAGGCAGAGGGACGACCTGGCGGCACAAATGCAGGCTCTTAGCCAGGAAAGAGACGCCTTAGGCCAGGAAGTCTGCCATTTAAAAAGAAAAACAGAAGAAAATCACTTGGTCCTCCAGGGGCTGGGTGACCTCCAAAAAGAACACCAGAACTTGTTTGAACACACCAGGAGGGTGGAGGATGCTCTGGCAAGAAAGGAGCAGGCCAATAGGGACACAGCTCAGGAGGTAACCCTCCTGCAGCAAAGACTGGCCCAGTGCTCCAGGACCAATCAGGAGGCACAGAGAGAGATGAGGCTCTCTGCCAGCACAATGATAGACTCCAACAACAGGTAGCGATGCAGGAGAGACTGATAGAGTCTAGTCAAGCCTTAACTGAGGAACTGAAGGCGCAGGCTCTTGCGTTGCAACAGGGAGCAGGGGCGGATAGAGATGAGGTTCGCTGGGAAAGAGAAACTCCTGAGCATAACCCCAGGAGCCCTAGTACCAGAGGCCTTTATCTCTCTCAGTCCCTGGACTCTGCCACCCCCATGTCCCCTGGCGCACATGAGCACAGGGCCACAGGGATGGCAGATTATTATCCAGCCAGAAGCATGGGGCTCATAGGCCAGTACCACCCAGGAATGGAGGGGCGGGCATCCGGGTATGGGCACCCAAGCACAGTGCAATTTGATGGGGAACCCCAGGAGAGTAGGCCCATTAAGGGCATCCTGAAAACCTCTGCCCAGTTAGGTCAGTGGGGGGGTGCCCATCAAATCCTGGCAGCAAGGAGGGATCTGAAGACTCCTCTGAGCGGTACAGGACACAGGAGACCAGGTCCCCACATTCTGCTAGCCATTCCCAGGCTCGCAGAATCCGGGAAAACCTGGAAGAACAGATAGGAACCTCTGGGAGCAGTGCCTCTGAGTCAGAAGATGAATGGACCAGGGTTACCCGGACCAAAAGGGCCAATAAGACAAAAAGGGCCTTGCTTAAGGACCCTTAAAGCAGATTAAGGCAATCAGGAGCGTTATCACGCCTTATCATAAGAACGCCAAGTATTCTGTTTGGGAGCACTTAGAGTTGTTTGAGCGAATGATGGAGACTTTCCTTTTGAAGGACAGCCAAAGCTGTATTCAATATGTAAAGTGGATCTTCTCCCCGGAATACTCCAGTTTCTTTGCGGGGCTGGAGGACCAAAATCATTTAAGATGGTCCACCTATAAGGCGGCCATCTTGAAACATTTTTCTAGAAATCCTCAAGAGGCTCGCAAGGCAGCCTACAATTTACAATGTGGGGAGGATCAGGCCCCACAAGAATTTGTGCAGGAGTTAAAGCGTGCTTTTGCACAGACCACAAGAAGGGTGCGCACGGATAGCAGAGAATTTATTAATACGTTTTTCCATGCCTTGCCAAAATACATAATGACCCAGCTCGTGAGGGATTTTCACGAGAAAAGATCTTTAGACTGGGTCATTGAACAGGCGACCCGGATCTATGAGGTGCAGAAGCCAATAGAAAATAAAAATAATGCGCCCAAAAACCCCAAAGCCAACAACACCCCTGCTGCTGCCAAGGTGGCAGAGGTAAAGGTCACCCCCGTTTTAGAGTTGGAGACGGGGGGGCCTAAAAACCTACCTGCACCTAATAATGCTAGGCCCAGAAGGTCCTCGGGCCAGTCACAGACAGGGAGCCAGGGAGGCAGCCCCACAAATGGGGTCCCTCGCTCTCCTGATTATGTAAGCCCCCGGTACAAGGGAAACAGACCCATCCTGGGTTATGTGTGGACTCCTCCAGCCCAAGGGGGGGGATCCAGCCAAGCACCTAACCCAGAGAACTTCCCTCCCAACTTCTCACAGGAGGGCAGAAACTCACCAAACCCTGGGCAGAACTTCTTCCCCAGGTATCCACCCAACTTCCAGCCCCAAAATCATCCATCCTTCTTTCCCCAATTCCCTGAGCCCAGACAACCTAATCCGGGAGAGGGGAGGCCAAGGGTGGAGGGGTATCCAAATCTTCCCAACCAGGGGTACTACCAAAGAAGGGATAGCTACCCTTCCCGGGATCAGCCCAGGGGAGAAAGGAGGGCCCCGTATCAGCCTGAGCGGGTTTCCCAGTTAGAGCGCCAGGTTCAAAACATGGCGCGGGATCTGGGTCACATACTGAGGGCTCAGCAGAACCCTCAGATCGCCATGCCGGCGCAGAACGCACTCAACTCTGGACCTGGTGCCCCAGAACAATGACGGGGCAGCACCCTGATAACTCACCGGTTCCCAGGGAGGAGGCACAAAGGGAAGGGGGGTGTAAAGCCTTGGAGGAAGCTTCCTTCCTCACTTGTAAACAGCCCCTGGAAACCCAGGAACCGGAAACAAAATCTCTTGCCCCTGAAAGTCTGCCTCCTAAGGAGCAGAGGGGGGGTAGGAGAAACAAAAGACCCAAACAGACTCAGTTTGAGGAGGAGGTACAGATCTTCCAATTTGAGGGAGAGGGATCCTCAGAAGATCCTGGGAAAAGGATCTTCTCCTTCAGAGATGGGGGAACTCCTCCCAAGGAAAAATGGGCCCCAAGGGATTCCAATCCAGACTGGGGAGATATGGAGACTGAGCTACCGCCGCCCATCATCTCATCCCAGAACCCACAATACCAAAATCCCCTGGTTCAAACCCATCCTGATGACTGCCTCCAAAAAGGGGGGGGGGCGGCCCAGAACCGGAGCCAGGGGAACCCACAATGGCTCTGATCTCCAGTTGCCAACTTTTTCTTTCAGATTCCCAAGGCTCTCCACAGAATTCTGCCCAAATCTCTTCGCTAGCGATGTCCAAAACCAGAAAGTTAGCCCACCAGTTGTCCAAAAATGTGCATTATCTGTGCCCCCTTGAGGAGAAGGAGGGAAGATACTATGCCCCGGTACAAGTACAGGGGCAGGGTACAATTTTGGCACTGGTGGACACTGGATCTCAAGCTACCCTTCTGTCCAGAAGGGCCTTTGACGAACTGAAAGCAGGAAGGGGAGAGAATTACCAAATTCCTCTCACCTCTCTTCCTGGACAACTGCAGAACTTTGACGGGAAGGAAATTCCCGTTGAGGGGACTGCAGACTTGGACATTAAGATCGGGCGACACAAGGTGAAACACCCGGTCATAGTTGTGACTCCAGAGGGCACCCCTTGTTTACTAGGGAATGACCTCCTGAGAAGGTTGTCACCCCTAATAGATTGTGTAAACAAGGTCCTCTGGACCCAGACTAGCCGACCCATAAAATTAAAACAGAGTGTCAACCATGTTAGTTTAAACGGCACATGCCACATGGTTGAACAAAAATCTGACCAAGTAGAATTTCACTTCCAGAATAACCAAATTCCAGACGGGACAGTAATAGCAGTAGGACAACAGACTGGTGATGGAGGGTCCTCTCTATTTCTGAAAATCAACCTTCCTTCCAATCTAAAGTGGTACTCCACGCTGGAAGGAAACACTCTGAGATTCTATACTAATCCACAATCAGAAACTCCCACTCCTATAGTCCAGAAAGATGTGAAATCAGCTCAGAGCCTGGCTGATATTCAGCAAATTGGAGAGCAGTTGTTCATCCCTGTCCAATTAAATGATGGGAAGGACTCTGTTCTCGCTCGAGTGTGTGTGAACAACGGTAAGAGCTTCATCAGCGAAGCCATGTTCCGCCAACTCCCAAAAGATCCAGCCATTCCCACATTCAAACTGATAGACAAATGGGAAATGGACCTGGAAGCACCTAATTCCAAACAGCTCCTGCCAAGCAGGTGTATGCTCAAAATCTCCATTGGCAACAAGAGCATAGTCCATAATTGTTGGGTCGTGCGAGACGTCACTGCCGCCTTTTACTTAGGCAGTGACATTCTCAATCGCTTTGCCATTAGTTTGGACCTAATAAACTTCAAAGCTTGGTCCCGATTAGCGGATAATCCCATGGGCTTTGATGATCCAGAAAAAGCATTTAGGTCAGCTCAATTGCTACCTTATGCAGTTGAAATTCAGATTAAAGAGGAAGTCACCATCACAGAAAGGACCCGACAATTCTCCCTGGAAGTGAAAGTTAAAAGAGGACAACATTTGCAAAACCCTGATGCTTATATACATCTAAATGCTTCTCTCCAACAGCAAGGGTTGGGGGTAAACCCAACTCCATTAGTCAACATAGAACATGACACCATTCTAATAGAGGTGGATAACAGCGACTTAAAGAGTATTACTCTAGCCGCAGGCACCATTATTGGAATGGCGGTTGATGACCGACATTTTTCCATCGATTTAGGTAATGAACTGTTAGGGCCAATCCCCAAGGACTGCTTTGACAGTGACAGTGATGACAATACAACACCAGACAGGATTTTTACCCGGCATGGGGGGAACTTCCTGGTGTACACTTCTTGCCCTTATGGTAAGGAAGATGTGACTTGTGACTTCAGGAGGGATGAGGTGATTTTCCAGGTCCATGAGGGCTGCCTTTCCCACCTGAAGCCTCCGGTCCAAATCAGCACTCTGACCAGGGACTACTCCACCCAGCTGGAGGAGGCCACAGAGATAGCCAAACCAGAAGTCTTTCCAGGCTTCAGGCAGATGGTGGAAGAGAGAGTCAACTTAGCTGATGCCTGTGTGGCTCTGGAACAAAAGCAAAAGTTGAAACAAGTTTTCTTGGATTTCCAAGATCTCTTTGCGGTAGACTCATATGACTGTGGCCGCACCGACATCCACACAACAACAATCCCCACGGACCCTGGCATGACTCCAGTGTTTGTGAAGCAATATCGCTTGCCTCTCGCATCAATGGAGTCCCTTACTGAAATAATTAAGAACCTTGAGTCCCGGGGAATAATCCGTCCAGTCCACAGCACCTTCAATAATCCGGTGCTGGGAATATTGAAGCCAAACGGCCAGTGGAGACTCTGCGCTGACCTTAGGGAGCTCAACAAACGGGTCCATACTTCCCGATGGCCTCTGCCCTACATTGACCAAGGGCTGGCCCAGATCCAGGGGTCACAGGTATTCACTGCAATAGACCTGACCAATGGATACTGGACCGTGCCTTTCAGCAGGGAGGACCAATACAAACTGGCTTTTACCTTTGGGGGCCAGCAGTACACATGGACCCGGACTCCCTTCGGATACCTTAACTCCGGTAATGAGTTCAACATTTTCCTACATAAGGCCATGCCCGACCTGGGTGCGAGGGGTAACCTGGCTTATGTAGATGATGTCCTCATCAAAAGCTCAACTGTAGAGGAACACATAGCGGAGATCCGTTATGTTCTGACACAGTTGAGGGCCGCCGGAGCAAAACTTTCCTTTCAAAAAGCACAGTGGTGAAGAACCCGTGTTAATTTCTTGGGGCATGAGATTACTCCTCAGGGTCTCTGTCCCCAGGAAAAGAAAGTGGAAGCACTTCAGAAACTGAAAGACCCCACAACTCTGCGGGAACTAAGGAGCCTCCTTGGACTGACTAATTACAGCAGAAAGTTCATTGAGGGCTACGCAGAGATCACCAGACCCCTGATTCATCTCCTGAAGGGGGGGGTCAAGTGGGAATGGGGTCCAGAACAAGCCGAGGCAGTAAAACAACTCAAAAGAAGCCTCTCACAAGCGCCCTGCCTAGCTTACCCTGTCAGAAACAAGGAGTTCTTCCTGGAGACGGGGTTCTCTAATACGTGCTTGACGGCAGTATTATACCAAAAGCATGACAAGGTCAATAAAGTAATCTCCTATGCGAGCAAAACTTTATCCTCTGTGGAGGAAAAATTCAAAGATTGTGAGAAGGCACTCCTGGCAACGGTGTGGACATTGAAGAATTACCGCCCGTTTATCCAGGGGGAACACATCGTAGTGGAGACTCCACACCAGCCTCTGCAATATCTCCAAAGTGACAGAATCCGGGCCGGAAATGTGAGTAATTCCCGAATTACTTCCTGGATTCTGTCAATGCAAGGCTTTCCTGTGGAGGTCCGATATGGCCAAAACAAGAAGAGTCCCCTCGCGCAAGGTCTGGCTGACTTGCATGATTGCGCCAGAGAAAACTGTCTCGAGGACGAAAGTCTAAAAATCAAGGACAACATGGAGGCATACCTTAATTCCCCACACAAAGTCTTTGAAGAGGACAAGTGTGAGGGAATGCCCACTGTCTATGTGGATGGATGCTCTTACTATGTTGACAACAACGGGGAGAAAGAACTGGTGGCCGGCGTAGGGAATGCATGGGTGAATGAGTCCCCAGAACCCTCCGCTGGATACAAAATTGGTCCCCGAAGTAGTCAGGTGGCAGAATTGATGGCTGTGCATCAGGCCATCCTCACTGCTGTCCAGCATCAACTCCACGAACTAGTCATAATCACAGATTCGGATTATGTACGGAACGGGTTCGTGGAGCACCTGGTTAATTGGAAAACCAGAGGCATGTTATGTGCTAACAACAAACCCTTGAAACATGGGAAGTTGATCCAAAACATTGATGATCTGGTCACCTCGAATGAGATGACCATCTATTGGAAAAAGATCAAGGGTCATTCCAAAGTAGAGGGACCAGACAAAACTGGAAACGACTTAGCTGACCAGCTGGCCAAAACCGGGGCCATCCAAGGGGATCTAATTGAGATTGAGTCCCTGTTGGGGGAAATCCAGGTCACTGCTATCACTAGGTCCCAGACAAATGCTCACAACGACCTTTCAATTGCACAATGGAGTAAGGAGACCCCTGAAGCTGATTTGATTACCGCTCAGAAGGGGGATCCAATAATTGGTAAAGTTTACCAGCACATTGAGGACCCTGTGAACTTTCCCCTGACGGATACCGATTACATTGGGAAAGAGGACCTAAGAGTGTTGATGAAATGTCCAAAAATGTTCCGAATCCAAGACGGTTTGCTGATAAGGAAATCCAAAGCGGGCCACGATCAGTGGGTGGTTCCTACCTCATTCTGAAGCCTGATGTTAAGTCACGCCCATGATGCGGCCACCGCCGGTCATAGGGGGTTTCACACAACATTGGAAATCTTAAGAGAGGTTGCATACTGGCCACACATGGGGCAGGACCTCGACCAATACTTGAAGGGGTGTCTTGTGTGTGCACAATTCCAGCCATCATCCCTCACGCACCGTGCGCCTCTCCAAAAGAGGGGGATGACACTGCCATGGTCAGATTTACAAATCAACTTTGTAGGCCCCGTGATTCGCTCTGCTAGGGGGAATAAGTACATGTTGACTGTGACATGCTTGTTTACCAAGTGGGTGGAATGTCTCCCAGCCCCAAATTGCAAGGCAGAAACCGCAGCTGCCTTGATGATTAACCACATCTTTTCCCGTTTCGGTCTACCTCAAAGGATTGAGTCAGACAGGGGTAGCCACTTCACCAGTGAAGTAATGACAAAGATGTGGGAAATACTGGGGGTCAAAAGGAAGTTGCATATTGCTTACCGGCCAGCTTCTTCTGGGGCAGTAGAGAGATATAACCGAACCAACCGAACCATTGTGAGCATACTAAAAAAGTTTGTGGCAGATTCTGGGCCAAGTTGGGATATCCGATTACCTCTGGTCCTAATGGCCATCAGATCTACCCCTTCATCTGCAACCAAAATGTCACCATTTGAGTTGATGACTGGACGCAAGATGGTGCTTCCTCAGCATTTGCTCTACAGAACCCAAGAGCAAACGTTGATAAATGCCTCCACAACTCATGAGTATGTGGAGAATTTTAGGAAACACCTTCAACATGCTTTTGCCTATGCTCAGCAGAATCTAGAAAGATCAGCTGAGAGTATGAAGACCCACTATGACCTGAAAACTTCCAGGAAGGAATATCAGGTGGGGGACCGGGTCTATCTATACAATTTCCAAAGGAACCAGGCCAAACAGCGAACATTTTTGCCTACGTGGAAGGGACCCTTTGAGATTATAGACAAAATCTCCCCTGTGGCCTACAAGATCCGCATCCCCAAAGGCGGTTTGGCAGAGGGGGAAGACAAGTGGGTCCACATTAACCAGTTGAAGTGTTGCCATCCCAGGCACACTCTGCAACAACTGGAGGAATCCTCTGGAATCCTAGAGGGTGCTGTCTCAGATTAATTCAGTTCTAACTTAAAATATCCTATATATCGCCTATCAAATTCTGAGTTTCGCAATGTGGGTGTTTTGGTTTTTGAATGCAAAAAGAAATGTCCATGTTCATATGTTTTGACTATAAATATATATGCCACCCCACTATATCAATGGTGGGGGAAAAATGTCTATGAATAGGTATTGCCGCTCTTCCTTTGTCGTCCTAGGAGAAAGAAAACCTCGAGACTGGCCAAGGAGGACGATCCGGAGACCGGGAGCAGAGACGCGAGGGGCCCGGGGTACCGCCCAATATTCCCATCAGGACCGGCGAGGAGAACTGATCGATCAGTACCGGATGGAGGAAAAGATGCTGAACTGTGCCATTAGCAGAATTGGAAGAAGATTATGCGGATAGACCAGTGCGTGGGTCAAAACCCTTGTGCACCCGACTCCCCATCGACTCAAATTCAAAGGGCAGTCACGTGGGGGGATCTGTTGGGTGTCCTGACCCACGTTTGAGCTATCATGCTGCAACATTTGGTGCTGTGGGCTTAGAAAATCCAAGATGGCCAAAAAGCCCACAAGTGCGCCAGAATCCAGGAGAACCACGCATTTTGTGCGCACACCAAAATGGTTACCTAACTTGCCACCCACCAGTGTAAAGAAAGATCTTTGTTAACAAAATCCACTGTTACTGATGTCAAAAAGTTGCTGAAATCGTGGCTCACCGGACCACTTTAAAGATTCAACCCTTTTGTGGGGTTCCACATAACCATTTTACTGTAAGGAGCCCAATCAAAACAATGTTAAGCAAGGATTTACTACCATGTAAGAACCATTCCTGTTTGGAATGCATTAATCCAAGAAAAATCCCCAAAATGGGTGCATTACCAGTACTCACCACTATCAGAAAGCCGGCGTTTTAAAACAACACCAGACATTTGTGTAAAACTGAATAGATGAACCCAAAGCAGGCCAAAGAAAGACTTACTGAGAGGTGGATACAATGTAAAGTTATATTCTGAAGTGACTTGAAGGTTTATAACAAGACTGGCTGAGCTGGGGATTTCAGCAGTCTAAGTCATTTTGGACTGAAAGACACTAAAAATCTAAATGTTTAAAAGAAATGAGTGACCTACTTTTGAGTGTCACATAGGTTGTAATTGTTTAAATGTCATAGTTTTAAACTTAGAATTAGTATTCTAGCTGCATATGTAAAAATGGTTAATTTTATTTGAATGCAGAAAACTGGGTAACTAAAAGTGACATTAGCTGGGGCCTGGCTTAAGGAACTGAATTCTGCCCACCAGCTGCCCCCGACAGGAGATGAGACTTGCACAACAGCTGTGTTCCTAGGCCTAGCTGCCTTTTGCTGCTCCCACCAAAAGGGATATGACAATTCTCTGATTGAATTACCTGGGCTCTGCAGGAAATTGAACAAAGCCCTGTCCTGACTCAGGCAAATGTTTTATTATGGGGGCCGTAAAAGTGGCTTCCTCCTGGAAGGAAAGGGGAGGAGCACTGCCTGTGAGAGCAAGCTGGCTTGGCAGAACTGGAAAAACCAGAAATTCAACCTTGTGCTGGGGGGAAGCCACACCCCTTTGGGGCCAGAACATAACTCTAAAAAGATGGATCATTCATAGAGCGGACTTGTGAAAATTATTTAAATGATACCATTATTCTTGTGATTTTTCTGCCCACATTTTAAGAGGTTTTTAGAACCGGTGGCATGATCTGGGGGCAAGCTAGCAGTTAAGAGGGTATTACTTAAAATGTATGCATGTTAAAAATCTGACACTTCATCAAGTAATGTCCATACTCCTTGCGCACATGTGTATAAATTTGGGGTAATGTCCGATATTACGAAACCAGTTAAAAAGTACAAATGTTGCCATTTCTGAATGCAAGCTCCCAGGAAGAGCAGATTTGGACAGGGTATACCTCCTGTGATATGTGATGGGTGCATGTAATTTTAAACAAATGTGTACCTGTGCAAATATGTCTTTTGGGTCAAAATATAGATTGTGTGTAATTTGACAGGGGTGGGTTCTCTGTACCATAAACAGACCTCATCACGATGACACTTCATTTCATTCCCCCAATCAAGGGGAAGAGGATGAAGTGGCCAATGACAAGTGGATAGGGGTAGGGCCTAGGAAGCTAGCCTCTCCACCCATTTTCAAAACACATAAAAGCAGACAGTCAGGACAGATAGAGACATTCAATTCCATCTGCTGCGGGACGCTCTGCCGGGAAAATCCATACTTTACCTCCATCAACCTCCAGAGAGCCAACATAGAGACTTCAATCTATCCACCTTCAGAGACCAAGACTTTACTTCAGAATTTGTAGCAGAGAGGTCAACTACAAGCTAAATCCCTCTTTAGCAGGCCTCAAATCATTGCCACTATTCACAGCCAGGCGAGTTGTTTGAATTCTTTGCAAGAACCCTTGCCATTTGCCAGAGAGCAGTGTTGTATCCAGAGAGAGACCAGCTGAACCGGAGACCGCTGTATCCGGACCCACAGACCTGATCAGAACCAGAGACCCAGACCAGACCAGCAGAGTAGAGCTGACCCAGACGCTGTGCGCAGAGACTGTCCGTGGCGAGTGAAGAAACCCTGACCAGATCCGTGGCGAGGCCCATTTATTTCAAAAATATATTGTGAGTACCTAGCAGAACTGTGCAGAACCAATCTCTTAGTTAAAATAATATAATTCAATCTATTTTAATATAACCAGAACTGTCTCCTAACTGTCACCTGTCATTTGCAAAGCTGTCACCTGTCATTTTCTAGTTGCTAGCTGTCACTTGTCTTTTTGAACTTTAAAATTTCAAATCTGAAAAACGACCTTTACCATATTGCTCATATCTCCGTGACCGTTTGTCTTAGAGACTTGCAGTAACTTTCCTCTGAAAGCTGGGAATCGTGGCTTTTCAACGAACCTAGAACCGCTTTCCTAACCCCTATACTTTTGCCACAATCGTGAAAAAACGCACTCGCGAATTTTACCGCAATTTGCAAATTTCTCCACGTGTGAAAACAGCAGCTTCTTTGCTTTCCTTGCTAAAAATTCGTTTAACCTGCTAGTTACTCCTAGATCCTTGCTAAAGTGAGCCTGAACTCATCCCAAGTATATTTCACTCACCCTGAACCTCCTAAAGGGAATTAAAACCATTTTCAGCATATTCCTCACTTCATTGCCAGCACATATAAAAGCATTTTGGGCCTGTGTTTCAAACGTCTGTAGTCTAAGCTTGCTGGGGTGAACTGAATTACATTTGATTGCATTTCTGAGAACTGTGTGCTTTCCTTCCATTTCCTTGCATTGCATAAAGGGGGGAGGGGATTGCCAGAGAAAAGTGATTACATTGTTTTGTTGAAATCATATTGAGTATTTTCTGTATTCCATTTTTCATTCAACATTACATCCATCTGAACTTATATAAAGTATTCTCTACCACCTTATTCTTCTGTTCCTATTCACAAGTGTGCTAGTGCCAGACTATCCATTATTGATTACTGCTCAGATTCAGTGTGATATTCAATTATTAATTTATTATAAAGCGTGATATATATATATATATTGTTTAAATTATCAAATAAACCTTTAAACTTGCAAAACAGAACTACTTCTTGGCTCAGTGGGGTCAGGGGGATTCCAAGAGAGGGGTGTTATATAAGGGTAGTCATCCAGAACGCATGAACTGGACATAAAGATATATCAATAAGGATTTCCATTCAGTATCCCAGACTAGGCATTGACTTAGCTGTAGTGTTGAATTGAATCCTCTTACAAATTGGGGGCTCGAGCGGGACGTTTGGGTTAGATCTACCATTTGTGCAGATTAATACAGCGTGCCAGCTGACCAGATACACATATCCGGTCGGATCACCACGCTGTGTTACGCTGTAAAGCACTCCTCAAAGGAACGCTCTAAGGAAAAGGTCTGTTTTGCAAAAATAAAATACAAACTTCTGTAAGTCAGGAAGGAACTCAAATCTCTAGAATGACGACCTTAGTAGACATGAAAATAGCCAGAGAGCATTTCTTACATAAGCTATTTGTGAGAGGTGAGTGGACTCATCAGGACTAGACGGTCAGGTTGCAAGCAATCACACCCCAGATCACGGAAACAGGGTCAGATATATGGAGAGACCAGGGTCCCTTACATGTGGCCCTGAGTGAACTATATATGTCCTCTAAGGCCAAGGATGAGCACAACAAGATTGCCAGGGTAGCGGCATATTTAAATTTACATATGGGAGCCATGCAGGACAAATGTGCTGAAGGCCAAGATCTGGCGAGTAGGCAACTGCTGGCATTACAGAAGGCCCAATCTGATCTGGACTCTTCTGAGCAGAGGCTGCAGAGGAGCCAGGAGTCAGAAAATGATAGTAGGCAGTATATCATTAAAATAAAAGAGGACATGGATATACTGCAACAGGAAAAGGCTGACCAGGATACTAGACTTCTGGCCCTGCAGAAGGAGCACCAAGACAGTTTGGACTCCTTACTGCAGAGCCAGAAAAAGCTGGAGCAACAATTAGACTTTAACAGGGCATGCACGGAGCAGGTAGCCACCCTGCAAAGTCAGCTAGATAGAATGAAGGCAGAGAGCAACAAGCTGATTTTGAAAGACCTGGATACCCAGGCAGAGTTTGATGAAGAACGCCAGAAAGCTGGTGCCTTTCAAAGGCAGAGGGACGACCTGGCGGCACAAATGCAGGCTCTTAGCCAGGAAAGAGACGCCTTAGGCCAGGAAGTCTGCCATTTAAAAAGAAAAACAGAAGAAAATCACTTGGTCCTCCAGGGGCTGGGTGACCTCCAAAAAGAACACCAGAACTTGTTTGAACACACCAGGAGGGTGGAGGATGCTCTGGCAAGAAAGGAGCAGGCCAATAGGGACACAGCTCAGGAGGTAACCCTCCTGCAGCAAAGACTGGCCCAGTGCTCCAGGACCAATCAGGAGGCACAGAGAGAGATGAGGCTCTCTGCCAGCACAATGATAGACTCCAACAACAGGTAGCGATGCAGGAGAGACTGATAGAGTCTAGTAAGGCCTTAACTGAGGAACTGAAGGCGCAGGCTCTTGCGTTGCAACAGGGAGCAGGGGCGGATAGAGATGAGGTTCGCTGGGAAAGAGAAACTCCTGAGCATAACCCCAGGAGCCCTAGTACCAGAGGCCTTTATCTCTCTCAGTCCCTGGACTCTGCCACCCCCATGTCCCCTGGCGCACATGAGCACAGGGCCACAGGGATGGCAGATTATTATCCAGCCAGAAGCATGGGGCTCATAGGCCAGTACCACCCAGGAATGGAGGGGCGGGCATCCGGGTATGGGCACCCAAGCACAGTGCAATTTGATGGGGAACCCCAGGAGAGTAGGCCCATTAAGGGCATCCTGAAAACCTCTGCCCAGTTAGGTCAGTGGGGGGGTGCCCATCAAATCCTGGCAGCAAGGAGGGATCTGAAGACTCCTCTGAGCGGTACAGGACACAGGAGACCAGGTCCCCACATTCTGCTAGCCATTCCCAGGCTCGCAGAATCCGGGAAAACCTGGAAGAACAGATAGGAACCTCTGGGAGCAGTGCCTCTGAGTCAGAAGATGAATGGACCAGGGTTACCCGGACCAAAAGGGCCAATAAGACAAAAAGGGCCTTGCTTAAGGACCCTTAAAGCAGATTAAGGCAATCAGGAGCGTTATCACGCCTTATCATAAGAACGCCAAGTATTCTGTTTGGGAGCACTTAGAGTTGTTTGAGCGAATGATGGAGACTTTCCTTTTGAAGGACAGCCAAAGCTGTTTTCAATATGTAAAGTGGATCTTCTCCCCGGAATACTCCAGTTTCTTTGCGGGGCTGGAGGACCAAAATCATTTAAGATGGTCCACCTATAAGGCGGCCATCTTGAAACATTTTTCTAGAAATCCTCAAGAGGCTCGCAAGGCAGCCTACAATTTACAATGTGGGGAGGATCAGGCCCCACAAGAATTTGTGCAGGAGTTAAAGCGTGCTTTTGCACAGACCACAAGAAGGGTGCGCACGGATAGCAGAGAATTTATTAATACGTTTTTCCATGCCTTGCCAAAATACATAATGACCCAGCTCGTGAGGGATTTTCACGAGAAAAGATCTTTAGACTGGGTCATTGAACAGGCGACCCGGATCTATGAGGTGCAGAAGCCAATAGAAAATAAAAATAATGCGCCCAAAAACCCCAAAGCCAACAACACCCCTGCTGCTGCCAAGGTGGCAGAGGTAACGGTCACCCCCGTTTTAGAGTTGGAGACGGGGGGGCCTAAAAACCTACCTGCACCTAATAATGCTAGGCCCAGAAGGTCCTCGGGCCAGTCACAGACAGGGAGCCAGGGAGGCAGCCCCACAAATGGGGTCCCTCGCTCTCCTGATTATGTAAGCCCCCGGTACAAGGGAAACAGACCCATCCTGGGTTATGTGTGGACTCCTCCAGCCCAAGGGGGGGGATCCAGCCAAGCACCTAACCCAGAGAACTTCCCTCCCAACTTCTCACAGGAGGGCGGAAACTCACCAAACCCTGGGCAGAACTTCTTCCCCAGGTATCCACCCAACTTCCAGCCCCAAAATCATCCATCCTTCTTTCCCTAATTCCCTGAGCCCAGACAACCTAATCCGGGAGAGGGGAGGCCAAGGGTGGAGGGGTATCCAAATCTTCCCAACCAGGGGTACTACCAAAGAAGGGATAGCTACCCTTCCCGGGATCATCCCAGGGGAGAAAACAGGGCCCCGTATCAGCCTGAGCGGGTTTCCCAGTTAGAGCGCCAGGTTCAAAACATGGCGCGGGATCTGGGTCACATACTGAGGGCTCAGCAGAACCCTCAGATCGGCATGCTGGCGCAGAACGCACCCAACTCTGGACCTGGTGCCCCAGAACAATGATGTGGCAGCACCCCGATAACTCACTGGTTCCCAGGGAGGAGGCACAAAGGGAAGGGGGGTGTAAAGCCTTGGAGGAAGCTTCCTTCCTCACTTGTAAACAGCCCCTGGAAACCCAGGAACCGGAAACAAAATCTCTTGCCCCTGAAAGTCTGCCTCCTAAGGAGCAGAGGGGGGGTAGGAGAAACAAAAGACCCAAACAGACTCAGTTTGAGGAGGAGGTACAGATCTTCCAATTTGAGGGAGAGGGATCCTCAGAAGATCCTGGGAAAAGGATCTTCTCCTTCAGAGATGGGGGAACTCCTCCCAAGGAAAAATGGGCCCCGAGGGATTCCAATCCAGACTGGGGAGATATGGAGACTGAGCTACCGCCGCCCATCATCTCATCCCAGAACCCACAATACCAAAATCCCCTGGTTCAAACCCATCCTGATGACTGCCTCCAAAAAGGGGGGGGGCGGCCCAGAACCGGAGCCAGGGGAACCCACAATGGCTCTGATCTCCAGTTGCCAACTTTTTCTTTCAGATTCCCAAGGCTCTCCACAGAATTCTGCCCAAATCTCTTCGCTAGCGATGTCCAAAACCAGAAAGTTAGCCCACCAGTTGTCCAAAAATGTACATTATCTGTGCCCCCTTGAGGAGAAGGAGGGAAGATACTATGCCCCGGTACAAGTACAGGGGCAGGGTACAATTTTGGCACTGGTGGACACTGGATCTCAAGCTACCCTTCTGTCCAGAAGGGCCTTTGACGAACTGAAAGCAGGAAGGGGAGAGAATTACCAAATTCCTCTCACCTCTCTTCCTGGACAACTGCAGAACTTTGACGGGAAGGAAATTCCCGTTGAGGGGACTGCAGACTTGGACATTAAGATCGGGCGACACAAGGTGAAACACCCGGTCATAGTTGTGACTCCAGAGGGTACCCCTTGTTTACTAGGGAATGACCTCCTGAGAAGGTTGTCACCCCTAATAGATTGTGTAAACAAGGTCCTCTGGACCCAGACTAGCCGACCCATAAAATTAAAACAGAGTGTCAACCATGTTAGTTTAAACGGCACATGCCACATGGTTGAACAAAAATCTGACCAAGTAGAATTTCACTTCCAGAATAACCAAATTCCAGACGGGACAGTAATAGCAGTAGGACAACAGACTGGTGATGGAGGGTCCTCTCTATTTCTGAAAATCAACCTTCCTTCCAATCTAAAGTGGTACTCCACGCTGGAAGGAAACACTCTGAGATTCTATACTAATCCACAATCAGAAACTCCCACTCCTATAGTCCAGAAAGATGTGAAATCAGCTCAGAGCCTGGCTGATATTCAGCAAATTGGAGAGCAGTTGTTCATCCCTGTCCAATTAAATGATGGGAAGGACTCTGTTCTCGCTCGAGTGTGTGTGAACAACGGTAAGAGCTTCATCAGCGAAGCCATGTTCCGCCAACTCCCAAAAGATCCAGCCATTCCCACATTCAAACTGATAGACAAATGGGAAATGGACCTGGAAGCACCTAATTCCAAACAGCTCCTGCCAAGCAGGTGTATGCTCAAAATCTCCATTGGCAACAAGAGCATAGTCCATAATTGTTGGGTCGTGCGAGACGTCACTGCCGCCTTTTACTTAGGCAGTGACATTCTCAATCGCTTTGCCATTAGTTTGGACCTAATAAACTTCAAAGCTTGGTCCCGATTAGCGGATAATCCCATGGGCTTTGATGATCCAGAAAAAGCATTTAGGTCAGCTCAATTGCTACCTTATGCAGTTGAAATTCAGATTAAAGAGGAAGTCACCATCCCAGAAAGGACCCGACAATTCACCCTGGAAGTGAAAGTTAAAAGAGGACAACATTTGCAAAACCCTGATGCTTATATACATCTAAATGCTTCTCTCCAACAGCAAGGGTTGGGGGTAAACCCAACTCCATTAGTCAACATAGAACATGACACCATTCTAATAGAGGTGGATTATTGGAATGGCGGTTGATGACCAACATTTTTCCATCGATTTAGGTAATGAACTGTTAGGGCCAATCCCCAAGGACTGCTTTGACAGTGACAGTGATGACAATACAACACCAGACAGGATTTTTACCCGGCATGGGGGGAACTTCCTGGTGTACACTTCTTGCCCTTATGGTAAGGAAGATGTGACTTGTGACTTCAGGAGGGATGAGGTGATTTTCCAGGTCCATGAGGGCTGCCTTTCCCACCTGAAGCCTCCGGTCCAAATCAGCACTCTGACCAGGGACTACTCCACCCAGCTGGAGGAGGCCGCAGAGATAGCCAAACCAGAAGTCTTTCCAGGCTTCAGGCAGATGGTGGAAGAGAGAGTCAACCTAGCTGATGCCTGTGTGGCTCTGGAACAAAAGCAAAAGTTGAAACAAGTTTTCTTGGATTTCCAAGATCTCTTTGCGGTAGACTCATATGACTGTGGCCGCACCGACATCCACACAACAACAATCCCCACGGACCCTGGCATGACTCCAGTGTTTGTGAAGCAATATCGCTTGCCTCTCGCATCAATGGAGTCCCTTACTGAAATAATTAAGAACCTTGAGTCCCGGGGAATAATCCGTCCAGTCCACAGCACCTTCAATAATCCGGTGCTGGGAATATTGAAGCCAAACGGCCAGTGGAGACTCTGTGCTGACCTTAGGGAGCTCAACAAACGGGTCCATACTTCCCGATGGCCTCTGCCCTACATTGACCAAGGGCTGGCCCAGATCCAGGGGTCACAGGTATTCACTGCAATAGACCTGACCAATGGATACTGGACCGTGCCTTTCAGCAGGGAGGACCAATACAAACTGGCTTTTACCTTTGGGGGCCAGCAGTACACATGGACCCGGACTCCCTTCGGATACCTTAACTCCGGTAATGAGTTCAACATTTTCCTACATAAGGCCATGCCCGACCTGGGTGCGAGGGGTAACCTGGCTTATGTAGATGATGTCCTCATCAAAAGCTCAACTGTAGAGGAACACATAGCGGAGATCCGTTATTTTCTGACACAGTTGAGGGCCGCCGGAGCAAAACTTTCCTTTCAAAAAGCACAGTGGTGAAGAACCCGTGTTAATTTCTTGGGGCATGAGATTACTCCTCAGGGTCTCTGTCCCCAGGAAAAGAAAGTGGAAGCACTTCAGAAACTGAAAGACCCCACAACTCTGCGGGAACTAAGGAGCCTCCTTGGACTGACTAATTACAGCAGAAAGTTCATTGAGGGCTACGCAGCGATCACCAGACCCCTGATTCATCTCCTGAAGGGGGGGGTCAAGTGGGAATGGGGTCCAGAACAAGCCGAGGCAGTAAAACAACTCAAAAGAAGCCTCTCACAAGCGCCCTGCCTAGCTTACCCTGTCAGAAACAAGGAGTTCTTCCTGGAGACGGGGTTCTCTAATACGTGCTTGACGGCAGTATTATACCAAAAGCATGACAAGGTCAATAAAGTAATCTCCTATGCGAGCAAAACTTTATCCTCTGTGGAGGAAAAATTCAACGATTGTGAGAAGGCACTCCTGGCAACGGTGTGGACATTGAAGAATTACCGCCCGTTTATCCAGGGGGAACACATCGTAGTGGAGACTCCACACCAGCCTCTGCAATATCTCCAAAGTGACAGAATCCGGGCCGGAAATGTGAGTAATTCCCGAATTACTTCCTGGATTCTGTCAATGCAAGGCTTTCCTGTGGAGGTCCGATATGGCCAAAACAAGAAGAGTCCCCTCGCGCAAGGTCTGGCTGACTTGCATGATTGCGCCAGAGAAAACTGTCTCGAGGACGAAAGTCTAAAAATCAAGGACAACATGGAGGCATACCTTAATTCCCTACACAAAGTCGTTGAAGAGGACAAGTGTGAGGGAATGCCCACTGTCTATGTGGATGGATGCTCTTACCATGTTGACAACAACGGGGAGAAAGAACTGGTGGCCGCGTAGGGAATGCATGGGTGAATGAGTCCCCAGAACCCTCCGCTGGATACAAAATTGGTCCCCGAAGTAGTCAGGTGGCAGAATTGATGGCTGTGCATCAGGCCATCCTCACTGCTGTCCAGCATCAACTCCACGAACTGGTCATAATCACAGATTCGGATTATGTACGGAACGGGTTCGTGGAGCACCTGGTTAATTGGAAAACCAGAGGCATGTTATGTGCTAACAACAAACCCTTGAAACATGGGAAGTTGATCCAAAACATTGATGATCTGGTCACCTCGAATGAGATGACCATCTATTGGAAAAAGATCAAGGGTCATTCCAAAGTAGAGGGACCAGACAAAACTGGAAACGACTTAGCTGATCAGCTGGCCAAAACCGGGGCCATCCAAGGGGATCTAATTGAGATTGAGTCCCTGTTGGGGGAAATCCAGGTCACTGCTATCACTAGGTCCCAGACAAATGCTCACAACGACCTTTCAATTGCACAATGGAGTAAGGAGACCCCTGATGCTGATTTGATTACCGCTCAGAAGGGGGATCCAATAATTGGTAAATTTTACCAGCACATTGAGGACCCTGTGAACTTTCCCCTGACGGATACCGATTACATTGGGAAAGAGGACCTAAGAGTGTTGATGAAATGTCCAAAAATGTTCCGAATCCAAGACGCTTTGCTGATAAGGAAATCCAAAGCGGGCCACGATCAGTGGGTGGTTCCTACCTCATTCCGAAGCCTGATGTTAAGTCACGCCCATGATGCGGCCACCGCCTGTCATAGGGGGTTTCACACAACATTGGAAATCTTAAGAGAGGTTGCATACTGGCCACACATGGGGCAGGACCTCGACCAATACTTGAAGGGGTGTCTTGTGTGTGCACAATTCCAGCCATCATCCCTCACGCACCGTGCGCCTCTCCAAAAGAGGGGGATGACACTGCCATGGTCAGATTTACAAATCAACTTTGTAGGCCCCGTGATTCGCTCTGCTAGGGGGAATAAGTACATGTTGACTGTGACATGCTTGTTTACCAAGTGGGTGGAATGTCTCCCAGCCCCAAATTGCAAGGCAGAAACCGCAGCTGCCTTGATGATTAACCACATCTTTTCCCGTTTCGGTCTACCTCAAAGGATTGAGTCAGACAGGGGTAGCCACTTCACCAGTGAAGTAATGACAAAGATGTGGGAAATACTGGGGGTCAAAAGGAAGTTGCATATTGCTTACCGGCCAGCTTCTTCTGGGGCAGTAGAGAGATATAACCGAACCATTGTGAGCATACTAAAAAAGTTTGTGGCAGATTCTGGGCCAAGTTGGGATATCCGATTACCTCTGGTCCTAATGGCCATCAGATCTACCCCTTCATCTGCAACCAAAATGTCACCATTTGAGTTGATGACTGGACGCAAGATGGTGCTTCCTCAGCATTTGCTCTACAGAACCCAAGAGCAAACGTTGATAAATGCCTCCACAACTCATGAGTATGTGGAGAATTTAAGGAAACACCTTCAACATGCGTTTGCCTATGCTCAGCAGAATCTAGAAAGATCAGCTGAGAGTATGAAGACCCACTATGACCTGAAAACTTCCAGGAAGGAATATCAGGTGGGGGACCGGGTCTATCTATACAATTTCCAAAGGAACCAGGCCAAACAGCGAACATTTTTGCCTACGTGGAAGGGACCCTTTGAGATTATAGACAAAATCTCCCCTGTGGCCTACAAGATCCGCATCCCCAAAGGCGGTTTGGCAGAGGGGGAAGACAAGTGGGTCCACATTAACCAGTTGAAGTGTTGCCATCCCAGGCACACTCTGCAACAACTGGAGGAATCCTCTGGAATCCTAGAGGGTCCTGTCTCAGATTAATTCAGTTCTAACTTAAAATATCCTATATATCGCCTATCAAATTCTGAGTTTCTCAATGTGGGTGTTTTGGTTTTTGAATGCAAAAAGAAATGTGCATGTTCATATGTTTTGACTATAAATATATATGCCACCCCACTATATCAATGGTGGGGGAAAAATGTCTATGAATAGGTATTGCCGCTCTTCCTTTGTCGTCCTAGGAGAAAGAAAACCTCGAGACTGGCCAAGGAGGACGATCCGGAGACCGGGAGCAGAGACGCGAGGGGCCCGGGGTACCGCCCAATATTCCCATCAGGACCGGCGAGGAGAACTGATCGATCAGTACCGGATGGAGGAAAAGATGCTGAACTGTGCCATTTGCAGAATTGGAAGAAGATTATGCGGATAGACCAGTGCGTGGGTCAAAACCCTTGTGCACCCGACTCCCCATCGACTCAAATTCAAAGGGCAGTCACGTGGGGGGATCTGTTGGGTGTCCTGACCCACGTTTGAGCTATCATGCTGCAACATTTGGTGCTGTGGGCTTAGAAAATCCAAGATGGCCAAAAAGCCCACAAGTGCGCCAGAATCCAGGAGAACCACGCATTTTGTGCGCACACCAAAATGGTTACCTAACTTGCCACCCACCAGTGTAAAGAAAGATCTTTGTTAACAAAATCCACTGTTACTGATGTCAAAAAGTTGCTGAAATCGTGGCTCACCGGACCACTTTAAAGATTCAACCCTTTTGTGGGGTTCCACATAACCATTTTACTGTAAGGAGCCCCATCAAAACAATGTTAAGCAAGGATTTACTACCATGTAAGAACCATTCCTGTTTGGAATGCATTAATCCAAGAAAAATCCCCAAAATGGGTGCATTACCAGTACTCACCACTATCAGAAAGCCGGCGTTTTAAAACAACACCAGACATTTGTGTAAAACTGAATAGATGAACCCAAAGCAGGCCAAAGAAAGACTTACTGAGAGGTGGGTACAATGTAAAGATATATTCTGAAGTGACTTGAAGGTTGATAACAAGACTGGCTGAGCTGGGGATTTCAGCAGTCTAAGTAATTTTGGACTGAAAGACACTAAAAATCTAAATGTTTAAAAGAAATGAGTGACCTACTTTTGAGTGTCACATAGGTTGCAATTGTTTAAATGTCATAGTTTTAAACTTAGAATTAGTATTCTAGCTGCATATGTAAAAATGGTTAATTTTATTTGAATGCAGAAAACTGGGTAACTAAAAGTGACATTAGCTGGGGCCTGGCTTAAGGAACTGAATTCTGCCCACCAGCTACCCCCGACAGGAGATGAGACTTGCACAACAGCTGTGTTCCCAGGCCTAGCTGCCTTTTGCTGCTCCCACCAAAAGGGATATGACAATTCTCTGATTGAATTACCTGGGCTCTGCAGGAAATTGAACAAAGCCCTGTCCTGACTCAGGCAAATGTTTTATTATGGGGGCCGTAAAAGTGGCTTCCTCCTGGAAGGAAAGGGGAGGAGCACTGCCTGTGAGAGCAAGCTGGCTTGGCAGAACTGGAAAAACCAGAAATTCAACCTTGTGCTGGGGGGAAGCCACACCCCTTTGGGGCCAGAACATAACTCTAAAAAGATGGATCATTCATAGAGCGGACTTGTGAAAATTATTTAAATGATACCATAATTCTTGTGATTTTTCTGCCCACATTTTAAGAGGTTTTTAGAACCGGTGGCATGATCTGGGGGCAAGCTAGCAGTTAAGAGGGTATTACTTAAAATGTATGCATGTTAAAAATCTGACACTTCATCAAGTAATGTCCATACTCCTTGCGCACATGTGTATAAATTTGGGGTAATGTCCGATATTACGAAACCAGTTAAAAAGTACAAATGGAGCCATTTCTGAATGCAAGCTCCCAGGAAGAGCAGATTTGGACAGGGTATACCTCCTGTGATATGTGATGGGTGCATGTAATTTTAAACAAATGTGTACCTGTGCAAATATGTCTTTTGGGTCAAAATATAGATTTTGTGTAATTTGACAGGGGTGGGTTCTCTGTACCATAAACAGACCTCATCATGATGACACTTCATTTCATTCCCCCAATCAAGGGGAAGAGGATGAAGTGGCCAATGACAAGTGGAGAGGGGTAGGGCCTAGGAAGCTAGCCTCTCCACCCATTTTCAAAACACATAAAAGCAGACAGTCAGGACAGATAGAGACATTCAGTTCCATCTGCTGCGGGACGCTCTGCCGGGAAAATCCATACTTTACCTCCATCAACCTCCAGAGAGCCAACATAGAGACTTCAATCTATCCACCTTCAGAGACCAAGACTTTACTTCAGAATTTGTAGCAGAGAGGTCAACTACAAGCTAAATCCCTCTTTAGCAGGCCTCAAATCATTGCCACTATTCACAGCCAGGCGAGTTGTTTGAATTCTTTGCAAGAACCCTTGCCATTTGCCAGAGAGCAGTGTTGTATCCAGAGAGAGACCAGCTGAACCGGAGACCACTGTATCCGGACCCACAGACCTGATCAGAACCAGAGACCCAGACCAGACCAGCAGAGTAGAGCTGACCCAGACGCTGTGCGCAGAGACCGTCCGTGGCGAGTGAAGAAAACCTGACCAGATCCGTGGCGAGGCCCATTTATTTCAAAAATATATTGTGAGTACCTAGCAGAACTGTGCAGAACCAATCTCTTAGTTAAAATAATATAATTCAATCTATTTTAATATAACCAGAACTGTCTCCTAACTGTCACCTGTCATTTGCAAAGCTGTCACCTGTCATTTTCTAGTTGCTAGCTGTCACTTGTCTTTTTGAACTTTAAAATTTCAAATCTGAAAAACAACCTTTACCATATCGCTCATATCTCCGTGACCGTTTGTCTTAGAGACTTGCAGTAACTTTCCTCTGAAAGCTGGGAATCGTGGCTTTACAACGAACCTAGAACCGCTTTCCTAACCCCTATACTTTTGCCACAATCGCGAAAGAACGCACTCGCGAATTTTACCGCAATTTGCAAATTTCTCCACGTGTGAAAACAGCAGCTTCTTTGCTTTCCTTGCTAAAAATTCGTTTAACCTGCTAGTTACTCCTAGATCCTTGCTAAAGTGAGCCTGAACTCATCCCAAGTATATTTCACTCACCCTGAACCTCCTAAAGGGAATTAAAACCATTTTCAGCATATTCCTCACTTCATTGCCAGCACATATAAAAGCATGTTGGGCCTGTGTTTCAAACGTCTGTAGTCTAAGCTTGCTGGGGTGAACTGAATTACATTTGATTGCATTTCTGAGAACTGTGTGCTTTCCTTCCATTTCCTTGCATTGCATAAAGGGGGGAGGGGATTGCCAGAGAAAAGTGATTACATTGTTTTGTTGAAATCATATTGAGTATTTTCTGTATTCCATTTTTCATTCAACATTACATCCATCTGAACTTATATAAAGTATTCTCTACCACCTTATTCTTCTGTTCCTATTCACAAGTGTGCTAGTGCCAGACTATCCATTATTGATTACTGCTCAGATTCAGTGTGATATTCAATTATTAATTTATTATAAAGCGTGATATATATATATATATTGTTTAAATTATCAAATAAACCTTTAAACTTGCAAAACAGAACTACTTCTTGGCTCAGTGGGGTCAGGGGGATTCCAAGAGAGGGGTGTTATATAAGGGTAGTCATCCAGAACGCATGAACTGGACATAAAGATATATTAATAAGGGTTTCCATTCAGTATCCCAGACTAGGCATTGACTTAGCTGTAGTGTTGAATTGAATCCTCTTACAAATTGGGGGCTCGAGCGGGACGTTTGGGTTAGATCTACCATTTGTGCAGATTAATACAGCGTGCCAGCTGACCAGATACACATATCCGTTCGGATCACCACGCTGTGTTACGCTGTAAAGCACTCCTCAAAGGAACGCTCTAAGGAAAAGGTCTGTTTTGCAAAAATAAAATACAAACTTCTGTAAGTCAGGAAGGAACTCAAATCTCTAGAATGACGACCTTAGTAGACATGAAAATAGCCAGAGAGCATTTCTTACATAAGCTATTTGTGAGAGGTGAGTGGACTCATCAGGACCAGACGGTCAGGTTGCAAGCAATCACACCCCAGATCACGGAAACAGGGTCAGATATATGGAGAGACCAGGGTCCCTTACATGTGGCCCTGAGTGAACTATATATGTCCTCTAAGGCCAAGGATGAGCACAACAAGATTGCCAGGGTAGCGGCATATTTAAATTTACATATGGGAGCCATGCAGGACAAATGTGCTGAAGGCCAAGATCTGGCGAGTAGGCAACTGCTGGCATTACAGAAGGCCCAATCTGATCTGGACTCTTCTGAGCAGAGGCTGCAGAGGAGCCAGGAGTCAGAAAATGATAGTAGGCAGTATATCATTAAAATAAAAGAGGACATGTATATACTGCAACAGGAAAAGGCTGACCAGGATACTAGACTTCTGGCCCTGCAGAAGGAGCACCAAGACAGTTTGGACTCCTTACTGCAGAGCCAGAAAAAGCTGGAGCAACAATTAGACTTTAACAGGGCATGCACGGAGCAGGTAGCCACCCTGCAAAGTCAGCTAGATAGAATGAAGGCAGAGAGCAACAAGCTGATTTTGAAAGACCTGGATACCCAGGCAGAGTTTGATGAAGAACGCCAGAAAGCTGGTGCCTTTCAAAGGCAGAGGGACAACCTGGCGGCACAAATGCAGGCTCTTAGCCAGGAAAGAGACGCCTTAGGCCAGGAAGTCTGCCATTTAAAAAGAAAAACAGAAGAAAATCACTTGGTCCTCCAGGGGCTGGGTGACCTCCAAAAAGAACACCAGAACTTGTTAGAACACACCAGGAGGGTGGAGGATGCTCTGGCAAGAAAGGAGCAGGCCAATAGGGACACAGCTCAGGAGGTAACCCTCCTGCAGCAAAGACTGGCCCAGTGCTCCAGGACCAATCAGGAGGCACAGAGAGAGATGAGGCTCTCTGCCAGCACAATGATAGACTCCAACAACAGGTAGCGATGCAGGAGAGACTGATAGAGTCTAGTAAGGCCTTAACTGAGGAACTGAAGGCGCAGGCTCTTGCGTTGCAACAGGGAGCGGGGGCGGATAGAGATGAGGTTCGCTGGGAAAGAGAAACTCCTGAGCATAACCCCAGGAGCCCTAGTACCAGAGGCCTTTATCTCTCTCAGTCCCTGGACTCTGCCACCCCCATGTCCCCTGGCGCACATGAGCACAGGGCCACAGGGATGGCAGATTATTATCCAGCCAGAAGCATGGGGCTCATAGGCCAGTACCACCCAGGAATGGAGCGGCGGGCATCCGGGTATGGGCACCCAAGCACAGTGCAATTTGATGGGGAACCCCAGGAGAGTAGGCCCATTAAGGGCATCCTGAAAACCTCTGCCCAGTTAGGTCAGTGGGGGGGTGCCCATCAAATCCTGGCAGCAAGGAGGGATCTGAAGACTCCTCTGAGCGGTACAGGACACAGGAGACCAGGTCCCCACATTCTGCTAGCCATTCCCAGGCTCGCAGAATCCGGGAAAACCTGGAAGAACAGATAGGAACCTCTGGGAGCAGTGCCTCTGAGTCAGAAGATGAATGGACCAGGGTTACCCGGACCAAAAGGGCCAATAAGACAAAAAGGGCCTTGCTTAAGGACCCTTAAAGCAGATTAAGGCAATCAGGAGCGTTATCACGCCTTATCATAAGAACGCCAAGTATTCTGTTTGGGAGCACTTAGAGTTGTTTGAGCGAATGATGGAGACTTTCCTTTTGAAGGACAGCCAAAGCTGTATTCAATATGTAAAGTGGATCTTCTCCCCGGAATACTCCAGTTTCTTTGCGGGGCTGGAGGACCAAAATCATTTAAGATGGTCCACCTATAAGGCGGCCATCTTGAAACATTTTTCTAGAAATCCTCAAGAGGCTCGCAAGGCAGCCTACAATTTACAATGTGGGGAGGATCAGGCCCCACAAGAATTTGTGCAGGAGTTAAAGCGTGCTTTTGCACAGACCACAAGAAGGGTGCGCACGGATAGCAGAGAATTTATTAATACGTTTTTCCATGCCTTGCCAAAATACATAATGACCCAGCTCGTGAGGGATTTTCACGAGAAAAGATCTTTAGACTGGGTCATTGAACAGGCGACCCGGATCTATGAGGTGCAGAAGCCAATAGAAAATAAAAATAATGCGCCCAAAAACCCCAAAGCCAACAACACCCCTGCTGCTGCCAAGGTGGCAGAGGTAAAGGTCACCCCCGTTTTAGAGTTGGAGACGGGGGGGCCTAAAAACCTACCTGCACCTAATAATGCTAGGCCCAGAAGGTCCTCGGGCCAGTCACAGACAGGGAGCCAGGGAGGCAGCCCCACAAATGGGGTCCCTCGCTCTCCTGATTATGTAAGCCCCCGGTACAAGGGAAACAGACCCATCCTGGGTTATGTGTGGACTCCTCCAGCCCAAGGGGGGGGATCCAGCCAAGCACCTAACCCAGAGAACTTCCCTCCCAACTTCTCACAGGAGGGCAGAAACTCACCAAACCCTGGGCAGAACTTCTTCCCCAGGTATCCACCCAACTTCCAGCCCCAATATCATCCATCCTTCTTTCCCCAATTCCCTGAGCCCAGACAACCTAATCCGGGAGAGGCCAAGGGTGGAGGGGTATCCAAATCTTCCCAACCAGGGGTACTACCAAAGAAGGGATAGCTACCCTTCCCGGGATCAGCCCAGGGGAGAAAGGAGGGCCCCGTATCAGCCTGAGCGGGTTTCCCAGTTAGAGCGCCAGGTTCAAAACATGGCGCGGGATCTGGGTCACATACTGAGGGCTCAGCAGAACCCTCAGATCGCCATGCCGGCGCAGAACGCACCCAACTCTGGACCTTGTGCCCCAGAACAATGACGGGGCAGCACCCCGATAACTCACCGGTTCCCAGGGAGGAGGCACAAAGGGAAGGGGGGTGTAAAGCCTTGGAGGAAGCTTCCTTCCTCACTTGTAAACAGCCCCTGGAAACCCAGGAACCGGAAACAAAATCTCTTGCCCCTGAAAGTCTGCCTCCTAAGGAGCAGAGGGGGGGTAGGAGAAACAAAAGACCCAAACAGACTCAGTTTGAGGAGGAGGTACAGATCTTCCAATTTGAGGGAGAGGGATCCTCAGAAGATCCTGGGAAAAGGATCTTCTCCTTCAGAGATGGGGGAACTCCTCCCAAGGAAAAATGGGCCCCAAGGGATTCCAATCCAGACTGGGGAGATATGGAGACTGAGCTACCGCCGCCCATCATCTCATCCCAGAACCCACAATACCAAAATCCCCTGGTTCAAACCCATCCTGATGACTGCCTCCAAAAAGGGGGGGCGGCCCAGAACCGGAGCCAGGGGAACCTACAATGGCTCTGATCTCCAGTTGCCAACTTTTTCTTTCAGATTCCCAAGGCTCTCCACAGAATTCTGCCCAAATCTCTTCGCTAGCGATGTCCAAAACCAGAAAGTTAGCCCACCAGTTGTCCAAAAATGTGCATTATCTGTGCCCCCTTGAGGAGAAGGAGGGAAGATACTATGCCCCGGTACAAGTACAGGGGCAGGGTACAATTTTGGCACTGGTGGACACTGGATCTCAAGCTACCCTTCTGTCCAGAAGGGCCTTTGACGAACTGAAAGCAGGAAGGGGAGAGAATTACCAAATTCCTCTCACCTCTCTTCCTGGACAACTGCAGAACTTTGACGGGAAGGAAATTCCCGTTGAGGGGACTGCAGACTTGGACATTAAGATCGGGCGACACAAGGTGAAACACCCGGTCATAGTTGTGACTCCAGAGGGTACCCCTTGTTTACTAGGGAATGACCTCCTGAGAAGGTTGTCACCCCTAATAGATTGTGTAAACAAGGTCCTCTGGACCCAGACTAGCCGACCCATAAAATTAAAACAGAGTGTCAACCATGTTAGTTTAAACGGCACATGCCACATGGTTGAACAAAAATCTGACCAAGTAGAATTTCACTTCCAGAATAACCAAATTCCAGACGGGACAGTAATAGCAGTAGGACAACAGACTGGTGATGGAGGGTCCTCTCTATTTCTGAAAATCAACCTTCCTTCCAATCTAAAGTGGTACTCCACGCTGGAAGGAAACACTCTGAGATTCTATACTAATCCACAATCAGAAACTCCCACTCCTATAGTCCAGAAAGATGTGAAATCAGCTCAGAGCCTGGCTGATATTCAGCAAATTGGAGAGCAGTTGTTCATCCCTGTCCAATTAAATGATGGGAAGGACTCTGTTCTCGCTCGAGTGTGTGTGAACAACGGTAAGAGCTTCATCAGCGAAGCCATGTTCCGCCAACTCCCAAAAGATCCAGCCATTCCCACATTCAAACTGATAGACAAATGGGAAATGGACCTGGAAGCACCTAATTCCAAACAGCTCCTGCCAAGCAGGTGTATGCTCAAAATCTCCATTGGCAACAAGAGCATAGTCCATAATTGTTGGGTCGTGCGAGACGTCACTGCCGCCTTTTACTTAGGCAGTGACATTCTCAATCGCTTTGCCATTAGTTTGGACCTAATAAACTTCAAAGCTTGGTCCCGATTAGCGGATAATCCCATGGGCTTTGATGATCCAGAAAAAGCATTTAGGTCAGCTCAATTGCTACCTTATGCAGTTGAAATTCAGATTAAAGAGGAAGTCACCATCCCAGAAAGGACCCGACAATTCTCCCTGGAAGTGAAAGTTAAAAGAGGACAACATTTGCAAAACCCTGATGCTTATATACATCTAAATGCTTCTCTCCAACAGCAAGGGTTGGGGGTAAACCCAACTCCATTAGTCAACATAGAACATGACACCATTCTAATAGAGGTGGATAACAGCGACTTAAAGAGTATTACTCTAGCCGCAGGCACCATTATTGGAATGGCGGTTGATGACCGACATTTTTCCATCGATTTAGGTAATGAACTGTTAGGGCCAATCCCCAAGGACTGCTTTGACAGTGACAGTGATGACAATACAACACCAGACAGGATTTTTACCCGGCATGGGGGGAACTTCCTGGTGTACACTTCTTGCCCTTATGGTAAGGAAGATGTGACTTGTGACTTCAGGAGGGATGAGGTGATTTTCCAGGTCCATGAGGGCTGCCTTTCCCACCTGAAGCCTCCGGTCCAAATCAGCACTCTGACCAGGGACTACTCCACCCAGCTGGAGGAGGCCGCAGAGATAGCCAAACCAGAAGTCTTTCCAGGCTTCAGGCAGATGGTGGAAGAGAGAGTCAACCTAGCTGATGCCTGTGTGGCTCTGGAACAAAAGCAAAAGTTGAAACAAGTTTTCTTGGATTTCCAAGATCTCTTTGCGGTAGACTCATATGACTGTGGCCGCACCGACATCCACACAACAACAATCCCCACGGACCCTGGCATGACTCCAGTGTTTGTGAAGCAATATCGCTTGCCTCTCGCATCAATGGAGTCCCTTACTGAAATAATTAAGAACCTTGAGTCCCGGGGAATAATCCGTCCAGTCCACAGCACCTTCAATAATCCGGTGCTGGGAATATTGAAGCCAAACGGCCAGTGGAGACTCTGCGCTGACCTTAGGGAGCTCAACAAACGGGTCCATACTTCCCGATGGCCTCTGTCCTACATTGACCAAGGGCTGGCCCAGATCCAGGGGTCACAGGTATTCACTGCAATAGACCTGACCAATGGATACTGGACCGTGCCTTTCAGCAGGGAGGACCAATACAAACTGGCTTTTACCTTTGGGGGCCAGCAGTACACATGCACCCGGACTCCCTTCGGATACCTTAACTCCGGTAATGAGTTTAACATTTTCCTACATAAGGCCATGCACGACCTGGGTGCGAGGGGTAACCTGGCTTATGTAGATGATGTCCTCATCAAAAGCTCAACTGTAGAGGAACACATAGCGGAGATCCGTTATGTTCTGACACAGTTGAGGGCCGCCGGAGCAAAACCTTCCTTTCAAAAAGCACAGTGGTGAAGAACCCGTGTTAATTTCTTGGGGCATGAGATTACTCCTCAGGGTCTCTGTCCCCAGGAAAAGAAAGTGGAAGCACTTCAGAAACTGAAAGACCCCACAACTCTGCGGGAACTAAGGAGCCTCCTTGGACTGACTAATTACAGCAGAAAGTTCATTGAGGGCTACGCAGAGATCACCAGACCCGTGATTCATCTCCTGAAGGGGGGGGTCAAGTGGGAATGGGGTCCAGAACAAGCCGAGGCAGTAAAACAACTCAAAAGAAGCCTCTCACAAGCGCCCTGCCTAGCTTACCCTGTCAGAAACAAGGAGTTCTTCCTGGAGACGGGGTTCTCTAATACGTGCTTGACGGCAGTATTATACCAAAAGCATGACAAGGTCAATAAAGTAATCTCCTATGCGAGCAAAACTTTATCCTCTGTGGAGGAAAAATTCAACGATTGTGAGAAGGCACTCCTGGCAACGGTGTGGACATTGAAGAATTACCGCGCGTTTATCCAGGGGGAACACATCGTAGTGGAGACTCCACACCAGCCTCTGCAATATCTCCAAAGTGACAGAATCCGGGCCGGAAATGTGAGTAATTCCCGAATTACTTCCTGGATTCTGTCAATGCAAGGCTTTCCTGTGGAGGTCCGATATGGCCAAAACAAGAAGAGTCCCCTCGCGCAAGGTCTGGCTGACTTGCATGATTGCGCCAGAGAAAACTGTCTCGAGGACGAAAGTCTAAAAATCAAGGACAACATGGAGGCATACCTTAATTCCCTACACAAAGTCTTTGAAGAGGACAAGTGTGAGGGAATGCCCACTGTCTATGTGGATGGATGCTCTTACCATGTTGACAACAACGGGGTGAAAGAACTGGTGGCCGCGTAGGGAATGCATGGGTGAATGAGTCCCCAGAACCCTCCGCTGGATACAAAATTGGTCCCCGAAGTAGTCAGGTGGCAGAATTGATGGCTGTGCATCAGGCCATCCTCACTGCTGTCCAGCATCAACTCCACGAACTGGTCATAATCACAGATTCGGATTATGTACGGAACGGGTTCGTGGAGCACCTGGTTAATTGGAAAACCAGAGGCATGTTATGTGCTAACAACAAACCCTTGAAACATGGGAAGTTGATCCAAAACATTGATGATCTGGTCACCTCGAATGAGATGACCATCTATTGGAAAAAGATCAAGGGTCATTCCAAAGTAGAGGGACCAGACAAAACTGGAAACGACTTAGCTGACCAGCTGGCCAAAACCGGGGCCATCCAAGGGGATCTAATTGAGATTGAGTCCCTGTTGGGGGAAATCCAGGTCACTGCTATCACTAGGTCCCAGACAAATGCTCACAACGACCTTTCAATTGCACAATGGAGTAAGGAGACCCCTGATGCTGATTTGATTACCGCTCAGAAGGGGGATCCAATAATTGGTAAATTTTACCAGCACATTGAGGACCCTGTGAACTTTCCCCTGACGGATACCGATTACATTGGGAAAGAGGACCTAAGAGTGTTGATGAAATGTCCAAAAATGTTCCGAATCCAAGACGGTTTGCTGATAAGGAAATCCAAAGCGGGCCACGATCAGTGGGTGGTTCCTACCTCATTCCGAAGCCTGATGTTAAGTCACGCCCATGATGCGGCCACCGCCGGTCATAGGGGGTTTCACACAACATTGGAAATCTTAAGAGAGGTTGCATACTGGCCATACATGGGGCAGGACCTCGACCAATACTTGAAGGGGTGTCTTGTGTGTGCACAATTCCAGCCATCATCCCTCACGCACCGTGCGCCTCTCCAAAAGAGGGGGATGACACTGCCATGGTCAGATTTACAAATCAACTTTGTAGGCCCCGTGATTCGCTCTGCTAGGGGGAATAAGTACATGTTGACTGTGACATGCTTGTTTACCAAGTGGGTGGAATGTCTCCCAGCCCCAAATTGCAAGGCAGAAACCGCAGCTGCCTTGATGATTAACCACATCTTTTCCCGTTTCGGTCTACCTCAAAGGATTGAGTCAGACAGGGGTAGCCACTTCACCAGTGAAGTAATGACAAAGATGTGGGAAATACTGGGGGTCAAAAGGAAGTTGCATATTGCTTACCGGCCAGCTTCTTCTGGGGCAGTAGAGAGATATAACCGAACCATTGTGAGCATACTAAAAAAGTTTGTGGCAGATTCTGGGCCAAGTTGGGATATCCGATTACCTCTGGTCCTAATGGCCATCAGATCTACCCCTTCATCTGCAACCAAAATGTCACCATTTGAGTTGATGACTGGACGCAAGATGGTGCTTCCTCAGCATTTGCTCTACAGAACCCAAGAGCAAACGTTGATAAATGCCTCCACAACTCATGAGTATGTGGAGAATTTAAGGAAACACCTTCAACATGCGTTTGCCTATGCTCAGCAGAATCTAGAAAGATCAGCTGAGAGTATGAAGACCCACTATGACCTGAAAACTTCCAGGAAGGAATATCAGGTGGGGGACCGGGTCTATCTATACAATTTCCAAAGGAACCAGGCCAAACAGCGAACATTTTTGCCTACGTGGAGGGGACCCTTTGAGATTATAGACAAAATCTCCCCTGTGGCCTACAAGATCCGCATCCCCAAAGGCGGTTTGGCAGAGGGGGAAGACAAGTGGGTCCACATTAACCAGTTGAAGTGTTGCCATCCCAGGCACACTCTGCAACAACTGGAGGAATCCTCTGGAATCCTAGAGGGTGCTGTCTCAGATTAATTCAGTTCTAACTTAAAATATCCTATATATCGCCTATCAAATTCTGAGTTTCTCAATGTGGGTGTTTTGGTTTTTGAATGCAAAAAGAAATGTGCATGTTCATATGTTTTGACTATAAATATATATGCCACCCCACTATATCAATGGTGGGGGAAAAATGTCTATGAATAGGTATTGCCGCTCTTCCTTTGTCGTCCTAGGAGAAAGAAAACCTCGAGACTGGCCAAGGAGGACGATCCGGAGACCGGGAGCAGAGACGCGAGGGGCCCGGGGTACCGCCCAATATTCCCATCAGGACCGGCGAGGAGAACTGATCGATCAGTACCGGATGGAGGAAAAGATGCTGAACTGTGCCATTTGCAGAATTGGAAGAAGATTATGCGGATAGACCAGTGCGTGGGTCAAAACCCTTGTGCACCCGACTACCCATCGACTCAAATTCAAAGGGCAGTCACGTGGGGGGATCTGTTGGGTGTCCTGACCCACGTTTGAGCTATCATGCTGCAACATTTGGTGCTGTGGGCTTAGAAAATCCAAGATGGCCAAAAAGCCCACAAGTGCGCCAGAATCCAGGAGAACCACGCATTTTGTGCGCACACCAAAATGGTTACCTAACTTGCCACCCACCAGTGCAAAGAAAGATCTTTGTTAACAAAATCCACTGTTACTGATGTCAAAAAGTTGCTGAAATCGTGGCTCACCGGACCACTTTAAAGATTCAACCCTTTTGTGGGGTTCCACATAACCATTTTACTGTAAGGAGCCCCATCAAAACAATGTTAAGCAAGGATTTACTACCATGTAAGAACCATTCCTGTTTAGAATGCATTAATCCAAGAAAAATCCCCAAAATGGGTGCATTACCAGTACTCACCACTATCAGAAAGCCGGCGTTTTAAAACAACACCAGACATTTGTGTAAAACTGAATAGATGAACCCAAAGCAGGCCAAAGAAAGACTTACTGAGAGGTGGATACAATGTAAAGTTATATTCTGAAGTGACTTGAAGGTTGATAACAAGACTGGCTGAGCTGGGGATTTCAGCAGTCTAAGTAATTTTGGACTGAAAGACACTAAAAATCTAAATGTTTAAAAGAAATGAGTGACCTACTTTTGAGTGTCACATAGGTTGCAATTGTTTAAATGTCAGAGTTTTAAACTTAGAATTAGTATTCTAGCTGCATATGTAAAAATGGTTAATTTTATTTGAATGCAGAAAACTGGGTAACTAAAAGTGACATTAGCTGGGGCCTGGCTTAAGGAACTGAATTCTGCCCACCAGCTACCCCCGACAGGAGATGAGACTTGCACAACAGCTGTGTTCCCAGGCCTAGCTGCCTTTTGCTGCTCCCACCAAAAGGGATATGACAATTCTCTGATTGAATTACCTGGGCTCTGCAGGAAATTGAACAAAGCCCTGTCCTGACTCAGGCAAATGTTTTATTATGGGGGCCGTAAAAGTGGCTTGCTCCTGGAAGGAAAGGGGAGGAGCACTGCCTGTGAGAGCAAGCTGGCTTGGCAGAACTGGAAAAACCAGAAATTCAACCTTGTGCTGGGGGGAAGCCACACCCCTTTGGAGCCAGAACATAACTCTAAAAAGATGGATCATTCATAGAGCGGACTTGTGAAAATTATTTAAATGATACCATAATTCTTGTGATTTTTCTGCCCACATTTTAAGAGGTTTTTAGAACCGGTGGCATGATCTGGGGGCAAGCTAGCAGTTAAGAGGGTATTACTTAAAATGTATGCATGTTAAAAATCTGACATTTCATCAAGTAATGTCCATACTCCTTGCGCACATGTGTATAAATTTGGGGTAATGTCCGATATTACGAAACCAGTTAAAAAGTACAAATGTTGCCATTTCTGAATGCAAGCTCCCAGGAAGAGCAGATTTGGACAGGGTATACCTCCTGTGATATGTGATGGGTGCATGTAATTTTAAACAAATGTGTACCTGTGCAAATATGTCTTTTGGGTCAAAATATAGATTGTGTGTAATTTGACAGGGGTGGGTTCTCTGTACCATAAACAGGCCTCATCATGATGACACTTCATTTCATTCCCCCAATCAAGGAGAAGAGGATGAAGTGGCCAATGACAAGTGGAGAGGGGTACGGCCTAGGAAGCTAGCCTCTCCACCCATTTTCAAAACACATAAAAGCAGACAGTCAGGACACATAGAGACATTCAATTCCATCTGCTGCGGGACGCTCTGCCAGGAAAATCCATACTTTACCTCCATCAACCTCCAGAGAGCCAACATAGAGACTTCAATCTATCCACCTTCAGAGACCAAGACTTTACTTCAGAATTTGTAGCAGAGAGGTCAACTACAAGCTAAATCCCTCTTTAGCAGGCCTCAAATCATTGCCACTATTCACAGCCAGGCGAGTTGTTTGAATTCTTTGCAAGAACCCTTGCCATTTGCCAGAGAGCAGTGTTGTATCCAGAGAGAGACCAGCTGAACCGGAGACCGCTGTATCTGGACCCACAGACCTGATCAGAACCAGAGACCCAGACCAGACCAGCAGAGTAGAGCTGACCCAGACGCTGTGCGCAGAGACCGTCCGTGGCGAGTGAAGAAAACCTGACCAGATCCGTGGCGAGGCCCATTTATTTCAAAAATATATTGTGAGTACCTAGCAGAACTGTGCAGAACCAATCTCTTAGTTAAAATAATAGAATTCAATCTATTTTAATCTAACCAGAACTGTCTCCTAACGGTCACCTGTCATTTGCAAAGCTGTCACCTGTCATTTTCTAGTTGCTAGCTGTCACTTGTCTTTTTGAACTTTAAAATTTCAAATCTGAAAAACGACCTTTACCATATCGCTCATATCTCCGTGACCGTTTGTCTTAGAGACTTGCAGTAACTTTCCTCTGAAAGCTGGGAATCGTGGCTTTACAACGAACCTAGAACCGCTTTCCTAACCCCTAGACTTTTGCCACAATCGCGAAAAACGCACTCGCGAATTTTACCGCGATTTGCAAATTTCTCCACGTGTGAAAACAGCAGCTTCTTTGCTTTCCTTGCTAAAAATGTGTTTAACCTGCTAGTTACTCCTAGATCCTTGCTAAAGTGAGCCTGAACTCATCCCAAGTATATTTCACTCCCCCTGAACCTCCTAAAGGGAATTAAAACCATTTTCAGCATATTCCTCACTTCATTGCCAGCACATATAAAAGCATTTTGGGCCTGTGTTTCAAACGTCTGCAGTCTAAGCTTGCTGGGGTGAACTGAATTACATTTGATTGCATTTCTGAGAACTGTGTGCTTTCCTTCCATTTCCTTGCATTGCATAAAGGGGGGAGGGGATTGCCAGAGAAAAGTGATTACATTGTTTTGTTGAAATCATATTGAGTATTTTCTGTATTGCATTTTTCATTCAACATTACATCCATCTGAACTTATATAAAGTATTCTCTACCACCTTATTCTTCTGTTCCTATTCACAAGTGTGCTAGTGCCAGACTATCCATTATTGATTACTGCTCAGATTCAGTGTGATATTCAATTATTAATTTATTATAAAGCGTGATATATATATATATATATATATATTGTTTAAATTATCAAATAAACCTTTAAACTTGCAAAACAGAACTACTTCTTGGCTCAGTGGGGTCAGGGGGATTCCAAGAGAGGGGTGTTATATAGGGGTAGTCATCCAGAACGCATGAACTGGACATAAAGATATATCAATAAGGGTTTCCATTCAGTATCCCAGACTAGGCATTGACTTAGCTGTAGTGTTGAATTGAATCCTCTTACAGATTCCAGAATATGTTTAGTAATTGCTAACCTCGAGTACTACAACCCATGTAATTGTGCACCTAAGAGCCAGAATACCAGGAAAGTAAATACTAACTCACAAGACTTCAAAGCATACAGTAATACATATTGCAATCAGGAGACCACCAGAAGGGCAACCATCAATTTGACGGTTTGCTTAAGAAGAGATCTGAGTAAATCCATCCAGATATATCTCAGTCTGGAGCCACGTCTCCTGGAAAAGAACAAAATCGAACTCAGAGAAAATCTGCAGTCTTATGTCCTTATGTCCAAATGACATATGTCAGGTCCGCAATCTTGACTGGCGCAGAGGCAGCACAAACTCATGCCTCCCCATTGGGTCTTGGCACTTGGGACTAGTATGAACCACAGACTAACGGCAAACCTCCGGGGAAAGAGGGTTAGGGTCTGTAGATTGGATGGATAGAAGGATGCAGGATAACCGGAAAGAGGATTATGGAGAGGTTGTGGATAGGCTCGGGGGAATTTGGGTAACATGCTCCTCAGCTCCTGTTGCTGGCCTTCTTGTGCTTGGTATCTCCGACCTGTTACTCATGCACTCACCTCAAACAAGCAAACATTAAATGCCCAACATCATTGGAAGCCTTTGGGTTGGAGCTTCTAACCAATATGAGCCTTTGCCTGAGGCTCTAAAACCATGAAAGTATACTCTGCTGGGAGCGTTCAACACAAGCTCAAACAGAGACCAATTGCACTTCCCTACATTGCGCTAACTGGTTTGCATATGACACACTAAGAAACACTAAGTAGGGATAGCATGCACATTGCACAAAAAAACGCTAGATATCACTGGCAATATGTGAAACCAGAACCAACATGCACTGCTCAGCGCACGTGAAACAAGTTAAATACACTTAGCTGTGGTTTGCTGTCCAGCGCTCCCCATGGGCGGTCAGTAAGGACTGAGTGTTCTAGACGTGCTGCGCTGGAAAATACCAAAACAAAATAAGAAGGAGCAGCAGATGCGTAATGTAACACTGCTTTGTGTTTTGTTACATGCGTTCTTCCGATAGCACTCTCCGGTTGCACATGGCTTGGAGTTGAATCACTCCGAGCTCCTAACACGTTCTAACGTGATCTCCCATTGCTACACGGAGACCACATGGCCTGAGGTTACCTTCATCCATGTCCGAGTTGAATTAGGGTTTTCATTCACATCCCATATGCGAGCTGTCATGCGGGTTAGTCTCTGCCACTCATTGCAGTCTTTACCGCGTAGAAATCATGCCCCCAGGCGGTCATTAAACAGTTAATCCTCGGTCTTCCTTTATAGCATGACTCATCCACTTAACTGTATGGTTGCGCGGGACCTGGGAGATTAGCAGGCGGGTTCTTGCCCCGCATTGGCATGCCTTTCTGCAGCTCCACTGGAGACCTACGTCCTCCTCGAGAGCCGGAATAGCAAGCACGTTAAGGCGGGCGAGGCCCGCGCATGCGCACTCCGCTGGGTGTGGCTTTTCCCTTTCCGGCAGGCCAATGGAGCACACAGCCTGCTGGGAAGTGTAGTTCCCTCACGTTTCTGTGTTCCTGGGGGTTCTGCCTGCAACAAGCAATAGCCTCCTTGAATAGCATGTAGAAGGCCTAAGCAGGGGTTTGGCAGCATAAAGCTGCTTATTGAGGGTCTGTACTTGGCCCATGATGCTATTTACACAACCAGCCCTGACAGCATAGGACCCCGTGTGTTTCAACTTATGAGCTTGATTTTATCTTTTACCTAAAGTTTTTTCAGAGACATTCATATGATAAAAAAACCTCAGTAGTAATGTCCAAAAGTAAGGACAGTATCATAGAATTGCCATCTTTAACAACAACTACACCTGTTGATTTTGGGTCAGGTCCTTCCAAATGAGGTATCAGATCACTTAATGACGAAGTGGACCTCCCACCAGTCACCAGTCTAGATGAGCAAATTTCGGTTTTGAGGCAATGGTGGAAGAGTTAAAAACACCTCGACTCCAAGCTTTTTCAAGTCTGATGGTGATGAAGCAAAGGCTTTAACGCCTTCATTAGATTTCAGTATCAATACCACAATTTATGTTTTGTTCTCATAAAGAAATGATAATCTATCAATGTCATTAGAAGAGAGAAAATAGACATCTGAGATCTTTTTAGTATTGGTAAGGATGTTACTGCGATTCAAAGGCTGTTGTCCTTTGTGTTGGTTAAGTTGTTTGAACCACAATTTAGGAGCGGAAAAAGGCTTAATTAACACTGGTAATTCAAGTGGGTTAGGAATTTCTATAGATGTTGAAGCTAAGCAGCTGTTAACTGCCTTTAAGACCGTTGGAAGAGGCAAACCTGGAGTCGATTGAGGTGTTAGATCAGTCTTCGCTGATTTATCTATCACTTTAAACTGTTTTGTTCTGCAAAATATGGGAGCTCATTTTACTGGTTTGGCCAATGGAGGTTCTTCTGATTCTGGTGTGTCAGTTTGGGAGGACTTTGTAAATTTTGATCTAGAGTTATTTTGTTCCAGGGCCAAAGAAGTGCCAGGTCCCAATTCCAACGCCACTTGAGTCTGTACATCTTCAGTTACCTGTGACTGGGCTTTTCTTGCATTCAATTTCACTCCTTGCAACATTTTAGACTTTTTGTCATTTTCAAGTGTAATATTATCAAGAGCTTTGAAAAAGTTCTTCTCTACAGCTATCTTAGGCGTGCCGCTTTCAGAGTAAACTTTTTGGTTTTGCTGAAGGACCACATCATTGATTGTATTTTTTGGCTTTTTAAGATTTTTTTTTTATGTTTCCTTTTTTGAGGTATCATTATTAGTGAGGGGCTGATCAACAGCCAATGCTGACTCAAGGGCCGGTCTCAGAGAAGCAGTGCTACCCATGGAGACCTCATCCAAGATAGCTTGTTCATCAACCTTCTGCGCCAGTTGAATACATTCTTCCATAACAGATAAAGATAATGGGGTATCATCGTCAAAAGACGGCTCATGAAGAGTTGGTGTTGTTAAAACCTCTATAATAGATTCAGCATTATTTTTAGCCAAAAAAGGTAGATTTAATTTCAGACCATATCCGGTCATTGTTCATTTTGTAGGAATTAAAGTCTTTAACTGTGTTGTTATTACTATCTGTGTGTTTCTTGTCTTTCATAGAAATTTGTGTCACAATTTGTTGGAACTGGTTGAGCATAGATCCATTCAGACCAGTTAGCGATGAATCACAATTTCTTACTTCATTGGTAAGTTCCATAATGATACCTAAATAAGCATGGACTTCGTATTTCAATGAAACAAAGACGTTAACCAAGGAATTAAGCACAAAACTCCAAGCTGAAAGTGTGGTGTCTTGAGAGTTAGGAGATTCAGATAAATTATTTTTATCAGCAGATTTATTTCTGCAATGAGGATCCACATGTGTATTTCTCCTACTCTTTCTTTTCCTTTCTTTCAAATTATCGAATGCGTGGGCGGACCCACGCAGGCGCTTCCCCATCCAAAAGGATTATGTGCACCTACCCCACCAATCTGACACACAGCCCTCACATTCTCATAACTCCTCCCACCGCCCTGTCTGCCCCACAAAATCTAGCAGCACACTGCTCCTCTCCCTGCCTCTCACCCCGACTACTCCCAGCAAAGCCTTCCCACTCAGTTCCGCCACTCCCAGCACAGACAACCAAACCCTCATCAACTCTCTCTCCTCAACATGCCTCTCATACGCAAGCAAAAAATGTCCCACAGTCTCAGGCACCCCACACACCGCACAGTCCCTCGACTCACGCTTCCCCACTCGAAACAGAATGTCATTCAGCCCCACATGCCCTATCCTCAACCGGTTCAGCATCACCTCCTCCCTCCTCCTCCATTCCAGTTTCCCTGCATTCACCTTCACAGACACTTTCTCGCGAACACCAAACATCCACCTGCCCTTCACCCCACTCTCCCACCTCTCCTGCCACTCACCCATAACCCGCTTCACCACCACAGTCTTCACCTCATCCACACTCAAAGGTATCCTCACATCAACCGCTCTTCTCCTCATACCCGCACCTGCCTCCAAATCCACCAACTCATTACCCAAAATGCCACTGTGACTGGGGACCCACGCCAACTCCAGATCCATCCCCCCACACACTGATCAATCTTCCTCCTGATGTCCAAAATCACATCCTTCCTATCACCATCCTCTGCCACAATCGCCTGAAACCCACTCAATGAATCCGAAAACACCACCACCTTCTCAAACCCCAACTCGCACACCCTATCACTCGCCAATGCAATCTCCACCAACTCAGCCGTACAAATCGACACGTCATTCGTCAGTCGCCCCACTTTATACTCCCCAGTGCTTTCCAGATAAAACGCCATACCCACTCTCCCAGACACAGGATCCTTCGAACCATCCGTGAACACCTTACACCCTTCATTTCCTGCCACATACGCCTGACCCAAAGCCTTGATCTCACCCCGCAAACCCCGCTTCTTCGACACCACACTCGCCAACTCCAAACACACCTTTGGAGACCCCATCATCCACATCGGCCATCTCACCAAATCCGTGCCCGTCACAGCCAACAACTCGCCCACACCCCACTGCACCCCCTTCTCCCACATGTGAAATCCCAAAGTGCCTCCCTTCCTCCTCCACCGGTCCCTATAATTTCTCATACTCGTATGCTGGCCTAGGTCAAATCTTGAACAGTGTGGTGTGGTGTGGCGTGGTGGACAAGGACGGAGAACAGAGAGCATTGTCTTGTTGATCATAGTTCACTTTATTGGCATGGCCTTTATTATTGTCAGAGACTGATTGTGTTTCACAGGATAAATCAAAACGTCTGTGAGGGACATAAGAACCAGGGTCAGGCTGTTGATTTTGTTGAATAGGGCTGACTGCCTATGATACATTGTCCAATTCATTCAGACTCCAAGATATTTGGTTTTTTTTGTACGAGATGATGAATATGACGCTTCATTGAAGAAGTTGAAATCGTGTAATCCAAAATTTGAGGTAAACTATTTTTAACTGAGTGGCGAATGATGAGTGCAGATGTGAGAGCTCCTCTGGTACCCTAAATACTGGCACACAGGACGTTTGTGGCACTCTCTCAGAGACCAAACCATGTACGTCCAATTGAATATCTACTGTTAAAGCAGAAATAACTGCTGGCGTATAACAGCCATCAGCACAATCAACTGCTCGTCCGTTTCAGGGGTTTGCAAGTCATCCTTAAGGATGGTGCTTTGCCAATTGTACCGTTTCTTTTTAAATGATATTAAATATGATATGATATGATATGGCATTTATAACGTGCCTATACACAAGTGTTTCAAGGTGCAACGATGCAAGGGAGGGGGAACAGAGGGGAGACAGACAACGATCACACTAGGCCAGGTGTCAATCAGATCGCGCAAGTGCATGGGAAAGGGGTTGGGGGAAGTGCGGGCGGGAGGGTGAGGGGACAGGGTAGTACACGGGATAATAGAATAAATAACAATAAGTAAAAGTACGGCCAGCAGGTGGCGAGTGCAAAGGAAAGTGCAGACATCAGGTGTCAAGTGCTGGTAGTGGGACTGTAGGGATACAGAAAACAGTCCGCAAGAGCGGGCTTTGCCACAAATTGACAAAGCAACCACAGAAGAATGAATCTTCCAACAATCGGATCTCACCGAGACTAAAAAACGAAGGCGTGTAGTACACACAAATGCAGTGCACATGCAATGCCGACATGCTGCTCGGTGTCCACAAGGTATATAATTACGCTCTCAAATGGGGCTCAAGGGCACGCTCTGTGACTGACAGTCACCCCACTGAGGCTAAAAATGTTCACTCTCATAGGCGATACACTTCAAGTAATTGCTGAGACCTAAGTTGATAGATGGAGGTCAACATGAACACCAACGTGTTTACCGAACTCAGGACTCAGTGAGACGCACGAGGCTCAAAGGCACAGTATGCCCGCAGTCACGGCAGCTATATTAGATAGATAATACACTGTTTATGAATCACATCCAATTCAGTCATGCCAAATTCAAAAAGCGAAGGGGGCTGGGGGGCGTTGGTGGTTAGACTGATCCAATAACGTTCTACTTCTTACTTCTGATTGCAAGCTCCACAGCCGAACACAGTCTAACACTTCACTACGCTGCTTCGCTTGGTAGCACATAGCTTTTGAGCTGTAAGAGGGCAGCCCTCTTAAAGATATAGCTTACCACTTCTCGCCAACACCGGAGGACAGAAGCACATTGAGAATGGGCTCAGCTCCTCAGCAGCAATAGCGTTCGGAGTCAGGATTCAGTCTAAAACTTTCGTACGCTTCGCTACACTTCGCTTGGTAGCAGGTAGCACATCGTTTTTGAGCTGTGACTTTCGTACACTTTGCTAGGTAGTAATAGCATACGAGGAGAGACAAACAGCCTGTAGGTGTGGTATGGTTATGTGCCCACCCTTTGACTGAGCATGGTCATACTAATGCCTATGGTCAATCCTACCCAGTTCCTGCCACTCCCCACCCAAAACCCCTATGCATGGGTACTCGTTTTGCTCACTTTAATCAAGCCTTACCACAAACGTTTGCACTGGTGCCTGCCAGTTTTTGTCCAAGCAGTCTTCTGAGAGTTAATGACGTAATTGGAGTTGTAAACCCACTACCAGTTTAATAAAAATGTTTTACCATCTCTGCTTGCAGCCACTTGATTCATAAGCACTCTGTTTGTGCTTCACTGAAGTCCTGTTAAAAACAAGCATTGGCAAAGCCAACAGTTTTGTCTTGTATATAAATATTAGGCATTTGACAGACACTGACTGCTATTAGATTCCAAGGCACACACACCATTTTGCACCTGCTACCATAAATGGTCAGTTAATATCACTATGGGTATGCCTGGCAGCTGCCTTTCCCATGCCTGAACAAAAGCTCAAATTGCTGTTAAGTCATTCGTCATTAGATGCAGAAAGCTCACCAATGCTTTTACCTGTGCAACACGGCTGATTCAATCAGTAGAGCTACTAGGATTGCCATAGCTACGGTAATTGTCAATGGGTAGGTGGGGCATTGGGGAATAATTAACGTGATTGATGTGATTGTTCGTATTCCTTTTAACAAAGATTCCCGCATCGTGTTTACACAATAAACACCTCAGTAAAAATGGTGTAAGAAATCTCTTACTAAAATGTAGACGGAAGGGAATAACAACATAATGAACTCTGCATTCGTACAATAAACAGTGAAGACAGAAAGAGGGTAATTCGAGAATATAGAAATGCCATTTATTTCCAATTAACAAGAAAGCACAAGTACACAGACATTGAACGCCGATTTTCAATTGAGAATCCAATCCTCGCATTTCAGACACCATACTTTTCTTTCAGCACAGCCCAAGGTTGTTATCTCAGTGAACGGAAGTTGAGCGCGCGCGTGGGACATATGCTCCCACGCTCGCGACGCACTCTGCCAGTTATTTTCAGGCATCGCTCTAAACACATCAATGAGCTGGCGCTCTGGCGTGTTTTCATGAATGGGCCCCATTCACTGTATCCAACAATTATTTCTTGTGAATGCTTCAGCTCTTTCAGGTGTCGTGCGGTTTTCCAGAGTTTTAGTGGATGCGTAGCTTGCTCGAGAGAAAATAACCCTGACATTCTCCAGCAATAAATGTCGCTGACGCAGCTCTCGCATCCGAAGGGAATAATACAAAGCATCACCGGGATGCCTTTTACGAATGCGCAGGGGGAGGGGAAAGCTCAGTCCCTGCGCCTTCCAGGAAAGCTGTCTTCACTGCGCCACAAAGCACACGTCTCCAGGGAGCTCACACAGCAGGGACGACTTGTTTGGCATAATAAGGGCAGAAAGATAGAGGGTGGATCGCCAAAGGCAAATCCTGAGTGGATATGGAGCCTCGTGCCTCTGCTTAAAACAATGTTATCAGCAAAATAATGTTTTCATAGGACAGCAAAGTATACATTATTTATTGTAACTCTTCCTTTCCTTACTTTATTGCGGGATCTTGCCCAAAAAAGTATATAGCAGAAATATACAATACATTTCATGATAACACATCATCAAATACTTCTGAAAAATGTTAAATAGTTTAGTTCACACAATGTAGAAAGATAGTCTAAAACAAGTTATTTGTGACTTGCTCTTGTTCTTATCCTCCGAGTTGTAGCTAAGAAATTAAAAACCGCAAAAACAACTTTCTCATGAATTCAAAGTTTACATACGACAGTGTCATGAAAAGTTGCCTCGTATTTGCACATTTTGTGGAGTAACCACTTGCATCTCAAATCAGAATATTTAGAACATTCCAGTAGAACATGAAGTGTGGTTTCTTCAATCGTAAAACAAAAGGCATAATACTGCATGGACGTCATTTCGGGGTCGACAGGGGCGGCAACTGCGACCCCTGAGGTCTCCTTTGTACCCCTGTGGTCTCCTTTGATACCCGTAAAACATTTTTTGTTTTAATTTTTTTTAATTGAGGCTCATGGGCTGTGGCCGGCAGCATGTGGTTTTTTTCTGTGGAGTGGTTTGTTTTGCGATAGCCATAGCCGGTAAGATAGCTCAGTGGGTTGAGCGCTGGCTGCTGCAATGTGTGTGTGATCTGCAGGTTGCAGGTTCGACTCCTAGCAAGGTCAACTTAGCCTTTCATCCTGCTGAGGTTGATAAATGAGTACCAATACAGGTCGGGTGAAATTGTATGTATATTTGTTCTATATGAAGTGCTTAAGTGTAAGTGGTATATAATAACACATCATTATCGTTTGGCCTTGGACGTCTGCTTGCATTCACAGTGTTTTAGTAATATGAGCCTATACGCACTGATATTAACGATACATATGGGAAACCATTCTTGTATGAAATGTATATCACTTTACAGTGATATCATAACCATATTTTTCGCAGAGTACTTAGAAACACTGCTATGTGATGCCATTTCCTGTTTTGTCGAGGGGTGAAAGGTCATGTCCCATCACTTCCCGTGATGCCACTTCAGGGTGAGGTCAAATGACATCACTTCCTGTGATGTCATCAGAGGTCAAGAGTTGTGTGATGTCACTTCCGCTACCCCAGGCATTTTGGTGAAATGACATCCTTGTAGTACTTCTTAGCTAATGGGTGCAATTTATGATAAAATCGGCTGTAGGGAACACATTCGTTCTACATTTAAGGCAAAGCCTTCTTTGTATACTGGGTATATTTCGTTTAGAAATCATTTGGTGTCCAGATTGAAGGCAATATATCCTGGGAACCTAGACAGAAAGGTAATTCCTATCAACTGGTAAAAGACATTTAAATAAGGTTTTTTTGGAGACAGTTCTGGGGGCGCGATTTTGGTGTTGCTACAAAGTCAGCATGTAAGGCCTGAATTCTCTAGCAGAGTTTTTATATACCCTTATTGTACCATACACAGGTTTTTATATGCCCTTATTGTACCATAGCCAGGTATTGTCCTCCAGGACATTGATAATGTGCCAAACCATAGCTTCATACCATGATAAATGTACAGATTCCTGTAAATGAAGCCAGTAAAGAAGGTGTTTACAATGGGCTTCAAAAGCGATCGACTTTATCCCTGCTTCCATAAATAGTGCGGTTGTGGGAGTATTAGCCGGTAGACTCAGGCTTTGCTTGACAAATGTATTTTCAATTACACTTACATTTTTCAGATTTTCCTTCTTCCCCAGTTCACTTCTTTATATGGCTGCTGGCAATGCTTGGGCCTTATAAGTGTCCATAACTACAGAAGATAGGTGACAACCCCGTGGGCTGTTTAGAGAACCTAGTACTCCTGCACCTCTTTTTAGAATCAGTTCACCTTTTTCACTTTCGGGACCCCACTCGGCGGACTTTTTTGGAATCTGATACAAAGGTAATAAAAAACATCTACCTCTTAGAGAGGTTTGCCATCTAGATCACTTAGATATTTTGAGAATGATGGTATACCATGGCTACAGTTTTTTGACAGTTGACAATCAGCTCTCTGTCTGCAGAATTTGAGAACAATCTCCAATTTCTTTTGTGAGCCCATTCGGTTTTCGAAGTCAGCACTGCATCGTCAGCATATGATATTGTGCCGAACTTGCAGTTTGAGAATCTGGGAACATCGGTTTCTGAAGTGGAAATTTGTAAAGCAAGCTCATTAAAATAAAGTAAAAAGAGTAGCCGGTTGAGGACACATTCCTGACGAATACTGATCAAATCCTTTCATTATGGTACTGTCTTGCTCAAATCTGATGGCTGCTGTGTTTTTTTCATGCAGTCTCAGTATTTGGTCTGATATATAAGTCGAGATTTTGGGCTTTGATAGTATATGCCATAGAGTGTTCCTATCTACTGAACCAAATGCAGTTAGTAAATCTACAAATATTAAAAATTAGTACCCAGCAAGGATCAATGAGCATTGGCCCTCGCCCAGGCCTTACCTGCCCAACAAGGCTTTGATGCTGCGGCATCCCAGAGTTCTTTCCCACGAGTGCCACCATGGAAAAGGAGAAGGGACTATGTGTAGTCCCTTCGCCCCTTCCATGGCAGCCATTTTATTTGTTTACTTTTATTTCATTAATTTTAGTGGTCACCATGGGTATCTAACTATGGTCCAAGAGCAATACCTTACCAGTAATGCCCCACTTCCCCCTCGGGTTATATTGCCTAACAATGTTTCTTTGCCTAAAGTCCCATGTTTGATCAAAAATAAATAGAGACAAAACGCCTGGTTCTTGGTACCCTTGCCGTGCCTAAATCCAGCTTGGAAATGGGAAATTAGTTTAGAATGTGTCATCCATTTTTCTAAGCATGTTTTCCTGTAAACCTGGGAGGCTGTCTATCAGGCTATTGGGCTATCATTCTTGTGTTACTGCTGGTCGCCTTTTCTAAAAATGAGTGCAATTATAGTTGATTGCCAAAAAGAGGGGATAGAATTAGATAAGTACAATTTGTTTAAACAACAGCACAATGCTGGGATCCAGATCTGCAAACTGAAGGCTTTCTCCACTTGCTTCCATTATTGTATTAATATTGGAGCAGGTAGTGGCTTAGTTATAGTGGCCGTTGTGAGAAAATATAAGTTACTGAAGTGGTCAAGTCAGACTTCCTCAGGAATGGCCGTTTCAATTTCATGATTTGTAATTGGGTGTTCGATAGCATGTGACAGATGACATGCCCAAATCTATGTTGATCTTTATCTCATGAGGCTTTTTTTAAATAATTCCCAATTTTTGGAATCAGCCTCTTTCTTTTTGGGTGTTATCAACTTTCTGCAGGTCACCGGAGCCAAAGATTTTCAGTTGTGGCTTGAGGTGATATTTAAGTTCAGACAAGAGTGTTAATTTTGTGGCTCTGCTTTCACTACTGAAGCATCGATTTTGAGAAACAGCGTTTCCCTTGATTTGTTTGGCTGGTGATGTCACTGGTATGGCCATTGCGCCAACAAGAGTTTTAAGACATGTTTCCAAGGAGGAAGCATTGAGTTGTTCATTAGTATAATATGGCTCAAAGATTGAAAAAATTGCCGAATATATGGCCAGGGCAGTATTATGATAATTGAGGTCGATCCATCTAATCCGCTATCTTTTTATCAGATAAGTTGATACAATAACAAAGGGATTTTGTCACATGAGAAATCTACAATCATTAAATTTTAGAATTAATCTATGTTTTTTGTGGGTCGGCCTGGGGCACATACTCAGGATAAGTATAACCTGTGGCTGCTTGCATGCGATAAAACCCAGTTGAGGTGCTGCTGGGTTCGTAGGTGTATCATAGAAAGTGGGGGTCACACAAGGTGCAGGGTTGACACAGGGTGCTGGTATGGCAATGACTCCCCTTTTATGGTCCTCTGGGACATCTTCCAAATACTCAACCATTCTCCGAACCTCAAGAATGCCCTTCCTATACTTAAACTACTTCCCCTTATATTTTGTTGCTGTGACTAAAAACATTCTTATTATGTGTTTCTTCTTTGGACCAACATTTGCACATCTCTCCTCTCATGTCAGTGACCCACTTGTGATGGCACTTCATTATTTTGTCCCGAGACAGCGGGTAATAGTACTCATAATTATGTCTGGTTCTACACTTGTAGTAATCTTTTGTTTCCTATACAACGATCCAGCGGTGCTGATCTATCCCGCCCTCCCAACACTGCCCGCACTTCCATTATCCCCCTCCCTTTGCTTCCCACCCCACACAACACCACACCTCTCTTCCCCCAAATTAACAATCACCATTCAACACTATAACAATTCCAAAAAACACTTCAAACCACAAATCAATAAAACACAATGATTTACACAATGGTTGAGACACTTCCTCAGTCTCCTCTTTGAGATGAGTGAATTTACATCCTTATGGTTCCTTATGCTAGACAAAGGGTTCCCAGGCCCACCATACAATGAACCTAAACAACAAAATAACAATTATTCACACAATGGTTTAGACCCTTCCTCTGTCCCCTTGCCTCGGGATGAGGTAGTTTCCCCTACTTACACTCCTTTTTGCCCAGTGGAGGGTTTCCATTGTCCTTCATATACTGGACCAAAGGCTGTCTCCATCAAGAAACCCTGCTGATACTTAAAGGAGCATGGTCACAAACACAACATACTTTGATACTTTCATACTAGCAGGATGTAACAGCATTGCTGTGGCTCATCCTACATCATAAAAAACTATAATTGGGGCCTAATCCTATGATGCCTAGGGCACCTTTACTATGAGGAAACATGCTACTGACCTGTGCATGCACATCCTACTTACCTAACATATATTGTAGGTTCTCAAATTGCAAATACAGTCGTATACCTCTGGGTTCAACCTATGGAGTACTTCATGCTTGGCACTTGTCATTCATGTCCAGAGATGTTAACATATGAGATATGATGTTTTCACTCCTGATGACGATGATGTGTCCTGCCTTCCTCCGAGCAGACTGACAGAGATCATTCCACTGTCCTTAAGTGCCTCAAATGATGTGGAAATATACCAATCTTAATGAGCTTTGGGGAATGTATAGCCAGGTCTGGGAGGAGAATACAAATTGTGAAAGATATACATTGTCTAGGGAATCTGGGTGTGGTATTCTAACTTGGAATGAGCTGTGACTCTCACTCTGAATGGGTTATCAACAGAAGCATTCCATGAAGAGGTGCAAGGATGATTTTAAACCCAGCTCTTTTTTTTCTCTAAGCAGGCCTTGGGAGTAGGAAGAAAATATGCTCTCCCAGCAGATGGAATAGACCAGAGGAAAGGCCATGACCTTGATAGCCTCGCCTCATTGTAAGCTGTAAACAGCTGATGGTGGTGAGTTAACTAAGTGGGAGAGAATGATGATGGCCTCATTGTAAATGCTCCATAAAAAGTAAGGTGACAAATTTGAAGGGCAAAATAAAATCAATAGGATTTAGCATTGAAACAATGGAGTACTGGGTAACTACTCTTGAGGGCTGTTAAGTGACTTCAATTCAGCACTCTAACTAAGTCAATGCCTAGTCTGAGATGCCCAATGGAAGCCCTTATTTATATATTTTTATGACAAGTTCATAGATCTGGATGATAAACCCTTGTATAACGCGCCTCTCTGTTACGCTCACCTGACTCCCACGGAGGCGCTGGCCTGGTTCGCACTGCTGTGCCCTCTTCTAAGGTGATGCGCAGGGTTCGGAAGACGGACTGGACCGGGCCCCCAAATCTGGCTTGTCTGGCTCGCAGAAGTATCCTTCTGTAGGCGAAAATAGGGGATTAACTGTCTGCGGGGTAATACAATCGGCCTCCCACTTTCCCCTCTCACCCTCCTTGAAACCCTTCTGTGATTTCTCGTAGCGTCTCACCTTAGGGTCTGGAAGGACGAGCTCTCCATCCTGCTTCTGATGCAGGGGCGCGTTGGTATCCAGTTACTTCACTGGATTTTCGGATTGGTGAGAACCAAACTTGCTTGGCTTCCAGGTAAGTTTTTTGATAAGAGGTTCCCCTTGTGTCCATGCATTAATTTACTAATGCTAAGGTCTTTTTCCCCATAGGGGCCGGGGTACGGAATGCCGGGGAACAGGCACCGACCCGTGATGAGCGGTGAAATCCTTGTAGAAATCAGGTAAGTCTTTAATCAGCGTTTTTTGGTAATGTCTTTTCATTCGCTCATTAACGCTGATGTCTCTTTTTTCCCTTAAGGGCCGGGGTCCGGAAATGCCAGGATGCGGCACGCACCCGAAATGAAGAGGGAATGACTCAACAGGTAAGTCTTAACATGGAGATTTAGCTTTCCTTATTCCCTTCTCTCTCTCACCTTTTTTTCTAGTGTTTTTCTCCCTAGACGCTGGGGCGTGACTGCGAATCCGGATGATCGCTGCTGAACATGGAGGCGCCCTGTAAAGGTGAGTGGAATGCGGCGCTGCAGCGATCGACGCAATGAGCTTTTAAATTAAAGTCTTCCTTTTCAGGATTGTCGGCGAGATGTCTCCGGGATGCGGATTTAGCAGGGAAGGACTTTTCCTTCTTCTGTTCTCTTCTTCTCTTCCTTTGCAGGTGATCCAGGATGCTGGCAGGCGTGGCAGAAGTCAGGATGCAGGAGCAGACACGGTGAGCGTCCAGCTGCTAGATGCAGAACAACGCGAAGCACGTGTGGCTGTTCGGGTGGGGTTTAAATAGCCTTGGAAGAAGTTCCAGGTATGTATCCTTCCTCCAATCAGGTATGTATCCTTCCCCGACCACGCCCGGATGGTAAATTAGTCCCACAGGTAAAGTAGTTCCTTTCAGGCCTCAAGGAGGCCGGGATCCTGCAGCATGGTCTGCATCAGGTAAGTGCACCCAAGCATTCCCATAATGAGCCTGGCGCCTATGGCGCCAGGACTGATGTCTTTTATGAGCCTGGCGCCATAGGCGCCAGGACACTGTCCAAAGGGCCCCTATATGGGGTTGCTGGGTCCTTCCTTGGGGACTGGTTGTCCACTTTCAGGGACGCCGGGCTTGAACCGGCTCCCCGGGAGCGGGCATCATGACACTCTCTTTGAATCCCCCTGACCTCACTGAGCCAAGAAGTAGGTTTGTTTTGCAAATTAAAAGATTTATTTTACAAATTAAACAATATATATATATATATATATATATATATATATATATATATATATATATATATATATATATATCATACTTTTGTAAATAAATTAATAATTGATAGCACCCCCATGAATATGACAGTGATCAACAAGGGATAATATTACACTAGCACACTTTTTTAATTACTTAGGAGTTGGTATAGAAAGGATAAGGTAGCTGAGAATACTTTATGGTTGCAAGGAAATGCAATAATGGAAAAGAATGCAGCACAGAAATAAACTGATATGGTTTCAACAAGAGATAATATGATCACTTTTTCCCTTGTGGCAAATCACTCCCCCCCTATGCAATATGAAGAGATGGAGGAAGAGCACACAGTTTTCAGGAAGACAATCACAATACAATACAAATTCTAGTTCCCCCCTAGCAAGCATGGAGCAACCGGTATGCTTTTAAAACATGCAGAAATATTTTTAATGTGATTTACAATGAAGTGAAAATATGCAAAAAATGATTTTAATTCCCTATAGGAGATTCAGGGTAGGGGACAGCTACTTTGAATTAGTTCAGGTCTAAACTAGCAATGATTCATGAGGGATTATCAGGTTGAAAACAAATTTCAGCAATGCAAGCAAGAGACAGCTATTTTTTAACGTGTGGTGAGATTGAGTCAAATTGCAATTTGCGGCACTTTTTCCGAGTGCGTCAATCGCGATTACTGAAAAACTATGAGGAGTAGAAAGTCGGTTTTGGGCTTGTTGGAAAGCTTAGGTTCTTAGCTTTAAAATGAAATCTTGCTCCTAGGACGTGCGGTTCAAAAGATACGGACGATTTAGTGGAGGTAGATTCTCAGAAATAAAGTAAGATTCAAATGACAAATGACACTTTCACAGGTTTGAAATCACAGAATGGACACACAATTTCTATGCAGTTCTAAATAGGTTGAAATGGATGGTATGAGATTATTTTAAACTAAGAGATTGGTTTTGCACAGCTCTGGCTGGATACTCACTCCTAATTTTGGAAGGAATGGGCCTCGTCACAGATCTGGTCAACAGGGTTAGCTGCGGTTCTCTCTGCTCTGCTGGTCTGGATCTCTGGTTCTGGCAAAAGTTCTTGGCACTGCACAGCGGTCTGGTCTTCTATCGGCACTGCACAGCGGTCAGGTCTGGGTCTGGTCTGCGGTTCTTGATACAGCTCTGCTTTCTGGGTTCTGGCACAGGGTTCTAGCCAGAATCAAACAGCTCGCCCGGCTGTTGAATATCAGGTTGCAAAAGATTTTGAGGCCTGCTGAAAAGGATTCAGCTTGTGGATTGGCCCTTCTGCTTTAAGTTCTGGAGTCTAAATACTAAGTTCTGGTCTCTGGATCTGTCTGGATTTGAAGTCTGGAGTCTGGTTTTCTAAGTTCTGGTCTCTGGATTTTGCCTGAATTTGAAGTCGTCCGTCAAAGTGCTTCGCCAGAAATCAGTTTGAAGTGGGGAGTGAATGTCTCTACCTGGGTCTCAATGGCTCTTTTTATGTCTTTTGAAAGTGGGTGGGAAGGCTGACTTTCTATGCCCAACCCTCTGAGAATCCTGATAGGTTAAAGGATTTTCTGTGCTCTCACTGGAGAACAGAGTTGTGAGTCAGAGTGTTGCTACATTTTACAATCTATTGAAGAAACACCCCTTTGCTTTTACCGAGAACCCAATTTTTCATAATCAAACATGTTTCCAAGGTACACAAGTTGTTAAAAATACATGTTCGCATCCCAGATTAATTGAATACAGTTCTTAGTTCAAGCCCCATGTTCCTGCAAGCTTGGGTTCAGAAACAACAACATTTTGCGCTTTTTAGTGGGTTTGGCCATATTGGTTTTTCATCAAATTTTCCACAGAGGTTCACCTCCTCCCTGAGCATATTTCTATAAGTTATCATGTCTCTAGCATAAACACTGTACCCACAATATTCATAAATCCCAGGGTCGGTCTCAGAACATCACACAGAGTTGAACTTAGTCTCAATTTGTAGGCTACATTTTTCATGTTAAGAATCTCCAAATTGTACATTTTTGTAAGCTTAATACAATATTTTATAAGCAATTAAATAAAACATACATTTGCCTCTCCTTCAGTACACCCATTTGCTTGTCCCGGCCCCGGGAACTTGGCTTGACTCAGAGATCAAATGTCTTTCCTTCCCCCAGAGCAACAGTTGACAATTACACCTCAAATCAGCATATCCTATTCAGTAGAAAAGAGTCTATTGTGTTGACTGAGATCAGCAGACTAGGGTGCCACTCTGCATCTGATTAACACGACCATGTGATCTCCTGTGCTGTTTCTGGTAAGGGCAGGTGTGAATGTTTCCCATGGACAGAGGACTCTTGAACTTTTAATTGAATCAGACTGATTTTAGTGATTTTTGACATTAATTAAAACAGATTTTGAACAGCACCATATTCCTTTGCACTGATTTCGCTCATGGCGCTTCTGGCCCATCACGCTCGCACTGGTGGGTGGCAGGTCAGGCGACCATTTTGGTGTGTGCAAAAACTGCGCAGCTTGCCTGTATTCTGGCGCAAATGTGGGCTTTTCAGCCATCTTGGATTTTCTAAGCCTACAGCACCAAATGTTGTAGCATAATAGTTCAAACATGGGTCAAGACACCTGACAGGGCATCCACAAGAAACTCAGCAAAACTGTATGCGTAATCGAGCAATGTGTAGAAGAGACAAGAAGACTTCCAACACTGTGTAGCTACTTCTATGCATCAGATTGAGACCAAGTTGGAGAATCTGAGGTAATAAGACAGGGCGTTGCAGGTGTTTGATAATATAGGAGGAGGAGGACTTGCAGAGTTACATGGAGAACCTGTTTTCACAAGTGCTTGAACAGTAGGATGCTCAGCCAGTTCAAATGAAAATGATTAGCCCTTTCCAAACCAATGGAAGGGTCAGAGATCTTCAGATGAGAGGACCATTCTTTTGGTACTGGAAGAGACAAAGAGACAAAAGGATATTCTCAGAGAAGTGAACAGAAAATATGTTGAAAGGTAATGAAATGTGGTTTATGATGCTCACTGATATGTCCCAGGAGATGATTTTGAATTATGGGATCTTCAATGTGTGGACAAGGAAATAGTAGATATTCAAGCATATGCCTCAGTTGAGAAAACCCACAAGGCTGAAGCTACTTGACGAGGAGTAGTTCACACAAGTGGGTGCTCCAGGAATATTTGTGTGAACAATAAAGGTGTGTAAGGTAAGTCCAAAACCTGATTAGCAAAACATCAATCCAATGAACCAATAAAAGTGCACAAGTAGCAAGAAAAGCAAACGTTTATTACATGCAGCCTAGGCTGGGAAGAATTAAAAAAGTATTTGTGTCATCATTAAATGATGCTTTTTATAGGAGTGTGTGACATCACAGCTCTAACAATGTTGCAGGATACATGTTAATTATTGTTCACCCAATTGGACAGTAATTGGTTTCCCCTACATAAATCTTTACAGTGCCTAGCCCTATTGACCTATCCTATTCCTCGTGACCAATCTAATGACCTTCTCTTGATTATGACCAGGTTATCCAGCTTCTCCCTTCCTAATTGGCTGATGCAAATTCTAACATTTTGCAGCATACAAATCAGTTTCGTATTGGTGTCCCTACCTCAAGTGTTCGATGGTGGGTTCCTTCCCTTTCAATTGACCAATCGTTTTTTTAGGTGTATACAGCATGGCAAGAAAAATAATGACTTCTTCACTTTCTCATGAGAGCTAAATGTTGGCACCATCTGACCGTTCTCAGCCTTGTGACTGTACAAATGACAGTTAATATTGTGACTTCTCTTCAAAACTATCTTTCACCTTTTAGTACATTTCCTTCCTTTCCAATTATGGGACTGCATGACTTCATAAGGCTTGTTTCTTGGCCCTTAGCTCCAAGAGCATGTGCAAAGCTGGATTGTACATCTACATGTTGACATGTATTTGAGTATATATAATTGGTTGTGGGGCAGTGTGGTCACTCATTTCCCCCACCATTCCATGATACTGTACTGTATTCCCCGCATTTGAACGGGTATCCGTTTGCCTCTATTTGACCAACAACCATTGCTGCTTGGTAGTTTCAGCTTCAGTCTAAGTGGCCATTTTCCGACAGGGAGCAGTGTATTCCTTGTGCCTGATCAACCTCTACTGGTGCACATCTCAGCACGCTACCTCGTTCTCACTGAACAGTGCCCTTCACCTTGCTAGTTTTTAAGTGATGTGTAAGAACATTGTTATATTTTTCATTCGTTTAGAGCTTTCAACCTCTGCTTCTAGCCAAACCCAGAGCAGCTTTTTGCATCGTCCCTCCAGTGTTCTGACCTTGTCTCTTGATGCATCTGAGACACATGGGAATGAAGTCTATCTTACCACTAGAAATGTGAATGTTTCTGCGCGGTCTATTTTTCTAACTACTGTAAAATACTGCTTTTCAAAATAAATTTTATTTTATAATGGCACAAACTCCAGCTGCTTCGTGCTGGCTTGCCTATGTGGATTTCTATTGTGCCTTACTATTTTCTATGAACATTTTCTATTATACTTCTATGAGCAAAATGTCAACTATAGGAATGCTGTGTGTCTCCTTTCTTTACTTAGGAGTTTAACCTAGTTCTAATATACTGCTGCATATTGGTCACCTCCTACACTACTCTATACACTGCACACTCTCAATATGTTAAACACTTTAAGATTCTAATCTGTATTTCTTCATAGACTACTCTCAGGAATTGATACATCCCTTTGTTAGCTTCAAATAATGCCTATGTGCCATGCAAAATAGCTCAGTGGCTGGCCTGTGTAGATCATGTCGTGTGCTAGAGAGATTTCCTTAGCTTGTACTTCCTCTCACGTTTGGGGCGTTGGACTTGCATCCCAACTGGTGGATCATGCTGCTTCCTGAACGCTCTAGGGCAGAGGAATGATCTTTCCTCTGGACAAAACTGGAGTTGTTGAGACACACATTCCTACCTGTAATCTCCCATTTGCCAATGATTGACATATGTTGATTCTAATATTGTGATTTCCTTTCCAGCTGATATCTGCTGAAAGATGCACCATCATTGGCGATCAGGCCATTCACGGGCACTGTATTTTATAAAGGCGTGAGTTGATTTGCAGGGAAATGTGATCTGTTTCGTTGGTCTCTTTACCTACCCATTTCTTATGACAAGGTATGCCGAGTGTGGAAAACGAAATGAAAAACAGAAAATGAATGCAGTTTGTGAGACAACAGACGTAAACATGTCACATGCAGTGGTGCAATGACCATTGACCCAACAGGACACAAACTTAACAACAATGGAGAGTGTGCGTCTACATGAGATGGCCCACCTACTGTACTCTTGGCAGTCAGGACACAAACAGACCATGCTGATGCACTGATGGCAAAAGGCCCTGTAATTGCAGACTCTAACAAGTGCAACATGAGTAAGTGAGAAACCATTCACACATAGACAGATCACTGAAATTATGATGCCATAATATCGCTGGCAACCGGGGTACTGCCAGTGAAGGCGGTTGGTGACATAAATAAGATATTTCAATGAAATGCCTGGTATTACACATGAGAGGGTAGACTGCATTACGTGGAACAAAGCACCATCACCTGAATGGTGGCAAAATGTCTGCTTCGCTCGCATAAGGGAGCATAGCCCCACACACACAGTCAGTGCAGGCATCACCTCTCCCAACTTCTGGGTGTTCCACATCACCTCCCCAACCTTGGAGTGTCCCACATCCCTCCGCCCACCATGTCAACCCATGTGCAACCCTTCACACATACGTACATGGGTCAGTGCCTGGGGTTCACAAAGTGGATGCAGGGTTTTAGCTCAAATTGCACACTGTCACTTTGTTGCTTCATTTTAGGAATTCTTTTTCATTTCAGTGAATGGTTGCTTTTAGCTTTTTAAATATATTTAGTGACTTCAGTTTTTAGGCCGTGTTAGCAACATGAGGGCATTCTCACTTGTTTCCCCCATGCATCCTCCTCTCAAGTGGCCAGGGAAAGGCCCTTGCTCCTGGATCCTAACCCTAGGGGTGGATATGTGAGAGAGGATGAACTGGGTGGAGGAGACTTGGGGAGTGAGGATGAGGTGCCCTTGGGTGAGACATGGTATCCCCCATTTCCCTTTCAGAATGAGTCTTCTGTTTGTCAAGCCTTTATAGGCTATTGTCAATCCTTTTCCTATTTTTCCCATAAAACATTCCCCTTAGAAAAATCAGTTTGGTTCTGCGATGAGTAAGAGACCAACTAGAGAAACGCATCTTCACTTGTTTAACACATACCCATACAAACAACGGTTGTGTACTGGAACAAGGAGGAGGCCAGCAAGATTAATGTAGGACTCCCGTTTGAACAATGAGCTGTCTGGTCCTTTTTGGACCAATCAACCGGGCGGAAACTTTGAAAGCAGGAGGTACTTTGAAAATGGTGTCAGCTGTGGAAGAAGGTCTACAGACAGCTGTGCGAGAGTAGACCTCTCCTGGAAGGTGACGTGGCAAGCGGTGCACTAAAGAACCCTTGGAGGATGCATAGCATTATGAAAAACCAGAAGGTGCCTCACCCACTAGTCCCCGGGGATCTGTCATCCAGGTGGCCAGGAGATGGCCATCACTTTTGGATCCAGTTCCTGGGGGTAGACCAGTGTGGGATGATCACCTGGGTGAGGGGTCTTTGGGGAGTGGGAGTGCCGCACCGCAATGTGAGACGCCGTATCCCCTTCCCTGTAACAACTTTACGCTATCCGACAAGGTAGGATATATAGGAACTCAACTCCCCCCTTTTCCAACATGAACACTTTCTCCCAGACAGCCCACTATGAGAAGAAAATGTATTAACACCCGAGCTGTATACCTGACGTGTCCCAATACAATCAGTCAAGGTCAGGCAATTACTGTTAACACTGCAGAATCGCTGTCAGGCCTATTTGCTGTCTCCCAAACTATTAAATGTATTTTTTACACACTTAGTCTGCCTGTGCAGACTATTATCATCTCAGAATTTCAAGGTCTCTAAGCAACTCTTTGTTTTTTCCTCATGTTCCCACCCTCCTTGTGCACTTTGAAACACGTGTGCATAGGCACTATATAAATATACAATACCATACCATACCATTACTGACCATCACACACACCTCACTTGCATTACACTTCCCCACATGGATAAAAGGCGGAGCATGAGAGCACACTTAGAGCAAAGAAAGTTTATTGCAAAGTAGATAAAGTTGGTCCGAGCCCAGCAGAGGAAGATATATTTCAAGCTTTGGGTTAAAGCAAGGTTTGTTTTACGTTAGTTAAATTGGGCCGAGCCTTGCAGACAGAGACTGATTAAAGATTTTGTGTCAAAGCGGCTATGAGCCCGGCAGAGGGGAGTCCGGGTGAACCATAAATCACCTCAGAAATTGGATCCGTGAAAATCCTGAGAACATTGTGTTAAACTGGATCTGCACCCGGGTGAGGGGGGATCCGATGTGAAAAGTAAATCACTTAAGAACATTGTGTATATGTGAAATATAAAAAGGAAGAAACTTTATTGTTTGTTTGTTTCATCAGGCCCTCTGAAAGAAGAAACTTTGAATGGCAAAGAGACTTTGGCAGGGAAGGCCTTGGTGTTGAAATTTTGAACTGCACCCTTGTGCTAGAGAAGCCAAAGACTGTGCTAAGCTTGAGTGTGCCACCTTGTCTCGTGCTGAAAACATGGGGAAGGGAAGCTAACGGCTTGAATATTCTGACATATTATTTCTTGAACAGTTTTTGTTTGCATAACATTGTTTCCCACACTATTTGTATTGAGAGGCAAGGATTGACAAGAGATTTATTAATCTAGGCCCTTTTATTTTGTCAAGACACCACTAGGACTGTGTTATTATTATTTGATGGTCGTAGATTGCTCCCATCCTAAGATTTAGGATTAGATAGGTGTGTTTCAAACACAATTGAAGTTCAGTAAACACCCTTCAACTGTGGCCACTTGTGTCTGTCTTACTGTTGATACAATGACTTCCTTACAGTATGCAGAGGGAAGCAAAGCGGAAGGAAGCTGGAGGTGGGTAGTGGACTGGGGAAAGGACACTGGCGTGACCAGGTGAAGCTGTTGTATGAGGCCGAGCTGTGAGAGAAGCATTGGTGGGGTGGGCAAAGCCACAGAGAGCTGCTGAGGAGACAGAGTGAGGCGTGGCACGAGAGAGAGAAAGAGCCAGGATGGCAGGATAGCTTGCAAAGTCAGTAATGAATACTGATTTGAATGAAAACAAGTATTCTTTTGAATACCGATATGAATAAAAATTAAAATAAGCACTTTTGAATAACGATCCGGTTGAAAGCAAGTTTGTGAAACTACCTGATATAAGGAAATGTGTGATTTGAGAAATCAAGCATTGGTGAGGACGCATCGGCAAGAGCCATAAGAATATAAGAAACTGTATGATATAAGAAATCAAGCATTTGTGAACAAGCATTGGCAAGAGCCATGAGAATATAAGGAACTGTATGATATGAGAAAACAAGCATTGGCAAGTGCCAGGAGAATATGGGAATGTGCAGCAAGTGCATCGTGGCAAAACAAACCATGATACATCATCAAGAGGATGTGATATGAGAATGAATCAAGAACAACTGTCAAGCTAGAGCAGTGGCAACATGTTTGTGAAAAGGAAGCAAGTAAGATGTGTCGATTGCATGACCTGTAATGTGTCTGACAACTGCAACTAGACTGAGTGCACCTCTCTATGAAAAAGCCACTGAAAGCACCCACAAAGAAGCTTGTATTTGAAAAGCAAGAAACCCTTGTTTGATCTGAAGTCAAGGAACTGAAATGTATATATGAATTGGTGAAAGGTAAGTAAACAAATCAGGAGAGCTGGGAAGATTCCTGAAGAATTGTGTTGTTTTGGAGAGCTCAAAGACATGAACTTTTGGGGAAGGGAACCCCTATGCATGATGAACTATTTTGAACTTGGGGAAGAGAAACCTGTTTACAAGCCAAGACCTGGAAGAAGCTCTGATCTTTTATTTGAACACAATTATTTTGAATGCCGACATCCCTACATATTGTATACATTTAGAGGTGAAGGAAAGTACAAGCTTTGGACACAGACAGACATTAGCTTTAGACTTCCTGACACACACTATTCTTAGTTTCCTTTAGGTTGGGAAATCTCACGTTAGCATAGGACAAGTTAGGCTGTTTTCCAAACCGTAAATAAAAGTTTATAGTCCAAAGTATGGTGTGCTCTCTCAATCTCCAGCTTTTCTCCTGGTTTGTGCTTCAATAGTTTAGGAAATGGTTTCTGCAGAAATTCCACAGAACGCCCATTCTCTACACCTTCAGGAAAGCTGGATATTCTCAGATTTGAGTGTCTTGAATGCTTTTCCTGCTCAGAAATCTTTTTCTGAGCATCATCCAGGCACAGAGTCAAGTGAGAAACTTTGTCCTCCAGTGCACAGAGATGGTCCTTAGCGTCAGAGAGTCTGGTTGCCAGAATATCAGTCCGCTTTTTAAACAATGCTTGGTCATTTTTCATCTCTAGAACAGTCTCCTTGATTTTTCCAATGGATAGGACAACGCTGTCCATAATCTCTGTCAGATAATCCTCTGTAGATTGTCCCGCAGCTCTACAGGCAATCAAACAGTCTTCCTTAACTCACTTTGAAGGTTGGGCATCACATTCATGTGATTCTGCAGATTCACCCCCTCTCTGGATCTTCAAAAGGATCTTCTAGAGGATCTTCTAGAGGATGGAGTCTCTATCATTTCAATAAAAGCTGATTCTGCCATCTTCAGGATCTCAGGGCTGGAGCATAGCAGACCTCTCAAGCAGCCACCTCCTTCAGCTGACAGTTATAGAATCTGAGGCAGCCCCCTAGGGCTTTTTTGTTGAGATTAATCAGATTCCCCATAAAGGAACTTCTGTTAACGAAAGCAAGAGAGCTAGGTGATCTGCAATGGATTGACCGCAGGATTCTGCTTTTTATTGACTATTGCAAAGAAATTGCTGTTCAGAGGTAGCTTTTCATGGAGTCAAAGCATTTAGCATGGAACAAACACCTTGTTCATTACATGATTTACCCTGCAATTTTTAAAGTTGTGGTGGATGGTGTAACCTATGCCTTTACTGACCACCATAAGGCCATGTGTTTCTCCAAATGCAGAGAAAAAAGGAAAATTGCCACTTGTAAAATAGAGATATTAGCATTTGGTTAGTGTGACCTGCACTTGCTTTGACCCTTAACATGATTTGTTTTAAACAATTATTCAGTTTTCATTCACATTTTAAGGTTTTTGTTCATTGGCATCTTTTAACTTTATGATGTTGTTGCCGTTGCAGAAGTTCAGTTAGTTTGAATCCTTGTAACGAGTCACAGTCTGCCCTTCACATGGCCTTTCCTCTAATGCCTTGCTTTTGAAGTTTGAAGGTCCAGAAGTATCTACAGTGCCTGGAGTTGTGTCCATCATTATCCGGAGGAGTTCTGTGCCCGGATCTGTATTCCTAACACTGGGCGGTAAGGAGTTCCTGGTGTTATGCTGCATGAGATTGTGAACATTCTGTTGTTTTGTTTTCATTCGCTGCTCTGTTATGAACCCGCCTTGTGTACCGTAGCGGGTTCGTCTGGAAGTAATTTGTTGCGAGCATGACGTTTCACTCGCTCACATGTGACTGGAGTGTCGTGTTAAACCTTATTTATTCACGCCAGTTTCACTGAAGTGACACGCTCATTTGCCCGCATTAAAAGCTCATATTTTCATACGTCAGTTCGTATCGTGCAATCATCTGTACTTTGTATCTCCTTTTTTTCTTCCATGGCCTAAAGTGATAGCCTATAACTAATGGACATACAGTGGCTTGTTTGCCAATCCGTGCAGTAATCTGGACTGCTTTACAGGCATGATAGCACAGCTCATTCTCCCGTACGTTTACCATGGGACTCTGCGCTTGGTGGACTAAGGCCTTTTATAACAGTGTGCCTTGTGCTCTGGTTAACGTGGGGTGCTGACTTTGACTCACTGAAGGTGTACCTCATCCCCCTGCATGACAGTTACCCGTGCTGGAAAGGGAGGCCCTGCGAGGAAAACGTGATCTGCAGATGTGTTTATGTGGCCATTAAGATTCTACAAGGTTGAGAGGCATGAAGGGTCCTAATGAAGACTCATGCTCTAATAATTTGCTTTAGTGGACTTGCTGTGCATTACCAAGATCCAATATATGCTTATTTTTTTTATTTTATTTATTTGCATGTGTATCTTGGTGCAGCTGAGTGACTTAATGGTCGGTGATTGGTTTCCACTCATCAAACATTTGTCTTGTGCATGTTTCGTAGTGCGGTGACATAGCCCTTCGATGTAACTTGAGGTTGTGTGGATGAAGTTAGAATGTCGGTGAAAGCAGGAAGGGGTATGGGTGGATGAGGATGATTGTTTAGGGTGGAATATAGAAGCATCAACACTTGATTGATTGATTGATATTTTATTTCTATCGCACTCATACACAAGTGTTTCAGAGCGCGACAAGGCAAGGGAGGGGAACAGGGAGAACAAAACAGCGATCTTACTAGGCCCAGTGACATTGAGAACGCGCAAGTGCATGGGAGAGGGGGAGGGGAAACGTGCATGGAAGGGCGGAGAGGTGGAAAGTGCGAAGCAGAGGAGAAACATATAAATAACAATAAATAAATAATAAAGGCAACAAACAGTGGTAATGCAGCCAGCAATTTGCAAGTGCTAGGTTTAAGGCAGCAGACAGGGTAGGTCTGATAAGTGCAGGAAGAAAAAGGGGGTGCTGTATGGGTACAGATACAGACTCCAGTGCAAGGGGTGGCCCGGAGGCAGGGCGGGAGGGTGGCAGGATGAGCAGGTACCTGGGCCCAAAAGAAAGAGGGTGCAATGTTTCTTCAGTTTGTACGCAATACACTCACAGGGCTTTTATTATTGTGGGTTGATGTTGGTTATTAGTTCAGTTTTCATACGAGTCTGTTTATTTTAATGTAAGCAGATAATAATCCGATGGGAAGTCTTCATATATTCTGCTTTGGTATAAATTCTTTGAGTGGGGGGGGGTGTTTACTTTGTTAGACAATACATATAGGGACTGATTTATGGAATTATTTGCGCCAAATCCCCATTTTTCGGCACAAATAATTCCATGAATCAGCCCCATAATATTTTGGAATTGTTTTTGTTGGTGAAATGTTGTTTAATTTACTTTTATTCTTTCTATTTTTGCTCTATTTCGCTTTTTTTATTTTGTTTTAGCTCTCCGGTCTGTTATTAGATGTTATGTACTTGTGTCACTTGTCAGACCCAAGTTGTATGCTAAATTGTATAACTTGTCTGGTTTTCGCTGTATCTTTGTCTGATACCGCCAAATATGGGGCTGAGTGGCGGTGCAATCTCTTTCTGCTGCTCTTTAGCCATGTTCTGGCCTCCATTTGTCTTTGATTACCTTTTCTGTTATTTTTAATATTACAGGTTTTCTTTCTCATTTTTCTTTTCATCTTTATTCGTTTCTGTCTTGATCTGTGTATTCCTTATTTAATTTGATTTTTTCAGGGAATTTGTCCTTCATGTCAATATTGGATATGCTATGGGTTTGTATTTTGAATGGTGTCACACTTTGCTAGGGACGATGTTTCATCGGGGCTGTGGCCCTGATTGTTTGATGGCTGACCAGCATCAGAGTGGAACTTGTTTTTTGACATTCTGGCTGAAAATGTACTTATAGTAAGTTGGAATGTGAAAGGAGTTAATAATCCAATAAAGAGAAGGAAGGTACTCAACATTCGAAACAGAAAGAAGCCTGATATTGTTCTAATTCAGGAGACCCACCTGCAGCAGGATAACAAAGAGTAGATTTTGAACACTGTTTTTGTGAAAGAATATTCCAGTGCTTTTGCCAGTAATTCGAGAGGTGTGGCTATTTTATTCGGGAAAAGCTTAAGATTCTCTGCGGATAGAGTAGACGTTGATTATGAGGGTAGATTTGTGGCTATTAAGCACTTAGTGAAGAATAGCCGTTTAATAAATATTAATATCTATGCCCTAACTATTGGCCAATTGGATTTCTTTGGTAAATTGGAAGAGGTCTTGATGAACATGAGAGAGGGCGCAATATTGATAGGGGGAGACTTTAATACCATCCTAAATAAAGTGTTGGATAAATCTGAATTATCGCGATCTTATGCAGAGGGAAGGCCAGAAAGGGACCTGCATGATATTTGGTGCAAGTTAAATCCAGATAAGAGATAGTACCATTTTTGTTCGATTCCACATGGTACTTCCCGGAATCATTATTTTTTGGTTAGTAGAGCTCTTCATAGTACTTTAAGGGTTTTTAATATGGGAGAAATTGTGATCTCGGACCATGCTTGTGTGTTTCTGGAATTGGACCAATCCTTGGGAGGTGAAAGAGGCAATAGGCAATGGAGACTCAACACTCGCTTGTTGTCTGATAAAGACTTTGTTAAACAAATAGGTATTGAAATTTCGCTTTTTCTTAGAGATATGTTAACAGGTGTTCTGGGAACGTGGGGATAAGTCTGGTGCATTGCTGGCTAGTGGACTGAGGGCTAGAGAACGTGGAAGGTAGGTGCTTTCCATAATGGAGGGTACTGGGCTGTCTCTTAGAAAAATAGAGGATATTTGTGGTTCGTTACAGAAATGTTATGCATCATTATATCGTGAAGAGGGATGTATAAGGGTTGATGAAGTGTGGAAATACCTTGACCAAATCCCTATCCCTAAGGTAAATGATGGCTATAAACTTTGTCTCGAGAATGACATTACAATGCAGGATATTATAGAAGTTATGGGACTATTGGCGCCAGGTAAATGTCCAGGACCAGATGGGTTTCCTATAGAGTTTTACTTAGCGTTTAGCTCCCTGCTTCCACCATTCCTAGTTGAACTTTTCAAAGAGATTGATGCCAAGCAAGTGGCTGATTCCATGAAGACCACGGTAATATCAGTGATTCCAAAACAGGGCAAGAATCACTCAGTTTGTGGTAATTATAGACCGATATCTCTTTTGAATGCAGATGTTAAACTCTTAACAAAGATTTATGTGGTGAGGATTAACCCACTGCTCCTGAAATTAATCCATCATAACCACACAGGTTTCCTCATTGGCAGAAATAATAATGATAACTTAAGGGAACCATTGGAAGTTGTATATTTAAAGAGCAACTCGTTGGACCCCTGTGCTGCAATCAGCATTGACACGGAAAAAGCATTCAACAGGGTTAGCTGGGTTTTTCTCTGGCAAGTACTAATAAGAGTGAATTGGGCCCCTCGATTCTTGAAGGTCTTTGCTGGCCTCTACAAGGTTGCGGAGGCTCGGGTTATAGTAAATGGTTGTTTATTGGATTGCTTTCAAATCTATAGGGGGACAAGGCAGGGTTGCCCCTTGTCCCCACTTATTTTCCTCTCTTTATGGATCCTCTGGCTATTGCAATAAGGGAACATGTTGGTATAAAGGGTATACTGTTGGGTAACTGCACCTCTAAAGTCCTTCTTTATGCAGATGACCTTCTATCTTTACTATCTGATCCTCATTTCCAATTTCAGTATTGTGTCATAGAGGTCTTTTGGAGTTGAGCTGCATAGTTGGGCAGAAAACGATATTGTGTATCTGGGAATCCAAATTTCTAGGTGTGTTAACTGCTTATTAGCTGCCAATATTCGAATCAAACTTGCAGATATAGCAGTGTTATGTAAGTGGAGAAGGTTGAATCATCTAACGTTATGGGGTACAATTAATGTAATAAAGATGAACCTGCTTCCAAAGCTACTTTATGTCTTTAGCATGCTACCTCTACCTTTGACAGGTGATTTACTTCCTTCAATTAATAAAGTTCTACGGAATTGTCTATGGGGCAAGGGGGGAAGATCAAGAATACCACTGGATGTACTAATGAAACCAGTACGCTTAGGTGGTTTTGGTTTCCATGATATTGTCTCATACCATAGAGCCTTCTCTTTACACAACTTACATTTCTGGTTAAGAGAGGATGATGCTAGCTGCTGAATTGGAATTGTATAGAGAAGATTGTTGTGCAGCCAGTCCCCATTGGACTGTGTTCTTAGTATGGAAAAAAGGACTGCTGCGGATAAATCCACACTGTTTATCAGACATATCCTAAAAGTTTCGAAGACATGTTGTGAAAGTTCTGGGGTTAAATATCTACTGAGTTCAGAATCTTCAATTTGGTGGAACTCTGAACAATCATACCCTCTCGTGGCCATCTTGGCAGTCCGCTGGCATCTGGCGATTGGGTCAGGTACACAGTGGAGCTTCGATGCTCTCATTTGAGTTTCTTAAATTTAAATATAAGCTGCATGTATCAGAGGATTGCCATTATCGTATCCTCTGTGATGTTCTTGCAAATGTATTAGCACCTTTAAATGCCTCATTACATAGTGTTCCTCCAATACTGCATTTATCCAAGAGTACACCTCTATCTATCGGCTTCTACTCTATATAAACTGCTAGCGCAGGTGAGCAGTAGCATTCCTTCTGAGCAAGGTAGGGCTATTTGGGAACAGCAATTGGGTTCTGATTTGTTGGAGGGAGATTGGAGTCATATTTGTGCAGGACCATGCATATACAAGGTTGACTTGGATTTGAGGTTCACCCAACAGAGGTTTGTGCATGGTATTTACTGGATGCCTTCGAAGATAAAGCGTTGCAGGCTTGTGCAAGATGATACATGTTGGAACTGTAAATCAGATGTAGGTAATGGTTTGCATATGTTCTGGTCCTGCTTGAAAATTGTTCGTTTTTGAGATGAAGTCCTGTGACGTATTGAGCTTATTTTAGATCTATCGCTTCCTCAAACTCCTTTGTTAGGTGTGCTAGGATTATTTCGGGCTGGTATTCAGCTATCTGTCGGCCAGCTCTCTCGGTCTCATAGGGCATTTTTGGTAGCCAAGAAACAGATCCTGTAATGCTGGAGGAGTGATGCTAAGCCTTCTATCGATGGCTGGTTGCAGGATTTGTATTCCAATCACTAGGTTACAGAAATTGGCAGTGCACTAAGATTTCTATATTTCCATTCCTGTTGCTGAATTCTCTTCCAAATGAATGTCTTGACAGCCTTTATTGTCCACCAGGATTTGAATTGGTCTATCCCCAATCTCTATCAGTGGTGTATATTCACATTCTAACCCTTGCTGCCTTATGAATTAATTTAGGCATACAAATGCATCAGAACCTTTTATCGGTTGTACCTTTCTATATTTTAATGCTACTGTAACTTGTCTGGTGAAAGCAGGAATGCTAACATCCCTTTTCACCTGCAGTTCAACAACTGCATATGGTGTCAACTGGGCACAATGGTAAGCTGTCGCTTGTCTTCAAATTCAGGGGCAGCTCCATCCAACCTGGACCAAACCTTTTGATTTACAAAGTCTAATACCATACACATCCTGTGCATGATATCATTTGCCAAATAGACTTTATTTTGTGTCGCGTTCATGATCCACACATTGTGATGAATACTCTTAGGGCCAATCGTAATCTTTAACATGCATCTTCCTACAATCCTTTGTCCTGATTCGGTGTCATCTAGGCCAAAACTGTGTTGATTCTTTATTCTCAATTTAGGGATTTCCTCCCTTTCAATTATTTGCTGGAGTACCTTTCCATTAATGAAATTCCTTTCGTGTTCTGGCGCAAAAGTGGCTTCAATCATTTCAGAATTCCCATTCACATGGATAGGAATACATGGCTGCCCATCTCCAATGTGTATTTCTGAGATGGTTAAAATGTGCTTTTCTTTATTTATCTCTGGAGTGACATTTGGTTTGCTTTTTTCTTTATTTAGATAAAAATACAGCGTGTTTTCATCTATTTCTGTTTGCCATTTTTTCTAGGAGTACAAATAACTCTCCAAAGACTACTTCTCTTTTCCTCCTCACATTTCGTCCTGAAACATGAGAATGACATTGATGCTGGGCACACAGCCATTCTGAAGATATACTTCCACTACACTTTCTGATTTAGCAACGGTGTGGTCTTCTTTTACACTGTTGCTTTGTGTCATTATTTTCTCAGGTCTCAATGACTTTTTAGCTGAGGACCACAATACTCCATTTACCACATCAATGAGGTGTGACAACCTCTTCAGTCAATACGTCCCTATGAGAAAGGGTATTTCATTAATGGATGTGATCAACACTTTCTGTCTCATCCGATGCTTCCCTATCTTTATGTCAACCTCAATGACACCTTCGATAGGTATTTTTCCCCATTGAAATTGTGCACAGGGCCTTCATTTTGCCTCATCTGTATATGATTTTGTGGGGATCTCCCTTGATTGATACTTTCACTAGTCCTTCTGACATTATTTTTGCTTGGGCACCTGTATCAATCATTGCAAATGCAGTACATTTTTCTTCAATAGTAATAGGAGCATAGTACCTATTCAACCTCTTCTAGCATGCATAGAAAGTGTGCATTTTTGCTGATTTCAGGACTTACTTTCCTTAGCTCTTTTTTACTCTTTGCTATGCAAATGGACATATGAAATGACATCTTTCCCTCCTTTTTGCATACTTCATTTTCAATGTATTTGTCTTTTCTCTTGTGCTCAGAACTGTAGGATATTTTGTGTAAATTTAGGGTCTGGCAATATTTTCTTACCGCCAAAAGAATAGTGGTAGTTTAGAAATACTTATCCTCGCGTTTAGATTGGGTTTGTCCTCACATCATCCTAGATACCATACCTTATTATATTATATTGGCGAATCCAGTAATATTTATTGGTGGTGGTATTTGGTGCTAGTAAATTACTTAGTGGTGAGCATAAATTTCCTTCCCTACATTATAGCCCCATCATACACAAAACTTTCCTTACTATTATAATACTCTTAGCGATCTGTAGAGGGCCTTGGACCTACATTCAGCGACACCACACTTTTACATAGAGTACCAACTACAACCTGTGGCCGGTATCACTGATTTATTTACACCAGTGAACTATTCGTCTGTAGGCCTCATTACTGGTTCATAGACCCCCAGTAATCAATATATTGTATTAGATTTCCCCAGACAACATGCACTGGGGAATACATGCATACACCTATTTATCACCGCTTAGTCTATCTGTTATTCTATCTGCATGAACAAATTGGCAATGTATTACCAAAGAACACAAATCTTCCCCACGTTCACATAGGCAATCCCAAAGCAATGAAAACTCAGAAGCATTTGTTTATATATATCTTATATTGCAAACAATTACAATGTCATGATACAGTTCTTACCATTTACATTTCAGCACTACCTGTAACAAAATGAGAAGAGGAAAAACAAAACAACAGATACTGCGCAAATAAACCCTTTTCAAAATAGGCATCACATTTTATGATTCAACACATGACGAATAAAAATGCAAGGGATTTTCTTTTGCTTTGCTACTCTGACTGCCTGTTATTTATAGACCACATTCGTCAAACAATCGCACAAGAATAACCTCACTTCGACTATGGATGTTCCCTCTCCCACACGACCTCCTTTCGCTCGCTTCAGAAGAACAAGCCCAGTCAGCATGGATTGCCTCTGTTATCTCAGATGTTTGAAGTGTGTGGCGAAAACATAGAGTTCTCAAGCCAGCGCTAAGTGAGACTAGGCATGTCTATCTGAGCCCAGTCATCCCCCGAATTAACTCTCCCTCTGCCCTTGTTCCCCAGCAAAGCTCTGCACCTTCCCATTTTGCTTACGTACCAAAACTGCAGATACACTGCTCCAATCAGATTGAAGTCAGCATCACCCTTCCTTTAGTACAATAGGCCAGTTACACAGTGAGCAACTGTATCTAATATAATTTCCTGGTATGCAGGCTCTCTGCTTACAGAACAATAAGGGAGAAAGAATTCAGTGCACGTTTGAAAAACGAATTTCAGAATATGTATTTTCACCCCATTTTGCACATAGAGATTACATTATAATGTTAATAAGTTAGCTCTAGTAATTAGTAATTGTTAATTAAGTCAGTTAGTTAGATGAATAATGTAGTCTCCTATGCATGAGGTATTTCAAAGAAGAGATAAAAAAAAATTCTGGTGCACTTTTAAACTTGCAGCTTCACATTGCTTTTTGCTGTATTATAAATCCTGTCTCCAGCCACATACTCACATGTTATGCTGGCAACATAGACTGGCTATATGTGTATGCCACATTATTGCTGGCAACAAAATGCCATCCCATTCAGTGAGGCGCTATACAGCTATACACTCCAAGTCGCTATAAAGCGCTATATACTACTACCTTATCCCTCCTTTTCTGACAATTTGGCAGTATTCCAAGCCACAATCGGAGGAAACCCAACTTGCACTCCTCCTTTCTTTTAAAATGTATGTGTATTGGGATATCTTTCATTCCCTGTTTTCGCTAATATCATAAGCAACATCTTCACCTTTACGGACAAAATAATTAACCATCCTCCCATCACTAGCACCACAACAGCTTAACCTGCCATAGTGCGTTCCACCCAGATTACTCAATTAAACCTTTCCACTTCCATTATACCCAGGCTACTAACTGTAATATTGTTCTTTCTCAAACTCATTTTCACAGTATGCTTTTCTTTATGATTCAATAGAAACTCCACATCCGGGTCTATTGGGAATGCATCCCTTTGAAAAAAATCAATATTTTCTACTTGGCTTTCCCAAATATCATTTGCAATATGGAACAACGTTAAAACCCCAACCGTAACAACTGTATCCTTTGCAACGTGTAGGTAAAATACTTTAAATTTCAATTGTTTAACAACAAATGTTCCACGATTTAAATGTACAATTGTTATGTTCTTCATACAGGTGCTGACCAACCATCTATCTTTGACCAATTTAGGTTGTGCCAACTCCTCACCACCCATATTGCTAATGACTACTTCACATCCTCCTGATATACCTGAATCAGATTTCAAACCACAAATAGCGTCTGTAGCATCAGGAACAAATGGTTTACCTGGACACATGTAATTTTGTTCTTTAAATTTTATACAGGTTTCTAAGTTCGGGATCAAGTAAACCTCCTATGACTGAAAAGCCACCACTTCTGGAGTCTTCATTTTTATAAATGTATCTTCTTGCCAAAACCCCACGTTATGTACCCACTTGGTTTGATAAATAAGCTCAGGAGCTATATATGGGATGGATAATAAAAAAAACAATTTCCATCCTTTCCAAATTCACATATAAGTGCATTGCATTGCCCATTTCAAGTGCAATTTTCACTTGTACCACATCAATCTCCCTCCTGGTCAACCTTTCTATCATTTGCTGAATAATATCTTGTGAAACAAAATACAATGGTATATGTCCTTAAATTAATTGGGAAATTGCAGTTTGGACTTCTCTCATGTAATTTGTCAACAATATATCAACAGGGTTTATTACATTCAGGATTTCATTCAATATCCGGTCATGCTTAATTATTAATTTAGTAGTACGTTGTACAACTTCTGCTTGTTCATTCCGATAATTGCAGTTTCATTGATAAACTACACTTGTTAATCCTATCCACCTCTAATTCCATCCAAAGTCTTTGGATCATTTCTAAATTAAAACTCAACTGTTGTGCTTTAGTACTCAGTGTCCCTACTGAAATGGCATTGGCTGTTGACATTGTAGTACCTATTATAGCTCCAATAATAGACATCACCAATGAGACCACAAGCATTACTGCTCCTCTTTTTCCTCTCCTTTTCTTTATTTCAGCTGAATTCACAAATGTCTTTTCTAATTGCATCAACATATCTCTTACTGACTGCTTGGTGTTCTCTTTTCTCAATTCGAGCTACTCTTTAGTCTGCTCAACTCTAATCCCAGTGTTGTTAAAATGTTTCTCCATCAAACTATCAGGATTCAAAGGTATATAAATATTTTGAAAAATCATCCTTCTATTGCTCATTATAAATCCCAGTGCTTCTTCCACTACAATGCCAGACGCTGGTCCGGGCTCAATGAAAACCTGTGTTTCCAAAGTTTTGAGATTCCCTACATTCATCACTATTGCCAAACATGTTGCTGGCGCCATAATCAATGATATCCATTTTATAGATTTGGTCTTCGCCCCCGCCCGGGGCTTTTTTGGAATTCCTCCTTGCGGACTCCAGGACACCATCATCTCCTGTGTCCTCCGGTCCTGTGACCTCCGACCTCAAAACACAGGTTAATGATTCTAAATCAAATAGAAAATAGACGTATTACGTACATAGCACAATACTAAATTCACCCTTTTATGAAAAATAAAATATATATATATATATATATATATATATTTCAAAATATTTCACCCTTTTTCTTTGGTCTCTGAAAGTAAGCACATGTTAGAGAAAAAACAAACATAACATCATTGAACATTAAGCATATCTCATAGTATTTTTATTTACATCTATTCCATTACCACCATAATATCTATCATATTTCTCTGGTATTGGGCCCTATAAATAGACCCATGTGTTTTCTTCCATGTATTTAGGGCACTTGATCTATTTCTACTCGCTCAAGTCTCCTTACTTCATGTTTGGGATGCCAGGGCTTAATTTGGTTAACATGAACAAATTGCTCTGTTACCATTTCACCCTCAGTTCTTAAAATTTTATAAACCACTGGAGACAACTTATCTATAATTTGAAAGGGCCCCTGCCAGGCTGCCAGAAATGTAGAATTTTTCTGTTTACCTTTTCCAAAATGATATGTATACACCTGATCCCCCACACTATACTCTTTCACAGATGTCTTTTTATCAAAATATGATTTTGCACCGTCAGCGGCCCTTTCCAAATTCCGCTGCATAAAAGCAAATACATATTGTAAATGGTAAATGCTTCCTCAGTTCTTCCATATATTCATGAACTGTAGATGCGCTTTCAAGTGTTTTCTCATGTGTCCTGTATAGCAGGTGTTGCGGTAACACCATTTTCCTACCTGTCAATACTTCATGGGGGCTAATACCTGTTGCTTTGGCAGGAGTTGATCTGAATCCCATCAAAACCAGAGGTAAACGTAAATCCCAGCTGGAACCTGCCTCTGATACAAACCTCTTTAATATATCCACAACAGACCTATTACAACATTCAACACATCCAGAAGAGGCAGGTCTGTATGCAATATGCAGCTTTCTTTTTACCCCCATTATCTGCCACACCTTACTCATTAAAGCGCTCGTGAAATGACTTCCTCTGTCTGATTCTATTCTTTGTGGTAACCCAAATCTTGAAAATATATGATTTACCAGTAATGTAGCTGCTGCTTGCGCACTACAATCTGGTGCAGGAATACACTCTATCCATTTTGACATTAAACAAACCACACTCAAAATATAACGGTTCCCCCTGCTCGCCTTTTTACAGGCCCTACATAGTCTATTTGTAAATCTTACCATGGAAGGGTTAAGCCTCTTTTCATTAGTGGGGCCCTATGCATTGGTGAAGCAGGTTTAAATTGGGCTCATGCTAGACATACTAAACATCCCCTAGTATATAATTACACATCTTGGGACATATGTGGCCAGTAAGCATAATCTTTCAGTATCTCTAATGTTTTTTGTGCACCTTTGTGTCCTGCAGTTATTGCATCATGTGCATGGTGTAGCATTAACCCTCTGAATGAAAGGGGTACCACCCACTGTATTTGTCCTGTTATGGATTCTCTAATCATGAGTCCATCCTGTAGTATGGCTCGTTTTTTATTCTTTAATAACACCCTCAACTCTTATTTTCCCACACAATAATTTTCTGTTGAAGTATTTTGTTCAGGGTCTATCAAATGATTATAATAGATTCCCAAAATTAAATCATCTTTTTTGCCTTAATCAGGTCTTGATCTGGTGTATCATAAATCCATTGCACTACTGGTTGTTCAACCTCTTTTGGAGCTTTAGCGCGTGTAATTGCATCAATCTGTATTTCACCAAGTAAATGTTCAATAGGTAGCAGCTCTGCCATCAAAGCCCCAATTTTAGCTAAATGATCTGCCTTACCATTTCCCTCCTTATCCTCTCCTGGAGTTTTTAAATGTCCACGAATTTTCCTCCAGTATATTGTCAAACCATTCTCTGACACCAATTTGTCTATAGCCTGTATCATTTTTCCATGTTTAAGAGGCTTTTTATTGTATGTAATCATACCTCTTGCTTTCCAGCCAGGCAAATATTCCACAAAGCTATTCCGTGCATAATCAGAATCAGTCACCAGGACAATTTCATTAAATTTATTATCAACTGCAATAGTAATTGCTTTATAAATGGCTGCCAATTCCGCTACTTGACTGCTCCTAGCCCCAATTCTCATCCAAATACTGGGAATGTCTTCACATTTCAACCAGCCATTTCCTATTCCTGATACCAATTGTTTATTACTGTCATTTTCAATGTGAAAAGCACAACCATCAACATATACACTTGTCAAATCCTTGCATGTCTTTTGAACAAATATCTGTGTGTGGTGATTGTCCAAACCCCTGTAAACTAGATTCCACTTCTACTTCATTTGATACATGTTCAGCTGCACAGTCATGTAGATCTGCCAAACCTTGAGCAACTGGCTCTTTTTATTTTGGCCATACCTCACTTCTACACGAAAGCCTTGCAATGCCAGTGTCCATGAAGTATTTCTGGACTGTGCTGGGTTGCCTGACCTAATTCTTTTACTCTCTAAAAACTGCAATGGTTGATGATTTGTCTCAATGATTACATTTTCTCCCTGAACAATGGGGCAGAAATGCTGTAACGCCCACACAATGCCTTGCTTGCATAAGCAATGGTTTTGTGGTTCAAATCATGTTTTTGTGATAACACTGCTGACATACAATGTTCAGAGAAACCTATTTCAATAAAGAAATCCCTATTCTTTATGCGGTATGCTAAACACGGTGCCTTTATAAGACATTCCTTTAATTTAGCCACTGCCTCAGATTGCTCTTTTTCCCATTTCCAGGGTGCATTCAGCTTCAGCAGTTTAGTCAATGGCTGAGTAATTTCAGCATAATTTTCAATAAAATGTCTGTTATATCCTGTCATTCCTAACACAGTTTTCAAACCTTTTACACTTCTAGGGTCTTTTAGTTTTTGTATTGCCTCTACCTTCTTCTTTTGTGGGTTTAGTCCATGTTCAGTCACTTCATGGCCTAGAAAATTCACCTTTTTCTTGCACCATTGCGCTTTTTGTAAATATACTTTGGCACCTGCCTTTTGTAATTGTCCAAGAACATGTCTAATTTCATCAAAATGGCTTTTTAAGCTTTCAATTTCAATCAGGACATCATCCACATAAACTATAGTTCCTCTTTCCACTGCATCAGGCATAGCCTTCCTCAAAAATATGCCAAATTCACTCCTACTATTGACGTACCTGAATGGAGTTCTAACCCATGCATATTGGGTCTTATCAAATGAAAATGAAAATAAATTCTGAATCTCCTCTGCCAATGGCACAAACCAATATCCAGATGTGAGATCTAATGTAGTAAACACATTTGAGCCATGCACCTGAGCTAAGCCTTGATCAATAAATGGCAGTGGACATGTACACTGGCACTCTTTTATTTGATTCTCTCAAATCTGCACACAGACGCCATTGACCATTTGGCTTTAACACACCTAAAATAGGTGTGTTGAATGTGCTATGAATAGGCCTGATAATTCTGCGAGACTGGGGGGTAATTCATAGAATTTTGCGCAGAAGTGGCGCACGCGGCTGGCTCACAGTGTGCGCGTGTGAATCCCTGCGCCAGCCGCGTGCGCTAAAATCCATTTCCGCGCACAGCGTATTCATGGATTCCAGCCACCAAAACCAGCCGTGGTGCACAGTGGCGCAGCGACTCTGCAGCAGCGCCAGTTACGCCCCCAAGAACGCCTCTCGCGCAGGGAAAAGCCATCAAAATCCCCAATCCAGCGCAAAGGGCTGCGCTAACCCTGTACCAGCACGGCAAGCGGGCTACGTGTATCACTGGGGTGCGCGGGAAGTACCTCACGCGATTGGCCCCGTGCAAGCAGGGTACGCGTATTTCAGGGGTTCGCGGGAAGTTCCACACGCGATTCCAGCAGGGTACGTGTATTTCAGGGGTGCGCGGGAAGTTCCACACGCGATTTCAGCAGGGTATGCGTATTTCAGGGGTGCGCGGGAAGTTCCACACGCAATTTCAGCAGGGTACATGTATTTCAGGGTGCGGGGGAAGTTTCACACGCAACATCAGCAGGGTACGTGTATTTCAGGGGTGCGCGGGAAGTTCCACACGCGATTGGCCCCCTGCGAGCAGGGTACGCGTATTTCAGGGGTGCGCGGGAAGTTCCACATGTGATTTCAGCAGGGTACGCGTATTTCAGGGGTGCACGGGAAGTTCCACACGCGATTCCAGCAGGGTACGTGTATTTCAGGGGTGCGCGGGAAGTTCCACACGCGATTTCAGCAGGGTACGTGTATTTCAGGGTACGGGGGAAGTTTCACATGCGACATCAGCAGGGTACATGTATATAAGGGGTGCGCGGGAAGTTCCACACGCGATTGGCCCCGTGCGAGCAGGGTACGCGTATTTCAGGGGTGCGCGGGAAGTTCCACACGCGATCTCATCAGGGTACGTGTATTTCAGGGTGCGGGGGAAGTTTCACACGCGACATCAGCAGGGTATGTGTATTTCAGGGGTGCGCAGGAAGTTCCACACGCGATTGGCCCCGTGCGAGCAGGGTACACGTATTTCAGGGGTGCGCGGGAAGTTCCACACGCGATTCCAGCAGGGTACGTGTATTTCAGGGGTGCGTGGGAAGTTCCACACGCGATTTCAGCAGGGTACGTGTATTTCGGGGGTGCGGGGGAAGTTTCACACGCGACATCAGCAGGGTACGTGTATTTCAGGGGTGCGCGGAAAGTTCCACACGCGATTTCAGCAGGGTACGCGTATTTCAAGGGTGCGCGGGAAGTTCCACACGCGATTTCAGCAGGGTACGTGTATTTCGGGGTGCTGGGGAAGTTTCACACGCGACATCAGCAGGGTACGTGTATTTCAGGGGTGCGCGGGAAGTTTCACACGCGATTGGCCCCGTGCAAGCAGGGTACGCGTATTTCAGGGGTGCGCGGGAAGTGCCACACGCAATCTCATCAGGGTACGTGTACTTCGGGGTGCGGGGGAAGTATCACACGCAACATCAGCAGGGTACTTGTATTCCAGGGGTGCGCGGGAAGTTCCACACGCGATTCCATCAGGGTACGTGTATTACAGGGGTGCGCGGGGAGCACCACACGTGAATTGCACGTGTGGGTCCTCCCAGGTGTTCCCTCTACACCCTCCACGGCCCCTGCAGGTGGCTCACACCACAGGGACCTACCCTGCACATGTCCTGCAGGCACCCCATCCACCATGGCCATGCCCGCCAGCCAACCCACATGTCAACTTGCACTACTGCCCACCAACGCATGTCCCCCAGCCACCAGGGGCATCCTCCACCAGGCCCCCACCCATGTCTCCCACCACCCCCACCCCCCAGCACTGTGGGGCACCTGCCAGCAGGCCCCCACCCATGTCCAACTCATGTTCCCCACCCCCCCACCCCCCAGCACTGTGGGGCACCTGCCAGCAGGCCCCCACTCATGTCCAACTCATGTACCCCTGCACCCCCACCCCCCAGCACTGTGGGGCACCTGCCAGCAGGCCCCCATCCATGTCCAACTCATGTTCCCCACCCCCCTCACCCCCCAGCACTGTGGGGCACCTGCCAGCAGGCCCCTACCCATGTCTCCCACCCACCCACCCCCCAGCACTGTGGGGCACCTGCCAGCAGGCCCCCACCCATGTCTCCCAAGCAGAGCAGGGGCACCTGCCAGCAGGCCCCCACCCATGTCTCCCACCCCCCCCACCCCCAGCCACCAGGGGCAGCCTCCACCAGGCCCCCACTCATGTCCCCTATCACCCCCACCCCCCAGCAGTGCAAGGGCAGCCTCCACCAGGCCCCCACTCCTGTCTCCCAGCACCCCCACCCCCCAGCCACCAGGGGCAGCATCCACCAAGCCCCCACTCATGTCTCCCACCACCCCCACCCCCAGCAGTGCAGGGTCACCCTCCACCAGGCCCCAACCCATGTCTCCCACCCCCCCACCCCCCCAGCACTGTGGGGCACCTGCCAGCAGGCCCCCACCCATGTCCAACTCATGTTCCCCACCCCCCCACCCCCCAGCACTGTGGGGCACCTGCCAGCAGGCCCCCACCCATGTCCAACTCATGTTCCCCACCCCCCCACCCCCCAGCATTGCAGGGGCACCCTCCACCAGGCCCCCACCCATGTCTCCCACCACCCCCACCCCCCAGAAGTGCAGTGTCACCCTCCACCAGGCCCCCACCCATGTCTCCCACCACCCCCCAGCAGTGCAGGGTCACCCTCCACCAGGCCCCCACCCATGTCTCCCACCCCCCCACCCTCCAGCACTGTGGGGCACCTGCCAGCAGGCCCCCACTCATGTCCAACTCATGTGCCCCTGCACCCCCACCCCCCAGCACTGTGGGGCACCTGCCAGCAGGCCCCTACCCATGTCTCCCACCCCCCCACCCCCCAGCACTGTGGGGCACCTGCCAGCAGGCCCCCACCCATGTCTCCCAAGCAGAGCAGGGGCACCTGCCAGCAGGCCCCCACCCATGTCTCCCACCCCCCCACCCCCCAGCCACCAGGGGCAGCCTCCACCAGGCCCCCACTCATGTCCCCTATCACCCCCACCCCCCAGCAGTGCAAGGGCAGCCTCCACCAGGCCCCCACTCCTGTCTCCCAGCACCCCCACCCCCCAGCCACCAGGGGCAGCATCCACCAAGCCCCCACTCATGTCTCCCACCACCCCCACCCCCAGCAGTGCAGGGTCACCCTCCACCAGGCCCCAACCCATGTCTCCCACCCCCCCACCCCCCAGCACTGTGGGGCACCTGCCAGCAGGCCCCCACCCATGTCCAACTCATGTTCCCCACCCCCCCACCCCCCAGCACTGTGGGGCACCTGCCAGCAGGCCCCCACCCATGTCCAACTCATGTTCCCCACCCCCCCACCCCCCAGCATTGCAGGGGCACCCTCCACCAGGCCCCCACCCATGTCTCCCACCACCCCCACCCCCCAGAAGTGCAGTGTCACCCTCCACCAGGCCCCCACCCATGTCTCCCACCACCCCCACCCCCCAGCAGTGCAGGGTCACCCTCCACCAGGCCCCCACCCATGTCTCCCACCCCCCCCACCCCCCAGCACTGTGGGGCACCTGCCAGCAGGCCCCCACTCATGTCCAACTCATGTGCCCCTCCACCCCCACCCCCCAGCACTGTGGGGCACCTGCCAGCAGGCCCCCACCCATGTCCAACTCATGTTCCCCACCCCCCAGCAGTGCAGGGGCAGCCTCCACCAGGCCCCCACCCATGTCTCCCACCACCCCCACCCCCCAGCCACCAGGCGCAGCCTCCACCAGGCCCCCACTCATGTCCCCTATTACCCCCACCCCCCTGCAGTGCAGGGGCAGCCTCCACCAGGCCCCCAATCCTGTCTCCCAGCACCCCCACCCCCCAGCCACCAGGGGCAGACTCCACCAGGCCCCCACTCATGTCTCCCACCACCCCCACCCTCCAGCAGTGCAGGGCCACCCTCCACCAGGCCCACACCCATGTCTCCCACCCCCCCACCCCCCAGCACTGTGGGGCACCTGCCAGCAGGCCCCCACCCATGTCTCCCACCACCCCCACCCACCAGCAGTGCAGGGTCACCCTCCACCAGGCCCCCACCCATGCCCCCTATTACCCCCACCCCCCAGCAGTGCAGGGGCAGCCTCCACCAGGCCCCCACTCCTGTCTCTCAGCACCCCCACCTCCCAACCACCAGGGGCAGACTCCACCAGGCCCCCACTCATGTCTCCCACCACCCCCACCCCCCAGCAGTGCAGGGTCACCCTCCACCAGGCCCCCACCCATGTCTCCCACCCCTCCCTCCCCACAGCACTGTGGGGCACCTGCCAGCAGGCCCCCACCCATGTCTCCCACCACCCCACCCCCCAGCAGTGCAGGGTCACCCTCCACCAGGCCCCCACCCATGTCTCCCACCACCCCCACCCCCAAGCAGTGCAGGGGCAGCCTCCACCAGGCCCCCACCCATGTCCCCTATTACCCCCACCCCCAGCAGTGCAAGGGCAGCCTCCACCATGCCCCCACTCCTGTCTCCCAGCACCCCCACCCCCCAGCAGTACAGGGTCACCCTCCACCAGGCCCCCACCCATGTCCCCACCACCCCACCCCCCAGCAGTGCAAAGGCAGCCTCCACCAGGCCCGCACTCATGTCTCCCACCACCCCCACCCCCCAGCAGTGCAGGGGCAGCCTCCACCAGGCCCCCACCCATGTCCCCTATTACCCCCACCCCCCAGCAGTGCAGGGGAAGCCTCCACCAGGCCCCCACTCCTGTCTTCCAGCACCCCCATCCTCCAGCCACCAGGGGCAGCCTCCACCAGGCCCCCACACATGTCTCCCACCACCCCCACCCCCAGCAGTGCAGGGTCACCCTCCACCAGGCCCCCACCCATGTCTCCCACCCCCCCACCCTCCAGCACTGTGGGGCACCTGACAGCAGGCACCCACCCATGTCTCCTACCACCCCCACCCCCCAGCAGTGCAGGGTCACCCTCCACCAGGCCCCCACCCATGTCTCCCACCACCCCAACCCCCCAGCAGTGCAGGGTCACCCTCCACCAGGCCCCCACCCATGTCTCCCACCCCCCACCCCCCAGCAGTGCAGGGGCACCTGCCAGCAGGCCCCCACCCATGTCTCCCACCCCTCCCACCCCCAGGCACCAGGGGCAGCCTCCACCAGGCCCCCACTCATGTCCCCTATTAATACCCCCCAGCAGTGCAAGGGCAGCCTCTATCAGGCCCCCACTCCTGTCTCCCAGCACCCCCACCCCCCAGCCACCAGGGGCAGCCTCCACCAGGCCCCCACTCATGTCTCCCACCACCCCCACCCCCAGCAGTGCAGGGTCACCCTCCACCAGGCCCCCACCCATGTCTCCCACCCCCCCACCCCCCAGCACTGTGGGGCACCTGCCAGCAGGCCCCCACCCATGTCTCCCACCCCCCACCCCCCAGCAGTGCAGGGGCACCTGCCAGCAGGCCCCCACCCATGTCTCCCACCCCCCCACCCCCCAGCAGTGCAAGGGCAGCCTCCACCAGGCCCCCACTCCTGTCTCCCAGCACCCCCACCCCCCAGCAGTGCAAGGGCAGCCTCCACCAGGCCCCCACTCCTGTCTCCCAGCACCCCCACCCCCCAGCCACCACGGGCAGCCTCCACCAGGCCCCCACTCATGTCTCCCACCACCCCACCCCCCAGCAGTGCAGGGTAACCCTCCACCAGGCCCCCACCCATGTCTCCCACCCCCCAGCACTGTGGGGCACCTGCCAGCAGGCCCCCACCCATGTCCCCCCGACCCCCCAGCAGTGCAGGGGCACCTTCCAGCAGGCCCCCACCCATGAATCCCACCCTCCCCAACCCCCAGCACTGTGGGGCACCTGCCAGCAGGCCCCCACCCATGTCCTACTCATGTTCCCCAGCCCCCCACCCCCAGCACTGTGGGGCACCTGCCAGCAGGCCCCCGCCCATGTCCAACTCATGTTCCCCACCCCCCACCCCCCAGCAGTGCAGGGGCACCCTCCACCAGGCCCCCACCCATGTCTCCCACCACCCCCACACCCCAGCAGTGCAGGGTCACCCTCCACCAGGCCCCCACCCATGTTTCCTACCACCCCCACCCCCCAGCAGTGCAGGGTCACCCTCCACCAGGCCCCCACCCATGTCCCCTATTACCCCCACCCCCCAGCAGTGCAGGGGCAGCCTCCACCAGGCCCCCACTCCTGTCTCCCAGCACCCCCATCCCCCAGCCACCAGGGGCAGCCTCCACCAGGCCCCCACTCATGTCTCCCACCACCCCCACCCCCCAGCAGTGCAGGGTCACCCTCCACCAGGCCCCCACCCATGTCTCCCACCCCCCACCCCCCAGCAGTGTGGGGCACCTGCCAGCAGGCACCCACCCATGTCTCCCACCACCCCCACCCCCCAGCAGTGCAGGGTCACCCTCCACCAGGCCCCCACCCATGTCTCCCACCCCCCACCCCCCAGCAGTGCAGGGGCACCTGCCAGCAGGCCCCCACCCATGTCTCCCACCCCCCCACCCCTCAGCCACCAGGGGCAGACTCCACCAGGCCCCCACTCGTGTCCCCTATTACCCCCACCCCCCAGCAGTGCAAGGGCAGCCTCCACCAGGCCACCCACTCCTGTCTCCCAGCACCCCCACCCCCCAGCCACCAGGGGCAGCCTCCACCATGCCCCCACTCATGTCTCCCACCACCCCCACCCCCCAGCAGTACAGGGTCACCCTCCACCAGGCCCCCACCCATGTCTCCCAACCCCCCACCCCCCAGCACTGTGGGGCACCTGCCAGCAGGCCCCCACCCATGTCTCCCACCCCCCCACCCCCCAGCAGTGCAGGGGCATCTGCCAGCAGGCCCCCACCCATGTCTACCACCCCCCCACCCCCCGCACTGTGGGGCACCTGCCAGCAGGCCTCCACCCATGTCCAACTCATGTTCCCCACCCCCCACCCCCCAGCACTGTGGGGCACGTGCCAGCAGGCCCCCACCTATGTCCAACTCATGTTCCCCACCCAACCACCCCCCAGCAGTGCAGGGGCACCCTCCACCAGGCCCCCACCCATGTTTCCCACCACCCCCACCCCCCAGCAGTGCAGGGTCACCCTCCACCAGGCTCCCATCCATGTCTCCCACCACCCCCACCCCCCAGCAGTGCAGGGTCACCTCCACCAGGCCCCCACCCATGTCTCCCACCCCCCCAGGCCCCAGCACTGTGGGGCACCTGCCAGCAGGCCCCCACTCATGTCCAACTCATGTACCCCTGCACCCCCACCCGCCAGCACTGTGGGGCACGTGCCAGCAGGCCCCCAACCCAACTCATGTTCCCCACCCCCCCAGCAGTGCAGGGGCACCCTCCACCAGGCCCCCACCCATATCTCCCACCACCCCCACCCCCAGCCACCAGGGGCAGCCTCCACCAGGCCCCCACTCATGTCCCCTATTACCCCCACCCCCCAGCAGTGCAAGGGCAGCCTCCACCAGGCCCCCACTCATGTCTCCCACCACCCCCACCCCCCAGCAGTGCAGGGTCACCCTCCACCAGGCCCCCACCCATGTCTCCCACCCCCCACCCCCCAGCACTGTGGGGCACCTGCCAGCAGGCCCCCACCCATGTCTCCCACCACCCCCACCCCCCAGCAGTGCAGGGTCGCCCTCCACCACCCCCACCCATGTCTCCCACCCCCCACCCCCCAGCACTGTGGGGCACCTGCCAGCAGGCCCCCACCCATGTCTCCCACCACCCCACCCCCAGCAGTGCAGGGTCACCCTCCACCAGGCCCCCACCCATGTCTCCTACCCCCCCACCCCCCAGCAGTGCAGGGGCACCTGCAAGCAGGCCCCCACCCATGTCTCCCACCCCCCACCCCCCAGCCACCAGGGGCAGTCTCCACCAGGCCCCCACTCATGTCCCCTATTACCCCCACCCCCCAGCAGTGCAAGGGCAGCCTCCACCAGGCCCCCACTCCTGTCTCCCCGCACCCCCACCCCCCGGCCACCAGGGGCAGCCTCCACCAGGCCCCCACCCAGGTCCAAGTCATTTTTCCCACCCCCCACCCCCCAGCACTGTGGGGCACCCTCCACCAGGCCCCCACCCATGTCTCCCACCACCCCCCACCCCCCAGCAGTGCAGGGTCACCCTCCACCAGGCCCCCACCCATGTCTCCCACCACCCCCACCCCCCAGCACTGCAGGGTCACCCTCCACCAGGCCCCCACCCATGTCCCCTATTACCCCCACCCCCCAGCAGTGCAGGGGCAGCCTCCACCAGGCCCCCACTCCTGTCTCCCAGCACCCCCACCCCCCAGCCACCAGGGGCAGCCTCCACCATGCCCCCACTCATGTCTCCCACCACCCCCACCCCCAGCAGTGCAGGGTCACCCTCCACCAGGCCCCCACCCATGTCTCCCACCCCCCCCCAGCACTGTGGGGCACCTGCCAGCAGGCCCCCACCCATGTCTCCCACAACCCCCACCCCCCAGCAGTGCAGGGTCACCCTCCACCAGGCCCCCACCCATGTCTCACACCACCCCCACTCCCCAGCAGTGCAGGGTCACCCTCCACCAGGCCCCCACCCATGTCTCCCACCCCCACCCCCCAGCAGTGCAGGGGCACCTGCCAGCAGGCCCCCACCCATGTCTATCGCCCCCCACCCCCCAGCCACCAGGGGCAGCCTCCACCAGGCCCCCACTCATGTCCCCTATTACCCCCACCCCCCAGCAGTGCAAGGGCAGCCTTCAGCAGGCCCCCACTCCTGTCTCCCAGCACCCCCACCCCCCAGCCACCAGGGGCAGCCTCCACCAGGCCCCCACTCATGTCTCCCACCACCCCCACCCCCCAGTAGTGCAGGGTCACCCTCCACCAGGCCCCCACCCATGTCTCCCACCACCCCAACCCCCAGAAGTGCAGGATCACCCTCCACCAGGCCCCCACCCATGTCTCCCACCCCCCCCGCCCCCCAGCAGTGCAGGGGCACCTGCCAGCAGGCCCCCACCCATGTCTCCCAACCCCCCACCCCCCAGGCACCAGGGGCAGCCTCCACCAGGCCCCCACTCATGCCCCCTATTACCCCCACCCCCCAGCAGTGCAAGGGCAGCCTCCACCAGGCCCCCACTCCTGTCTCCCAGCACCCCCACCCCCAGCCACCAGGGGCAGCCTCCACCAGGCCCCCACTCATGTCTCCCACCACCCCCACCCCCCAGCAGTGCAGGGTCACCCTCCACCAGGCCCCCACCCATGTCTCCCACCCCACCACCCCCCAGCACTGTGGGGCACCTGCCAACAGGCCCCCACCCATGTCTCCCACCCCCCAACCCCCAGCAGTGCAGGGGCACCTTCCAGCAGGCCCCCACCCATGTCTCCCACCCCCCCCACCCCCCAGCAGTGCAGGGGCACCTGCCAGCAGGCCCAGACCCATATCCTCCCCCCACCCCCCAGCAGTGCAGGGGCACCTTCCAGCAGGCCCCCACCCATGTCTCCCACCACCCCCACCCCCCAGCAGTGCAGGGTCACCCTCCACCAGGCCCCCACCCATGTCTCCCACCCCCCAGCACTGTGGGGCACCTGCCAGCAGGCCCAGACCCATGCCCCCCCACCCCCCAGCAGTGCAGGGGCACCTTCCAGCAGGCCCCCACCCATGTCTAGCACCCCCCCACCCCCCAGCACTGTGGGGCACCTGCCAATAGGCCCCCACCCATGTCCAACTCATGTTCCCCACCCCCCCACCCCCCAGGACTGTGGGGCACCTGCCAGCAGGCCCCCACCCATGTCCAACTCATGTTCCCCACCTCCCCACCCCCCAGCAGTGCAGGGGCACCCTCCACCAGGCCCCCACCCATGTCTCCCACCACCCCCACCCCCCAGCAGTGCAGGGCCACCCTCCACCAGGCCCCACCCATGTCTCCCACCACCCCCACCCCCCAGCAGTGCAGGGTCACCCTCCACCAGGCCCCCACCCATGTCCAACTCATGTTCCCCACCCCCCCACCCCCCAGCACTGTGGGGCACCTGCCAGCAGGCCCCCACCCATGTCCAACTCATGTTCCCCACCCCCCCACCCCCCAGCAGTGCAGAAGCACCCTCCACCAGGCCCCCACTCATGTCTCACACCGCCCCCACCCCCCAGCAGTGCAGGGGCAGCCTCCACCAGGCCCCCACCCATGTCCCCTATTACCCTAACCCCCCAGCAGTGCAGGGGCAGCCTCCACAAGGCCCCCATTCCTGTCTCCCAGCACCCCCATCCCCCAGCCACCAGGGGCAGCCTCCACCTGGCCTCCACTCATGTCTCCCACCACCCCCACCCCCCAGCAGTGCAGGGTCACCCTCCACCAGGCCCCCACCCATGTCTCCCACCCCCCCACCCCCCAGCACTGTGGGGCACCTGCCAGCAGGCCATCACCCATGTCTCCCACCACCCCCACCCCCCAGCAGTGCAGGGTCACCCTCCACCAGGCTCCCACCCATGTCTCCCACCACCCCAACCCCCCAGCAGTGCACGGTCACCCTCCACCAGGCTCCCACCCATGTCTCCCACCCCCCCACCCCCAGCAGTGCAGGGGCACCTGCCAGCAGGCCCCCACCCATGTCTCCCACCCCCCACCCCCCAGCCACCAGGGGCACCCTCCACCAGGCCCCCACTCATGTCCCCTATTACCCGCACCCCCCAGCAGTGCAAGGGCAGCCTCCACCAGGCCCCCACTCATGTCTCCCACCACCCCCACCCCCCAGCAGTGCAGGGGCACCTGCCAGCAGGCCCCAACCCATGTCTCCCACCCCCCCACCCCCAGCCACCAGGGGCAGCCTCCACCAGGCCCCCACTCATGTCCCCTATTACCCCCACCCCCCAGCAGTGCAAGGGCAGCCTCCACCAGGCCCCCACTCCTGTCTCCCAGCACCCCCACCCCCAGCCACCAGGGGCAGCCTCCACCAGGCCCCCACTCATGTCTCCCACCACCCCCACGCCCCAGCAGTGCAGGGTCACCCTCCACCAGGCCCCCACCCATGTCTCCCACCCCCCCACCCCCCAGCGCTGTGGGGCACCTGCCAGCAGGCCCCCACCCATTTCGAGCCACCCCCCACCCCCCAGCAGTGCAGGGGCATCTGCCAGCAGGCCCCCACCCATGTCTCCCACCAGCCCCACACCCCAGCACTGTGGGGCACCTGCCAGCAGGCCCCCACCCATGTCCAACTCATGTTCCCCACCCCCCCACCCCCCAGCGGTGCAGGGCACCCTCCACAAGGCCCCCACCCATGTCTCCCACTACCCCCACCCCCCAGCAGTGCAGGGTCACCCTCCACCCGGCCCCCACCCATGTCTCCCACCACCCCCACCCCCCAGCAGTGCAGGGTCACCCTCCACCAGGCCCCCACCCATGTCTCCCACCACCCCCACCCACCAGCAGTGCAGGGTCACCTCCACCAGGCCCCCACCCATGTTTCCCACCCCCCCCACCCCCCAGCACTGTGGGGCACCTGCCAGCAGGCCCCCACCCATGTCCAACTCATGTTCCCCACCCCCCCAGCAGTGCAGGGGCACCCTCCACCAGGCCCCCACCCATGTCTCCCACCACCCCCACCCCCCAGCCACCAGGGGCAGCCTTCACCAGGCCCCCACTCATGTCCCCTATTACCCCTACCCCCCAGCAGTGCAAGGGCAGCCTCCACCAGGCCCCCACTCATGTCTCCCACCACCCCCACCCCCTAGCAGTGCAAGGGCAGCCTCCACCAGGCCCCCACTCATGTCTCCCACCACCCCCACACCCCAGCAGTGCAGGGGCAGCCTCCACCAGGCCCCCACCCATGTCCCCTATTACCCGCACCACCCAGCAGTGCAGGGGCAGCCTCCACCAGGCCCCCACTCCTGTCTCCCAGCACCCCCACCCCCCAGCCACCAGGGGCAGCCTCCACCAGGCCCCCACTCATGTCGACCACCACCCCCACCCCCCAGCAGTGCAGGGTCACCCTCCACCAGGCCCCCACCCATGTCTCCCACCCCCCCACACCCTCCAGCAGTGCAGGGGCACCTGCCAGCAGGCCCCCACCCATGTCTAACACCCCCCACCCCCCAGCCACCAGGGGCAGCCTCCACCAGGCCCCCACCCATGTCCCCTATTACCCCCACACCCCAGCAGTGCAAGGGCAGCCTCCACCAGGCACCCACTCCTGTCTACCAGCACCCCCACCCCCCAGCCACCAGGGGCAGCCTCCACCAGGCCCCCACTCATGTCTCCCACCACCCCCACCCCCCAGCAGTGCAGGGTCACCCTCCACGAGGCCCCCACCCATGTCTCCCACCCCCCCACCCCCCAGCACTGTGGGGCACCTGCCAGCAGGCCCCCACCCATGTCCAACTCATGTTCCCCATCCCCCCTCCCGCCAGCATTGCAGGGGCACCCTCCACCAGGCCCCCACCCATGTCTCCCACCACCCCCACCCCCCAGCAGTGCAGGGTCACCCTCCACCAGGCCCCCACCCATGTCTCCCACCACCCCCACCCCCCAGCAGTGCAGGGTCACCCTCCACCAGGCCCCCACCCATGTCTAACCCACCCCCCACCCCCCAGCACTGTGGGGCACCTGCCAGCAGGCCCCCACCCATGTCCAACACATGTTCCTCACCCCCCCCCAGCAGTGCAGGGGCACCCTCCACCAGGCCCCCACCCATGTCTCCCACCACCCCCACCCCCGAGCCACCAGGGGCAGCCTCCACCAGGCCCCCACTCATGTCTCCCACCACCCTCACCCCCCAGCAGTGCAAGGGCAGCCTCCACCAGGCCCCCACTCATGTCTCCCACAACCCCCACCCCCCAGCAGTGCAGGGGCAGCCTCCAAAAGGCCCCCACCCATTTCCCCTATTACCCCCACCCCCCAGCAGTGCAGGGGCAGCCTCCACCAGGCCCCCACTCCTGTCTCCCAGCACCCCACCCCCCAGCCACCAGGGGCAGCCTCCACCAGGCCCCCACTCATGTCTCCCCCCACTCCCACCCCCCAGCAGTGCAGGGTCATCCTCCACCAGGCCCCCACCCATGTCCCCCACCCCCCCACCCCCCAGCACTGTGGGGCACCAGCCAGCAGGACCCCACCCATGTCTCCCACCAACCCCACCCCCCAGCAGTGCAGGGTCACCCTCCACCAGGCCCTCACCCATGACTCCCACCACCCCCACCCCCCATCAGTGCAGGGTCACCCTCCACCAGGCCCCCACCCATGTCTCCCACCCCCCCACCCACCAGCAGTGCAGGGGCACCTGCCAGCAGGTCCCCACCCATGTCTCCCACCCCCCGACCCCCCAGCCACCAGGGGCAGCCTCCACCAGGACCCCACTCATGTCCCCTATTACCCCCACCCCCCAGCAGTGCAAGGGCAGCCTCCACCAAGGCCCCCACTCCTGTCTCCCAGCACCCCCACCCCCCAGCCACCAGGGGCAGCCTCCACCAGGCCCCCACTCATGTCTCCCACCACCCCCACCCCCCAGCAGTCCAGGGTCACCCTCCACCAGGCCCCCACCCATGTCTCCCACCCCCCACCCCCCAGCACTGTGGGGCACCTGCCAGCAGGCCCCCACCCATGTCCAACTCATGTTCCCCACCCCCCCACCCCCCAGCACTGTGGGGCACCTGCCAGCAGGCCCCCACCCATGTCTCCCACCACCCCCACCCCCCAGCAGGGCAGGGTCACCCTCCACCAGGCCCCCACCCATGTCCAACTCATGTTCCCCACCCCCCCACCCCCCAGCACTGTGGGACACCTGCCAGCAGGCCCCCACCCATGTCTCCCACCCCCACCACCCCCCAGCAGTGCAGGGTCACCCTCCACCAGGCGCCCACCCATGTCTCCCACCCCCCCAGCACTGTGGGGCACCTGCCAGCAGGCCCCCACTCATGTCCAACTCATGTACCCCTGCACCCCCACCCCCCAGCACTGTGGGGCACCGGCCAGCAGGCCTCCACCCATGTCCAACTCATGTTCCCCACCCCCCCACCCCCCAGCACTGTGGGGCACCTGCCAGCAGGCCCCCACCCATCTCCAATCCATGTTCCCCACCACCCCCACCCCCCAGCACTGTGGGGCACCTGCCAGCAGGCCTCCACCCATGTCCAACTCATGTTCCCCAGCCAACATGTCATCACAATCTAGATCCCTGGTCCCTATGGTCAGCCTCCAAATGCAAAACACCCACCCGAGTATTGCATCCACCCACTCATAATTGGCAATCACATGACAGAACACCAATTGCAAGTTCCGAAACAAACACATTTCCCTCACATACACCCAATGGGTGTCAGTGAATCTCAAAACCCATATCATGAAATGCATGAAACCAATGAGATACCACACATTGAAGTTCACTAAAAAAATATCTATTAAAGGAAACATAAATAGATCAAAAATAAAGAAACAGAAATGTGAATGTACAAAAATGAAAAGATGCATGTCCGTGAAAAAAAGCAAAAGCAAAAATCAAATTTCAAAGTAATGGTGCCCAAAGTCACTGTCCACAAAACAAAATCCAATGGGAAATAAAAAAGAAAGCCATTGCTCCATGGTTAAAATGTGAAAGCAAAATACAATCCAACAGTGAACTATGTACATACGAACAAGCCAGGGTCCATTATCCCAACAAACGAAAGAAACCTATCTAACTACACTAACTAATAAAATAAACTATATACAAAAATGTGGCCAATGTCCGAAAGGTCCAAAATAAATCCAAAAAAAAATGAAACCTAACACTACCTACATAACTATGTACAAGGGCAGCGGGCTAGTTTGACGGCTCACTTGTGGATGTCCCGGGCCAGGGCATCATCGAACTCCTGCTCAATGTCCCGGAGGCGGTCCTCCTCCATGGCCCCTAGGGTCCGCAGGGCCATCGACGTGTCCACCTCCAAACCCCAGCGGATTGCCTCGAGGCACTCGGCCCGCCTCAGGGCCCTCCGCATGGAGTTCTCCATCCTGACCATTGTGAGCCGTGCCTCTTCCGCCCGCTGCCGCTCCGCATCTATGGCGTGGCCCAACCGCTGCCACACGGAAGACACTCTCTGTCCTGGGTCCTCCTGCCCTCCGGCCGATGCCTGCCCCTCTGATGTTGACGGCCCGAGCCTTCATGGCTCCCACCACGTTGCTGCTGCTGATGTGCCTCTGCCCGTGCACTGCCTCCTGCTGCCTGCACATCCTCCGCCGGCTGGGGTGCAGTCGTTGATGTGGCCACCCCTGCTGGACGTCCGACTCCCGACTGTGGCAGGGAGGCCTCCTCCACCAGCCTGGCCGCACCGTCAGAGGCAGCTCCACAGGGCACCCAGGTGACTGATGGGTGGGAATATGGCACGGAGGACGACTGGTGCGTAGGGGGTTCAGTTGAGGAAGGGGTCATAGCAAGCCCCATCGTATGGAGGAATCCGGCCTGTGTGACCTGTCCCAGCAGGCTGACGTGGTCAACGAGCCATTCGAGATGACGTGCAGTCTCCTCATGAAAAGACTGCAGGTCACCTCGCATGGCCGTTGACGCAATGCCACACCACTCAGAACAGGCTCAACCCGGACCCGGATAGCCACGTCCGCATGCAGAGGAAGGCCAGTTGTCGTGAGATCATCCCCTGCCTGAAAACGGGTCTGGACGTAGGCATGCCTGCTGGTGCAAGATGATGCAGGGACAGGATCAGGGACAGGATTGCACACAGGCACCTCTGCGGCGGCCTGTGCTGCCTCCTGTCCCTGGTCCTGCACTGCACCACTAGCACCAGTGGGATCCCCACCTCCAGACCCCATCTCTGTTGCTTGCACGGCCTCCTCCTCCACCAAACCCCCCACCAACCTGGATGACTCCGTGCCATCTTCCTCCGTTGGGCCCTGTGGGGTCCCAGCTGCCCCTTCTGCTGCCGAGGAGTCCAACTCCAACCTCCGCCTCTTGGAACTCCCCCCGGCAGCTGCGGCCTGGGACGCAGCACCGGACTCCTCACTCCCCGACGAGATGACAACATGGGAGGGGAGCCGGGCCTTGCGTCTCCGGCTGGTGGTGGGATCCCCGCCGCTGTGCTCCACAGCACCTTCTCCGCCCTCTTCATCAGTTGACGCTGCAGACAGGGAGAGATAAAACACAGGCATCAGGGCACTGTACAATGGACACATACACACATGACAGTTGTACATGAGTGGCATTGGCAAACCTCAGACATGTCATCACAATCCCTAACACACATGTCATTTCAACTCGCACACATGAGCCATATAACAGCCATATCGCAACTGCCAGCACCATCCATACACATACAACAGCATAAGCAGGCAAAGGTGAGCCAGACATCACATGCAACACAGGAAGTGCATCACACATGTACACACACCACCACACTTGCATGCATGTGTACACCTCTGCCAAGTGTCGCAGTGTTCAGATGGGCATCCATGTCACATCTGCCGATCAGACTTCCACATACCGCTGTCACATGCATCCATGTTGCATCACTGTTGCACCCTTGACAAATACACATACATGCACATGTACACAGTGCTGATACATGCAGATGAAAACAACATACATGCGTGACATCACGGACATATCTACTTACATACACATTCATCCAAACATGTGTGCCCACACAACTGCATTTGGCATGCAAGCCTACACACACAAGTACCATCCATGTCTCACACATTCCAGCCCTCACATGTGTTAGCCCCACGGCCCTGTACACCCCCACCCATACTCGACCCCATACAAACAGATGTGCAACCTGCACACTACTGAAAAATCACCACACGCACATCTCACAATCAGGATGCATGTACACTTACCGCTCGACTCCAGACGGGTCTGCCTCTCAAGGACCTGGACGTGGAGCGCTGGGGATATGCGTTCCAGGACCCTCATCTGTTCTTCCGACAAGTGGCCCCGGCGCCCCCTGGCATCCGCTGCCTTCAAGAGGCGCCGGGCCTTGTTCAGGGTCCTGGACCTGAAGTCCTCCCAGCGCTTCTTGACATGTTGTAAGTCGCGGACTGCCACCCCCTCCGCGTTGATGGCAGTCACGATGTCAGTCCAAATCCGAGTCCGTCCTTCCTTGTCGGCGCGGGAACTTCCGAAGAGGGCATCATACTGCCCCATGACTTGCTCTTCGGTGGCACTGAAGCTGGTGCCCCTCTGCCTCTCTGGCCGGGGGTTGTCAGTGGTCTCAGATGGTGTTTGTCCCGACATGACAACCCCAGAGGCAGGAGTGGGTGGGCAACTGGGTCCTGGGGCTGGGCTGTGGAGCGATGGAATCCCAGTCGGGAGTCTTAGGTTCCAGCAGGGGTGGTCACAGCAACAGCACCCCTGGCTGATGTGCAGGCAGCAAATGGCAGGGCACGTGAGCAGCAGGCAGTCAGGCAGCAGCAGATGGCAGGTTTGAGCGTGCTCAGGGCTCTGGGGGGCAGTAGTTCGGCCTTCTGGGCAGGAGTGTGGTCTTCCGTGTGCTTACGCGTGGCCAGCTTGATACGGAGTGATTTGGCCCTTAGCGCGTAAGCGCGTCTGCACGCATACGCAATTTCATTGGACAGAAGGCCCCTCAAGCGCACGCGCCCCTGTGAAGTGACGCGTACAGGCGTGCATGGGCATTTCAGCATGCGTGAAAAAGTGCACGTCCGCGTGTAATACGAGGAAAGGGCCGATGCGCGTAAGTGATGTGACGTGCGCGTGCGTTTCCCTCAGCACGGGTTAAAGGTGAGCGGGCCCAGCAGTTCGATGTACGTGCCTTTCGTGGAGACCGACGTGTGTTGCTGCTTCCTGTTGTTTCACGCGCCATCACAACTTCACAGCTATCAAGGACGTATCTCTTCTTTTGGCGGGGGTATTGGCTACGTGTGTTTTTCTGCATCGCGCTAGTCAGACGGTGAGTCGCACACGCTCTTTTTCCCACTCCGGGTGCCCCTGTATATCGCACCCATTTTCGATGTCATAGTAGCCTGCGTGTCCCACGCGTACGCGTTATTCGTGTTACTGGGTGCCACCGCGTACTGCGGGAGGTTGAATCCATGCACGTAGGCTGCATGGTTGCGTGCACGGTTTTACTGCAGTTTTGGGGTGCCTGAGCGTTGCGTGACCCGTCACCACATCACCGGGGTCACATACAGCCTTGCAGGTGGAGGGGGGCTGTTAACATCTTGCTTCCCACCCCCTTCACCCCAATTGCCCAGGTCAATTGTGGTGTACACCTCCCATTGGCACCACTCCATCTGTGCCAGCACTACTACATCTGTGCCATGGTTGGGATGGCACCAAAGGTGAGGGGCGCCTCAGCTGGGCGTCCTCCTCGTAGCGGGCGTGGTCGGGGACGTGGCCGTGGTGACCAGGGAGTAGGGGGACTCCAGGGTGTTTAGGGCAGCCACAGAGGGGGAAGAGGCAGGGGTGCACCACTTGAGCACAATGTTGTGCCATGTGTCGGTGCAGTCATGCCACCACCCCCATTGGTTCGGGGGATGCAACTCCTGCATCTGGCACTGGCACCCGTTCGACCCAGCAGTCCGTTCCATCGACTGCCACGGGCCCAAGGGTAGTGGTAGCTGCAGGTGCAGCTGTGGACACTGCCACCCAGGCTCAGGGTCTGCCAGCGCAGGCTGCGTTGGCACTTGAAGAGCCCTTGGTAGATCTAAGGCCAGGGGGGAAACCATAGGGGCATGCCGGGCTGCTCAGACCAAGACACGTGTCCCTGGGGCAGTCATGTCATCTGCTGCCCCGAACAGCCGGGTGTTGGCAAGTGCAGGGGCAGATGAACCCAACAGCACCCCGGTTGTGAGTCTGCCAACCAGGACCGTTGCGGTCAATGACCCTGCCACAGCTGATGTTGCTGCGCAGGGTCCATTAGTGGGCACCCAGCTGCCACTGACACAAGTCAGGCCTTTGGTCATCCCTCCACCTGCCACTCCCTTGGCTCAATCCACCAAACCCACTGGCCATACTGGTCAGGGCGGCATTAGCCAGCCAGGGTCTGCGCCACAGTCCAAGAGGAGGAAGGTTGCACCTGCAGCACAGGCTGGGACCCCACACACAGCCACGACCTCCTGCACGTCGAGGAAGAAGCCTTTTCTGTAAGCAGGAACTGGACTTCCTCGTGGACTACGTGCGGGGCCACAGCCGTGACATGCTAGTGGGTTCCAATAGTCAGACTACGGCTGCCCAACGTGACACCCACTGGAAGCATGTTGCAGAACATGTCAGTTCATTCGGCCATGAGGTGCGCACGGCGCAGGAGTGCAAAAAGCGTTGGAATGACATCAAGCGCAGCACTAAGGCTAAGCGTGCCTCTAATTACAACTTGACTCTGGTGACTGGCGGTGGGCCTGCACCAGAGGAGGAAGAGCTTACTCCGCATGAGGCTCTCGTTGCGGAGTTCATACCACCTGAATTGGTCGAAGGAGTGGGAGAGATGCTGGACTTTGATGCGCAGTCCAGTGAGTGTTGATGCGTGTTTGTTGAGGACGTCTGTGTTTCACTTGTGGGATGTGTTGTGCATGATTGCTGCTACATGTGACGTGTACATGGTTCTGATGTGTAAGTAATGCAATGCTTCCATCATGCATGTCTCCTCTGCCTGCATGCGGGACTCCATGTAGACATGCTCCCTTGCCCCTCCTCCGCCACTCTGCACCCCAGTTCCACCTTTGCACGGGTCTGCTTCAATCTTGCCAATGTGTACTTTCTTGTTCATGTGTCCTGTGTAGATGCTAACTTCCAGCGTAGAATCTGCCAGACATATGCCGTGTGGTACAGCCTTAGTACTCGATGCAGGGTATCTCACTTGTACTGTGCATGGGTCAGATGTCCCGCAGGGTCATGAGTGCCCATTCATGCTCCATGTGCATTGCACGCGTGCCCCTATGTGTCCTTGACTGGATGATCACTGTAATATAAGTCCTTGGTTACATACATTGCCTGCCATCTCATCAGCCTTCCCATGTCAACTGTGGCTCAGACCTGCGTTGCACACATGTTTAGGCTCTGACAATCTGTGTGGCTCACAGGCCTCAGCCTGTTCAATGGCCAATGACCCTGTCCAACTCTTGTTGTGTCTTCTTCACACGTGGGCGGCCTCCGGAGTTTTCATCATGTGTCCTGCCTACTGTCCCAGCATCATTTGCAGTGTTGTCATTTGAATCACATTAAGCTGTTGATGCCAGTCAACACTCCCTGTCAATACACAGGTGTATGGTCAGCCTTTTGATACCATGCTAGGCATCCCTGCTTTGGTACAGTCGTGGAGGGGTGCTTGGCTTCTAGATATGGTACACATTGAATGCACAATGCACGTGATGTCTGAATTTGACATTGCACTGCCTTCACATTTCCTGGCACACACCAGGGAGTGCTTGTACATGTAGGTAGTGAGTGGCATACACATTTTCTGCACTGCATAGACCCACTTCCATGGAAACTGCCACCTTTCAACAGGTCTGATCACAGAAGCTATTCAAAGTAGACCCAGCATGCATGCCAGGTTATATGTTGTGTGTCACATGTCTGCCGATGCGTTTGCTGTCGGTGTGTATGTGTGTCGTGTGCTTCTGACATGTGTAGTGACCTTTTTTCTCTCTATTTTTCAGGTGATGACGCAATGGAGGCGGAGGATGGTGTTGTCATGCCAGACACAGGGTTGGTAACACCACATCAACCCGGCACTAGTGGGGGTCGTGGGGTGGTAGGCCACGAAAACTTCCAAGTGCTGCAGTCCATCTTGTCTCTGGCTGCCTATGAGTCCAGCCTTGATGACGACTCTGACGTCCATGTTGAGTTGGATGAGCATCAAGTCCATGTGTCAGGGGTGAGTGATTCTGATGTGGACACTCCTCTGTCTGCGACACCTGCACTGAGGGATCAGACAGTCTTGGTTCCTCCGCCTGTGGTGGATCGGGACGCAGGGTCACCATCCACACCAGTCACTGATGTGCCTGGGACATCACGTCGACGGGGGCATGTAGTCGTGCAGCCGCGGGTGGTGCCAACACAGCGAGGACCCCCGGTCCTTAGGTCCCGCAGGGGTCAAGCCCGGCAACGCGGTCGCCGCGCGCAACCGCTGTATACTGAGTGGGAGCAAGACATGACTGCCAATTCCGAATGGCAGGGGGCAGCAATGGAGAACATCGCTGAGAGCATGGAGCGTGTGGCCCGATCTGTGCTCCCCCCTGCTAGGCAGGTGCTTCTCCAGCAGCAGGCGGCACGGTCCACGGCCCGCTCGCTCAGGCTGGGCATGGCGGTCTCAGACAGGGCACGCCAGGCTCAAATGTCGTCTCTGCGTCAAGCAATTGCTGCTCACGCAGAGGCGCACATGGATGCCCTGAGGGAGGAGTATGCTTCCCTCAGATCCACTCTGGGTGTCCTTATGATGTCCCAGAGGCAGCAGGCAGAGGAGAGGTTTTCACAGCTTGAGCGTACCATCTCGGCTGAGCTACAGGCTTGCCGGGAGGTGCAGCGGTTGTCCAGCCAGGCCTTGCAGGAGGAACTCTGTGTTACACATGCTACCTTGCAAGAGGAAGCACGTGTACACGTGAGGTTCTGCATGCAGACCTATGTCACATCGCCACACAGAACCAGGCTCACCCGTCCAGCAGACTTGCTGCCGACGAGGGGCAAGCTGCGGCTAGGCGTGGCCAGGCTACTGTGCCACGTCCTCCTTTCCAGGATGAGCCAGACTCGGACGACCATCTATCTCCCACATAGGTCGGGCTGTGCAGGCGTTGAGCCCATGGAGGTTTTTTTTTTGGCTCAGCATCATCGCATGTGGATGTTGAGCAGCACCCTGTACCTCCCCCCTCCTGGGTGCCTCCCCTCCCCCCAGGTCGTATGTGGCCATTTTTGATTTTTCTTTTAGTTTAGTTAGTTAAGTTTCGGTTTGATAGTTAGTTTAATTAGGTAATGTAGGTTTCCCATTGTTAGTGTAATTAGTTAATAGTTGATTTAGTTTAAAATTGCTAGTCTATTGTGCTTTCATGTGACGGTGCGGTGCTTTGTGGCTTTTGAAGGCATCCACTGTCTGTTCCAGCTGGGCCCTTCAGGCTTGTCTTGTGTATGTGTTTGCTGCTTGGGGTCCTTGACTCACATATGCCACTCCTGCCTCCCTTATCCATGGGCTCGCAAGGATGGTTCGGTGTTACAGAATATTACACAAGGGCTTTGGACTGTCATATCTGTGGCATGTCTGGTGCTGTGTGACTTGTGTTGACAACCCTAGTGGGGATGATTTTGGTGTTATTGTCCACTGTTCAGCTTTTGCTAGATGGGGTGTGTCATGATTAATGTGTACATTGATTGCTATGCATTGTGTAGTATGTTTCATATCTTTCCTGTACACGTGCTTGTTGCAATTCATGCTGTAGATAGTGTTCCACACTTTGGATGTGAAAGACGGACTGATGGTGTGATTTGTGATGTGACTCTCTGACATGGTCAAGTAATGAGATGCCTGATGAGACACCCACAGATGACTTTGAAGCATTAATCATGTGTTTCATGCCCTTTCTGCAGGGGGATGAGCCTCCAGAGCACCTTTGCCAGCAGACATGGCCCATTGGACGACGTCATTCTGGACCCGTTTGTTGGTGCCCACATGCACATGTGTGCACAAGCAGAGGCACAGGGATTGTAGACCCACATCCTAGAACTGCTGACATGTTCCAAGGAACTCCAGGCAAGGTGAGCATCACAGCGAGATTATTAGGGTTTGGATATTTGTCTGTGTGTGACTTGCATGCATGTGCAAGGGCATTTGTACTGACCTAGGAGCCATGTGTCGCCATGCTGCCCAGCTTCCAGGGCCCGGCTCAGGGCGGACATTCTGTATATGAAACTGTCATGGGTGGAGCCAGGGTAGTTTGCATAGACAGAGGTGATGATTCCCTTTGCATCGCATACCACCTGTACATTGATGGAATGCCAGTGCTTGTGGTTTCGGTAGATGTGCTCAGTGGCCCTCGGTGGACGTAGGGCCACATGGGTGCAATCTATGGCACCGAGCCCTTTGGGGAAGTGTGCCACCCTGAAAAAATCCAGGACAACGGCCTGCCTTTCTGCGGGTGTTCTGGGCATGTATATGTGCCTGCGGACTGAGGGGCGCGCTGTCATGATTGCCAGTACCTGGTGTAGGCAGCGTGACTGCGTGGCCTGTGAGACCCCCCCACTATGGCAGTGGTCCCCTGAAATGACCCAGTGGCCAAAAAATGCAGGACATTGAGCAGCTTCTCCAAGGGGCTCAATGCTTGGGAGCAAAGGGTGGGGGATGTAAGGTCATCTTCCCACTCCCTGACCAGGTCTAGGATGATATGGGGTGGAAACCTATACCTGCCATAGACCTGGTCGTCAGGCATCCCAAAAAGGCTTGTCCGTGGTGCGAAAATGCGTGCCCTGGCTATTCTCTTCCTCCTGCGGTGTCCCACGATCAGTGCTGCGACAAATGGGGCATTCATCGTAGCTGTATATACGCGTTTGTTGTTTGCGTGCACTTTTATGCTGTGCGCGGGACGCTTCCGCTGCCTTCGTGTGGCGGACGCGTTGACGCCTGTGCATGTCTTTTGCCGTGCGCGGGTTTCCCGTATTCGGATACGTGGTAAAACTGTACGTCCGAGTGTCATCGCGTGTAATCGGAGGGAAGTGAGCGTACACGCGATTGGCCTGGGTGCGTGTGTTTCGGGGTGCGAGGGAACTTTCACACGCGATTGGTGGAAATCCACGTGTGCTCTGTCATCACGTGTAATGAGGGAAACACCCGCGCGCGTCACGTCACAGAAGCGCTCACGCGCTAAGGGCCTTTGGTCCAATGAAATCGCATATGCGTGCTGACGTGCATATGCGCTAAGGGCCTTTCCTCGATTTACACGCAGACGTGCAGGATTTTCACGTGCCAATTCACTCCGTATCAAGCTGGCCACGCGTAAGCACACGGAAGACCACGCTCCTGCCCAGAATGCCGAACTACTGCCCCCCAGAGCCCTGAGCACGCTCCCACCTGCCATCTTCTGCTGCCTGCTGCCCACGTGCCCTGCCATTTGCTGCCTGCACATCAGCCAGGGGTGCTGTTGCTGTGACCACCCCTGCTGGAACCGAAGACTCCCGACTGGGATTCCATCGCTCCACAGCCCAGCCCCAGGACCCAGTTGCCCACCCACTCCTGCCTCTGGGGTTGTCATGTTGGGGCAAACACCATCTGAGACCACTGACAACCCCCGGCCAGAGAGGCAGAGGGGCACCAGATTCAGTGCCACCGAAGTTGGTGTCCTGGTGGAGCAAGTCCTGAGGCAGTATGATGCCCTCTTCGGAAGTTCCCGCGCCGACAAGGAAGGACGGACTCGGATCTGGACTGACATCGTGACTGCCATCAACGCGGAGGGGGTGGCAGTCCGCGACTTACAACATGTCAAGAAGCGCTGGGAGGACTTCAGGTCCAGGACCCTGAACAAGGCCCAGCGCCTCTTGAAGGCAGCGGATGCCAAGGGGCGCCGGGGCCACTTGTCGGAAGAACAGATCAGGGTCCTGGAACGCATATCCCCAGCGCTCCACGTCCAGGTCCTTGAGAGGCAGACCCGTCTGGAGTCGAGCGGTAAGTGTACATGCATCCTGATTTTGAGATGTGCGTGTGGTGATTTTTCAGTAGTGTGCAGGTTGCACATCTGTTTGTATGGGGTCGAGTATTGGTTGGGGTGTACAGGGCCGTGGGGCTAACACATGCAAGGGCTGGAATGTGTGAGACATGGATGGTGCTTGTGTGTGTAGGCTTGCATGCCAAATGCAGTTGTGTGGGCACACATGTTTGGATGAATGTGTATGTAAGTAGACATGTCCGTGATGTCACGCATGTATGTTGTTTTCATCTGCATGTATCAGCACTGTGTACATGTGCATCTGTGTGTATTTGACAAGGGTGCAACAGTGATGCAACATGGATGCATGTGACATCGGTATGTGGAAGCCTGATCGGCAGATCTCACATGGGTGCCCATCTATACACCGCGACACTTGGCAGAGGTGTACACATGCATGCAATTGTGGTGGTGTGTGTACATGTGTGGTGCACTTCCTGTGTTGCATGTGATGTCTGGCTCACCTTTGCCTGCTCATGCTGTTGTATGTGTATGGCTGGTGCTGGCAGTTGCGATATGGCTGTGGTATGGCTCATGTGTGCGAGTTGAAATGATATGTGTGTTGGGGATTGTGATGACATGTCTGAGGTTTGCCAATGCCACTCATGTACAACTGTCATGTGTGTATGTGTCCATTGTACAGTGCCCTGATGCCTGTGTTTTGTTTCTCCCTGTCTGCAGCGTCAACTGATGAAGAGGGCGGAGAAGGTGCTGTGGAGCACAGCGGCGGGGATCCCACCGCCAGCCGGAGACGCAAGGCCCGGCTCCCCTCCCATGTTGTCATCTCGTCGGGGAGTGAGGAGTCCGGTGCTGCGTCCCAGGCCGCAACTGCCGGGGGGAGGTCCAAGAGGCGGAGGTTGGAGTTGGACACCTCGGCAGCAGAAGGGGCAGCTGGGACCCCACAGGGCCCAACGGGGGAAGATGGCACGGAGTCATCCAGGTTGGTGGGGGGTTTGGTGGAGGAGGAGGCTGTGCAAGCAACAGAGACGGGGTCTGGAGGTGGGGATCCCACTGGTGCTAGTGGTGCAGTGCAGGACCAGGGACAGGAGGCAGCACAGGCCGCCGCGGAGGTGCCTGTGTGCAATCCTGTCCCTGATCCTGTCCCTGCATCATCTTGCACCAGCAGGGATGCCTACGTCCAGACCCGTTTTCAGGCAGGGGATGAGCTCACGACAACTGGCCTTCCTCTGCATGCAGACGTGGCTATCTGGGTCCGGGTTGAGCCTGTTCTGAGTGGTGTGGCGTTGCGTCAACGGGCCATGCGAGGTGACCTGCAGTCTTTTCATGAGGAGACTGCACGTCATCTCGAATGGCTCGTTGACCACGTCAGCCTGCTGGGACAGGTCACCCAGGCCGGATTCCTCCGTATGATGGGGCTTGCTATGACCCCCTCCTCAACTGAACCCCCTACGTGCCAGTCGTCCTTCGTGCCATCTTCCCACCCATCAGTCACCTGGGTGCCCTGTGGAGCTGCCTCTGACGGTGCGGCCAGGCTGGTGGAGGAGGCATCCCTGCCACAGTCGGGAGTCGGACGTCTAGCAGGGGTGGCCACATCAACGACTGCACCCCAGCCGGCGGAGGATATGCAGGCAGCAGGAGGCAGTGCACGGGCAGAGGCACAGCAGCAGCAGCAACGTGGTGGGAGTCATGAAGGCTCGGGGCCTTCAACATCGGAGGGGCAGGCATCGGCCAGAGGGCAGGAGGACCCAGGACAGAGAGAGTCTTCCGTGTGGCAGCGGTTGGGCCACGCCATAGATGCGGAGCGGCAGCGGGCGGAAGAGGCATGGCTCACAATGGTCAGGGCGGAGAACTCCATGCGGAGGGCCCTGAGGCGGGCCGAGTGCCTCAAGGCAATCCGCAGGGTTTTGGAGGTGGACACGTCGATGGCCCTGCGGACCCTAGGGGCCATGGAGGAGGACCGCCTCCGGGACATTGAGCAGGAGTTCGATGATGCCCTGGCCCGGGACATCCACAAGTGAGCCGTCAAACTAGCCCGCTGCCCTTGTACATAGTTATGTAGGTAGTGTTAGGTTTCATTTTTTTTTTTATTTATTTTGGACCTTTCGGACATTGGCCACATTTTTGTATATAGTTTATTTTATTAGTTAGTGTAGTTAGATAGGTTTCCTTTCTTTTGTTGGGATAATGGACCCTGGCTTGTTCGTATGTACATAGTTCACTGTTGGATTGTATTTTTCTTTCACATTTTAACAATGGAGCAATGGCTTTCTTTTTTATTTCCCATTGGATTTTGTTTTGTGGACAGTGACTTTGGACACCATTACTTTGGAATTTGATTTTTGGTTTTACTATTTTTTACGGACATGCTTCTTTTCCTTTTTCTACATTCACATTTCTGTTTCTTTATTTTTGATTCTATTTATGTTTCCTTTAATACATATTTTTTTAGTGAACTTCAATGTGTGGTATCTCATTGGTTTCATGCATATCATGATATGGGTTTTGAGATTCACTGACACCCATTGGGTGTATGTGAGGGAAATGTGTTTGTTTCGGAACTTGCAATTGGTGTTCTGTCATGTAATTGCCAATTATGAGTGGGTGGATGTAATATTCGGGTGGGTGTTTGGCATTTGGAGGCTGACCATAGGGACCAGGGATCTAGATTGTGATGACATGTTGGCTGGGGAACATGAGTTGGACATGGGTGGGGGCCTGCTGGCAGGTGCCCCACAGTGCTGGGGGGTGGGGGTGCAGGGGTACATGAGTTGGACATGAGTGGGGGCCTGCTGGCAGGTGCCCCACAGTGCTGGGGGATGGGGGTGGTGGGAGACATGTTTGGGGGCCTGCTGGCAGGTGCCCCACAGTGCTGGGGGGTGGGGGTGGTGGGAGACATGGGTGGGGACCTGGTGGAGGGTGACCCTGCACTGCTGGGGGGTGGGGGTGGTGGGAGACATGGGTGGGGGCCTGCTGGCAGGTGCCCCACAGTGCTGGGGGGTGGGGGTGGTGGGGAACATGAGTTGGACATGGGTGGGGGCCTGCTGGCAGGTTCCCCACAGTGCTGGGGGATGGGGGTGGTGGGGAACATGAGTTGGACATGGGTGGGGGCCTGCTGGCAGGTGCCCCACAGTGCTGGGGGGTGGGGGGGTGGGAGACATGGTTGGGGGCCTGTTGGAGGGTGACCCTGCACTGCTGTGGGGTGGGGGGGTGGGAGACATGGGTGGGGGCCTGGTGGAGGGTGACCCTGCACTGCTGGGGGGTGGGGAACATGAGTTGGACATGGGTGGGGGCCTGCTGGCAGGTGCCCCCCAGTGCTGGGGGGTGTGTGTGGTGGGGAGCATGAGTTGGACATGGGTGGGGGCCTGCTGGCAGGTGCCCCACAGTGCTGGGGGGTGTGTGTGGTGGGGAGCATGAGTTGGACATGGGTGGGGGCCTGCTGGCAGGTGCCCCACAGTGCTGGGGGGTGGGGGTGGTGGGAGACATGGATGGGGGCCTGCTGGCAGGTGCCCCACAGTGCTGGGGGGTGGGGGTGGTGGGAGACATGGGTGGGGACCTGGTGGAGGGTGACCCTGCACTGCTGGGGGGTGGGGGTGGTGGGAGACATGGGTGGGGGCCTGCTGGCAGGTGCCCCACAGTGCTGGGGGGTGGGGGTGGTGGGGAACATGAGTTGGACATGGGTGGGGGCCTGCTGGCAGGTTCCCCACAGTGCTGGGGGATGGGGGTGGTGGGGAACATGAGTTGGACATGGGTGGGGGCCTGCTGGCAGGTGCCCCACAGTGCTGGGGGGTGGGGGGGTGGGAGACATGGTTGGGGGCCTGTTGGAGGGTGACCCTGCACTGCTGTGGGGTGGGGGGGTGGGAGACATGGGTGGGGGCCTGGTGGAGGGTGACCCTGCACTGCTGGGGGGTGGGGAACATGAGTTGGACATGGGTGGGGGCCTGCTGGCAGGTGCCCCCCAGTGCTGGGGGGTGTGTGTGGTGGGGAGCATGAGTTGGACATGGGTGGGGGCCTGCTGGCAGGTGCCCCACAGTGCTGGGGGGTGTGTGTGGTGGGGAGCATGAGTTGGACATGGGTGGGGGCCTGCTGGCAGGTGCCCCACAGTGCTGGGGGGTGGGGGTGGTGGGAGACATGGGTGGGGGCCTGGTGGAGGGTGACCCTGCACTGCTGGGGGGTGGGGGGGGGGGTGGGAGACATGGGTGGGGGCCTGGTGGAGGGTGACCCTGCACTGCTGGGGGGGTGGGTGGGGTGGGGAACATGAGTTGGACATGGGTGGGGGCCTGCTGGCAGGTGCCCCACAGTGCTGGTGGGTGGGGGTGGTGGGAGACATGGGTGGGGGCCTGGTGGAGGGTGACCCTGCACTGCTGGGGGGTGGGGGTGTGGGAAACATGGGTGGGGGCCTGGTGGAGGGTGACCCTGCACTGCTGGGGGGTGTGGGGGTGGGGAACATGAGTTGGACATGGGTTGGGGCCTGCTGTCAGGTGCCCCACAGTGCTGGGGGGTGGGGGTGGTGGGGAACATGAGTTGGACATGGGTGGGGGCCTGCTGGTAGGTGCCCCACAGTGCTGGGGGGTGGGGGTGGTGGGAGACATGTGTGGGGCCTAGTGGAGGGTGACCCTGCACTGCTGGGGGGTGGGGGTGGTGGGAGACATGGGTGGGGGCCTGCTGGCAGGTGCCCCACAGTGCTGGGGGGTGGGGGTGCAGGGGTACATGAGTTGGACATGAGTGGGGGCCTGCTGGCAGGTGCCCCACAGTGCTGGGGGGTGGAGGGTGGGAGACATGGGTGGGGGCCTGCTGGCAGGTGCCCCACAGTGCTGGGGGGTGGGGGTGGTGGGAGACATGGGTGGGGGCCTGCTGGCAGGTGCCCCACAGTGCTGGCGGGTGGGAATGGTGGGAGACATGGGTGGGGGCCTGGTGGAGGGTGACCCTGCACTGCTGGGGGATGGGGGTGGTGGGAGACATGGGTGGGGGCCTGCTGGCATGTGCCCCACAGTTCTGGGGGGTGGGGGTGGTGGGAGACATGGGTTGGGCCTGGTGGAGGGTGCCCCTGGTGGCTGGGGGGTGGGGGTGGTGGGGAACATGAGTTGGACATTGGTGGGGGCCTGCTGGCAGGTGCCCCACAGTGCTGGGGGGTGGGGGTGGTGGGGAACATGAGTTGGACATGGGTGGGGGCCTGCTGGCAGGTTCCCCACAGTGCTGGGGGATGGGGGTGGTGGGGAACATGAGTTGGACATGGGTGGGGGCCTGCTGGCAGGTGCCCCACAGTGCTGGGGGGTGGGGGGGTGGGAGACATGGTTGGGGGCCTGTTGGAGGGTGACCCTGCACTGCTGTGGGGTGGGGGGGTGGGAGACATGGGTGGGGGCCTGGTGGAGGGTGACCCTGCACTGCTGGGGGGTGGGGAACATGAGTTGGACATGGGTGGGGGCCTGCTGGCAGGTGCTCCCCAGTGCTGGGGGGTGTGTGTGGTGGGGAGCATGAGTTGGACATGGGTGGGGGCCTGCTGGCAGGTGCCCCACAGTGCTGGGGGGTGTGTGTGGTGGGGAGCATGAGTTGGACATGGGTGGGGGCCTGCTGGCAGGTGCCCCACAGTGCTGGGGGGTGGGGGTGGTGGGAGACATGGGTGGGGGCCTGATGGAGGGTGACCCTGCACTGCTGGGGGGTGGGGGGGTGGGGAACATGAGTTGGACATGGGTGGGGGCCAGCTGGCAGGTGCCCCACAGTGCTGGGGGGTGGGGGTGGTGGGGAACATGAGTTGGACATGGGTGGGGGCCTGCTGGCAGGTGCCCCACAGTGCTGAGGGGTGGGGGTGGTGGGAGACATGGGTGGGGGCCTGGTGGAGGGTGACCATGCACTGCTGGGGGGTGGGGGTGGTGGGAGACATGGGTGGGGGCCTGCTGGCAGGTGCCCCACAGTGCTGGGGGGTGGGGGTGCAGGGGTACATGAGTTGGACATGAGTGGGGGCCTGCTGGCAGGTGCCCCACAGTGCTGGGGGGTGGAGGGTGGGAGACATGGGTGGGGGCCTGGTGGAGGGTGACCCTGCACTGCTGGGGGTGGGGGTGGTGGTAGACATGGGTGGGGGCCTGCTGGCATGTGCCCCACAGTGCTGGGGGGTGGGGGGGGTGGGAGACATGGGTGGGGGCCTGGTGGAGGGTGCCCCTGGTGGCTGGAGGGTGGGGGTGGTGGGGAACATGAGTTGGACATGGGTGGGGGCCTGCTGGCAGGTGCCCCACAGTGCTGGGGGGTGGGGGTGGGGGTGGTGGGGAACATGAGTTGGACATGGGTGGGGGCCTGCTGGCAGGTGCCCCACAGTGCTGGGGGGTGGGGGTGGTGGGAGACATGGGTGGGGGCCTGCTGGCAGGTGCCCCACAGTGCTGGGGGGTGGGGGTGGTGGGGAACATGAGTTGGACATGGGTGGGGGCCTGCTGGCAGGTGCCCCACAGTGCTGGGGGGTGGGGGTGGTGGGAGACATGGGTGGGGGCCTGGTGGAGGGTGACCCTGCACTGCTGGGGGTGAGGGTGGTGCGAGACATGGGTGGGGGCCTGCTGGCATGTGCCCCACAGTGCTGGGGGGTGGGGGTGGTGGGAGACATGGGTGGGGGCCTGGTGGAGGGTGCCCCTGGTGGCTGGAGGGTGGGGGTGGTGGGGAACATGAGTTGGACATGGGTGGGGGCCTGCTGGCAGGTGCCCCACAGTGCTGGGGGGTGGGGGTGGGGGTGGTGGGGAACATGAGTTGGACATGGGTGGGGGCCTGCTGGCAGGTGCCCCACAGTGCTGGGGGGTGGGGGAGGTGGGAGACATGGGTCGGGGCCTGGTGGAGGGTGCCCCTGGTGGCTGGGGGTGCAGGGGGACATGCGTTGGTGGGCAGTAGTGCAAGTTGACATGTGGGTTGGCTGGGGGGCATGGCCATGGTGGATGGGGTGCCTGCAGGACATGTGCAGGGTAGGCCCCTGTGGTGTGAGCCACCTGCAGGGGCCGTGGAGGGTGTAGAGGGAACACCTGGGAGGACCCACACGTGCAATTCACGTGTGGTGCTCCCCGCGCACCCCTGTAATACACCTACCCTGATGGAATCGGGTGTGGAACTTCCCTCGCACCCCTGGAATACACGTACCCTGCTGATGTCGCGTGTGACATTTCCCCCGCACCCCTGTAATACACGTACCCTGATGGAATCGCGTGTGAGACTTCCCGCGCACCCCGAAATACACGTAGCCTGGACATTCGCGTGTGGAACTTTCCGCGCACCCCTGTAATAAACGTACCCTGATGGAATCGCGTGTGATACTTTCCGCGCACCCCTGATATGCACGTACCCCGCTCAATCGTGTGTGTAACTTCCCGCGCACCCCCGAAATACACGTACCCCGCTCAATCACGTGTGTAACTTCCCGCGCACCCCCGAAATACACGTACCCCGCTCAATTGCGTGTGTAACTTCCCGCGAACCCCCGAAATACATGTATCCCGCTCAATCGCATGTGTAACTTCCCGCGCACCCCCGAAATACACGTACCCCGCTCAATCGCATGTGTAACTTCCCGCGCAACCCCGAAATACACGTATCCCGCTCAATTGTGTGTGTAATTTCCCGCGCACCCCCCGAAATACACGTACCCCGCTCAATCGCGTGTGTAACTTCCCGCGCACCCCTGAAATACATGTACCCCGCTCAATCGCGTGTGTAACTTCCCGCGCAACCCCGAAATACATGTACCCCGCTCAATCGTGTGTGTAATTTCCCGCGCACCCCCCGAAATACATGTACCCCGCTCAATCGCGTGTGTAACTTCCCGCGCACCCCTGAAATACATGTACCCCACTCAATCGCGTGTGTAACTTCCCGCGCATCCCCGAAATACACTTACCCCGCTCAATCGCGTGTGTAACTTCCAGCGCCATGCCCCCGAAATACACGTACCCCGCTCAATCACGTGTGTAACTTCCCGCGCACCCCTGAAATACACGTACCCCGCTCAATCGCGTGTGTAACTTCCCGTGCACCCCCGAAATACACGTACCCCGCTCAATCGTGTGTGTAACTTCCCGCGCACCCCCGAAATACACGTACCCCGCTCAATCGCGTGTGTAACTTCCCGCGCACCCCCGAAATACACGTACCCCGCTCGCACAGGCCCAATTGCTTTATGTTGCCACTTTTGTAATGCGCAGGGACTCTACCGCCTGCCTTCGTGTGGCGGACGTGTTTCGGCTTGTGCGTGTCTTTGGCTGTGGTGGCTTTGCCCTATTCGATTCCATGAATACGTGTGGTTCGAGTGCATGTGGGCGTTCCGTCTGCTTCCCTGCAGTACATCCCCAGTTACGCCCTTATTTTTGCGCGTTGTTCCCCATTCCTCGCGTTACGCCCCGTGTTCCGCCCACTTTCTGGTGTATGCGCCGAGGTTGTGCGCGTCGCGCACGCCTTTCGGGATGTTGCAGTGATGTGTGCGCCATGCACGGGTTTGGCGCACATCCCGAGGTAAACACGCGCAGGGACTTCCATGAATCGCACGCGTGCGCGTGTGCCTGTTTTTTTGCGCTTGCGCCTGCTTGCGCCTGCTTGCGCAAAGATTATCTGCGCACGTTTGTTCCATGAATCGGTTTCCAAATGTTTAATTATTTCTGCCACTGGTAATCTATACTGGCACACAAATACTGGATTTCTACAATACCCTTCCGGTAATGTGGCAACATGTAAATCAGTTAGTCCACAATCGTATCCATCTTTAGCAAATACCTCTTTAAACTCCATGAATATTTTCCTCAATTCATTTCTATCTTCATCGCTATCGCATGCATCTGCTGACAAAATCTGCTCCTCTACCATTTTTGAGAATTCTGGGAAATCCTCCAGTGGAGGAATCTCTGTGCTTTCCTCCAACTGTGTGGCTGTGTCTCTCTGTAAAGCTGCCACTTTTAAATAGTTTGGCATATTAGCTTCCACTTCAATGTGCTGATTTTCTGTTTCACTTTCATTTAAATCAAATACTATATAATCCTCTTGATGACAGCACACTGTCTCATTTGAATCATAAGGGTACACAGAATTAATTTTAAAGATCCCTTTGGGCTGAGAATCCAGGTATTCTAGCAACACAACCCCTGCATCTACATACCTTTCAGGGATATTTCCAATCACCGTGTTATTTAGATCTGCAGTATAATGTGATTTTTGTATGGCCATTCCTAATGAAGAATTTTCCTCTAAATGAATATCCTGACCCCCTTTATTATTCACCATAATTTTTACAGACCCTTCACCAACATCTATCAATGGAATGTATTCATAATCCAGGCCTTGCTGTTTTATGGATTCATTCAAGCACACAAATGCATCAGAATCTTTCATCTGCTGTCCATTTTTGCACTTTAGCGTTATTGCAACCTGCTTGGTGAATGCAGGAATAATAGTATCCCTCCTCAGTTGTAATTCAATTGCATATGGGACCAGTTGTGCGCAATGATAAGCCCTTCTTTTGTCTTCAAATTCAGGTGCAGTCCCACCTAGCCGTGACCATATTTTTTGATTAAGGAAATCTAACACCATACACATTCTGTGCATGATATCATTGCCCATGTAAAAGCCATTGTGCATTCCATTCACTATCCATACATTACAATAAATTGTTTTCTGCCCAATATTTATCTTTAGCATGCATCTGCCTGCAATTCGGTTTTCAAAGTCTGGACTGTCTAAACCAGAGACATATTGGTTTTTAATTCTAAATTTTGGGATCTCCTCCCTCTCCATTATTTTCTGCAGTAATATCTCATTAATAAAGCTTCTTTCCTGTTGAAGCGCTAGTATGGCTTTTACTACTTTAGAATGATCATTTATACCAATGTGAATCCATGGTTGCTCATCTTCCATTTGTATTTCAGGGTATTAATATGTTTTTCTGTGTCTGTTTTAGGAGTAGTATTCATTTTGCACTTCTCTTTTAAATAAAAGCGTAATGTGTGCTCATCTATTTTAGTTTGCCATTTTTTCCTAGGGTCTAAATAAATGTGTGCAGATTGTTTCTTATTTTCACTTTGCATTTTATCTTGACACATTAAGATAACAGTGACGCTAGGTATACAGCTATTCTGGAGGTATACCTCCACTGCAACAATCATTTTGGCAACTGTGTGGCATTCATTTATATTGCTGTTTTGTGATTTTATTTTCTTAGGTCTCAACGTTTTTTTGGTTAAGGACCACACTACTCTATGAGAGGAGACCATCTTTTAAGGCAATCTGTCCCCATCAGAAATGTAATTTCACAAATAGATGTGATCAATACCTCCTGTTTCATTCTGTGTTTTCCTATCTTTATGTCAACTTCGCGGACACCTATAATAGGCACCTCTTCACCGTTAAAATTATGACCTGGACCTTCACTTTGCCTCACTGTGATCTGATTCTGTGGAGATCTCCCTTCATTGATACTTTTTACCAATTATTTGGATATGATTGTGGCCTGTGCGCCGGTGTCAATCATCGCAAAAGTATTGTATTTCTCTTCTACAGTGATGAGAGCATACTACCTGTCTTCAATTTCCTCTAATACACATAAAAAATGTGAATTCTTACTGATTTCAGGACTCACCTTTCTCAGGCCTTTTTCACTTTTGGCTAAGCACATTGGTAAATGGAAAGACATTTTTCGTTCCTTCCAGTCCATTTCTGTGTGAGAGACTATATTAATTTCCCCATGTTCAGAGGATTTCTGGAGTGTGGCCACCGTTCGCCCATCCATCCAGGGATCATCAGAGGTCACACTTCAATCCTCCAACTGAACATGTGTAAAAGAATTACTTGGCAATTTGTCATTTTCTAACTCTGTGCTTTTGTAGTTATTTATTATGGTACCAGTCCTTTTAACTTCTTCAAAAATATGTGGCTCAAATAATTCTTCGGGTGATTGACCTATACCTTCCTTTTGAGTATTTAGTTGTTCTACTTGTGTTTGGTTAGTGTTCTGATTGCCCAGGGAAGGAGTTATAGCATCCCCATTTACTCCCTGTTCACTGGTATTCCCCATGCATGAGTCATTTTTCTTAAATCTGTCTCTTTGTTCTTTTGGAACTTCATGTTTTCCTTTTTCATTTGTACAAATCTCCAATGTTTGATTCATCTCTATGTTAAAATGAACTTCTCTTTTATAAGTATTTGCACTTTCTGTTACATGTTCATTTGCTGGTACTTTCATTTTTAAATCATTAGACATCTCAGAGTCATTATGCAAAATCACATCAGAGCAATCTGTTTTCTTAGCACTGTAGGTATCAAAAATACTTAGTCACTTATCAGAAACCACCCAGTCAGTGCTATGGCCTTCTGCCCCCCTCCATTGATGAATGTTTTTGTACTGTTCAGAGCTTTCCTATTTGCTCAGCCAACATTTTCATTTGGGCCTCGAGACACTGGAATCTTTCGATTTCTCTAGAATCCTCTCTCTGTGGCCTAGATCGATATTGGTTGTTTTCCCCCTGACTGAATCTATTCTGATACCTCTCAGGAGAATGATTTTTATTGGGATTATTCCTGAACTCTTGATTCATATGTGGAGGGGAGCGTGGTGCACCCTTCTTTGGTTATAGTCCCCTGGTGCTGGTGATTCATTGTATTGACGTGGAGCATAATTCATATTCTGCCTCATGTCCTGTCTCTCATTTTGTTGGTACTGACCCCTATGTTGATTTCCATTATCAGTAAATCGATCCACACATCAGGGTCTATCCTGATTACCATATATCATGGTGTAAGGGTCAAATCTGCTCTGTGTCCCCAATGTCTGATAAGGACCATTATTTCGTTGATCCTGGCTTTGCCTCTGGTTATTATTCATACCTGAAATATCAGGCCGATATCCTGCTCGGGGCCTTTCCCCTAAGTACCTAGGGCTAATGTAATTCTCTCTATTACTAGGGTCATGTAATTGATACATTGGTGTAGGGAGTGATGATCTCTGTTGATTACCCCTTTGTTAAGGTGTCAAATTATTTCTACCTGGACTTTGAGCAGACTCAAGGGACATTTTGGCTGATCTAATTTATCTCCATCACTGTTGCTGAAGGTTCTTTAGATTTTGGTCTAGTGTCTTTCATTTTATCATTTTCTCTGCCCTGACAATAAAGTACTTCATATAGTTTTGTACTTTGGTGTACAATCCATTCAAGGGACTTGTCTGGTCAAATTCATGGACTAACTGTGATAAGATGTCTTTCTGTAGCCCATAGAAGTATGCAGTTTTAAACTCATTGGAATTGGGGTCAAAAGATACATCAAAGCGAGAAAAAGGTCTTTTTAAGTCTTGCAAAAATTGGCAAGGTGATGTATTAGGCCCATCAGTAACTGTGTAAGCAACCTTTTTCGCCTCTTGTAATAATAATAATAATAATAATAATTAGGCTTTTATATAGCGCTACAAACCCTCAGGTATCTGAGCGCTGCTTATTATTACCCACGGTGTGTGGTGCTCATTTATCGACCTCGGAAGGATGAAAGGCTGAGTTTGGCCCCGCCGGGATTCGAACCTGCGTTAACAGGCTCTGCACGGGTGTCAAAGCGGGCGCTCTACTCGCTGTGCCACTTGACCGGCTAATGATTGGAAAGGAGAAAAATGACATCTAATTTCTTTTTCAAACTCTGCCCATGTCTTGTTCTGCTGTTCATTTCATCCCCTAATGATGCTGGCTGTGGGAGCATCTAGAGTTAAATGAAAATATTGCCTGTATTGCTGCTTAGGTGTCTGGAGAGCTTTAAATATATCATGCACCGCTTGTAAGTGGTCATCTATGCAGCGGTATAGTGGTGAGCATAGCTGCCTTTCAAGCAGTTGACCCGGGTTCGATTCTCGGCCAACGCACCATGTATGTAGGATATCTTGTGTAAATGTAGGGTCTGGTGGTATTTTCTTACTGCCAAAAGAAGAGTGGTAGTTTAGAAATACTTATCCTCGCGTTTAGATTGGGTTTGTCCTCACATTATCCTAGAGACCATACTTTATTATATTATATTGGCGAATCCAGTAATATTTATTGGTGGCGGTATTTGGTAGTAGTAAATTACTTAGTGTTGAGCATCATACACAAAACTTTCCTTACACACCTTGCGCAGAATGCCACATGACCATATGCTGGCGTACAGCACGGTGACGTGTCCGAGAATCCATACACCCTTAACAGTAAGATGTATGCCTCGTGGACAATGTGGAAATACATTTTATATTGATGTAGCAACGTCGACCTTCAACATTTCCCTTGCACAGCTCCAACAAGTATTGGTAGTCAGCCATTAGCAATGTAGTACACATTACATACTTTTAGCAAAAGTTTTATCATCAACAACATCAGCTAAGGGCATCCCTCCTCCCCAAGAAATAGCAGCACTACTGTCATTAAGGAGCATGAGAAACACTGGCGCTACCTTACAAATAACAAACGCACACATTTTCTGCCGTCCACCTACCCCCCCATGTTAGTGTTTGGTGGCTCTTTTCTCATTTCGGTTCACAAATTTCCTTATTAGCTGTCCTACCAAAAAAAAATGCCATCTGTAAACAAAATAAATGTTCCTTTAAGAACCAGCTTTCACAGTGTAGACATATTTAAAAAAAAAAAAAATCACATACACTCGGCTGCCTGGATTACAAAACTAAATCCTTTTCCAAGATGGCCACCATAGAAAGGGAAGGCGGTTGTTCCATACATGTCCCCTCTTCGCTTTCCATGGCAGCCTACAAAAAGCAAAAATATGTGCCATAACGCAGAACCTGAAAATGAATATACAGTGACGGAAAATGTACCACGTTGCAAAGCAGGAACGTGTGGTACTAAAAAATAGGATTTGTCGTTATAATCCTTTTCCAAGATGGCCACCATATAAAGGGAAGGCAGTTGTTCCATACATGTCCCCTATTCGCTTTCCATGGCAGCCTACAAAAAGAAAAATATGTGCCATAACGCAGAACCTGAAAATGAATATACAGTGACGGAAAATGTACCACGTTGCAAAGCAGGAACGTGTGGTACTAAAAAATAGGATTTGTCGTTATAATCCTTTTCCAAGATGGCCACCATATAAAGGGAAGGCAGTTGTTCCATACATGTCCCCTCTTCGCTTTCCATGGCAGCCTACAAAAAGCAAAAACATGTGCCGTGACGCAGAACCTGAAAATGAACATACAGCGACGGACAATGTACCACGTTACATTTTGAAATAATGCATTGTTTCTTAAAAGAAAACATTAACATTTTATAATTTGTAAAGTAGTTTTATTTCACAAGAAAATGTTCCAAACCACCGGAGTATTCCCATTTTCAATCAAAGTGTAACATTGTGTCTATGTGCATTATGGAAAATGTTAATGGTGAGGAACATGTTGTTCTTTTCCCATACACAAAGTTTGCGTTTTCGATAAAGCAACTGTTTTGTTCGCACAGTGATTTCCAAGACGTCACCATGACCTTTGCCCTACGCCACCATAAAACATGTTATGTTACTCCTAATGGCCACTTCAGCATACGGACAAAGGGGGCCAGCGCGATCCTCCCACAAAATTGTGACGGACAGGCAGCCGGTCATAATCAGGTGCATCTGGCGTCCAAAAAATCACTCGACATCTGAAATCCATGGCAAGCACAGTGAGGCAGGATGTAGCTGGTCGAAAAGCGTAAGAGAAAGTAAGTTTCAATACCCAGCCTTCAGCAAACAATTAAAAAAAAGACAAAAATAACGTGGAAACTAATACACAAATCGAAGTGGACATACATAACATTTTAAGGAAACATTAGTGTTGCACATGGGTAAATCTAGTGACAGGCTACAAACGCCGGGAATGTGCAATCTCCATAAGTTAAAAGAAATGACAGCTACACACAAAGATGGTACTTCAGTTGTAAAGCCAAAGTTAATGGTGAAGTAAAAAAAAATGCATCTCGTGATTTCAAAAAAGACCAAAAGAACGTGCAAAGTGATACACAAACCGATGGGGTCAAACATGACATTTTAATGAAGAAATATTACCATTGAACAAGAGTAAGTCTAGTCATAGCCTGCAAAGGTGGAGAATCTGCACTCTATGTAAGTGAAAAAAATGCCAACTGCACAGAAAGGTATTGCTTCAGTTATATTGTCAAAATTATTGTTCTGGTAATAACAAATTTAAACTCGGTCCGGTGTAGAGTCATCAAAATTAAACTTACATGATACTCACCGCCTCCATTGGTTTTGGATAAAGTCAGACAGCAATGTATTTGCAGCAAAGATTCTGCGTGAACTGATATTTCATGTGCCCTATAAACATTTTTGAATCATAACCTTATCAAATGGTAATTTTTTGCAAAATTTCACTCCCTTCATTGTTGCTTAATTATCCCTTGCGCTGAAGGTTAAAAAAACAATTGACCCTTATGGTTTAGTGGGGTGCATAGGCCTACTGAGCGCGCAATCAAAAAAGCAAGGCAAGTGACCTTCACTCAGAATGCAAATACATTCTCACTTTGCAACAACATATGAGATTCCATTCATGAGAACCACTACTTCCATACAGTTGCAAAACCGCTGTTTCCATCAAACAGTGCAGGTGCCCACCTCAGATTTCTAACTCTAGGACGCAAGTGTGACTCCAATATTTTTCTAAATACATTGGCCCTCATTACGACCCTGGCGGAAAGTGACTGACCGGACCGCCACAGCGCAAATAGCGTTTCCGCCATTGTACGAAGGAGCAAAGTGCGGCCCATTCCGACCCATCGGGCACGAGCACCACGGCATGGCGGAAGTGCAAAGTCCGCGATGGCGGAAAAGACCCCAAAACGGCCCACACCGCCGCCGTACGGCGCCCTAGGTGCAATACCGCCACCCATCACAGCGGACACCGCAGTGTGCGCCTACCGGAAAGTACGGTGACCGGAAATATACGGAAACGGAAGTTAAAACATGGGCCCGGAACGGGAAACATCCCGCCGTACACCTATAAAACCACTAAAACCACACAACCACTAAAAACACTACCCTGAGACACACCCCAACCCGTCATCCACCCTAGCGAAACCAAGAAAAATGGGAAAAGTAGCAAAGAAAGCGTGCGACCGCAAGCGGCAGGTCCACTTCTCCCGTGAGGAACTCACCGTGCTAACAGAGACCCTCCAGGAGAATGCTGCCGTCGTCTTCTGCGCACAAATGACCAGGACGGCACTTGCAAACAAGAAGGCCATATGGGCTCTGGTGGCACAGCGGGTAAGTGCGGTGGGGACCGCACCCCGCACCCCACAGCAATGCCGAAAGCGATGGGACGACCTGCGGATACGCGTCCGCAGCATACTCTCTCTCTGAGGTCCTGAATCACCCATCAAGTTGACCCCCTGGGAAAAAATCTGTGCCTCCACCATCGGAATGGAGAGCATAGAGGGAGTCGGAGGGATGGAGAAAGGAGTGCAGACATCCGAAGATTCAGGTAGGTGGGCCAGATAAAACAATGCCAAATCCACAAAGTCCAACCATGTGAAATACCATGTGTCCACATAGTGCAACAGAAACACATGTCCAGGAGAACGTCCACACACATCGGCCTGATAGCGCACGTTAAAACCCACAATAAATACATAAATAATTAAAAACCCCTAAAACACGCACTACACGTGCAGCAGGCACACCCTAACTGCAGGCTGCCAAACAACTGCACCCTCACTCCACACACAAATGAAAGCACCTCCAAGGCCCCGACCCAAATCACCCTCAGGTACCACCCCAATGCATGTGATACAATGCCATTCCAATTCCCACAGACCCATCAATAACCCTCGCCCTCCTTTACTCCACCACAGGGTCCGATCCAAACGAGCTACAGGACACCCCTACCAGCACACCTGCAAAGAGGGCCAAGACCAACGGCCAAAGACCCTCCACCTCAGCTGCACGCATCAAGACACGGCAGCAGCACAAATCAGGTGGCAGCACAGAGGAGGGAACATCAACAGGCACCCCAGCAGCCAGCATGCCCACACCACCACCACCACAGGTCCCCCCAACGGATGCCACAGAAGGCACTGCCTCTGGTGGCAGCAGCACCATAGGTGACACCCCATTGATGGCAGCATGCTCCGACACAGAAGACGGGGATGTCGAAGACAGATCCATCCATGACCTGTCCCAATCCCCCTGTCTGTCCCATCCCGTACAACATGAGGATACCACGCAGGGGCACCCACAAGACGACGACTGGCCATCCCCCACAAGCCCTGTGGCAAGGCAACATGAGGTCAACAGCCCCTCTGTGACACCCCCGCAAATGGCCATGGCCCAGCAGAGGCAACAGTCCCTCGACCAGTTAATCGTGCAACAGCAGCAACTGGCCACGCTCCTCAAGGACCATGCCGATGAATGTGGGGGCACTAAGGCAGACATAGAAACATCAACTGAGACACTTAGGGCAGAAATGGAGAGAGGTACAGAGACACTAAGGGCACAAATGGAGAGTAGCACCGAGAGCCTGGGAGTCCAAATGGAGAGAAGCACCGAGAGCCTGAGGGGGGAACTGCATGCGACGTCCAAGGACGTATGTGCCGAACTTGCCGCAGTGCGCCGTGTGCTCACTGAGCTCTCGCAAACCCTTAGGGACATGCATGGACGTGAGCAGGCAGAGACATCATCCGTTGCAAGTTCCGTCCAGGGCAGCCCCCAACGTAGATCTGGGAGGAACCTGCGCTCCACAGGCAGGGGTGCCCCTGATACCCGCAGAGGGGGCTTGCAATAGCGACAGCCCACTGACAATGAGCATCTTTGGACACTGGTGTTCGGGGGGGAGGTAGGAGGGTGGAGGGGGTGTGTTGGGCTCACTTGGGTGGCGGGTCGATAGGGTGTTCAACATGATATCACATATGCCATAAACAGTGCACGATCAACCAATGAGATGTGTGGACATTGATCTTTGTGTACTAGGCCATCATAGGCGTACAGTCCATATTGTGCATGTCCCAGACACACACAGTGCCACGAGTCCCGTGTCCATGTATCAGCCACCAGGCGTGAGTGCTAGAAGCATACATCAATGAGATGCTGACGAATGTCACGGCCCTCCGGTGCCTCGCAGACTCCTTGAGGTGCTGCCACATCCCCGCCCTCATCATGACCATCATCAGGTGCTTGCAGTTCTGCGTCAGGGGGCATGGGCACATTTCTATGTACGCACATGTTGTGGAGCATGACACATGCCATCACCATCTTTGCAACCTTCTCATGGCGGTACAGGAGTGCCCCGCCAGACCTTCTGAGGCAGCGGAAACGACCCTTCAGTAGGCCGAATGCCTGTTCTATGACTACACGGGTACGTGAGTGGGCATGGTTGTAGTCCTCCTCATGCTGGTCCCGTGGGTTCCGGACTGGTGTGAGGAGCCATCTCTTCAGTGGATATCCAGCATCACCTGTATGTGGACGAGAAACGTATGATGTGGAATGCCATTGCTACGTACGCACACCCCCCACCCCTTCCTGCCAGGTCATTGCCGAATCACATACCCCACATTATCATGCATGTAATGAGACTCACCGAGTAGCCAGGATCTGTTCCCTGCGTGTCGCTCCATGTAGCGTGGTATTGTAGAGTTCCTCAAGACCATAGAATCATGGGTTGATCCAGGGAATCTGGCACAACAATGTGTAATGATCCTGTTGGAGTCACACACCATTTGTACATTCAGAGAATGAAATTGTTTTCGGTTGCGGTACTGGGCCTCCATGGCATGTGGGACGACCAATTCCACATGGGTGCAGTCGATGGCACCAATGCAACCCGGTATGCCGGCAAGTGCATGGAATCCCACTTTTGTGTTGGTAATTTCCTGCTCCGAGCGTGGTAGGGAGATGTAGTCGTCTGCGTGCTGCAGGAGGGCATCGAGCACTTGCAATAGTGTCCGTGAGAACAGTGGCTGAGAAATGCCATGCAACTGTCCGACTGTGTGCTGGTAGGTGCCTGTGGCCAGGAAGTGGAGTACAGACACCACCTTCAGTAGGGGTGGGATGGCGGTTGGGCTGTCTATCATGCTGACAAGGTCAGCCTGTGTCATGTCCACAATGGCGGCTATGGTGTCCCGGTCCAGACGGTAGAGGGTGTGGATCTGCTCATCAGTGAGGTTGAACGGATGTGCTCGGAGGCGTGGGATTGCGGGCTGCCTGCGTGGTGGTAGTGGCTGTGCTGGCGGCCCTTGCTGGCCCTGCCTTGCCCTCCTCCTCCTCCTGCGTCTCCTCCGTGCGGCCGGTTGTAGTTGGTGTTCGTCTTCTTCCTGGAGTTGGAGTACTTGCAGTGCTATCAGGTCCCCCAGGGCCAACATCGCGAGTCCTGCCGGTAGCATTTCGGTGTGGTTGTGGGAGGAGACTGGGTGTGCAATTTATGTGTTTTCAGGCTGTATGGCCTCCACCTGTGGTGATTCATTCCACCTGTGCAAACTGCTCTCCCCTTTGGCCGAGCACGTCCCGCACACAACGCTGCAATTCGGGGAATGGCATCTTGCTATTGCAATCATGTATGTGTACCCGATGGCCGTGTAACATTGGTTGATATGTTCATTCTGCTATGGTCCCATTGTTTCACATACTATCTGTGCAGTCGCGAACAGACTTGTGAAGGGTCAGTGGTACGTAGTACTCGAGTAACGGTGGGCCCTCATGCATCACTGTACCGAGTTGCAACGACGGGCGGGGCGTCCCATTTGTGGGTGAAGGCAGTTGCCATTTTCACACACAGCCGCACTAGATGGATTAATTAGTGATTTCAAACGGCCACAGATGCTTCTTCGACGTGATGTTGCAAATGAGGAATTCGAAGGGCGGCACTTTCGGTTTTCAGCTAGCGGCGGGGAAATGCCCACAGGTCTGACTGCAAATATAACGTACTATTGTTCAATGTCCTTGGGACAGGGGCCATGGCGAGGATGCAATGATTGATATGAATGGTTTGGGATGCGCAATAGCGACGTGGGCGATGAGGCCGGACGTTCCCAAATACATGTTACTTCACAACACTGGCATTACGGGCTGGGGCACTGTGGATTTTGCAGGCTGCATAACGCACAGACTCAATGGATATTTCTAATGTTATGTGAGTAAATATTCAGGCGTTTTAATCCCGGGATGAGGGAATGATGAATGGATGCATGGGCAGGTGATTTGATACAGAGTTTGCCATGTACAGGGCTTCTTGGAATCTATCCGCCTCCCCTGCGCTATGTGATGCAGGGCTGCCATAGTGGGACCATCGTCTATCTGGCCTTGTTGAGCCCTCCCTGTCTCGACGCGCCCTCAGACACTTGTGTCCATGCACGTTACCAATCCCATCTGATGGATTCTGTTTTGACAGACGCATGCACAGGTACACTCGTTTGTGATGGTGTTTACACCTCGATATAGATAGTTATGAGTCGCAAGTGGTTTTTGGGTGGTGATGAACCTTTGGAGTGGGCTAGCATGCATATGGCTGTGGATTTAGTGTGATCATTGAAGTGAGTTGTTCGAATGTAGTTCTGATGGCCATTCTGTTCTTTTTCTTTTCTTTTGGTTGACAGGTATCTCCTCCCCTTTTGCCACTGCCATCTGTATGCCACTCCTGCAGATGGGTTTTACTCCCGACACCTGCTGCTTCGTGTTAATCAGTGGAGCAGCATTACGATCTTATGGGACGATCGCCAATGGGCCACATGCCCTTACGCAGTACTGGTGGCTCGGAGCAACATTTCGGCCTTTCAGCTGGACTAGTGCCTCCCCATTGGGACGGCCCTGCGGTTGTGTGCGCTTCCATGTTGCCTTTTCGTACGTGAATGTGGCTCTGTGTACCATGATGGAACAGGGCGTCACACAAGTAGTGGCTGGTCATTTCTTGCGGATGCAGCCCACAATGGTGAAATGTGTTTTGGAGTTCATGGCCTGATGGCTGTATGGGCTTGGTGATTTTGTTGTGCATTAAATTTCTATTCTGATTTGGCCCGTGTAGCGTTCTTCTTTGCAAGTGATGTGGCATATTCCTATTTGGGGAGCGATGTATTGTGAGGAGATCTGCATTGGGTTCCAGCTTCGGAGTTTAGTTGCGTGGTACTGTACTGGACGCGTTTGCCTACGAAGCCCGTGAGGTCAGGGATGGGGGCTGCCAATATGACTGTTTGAATGTTGTCATGCTCAGGGGCGGGGGATTGGGTTTTGTGTAACAGATGCCGGTCAGCCAGGTGGACTGGTGGAATGATGTGATTTTCGGAATATTGCTGGTCACAGGTGCCTGTGTTTGCGTGCGTTTCTTGGTGGGGGACTGTGGTCATGTCCATTGGGATGGCTTCTGTATTCGTGCCATCTGTGCCCTGCAGCTCCCATTGGCCCCTCTTGTGTTTCATTTGTTCGTTGGCATGCATGGGTGACTTGTACATTTCAATGGTTGCATTGTGACTTCATTGCACCTACGGGGAGTTGTACTTTGTGGGCAGGGAGCGGTGTACAGGCACTCAGTGGGGCCGTTTACGGTTGATTCGCGATGCCGTACTTCTCACCATGGCGGAATGGTTCATTCCGCCATGCTTGATGGCGTTAGGTACATGTCCGCTAGGGTCGGAATTGGCGTACCCTTGCGCCATGGTGGTGTTTACGGTTTGGCATGGCGCGCGCGCGCGTGCTTGGTGCAGTTAGCGTTGGCGTTCACTACGGTGTCGCTAATGGCTTCGTACTTTGCGGTGACGGGTCATAGTCGCACCGAGCGCTATTCGATGGCGGTATTGCATTTCCGCCATCGTTTTCCGAATTCCGCCAGGGTCGTAATGAGGGCCATTGTAACAAAGATGCAGTAATTTTTTGCCGTATATTGAGCATCAACTTCCAATTTACTGTATGACTTTGGTGACAATAAAACACCACTATTTCACTTCCTGCTGCCACATCCCAACCCCAACCTCATTAACGCTCACCTTCTGAAACTGTATTTCATAAGTGTAACAAGTGCAATGGTGTCTTGTTTTATATGTGGTACCGGCGATATCCGCGTACACGAAAACATGAACAAAAGATGGCGGGCGCAGCAAAAGAATCTGACCCACTTCAAGTTGTTCCACAACCAATCAGTGAAAGCGTCACATGATGTCCGCGGACATTACGCTGCGGATTAGCCAATCAATTTCTTGTCCGCAGAGCGAACAGGGAAGTGTGACCGCTGAGCGGAAAAAGTTATCACTAATTTTTCGAGACATACTTTTTGGTCGTTTTAAAGGAAACTACTGGATGGATTGTCACCAAATTTGCAAAAGCACGCTTTCGGGATCAAGCTCTCGCCCCTGCCGCAAATTTGGTGAGAATCCGTCCAGCGGTTTGGCCTGTAGGCGTGCGCAAGGTTTTCTCCCATTCAGTCTATGGTAAAAATGACGTTTTGGGACCCCCTCTATAACTTTTCCCCCCCTGGACCAAACATCACCAAAATTCAGAGTGGACCATATACTTTTTTTGCAAAGTTTGGTGAGGATTCGTCCAGGGGAAGCAAAGTTATAAGCCGCCCAAAAAGTGCTCTTCCTATGGAAACAGCTACTTAACCATAACTACACAGCCACTACCGTATATTATATATTAGCACATGGCCATGTTATCTCCTATACCACAAATCTGGCCAAGCAATCAACCATTTTCAGTTTTTGATATCACCATAGCTAACAACCATATTGACCTTCATAGAAATAAAGGAAATCCCCATAATGTAACCAGCCAAGGTCCCTGCAGAGGGGTGGAAGGTGTAATTGATTTCCTATTCAGGGATCACTGTTGATCTTGTAAGTGCATGTTTTGACATACACAACATGACAAAAGGTGGACACCACCACGCAAATAACAGCAGCAATGGCATTTCTCTCTCTCTCTCTCTCTCTCTCTCTCTCTCACACACACGCACACACACACACACACACACACCAGCAGATTGCAAAACACACACAAAATAATAGATAATAATAATATTTTGGCATTCATATAGCGCTACGAACCCTGAGGTATCTGAGCACTGCTTATTATTACCCACAGTGTGTGGTGCTCATTTATCGACCTCAGAAGGATTAAAGGCTGAGTTTGGCCTTGCCGGGATTCAAACCTGCTTTAGCAGGCTCTGCACGGATATCAAAGCGAGCGCTCTACTCGCTGTGCCACTTGACCACATTGCAGCAAAAACACACCCCAGCTACCAATGGTAGTACATAGACAGCACAATGGATGGCAGCACACACATGCGCACGCACACAAAGACACACACACACACACACACACATGCACCACAATAGATGGCAGCACACACACCATCAATGGATGGCAGATTGCACACACACAGACACAAACACAACAGAACATGCACACCAACACCAACCAAGGAAGCAGGGCACACACCCACACCTTCATACACACACGCAAACAAACACACACATGCACACACATTCTTACACTGTCACCGTGCCATTTTTTATTCTAAAAAATATATTCTTTTTTTTCATGTCTTATCATTTTTTAAAATCATTTCATGACTTCATGCTCACTCCAATCATGGCGAAAGAGGATAAATAAAGAAGAACATTGACAATGTACTACTTATTAAAGTTCCAACATCATTCCAAGCCCAATCACCAAGGGTTCTTCTTACTCTTTGGTGTTGGTATCTATTTCTTCAGTATATTATCAAAATAGTCAATTATTGAACATGTTGGCCAGTATCTCCTGCCTGATAGCATATTCTGCCACCACATGTCCATATCACCGTTTAACTGAGCATATTTGCCTAGAAAGTGAGTCCTTTTGTTTGTCAAAGATTCGCAAACTGCGCCCAGGTGTTTAAGTGATTCAACTTCCTTAGCGCAGAATCGACACAGGTTGTCACTTGCATCTGAGCGATGTTTCAAATGCAACATTTCCTTTGCTGCATATAAATGTAACCATATCCATAGAAATTGGTCACAATAATATCTGGACGGAAGTTTTTCCAAATACTTTTGAAGAATATTCAGTGATCTTGCTTCTCCATCGATGTTTAAGGCTGTCACAAATTCACCTCTTTTGTTTTGGGTTGCAATCCAATCGCAAGCAAGCCGTTTTTTTCTGTGTCAATGTTTGCATAGGCTAGCTGATCTTGTAGCTTCACAATCTATATATTGAGTAACCCTCTATAGGGTTTTCCTGGTTGGGGAGCTAATAACTGATAAGACCTTGCTGTTGGCATTAGCTTCATTTTTCTCCACATTGCAATCGATTTCCACAAAACTATAGAGTATGAAGACTGCAAGCTGAGTTATAGGAATCCCTCTCAGCAGGTGCAGCACTTTCCACCAAAATTGGCCTTCAAGGACTTCCCAGAAGGCTCTGCTAATGTTTAGACCAGCCTCACTTCCAAATGTCATTGTCACCATTACCTTTTGGCGATAGAACAAGATAATTGTTTCATAGTAAATTTACCATAAGCGGCATGTATCTTCATTCCTTGCAGGGCAAGATTTTTCATCCAGATTTTTAGGTCCATTGCCACTCGCACCTTGATTTATTAAATAAGATCCCCAGGTATCGGATTGAGTCAACTATCTCCAGTTGTTCTCCGGCTACATACCACTTAAACTGCCTCCCTTTTTTACCCAACTTAGTGCGGTATGCCATGATTTTTGATTTGGCCACGTTGATTTGTAAGTTGTTTTGTAGCAGATAACCCAGATAACCCACTAGGTCATTTAGTAGCCTTTGAAGGACAATTTGCCTAGTGTCCAGTAACACAAGATCATCTGCTTACATGGCCCACACTATTTGTTGGCTATTTAACCTTAGTGGACATGATTTGGTTTTCTCAAAGGCTGTATGTAGGTCTGCGATGTAGAGTTTAAATAGTAGTACGGCGAGGAGGGGACAGCCTTGTTTGACCACCTTCTCTGTATTGATGTTAGTAGATAAATCTCCCTCAGCATTTAGTCGCATTCTTATGTAGGTGCTTGAATGCAGGGCTATGATTGCCTGTAGCAAATCTTGTGGACAATTCCAACTTGCCAGTTAACTCCACAATCTATCTCTGTTGACGTGATCTAAGGCTTGATGTAAGTCAATAAAGGATAGGAAGAGCTGCTTGCCGTCCTTCATCGTTTCAAGCTTCCACAGATTTAATATTACAAGGTTAAGTTCAACCCCCACTCCTCTAGTAAATCCTGTCTGCCTGGAGTCCACAATACCCGCCTCTTCAGTTCATCGAGTGAATCACTTTTGTAGAAAACTGGCAAACTACACAAAGCAGTGCCATTATCTATGGCTCCCACCAAGCATCCTCTGACTATATGCTGCAGACTAGCGGATGGGTAGAAAGACTCAACTATACCATGACCCACAATTGGTCACATCCAGTCAGTTCAGCCTATGGTCCGCTAGTGCTCCATAATTGCCAGTTTTATCCTTAGCCACAAAATAGGTTTATTTTGAAATGACATAAAACAAAACGTCACAGGTAAAAACAGCAATTGTTGGCTGAGCTGTGCCATAGATTTCAGAGTTATTCCATTTTCTTGCGACTAATGATTTCATGTACAGGGCAAAAGGAGATACAGTGGCAGTATGGTATCGTACCAACCTCATTGGAGAAACAAAAAGATCTCTTTGAACTAGTACCAAGGTAGAGTGGGAGCTCAAATCCCAGACAGTAGTAAGGAACCAAATATACACCTAGAATGGGTGGAGAGAAGCAAACGCCATTCCAGCCTTCCAAAGATATTCTCCACATAGGCAAGTGGCGTGTGTATTGACAACACCACAAATCCGAGGAGGACTGACAAAGTACATGTAGCGGAGTAAAAAAGGAGACGAGACCAGATGCCAGAAGGTTCAGGGAAGTAATCTGACAAAGTTCATGTCTAGTTTAAACAGGTGAAAGTAGCACCTCATGCCAAAACTATTTGATCCAACAAGGGGCCTTGATACATGGATGAGTTCTCACTGCAACAAGACGTTACACTGGGTGCACATTAAAAATGGCCAATTCATTTCAATTAAAGAATGCATTTTCAGAGGAAAACCAATACAAAATGGCGTAGACGCCCTGAGTGATTAGAACATTTGCATTGTCAGCATCTTGGAGAGAATATTAACATTCAGGAGTAAAAACAGCTACTCCTGACATAAGGAATTACAGAGAATTCCTGCTGGATGACAATCAAATGGCTGGAGGCTTGAGGCTGGAAAAGTTATCCAAATTTCGCCAGCATTAAAATAAAAGTTTTTTCTTCTATATTTTAATACAGGGTGTTCATTTTCTTTGGAACCTATGTATTATTGTCAAAGCAATATGTGTATATGGCAGGCTGTGCACAAACGTGTGGCACCATAACACATTGTATTATTGTTTAGTTGCCTGTGTCTATTGACAATCTATGCTTGTAATTACAAGCTGTTAGTATAACCCGCTTGATAGATTGTTTGAACATTACTTCAATTTGGCTGAGGTGGCCCAGACTAAGGCCAAATATGACAGACAACAAAGGAAAGCAGCAATCTGCAGCGGAAAAGCAGAGTTGGAATGAGAAAAAATGGATTTGGGTTACGCATTTTAACGCAAGAAGACTGAGCCTATTATTTACTAAGGGATGGTGGTCGATATGTGACCCCTAATTTGAAACAATTTGTGCCATCCACCTGCAATGCTAGAATTTGAAGATTGGATCGAGCAAACTTTCTGCTCGTGTTTTCTCACGAATTCTCCATCTTTTGTGTTTCTTATTTTGTAGTTTAAAAAACCCATTGGGGCTCATTACGACCCAGGCGGTAGAGTGATAATGGCGCCGGCAAAGCCGCCGGTGCCGTTATCACTCTACTGCCTCATTACGAGGTCTGCTCGCGGGTGCCGGACTGCACGTGTGGTCTGGCCAGACATGCATACCGGTACCCGCGAGCAGACCAGGATGCTAACAACGGACCCGTCATTAACGGGTCTGTTGTTAGCATTCTCCCCATTCCCATTGAGCCCTATGGGGGCTCGAATGGGAATGGGGATGTACCGGGTCCGGGTCCGGGTCCTGAGAAATGGGAATTACCGGGCCTGCAATAGTCAGAATGGCCAGGTAATTCCCTTTTTTCGGGACCCAATGGCATAGCTACCTCCAAACTCGTGATGAGCCCCATTGTCTGTTGAATGTCTTCCAGTTCCGTTCTCAAGGTTTTTTTCTTAATCTCATTGTTTTTCTATATTGTTTTATAATTCTAAATAAATAAAAAATCTAGCTGTACCAAGAATATTATGCACTAATCCAGGTCTCTTTCTCTGTCTCTGCCTCTGTCTCTCTCGCTCTCTCTCTTTGTGACTGTCTTACTGTCTGGGGCCCATTTTCTTTGACCTGGACCAGTAAATCAAAGGGTACAATCACGGTGTTAAGCATTTTACGCAATGGTTTACTGCTCCTGGTCCTTTGGAAAGGTTATGCAGATAGAGTGGGAGACAGAACAGGACATCTGTTTTCCCTTCATCCTTCCCACTCCACCAGCAAAACCTCTTAGATGTATGAGGTCCTGAGGTTCTCATGCAGGCCTACAATGAATGGATTCCTATCGAATCAACCTGCATAGGAATCTATTGTAAATGCAGTCTGCAAAAGGCGCTTGTGCCTGTTTTTACTTTTGCAGTCCATTTTGCTAACGTACACAATTGCATGCAGGAGAATTAACAGCACATACGTGCATTTGTCGTTGCTGCCCTGGTTGCAGTTATGAAAGAGGCCCATACGTCTGTGCCTCTTTCTATGTGGGAGAAAGGTGTGCTGTCAGATAAGCATTTCCTAGGGCCATTCCAGATGAAGATAGCACCAGTATGGTATGGACCAACACGCGCAACCCAAGAAAACACACAGATATCTTAAAGTGGGTGGGGGCTGTGGCTTCTGCAATGGAAGATATTAATTGCAAAAAGTCGAAATTATGTATTTGTACTGGCATTATACACTGTCTCGTTTCAAGATTTCACAATGTTCATTTTTAATGATTACTTCTGGTGCAAACTGTAGTCATAACAACAATGTTACACTATGCATTCTTCGCAACGCACAATCTAACCATAAGCCAGCTTTATTTTGGATCATTTGGAGAATGTGCATAAGGTGTTTGGGTAGGCCTTGGAATATGCTGTTACAGTAGTCCAGCATATGTACAATCATAGCCCTAGTAACCACCACATTTGGTTGCATTTTCAAGAAAGGCAGGATCTGCTTATAGGAATGGTATTGTGCACCATGTTATTATAAACATAGGAGTAATCATCGGTAGTGGCATTTAATAGCTATTAGAGAGCCATTATATGGTATGGTATCGTACTACAGGTATTAAGCACAGAGAATCAGGTCCCATGGAGGCATCAGGGTGCTGAAGAAGTGGGTACAGAGTTGCTCCAAAAAGTAGAAACATAGACCTATTCCCCTACACCCTCACAGCACTCATACTCATGGTGGAAACAGGAAGGTCTTTACTTTATGTCGAAACTCCAACAAGTTCTCCATTTCCCGTAGCTCAATCAGGAGTGAGTTCCACAGGAGAGCAGCCTCCCCATTTCACCCATCTAAAGTTGGGCACAACGAGGAGATTGGTGGAGGCTGAATGCAGATTGGCAGGACTCCATGCTGTGTTAATTTCTTGAAATGACCACCTTTCTGAAAGGTAGAATGCAAAGTCCAAGCTTGCCGCAGCACAGCTGCTTTGGCAGTATTATGTGAGCGCTGCCTTAGCATTATGCCTTTCTGCCTGGGGCTACTTTCAAGGATGAAAGGGTGAACTGAAACAGGAAAGAAGGAAGAGACATAATGAGGGACAGAATAGGAGGCAGAGACAGCTGAGGAGACAGACGTAGGAGGGAGAGGTTTAGACAGAATAGGAATAAGAGTTGAATAGAATTGAAGGGGGCATGAGGGAGACAGAGTGGGAGTGAAGGAGGGAGAAAGAGCAGGAGTGAAGGAAGTGAGACAGAACAGGGGCATAATAGGAGGAGAGGGAGGGAGGAAGAGTGCCAGAATGGAAAAGGAAATAATACAGTTTGAGGGGAAAAGACTATGTGAAAGAGGAGGAGAATGTGAGAGAGAGAACAGAGAGAGAAGAGACAGAACAGGAAAAGAGACAAGCAGAACAGGAGAGAAACCAAGAGACAGAAAGCAAGGGGAAAAGAGAGAATTGTACAGAGCCAAGAGAGAAAGCAGAAACTGCAGGAGGGAGAAGACAAATCAAGAATTAAATGAAGACAAGAGACAGATTGAGCGGTTTAGAGAGCCAACAGACCAAATGGGTGCAGTGGTAGAACAATAAGAGACAGACCGCAAGGAGAAAGGGTTGAAGGGGAGGTAGAATGGGATGTGGGAAATGTGTAAGGTGGAGTGATAAGATACTGAACTTGAGGGATGAAAAGGAAAGGGATATTGCAAGTGGTAAGGTGGCAGAACAAGAGAATGACAGCCAAGCCCATAGAGGAAGAAGATACAAAACATCACAGAGTTAAGGATGGGAGAGACTGTATAAGGAAGATACAGATGGACTCCCAGGACCCCCCTTGTGAATTTGCATACTTAAGTAACTTTGGGTCTCACCCTAAGTTACTAGGGGAATCCAGACGTGGACCCCTTGCTCACTATTCTTAGAGAGGCACAGCTCCTCCCTACTGATGAGTTCCAACCAGACCGAAATACGTGTCTGGGGATGCTGTTGGTACTCTTGTTCAAAGGAGAATTGCCTAGCATTTTGGTGCTGGACTGCCCCAAAGACTAACAAAGACTGATATGTTTGGGATATTTCTTCTCTGTGAAAGATAGTGAGCTAAAGACTCTGGGTAAGTCTCTCATAACCAGGACTAATGTCTGGCAGCAGGACTCCCAGGAGCCCCCTTGTTAATTATAGCCTTACAAATCACTGTGTCTGGTCACACAATCTCTGGATACATGCACATTTTGGAGCACAAGTAGCTATGACCTTTCAGAAGGATGCAATGTTAATCAGCAGTTTCTACAATATTAAAGCCCCATTAACTTGAGTGTGCTCGTATATTTCTACGTGTCTAGACATACAATCTCAGGATACATGCTCATAGCGAAGCAAAAGTAGCTGTGAAAAAGTCTTTACAATATTAGAGCTGCCTTATCTGTGGTGTGTTTAGTATATTGAACTCCACATTAACTTTCAAAAAGCCTAATCATGTTAATAATTCACAATACGTGGGTGATCTAAGGGGCTATGTGTTCCTAGTACTTATGCTATAGGGTTACGCTAGTCATGTGGTGCATGCTAACCAAAAATATAATTAGTGCGTCTGAGTGCTTTGTCAATTTCACTGCATGTTGCTACACTTCACTGTGAGGACTCCTAAATTGCAGCTTTACTGAGTCTTTACTCAAATGCTGCTATCATCCTTTAAAAGCCCCACCTGGGAGCGCAGCAACGCAGAGTGCGTCTGAGTGTTTTTATGTATGGTGGTTGGGATCTACTGTTCTTCCGTCCCGCGCTTTTATCGAAACACTTGCAACTGTTGAAGAACAGGAAAGGTGGACTTCTTGATCTGGCTCCTAAATATCTATAGATAGAAATAATTGAATATTTAACCTTGCACAAACATTAATAACAATTTCAGTTTTGAGAATCTTGAACATCACTTGGAGCATAGTGCTTTCAGAGAAATTCTACATTGAACAATCTACTTTTCTCTTAATTGAGTGTGCAGACGATTGAGAAGCCTGGAGTCATCTGATCACGGTTTGTGCCAAACCTTGTGTAAAGCGCAAATGCGGGCCCTGGAGCCTTGGAGCACTTTCGCTATATACCGTCTCCAGTTGATAACGATTGGACCTACTATTGATTTGAATTATTTTATTTGGGGCATTAGCTGTAAGTAATGGTTCGTTGATAATAACTCACTGTTTGACTGGAACATTGTATGAAGTGCGACTGCGGGCCGAAAGCCTTGGAGCACAAATTTTATATTTATTACATATGCACAGTGCCCCCCCTTCTCCTTTTGCGCTCTTTACGCCATTACTATTAGGACTCCGATCGAACCAATTGAACCATCCTGTCTGGGGTATTCCTTTTTAATTTAGGGATTGGCAAAAACTGGTAACGAATTAACAGGAATCCTCAGCGTAGTGTGACGGTGGGCTGAGAGCCTTAGAGCACCGCCCTCGTATTACAAGCTCGTATATTTCTGATATATAGAAATAACGTAATTGATGATTTGATCTATTGATGCACACCTATTTAACTTGTGTATTTATCTATTAAATGCACAAAGTAGAAGCATATTCTTTGATTTGAATGATTATTCTGCACAAGCCTCTATCGCACACATTTCTATTACAAGACTGGACAACGTGGAGTGTTATTTTGTACTTATCACTTTCATACTCGCTGATGCGACTCTGGATTTTGAGAGGGCTGATTTTTTATCACTGATTTTGCAAATTAAGCACTGTAATTGTTCTAATTGTTTTAGCATATTTGATTGCGATATTATGAATTAAGTATTGCACAGTTTTATTGATCCTGTCTAAGGACTGCAGCTTGAGCTGGATTTGCATGAGATAAAGTATTGGGAGTTGGATATATAATATGACTCTACAAAAAAGGCATACGTTTACTGGATTGAGGAGTGACACAGCGCGACTTGGGAAAAGGATAAGGAGACTGGGTTGTATGTTGGACATCTTAAAAAGTGCCCTGAAAATTAAAAAGGGTAAATGTGATACAGGGGGTAATAAGAATGATAGTGGAAATCTGGTTTGCCCAATTGCTGGTTTCTTTAGCCCGAAAGTCTTAATATCTAATATTTCTCTGGAACTGGAAGAAATTAATTTACCCAATATTACCCCAGTAAGGTTACCATGAGTGACCCTTTACACTCATTCACCATTGATAACAAAGGGTCTCTCCTCAATTTGTGTAATAATTTAAAATGCAACTCTATGGGGCGGGCACAGTTTGCCAGTGATGGCATACAACCTTCCAAATTATCTGCAACACCCAATTTGACAGGCCTCATTTCTGAATCTGATGATCCAGACTATGAGACTGATGAAGAATCAATTAACTCATGCTTAAATGCAGATCCTGGGAAGGATAGTGATACAGGGGGTCATTATGAGTACGGTGATAAGGGGTTAACGGCGCAGGTAAGGATGCCAGTGCCATTAACCCCTTATCGCGCATTACGAGGTTCCCTCGCGGGACCCGCTCAGAACGTCTGGCCTGACCAGTTGTCCTTTGCAAGTCCTGTAAGGGGACCAGGGAGCTAATAACAGGCCTGTTATTAACAGGCCCGTTATTTGCTCCCTCCCCATTCCCATTCGAGCCCGATAGGGAATTGGTAATTTGAATGAGGACTTACCGGGTCCCCCGAGGTTGGAATGACCCGGTAAGTCCCCAAGTTCAAAGAACCCGGACACGAGTTTGGAGGCAGCCATGGCGCTAATTGCACCATGGCTACCTCCAAACTCGTAATGACCCCCTGTACAGTGTTAACTGAGGATAGGAGCCCTATTGGGATATATGTTCCAGGTATGACGAATTCTGACACCCCAAAAAACGTTCCATTATCTATAGATGTTGCACACAATGCAAGTTTACAAAGGTTAAAGACCCCAGCTAAAAACACACACGCTGAGATACCTAGTAGGGGAGATAGGCTGAAGGATCAACAGGTGGTAGCTTATGCCACAAACAAACCAGATGCAATTGACATCTTGTGCCATGAAATGGAGATGATGAATAAAATGTCCATACATATCTCTAATGGAACACAAATTAATAAACCGAAGAAAAATGTAATAGATTGACAAAAACTTACTTCCCCGCAAGTACTCTTCAAAGAATTACATACAATATGAAGAAACAAAAAAAGTGGCTGATAATGTTGATTCAATGCCTATATTATTGAAGTCTTCTAACACCATTGTCTCACGTGTTAATGATGATGGGGAATTTAGGCAGGTCGATCTACGTGGCCCTTTGGATAAATGGGTCACAAATGATTTGCTTTCAGGTAGATCGGCCCAAACACTTCAACCCAAGGATGATGCCCCTTGTGAATTGAGAGGGAAAAACATGAATTATTCGACAGTTTGAAGACCTGTGGAAATTCGTAACCATGGAGTTCCGGACATTAGTAATCCCTCTGTTATTACATCATCTACAAAGAGGGTACTAGATGATGAAATAATATGGAAGACATGTACCCCATTTGTTAAACTTGAGGAAATTAATCCTACAGATGATAGCACAATTTGAAATAGACACAATCTTCTAGATCTTTGGAGCTCCATTACCTGTTTGTATACCATTTCTAATGGAGACATACAGAGATTGGAATTACCGAAATGGAGTAGTTGGACTAAGTGGGTACTGATGGAATTATCCTCTCCAGCAGTAACTGCTTGTATAGTCATGCACTGATTTACTGTTGGAATTAGGATATAATCTTATGACAAGATATGAGAACCCAGCCATGAAGGACAATAACATTTCTAAAAAGAATAAACTCCCTAATATAACGCACCTCTGTAGGAATGTGTTACAATATAAAAACCAAGATAATCGACATGACAACATGTCTGAAACTAATTGACCATGTAAGAATTTGACCTCTTAGATATGATATGATATGATATTGTATTATATTGTATTTGTATCGCGCTCGTACACAAGAGTTTCAGAGCGCGAGATTGGATATGTTGGAATACTAGAGGTTTTAACTAATTCCTTAATCATACAGAGGGTAATGCCTTGATTTGATCATGCCATGTATTTCTATTACAGGAAACATGGGAAATCAAAGACTTTATTGTGGATGGTTTCACTATTCTCCATCATCATGCAATTAAAGGCCCTTGAGGCAGACGAATGAGAGGCCTTGCCATAGGTTCACATTCATTCCTTTGAATTAGTCCTTATGCTATGAATTCCGGCTCCCAATTTGTATTGGCTGCTGTTTTACACTTTTCAACTCCGGCGAAAAATGTATTGATTATAAATGATTATTTGCCTGATGAAATATAAATGAAATTATCTCAACAATTGATTTTATTATTAACACTTGGCAAGTGAATTTTCCTTGCCACAATATTTTGATTGCGGGAGATCTAAATGCATCTAGATTAGTGAAATATAATATTTCCCATATTGAACAACCGGATTCAATAAGAAATTTGGATTTAATGACCATTAATGATCGAGGGATGAAATGGGCCTAACTTTTTTATATATAGGATTTTACATGTCTTAATTGTAAGGGAAATAATTTGAACAGGGATGGTTCCACATGGACAAATGAAACCACGGTTTCCACTCTGGATTATATATACATAAACAATGATTAATGGAACTGCTGTCAGCCTTTGGCGACTAAGTTCACTACTCTTAGTGACCATGCAATATTGACATGGTCTCTTAGAATCCCTTAAAGATAGGAAATTGCATACTATAATGAGCCTATCCAAATGAATCTCTCAGGTAATGTTATAACTTGGAGCAATACGAATTTGGATAGACTTAACCAATTAATTAAGGACAATATGACTGCCCTTTTTGATTGGCTTCAAAATAATCAGTGGAATTTGGAGATGCTGAGGATGAGTTTAAAGGTGTTCTTGAAAATCAATTTGGTACAAGGTCCCTCTAGTGGATTACATATGGGATGCTATGATCTTGAGATAGCAGATGCTAAGCAACATTACCGTAGACAAGGCAGAACTATTGATAGAGATGTCTTGCTTGATAAAACGCCAAGGCACCGTCTTTAAACATTGGCATCAACCCAGTATAAAAATTGACTAAGAATGCATAAATCAACAATCATAAATGCCAACTGGAAATATCTTCTCAAATTATTGTGTAAAAGGGATGAAAAAAGATTCGGGGCCATTATTAGATCAAACAGCCATTCCCTAACTAAAATAGGAACTAATTTGATTAGCATGGATGGCTGGAAACGTACAGTAAATGCTTTTACTAAACTAACAATATCATACCAAGTAAAGCTGAAATGTACAGCCCAACAAAATATTTTGTTGGAAGACTTTACAGGAGGATATTATGATGATTCAATCCTCTCTTAATAGTACTCACGCCTCAGGGCCAGACATGATCCCGAATAAAGTATTAAAGGATAACCCTGATTTCGGGGCTCCACTAATAGAGAAATTATTAGATAAGATATTACAGGAAGGGAAAATCCTGGAAAGATGGCAGAAATCGATGATTCCTATTGTTAAAGGTGTAGACCATTCAAACCCCAAAAATTATTGATTTCTGGCTATGGTTGATGCCAGTCAAAAAAGTATTTGCTGCCTTACTTCTTAGAAAATTAAACAAGTGGATTAGGGATGCTGACATTCTACCACAATATCAAACTGGTTTCCGCCAAGGCATGAATACCTTGACGAATATCAGTCTTCTTAACTATTTCATTATGGCCACTAAAATGAAGAGACATGATCATTTGTATGTGTAAAACCATACGATTAACATAAAAATGTACCTTGAACTTCAGTATTATTCTGATTTCTCCTGAGGAAAGTTTGATATTTGGATTATTGCCAGAGAAATATGAGAGAAACTGCACTAATCCTTTTTTTTGATTAGTCTGAAAGAAGATGTAGGAAAATATATGAGAGTACACCATATAGACTCTGATACAATATTAGGTATTACCCAAATTGTTCAAACACAATTGTTCGAATGAACAATTGACCTAATTTCAAGGGTCCGAATCGACCATCACAATTGATTGAATATATATATATATATATATATATATATATATATATATATATATATATATATATATATATACATATATCGGTTTGGTGATATATATATATATATATATATATATATATATATATATATATATATATATATATATATATATATATATATATATATAGGGGTTTTGGTGGGGGTTTTTGCGTTGTGTGGGCAGTTGCGGCGGGTTTCCCCATATGTAACAATTGACCTTCACAATTCGGTCAATGGTGAAAAGGTCAATTGTCATTCGCGCAATTGTGACTCGAACAATTTGTATACAACCCAATATTAGCTAACCCTAATTGAATGAAAATTATTAAGAAGAAAGCTAAAGAACAGGACTCTGTTATGAATATTGAATATCTGTTGAATTGCACTATTTATAAGGAATACAGTACACAGTACTTCACTCTGGGTCTTCCTGGTCCTTATCTTACCAAAATGTGCTCTAAAGGTTTGTCACATACCTACGATTTAATATTCTTCCAACCCATGAGTGCACAGGACGATGGACGAAGATCCACAGAGAGAAGAGACTTTGCCACCTTTGCGGTTTAAAAATAGAGACTACAAGACACATACTAACCCAATTCTCACAATTAATAATGGAGTATGGTTATGGTTATAGCAAATTTGTAACTATTATCACATCTATTGTAGGGAATCAATTCTTGGCTGCAATTTTTGATATGCCCTATTTTAACGTGATTTTAATTGAATGTTGTACTGGGAAATAAGATTGTAATGATTCTCAGGTACATTACAAATGGTTGGCGCTAATTCATAAAGACAATTAATATTATATATTGTATAACAATTATTTTGAATGGATTTTATAGATGATTTTATGTAAATATTTAATATTGATGTGTTATTTGCTTTACAGTGAATCAAAATGGATTAATTTAATGCCTATTAATGTCAATTTGTGAAAATCAGTGAATACGCATATATTTCTTTTAACATGTGATGTAATATTGTGTAAAGTTTTGTAGTAACCATAAACACAAATAAATAAATGTTTTAAAAAATATATAGTTAGCTCCCTGCTTATCGGTGTCTGGACATGGCACAAAAAGGACTTGTCATACCAAGCTTTACCATATGACAATTCAAATATTCACATTTTCTGATGCTGGTAACTATTGTGGCTTACAGTAGTCCTATTTCGGTGGTTACCATGTACACAATAGATCACACTGATTGTCTTTTCCATACAATTACAACTTCTAGTTAACCTTTGTTGGAATAAGATTGCATTTGTTAACGTGAGTGTCAATCATGCTGGTAGATTACAATCACACTGATCTTTTTCAGTGTTCAATCATATTTAAGTTTTGTATTTGATTATTGATTATCCACTTTTGGATGAAGCCCAGAGACCTAGTCCTAACAATGAGTCAGCTGAGATTTGCATCTTAAAGAGGATGTGTGTATCAACAACATCAATCAACAGCTGGATTGATGAATCATACTGCATTCATAACACCAGAAGAATTGTTTCAGTAATTATTATTCCGCTTGGCTTAGTTTCTGCAGCTGCAGTTTTTCAACATATCACGTATCAACTTTTTTCATAATGAAATAGGTGTGCTATGTTTCCAGGATGATGTACTTATAAATGCGAAAGATGTGAAAGAACACTATAAAAGACTGAATAGAGGGTTATATGTATCAATGTCTGCTGGGATTACCCTCAGTAAAGAAAAATGCAAGTTTCACAAGGCGCACATAGATACCTAGGACATGAGATTTCAAAGGATGGTATCCAACCGAAGGAAGATTTGGTGAACAGCATTGTCCATTTTCCCTGCCCAACTAACAAGGAGCAAGTTTCTTCATTCTTTGGGATGGCATTTTATTACTCTAAGTTAATTCCAGGGTTTGCCAGTAAGACACCCAACATGACGAAGTTGATAAAAAAGGGGTGAATTTTAATTAGGATGCAGAATGTGAAGCAGAGTTCTAAGAAGCAATGTTGCCATTAAGTCAGCCTCCCACCTTGAATAACTTTGATCCTGCTAAAAGAAACATTGTGACTACAGATGCCAGTAACCATGGATTAGAGGTTGTGTTGTTGCAATATGATGATGGGAGAGAGTGTACTATAGCTCTTGCCTCCAGGGTACTTAAAGAGGTAGAGAGTAATCACTGTATCATTGAGAAATAATTGTTAGCAGTAAAATGGGCAATTGACAAGTTCAGATCATTTTTGTGGGGAACTAGATTCACGATCTACTCAAATCATAAGCCACTGCAGGAGATACTGAAAATGAAAGGATTAGACAAAGGGCCTCATTCTAAGTTTGCCAGTACGGAAACAAGACTGCCAGTAAGGTCACTGGCACCATTGTTTCCAGACCGGCAAACTACTTTTTTGTCTGCCGTGGCCGCTTTCCCAACAGGTCTGTCCATGCTGGGCGCAGCGGCCACAATAGGCAAACACTTCACAGAAGCACCGGCCCTGTTAGCAACGGTGCTGCCACTTCTGTGCCCCCACTCCAATAGAGTTTGATGGGACTGGGGACTTACATTTTACTGGCGCCTGACTTCCCGGGGCACCAGAGTTGTAATCTACCGGTGGCACCGGGAAGTCAGGTGCCAGTAAAATATTACAAGGCTGATGGCAACCCGCAGGTAGCACTGGCAGAGTTACAGACAGCCTTGTGATGAAGCCCAAAGTGTCATTCAGTATAAGGAATTCGGTTACAGGACTGTAAGAGCATACATGGGATGTTGAGTATGTATCTGGAATTAGAAACAGAACAGCTGATTGCCTTTCACATATGACTAATTTAGTTGAAGAATGGAATGAAGAACACATGCTGGCTATTGGTCAGGATTTAGTGTCCAAGAAGGAATGTTGTGCAGCCAAGTTGTCTGATGACATGTTCATGGGTTTGAAGGAAAGATTGGAGAGTGGGATGAAGAGTGAAGAGCTTCCTGAAGAAACAATAATTGAAGTTTTTAACATAGAGTGTGATAAGATTCCTGTGGAATGTGGATTAATTTTAAAAGGAAATACTATTTGTCCTCCTGAAGGTGTGAGAAGCAAAACATTGAATGTGGCACAAGAGGGCCATCAGGGCATGTAAAAAACAAATCAATTAATGAGACAAGATTACTGATGGGCAAGTGGAAAGATGATTAGGGAGTGCAATGTGTGTGACAATTTAGGAAAGTGTTGTGTCAGTAGGACTCATCCTATGACTTTGACGGTCATTCCGACCATACCGTCGGAATGTGTTGGACTAGATATTGTAGGTCCAGTGAAAAACCAAGGAACCTTTAAGTATTGCATTGTATTAGAGGATATGTTATTCAGATGGGTGGAAACATCCTGGGTTCAGAGTAGATGTACTAAGGACATCATTTGATTTTTATAGACTACTAGCAGAAGTACCCTTTGTCTGAACAGGTTCTGTAGACAGATATGATAACACTCTCATCAATTGTTAAAAATAAATGATCCTCTAGGTCGCTGTTCCACCTCATCTGGGCATGCTGCAGTTCGTTGTGGTACATTGAGGTGCAAATATCTCAGAAACTGTTTATTTTAGGGCCATGAAACTTGGTTTTCTAGGTGCCATCGCCACCTTCAGTTTTGTTCCTTATGTCGGGACTGGTTGAGAAACAACATTTCTTGTTTCCCTTCCCGGTGAACAGGGTTTACGGCTTCATCAGCAGGCACCATCTCACAAAAATCCTCTGGGAAAGTCATTTCAACTCATGTGGCAAACATTTGAAACTTCTGAAATGCTACTTCATCTCTCAGGTTCATTCACCTCTCATACATTTTTTGTTTCCCTTCCCAGTGAAAATGGGTTATGGCTTTGTCGGCAGGCAACAAACCCACAAACACATTTTTACTTTTTCTGAAATCTGAAGAAAAGGGGTTTAGTGTCCAAATGTCATGCAACAAGTAATGTCCAAATGGTCCTAACATGTAACTATACGAAATGTGGTGCACATTGGTGAAACAGTGTAGAACCCACAAAGCCATTCACACATTTTTACTTGTGCTGAAATCCAGGAATGGGGTGAGGCGTCCAATTGTCATGTAGCCAGGATTGTCTGGAGGGTCCTAACGGGCAGGTATGCACAATTTGAAGCATATAAGTGAAATTGTGTGGAATTGTATAACGAACAACAATTCACCAGGCCACAAACCCACAAATCCTTTCAAACCCACAGACACATTTTGACTTACTACACAGCCCGTGGTCGCTGCTGTGCAGTTATGGATATGTTGCTAAACCCATAGGAAGAGCAGTTTTTTGGCGGCTTATAACTTTCTTTGCTCCCCCTGGACGAATCCTCACCAAACTCTGCAATGTAAGTGGCCCACTCTGTATATTTTTGCAAAGTTTGGTGAGGTTTGGTCAATGGGGGGGCAAAGTTATACGGAGTCCCAAAATTTCGTTTTTCCCATAGACATAATGTCGCACCTACAGCCCATTTTCACCAGATTTGCGGCAGGAGCGGCGGCTTGGTCCTGAAAGTGTGCTTTTATTAATTTGGTTAAATCCATCCAGTAGTTTTTATTTAAACAATCAAAATTTAAGGCAAAAAAATGTGTGATATTTATGTCCGCTCCGCAGACACACATCCCTGTTCGCTCCGCAGACAGGACACCGATTGGATGATCATCTTACGTCGTGTCCGCAGACACGCAATATGTTCTCTGATTGGCTGGAATGAGGCATGAGGTGTGCCATATTGGATACAGTGACATGCACTGGAAGTGAGCAGAAATCCAATTTTGGGGAGTGTGTTGGTGTGTATGAGTGCTTGGAGAGGGTGAGGGAGTGAGAGATGGATCAAATGCTGTATTTGTTTAGGTGGGAGAAGGCCGTGATGTGCTTGTGGTGTTCGAGTTCACCGTGGTTGTCCACAGACATACTAAACAGTGGGCGCACTACTGGGTATTTTAGTTTAATATGATGTTGGTTTTGGGTCGTTAGAAGAGCATCGGGTGAAGGGGGTATGTAATGCAGAGTTTGTACATTGGTTGTAATTACTTTTTAGTATGTTAATTGAAGTGCATAGTTTTGAGATGGATGGATTATATTTTTGGGTTGTGGTCATTTGGTAGGTGTTTGTTTTTATGGGTGTGTCATGCTGCGGTGGTTGTGGCCAGGGCCTAGAGTCTTGGGTGCATGGCCGAAGGCCACAACCACTAGAGCATAACTCTACAATGCTACCAAACATTTTGATTGGGGTATGTGGTCTGCTTAGGGGATATGTTTTCAAATATGTGAGTACTGATTGGTAGTAGTGTAATAGTGTTTATAGGATAGTGATATGATGTGTGTTTGTTTGTTTGTTGGATTGTGTTCAGATTGTTGGTATTGAAGACTCTAGCAATTTTGGGTTGTATTTATTGGTGAGGTGTTCATTTGCATGGCTGTGTTATGTTGCAGTGTTTGTGAGTTTAATTATTATATACTTACTGTTTCCTTTGTTGAGGCTGTATGAAGAGTTTTGGCCAGGCCAAGATTGTAGTGTTTGGCAACAAACGCTGCAGCATAAAATACCCATGGAAGCAAAATTTTGGATTGTGGATTTTGGTCAGTTGTTTGCTTAAATGGGTGTGTTATGCTGTGGTGTTTGTGAGTCCAATTGTTATATACTTACTGTTTGACTTTTTGTGGTTGAATGCAGTTTTTTCATGACATGGGTAGTTGGAGCACACATTATTTTTCAATCACTGTGATAAAAGAAAAAAATCACATGTTAGTGTAGGTAGTTTATAATGAGTATTGCATTGCATAGTAGACATTTCTGTTTTTTGTCAACCCTCATAGTTAGTACTTTAGAAGTACTATAGTTCAAACCAGTGTACTGTGTAATTTGCTCAGTTCCTGTGTTTGTTGATTAAATTGGGTCTGTGGGAAAAAAAATCCATGCTGGATTAAAAAAAAACCTTTCTACGTTGTGGTACAATATATTTCTTTCTTTCATTGATTTCAATAGAAGGAATTGAATAGGTGTATGGTTTTTCATTTGGAAGTGGTGGCAATACTGTTGCAATTAGATAGCAGTGCGTGTATTCTATTTGGTTATTTCTTTTTCTGTTTTAGTGGTATTCATCTATCTGTTGGCTTGTTGCAGATTTTTGGGACAGTTAGATACCTGTTGGTGTATTCTGTTTATTTCTTGTTTAATTGTAGTGGTATTCATTCATCTGTTTCTATGTTGCAGATTCTTGGGGCAGTTAGTTAATTGTTGACGTATTCTAACTGGTCATGCTTTTGAAGTTCAAGTTTTGTTTATGTTCATACACAGATTAGTTATTAGATTTGGGTTTTAAGAATATTAAGTTAGCATTTACAAATTTTGCTGGTAATCTCTGCTTTGGAGTAATGGTAATATCATTACATTCAAACCATCCACAATTATTTTTTGTAAATGCAGTGTAGTGACCTCCATTGGTTGTGGCTCCTGCGTGGTAGACTATACCTATTGTTGTGAAGGTTTTCTTACCAAGTGATACTTGACCATGTGTGAATCCAGTCAGCTTGCAGTACCATCTGCATTATAACGTAAAAGCATTTCTATTACATATTTACTATGTGACTGTATTTGAAAAGTGGAACGATTATCGGAATTGCAGGTAGTACATAATCGGCCATGGTTTGCATTTTGTACAAGTTGCTGAAATGGAATGGATTCACAGTTAGGTATGGATACATACAGAAAGCATTTATTAGGAACTTCTTCTTGTACTACATGCCTGCAAAGAGTGCATGTTTGCTTCCACATGTATGAAATCTGGAAGATTTAATTTATAGGTATCATTTTGTTTGCTAGTACTTGTAGCAAGTACATTAGAAATTCTTGTGGATCTTCTTGTGAGTTTATAGTGAATTTGACCATTCCAGCACCGTAGTCCAATTCCTGTCTTATTCCACGAACACTGTAAGTGTTGTCAGGATTGTTGGTTGCATTTCTATGAAGGACTAACATTTGCAAACCCAATTGGTCTTTACCGTGGAAGTAAATGTTGTCAATAATTGGTGGCAATTGGAATAGACTATTTATTGCTAAATTTGCGTAGCAATTTACACCAGTTGTATTTGAAAATTTGAATGGACCTGACAGTTCTGTGTCCAAGTCATTTGTTGGGAGTGTGCGTTACTTCTTTGAAGAGGTAGTTGAGTTACTTTGAGCAGTAGATTCTTCTTTGGTTGTGGTCCTTAATGACATATTAGCTTCTTTTATTTTTTCAGAGGAATTGCTGTTAGATCCTGCATAGATTGAGTCTGAAGTAGTTTTCTTTTACAATGTTTTGCTTTTTGCGGAACAGGATAGGTTTTTAGATAGGGGGTGTAGAGTGAACGCAGTCTATTGTATTCTGGAATGCAAGAAATATCAGCATTTACTTTACTTGCATCAATGTTGATTAGAAATAGTCTGTCAAGTGTACGTAAACGTGATAGTGCTACATAGCTCATGCCTTCTTTAAAGACCAATATCTATCAATGCTTTATCTAGGGTAAGACCTTGTGATTTGTGAATGGTGACTGCGTATGCTAGAGTTAGAGAATATTGTTCTCTGCGTACATAAATGTCTTTGAAAAGAAGAAAAATGGCTTTTGAGCGTCCTATCCTGTTAACTTCAGATAGTTTGTCAGAGAATATTGACAAACTGAATGTTGTTGTCACATGGGTATGTTTGAAAGCCAACAACTGTACCAAGTACTCCATTAACTAGTCCTTGTTCCACATCAAGATTACATTTGAGCATTGCTCTACAGTCAGTTTTACCGCCTCGGTTACCACCGGACTCATAATGAGAACCTATGTCTAACTGAACACATGAAGTTGTTTACTTGACCTGTTGTTGAGACTGGTCTAGGGAAACCAAAGCAGCATTTGGTGTAGTATTTCCCTTTGTTTTTATATTTGCAACAAGAAAATATCCCACATTTGTGTCTTTGAAATTGTAAAATTTGTGCATGATATGATATGATATGATATATGACATTTATAACGCACCTAAACACAAGGTCACTATGGGTCTCATTACGACCCAGGCAATAAGTTACCGCCTGGGTCGTACCCTTACCACCATGGTGTAAACTATGTTTACACCATGGTGGATGGCGGATTTACCGCCCCATTCCAAGGTGAGTGGGGCGGTAAATCCCCATTTCCCATTTTACCCTTCCCCATTCCCATTTTTGCCCCATAGGGCATAATGGGAGTGGGGAAGGTGCTAATTACGCCACCGTAAATTACGGTGGCGTAATTAGCACCATGGTCCCTTAGCGCCATGGATTTTAACGCCTGCAAAAAGCAGGCGTTAAAATCACCATGGCGCTAAGGGACCTTGTAATCAGGCGTTAAGGGTCGGCGCCGTTTACGGCGCCGTTAACCCCTTATCGCCTGACTCGTAATGAGGCCCAATGTGTTGTTTGTGAAGGGATTTCACAAGTGACATATTTTTGGATGAACTGCAAAACAGTTGAATCACTGTCCTGACCAAATTTAGTAGCATCTTTAATCCATAAATGCTTGTGGATGTGTGGTGCTCCTCTGGCTTGGTAGTCTTTTCTCCAAAAGAAGTGTTGCACTTCTCCGAGGGGATGAACAGTTTTATTACAAATGAAGTGTAGCATAACAATGAAGCGATGATAGAAATATCTTGATACATTCACAGGATCTAAAGAGCAGAGTTGTTTTATATCTATGTTTGTTTTGTTTTTGTTTGCTATGCATAGGAAATCTTCCCATGCATATTCTGCACAACTTAATGTCACAAACCAAGTGGGTGGGCCAAGGTTTCTTATCACACAGCATACATCTCTGTGATGTCAGCACTAGTATTCTTTTGTACCACGCATGTTTGCTAAAAGATTTGTACTGCTTGACTGTAAAATCTGATCTTTTTCTTGCACTTTTTGTAGTAATTCCGTAGCTGGCATATTTTGAAAATGGGTACTTGATTTCAATATATGTGCAACTCCATAGCATAGAGTTGCAGTTCACTTTCAAAGAGAAGGTGGAATATGTAGTCCAAGTTTTGTCAGAATCTGGGGTCTTCAGAATACATTCGTAAATATCAGTATTCTGATGCTGTTATTTGTGTGGGTCTATCATCTTACTTTCCTCCTTTGCCAGTAGGAAAGAGTAAAGAAAAGGCACGTGCTTCTATACTTTTTTCCCATGTGCTGTTGCGAGATCCTTTGGCTTGTCGCATTTGGTTTGTTTCCAGTGCATCATCTATAGCGTCTTCAGAGTGTAATGGGTGAATTGTATAATGGTCTAAAATTTTGGATTTTGTAGCAGGATCTAGAAGTTCAAATTGACTAGTTTCTAATGAGTCTTGAATTATTTCAGTGGTTTCACTCAGGTATTCTTCAATATTAATTTCTCTGTAGTATTCATTGTTGTCTTTTAGATATTGCAGGGCTTGTCTAAAGTTATGTAAGTCCACAAGTTGTTGCCAATTTTTTTTGTCTTTTGTAGGTACGCCATTTACTAAGATAATTAAAGATTGATCTATTGGACGTTGCACTCCCAGAGTGTGTACATTTTCTTTAATATCTAATGGCAAATAAACTAATTTGCCACAAATGCCTTTCACTAATTCAGAGGGAGGTAGTTTTGCTGTTTTTGGTTGAAGGTGTATTATTGCTTGAAATGGGTGCACTGTTTGAATTATGATGCTCTCATATAAATTGAGTTGTTGCAGAGTTTTTGGTAATGGGAATAATTCCAAGTTATTTGTGATAGCACATGAAGGTATTTGGTTGTTGTCAAGTTTTGCAGTGCAGTAACTGCAAAGTATTAAGGGGTCAGTCATTTCGTATTTGTTTTCTGCTATAAGATAGAAAGCTAATTGGAACCATTTGGAATCTTCATTGTCTTCTATTTTTTACATTAGGTCTACAGTTTTTGTGCTATTTTTCTAAAAAGTACTGTGGCAACATACACACAAATGGTTGGGTACATCAGTAGAAGGTTGCCATCTGTACAGTAGTCTGTGGTAGTCTGTTGTAAATCTATTGCATTTTGTAAATGGCTTTCAATTCCAAAATATTTTCTCTGGATATGCTCTATTTCTTCGAGTAGTTGTTTGTCTGTACCATGTAGAAGATTGTTATTTAAGTTGCCTAGTGCTAAAACAGGACTTTTGGCATAGTACAGTTTATGGACCATATTTCTTGTAGTTGTATGGTGTGTTGATATTATTTTGATATGGTGGAAGGTGCTTTTGCATATAGGTCCAGAAATGCAGGCTAATGAATGTCCTTGTAGTCGTGTGTATTTGCACACTGGTCAGGGGTCCATATTTTGTAGTAGTTTAATTTTGAATTTGTCTTTGCCTTTCACATACTGATTGAGGAACTGGCATAAAGATTTGAAAGATTTTTTGGCAATGTTACACATGATGTGCACGGCCATTTGTAGACTGTGCGTATTGGTTTAGTGGAATGGACAAGTGATACTGAGTTTTCTGGCTATATTTGTGTGAGCAGCGTTTCTTGTTCCATAATGCTATTATTAAATTTTTCATACCCTTGTCCACTGCTTTGTTTGGCAATTGGGTTTATTTGCTTTTGTTTATATACTTCTTCATTGAAATATGGTTCTGTGCTCGTGGTGTGTCTCCATTAACCTCCACAGATGTTTGTGAAGTTATCGTTGTTGATATTCCGTTTATCGAGAATTTTTTTTTTAGTTTAGTACTTAGTTTTGTTAGTGGTTTCATTCTGTTTAAAACTAAAATAAATGATTTCCTTTTGAGAAGGACTGCACTGTCTATGATAGCTTCTAGGATACATTTTCTACTGTAGGTTTTAAGGGTTGTGCATGATTTCACTCCTGTTTTTATAAGGTTCTGAAGGACTCTGTGGCAGAACATTTTTTGTAAAAGAATTTATTTGGTATGCTTACTTGCCGGTAGATCAATATGTACAGGTGCAGTGTTAGCACTAGTGGTAGCTGCAGTCTTGTTAATCACTTTCTGTTTTGTTTTACATTTTGAAAGAGGAGGCAAAGTTTCTATACTGGAAGCTTGTTTTGTTTCACTTAATGACTGTATTAGCTGTTTTGTTTGAACTTTTTGTACAAATTATGCTAGAGGTGCATGCTTATTTTAGAGAGTTTTAGTTTGATTTTGTTTACTTTTGCGTTGCTTTCTACAGAGTTGCATTTTGGTAGGCATTCTTTGGGGTCTGTTGGAGAAAAAAGAAAGTGTGGGTTGGGATCTTGTGCAGAGTATGTGCAGAGTATGTGTGCTTTGTGCATGAGTGTCTGAGTATGATGGTAAGGATGTATGTAGAGGTGTGTGATTGTGCAATTGGCTGCTGCTACATCAGGTTGGGAAGGCTATTCTTGTATTTGTGTGTTACTATACTGGTGTTCAGATTGCAATAGAAAGTATGGAGCTGGTGAGGGGAAGCACTAATACTGAATGTTATATTGCAGGGTTAATACAATTGTTTGTTCAAGAATACTAGAATTGTTCAATGTTTGAGTGACAGTTAGAACATTACGGCAGTATTGCACTTACTTTTTTAGATGGAAAGAGTAGGTTTCTTCTGAGTTCTAGTTCGTATTTCAGATGCTGCTGCTTTTCAGGAGAGTGGTCTTCACTGCAATTGTGAAAGAAAGAAGTTAGTAAATATGTGTGCTAATAGCACTGTTGTTAATGTAGACATAGCTTTCTTTATTTTTGCAGTAGTAGTGCTTTCTTATAACTGCATAACATGTACATGCCCTTTCTTTGCCTATGTGCATTATGTATATTCTATTTAGAATCTGTTAGTTGAATGTGCTTTAGAAATTAGTACAATAGTAAGTGCATAGAGCACACTTGGCTTTGTAAGGCGGTGTTATTAGATATTAGGAGATAGAAGAAATAATTGTATGCTTTGTTTGCTATTTTTACAGGGGAAATGGCAGGAACTGTATGGACAAGTATGCAATGTATGTATTTGGGAAGGTGTGGGAAATAAATCAGAAGGATTTGATGGGGTCATCAGCTTATAACTCAGTAGGTGATTACTAATTACTGGGTGATTCTGTCGTGCTTGGAGATGGGAGAGTCTGACATAAAGTAAGGGTTGTAAGGAAGGATCTGGTGCTTGTGTTGCAGTCTGAATGGAAGAAGAAAATGTTGTATGTCTTGCTTTACAACACTTCACATAGTTGTAAATGATGTGATAGATATGACTGCACCTGTGCATAGTTGAATGTTGTTGTGAAATCAAGAATGGAATGGGCAACCAGCTGGAATGAGAGAGTGGTGTAGATTGGAAGAACAGTTGTGGAGGCAGTGCTGGTGTGTCAGTTGGGAGCCTTTCAAATGATATTGGCTGTCTGTGTGCATAAATAAAGATGCATGCACTCATCCTGGCTGTGTGTAATTTTATAACACAGTAGAAAGCCTTTTATCATAATTATACTGTTATTTCTCCCATCTTTTAACATGAAATGCCACTTTTTTAGATAGCTGTGTGTGTTGTGTCTAATTACTAATATAGTCATTTGTAAAGGAAGTTTAAATGATAGAATGTATGTGAAATGTGCAGAATGTATAGAAAGGAAATTGTATGTACATTTTATGCACTATAATGCATTAAATGCTATCATGGTTGAAATGTGGTTAGATGTGTGGCAGTGGTTATAGAAATGATAGAATGAATGAAGACAATAACAGTTTTCACTTTGCAATTAATAATATGGGTAAATAAAAATTTGGAGAGCAGACAACTTTGTAAGTGATACTTGATCATAGCAGATGGGAGGAAATTACTGTAAGCTTGTTTTACAGGTTAAACAGGGTAAGTGGTAGTTACTCTGTTTACATGCATTTAAACAAGAGATGTACATGTAACATACATGGCAATCCTCCCGATTTCGGCAGGAGACTCCCGATTTATCAGTGAAAAATATTGTTATTTTTCATGTTCTTCTGCCGAAAATACACCTTTGCCCAATGCATTCTTATGAAACAAATGTTGTCTCCCGAATTTTCAGAGGAAATGTCCCTTCCAGGTGGGTTGGAATGTTGGCATGTATGATGAACTGTGCAAAAAATATTCATACCTGTAATTTGTGTTCAAGTATGTGGATGCGCATGAATCTGCAAGGTGGTTTGCAGTCACAGCATAATTGTACGCGGAGTGATCAACAGTACATCTAAAGTGCTGAATTGTGATGGAGTTAGATGTAGCAGTCTTGCATGTGATTGGTGGATGGTTGTGTGACTGCTTAACAGTATTCAATGAGGGAATGGTGCAGCTGTTCGCAGACAGGACATGCACATTCGGGGCTTCTGAATATAAAATGGGAGTGTATTTTGAGGCTTAGCCAATCAGGTGTTGAGGTTCTGCTTCGTATTGAGAGAGGCTGTGTGTAGTGAAGATGGTCGAGGTGGAGAAAGTCATGGTGGTGGCGCTTGGAGATATCTTTGTGAATGGTTTGGAGCAGTATGCTGAAACTAGGAATGTGGCTAACCATTTTGACACAAAAGGAGTGGAGGTGGTGTGGTGCACTGGGCCTGGTTTTAATTTGCAGGCAATTGTAGAAGTTTGTCAGGATATGGCTAGGTATAATAGTCCACATGTGGTTGTTCTGCACTGTGGTGCTTTGCATTTGGGATATGTCAGTGCCCCTACTTTGTTGCAAGATCTGCAAAGCTTGGTTCAGGTAGTAATGAAACTACTTCCAAATGCCAAGATTATTTTTTCTGGTTTGATATGTAGGCGAATATTGGACAATAGTTCTGTTTTTTGTCCTCCGCAAAATGTTGGTAGGCGCTTAATCAACCAAGGCATGTTTGCTTTTATGACTAGAGCTGGCATGTTCTTTTGTAACAATGACAACATTGACTCTGGTTAGGTTCATTACTTTAAGGAAAATGGCATGTTGTTATCTTTTTTGGGAAATGCCATGCTGTTTGGAACCTAAGGGTCGCTTTGGAGAAGCAAATGTGAAGATTTTTGGAGGAAAACAAGGGAAAAAAACAAATAAATATAAAATAAAAGGTGTGTCTGAAGCATCTGCAAAAAAACCCAAAAAAGGCTCTTTTCACAGCCAACCTCAAAGGGGAAATGGGTCACACTATTTAAATTTAAATTCCTTGCGCTCCGATTTTTTGATGTGTCCGCGGACACCCGCGCTGTCCCAGGACACTTTGAACACCAAGAAAGGGCAAAAATAATTCCATAAAGTATGCAGATCGACAGGGACATAGTGTGGGACATGTGCCAGGGTGAACTTTCCCAGGAAAATATCTTGGATTGCCGAAAAACACTTTTAGGTGTCTGGGGGCCCAGACAGTGTTTGTTACGCTTAGTGCAGGTGCGGTCACATGATGACGTCGAGGACACATTGGCGAATGGGACGGCTGTCCGTAGGACACCAAAAGAGCAGGGTCGGGTCTATGCATGCGTGCGGGTGTTCTAAGAACCGAGTGTCAGTCCCCAAACAAATAAAAAATGCGACACAAATGCGGCAGACAATTGCAGACAGGCACAATGTTCATAGGGGCAAGGGTGTGCTACGCATGGACACAGGTGTTCTATCGACAGTGTTCAGGTCCCCAAAGAAAACAAATGTGCATCACAACTTTGTGGACAGGCGGACGAGCTATGTGTTCTATGGATATATTTGTTCTGGTTTCGGACAATGCGAACAGGGGGAATGTTCTTAGGACATTTTATTTTGCATAGCTACGAACATACAGATGTCTTAAGTGTTCTGTAGACACCTCCATTTTGACTACGGCCAATTCGAACAGATATAGTGTCCTTAGGACACCCCCATTTTGGCTAGTTGCAGACAGGTGGACATCTTGTGTGTCCTAAAGACACCTTCATTTTCATTGCCAACAATACAAACAGGTTTAGTGTCCTTAGGACACCCCAATTTTGGTTAATTGTGGACATCACAGACAGTCACGCAGTCCGCGGACACCCTAAACGCCTTTTTAAAAAAAAATAAGACACAGAGGAATATACTAACAACACACTTAATGTTTTATTACTGTATAACAGTATAAAATTACAAAAGAGAGGGGGAAGCAGAAATGAAACAAATACAGGGGAATTAGGGGTTTGTACATGATGGATGGGAGGGGAGGAAGGGGTGGAGGGGTGGAGGTCTCATCTTAGCGTTTTCCTTGCTGGGGATGGTTTTGGGATAGTTGGTTGGGAAATGGAGAGGAGGAACAGGTACATATGGGACAGTGATATTTAATTGTGTCTATTATGTGGTCCTCCGCAAAGTTTTTTATAAGAATGACATTTTTCATTAGCATATCAATTTTTAGCTCCATTCGCTGCAGAGGATTTTCTAACATCTCTCTTGGTATATTATTTTTAATGTCTGTATGGTCTGTTAGAAAAAAAAAAAAGTGTTAAGTACACATAAAGTAATGGTTATTAATTGGTTTATATAGAGAAGTGTAGTGTCTACATTAGTATTACTGTCTTCACTCAATTCCTCCCGAGGAAAATGTTTTTCCAGCCATTCCAGTTTTAGCGTACGTAATACAGAACGTTTATAAATATATACAATAAATGTAGTGTACTCACTAGTTTCTTGCTAAGTTTTGCTGTTACTGCTGCGTAGGTGTCCTGTTCATTTGTGCTGTGGAATTTCTGTGAGGTAATTCTGTTGGAGGCATATTTATTGTGTTTTGATATATTCCACTATGTTGCATATGCTATTTATTTAAATTTGTAGAGCGCATGACAGCCCGCAGGCGATCGAGGCGCTATGTCAGAGCTTAAGAAGGCTTGATTAAGGGTTACAAAGAAGCCGCCCAGTATTACTTGTTACAGTTCAGTTCAGCGAAAGTGTTTACAGGATAACACAGCGTACATGAAGTTGCAAATTGTCATAGAATCCAGGTTAAAACAGTCAGAGAAAGAGGTTAGTTTTGATGGCTTTGCGAAAGGGGTTCAATGGACCTGATGTGGGACGGTAGGGAGTTGCAGAGTCGGGGGGCGACTGCAGCTGTGTATGTAATTGGACTGTTACTGTTTTATATACACAGTTTCGCTTCTTATTTATTATTGAATGTAATTTATTTATGTGCTGTTTTTTGACCATGTTTAATGTTTTTTTTTGGATGATATAAAAATGTAAGATACCCCCTGAGTTTTTGGATAGTGTTGATGTTGTCCAAGTCCATCCGCGAACAGGAGCATGGTCCCCGGACATCAGACCCACTAGCGCAGGTAGGGGGCTCAATATGTTGCATGTTAAATGTATATAAACTAAGGGCATCCCAGTAAACATTTATCAAATTTACATTATCTATATATCTAAATTCAGTGAAAAAAACTTTGTTACAGGGACGTTATGGTTCCAAGTAAAACCTTAGCAGTGCACGGTGGTGGCGCAAGTTATGGTTGCTTAGCTTACCATAACTGGCGAATTTCAGGGGGGTTTTCAGTTTTACTTGGAACCATAACATTCCTGTCATAGGATTTTAGCAGTGCAATTTAACCATATCGTCCCTTTATCAACTTTTTTTCACTGATATATATTACATGGACGCAGTAGCTTCCATGTAGTTATGGTTAAGTTGGTGTTTCCATAGGAAGAACATTTATTGGGCCGCTTATAACTTCGCTCCGTCTGGACGAATCCTAACCAAACTTTGCAAGAAAAGTATATGACCCACTCTATTTTTTTTGCAAAGGTTGGAGAGGTTTGGTCAGGGGGGGCAAAGTTATAGGGGGGTCCCAAAACATTTGTTTTTTCCCATAGACATAATGGGAAAAAACTTTGCGCATGCCTGCAGCCCAAACCGCTGGACGGATTTACACCAAATTTGTGGCAGGAGCGGGGGCTTGGTCCTGAAAGCGTGCTTTTGCAAATTTGGTGTAAATCCATGCAGTAGTTTTTTTTAAAATGACCAAAATGTAAGGCAAAAAAATTAGTGATATCTCCGTTCGCTCCGCGGACGGACTTCCCAGTTCGCTCCGCGGACAGTGCCCTGATTGGCCGAGCGGCTTGCGTGATATCCGCGGACATGCAACGTATTCGTTGATTGGACAGCATGGTGCGTGAAGCCCGTCAGATTTTCTGTGGCGCCCGCCATCTTGCATTCGTGGACGACCCGGACAGTGCGGTGAAACTTGGATAAAAAATTGTATTTAGTGGAGTGTGTTGGTGTGTAAGAGTGTTTGGGGAGGGTGGGGGAGTATGAGATAGGTTCAATGTTCTGTTTTTTTATGTGCTAGACACTTTTGTTGTGTTCGATTTTTCTGCGGACAACACGGCTGTTCTGAAATGTTCGTAAATAAACAGAATGGATTCGGTGTCAACTTGAAAGTGTTCTAAGAAGACTCGTGGGGTCCTGGAATGTTCGCAGGGGGTGTCCTGAAGACGTTGTCTGTATTGTTCGTTGTCAAGCTGAAAGTGTTCTAAGAACACTTGCGGTGTCCTGAAATGTTCGTACATAAAGAAAATGGGGGTGTTCTGAGGACGTTCTCCGTATTGTGTGCCTGCTTAGCTGTATCCAATGAGGGAATGGCACAGAGAATGAAGTGGAAATGGTAGAAGGGCTGTCTAAGAGTTACGCGGTCCGCGGACAGGGCGTGCTACATCCGGGGTTTTCCAGCAAATCCAGCATGGAAAGAAGACTGTAGGGATCAGCCAATCAGATGTTGAGGTTGTGGATTTGTGTTCAAAGAGACTGTGTGTAGTGAAGATGGCAGAAGTGGAGAAAGTCAGGGTGTTGGTGCTTGGAGATATGTTTGTGCATGGTTTACAACAGTATGCTCAATGCAGGCATGTTGCAAAGAATGTTGATGCTAAAGAAGTGGAGGTGGTGTGGAGCACTGTGCCTGATTGCAGTGTACAGGGAATTGTACAAGTTTGTGAAGATATGGGCAGGATGAACAGTCCCCATGTGGTAGCTTTGCACTATGGTGCTTTCCATTTGGGCTATGTCAGTGCCCCTACTTTGTTGGCAGATTTGGAACACTTGTTTCAAGCAGTAATGAACATCCTTCCAAATGCCAAAGTAATTTCTTCTGGATTAGTACCTAGGGCAATATGGGACAATAGTTATTTTTTTTTCCTCAGCAAAACAATGCTAGGTGTGTAATCAACCGAGGCATGTGTGCCTTCATGCTTAGAGCTGGTATGTTCTTCTGTAATAATGAGAATATTGATTCCAGTAATGCTGTTTATTTTAAAGAAGATGGCATTTCCTTATCTTTTATGGGAAATGCCATTCGGTTTTGGAATGTAAGGGTTGCTTTGGAGAAGGTTATGTGAAGATTTTAGGAGTAAAGTAAGAAAAATAAAAATAAAATACAAAATAACAGGTGTCTGTCAAGCATCTGCAAAATAAAACAAAAAAAACAGCTCTTTTCAGAGCCAACCTCAAAGGGGAAATGGGGCACACTATTTAAATTTACATTCACCACGCTCAGATTTTCGATATGTCCACGGACATGGCGGTAGTCCACGGACATCGAAATCACTAGCTAGGGGTTCAGTATGTTCTATGTTACATGTATATAAAGTCAGGGATATTATGGTTAAGTTGTGCTACTAAAACATATGAAATTCTGTAAAAAAACTTTGTTAAAGAGACGTTATGGTTAAGTTGCGCTAATAAAAACCTAAGAAATTCAATGAAAAAACTTTGTTAAAAGGGACGTTATGGTTAAGTTGCGCTACTAAAAACCTATCAAATTCAGTAAAAAAACTTTGTTAAAGGGACGTTATGGTTCAAAGTAAAACCGAAAAACCCCAGAAATTCGGCAGTTATGCTAAGATAAGCAACCATAACTCGCGCCACCATGCACAGCTAACACTAACACCCAGGACATCAAAGATGACATCAGGATAACCATGAAGGATGAAGAGAAAAACAGCAAGAATGATCCGGTGAACGTTGACATCAGGCACCACCATGGGTGCTCCCAAAGAGAAACTTGGTCAAAAGGAATCAGGATATTGTTTCCTCTTCCAATTGCTGATACAGAAGTTCAATTTTGGCATTCTTCATTTCATTCCAAAAGTCTCTGACCAGCACACGTCTGTGGCTCAAGAACAGCAGCTTCTTCACTCCTTGCCTACTCAGCTGCAAAGAATGTCTCGAACAAACCGCAGTCCAATTAACTCTTTATCTGTCTACGGGACAGTCTCTGTGTCCTTCTTCCTCGTCATTGATCTAGTCTGCACATGCTGAACTTCTTCTCCGATGCTTTCTGCCGAATGGGGTGGGGTTGTGGTTGTCTCGCTGCTGTAGACTTTCACGTCACCAAGGAATATCCTAGCTTGTCTTCCCAAAACTTTCACTGCTGACAGCATGACATCTTTCACAATGAATGGACCATTAAATTGTGGCTCATGCCATTTACGAACAAAGTTCTTGATCAAAACTTGATCACTGGGAAACAGTTTAGGCGATAAAAGTTCTTGTGATCCGGTTGCTGTATGATCGTCATCTGTGTTCTCAGACCTGTTGCCTGTCCGATTGAGTTGATCTGAAATGACAGAGAAACTTGTAGTCAGACATGTTAAGAACGCACGTACCTCCTCTCTTAACAATTATGCTGTTGTCTGGGCATCACTTCTAGTCTTCGATGGAGGAGTGAGATGCATTCTCATTCGCCTCCCCATTACTAGTTCATGGGGCGTAAGATGGTGGTCAGAGCCTGATTGATTCCTCAGCGCATATAATGCAAGTGCAGCGAATGCAGCCATATTTTTTTCAATGTTAGTTTAAGTTTGGCTATCCTTTCTTTAAGCAGGCTGTTGAGCCTCTCACAGAGCCCATTTGCTTGCAGGTGATGAGCCGAAGAAAACGTACGCTAAGCAATAAGCTAATTTGTTCGAACACTTCGTTTACGAAATATGGACCATAATCTGACCTTAATAGCTCACACATTGCCCATCTGGGAAATACTTCTCGAACTAAAAATTTTGCAGCGCGAGTGGCATATGGATGTGGGCACGGACCAGCTTCGACCCACCTTGAGAAAGTTCACACCACCACTATCATATATCTGTAACCATTACAGATCTGCAGCATATCAACATAATTGATATGTAAATGCTGAAATTGACCATTTGGTCGAGGGATAACACCTCTGACTGTTCGCAGTATGTGCCCAGCAGTAAACATTTGACATGAAATGCAATTTACTACATAAAATGCAACATGTTCTAAACAATTTGGTACAAACCATTCCTCCACAATAGTTGCTGCGAGGGTTTCTCTAGTGACATGTGCAGGGTACTGTAACTGTTCCAATGCCACCTTCAATAAGGCTACAGGCATCACCAGTTTACCAGTGCTTTCCTGTTGCCACAATGCTTCGGAAGGGGATAAAGAACACCCCCTCTGTGTTCACAGATTTTTCTCATCCTGTGGTGCTTCACCTTGAACTTCCATCAATTGGGTCTTTGATAGATTGTTAAAGCTTACATTTACCATCATCATCATCACCACCATTCTTTCATTTACATGAGGTGTAGCAAAGCTCATCATGTCCTTCAAATATGCAGCCCTTTTGGCTTCCTCGTCTGCTGCTTGATTTCCACGTGAGATAAAGTCTGGTCTCTTAGTGTGTGCTGCACACTTAACTATTGCAATGACTACTGGAAGTTGTAGTGCCTTAATAAGTTTGTCCAATAAAGTGGCATGCCATCCGCTCAGAGGTAGCCCCTCATTTTCGAACGTGCTAGCCCTGCGTGCACCGTCGATGTCCCGTAGGCAGAGTCAATGTACACCGTTACTTTCCGGTCTGTGTGTTTCTCAAGCATCAGCGCCCTAATTCTGCAGCTTGTGCTGAAAAGTGAGACGGTAGTCATGCACTTATCAATACTTCAAATTCCCCATTAGCCATGTGTCTTACCACAGCGGCACCTAAATATCTCTGCCCATCAGTTTGATCAATTTCAGAAAGAACCAGCAATAAATAGAATCTCCCCAGCTGCCAAAACATTTTCTTTTACCCTCGGAATCTCCTCATAGAATTCTTCATAGTTTGAGCAATCGTGTGCATGCTTGTCTGCTATGCATGCTCGTCTGCTGCCAGTGATTCAGCTATAAACGTGGCAGGATTCACTGTTTTACATCTTACTATTTTAATCGCTGGATTCAATATAACCACTTTATAAGCAGAAGCTCTTTGAGATGTTAGTGTACCTTTCGGCTTCTCCAGAACCACAAATATGCATGCTCGACAAACATCATCATGGAACACCCCATTACTATGCTCGCAGACTTTTCAATAGCGAACGCGGCGGCTGCCAAAGATTTTTCACAGAGGAAGTGACCCCTCATTACTGGGTCTAAAATCCCACTAGTATGCTTAAGGCTTTTACCCCAATGTAGTTCTCTGTGTGAGTACTGCCAAAGTTACTGTTACTGTTCCATTTGGGTGTGAGAATAAGAAGAATTCCTCAGAATAATTGTGAATCCCTAAAACTAGAGCCATGCAAATTGTCTTTTTTAATTCATCAAACCCTTCCAACATTTCTTCAGCCAATACAATCTTTTTGTGATTCTGGTGCGATTATATGAACTATAATCAAACACACATGCCCTCACATCATTGCAGTCCTAAAAATTGTTGCATGTGCTTTATCATGTGCGGTTTTGCAGTTTTAAAAATTGCCTCAGCCCTTTCTTGTGGAACTTTCTTTCCTTCATGCAAAATTAACTGGCCTATATATAACACTTCTTCCTGGCAATATTGCAATTTCTCTTTGTCCACCTTATATATTTTCTCTGCCAAAATAAACATTAGCTGAACTGAATCATGCCTGCACCCTTCTTCTGATCTGCTGCAGACCAGAATATTGTCTATGTATTGCAGCACAACACTTGGCAAATCAATATTGCTTACGTCCATCTGCAGGAATCTATAGAAAATTGATGGAGACTCACAGTTCCACTGAGGTAATCTCGTGCGTTTTAACTTAGTCTGTCTGAACATAAATGACATTAGATCTTGAGACTCTTTATGCAATGGGATTGAGATAAACGTATTTTTCAAGTCAATCACAGTGAAATATCGTGCCTCAACAGCGATACTACAAAAGATCGTCCCCGGATTAGGAACTAGAGGAAACTCGGCCTCTACAATCTGATTAATTGGGTGCATGTCCTAAATTAAATGCCACAACCCCCCCTTTGATTTCTTAATTGGATACACCACAGTATTTTACGGTGACTCTGATGTCACTAAAATGCCTTGATCCATTATGGCAGATATTGTCTTAAAAATACCCTCATCTGCCTCTTGAGACATGGGATACTGTTGGGGTTGGGGAAAAATTGCTCCTGGCTTCAGTTTGATCTTGACTTCTCCAACCCCCTTTAATAGACCTACATCATAGGGGCCTGTAGTCCATAAAGAAACTGGCACTTTTGCCACATCTTCATCAAAACTTGTGGGACAATGACACACTGTCATCATTTTCTGTGGAACCTTGGATCTTTTTACTCTAACCCATTATGTAATGCTTATTTCAAATACAACCTTGTCATCAGATGGGTCATCCTTGAATAGGTCCTCATCCGTGACGTTAGACAATATGTAACCCTCCCCAGTACCAATTACTGTGCTCCATGTCCTGCTATTGTCATCAAAGCCTTTAAGCACAGCCAAAACTCCTTGCAATCCAGCTGCTTGTAGCTCTAAGGGAAAAATGTGTCCCCCTCTTCGTCCATGGGAATTCTTGGCTTAAAGAGAAACTCATCAGGTATTCTCACAATTTTTCCCACTAAACCAGACGTACATGTTAACAGAATACGGACTCCATAATGAAAAACTTCTCGTTCTAATGTACTCCTCATATGATCATTTGCCCTGTAAATGCCATGATAAATGTGCTTACATTTAAATAATGTATTCCTGGTGTCGAACACACTATGCCTTCATCATTGGAAGAAATCGTCATAGTCAATTTTGTCATTAAATCTTGACCTAGTATATTAACTGCTGTCTGCTTTGACTACAACAATGGGACAGACATATAGCATTCTCCTATTGAGACTGGCAATTTTTAATTAAAAGGAACTCTGATTGTAGTTCCTGTGAAACATTCAACATTAATGGCATTATTTGACATTAAACATTTTCCCTCTCATATACATGAGCGAGTCGCACCCATGTCTACTAAAAAAGAAAAGGATTTGCCTCCTATCGTGATGTAAACCCTTGGCTCCTCTTGAGGATTAGGCATAAGGTATAGTACTGAATATATCTAGTCTCCCAGTGAGCTGTCCTACTGTGGGTACATACTTGTTCCTGTGCCCGTGAAAGGATTCCCACCCTCGACTGTGACACCCCCTATCCTAGGAGTCGATAACTGTCCTGTGTTCACAATCTGCTGTATTTGGAGGGGCACATGTTGCGACTGCCCTTGTGGAGGATGCATTGGTGCTTGCTGCAATTGCAAGGCATGTTGTGTTTGCGGTGCCTGTGTCTGATACACTGTTTGATATTGGGCAAACCCATCTCTATTCTGTGAGCCATAGGCAGGTGGAAAGGCGTTCCACCCTTCTCGAGAATTGCCCATTCTGTACATACCCTTGGCTTAAAAACGTTCTTACTATGTGTCCAGTAATTCCACATGTCGAAGATACAATGAGAAGTCTCAGAATGTGCCCTCCCTGCATGCCCTGATTATCATTCTGCGTGGACTGAAACCAACCCTGGTTATTCTGGAAACTTCCCTGATTATTCTGAAAGCCTTCTCTCCCGCTGAAGTTTCCCCTTCCTTGTGATGCAAATCTATTCTCTCCTTGATCGAACTGTCATTGGTTATACTCCTGTGGCAAACCTGCTGCTTGCTGTGATCTTGGCCCTTCTGCGCTAGTCAACATTGCTCCTTCTATCGCATACTTCGATAGCTTTCTCTGTACCAACTTAGCCTCCTCAAGCTTCCTATCTTCTTTTTTCTTTTGGTTTTTCTCTTGTAACAATTATCTATGCTCAGCTGTATTTCTGGCCAGGGTTTTGCCTCTATACCCACCAGTTTCTTGAGCTGCCTCTGTATCGTATCTGGTAACCCTTTACATAGTATATGATAGAATATTGGTATAGATTTTTCCCATTGCTCGCACATTTCCAAAGACCACTGCTCTTGGACATTTTGAATGTAGCTCAACGGATCATCCACTTCTTGCATCTTTCGTGCCATTATAGCTCCCATATCAGACGTGTCTGGATACTGCACTCAAAGCGCTTTCCAGACTGCCGCTCTGCAATCATTGAATGGTGCTCCATCATGAGCAGTGACTCCTGCATATCCTGCTCTCAACCAATGTCGTCAGATCTTTCCACAAATATAGCTGCTAGAAGACCCTTAATGTCCCCTATAGCTAGCGTGTTACCCCCTCTCATTTTTTCTAACTCATAGATCCATTTTCCGGCACCCGGAGTTTGCACCTTAAATTATCCTTGTCCATCTGAGGCCATGGTTTGTATTATGATCTTACCCATCCTTTCTCTAATAACGGGAGTTGTGAAATCCCAGCAGTCATCCCCAATTGTCTGACTGTCCATAGCAGGGACAATGGTTCCACACCGTCTTCTTCAAGGTAATGATCTTAACCTGCTCACATAAAGTGCTCACATAAGGTGGTGAGTCCCCCCTCATGCTGTGGGATCACCCTTTAGGTCAAACTAGCCGTGCCAGTGATTCCAGCGTCCTCAGTTTGGGTAGGTCTAGATCTGGCCTTCTTACTTCTTCTGTCAGAGAACACCTCTCTGGCCCACATGCACTAACTTCCTCTTCCATACGGAAGGCTTCTCTAACTTCGTCTGACATATCCTGTCCCTAACTTGTGTGGCTTCCCTCTTTCTCGTTTCTATTCAGATTCAGCCTGTCAAAAGAAAAGGCTTTGTGCTCGAGGTTAAATAAACCTCCCTCATTGCCTCTCGGCAGTGTACTTTTAAATCGATCACTTTTTCCCTTATTTTTTAATTCATAATTGGCCCTCATTTCATGATAGACCCTATCCGTTTCTTCTCCTATGGCTCCTATGTCATATTCATCCTCTAGGTTGAGCCTTGTCAGTCCTGGCAGTGGCTCATGTGTCTGGAAGAATTCTTCTAGATCCTACCATGCCACTACTGGATTAGGCTCCATTTATTCCCTTTCTACATGCTTAAAATGGCGTGCCCTTCTTCTTTGTTTTTGTTCCATTTCTTCATCAACTTCCCTTTGCTTCTTCTCTAACCCTATCCTCTTCCTGCCTCTTCATCTCTCTTCTCTCATTTGCTCTACACATTTCTTTATCTCTTCGTCTTTGAATTCTTTTATCTCTTAATTTATGTTCTTCTTTGTCTCTCTTTTCTAATCTGTCTCGTTCTTTGGTTGCTATCTGCCTGTTATCATGCTTCCTTTGCTCATCTGCTTATTCTTGTTTTTTCAACTGTTTATCTTGATACAGCTGCTCTCGCCTTTGTCTACTCCTCCTCTTAGCCTCATCTTCTTTCAGTCGATTTTCTCATTCTTTATCTTTTCTGTCCTGCTCATCCTGATCTTCTCCCTGCCTTACCTCCTCAATGCTCTTTCCATCAAGTTTGAGCAATATCTGACTGCCCATCCATTTGTTCTGTAAGTCTCTCTCCATGTCCAAAGACATTGCTGATTTGTCACTTCTCTCCTTGTCCTGTCGACTTTAGGGATTATGTCTCTTTCTGGAGTCTTTTCCAGACTCTTGTCACTGCTGCACGCAGGTGACTTATACGTTGGGTTGCTATACCCTGTTGCTGCCGTAAGCTCTCTTAACGGCTATAATACTTCATCCTTTGGACTATCGCCATTTATGTCAGGCGTGGTAGGGGGAGCAGAAGGCTCTTTACACTGGATAAGCATCCAGTCCTCAGGAGGTGGGTCTTCCCGTTCCTCTTGATACATTTTCTCGCTAGCCTTTTTTCTAACTTCTTCCCTGTGTACACAGCATACAAATATGTCATTATATGCTTCAAAACTACTTTAGACAGTGATCCCGCTTTGTGGCTATGGCATGCACATTTTATCAGCCGTACCCTTAACCCATTCTGCACTGTACTGCTTCAACTTGCGTACGTGTTTTGGCAGCTGTCTTCATAAATGTATGAGTGGAGTAATGTCCTCCATCATGACTTTCAGTAACAATCGACTATCCCAGTTCTGCTGTACTTTATTCAAATAAATGCTTTCCAGAAAAATAACACAATATGAGCACCAATCGCTGCAGCACCAATCCTCCATATCACATTTTACTTTAATCTACTTATTTACTGAACATCGTTAGTCACTAAATGAATACATAATTCATTTTTAAATCTCAATATTTACAACACAGCCTATTTCATTCTTGTTTTTTCAATATTTCATTTCTTTAACCACATACAACATACAATATAAACAGACAGACAAAACTTGACAGACAGGCCGGCCCACATGTACATTGGCACCCATGCTCCTTGTCACCTTTCCTTTGCCTATAAAAAGATTCATATGTAGTATGAGCTGTCCCCTTTAATGACATCTTGGTCGTTCGTAGCAAATATATGACCCCTCAGACTTTAGGATCAGCTCCTGCTAAACTTCCTTGACGTAGGTTAACAGGCTACCTCTTATAGAAAGCTTGTCATCTATATACCTTAAACTGTGACGCTCATCGTCTCACAAAATGACTCTCACTGTCTCAAATAAATAATAAAATAAAACACACCAACCAACCCTCTATTACTCTATCCTCATTCATCACTCTTTCCCACTTCATACTCATTCAGTTTGCCATCACACTTAGTCAACCTACCATTCGTGTTTTCGACTTCTGACCCCCGGGATCGTCTCCTCCTCAAACCAGCCACTTCAGCCTTCAATTTGCTCAGCTTCTTGTAGAAATCGGGAGGGTAATTCCATTTGAAACCGAGGGACCCGTCCCACCTGTACTCACAAGATTTGCTAACTACCGCTATCTACAAGGAGCTTCATGTTCTTTTAGCTAAATGGCAGAAGATATCTGATATTGCCAGGACCCCAAAGCTTACTAACTCGATGGTCTCTAAATCTTCCTCTGCTACCGTACAAACTGGGGCAGATCTCCCAGCTCTTTCAGACAAGGTAGCAATACTTAGAGATGGATGGTGATGCAGAATATACTCAAACATCAATAATCAAACTGACTCAGAAAGTTCGCAAAGTTCAACTGTTTTAATGTCGATTATCTCATACAGGGAGTTACAATGGACATCATCCGACATCGCACAGCAATCTCTCAAAGCATTTCATAAAAAATATCACTCTTATACTAAAAACTCATTACCATTGATGTCTACCTGCGTGGCAAACTACAAAAACCTACTTGGAATGGTGATAGGCTTACAGGGAACATCTAGGGATATGTTCCATACTGGTTAAGGAAGGTGATTGGTATCTAATATCATGTGGACAAATAAGCCTTCCTCTAATACGGGTCATAATACATGTCATCAAATACACAATCTCCCAATGGTTACGCAAACTATAGGGCTCTCTATTACGTGTCCCTCTATTATTGGTTGGCACCCTCGTACCCCTCTGTAATATTCCATAAGGGTAAGCAGCACGCAGGCTGGCACCCAGGTGCTCTGTATGCTGGTCATAACCATAGCTTCCCACAAATTAGTCTTGTTATTCATCATCAGTCTGCTGTCTGCCAGTCAATTAAGGCTTTTAAGATTGGCGTTAAGTTTGTTCTTCATGCCTGGGAATATAAGGGAATGTAGGCTTCCCCTGCCTTACAGCTTTGATTCAGCTCAGTCCAGTGTCAATTTTCATCCATCCACATGACTGCAGACCATGATTTTAGAGCATTTTGCTATGTTAAACTCTATTAAATGAAGAACCTTTGACCTCTTTAGTGTTCCTCCACCTCATCTGAGCAGGATTTTGTTCTGTTCACACGTTAATTGCAACTTCTGTAAGAACACTCTGACTCATGGTGGCCTTGGCTTTTTGGTGTTAGGCCAACCAAGCCCTTCTTTGATTCAACTCCATGGTTAAGCTTTCAATTTCCAACTGTGACACACTGAAAAATCCTTTCTGTTCACAGTGTCCAGCCCTGCTAAAGTGCATTATGGAATATCTGTAGCCCATGCATTCCTATACGTATACATTGGTGCATTGCTGCAATCTATCACTATATAGCCAGCCTTAAAGAATACTTTTCCTTACTTGCGTTGCTGCGACTGTACACTGGAAAAATGACTTAATATCTTCTTCATTATTTTCTGTAGCATGAGCATCTTCATCTCGAGCCCGAAATGTTGCTCATCTTTAACACCTCCTCTGCTGTTTCTATAGGATGTTTATGTTCTTTCATGCTTCTCTGTGACGTCACCAATCTGCACTTTTGCTCAGTTTTCCCACTTCTTCTGGGATTTCTTTCAAATGACCATCATACCGTTGTTTATGTATGTATGGTTTTCTCAATGGGAACCTTGCTTCTAGAATTCTCTTTGGTATGGGTATTCTTATGGGTACTGCACGTGTCTCACCCTCTGGCTCCCAACATATAGGCAGCATAGCGGTGGAGCTTGGGGTGGGGGTAATTGGCTCCCCCTTTACACAAGGATCTGTTGTATCATATTAAATAAACATAATATTCTGTAGCCACAATATGCAGTGATCTGCTCAAAATAACACATTGGCCCTCATTACGACCCTTGCGGAAATCAACCGACCGGACAGCCATAGCGTAAATAGCGTTTCCGCCATTGCACGACGGAGCAAAGTGCGGCTCATTCCGACCCATCGGGCACGAGCACCACGCCATGGCGGAAGTGCAAAGTCTGCGATGGCGGAAATGACCCCAAAGCGGCCCACACCGCCGCCGTATGGCGCCCTAGGTGCAATACCGCCACCCATCTTAGCGGTCACCGCAGTGAGCGCCAACCGGAAAGTACGGTGACCGGAAATATACGGAAACGGAAGTAAAAGCATGGTCCCGGAACGGGAAACATCACGCCGTACACCTATAAAACCACAATTTCCACACAACCATTAAAAATACTACCCTGAGACACATCCCAACCCGTCATCCACCCTAGTGAAACCAAGAAAAATGGGAAAAGTAGCGAAGAAAGCGTGCGACCGCAAGCGGCAGGTCCACTTCTCCCGTGAGGAACTCACCGTGCTCACAGAGACCCTCCAGGAGAATGCTGCCGCCGTCTTCTCCACGCAAATGACCAGGACGGCACTTGCGAACAAGAAGGCCATATGGGCCCTGGTGGCACAGCGGGTAAGTGCGGTGGGGACCGCACCCCGCAACCCACAGCAATGCAGAAAGCGATGGGACGACCTGCGGATACGCGTCCGTAGCATACTTTCTGCCAACCGCAACATTGCCACAGCTACCGGGGGAGGATCGGAATCACCCATCAAGTTGACCCCCTGGGAAGAAATCTGTGCCTCCACCATTGGAATGGAGAGCATAGAGGGAGTCGGAGGGATGGAGAAAGGAGTGCAGACATGCGAAGAATCAGGTAGGTGTCCCAAATAAAACAATGCCAAAACCACAATGTCCAATCATGTGAAGTACCACGTGTCCACATAGTGCAACAGTAACACATGTCCAGGAGAACGTCCACATACATAGGCCTGATAGCACACTTTAAAACTCACATCAAATACATAAATAATTAAAAATCCTAAAAACACCCTCTACACGTGCAGCAGGCACACCCTAACTGCAGGCTGCAAAACAACTGCACCCTCACTCCACACACAAATGAAACCACCTCCAAGGCCCCGACCCAAATCACCCTCAGGTACCACCCCAATGCATGTGATACATTGCCATTCCAATTTCCACAGACCCATTAATAACGCTCGCCCTCCTTTACTCCACCACAGGGTCCGATTCAAACGACGAGCTCCAGGACACCCCTACCAGCACACCTGCAAAGAGGGCCAAGACCAACGGCCAAAGACCCTCCACCTCAGCTGCACGCATCAAGACACGGCAGCAGCACAAATCAAGTGGCAGCACAGAGGAGGGAACTCCAACAGGCACCCCAGCAGCCAGCATGCCCACAACAGCACCACCACAGGTCCCCCCAATGGATGCCACAGTAGGCACTGCTTCTGGTGGCAGCAGCACCATAGGTGACACTGCATTAATGGCAGCATGCTCCGACACAGAAAACGGGGATGTCGAAGTTAGATCCATCCATGACCTGTCTCAATCCCCCTGTCTGTTCCATCCCGTACACCATGAGGATACCACGCAGGGGCACCCACAAGACGACGACTGGCCATCCCCCACAAGCCCTGTGGCAAGGCAACATGAGGTGACCAGCCACTCTGTGACACCACCGCAAATGGCCATGGCCCAGCAGAGGCAACAGTCCCTCGACCAGGTAATCGTGCAACAGCAGCAACTGGCCACGCTCCTCAAGGACCATGCCGATGAATGTGGGGGCACTAAGGCAGACATAGAAACATCAACTGAGACACTTAGGGCAGAAATGGAGAGAAGTACAGAGACACTAAGGGCACAAATGGAGAGTAGCACCGAGAGCCTGAGAGTAGAAATGGAGAGAAGCACCGAGAGCCTGAGAGTACAAATGGAGAGAAGCACCGAGAGCCTGAGGGGGGAACTGCATGCGACGTCCAAAGACGTATGTGCCGAACTTGCCGCAGTGCGCCGTGTGCTCACTGAGCTCTCACAAACCCTTAGGGACATGCATGGACGTGAGCAGGCAGAGACATCATCTGTTGCAAGTTCCGTCCAGGGCAGCCCCCAACGTAGATCTGGGAGGAACCTGCGCTCCACAGGCAGGGGTGCCCCTGATACCCGGAGAGGGGGCTTGCAATAGCGACTGCCCACTGACAATGAGCATCTTTGGACACTGGTGTTCGGGGGGGAGGTAGGAGGGTGGAGGGGGTGTGTTGGGCTCACTTGGGTGGCGGGTCGATAGGGTGTTTAACATGATATCACATATGCCATAAACAATGCACGATCATCCAATGAGATGTGTGGACATTGATCTTTGTGTACGAGGCCATTATAGGCGTACAGTCCATATTGTGCATGTTCCAGACACACACAGTGCCACGAGTCCCGTGTCCATGTATCAGCCACCAGGCGTGAGTGCTAGAAGCATGCATCTATGAGATGCTGACGAATGTCACGGCCCTCCTGTGCCTCGCAGACTCCTTGAGGTGCTGCCACATCCCCACCCTCATCATGACCATCTTCAGGTGCTTGCAGTTCTGCGTCAGGGGGCATGGGCACATTTCTACGTACGCACATGTTGTGGAGCATGACACATGCCATGACCATCTTTGCAACCTTCTCATGGCGGTACAGGAGTGCCCCGCCAGACCTGCTGAGGCAGCGGAAACGAGTCTTCAGTAGGCCGAATGCCTGTTCTATGACTACACGGGTACGTGAGTGGGCATGGTTGTAGTCCTCCTCATGCTGGTCCCGTGGGTTCCGGAGTGGTGTAAGGAGCCATCTCTTCAGTGGATACCCGGCATCACCTGTATGTGGACAATAAAGGATGTTTGTGGAATGACATTGCTACGTACGCACCCCCCCCCCTTCCTGCCAGGTCATTGCCGCATCACATACCCCACATTATCATGCATGAAATGAGACTCACCGAGTAGCCAGGATCTGTTCCCTGCGTGTCGCTCCATGTAGCGTGGTATTTTAGAGTTCCTCAAGACCATAGAATCATGGGTTGATCCAGGGAATCGGGCACAACAATGTGTAATGATCCTGTTGGAGTCACACACCATTTGTACATTCAGAGAATGAAATTGTTTTCGGTTGCGGTACTGGGCCTCCATGGCATGTGGGACGACCAATTCCACATGGGTGCAGTCGATGGCACCAATGCAACCCGGTATGCCGGCAAGTGCATGGAATCCCACTTTTGTGTTGGTAATTTCCTGCTCCGAGCGTGGTAGAGAGATGTAGTCGTCTGTGTGCTGCAGGAGGGCATCGAGCACTTGCAATAGTGTCCGTGAGAACAGTGGCTGTGATATGCCATGCAACTGTCCGACTGTGTGCTGGTAGGTGCCTGTGGCCAGGAAGTGGAGTACAGACACCACCTTCAGTAGGGGTGGGATGGCGGTTGGGCTATCTATCATGCTGACAAGGTCAGCCTGTGTCATGTCCACAATTGCGGTTATGGTGTCCCGGTCCAAACGGTAGAGGGTGTGGATCTGCTCATCAGTGAGGTTGAACGGATGTCCTCGGAGGCGTGGGATTGCGGGCTGCCTGCGTGGTGGTAGTGGCTGTGCTGGCGGCCCTTGCTGGCCCTGCCTTGCCCTCCTCCTCCTCCTGCGTCTCCTCCGTGCGGCCGGTTGTAGTTGGTGTTCGTCTTCTTCTTGAAGTTGGAGTACTTGCAGTGCTATCAGGTCCCCCAGCGCCAACATAGCTAGTCCTGCCGGTAGCATTTCGGAGTGGGTGTGGTTGTGGGAGGAGGCTGGGTGTGCAATTTATGTGTTTTCAGGCTGTATGGCCTCCACCTGTGGTGATTCATTCCACCTGTGCAAGCTGCTCTCCCCTTTGGGCGAGCACGTCCCGCACACAACGCTGCAATTCGACGAATGGCATCTTGCTATTACAATCATGTATTTGTACCCGATGGCAGTGTAACATTGGTTGATATGTTCATTCTGCTATGGTCCCATTGTTTCACATACTATCTTTGCAGTCGCGAACAGACTTGTGAAGGGTCAGTGGAACGTAGTACTCGAGTAACGGTGGACCCTCATGCAACACTGTACCGAGGTTCACCGACGGGCGGGGCGTCCCATTTGTGAGTGAAGGCAGTTGCCATTTTCACACACAGCCGCACTAGATGGATTAATTTGTGATTTCAAGCGGCCACAGATGCCTTTTCGATGTGATGTTGCAAATGAGGAATTCGAAGGGCGGCGCTTTCGGTTTTCAGCTAGCGGCGAGGAGATGCCCACAGGTCTGACTGCAAATATAACGTTCTATTGTTCAATGTCCTTGGGACAGGGGCCATGGCGAGGATGCAATGATTGATATGAATAGTTTGGGATGCGCAATAGCGAAGTGGGCGATAAGGCCGGACGTTCCCAAATACATGTTACTTCACAACACTGGAATTACGGGCTGGGGCACAGTGGATTTTGCAGGCTGCATAACGCACAGACTCAATGGAAATTTCACATGTTATGTGAGTATGTAAACAGGCGTTTTCATTACGGGATGAGGGAATGATGTATGGATGCATGGACAGATGATTTGATACAGAGTTTGCCATGTACAGGGCTTCTTGGAATCTATCCACCTCCCCTGCGCTATGTGATGCAGGGCTGCCATAGTGGGACCATCGTCTATCTGGCCTTGTTGAGCCCTCCCTGTCTCGACGCGCCTTCAGACACTTGTGTCTATGCACGTTACCAATCCCATCTGATGGATTCTGTTTTAACAGACGCATGCACAGGAACACTCGTTTGTGATAGTGTTTTCACCTCGATATAGAAAGTTATGATTCGCAAGTGGTTTTTGGGTGGTGATGATCCTTTGGAGTGGGCTAGCATGCATATGGCTGTGGATTTGGTGTGATCATTGAAGTGAGTAATTCAAATGAAGTTCTGATGGCCATACTATTCTTTTTCATTTCATTTGGGTGACAGGTATCTCCTCCCCTTTTGCCACTGCCATCTGTATGCCACTCCTGCAGATGGATTTTACTCCCGACACCTGCTGCTTCGTGTTAATCAGTGGAGCAGCATTACGATCTTATGGGACGATCGCCAATGGGCCACATGCCCTTACGCAGTACTAGTGGCTAGGAGCAATATTTCGGCCTTTCAGCTGGACTAGTGCCTCCCTATTGGGACGGCCCTGCGGTTCTAGGCGCTTCCATGTTGCCTTTTCGTACGAGAATGTAGCCCCTGTGTACCATGAAGGAACAGGGTGTCACACAGGAAGTAGCTGGTCATTTATTGCGGATGCAGCCCACAATGGTGAAATGTATTTTGGAGTTCATGGCCTAATGGCTGTATGGGCTTGGTGAATTTGTTGTGCATTAAATTTCTATTCTGATATGAATCGTGTAGCGTTCTTCTTTGCAAGTGATGTGGCATATTCCTATTTGGGGAGCGATGTATTGTGAGGAGATCTGCATTGGGTTCCAGCTTCGGAGTATAGTTGCGTGGTACTGTGCTGGGCGCGTTTGCCTACGAAGCCCAGTGAGGTCAGGGATAAGGGCTGCCAATATGACTGTTTTGATGATGTCATGCTCAGGGGCGGGGGATTAGCTTTTGTGTAACAGATGCCGGTCAGCCAGTTGGATTGGTGGAATGATGTGATTATCGGAATATGGCTGGTCACAGGTGCCTGTGTTTGCGTGCGTTTCTTGGTGGGAGACTGAGGTCATGTCCATTTGTATAGCTTCTGTATTCGTGCCGTCTGTGCCCTGCAGCTCCCATTGGCCCCTATTGAGATTCATTTGTTCGTTGGCAGGCATGGATGACTAGTACATTTCACTGGTTGCATTGTGTGACTTCATTGCACCTACGGGGAGTTGTACAATGTGGCCAGGGAGCAGTGTACAGGCACTCAGTAGGGCCATTTACGGTTGGTTCGCGATGCCGTACTTCTCACCATGGCGGAATGGTACTTTCCGCCGTGCTTGATGGCGTTAGGTGCATGTCCGCTAGGGTCAGAATTCGCGTACCGTTGCGCCATGGTGGTAATTACGGTTTGGCATGGCGCGCGCGCGCGTACTTGGTGCAGTTAGCGTTGGCGTTCACTACGGTGTCGCTAATGGCATCGTACTTTGCGGTGACAGGTCATGATCGCACCGAGCGCTATTCGATGGCGGTATTGCATTTCCGCCATCGTTTTTCGATTTCCGCCAAGGTCGTAATGAGGGCCATTGTGATTAACAAATCATACAGATATATTTATGAACCAGTGTGTTCTCTTACTTTCACAGTGAAATGTGAAAAGCAGGTGATATAAATTCACCATGCAAATGCAGTGGGTATTCACATCAGCTTTAAACATGGAGCCACGTTTTCACAGTATGATGCAAAAAGAGCAAGAAAATAATAGAAATTAGACCTTTTATAATTGTTCATATGCTCTGTGGGAAAATATATATTATATATATTATATATCTAGAAGAATATCATGGCATTGCAATACTTTCCATGTGTAATTTGCAATTTATTTGCATTTACTTGAATCAGCATCACATGCATTTGAAATGGTTTCATATTGGTTTTGTGTGTGTTACATGTATATACATGTAAACTGTATCAACCCCAATAGGAATTAATTCACTTAGGGGAATTCTTAATATCTTAGTTTGGATTGTGATCTATTCAACACAGGTATGCTCATACAGCATGGCACAGCAAGATCATAGATCATCATAGGGAAACCATGTCCCAGCACAGATCTGATTCCCCTTTGGCAGTCTGCTCTGAGTGGAATCCAATCTGATGAATATTAATCTGCTAAAACCTAATCATGCATTTGTGCACACCTTAGAGCTGTTATCACTATGAACTACCCCAAAGTTGCTAGAGCAACCTAAGATCACACAAATGGGAGCCCAATCCCAGCATTCTGAAATCACCCAACTTGATCTTACACTTTTACATGAAAAGGCGACCTGTAGAATGTCACCCGCAAGAATTCACATTTCAAAATTGCACTGCTTAACACAAGATCTCTTAATAAACACTCCAGGACATCTATGACTATATTATAAATGATAACCTAGATATTCTATTCCTCACAGAGACTTTGTTACAAGAACCAACAGGACCCACCATCAACACCGCAGTTCCTACAGATTATAACATCTATTTTGAAAATAGAGTCTGGCAATGGAGGCGGGTGGCTATAATAGCTAGACAAAACCTTAAACTATTTCCCTCCATCATCCAACCCCCTGAATGTGAGATCCTACACCTAAAAATGACCCTGACCCAAAATCACTGTATCAATCTTATTGTCATTTGCAGACCCCTATCAATAATATCAGACTTTAATGATGAGCTCTGTTTGAACAATTTAAAAGGACCAAACATAGGGACTCTGCTCCTAGGAGATCTAAACAGATGGCCAGGAAATATCACAGATAAGGAAGCAATAAATCTGGAAAGGGATTTACACAAGATCAATTTTATAGTATCAAATAAAGTCCCTACCTGAAAATCAGGAAATCAATTGGACTGGATCATAACAAACAATGTGGAATTGTCAGTGACAGACACCCTACCTTGTATCTGGACAGAACACCACAAAGTCGAAGCTAGACTCTCTCAAACATAACAGAAATATAAAATCTAACAACACATCTAAGTCAATTCAAGGCAGAAATAAAAAATAAAAAATCACACCAGCCAACCAATCACAGGGAATTACTCGCATTATGAACATCACAACTGATGACGACCCATGTGATTTAATCGCATCCACCTGTAGTAACCACTTTCAAGAGATAATAGACCAACACACTACCTCAAAAAACAAGCAAGTTCACCCTAATACCAACCATCAAGCTTGATTTACGGCAGAAACTGCCAAACTTAGAAAAGCCAAAAGAAATCTTGAAAGAAAATGGCATAAAGATCCCTCGGAGACGAACAAAGAGAATTGGAAAAATACTGATTGCATATACAGAACTTAACTTACTGAACTAAAAAAATAAACTATTATAACGACCAGATATCTTCTGCCACAAGCTCTACTGGGAAACTATTCCAAATCTTAAAATCCAATGAGAAACCACCCACAACCTTCCAAAACAAGATAAAAAAGCTCAAGAAACAATAATAAACTGTAAAGTCAAAGATCCTCCACACCCTCCCCCCCCCCACAATAGACAATCACATCAAATTTAAAGAGCATAGGTTCCAGTTCTCCCCAATCACACTGGAAGAAATGATGAACGTCCTCTCTTCCATAACTTGCACCTTATACCCAGAGAACATTCTACCCGCAAAACCTATCATAGAAAATGCAGAAATCATTGCCCCTTACGTCTGTCATTTGACAAACATCTTCTGAGACAGCAAAGTCCTGGTGGAAATAAATACTGTTACAGTTACCCCATTGGTAAAAAAAACTGGTCTGGATAAACAGGATCCTTCTGATCTCAGACCATTCACAAACTGTAACTTTCTTTTAAAGATACCTGCTAAAATAGCTTCAGGTCAACTTCAGGATTATGTCGACAAAAACAATCTCCTTCATTCACAGCAATCTGGATTCAGAAGTGCACACAGTACGGAATCTGCCTTAGTGGACTTATAAACCAAGATGCTTGCCATCGTGGACAAAGGAAAGGCAGGCCTCCTGATCCTCCTGGACCACTCGGCAGCTTTTGGCTTGCTAGATCATCAGAAGCTCTGAGAGGCCCTGGATAAAGTGGGAAATTGTTCCAAAGAAGCTATTGATTGGGTTGCCTCCTTCCTTGAAGACATAAGCTCAACGATCACCTAGGGAGGCCACTCTTCCACTTTTAGGCCTGTAGATTGTGGCGTTCCACAAGGGACCAGTTTCTCATTGTTACTATCAACTATCTCTGTGTCTCTGCTCCCTACTGACAAAACTTGGGGTCTATTTTACAAACTTTACATACTGCCTAGAAAGAAAATGCTCCTTGACAACCCAATAGGGAGAAAGGTACACAAACAGGTTGGTCTAAACTCTCAAGGGGTGGCATTGGAAGATTGGAGTTGGGTGGTGAGTGCCCTGGTGGGGTGTCTAATAACTAACTAGAGAAACCAAACAAAGAGGCCCTCTTCCAGATGGGATTATGGAACACAATAGGGTTTTCACATCTATTAGAACCCTGGGACACCATCTTGGGAAATGTAACCTAATTCTCCTTCAAGAAACCTGGCTATTACAACCACCAATTATGCATGACTACACAAGCCTCCTGACTCCAGCGTTTAGTGGTAAGAAAGGAAGACTGAAATCTGGCCTTTTAGCTCTAGTAAATATAATGGACATAACAGCGGAAGCTTGTAAATCCCTGCATTAACTTATGTAAGCAATAAAACTGACCTGGGATCGAAAGATTTACCCAGGAATGGGTGTATCTATTCTTATAAATCTGCATTGAAATCCTGAGGCCGTGGATACTGTTAGTTTTATTGATGGGGTTATGGACTTAATTGATGAAGCCCTCTCCTCTACATTTGTGACTTCAATCATTGTTTGTGGTGACTTAAGTATTACCTGTAACTAATTTTATTGTCAATTTCTGAGACAGTTAGCAATGCTGGGTCCCAATAGAAAACGGGGAAATGCATGGTGTGACACAATCGGGATCAGATTTATCCACATGCTGAACGGAACTGTGCGGGGTAGATATATCGGTAAAGGCAATTTGGTCGAGAGGAAACCAACAGTCCATTCTTGACTACGTATTCATTAAAAGCAAAATACAAGCATATGCGGTTGGTAATACATATTTGTCGGAATCCACCAAAAAATTAGTAGAGGTGCCGGGAATACAACCTGGCCATTGAAATTAATGGTGGTTGGGTAGGATAAGGTGCACCGAGAAAACACTAGAAAACCATGCGATGTGGCAATGGTTGGATAGACAGACTGCACAACCACAAGGCCAGCGGGAGGAATACACAGCTGTCCTTAACTTATTTGTACCTAGCAATAATAGCACTGGTAGACCAGCATACAAACATAGACATAGTTTCAACTTAAAGTTGCAAAAGAAAAAGAGAGAACTGAGAATTGTGCAAAGAGAAGAAAAATAGAAAAAAAGCCATGTATATTGACAGCAAAAAGGAAGCTGAAGCAAACAACTAAAAACTGGTTATGGGGATATAAATCAGCCCTTCTGCAGAACGTCACAGAAGCTATGCTGAGAGCAATGGCCAATATGAACACACCTGAGATCTGGAAGCTGCTAAAAAATCTTGACAGACCCCAGAGTGCCCTGGTAACAAATTCAATAGCCGAGGACATCTGGGCAGCATATTTTCTAAAACCTTTTGAAAGCTTAAATCTTAAGGATAGGGTGGTGAGTCATACAAATACAGAGCCCTGGATCTTGGTCTTTGATAAGGACGATATTAGTTTGACTTATACGGAAAAGAAGTACCTCCAGGGCACCAGGGTTGCACAGGCTTTCAAACTTAAAGCAGCCCCTGATATCTGGGCTGATATCCTTTTAAAATGATTTAATATTCCTACCTCCTGGAAGAAAGCAGTTGTGATCCCCATCTTTAAAAAGGGAACCAGAATGTTGCTCCTTAACTACCGCCCTATAGCGCTTTTAAATGGGCAAGGTAAAGTATTTGCCATGTTATTGTTGAAGGAGCTATAAGAGTGGGTGCTTAGGTCCCTACAGTATGATAAAAATCAATTGGGCTTTGTTCAAGGTATCGGCACTGCTCTGAATGGCTTCATTCTGGGTCTTGTGAAAAAGGAAGCCCTGAAAGCCAGAACTCGGATGTATCTGGCTTTCATCGACTTCACAGGCGCTTTTCATAGTGTCGACAGAGCACTACTATGAGCAAAATTAAAGGAATGGGGGTACATCTTGATCCTTCTAGAGATCATCATTCAACTGTAAAACGATACTTCAGAATATGACCGACTAAACAGATATGGCAAATTGTCAAGACACATTCCAACCCACAGAGGCCCTAAACAAGGATACATCCTTTCCCCAGCCCTGTTCAACCTGTTTGCGTCAGTCCTAAAGGTGGACATGGCTGGGGCTAGGGCGTTCCAGTGAGAATTAAAGGCCACCAAATCCAGTGGTTATTCTATGCAGATGACTTGGTGGTATTAGACCAAGCCCCAATCAGACTGCAAAGGTCTCTGAAAGTGCTTGAAGGCTACACTGAGCGCAACCACCTAAAGACAAACATTGAAAAATCAAATATTATGGTGATAGCACCTAAGAAAAACAGGAAGAAGACTGACAAGTTAACCTGAGTACAACAATGGCCAGAGTCAATTTTCATCTATATTTGGGTTATAGCTTTAAAAATTAGATATATTAAATTGTTTGTGCCAATCTATCATGAACAATGACGGAGTCATTAGCCTCACAAGGGCTACTTATTTTTTATAAAAATAAATTGGGAGATACACTTTAAATCTAATATTACAATATTATAAAGTAAATGTAGTCCCTATAATCACTTAAGGTGCAGACATGCTCCTGTTCATTAGTTCTATATACTGGAATAGATCTACTTGAAAAAAGGTTTGGGACTTCCGAATAGCCTCCCCACTGAAATGATTATGTATGAATTGGTTTTATTGTCACTACAAATAGTGGCAAGGTGGAAACCTCTAAACCTATATAGACAGTGATTGTTGGCAGATGACTCATCCTTGTTCGGTACCCTAGCACAGTCCCTAGAGAGAGGTGATTTTATCACCTAAAGTAATGGAGAGAAGAATATCAGGAGACTCTGAGCAAAGCAAACTGTGATGAAGCAGTGCTAATTTCGAATCCCAAGAGACAAAAACAAAAATCTGAAGGTTGGATTGGATTAAGACACACGATTAGTTCACAACCTTTAAAGTGTTTAAAAATGCTGGGAACAAAGTAAAGGTACTGAATCCTATACCACATTATCTGCATAAATATCCAGATAAGAGCTTTAGAAGAGCCTACATGTGCTTTAATCTATTGCCCACACAGGAAGTCTTGGGTACCAGAGCAGCATGGAGAACTGAACAAAATTTCTGCCGATTTTGTAGAGACCCAGAAAGAATGGAGACCTTCAGGAATCTCTTGGTGGACTGCAGTGATCTGGTGGAGATAAGAAGCTATAGACTTGACAAATATATAGGGGAACATAGTAGGCTGCAACCTGATGACCGGTGGGCCATAATCTTTAGTGGAAAGAATATGTCTTTCGATCACAGTAATTGTTATTTTTGTCAAAATTGTTGGAGAATGATTTTAGGCAACCTAACTCAAAAGATCGGATAAGTTAATTACGTGGGAAATGAGGATATTGCAGCCTGAATGGGCATTGTATCTTGCAATATGTAAAGATGATTGTTTTTAAGTCTCAGGTCTATAATCAATGAGGAAAAATTGTAAAATGGAAAACATTTGAACTGATCTATGTCAAGAGAAATGTTGATTTGTTTGTATTTTATTCTTGTTTATATCGTGCTAAAGGTTTGCACATGCTAACCAAAAGAAATAATAATAAAACTAAATAGTCAGGCATCAAAACATCACAAAAGAAAACAGTGTTTGGGTAATGCCTTCCTAAAAAAGACAAGGCCTTACATAGGGAGCAGTATTCCTGAGGTGGGGTAAATTGAAGATAGTGTAGAGCAAGTTGCTGGAAAACATAGAGAATAGAACATATCATCCACACCCAAACCATACATTCAACCACTAGTGCTTTGTTTGACAAACTGCAAGCAATTGGTTGTTGGGGAATCTAGGTTACAAAACCGCAAACAAGCAATTATGAATCTGTCATATATCTAATTTGTCCATGTCATGCTCAACCCAAACAGCCATCAGTAAACATTTCGCACACATGGATTATTAAACATTATGGGGCTCATTTAGAGTTTGGCGGATGGACTGGCAGAATGAAGACTATTCAAAGATGGTGCTCCACCAGCTTTTCACAGATCTCCATGCATTGCAATGGGGCCCAGCTGTCTTTCTGCAAGCTTTCCACCAGTGGGAAACCAGTGTTAAACTGGTGGAGGGCTACCTTCAAAAAGCCTTTATTCCGCCAATGGAAAACTGTTGGATTTGACTATCCAACAATCTCTAAATGAGCTCCTATCAATATTATAGGAGGGTATGTTTGTTATCCCCCTAAAGTAAAGGTGAAATCTCAGATTCAATGACTTTGAGTTATGCTGCAAATAACATTTGATTCACTTAACATATCAATATTATCTATTTAGAAATTTCTAAGCATCTACTTAGCTGTGGTCCCCCAAAATGAGACAATCTGGGGAAAATGTATCCACCAGTTACAAATAGTAAAAAAAAAACATTGACTAAAGGGATTTTTTTTCATCTTTTGCATTGGGTTTACAAAAGGCAAAATGGCAAATACTTTGAACAGGCACACAGACAAAAACTGGTGGATGGACTATTTCATATGTTAAGCAACTCGGACGAAAAATGGTGCAGAAGAACCCTTTGGTGCAAATCCATCTATGTTTGTTCAAACAGATATGACGGTTCCATGTTATTTCATTGCGGGATGTTTTTTCGCTGGGTTTTTTACTGAAGATTTCTTTACGAAAAAAAACTCATTGAATTTTTATTTTTTTATTTTGTGATTTTTGGGGGGTTCTTCACCAAACCCCCTAACCTCTTTACTTTTTTTTATATGTTCCCGAACACCCACACCCAATTTATATATTTTCTAATGCCCCCAAAAAAATTTGATGAGTTTTTTCAGCAAAATATTTGCAGTAAGAAACTCAGCGAAAAAACATCCTGCGATTAAAGAACATTGTACCGATATGACATCTCCCATGATGCATTGTAGCATTTGAGACCTTACAGTAATAAAACTACAATTTTTGAATGCAAGGAATTATTGCAAGCATAACGTGAGAATGTTTAAAAGAAACTTGCTTAAATTGATATTAGGAGGTGGGAAGGATACGTTTGCCTTTAGAGGAAGGAGAAACAAGTAAAACAGGACTAATTTGTGAGAGAGATCGTTTTTTATCGAATGTACCCTCAAACTGACGTGGTAGAAGGATGTCGGCAGACACCATTGAACATAGAAGAGCTATAAATAAAAACTGACAAATGCAAAGAGACTTCATGAAGAGAAGACACGAGGACACACTTAAACAATATGCAAATATGAAGATGTGACTATAGTAACAAAGTGAACATATATACAAATACAAAGAAACCATGTACACTAATAGGATAAGTAAGAAAAGACGCAGTAGATGTATATATGCAAAGACGCAAGGTAGTTGAGATATATAGAAGTTTGCTGCAGTAGAAAATATAACACAGTAAACAAGCCATGATGAGAAAATGGTTGTCGACTCTTTATAAATAGTAAGCGAGAAGCCTGAAGTAGAAAGACCAAGGCTGCAGAGCTGACAGGCGCTGGAATACAGCTCTGTGCAAGAACAAAGAATATGTGCTTGCCTTAGGATCAGGAATGTCACAGCAAGAAGTAACTGAAAGGCACAAAAGGAGTCGAAGAGGATAAGCCACATATGCACCACATATTTCTCTTAGATTAAGCAAAGGCGAGAACATTTGCATGTGCCAAGTATTGAACATTCAAAGATGCAAAAAGCAGATGCAAGATGGAGCAACCAAGTTGCCAGAGCCTAAGAGGAGTAATAGCACCCAATATAATTGAAATAAATAGCACCAAATTGAAGGTCAGAATGGACAACATCGTGGTATCCTCACACATGGTGCAGGACCAGGAAACAAGGCCTGTTCATAAAGCTCCAGACAAAGATAGCGATGTACCTTCACTCACTTTAAAGTTCTGCGGAAGAGAACAGTCAGCAAGATCACCTGCAAAGAAGAAGCCTTGGCTTATGGTCTACTTGATGAGAGATGGTAGGCTAATTGGCCAAGTGGCCAGTTGTCGAACATTGTTCCCAACACCTGGGTTTTGTTTTGCTTAAATGCTGCTAATGAGCCGAATGTCCAAGGTTGTGAGAGAATGCCAAGCAGTCATGAGGGCCTATGTAATGATGGATCATACATTGTTGCAGAAGCCAATCTGTTGCTGTTATTATGCCATTATATGTAGTTAGAGGCAGTTCAAAGCATTCTTATTTGATAAGGAGCAGCCAATGATGTTGCTAACACCTAAATATGCTATAGGTATATATGTTCCCTTAACTAATACTTCTGCTTGATAGGTTGGTTATGTTTGCCACAAAGGATGATATCATAGCTGACATACATTGAGGTATAAAGCCTTTTGTGTGTAATGGAACTGTATTCAAGAGTGTGTGAGCTACAATCGGTTGGTTCACCAGGTGTCCCTACTTTATTGGGCTGATTATAAAGTAGTATTTTGCCATATTCTTTGAGTGTGTCCAGTTTTTTGGGTCTAAGATCATTTATTGGTAATCTCATCTGGCATTTGGAAAGCTCCAGGTGCTACTGCATACAATTATCACCCCTGGATGGATACAAATAGTGTCCTATAAACCAGACCTTACAGAAACAGAGATCTTATTTCTGAAATTCGTCCAAAAGAAAATAGAAAAGAAGATCTCTCATAAGCAAACATAAAGCAAAAGCACTGGTTTCCCATTAATTGTTGTCTCTGTTGGTTGTTGTTGAAGAGACTCAATATTAAAATAAAGTTAATTAATTTCAAAGACATCCGGTCAAGTGCTGGATTGGGAAGTAGCCTTGCTATGCTATTCGAGCAGGCTTGCACAAATGGACATCGCATCCCCTCAGCAAACTTATGAATAACAACAGAAACATGAGGTGCTATTAAATAAAGCCATCTGCGAGGGAAAAGCACAGCTGAATGGAAAACACTGTCTCATGCACCGCTTAAAAGAGTGCAGGGGGCTATGCAGAACTGCAAATCCAGATGATGGTTGCTCAACGAGAAGCAAAGAAGAGGTAAGCAAGGTGGGTAGACAGGTTAGGGCAAAACAGGAAAATAAAATACAGAATCCAAGGTCCATCAGATGTTAAATGTTAAATGTTAAAGGTATTTGTACCGCGCACCGTCACCAACGGAATTGGTCCCCAGGCGCTTTGGTGGATCTGTAAACGATAAGGTGGGATGGGTTAGTAAGGTGGAGAGGGAGTAGGATAGTGAGAGGAGTGGTGTTCTGTTGGCAGCTTCAGCTCGGTATACACCGGATACTGAGCTTTGGTGCAGGTATTGGATCGGTGTCAGTCCGCGTGTGCTGTTGCTCCGGCTTATGTGTTGTTGCAGTGTTGTGAAGTGCATACGGCTTGTGGTGCGAGAGATGGTTGTGTGAGTTTTGTGAGTTGTGAGATGGTTGTGTGAGTTTTTGAGTGGGATAAGTATGCAGAGTTTGAGGTTATATTGGTTAGTGGGTTACCTGACCTTTAGCATGCTAACATTCACAGTTTTCTCTAAGTGTGGCACTTGATGGCCTTCACAGTCTTATCTAGAAGCAGCACATGCCAGTGTTCAGAATTCTATCTAGGTGTGGGCATGCTAACATTCACAATTCTATCTAAGTGTGGACATGCTAATATTTAGAATTCTATCCAACTGTGGACATGCCAATATTCACAGTTCTATCTAAGTGTGGACATGCCAATATTCACAATTCCATCTAGATGCGACGCAGGCTAATGTTCAAAATTCTATCTAAATGTGGACATGCTAATATTTACAATTCTATCTAAGTGTGAACATGCCAGTATTCACAATTCTATCCAAGTGTGGACATGCTAATAGGGTACAAGGATTGTGGACTCACAACACGGTACCTGTGCGCTATTTATCACTATAGGAGTCTGCAGTGAAAAGAAATCTAAGGGGCGGTGTGAGCAGCAGTCCAATCCCGGTCAACCGGGCCACACAGGTTGATACTATTTTAACAATTTGTGGGATGTTGGGGATGGAATTGTGCTAAACACCATTAGGCTAAGAGACAACAATCAAAGTACAGTATTTTAATGGTTTGGAATGAAGAACAGCCGACACGTGTTTCGACACTTGAGTCGTCTTCAAGGCTGGATGGTTAAACCACATTCAAGTATCATGTACAATAGACGATAACATAATACATCAGCATATATAGCAATATAAGGTACAGAATTAAATAACAGATATGTGAGACATTCACAAAAAAGGACATATCCAACATGAAAAAATGACTGAATAAGTGAGGGACATACCATATCCGGTAAGAAGGCACATCGCAGAAGGAACAAGGATATGGAGAATGTACATGAGCATAATTGTAATCAATACAATATCATCTTCAAGTGTAGTTCATTCCACACACACCCTCGCAAGGCCCCCATGCAAATCACGCACCAGCACAGTGCCATAAGTACAAAGTAGTAGTGTCAAGCCAGAAAAGTGGTCCGATCGGTAGTGGTGCCGATAGTCATCAAAGGAAAAAATAAATATATAAATGGCACCCTTGACAGAAGTTGCAGGATCAATACAAAGGTACTAAGGAAAATGGCTAGATCCAGGCACAGCGTCCATTGGAGAGTCGCCAAATCCAAGGAAGTGACCAATATGAAGCAACCCAAAACCAGAGTGTCAAATGTACCATATGAGTCGGCATAAAATGATGTAACCAATAAAGATACGCTTACCATAAGTATTTAGAAATGGCCAATGAATGTGAGAAACCTATTGGAACATGAACAAGAGTGAATTAGTAATGGATGCCAAGACATACCTGGAATCAACTGAAAAAAAGAGAACAATAACTATCGAAACTTACCACACTGGAGATTGGTGGGTAAGTACCCGTTAAAGAATGTATGTCTTGATCAATATGAAAAGCCAATTGGCTGGGACGAATATATGGCCTGAAAAAAGTAGCATAATAAATGAGAGATGGGAACACAGAACCATCAGTTGACGGCCACGAGCAAGAAGGAAAAATAATTTAAAATCACTCAGTAAATCGAGTATGGAGCAAATTAAATGAGACAAATCAAGTAGATGCTTACCTGGGTTGCTCTAAAATACTGATAGCCGCCATGTATGCCACGGAAGTGACGATGGCGGTAGCGCGAGCGAATTATGCCGCGTGAGTGACGTACATTGTCAACATTGTGACGTCGGCAGAAGTAAAATTCAAACGGGTTGCAAAAATGACGTCTACTGTCAACAAAGGATCTAAAATTATGCAGAGGTACTGTGTGCGTGATCGCGATCGCCGCGTTCATATGACTAAGTGACTCATAATTGGATACTAAAACACATATTCAATGCATCAAGCAAAGTTAAAGTCTTTGAACGCATCATGTTTGAAAGGAAATCATGTTTGAAAGGAAATCAATGTCAAAAAGTATACAGAACACAACAGAAAATTAAACAAAATCGCAGAGATGACGAGTTATGTCAACAAGGGACCAAGGTACTGCAAACGTGTTCACGGTAACTGCGTAATTATCATGAATGACTGGAAGACGGATACAATTAATTATTAGCACAGATAATCAGTGAATTGACAGATAGGAGAAACAATCCAATGTCGACAAAGTTATGTAAGATAATCAAACCATGTGAGTTAGCACTAATTGCAGAGGAGTGCTGGCGAGTGAAAAAGCACGGGGGAATTGCAACAGTGAGATCTGACCGCATCAACATAATGACTGGCAGTGGCTAAAGATTGATTGATAAGCAAATTAATACACTTAAACAAAAGTACATTCAAATTAACATTCCAATAGAGGCCGGATTCATAGAAAAACATGCATCTCGTGGTCAGAATTTAGTCCACGAGTGGTACATTGCAGTAGACAGATGAGTTTAGCTTCCATCTGCCGCAATTTGAATTGAAGATTCCCACCCCTTTTCCCCTTATGAGCTCTCATTAATCCAATGAAGCGCAAATCAAAGTTTATATCCAATTGATGTTCAGCCTGCCAGTGAACTGCTAGAGCGGATTTTGGTTCACACATCCGGAGACTGGTCAAGTGTTCTCTAATACGGATTCTGAGTTGACGTATGGTACTTCCCACGTAAAGTTTGCCGCAAACACATATGATGGCATACACCACGTGGGTTGTTTTACAGTTGATGAAATCCTGTATAACCACTTGAGATCCAAACTTGTCTGTAAAAGTTTGACATTTGGGATGGGCACAAGGACACTGATTGCAGTTTCCACATTTGTGAAAACCAGCCGGTTGTCGTGGCCAAAAGGGGTTGGCCACTTTATTCTCAAAAAATGACGGACTAACCTGTGATTTGATAGTAGGTGATCTCAAAAAAGTAAATTTAGCTTTAGGTGTCAAAAAAGGTTCAAGGTCTTTGTCGAGTCTCAGGATGTGCCAATGTTTAGCAACCATTTTGTACAGCATAGAGGAGTCTGTCGTAAATGGGGTAACCAGAGAGATGTATTGTAGGGAATCTTTAGATTTTGGCACCTTGTTCACGAGGTCAAGCTGAGTGACATTAGTAAATTTAGCGTATGCTTCATCGATGACTACGTTTTTGTAGCCTCTGTTCAAAAAGTGCTGGTTAATAATATTACATTCCATGTCATAATCCATAGGACGCGTGCAGTTACGCCTTGCCCTATGACATTCTTCTGTTGGAATATTGTTAATAGTCGTACGCTGGTGATTACTTTGTGCTGCTAACATAGAATTGACCTCAGTAGGCTTCCTGTAAGTACTGGTCAGAAGTTGTTGACCTTCTACAAAGATATGTAAATCCAAAAAGTCAATTTGTTTGGAATAACATGTACTAGTTAAGCTGATCCGAAATGAGTTAGTGTTGGCAAAAGTGAGAAAGTCATTAAAAGCATCTTCAGTGCCTTTCCAAATCGGAAATATGTCATCTATGAAGCGTAGCCAAGTGATGATATTGGCAGCAAACTGGGTTTGGTTCAAGATATGGGTTTCTTCATAGTATGCCATAAAGAGATTGGCCAGTGCGGCAGCAAATTTGGCCCCCATGGCCACCCCTTTCAATTGGAGATAAAATTGATCATTGAAAATGAAGACATTGTTAGCTAGAACAAATTGTAGAAATTGCTTTAGCATAAGGAAATGTTCAAGAAATGATGCCTAGCTATTTCTAAAGACATAGTTGAATGTGAGCAAAGCTAAATCATGATTAATGTTAGTATACAAGGCGACAACGTCAATGGTGACTAACAAATAGTCTGATTGCCATGTGATGGCAAGAATTTCTTGGAGAATATGAGTACTGTCTCTGATGTAAGAATTCATTTGGACTACAAACGGTTTGAGTGCCTCATCTAAATATTTTGATAGGCCTTCTGTAGCCCAGTTGATTCCGCTCATTATCGGCCTGACTTCAGGAAGGACCTCAAAAGATTTATGAATCCTGGGCAAAAATACATTGTAGGTAAGGTGGGATCTTTGATCAGTAAAAATTCCTTTTCCTCATTCAGATAACCTTTGGTGTACCAGCAATCAATTAGCTCAGTTAGATCCGATACAACCCGTTTGCTAGGATTGGATTTAAGTACCAGGTAACACCCGGGGGTATTGAGGTGTTTGAGGCCCATAGTAATATAGTCACAAGTATTAAGTATGACAATATTGCCCCCCTTATCTGCCTCTTTAATCACAATGTTGGTGTCATTGGCTAATTCTCTTAAAGCAGTTTTTTGATTGTTAGTAAGATTGGATTTCTAATAAGGTTTAGAGCGCCTGTATAGATATTGATGAATGTCTCGAGTTATTGCTTGATTGAAAGTCTCAATGACGTTGTCACCAGTAAATTGTGGAGTGAATTTAGATTTCGATTTTAGTTCCCTAAGATCCAAATGAAGTGGATTGATTCCCAAATCATGAAAGACATTTGAAGGGTCACTGCTGGCCTCTTGATCCAAGGAAACCAAAGTTTCAATGGCTCTCAGACCTCCAATATTGAGAGTGCTCGGGGGATTCAATTTGGGCTTGGGAGTATACATAGTCACCTGTGTAGCAAAGAACTTTTCTAGCTTGAGTTTTCTCAGAAATTTGTACAGATCTACCTGGAAGTTAACAAAATTGGTACAAACACTGGGTGAGAATGATAAACCTTTATTAAGAGCAGTAATTTCATGAGCAGATAGAGTATGTTTGGAAAGGTTAATTACTAGATCAGCATCAGTTATTGTCACAAACGTTTTTTGGAGCGAGTTAAGATACCCGGACGGGCCTGGTCTTCGTCCGAACTGCTGCTTCCGCTTGCCCCCCTCTACCCCTAGTATGTTTGGTAAAGTTGGAGTAAATACAGTGGGAGTTTTAGTGAAGCGAACTTGTTTGGTGTTGGCAAATCTGACATTTCCCTTCTTGTAACGTCTGATTTCTCCTAAAAAAATGTTTCCTTTTTGGTTGGTTGTTTCAGTAATTGGTGTTTCATTTGTCTGTGATTCACTGGGTTCTGTTTCAGAATCAGGATCTGAACTAGCGGGAGTGGTATTAGCTGAAGTATTAGCAGAAGTAGGCTTAGAACCTATGTTGATGTTATCATATTTGGATTGAAATGTGTAAACTATATCCTGATGATAATCTTCATCATCCCGGAAAAACTTTCTGCATTTTTGCATTTTAATCTCATCTTGATACTCGACTAGAATTTCGTGCATCTTTTCAAAATTCTTTTGTTTAGTTTCTTCAGCATTGGGCATTTTAGAGATTTCTTCTTTGAGTTCCCGTATTTGAGCAAGTACTCTTTTATGCGCTCTAGTAGCATGAACAATGAGTAACTCTAACATGTTTTTGGAGCTCTGATTGAGGTTATCAACCCACTGTTCCGCTAGGTCAGCATCCTCCTCGTTGTCAAAATTGGAAAAAGTTAAATTACGTAAACCTCTGGGGATAAGATTATTCTCAAGGTAATTGGTTAGGGAAGCTTGCTCTGAGTATTTATTAATTTCTTTTTTCGATAATCTCTCAAGTTTAATGAAATCTGTTTCAAAGTCTCAGGTACAGAGAAATTACTTTTGAATGCATTTGAGGTGCTGCCCCTTGGGGCAAATAAAGCCGCTCTATCTTGATCTCTATTAGACATATAATCAGCCATTGTAATTAATGGATGGTCAGCTGGCACAGGTGAAGGCACAAGGAAACAGGGTACAAGGATTGTGGACTCGAAACACGGTACCTGTGCGCTATTTATCACTATAGGAGTCTGCAGTGAAAAGAAATCTAAGGGGCGTGTGAGCAGCAGTCCAATCCCGGTCAACCTGGCCAAACAGGTTGATACTATATTAAACATTTGAAGGAGGTGGGGGATGGAATTGCGCTAAACACCATTAGGCTAAGAGAAAACAATCAAAGTACAGTAATTTAATGGTTTGGAATGAAGAACAGCCGACACGTGTTTCGACACTTGCGTCGTCTTCAAGGCTGGATGTTAAACCACATTCAAGTATCATGTACAATAGACGATAACATAATACGTCAGCATATATAGCAATATAAGGTACAAAATTAAATAACAGATATGTGAGACATGCACAAAAAAGGACGTATCCAACATGAAAAAATGAAAAAATGAATGTATAAGTGAGGGACATACCATATCCGGTAAGAAGGGTAGGACAGCAGTAATGGATCGATAAAGGCACATCGCAGAAGGAACAAGGATATGGAGAATGTACATGAGCATAATTGTAATCAATACAATATCATCTTCAAGTGTAGTTGATGCCACACACACCCTCGCAAGGCCCCCATGCAAATCACGCACCAGCACAGTACCATAAGTACAAAGTAGTCGTGTCAAGCCAGAAAAGTGGTCCGATCGGTAGTGGTGCCGATAGTCATCAAAGGAAAAAATAAATATATAAATGGCACCCTTGACAGAAGTTGCAGGATCAATACAAAAGGTGCTAAGGAAAATGGCTAGATCCAGGCACAGTGTCCATTGGAGAGTCGCCAAATCCAGTGAAGTGACCAATACAAAGCAACCCAAAACCAGAGTGTCAAATGTACCATATGAGTTGGTATAAAATGATGTAACCAATAAAGATACGCTTACCATAAGTATTTAGAAGTGGCCAATGAATATGAGAAACCTATTGGAACATGAACGAGAGTGTATTAGTAATGGATGACAGGACATACCTGGAATCAACTGAAAAAAAGAGAAAGATAACTATCGAAACTTACCACACTGGAGATTGGTGGGTAAGTACCCGTTAAAGAATGTATATCTTGATCAATATGAAAAGCCAATTGGCTGGGACGAATATATCGCCTGAAAAAAGTAGCATAATAAATGAGAGATGGGAACACAGAACCATCAGTTGACGGCCACGAGCAAGAAGGAAAAAGAATTTAAACTCATTCGGTAAATCGAGTATGGAGCAAATTAAATGAGACAAATCCAGTAGATGCTTACCTGGGTTGCTCTAAAATACTAATAGCCGCCATGTATGCCACGGAAGTGACGATGGCGGTAGCGCGAGCGAATTACACCGCGTGAGTGACGTACATTGTCAACATTGTGACATCGGCAGAAGTAAAATTCAAACGAGTCGCAAAGATGACGTCTACTGTCAACAAAGGACCTACAATTACACCGAGGTACTGTGTGCGTGATCGCGATCGCCGCGTTCATATGACTAAGTGACTCATAATTGGATACTAAAACAAATATTCAATGCATCATGCAAAGTTAAAGTCTTTTAACGCATCGTGTTTGAAAGGAAATCAATGTCAAAAAGTATACAGAACACAACATAAATTTAAACAAAATCGCAGAGATGACGTGTTATGTCAACAAGGGACCGAGGTAGTGCAAACGTGTTCACGGTAACCGCGTAATTATCATGAATGACTGGAAGTCGGATACAAATAATTATTAGCACAGATAATCAGTGAATTGACAGATAGGAGAAACAATCCAATGTCGACAAAGTTATGTAAGATAATCAAACTATGTGAGTTAGCACTAATTGCAGAGGAGTGCTGGCGAGTGAAAAAGCACGGGGGAATTGCAACAGTGAGATCTGACCGCATCAACATAATGACTGGCAGTGGCTAAAGATTGATTGATAAGCAAATTAATACACTTGAACAAAAGTACATTCAAATAAACATTCCAGTACAGGCCAGATTCATAGAAAAACATGCATCTCGTGGTCAGAATTTAGTCCACGAGTGGTACATCACAGTAGACAAATGAGTTTAGCTTCCATCTGCCGCAATTTCAATTGAGGATTCCCGCCCATTTTCCCCTTATGCGCTCTCATTAATCCAATGAAGCGCAAATCAGAGGTTAAATCCAATTGATGTCCAGCATGCCAGTGAACTGCTAGAGGGGATTTTGGTTCACACATCCGGAGACTGGTCAAGTGTTCTCTAATATGGATTCTGAGTTGACGTATGGTGCTTCCCACGTAAAGTTTGGAACAAACACATATGATGGCATACACCACGTGGGTTTTTTTTACAGTTGATGAAATCCCATATAACCGCTTGAGATCCAAACTTGTCTGTAAAAGTTTGACATTTGGGATGGGCCTAAGGACACTGATTGCAGTTTCCACACTTGTGAAAACCAGCCGGTTGTCGTAGCCAAAAAGGGTTGGCCACTTTATTCTCAAAAAATGACGGACTAACCTGTGATTTGATAGTAGGTGATCTCAAAAAAGTAAATTTAGGTTTAGGTGTCAAAAAAGGTTCAAGGTCTTTGTCGAGTCTCAGGATGTGCCAATGTTTTGTAACGCTCACCTGATTCTCGCAGAGGCGCCGGTCTTAACTGGGCGACTACCGTATCTTCAAAGGTGATGTGTAGCACCCAGTTGGCTCTTTGGGCTGGACCTCTGTGCACTGTATGCCTGACTTCAAGAGTAAGATGTCTGCAGATATAAAATATGGGATTAATGAACTGGGGTTATTGGGGTGTCCCTATCTCTTTCCTTTTTTGCTCTCCTATAGACCCCCAAAGGTTAACGCTCTCACCTTAGGTAAGTGAATGCCGAGCTCTCCATCTGCCTCGGGGCAGGGTGCTGTAACCAGTTTCTTCACTGGATCGGTAGCGCAGGCCTCTTGACTTCAGAGGACTGCTGTCCGTCGTTTACTGCACGAACGGTAAGTTTCGAGTAATTCTATTGTCTTTAAAGTCTTTAGTAATGATGTCTCTTGTTTTGCAGGTTCCGGCGATGGCGGATGACGGGCTGAAGTGAGTTGAAGATGGAGTCCGTGTGATGAATAGAAGCGCCTGGAAGCACGTAAGTAAGCGCTTGTTGCCTGCTTCACGATGCGCTCTAACTGTCTTTTATTTTGCAGGTACGAGTTCGGAGCGGCTGCAGGGTGCCGGAATACCCACTGGGTTAGAGTAATGGCACGTGGGTATTAAAGTTCCCCAATGTCTTTAAACGCACCTTGTTTTGTCTTTCAGATGCAGGATGCAGCGCCGAAGGCCTCCGGAGCGTGCGAAGAGTTGGTAAGCTTTTGTCTTCCAGATGCCGGAATGCTAACCTGTTCTTTCTTGTCTTTATAGGTGTTGCTGAAGACTGGATTCAGGATGGTAAGCCTTTTTCCTTAGGCCTAGGATCCGATGCAGAAGACACGATGAGCGTTCTGCTGCAGAGGATGCAGAATAACGCAAAGCAAGATTCATCCACCGGGTGTGGTTTAAATAGCCTCCTGTAGTGCTTAGGCATCTCCTTCCACAGCCACGCCTTGGTAAGAAAAGAGTTCCTGCTTTCCAGGCCTCCTGTAGTGCTTAGGTGTCTCCTTCCACAGCCACGCCTTGGTAAGAAAAGAGTTCCTGCTTTCCAGAAGAGTTCCAGTGTTCTGAATCTAGGGAGTGGCTCCTGCCCCACCCAACAGGAAAAGTAGTTCCAAACAGAAGAGGATCAGAGGCTCAGCTGGCAGGCAAGTAAGCAGCATGGTCTGCTGCAGGTAAATCCACCCAAGCATTATGAGCCCGGCGCTTCCAGCGCTGGGACTGGGCATATTTATGAGCCTGGTGCCACTGGCGCCAGGACTGGGTCCAAAAGGTCCCAATTGGGACTGGTTGGCCCTCGGAACCTGGGTTATGGATCTGCTTCCAAGGGAGTTGGGAAAACCCTGACCTTTTGGAAGCAGAGATCATGACAGTACCCCCCCTCAAGGCCCCTCCCAAACCGGGCTTCTCCGGGGGTTTTGGCTTGTCAGGAAATGTTCGGTGAAATCTTTTGATTAGGCGAGGAGCGTGGACATATTCAGCAGGTTCCCAGGATCTCTCTTGGGGGCCGTAGCCTTTCCAGTCAATTAGGTAAAATAGTTTAGATTTGGAGATCTTGGAGTCCAGAATGCTTTTGACTTCAAACTCGAGTTCTCCATCAACTAGGATGGGTTTTGGAGATTTAGTTAGTCGGGTTTGAGGTTGCACGGGTTTTAATAGAGAGACGTGGAAGACCGGATGTATCTTCATGTGCGGGGGCAAGTCCAACTTGACCGCTACTGGGTTTACTATGGTAGTGATGGAATAGGGACCAAGGTATCTTGGGTTGAATGTGCGTGGCCCTTTTAGAGGTAGATATTTGGTGGATAACCAGACTTGGTCCCCTACTTGATATTGAGGGGCTTCCTTCCGATGTTGATCTGCTCCTTTCTTGTATTGTTCTTTAGCCCTTTGAAGGTGAGAAACAGCTTCCTTAAAGGCTTGAGTGATTGTAGAATGCAGGTAGTCTACTGCTGGTGTTTCAAGATCTTGGAGGGGATCCAACTCCGAGGTTCGAGGGTGACTGCCGTACAAAAGAAAAAACGGTGTTTTCCCAGTTCCCGAATGGACAGAGTTATTGTAGGCATATTCGGCTATCCAAAGGATGTCTTTCCAAGTTTTTTCAGTTTGTTGCAGCATGCAGCGTAAATACTGTTCCAGAGTTTGATTGGTCCTCTCGGTTTGTCCGTCGGTCTGAGGGTGGTGACTGGTCGATAGTCTCACATCAATTTGAGCCGACCGACAGCAACTTTGCCAAAAATGAGAAATAAATTGACTACCTCGATCCGAAATTAGAACCGAAGGAAAACCGTGTAGTCGGACGATGTTTTCGAGAAATTCTCGGGCCAGAGTTGCTGCTGTTGGCAAGCCTTTGAGCGGAATGAAATGCGCCATCTTGGAGAATAAGTCCACGATTACTAGAATCGTATTGTATCCGGAGCATGGAGGTAGATCGGTGATGAAGTCCATAGAAAGCGTATGCCAAGGGCGAGGTGGGATGTCAATAGGGCGCAAGAGGCCTGCTGGTCTTTCCTTTTGACTCTTGTTTTGGGCGCATACTCCACAGGACATTATAAAGTCTCTGATATCTTTTTTCCAAGACGGCCACCAGAAGTAGCGCTTGATCTTTTCTGAGGTCTTGGCCATACCGGGATGACCTTCCATTAAAGAATCGTGATAACAGGAGATTACTTTTTTCTGTAAATCTGTGCTGGGTAGGTATAATCGTTCTTGGAAATACAATAAGTTGTCCTTTACTGCAAAGTCCTTTCCCTGCAGATGCCAATTCTGTATGTCTGCTGGAGTTACAAGTTGCCTGGCTTTATCCTTAACTTCCTCTATGGATTCTGTGGCGATTACACCCAGAATTCTTTGTTCGGGAATGATTGGTACAGGTTTAGGGTTGATCAAGTGTTCTTCCACTCCCATCCGAGAAAGGGCATCAGCTTTACCGTTCTTTGTACCAGGTCGATAGGTAATTATGAAGTCAAACTCGGCAAAGAATAATGCCCAACGGAGTTGTCTAGAGGATTGGGCTTTTGCGGTTTTCAAATATTGCAGGTTTCGGTGATCCGTAATCACAGTAACGCTGTGTCGGGCCCCCAGCAGATAATGCCGCCAAGCCTTAAAGGCAGACTTGATAGCCAGAAGTTCCTTGTCAGTAATCGTGTAATTGATTTCAGGAGGCGAGAATTTGCGGGACCAAAATGCCACGGGATGCAACTGATTGGTTACCGGGTCCTTTTGTGATAGAACTGCCCCCATGGCAAGGCTTGAAGCATCAGTTTCCACGATGTAGGGGAGTTCGGAGCGAGGGTGTTTTAAGATTGGTGCAGAGATAAATTTAGTCTTCAAATCCTGGAAAGCTTGTTCCGCCTCAGTAGACCATTCAAAACGTTTGTTTTTCTTTAACAAGGCAGTGATGGGCTGGACTATTCGAGAGAATTCGGGGATAAACCTGCGGTATAAGTTAGCGAAGCCTAACATGCTTTGCACACCTTTTACGGAGGATGGTGATGGCCATTTGAGAACTGCATCGTCCTTCTTTGAATCCATACGTACTCCGCCAGGTGATAATATGAATCCCAAGAATTCAACTTCAGTCACGTTGAAAACACATTTTTCCAACTTAGCGAAAAGTTTGTGTTGACGCAATCTTTCGAGGACCATTTTCAAGTGTTTTCGATGTTCAGATTCCGATGAAGAATAAACGAGGATGTCGTCAATGTAAACAACAACACACACATCTATGAGCTCTCTGAGGACATCGTTCATAAAATATTGAAAGGCGGCCGGGGCATTGCAAAGTCCGAAGGGCATGACCTGATATTCAAATAGCCCATACTTGGTGCGGAAGGCAGTCTTCCATTCATCGCCCTCTTTTACTCGTACCAAGTGGTAAGCTCCTCTAAGATCCAGCTTTGTATATATGCATGCTTTTCTGACTTGGTCCAGGAGTTCAGGGATCAAAGGTAACGGATATCTATTCTTAACGGTGATCTGGTTCAGGGAGCGATAATCGATACAAGTTCTAAGGTCTCCTTCCTTTTTTGGAACGAAGAACAAAGCTGAAGAAGCAGGGGACTTGGAAGGACGAATAAACCCATTCGCCAGGTATTGATCCAGGTATTGTCGAAGGTGAAGGTTCTCAGGCTCGGTGAGGGCATACATTCTACTACAAGGAGGAGTAGATCCAGGTATCAGGTCTATCTGGCAGTCATAAGACCTATGAGGAGGTAGAGTGTTAGCCTGATCCTTCCGGCAAACATCTTGGTATTCAAGGTATTCGGGAGGAAACTGGGGAGTCTCTGAAGAAATTGCTGCCAGTGCAACACCAGGTGGAGGGTGACAAGTAGAGACACATTCTGGAAACTGGACCGTTCTTGCTCGCCAATCGATCAGAGGATTGTGTTTCTCTAACCAAGGTATTCCTAGAATAATCTGAAACTGAGGGGCCTTGATCACATCGAACACGATCTTCTCATGGTGTCCATCTTGACTTACTAGCGTCACCTCTTGAGTGGTATGCGTTACAGGCCCAGAGGCTATCTCCGTACCATCCACTGTAGTAATGACGTCCTTTACAGCCTTGGGACAAAGAGTTAGATTCATCCTCAAAACCATTTCATGATCCACATAATTGCCGATGGCACCGCTGTCGACATAAGCTTCAATTGCATGTAATCGATCCGGATTATCAGGGCTAATGAGGACCATAGGTATCACGAAATGCGAGGTCACGGAACTGGTTTTCACGCTCGGCAAGAGGACCTCTATTCTTGTCGGGCGAGGTCGTTTCCCTTCTCAGAGTTTGTAACTTTGGTAACTGCAGCTCCTACTGCCTTCTTGGCAGGTTTCACCGGACAGTCTCGAAGAAAGTGCCCTGAGTTTCCGCAATATAGGCATAATTGCAACTGTTTTCTCCTTTCCCGCTCCTTTTGTGTTAGAGGACCCTTCAGACCCCCTATTTGCATGGGTTCCCCGGAGTCTACTCCTTTGGAAGGAGTTGGCGGTTTGGAAAATACTCGAGCATCAAACTTGGAACGGTCGGCCTTCCTGTTCTGCAGTCTATGATCTATTTGAACGACCAAGTCTATATAATCCGAACAGTCTTGTGGGGGATTCACTACTTGGGCTAAAATGTCTTTGAGCTCTCCACATAGACCTCTATAAAACAGCGTAATCCTTTTGTCCTCAGGCCATTGAGTTTCCACTATTAGTCTATTGAAAGATGCAATATAAGCCAAAAGGTCTTGATTACCCTGTCGCAACGAAAGAAGCTCATTGTCTAAGGCCTGCCCCTGTGAATGTCTTGTGAACAGTTTTTCCATACTAAGCTGAAAGGCTTGAAAATCATGGAGAACCGGATCATCTTGATTAACTAGAGGGATCGACCAGTCTGCCGCATTGCCACTAAGGTACGAAAGTACAAAAGCTACTTTAGCTTGATCAGTTGGAAAGGCTGCTGGCCGGCATAAGAAGTCCAACCGGCACTGATTGATAAATACTGCAAACCTCTTTGGGTCACCAGAAAATCGTTCGGGCGGAGCCAGAGGTACATTCCCAGGTAGGTTGATCTGCACTGGATTCATAGAGGATGTTGAAGGAAGATTTGCCCCTGATGCGGGTAACGGGGTTTGTCCGGCTTGTGACTGTAGCAATTGTCTAGCAAGACCGTCTGTTCTCTCCTTGGAAATAATTAGTTCCCTTCTTAGAGCATTCGTTTCCTGACGAGCTGCATGCACTTCTGCCCTTGGTTCCCCAAGTAACCGGGCTAGGTGGTCAGTATCCGAGGTTTCCATAGCGCCTGGGCGAGAGTTTTGCGGTTGGCTTTGCGTTCTGTAATGCTCACCTGATTCTCGCAGAGGCGCCGGTCTTAACTGGGCGACTACCGTATCTTCAAAGGTGATGTGTAGCGCCCAGTTGGCTCTTTGGGCTGGACCTCTGTGCACTGTATGCCTGACTTCAAGAGTAAGATGTCTGCAGATAGAAAATATGGGATTAATGAACTGGGGTTATTGGGGTGTCCCTATCTCTTTCCTTTTTTGCTCTCCTGTAGACCCCCAAAGGTTAACGCTCTCACCTTAGGTAAGTGAATGCCGAGCTCTCCATCTGCCTCGGGGCAGGGTGCTGTAACCAGTTTCTTCACTGGATCGGTAGCGCAGGCCTCTTGACTTCAGAGGACTGCTGTCCGTCGTTTACTGCACGAACGGTAAGCTTCGAGTAATTCTATTGTCTTTAAAGTCTTTAGTAATGATGTCTCTTGTTTTGCAGGTTCCGGCGATGGCGGATGATGGGCTGAAGTGAGTTGAAGATGGAGTCCGTGTGATGAATAGAAGCGCCTGGAAGCACGTAAGTAAGCGCTTGTTGCCTGCTTCACGATGCGCTCTAACTGTCTTTTATTTTGCAGGTACGAGTTCGGAGCGGCTGCAGGGTGCCGGAATACCCACTGGGTTAGAGTAATGGCACGTGAGTATTAAAGTTCCCCAATGTCTTTAAACGCACCTTGTTTTGTCTTTCAGATGCAGGATGCAGCGCCGAAGGCCTCCTGAGCGTGCGAAGAGTTGGTAAGCTTTTGTCTTTCAGATGCCGGAATGCAGTGTGAAGACCTCCGGAGCGCACGAAGAGTAGGTAAGCCTTTGTCTTTCAGACGCCGGAATGCTAACCTGTTCTTTCTTGTCTTTATAGGTGTTGCTGAAGACTGGATTCAGGATGGTAAGCCTTTTTCCTTAGGCCTAGGATCCGATGCAGAAGACACGATGAGCGTTCTGCTGCAGAGGATGCAGAATAACGCAAAGCAAGATTCATCCACCGGGTGTGGTTTAAATAGCCTCCTGTAGTGCTTAGGTGTCTCCTTCCACAGCCACGCCTTGGTAAGAAAAGAGTTCCTGCTTTCCAGGCCTCCTGTAGTGCTTAGGTGTCTCCTTCCACAGCCACGCCTTGGTAAGAAAAGAGTTCCTGCTTTCCAGAAGAGTTCCAGTATTCTGAATCTAGGGAGTGGCTCCTGCCCCACCCAACAGGAAAAGTAGTTCCAAACAGAAGAGGATCAGAGGCTCAGCTGGCAGGCAGGTAAGCAGCATGGTCTGCTGCAGGTAAGTCCACCCAAGCATTATGAGCCCGGCGCTTCCAGCGCTGGGACTGGGCATATTTATGAGCCTGGTGCCACTGGCGCCAGGACTGGGTCCAAAAGGTCCCAATTGGGACTGGTTGGCCCTCGGAACCTGGGTTATGGATCTGCTTCCAAGGGAGTTGGGAAAACCCTGACCTTTTGGAAGCAGAGATCATGACATGTTTAGCAACCATTTTGTACAGCGTAGAGGAGTCTGTCGTAAATGGGGTGACCAGAGAGATGTATTGTAGGGAATCTTTAGATTTTGGCACCTTGTTCACGAGGTCAAGCTGAGTGACAGTAAATTTAGCGTATGCGTCATCGATGACTACGTGTTTGTAGTCTCTGTTAAAAAAATGCTGGTTAATAATATTACATTCCATGTCATAATCTTATCATACGCTGGTGATTGCTTTGTGCTGCTAACATAGAATTGACCTCAGTAGGCTTCCTTTAAGTACTGGTCAGAAGTTGTTGACCTTCTACAAAGATATGTAAATCCAAAAAGTCAATTTGTTTGGAATCACATGTACTAGTTAAGCTGATCCCAAATGAGTTAGTGTTGGCAAAAGTGAGAAAGCCATTAAAAGCATCTTCAGTGCCTTTCCAAATCAGAAAGATGTCATCTATGAAGCGTCGCCAAGTGATGATATTGGAGGCAAACTGGGTTTGGTTCCAGATATGGGTTTCTTCATAGTATGCCATAAAGAGATTGGCCAGTGTGGGAGCAAATTTGGCCCCCATGGCCACCCCTTTCAATTGGAGATAAAATTGATCATTGAAAATGAAGACATTGTTAGCTAGAACAAATTGTAGAAATTGCTTTAGCATAAGTAAATGTTCAAGAAATGATGCCAAGCTATTTCTAAAGACATAGTCGAGTGTGAGCAAAGCTAAATCATGATTAATGTTAGTATACAAGGCGACAACGTCAATGGTGACTAACAAATAGTCTGATTGCCATGTGATGGCAAGAATGTCTTGGAGAATATGAGAATACTGTCTCTGATGTAAGAATTCATTTGGACTACAAACGGTTTGAGTGCCTCATCCAAATATTTTGATAGGCCTTCTGTAGCCCAGTTGATTCCGCTCATTATCGGCCTGACTTCAGGCAAGACCTCAAAAGATTTATGAATCTTGGGCAAGAAATACATTGTAGGTAAGGTGGGATCTTTGATTCCTTTTCCTCATCAGTCAGATAACCTTTGGTGTACCAGCAATCAATTAGCTCAGTTAGGTCCGATACAACCTGTTTTCTAGGATTGGATTTAAGTACCAGGTAACGCCCGGGGGTATTGAGGTGTTTGAGGCCCCTAGTAATATAGTCACAAGTATTAAGTATGACAATATTGCCCCCCTTATCTGCCTCTTTAATCACAATGTTGGTGTCATTGGCTAATTCGCTTAGAGCAGTTTTTTGATTGTTAGTAAGATTGGATTTCCAATAAGGTTTAGAGCGCCTGTCTAGATATTGATGAATGTCTCGAGTTATTGCTTTATTGAAAGTCTCAATGACGTTGTCACCAGTAAATTGTGGAGTGAATTTAGATTTAGATTTTAGTTCCCTAAGATCCAAATGAAGGGGATTGATTCCCAAATCATGAAAGACATTTGAAGGGTCACTGCTGGCCTCTTGATCCAAGGAAACCAAAGTTTCAATGGCTCTCAGATCTCCAATACTGAGAGTGCTCGGGGATCCAGTTTGGGCTTGGGAGTATACAGAGTAACCTGTGTAGCAAATAACTTTTTTAGCTTGAGTTTTCTCAGAATTTTTTACAGATCTACCTGGAAGTTAACAAAATTGGTACAAACACTGGGTGAGAATGATAAACCTGTATTAAGGGCAGTCATTTCATGAGCAGATAGAGTACGTTTGGAAAGGTTAATTACTAGATCAGCATCAGTTATTGTCCCAAACGTTTTTTGGAGCGAGTTAAGATACCCGGACAGGCCTGGTCTTCGTCCGAACTGCCGCTTCCGCTGCCGCTTGACTTTTGTTGCAATTTTGGAGTGTGGACATGCCAATATTCACAATTCTATCTAAGTGTGAACATGCTGATATTTACAATTCTAGCCAACTGTGGGAATGCTAATATTTACAATTCTATCCAAGTGTGGACATGCTAATATTTACAACTCTATCCAAGTGTGGTCATGCTAATATTTACAATTCTATCCAACTGTGGACATGCCAATATTCATAATTCCATCTAGATGCAACGCAGGCTAATGTTCACAATTCTATCTAAGTGTGGACATGCTAGTATTTACAATTCTAAGTGTGGACATGCTAGTATTCACAATTCTATCCAAGTGTGAACATGCTAATATTTACAATTCTATCTAAGTGTGGACATGCCAATATTCACAATTCGATCTAAGTGTGAACATGCTAATATTTACAATTCTAGCCAACTGTGGGCATGCTAATATTTAGAATTCTATCCAAGTGTGGACATGCTAATATTTACAATTCTCTCTAAGTGTGAACATGCTAGTATTTACAATTCTAAGTGTGGACATGCTAGTATTCACAATTCTATCCAAGTGTGAACATGCTAATATTTACAATTCTATCTAAGTGTGGACATGCCAATATTCACAATTCGATCTAAGTGTGAACATGCTAATATTTACAATTCTATCCAACTGTGGACATGCCAATATTCACAATTCTAGCTAATTGTGGACATTCTAATATTATGGCACTCTATGTTATTGGGATGTAAAATAGAGTGGCAGTGGTTTTCTGGAGTAGAGTGATTGCTCCACTCCCCACCCATGCCACACTCACAGTTTTTGTTGGTGTCTGTTAGCTTCCTTGGCATCCCCTGCGGACACCTGCAGACACATCTTGGAGCCGCGAGTGTAGGAGCCGCCCTTTGCCTTGGTGTCCTTAGCCGAGGGGGCTGCCGGGCAGAGGACTGCCCTGGGGAGATGGCTTTAATGGTGTAGAATGAGCCAATCAGGGTGCGGGGCGGTCTGGGAGGCGGGAGGAGGGAGGGGAGAAATAAGGGAAGAGGATGGGAACAGGGAGATGGGGCCACGTGGGCGCCGCTACCAGGAGGCACACCGGGCCTCTGAATCTTAAATAAAGGAGCCCTGGAGGGTCTCATGCGGGGCCTCACTCACCTGGGGTGCTGGGTGCCGGGGCTTGCAGGGCGACTCACCTTAGGCCAGGGAAATTTGTTAAAAGACATTCATTCAGTGCCACCATCACCTTATCACAACACCATAACTCAAAAAGACACCTCATCCCTCCATACAAAATACTCTAAGCCCTTTTACCTTCCCAATGGACCAACCCCTGATCCTCAGTTTACCCGTCACAGTTCTCAGCAGCTTGGGTGGGAGGGTGGATGTCGCTGCTGCCAGGGCTGGATGAGAGGACTTGCTCTCCCAGCCCTGGCTATTTAAGCCCCCGGGGGTGCAGGCCATTTCCGGCCGGACCCCCGAGGGCACCCTGACTGTGTCCTCCCTAGAGGAGGCGAGTCCACGCAGGGGGTGGCCAGAGGGGCGGCCCGCTATGTGAGCGGCACCTCTAGCGCCCCCTTCGTGGGCTGGCGCATCTGCTTAGCGGGGCTAACCCATACTCCTTGGTCCCTTACATCATATTGGTAACATACATAACATCTCCCGCTTGCTTGCCCCAATGATAGAGTCAGAGACATTCTGAAAGTTGGAAACATATATAACATTTTATTGGGAAAACATGTGGTTGCATAATTTGGAGTCATCTTATGAGGGCGCCCCCCCCCCAAACCAAAAATAAAGTAAGACACAAGGGAGAAACAGTAGTGAGGCCCTACAGTTAAATGTAAGAGTGCTCTCACCTGGAACAGTGACCACAAAAACTTGGAAGGGTTCATCATCTTCTTTGAATGATCCAGCATGTTTACACGGTAAAGGTGGGGCCATATTAGAAAGGGTGCCCACAAGTGAACGGCTCTAAATAGATGGTAGCCAGAGTGGAGTTAGGGAAGAAAGGCGGTTGGAAACACTGTCTTGCTGTATAAGCGCCTTATAAATGACCAATACTATAAATAACTAAAAATTGAAAGGAGCCATGACCTGACACCCAGATCACTGGACTGGTGAATGATCAGAAACTGCAGGAGTGAGAAGCAGTGAGTAGGCTTGGGGACAGGGAGATAGAGGCAGCAATGCACTGCCAGTACAGGAAGACAAATAAAGGTAAGACGGCGCACGTGTTGACACATTGAAGAATGGTGCTCCATTTAACCTAGGTCAAAATTATCATTCAACATCCCATCTATGTGTGTTTAACTGGAGACATTCCTAGTCAAACAGGCTTTAAATGGAGGTTGGGTTTCTGCCACACGAAGGTAACACTGATGGGAATGCCTATAACTTTTCATTTTGATTCAGGAAATCCGAAAGCCAGCTTCAAAAATGCTCGTATTTTTACTCTTTTAACAAAGTCTCTATGAGTCACACGTGTTGTGGCTCCCACAACCAGAACATGCTACTTTCAGCTACTTCATGGGATATGTAGTGTATTCTCATTAAAAACCACTCAGTAGTGAGACTTATTTTGAATATGCTCTTTTCTTAGTCTATCCCGACTACACTCAACTAATCAAGAGACTCCCTTGATTAGCAAGAAGTGTCCAACTAACCCTCTTCCACTATGCCACTCTCCCTCTTAATTTGTACAAATTACTGATTAATTTCTACCTCTTAACCCACTCAATAGCCTCATTAACTTGCCCACTCGTAGACCTAAACTCCTTTATCAATGATCTTAAGCTACTACTCACATCCTAACCCTCTGAAGTTGGGACTCAGTCATAGGGATGTTATCCTTCTGAACATGAACAATGCACATCGACTTCAACTTGACTTTTCTCTGTTCGACCACTCACAGAGGCCTTTGACGACCAGTCAACTCACAATTATCTGTTTACACAGAGTCCCTTCTGCCTACAACAATGATCTGTTTACACAGAGTCCCTTCTGCCTACAAATCCAAGGTGCTTAGGGTAACTAGGCTTTGAGTTCTCTGTTTGTCCTTGACGTTTGTCAGAATCGTGAAACAAGGGGTGAAAGGAAAAAAAAAACGATTATTTCCCTATGCTTCTCTTAGCAGATAGTTTCCTGAAAATCCATTGATGGCACAACAAATACAAAGACTCCTTCGAGCAAAACCAACCAATAATGGCAAATGTCACCCTCATACCAAGAAAAACAGTTTGTTTTCTTGCTCCAATTATGTCTTTCTGACATCGCTCAGGGAATCTAGCTTTCTTTCCTCCAATGGTGTAACAGGCAGCAAGGAGATGTGTTATCCCATGTCTTTCCTGACTCTTTTCTCTGCAGGCCATCCAGGTATTTTGGCACGGCTTCCTGAGTAAGCGGCCTACGACTATAAGGGCGGCAAGTGGCATGTCCGCAAGTGGAAATTACACTTGCATAGAATGAAGAAGTCTTTCTAGCCACGTGTCTGGTTTAAAGGGGCAGGAGAGTTGGTATCATTAAAAGTAATTACCAGCAAACTCTCGTTATTTCTTAAAGGACCAGATGGCAAATGTGAGGAGCCCCTGACACAGGATTTGAGGGTGGGCAGAGGACGCTGGGGGCCCTGCATCACAGTTTGGGTAGAGGCACCCAGGCCCTGTCATGACCTTTCACTGTGTGCCTGCAGTTAGGGCATCATCACACCCTGAATGACCTCCTTTCTCTTCCTACTTTTCTCTTTTATCCCTGTAAACCCCACCTGCCCTTTATATTCCCTACTCACATACCCTGTGTGACAAAGTGCCCTGCATTGCTCCAGAGGTTTGGCCAACCGGGGAGCTGGGTACTCCCACAAAATGCAAGATTTTGGGACTGCCATAGGGGCCTCCTATGGCAGGCCCAAGATCTTGCATTTTGGGGGAGAGGGGCTCTACACTGGTCAACCAGGTTTCCAACTGTTCCTTTATCAAGGACTTGTCACAAGGTAATTTTAGTCAAAATTACCCCATTCAGAGGGATAATACCGCCACTATAACCTCAGTGAGAAGTGGAAGGAATATCTGGGAGAACCCCCAACCTACAGGGACAAGACTGTTGTGGCTGTGCTCTCCTTATTGTAGCTCAAGTGCCTTGTGCACAAACCTACTACGCCTTCATGGACATAGGTTCTTGTGAACTTAAGAGCTCCAATCACCCACAGATAATTGTGCAGATTCAAGAGGTTTCAGACAAGAAAGCAGAGGGCACAGCAACTGCCAGACACTCCCTCAGGGTTTTAAAGCAGACTCTTAATATCCAAGATAGAAGACCACTTAGTATAAGCCTCGGTCTTCAGAAAAGTAGAAGGTAGGGCAAGGAACCAAGACCAGAATGCAATGCAATGCAATGCAATGCAATGCTTCACAGGAAGTAACTTGGACCGGACACAGGTCCAGAGCTCGAACTTCGCACAACTGCAATCCATCATACTAATACCATAACCAGATTCATGGTTGGTAGCATAGAAGAAGAGCACAGAACAACCAGATAGTGTGGGAATTCAGAGTAGAGCAGAGATCAGGAGAAGGAGTGTGTTGCATGCGAACAAGACAGTCCTTTGAAGAGGAAAGGAGGTGAGAGGAAAGGAATGAAAGGAAAGGAGAGGAAAGGGAAGAAAAGGAAAGGAAAGGAAGGGAAAGGAAAGGAAAGGAAAGGAAAGGAAAAAAGGAAATGATAGGAAAGGAAAGGAAAGGAAAGGAAAGGAAAGGAAAGGAAAGGAAAGGAAAGGAAAGGAAAGGAAAGGAAAGGAAAGGGAAAGGAAGGTGGAGAGCTGGAGGGTAATAATTAAAGTAGTTTGGCAGCAGGAAGGAAGAGGGGAAGAACATTCGATCAGCAATGTAAGGCTATACATGGCATTAATACCCCTTCCACTGTGTGGCACCTTAACCATCCCTGATGAACTGGCACTCATTATATGACCTTCCGACGTCTCATATAAGTTGAAAAGTAAATAACGCCTCCAAGAGCTCATGCATCTCTCAATAAGAAGTGAGAGAGAGGCTAGAAAAAGCTGAAGAGTTTTTTGACTTGCAGGGATGTGACAACTATAAGGACAAGTAGTAAAAGACCGGTCTACATGTCGCTCTATTGCATGAGAAGATGGTGGTCACATGGACAGGTCCCCATAGGATCATGGGGAAGGTGGCTGTCCAGGACAATTCGGGCATTTTGGATATTTGGTATTGCATGGAATCTCATCATGTGGCTAGCTGTCAAAAGAGATGGTTACTGTGTGACACATATTAATGGTACGTGATGAACTGTGCCCAATACAATTCATTACTGTGTGAACTTGATGCAGTGGTTCTGGCAGGTGATGCTCGCTGTTGAAGCGCTAACCAAGAGAGCATTAACTGTCCTATGGAGCGCTTTCAGTACCAGATCACGCCATTCAGCATGAAGAATGCCCATGACACTTTCATTTCCCTGATGAATAAAGTGCTGGCAGAGTTGGAGGCCTTTATACTGGCACATATGACTTCTACTGCCATCATCATGGTAGATTAGAAGTCACTCCTGAAACATAATTGAATTAGGCTTACTGGATCTGATGGTCATCACCATTAGAACAGAAAAGGGTCAGTTTTCCCAGTACCTTACTTACAAGCTGAGCAAGTTTAAAAAGAGACAATGCATGTATGCCTGGTACAAACCATGAGGACACAAGGCGAAGCCTTCCTGGGCTCGATAAGCTGTTAACAGGGCTCCAGCGTCCCTTTCTTCCAATCAGAGAGCAACATGAATAAGATCAGTGATTGCAGCAGAGCAGTGTTATATGAAGGAGAGCTCATATCATTACTGGCTGAACAGAAGAGGAACTTTAAGGTCAAAGTGCAATACATCCTTTAATTTGCATGAAATACAAGGTGCAACTTGTGGCTTGCAAAATACAATAGCATATCAATGCACCTATCTAAAAAATACTCATTTGGAACAGGAATTACTTTTTTACTCCATAAATCATTGTACTACCAAATAAAAACATCGTATAATACTGCCTAGGTTCTAAATACAGAGGGTATTTGTGTAGAATCCCTGCTTTATAGTCTATTATTTGGAGCAATACGCCTTGAAACACTTGTGTATAGGCGCGTTATAAATGCCATATCATATCATTAGTTCCACAATCCTGATATTAAGGTGCTCCCGGCAAGGAGGGAGGCGGTGATTAGGCAGGATCCATAGCTAAAGGGTCTTGGGTCACAGTGCTCTCTTCCGCCCTATATAGTCATACATGCACATGCACTAAACTCTTAAATCAGGTCACCTCTTGAACCCTATTGCTCACTGACGCACACCATTGTCTGAAATAAGATTGTAATAGATGCACCTCTACCATGCGTCATCACCTCGGCGTGTTGCCACCTGAGAAGGAGTTCATGCTGGGCAGCGCGTGACCTGAACAGTGTCCTATTCCTGCCACAGTGCAACTGATGATATCAAAATGACAGCACTGCTCCAACCACAGGTGCGTTTCGAGTCTGCATCTTTATTTCAGGCCACTGGCAGCCATGGAATCGCTTACTTTATGGGTTCCTTGTTGTAGCTTACCTACACAATTCATGATACAGGGAATGAAGTATGCTTTCTGAGCCAGATGCAAGTAAACACACATTTCAAAGGTTAGTACAACTTTTTTAAAGACATATGTTAATATTTAGTTATAGGTTAGCACATCCTGTACTTCATTTTGTTTTATGTGCTATCTTTGAATCGTCTCTATGTGTACAACTCAAAATGATCTTTGAAATTACCACAAGGTTATTTCCAAGCCCGAGGCTTTTTATATTTTAAGTCATTCGAGCAGAAACACGTGATGTAAGCTCAGAGTGCAGGAGATCAATGCGCCCGCTGGCACCTGGTGTCTTGGCGAAAGGTTAAATGCTTATCTTGGAAAATGATGGATATTTCATATAAACTTTAAATGCCAGTGGTGTCACATGGCGCTGCTGACACAATGAGGCAGTCAGCCAGGCACTGCTGTTGTGTTGGAGGGAGGATATTTCTTCTTTGGTTTAATGAAACTCATTTGCCCAGTGATGCTGGAAAGATTGTTATCTGACAGGAGTTTGGCCATGTTTGTGACACGCCATCTCTTTGAAGAACCCAGTTAGTGAAACATAGGACAGTGTGTTGACAGCCCTGGCATAGATAGAGAGTTTGCTGATGAGAATCAGTTTCACGTATACAATGTTCAGACTTTTCACCCCAGGCACATGCAACATAGGTATGACACACTTTGCCAAGGGAAGTATGAAAGCAAAAAAGATGGACTATATATGGGGCTGGTAACAGACGGCTCGATAAAGGTATTGATTTAAAAACAAATCGCTTGAGAAACATTGATAAAACAAGCGTTGTCAAAGTCAATGGTTTTGCCATTTCAATTGGCAATGTGGCAATGTGTAAGAATTTCTCACGCATTGGCATAAGGTGGCCAGTTAGTTATATCATTTGTCAGGTATTGCCACATAACTCTGAGTAATTTCATAATGTTCTAGGTTTTCCGGTGGCTTTGTTAGGTATTCACGTTGCATAGCCGATATAGCCATCCTATAATCAGTACTGCCATCAAAATCACAGGTGCTCCTAACATGGCCATCCATTGCCCAAATATTTTCACGTTTATAAATAACAAAACTGGGTAGTATTGCAGTGCCATGTTCAATTAGGCCCGCCCAGTTACCACAACAATGGCTTTTTTCTAGAGCATGTTTAAGTTCCATTATACACAGTTAACCCAACAAGGTCAGATCACATAAATCCCATTTAGCAAAACGTACAATATTCCATTATTTCTAGTCTTGGACAGGAAGCACACATAGCGAATAAGGCTCGATTTCAGCTTGTTCAGTTAGCACAGTTAAGCCAGATTCTAGTAGGACCTATTAGCAAAGTGAGACCAGATTCCATAATGCGCAGTTAGCACAGTGATGCCTCACGTCAAACCTATCTAGCACAGGAAAGCCAGATTTCATTGGCCAGGTAAGCCCAGAAAGGACAGATTGCATTATGCCTGGCTAACGAAGCAAATCACAATGTCTGCAACATCCTCTAGATCATGACTGGACATGTGTGCTCGATGCCAAGGGGTCTCACTGTTTGTTTTGTTTTGTTTGTTTGTTTTATTATTTGTAATGTGCACCAGACCCAAGGGTATCAGGGCGCAGGAGGCAGCAAGAAAGTTTAAAGCTTTGGTTACAGTGCTGTACAGTAGTAAAACATATAAATGCAGTTTAACATACAGAAATCACACAGGGCAAAAGCCTCGACAATATATACAATATAATACAATGGGATAGTATATACAAGATAAAAGAGGACGTGTTAGGTCATGTAGTTAGCGGTCGTTTCCTTAATCCAGTAAATGATGTTGTGCCTAAAATGTGAATAGGTCTGGTCTATCCTTAAGGCCGGTGGGAGAGAGTTCCACAACTGGGCTGCTTTCACCGGGAATCTGCTGCCCCCAGTTTTGGAGAGTTTAAATCTCGGCACAGTAAGGAGATTCAAGTTGGCCGTTCTAGTGGGGCGGTTAGAGGAGTGTCTCTTGAATTTGTCTATCAGGTAACGTGGGGCAGGATTATTGAGGCACTTGTGAGGGAGGGATGGAAGTTTGAGAGAAATTGTGTCCTGTGTCTCGTAAACCAATTGTTCGCTCTCCTTGTGTCAGAGATGTGCTCTTTCCTCGAGAGGTTTAGTGCTGCTCTGAGAGCATTATTTTGTAAGATCTGAATTTTGTTGGTAATATATTTATTAGTGCCTAGATATAGGGTGCTGCAATAATCAAATTTTGATAGGATTAGGGCTGGATAGGAAGGGCATGGCTGCTCTAATTAGTCTACATGTGTAGGCTGTAGAGGAGGCCCTAGAGTTGACCTGTCTGCTAAAGGGCAGGGTGGCATCTAAGTAGAAACCTAAGGTTTTAACTTCTTTAGCTACTTTGATAGTGTTACCATCTATAAGAAAGCTTGTGTAGTTGTGACTAAGTTTGCTGATGTTAGAGGGATTGCGGAGGACAATGAGCTCAGTCTTGTCATCATTCAGGCATAGTCCGTGAGAAGCCATCCATGCCTGGATGATGAGGTATACCTTGTTCACCAAGGCCAAATCCTTGTCATAATCTCCCGTCAGCGGTATGAGGATCTGGGTATCATCGGCATAATTAGTGTAGGTAATACCAAGACCACCGAGATCATTGAAAAGGGGCTTCATGAATATGTTGTACAAGGTAGGGGAGATGCAGGATCCTTCGGGCACCCCGTGGGTTATGGGGATGGGATCCGCCAATGTGGCAGGTGAGAATACACGCATGGTCCTATTGTTAAGAAAGTATTGCATCCATCCTATGGCTTCTTGCGAGAAGTGTGCGGTTGACTCCAGATGGTTACAGAGGATATTGTGGTCAACTAAATCAAACGCCGCTGATAGGTCGAGGGGTAGTAGCAGGGCAGTTTTGCCCTTGTCTCTAAGAATGTCAATTTGTGCCTTAAGGTCTATCAGCGATGTCTCAGTCCCGTGTTGTGGTCTGAAGACGGACTGACGAACTCCCATGAGGTGATGCTGTTCTAAGTATTGCTGGATTTGGAGGTAGGCTATCTTGTCAAGGATCTTGAGAAGGAATGGAACTGTGGTGATGGGTCTATAATTGGTGGGTATGGATGGGTCCAGTGATTGATTTTCTAAGGAGTGGGAGGACCCAAGACTCCTTGAGGTTGCCAGGGATGGTGCTAGTAGTGAAGGAGGCACTAATGAGTTTAGAGATAAATGGTGAGTGGTCTCTGGCTGTGTCTTTAATAATTTGGGATAGGCATATGTCACCTTGACAGTTCGATGGTTTGAAGGTGAGCATAACTTTTTCCACCTCTTAGATGGATACTTTAGATAAGTTGAAACAATGAGTAGGTTTAGGAGTAGTTTGTTGTGAGGGGATCAACGGGGGAGTGCTGTCCAATGAGGTGGAGAGGGTGGAGGGTTTCTTTTTTGTTGTTGATCTTGACCTGGAAGGATGCTACTTTATTGCATAGGCCTTTCTGGATACTAGTAAAAACAGCAGCTTTTATCTTGGGTGTCTGGGGCTGAAATAGGATCTGAATCTTGTGCATCTTCTTAAAACAGTCGAGCATAATGCCACAGGGTAGTACTTCGCCTCTGATCTGAAGGTGGAGGTTGAGTCCTGTCTTCCATTCGTGAGGCCTTCTGTGGCTGAAGAGGGGAGTTTGAGCATACAATGAGACATCTTGAGGCATTATAAAACAGTGTAACAAGTTAGTTTTGAGAGCCTTTGTAAGACCCAGCTTGATTCCTGTTAGTGTTTCCAGGTACACTTATTATAAGCATTCTTGGACTTGTTTCTCTCCAATGCCACATGTACTTTTTTGTAGCTTGTCAATATTTAGCTTGGCTTTTTAATCCTGTAATTGTCTAATGGGCTTCTTTCAAAGCCTGAACCTTGATTCTGAGCATTTGCTGTGACAATAACAACCTTTAAGTCACCCACCCTGACGGAATGTCCATGTTGGAGGGCCTGGCCATTCCTAGCCAACAGCAGCAGTTGGTTAGAAGTGATTCAAAGCCTCCCTCCTCTTTTTGGCTTCTTTCAAAGGGGCATTGCACTTGTATTATTCTTCCACCCTTAGGTATATATCAGCTCCATGGAGTATACAGGCTTTAGGAAGTGGCTAATACCATTTGAAAACTCAGTACTATGGCCTTCTTTCCGGTCCCCTTTTTGCTAAAATCGAATTTGGTGACTTTACATCTGTGCAGCCATTTTAGTTGTGCTTTACAGTGCCTTATGAGTGCCCTTCAGGTGGGTGAGACCTTCTCTCTATGATTGAAAGGGGCCCCTAGTGGTCCCTCGTGCTATGGAAACAAGGCAATGACCATACACGAAAAGATGCGCCATACACGAGGTTTCAAATTCCCAATGCTAGGGTTTATTGCAAGCAAAAGATAGTATCAATTGGCCAATTCTGATTTCACGCCCCGCGACGTGAGCTTCCTAGACCTCGAGGGACGCAAGAGCGCGAATTACGTATATCAGTTACATATATACAAAATGCATATCATACAATCAGCAAAGTCATGTTCAACACCCCTCTGTATTAAGTTCCTTTGAACTCGGGATGACGATGGACATATCCGACGAGTATGACGATTATAATGCTTTCGATGTCTATTCTAGTAACAATGTGCAATTTAGAAAGTGCAGAGGCATCTTTTAGAACACGGTGGTTCTGTTCTTGGAAGCAATCTGTACATGGGGGAAGAGCCACATTCCAAGCTTTGCTATCTATGAGGTACTATTCGTGTCCTGGGAGCCGACACGCTCTAAAGGGTTTTGCGAAGGGGGGCCGTAGGAAGAGCATAATTCAAGCCTTTAGCTGTTTTATTCTAACATATTCTACCATCGTAAGAGACTGGCTGGCAGCTGTGAAGTGATTAAATGCCCTGCAGCTCTCCCTCAAGGCTACAGAGTGGGAGAGTGGGCATTCCTTTCTAGGCTACTCATGAGGAGTTTTCAACGTACTCCTCAGTCCCGCGACCTTGCCCTTTCATATTCAGACAACAATGTTAACAGTTGAGCAGAGTAAGCAGAAACCGCAAGAATTGCAAGCTGCAAAGCAGTTTTAGACAGAAAGCAATGAGAAATGGTTAACAGGCAAAATGGCGATTCTGCTACGTTTAAAATGGCCGCTTGTTGGTCAAGCATAACAGTCTATATTTCTATAATTCGGTGCATAAGACGGTTGGCCCACTGCCATCAAGTTACGTCTATCATTCAAATGAAGGGTATTCATTTTTCCAGATTGACAAACCCACCTTTTGGCCGTGTGCCAAACGTCTTATTTATTCATTGTATCCTCCTCTTCTGAGGAGGAGTCTGGGGTAGCTGCATCTGAATCATCTCCATCATTAATGTCTATCGCCATGAATTGTTTTACTATTTTTGTTTCCTCAGTGTCCCTGTTATTCCTGCCATGCATTTGTTTTCCTCTCAACACCATGTGCATACATCCCTTAGTACATCCATCAGTTATTTCAGTGCATATTATTGGTAAGCATTGTATGCAACATCAGCATGTCATGAATATCCCGAGTACCATCATTAGTATCGAAATTAACTTCCATCCCCAAGACCGCAATAATCCCCATAACCAGGATTCTATCCCCCAACCCCCTGCTTCAGTAGAGAGTGTGGAACTTATGACATGTAATTTCCGGATCGCTTTAAATATCGTAGAGGAGTAGTCATCTATATACACACAGCATGCAGTTTTTACGAGCTTGCAAACTCCCCCACGATCAACTAATAATATATCGAGAGCCATCCTGTTTTGGAGTGCCATCAATCTTATTCCTTTTTCTTCTAACGTCATATTCAATAAAATATCTGTTGTGGAATCTATTGTTTTTTGTAATATTCCAGACAGTTTTCTTATATTGTAAGAGTTTTCTATTTGGGACAAGAACGGTATAAATGATTTGGCTATATCCATTGCTATCATTCCATCCTCACTACTCCTTTGAGTTCTACCTTTTGTTCGTCTGGCTACTTCTGCTGTCTCCAAGAGGAACACTCCTGGAAACAGTAGACCTAGGTAGCATGTACCTCCCCAGTTCCTAGGTAACCATGGATATGCTTTTTCTCCACATATAAAATAAACAGGGTCGCCCACGTACATGGGTTCTATTTCATGTTTTAAAACCACTATGTTCAGGCAGTTGCTAAACGTTCCTACTTTATAGGAACCCTTTTTCTGTAGACATAGGGGAGCAGTTTTGGGGCTGTGATCCACTGCATAGGCAGGGGGCACAGCATATTTGTTCCATTCATCCCTCATCCGAAATGTCATTATTGATGTTCTTTCTGCTGGCGGGGTTGGTCTATTCTGCCTATGTAATCTATCTAGTCTTGTTATTTTTCGTGTATTCTTTCTCACGGGTTCTAGTGCACATACGTGAGCTTTTTGGAATATGGAACAACCCACAGGTCTCATGATTACTTTCTCAAATTCATTCATATTGGTCTCATCTAGCTGACCCATATTACTCTTGTTTCATTTCCCAAAGAACATTGCACTTAACGTTACTTCACAGGAATAAATCAATGGCAATGGTTGTGCATACCAGCCTATCCCTTTCCCACCGTGCTGTGGTAAATGGGCGCAAACCCAGCAATCTTTTTTCTTTAACACTGCATGGGTCATGTTCATTTTGTGGGATATCGCTCAAATCAATCCTTCCCTTTGTTTCTTCTTCAGTGATCATTAAACAATCATGGGGTGGTGATTCGTTGTCACCAATTTCTGCTATGGGCAGTGGCATTAATTCTGCAGGATTCAATGCGCTACACCTCATAATTTGGATGTGGGGTGCAAACAAGATGAGCTCATATCTTGTCAGTCTAGCTGAGGTGAGGTGTTGCGTCTGCGTCCTATTTAATAGAACGTCTATAGCATGTGGCACCATCAGAATTAAAGTGTGCCCCAATACCATTCCTTCCGTTTGTTTCACTGACGCAGCAGCCGCTGCGACGGATCGCAAACATCGTGGCAGTGCGCGCGCTACAGGGTCCAACGTGCAAGAAAAATAGCCGCACGGCCTATTTCTTCCACCTTGTTCCTGTGTCCAAACTGCCAATGCACATCCTTCACGCTCACTCACAAATAGTCTGAAGATCTTTTTATAGTTAGGAGTGCCTAAAACTGGCGCAGCACACAATGCAGCTTTCAATTGCTCAAACGCTTTCTGACATTCCTCATCCCACTGCAAAGGCATCTCTGCATCCTTTTTAGTCAATTTTATCATCGGCTTCACAATCAACGCAAAATTACTGATCCACTGCCGACAATAAGAGGCCATGCCTACTGCAGCTCTCACTCCTTTTTGAGTTTTTTGAATAGGCATACTAGAAATACTTTTTATGCGTTCTGGTGTTAATCTTCTCCCTTCTTGTGAAAGTAGGTATCCCAAATAAAACACCTCCTTTTGATTGTACTGGAATTTCTTCAAACTTGCCTTATGACCATGGGTCGCTAAATGTGTCAAGAGTAATACAGTACTTTCTTTGCAGATCTCTTTCGTGTCAGCAGCTAATAACAAGTCATCTATGTACTGCAAGAGTATGCAACCTTCGGGTAGTTCTAGCATGTCTAGCTGCTCTTTTAGCGCTCTGCTGTAAATGCTCGGGCTTTCTGTATATCCTTGTGGAATGCTTGTAAATGTGAATGATCGACCTCCTAGAGTGAACGCGAACAGATATCTACTGCTTTTATCCACTGGGATGCTAAAGAATGCGTTCTTCAAATCAACTACACTAAAGTATTCTGCAGTGGCCGGTATCATTGTCAGTATTGTTGTGACATCTGGGACCAAAGGGAATTGTGGGTCTACCACTTTGTTTAATGCGCGCAGATCAATTATGAAACGATAGGGTACTTATTTCATACTGGGGAATTCGTGGTAGTGTTACACCTTCTTTCAAAGTTATTTTTGCTGGCTCTATTTTCAAGCATCCTACATCATTATCATGCATTGCCCACAGACAGGTTGGTACTCCACTTAACTCTTCTGGCAACTCTTTTGACATGAATTCCGTCACCGGTGCATCGTGAGGCCATATCGTGAGGAACACCCCGTCTGCCGTACAATGTATGACTGCCCCCAATTTTCTCAACAAATTTAATCCTAGCAAGTTCTCTCCACAATTATTTGTCAAAAGAAATGGACACTGCTCCATAAATGGTCCTATTGTAATTGGGACAGCTTCGGACATGGGGTTAATTACTGGTGTACCTGCGAACCCTACAGAAACATTCTTCTGCCCCAACAGTGGTATCTCCGGAACCAAGTGGTGGTCTATCGAACACTTCTGTGCCCCTGTATCTACAAGGAAACGGTGCTCCTTATTCCCGACTCTCATTTCTACGTAGGGTCCTCTCTGATTCACGGGAATAGACACTGGTTCCGACCCCTGTCGTGGCCTGTCCTATCGCGAAAATAACACATCGTCCGATGTGTAGTCACCGCTACTGCTATAATACTTGTTTGGTTCTGTATCAAAAATATTCCCATTTCCTGTCCTCCACTGTGATCATTTCTCTGTTGGCCCTGCCCGCCCTGATTTTGGTTCGAAACACTTTGGTTCAATGTCTGGTTCTGTTGTGCTTGGTTTTGGCCATATGATTGGGTTTGAGTACCTCCATTGGTATATCCCTGCTGCTGCTGCATGTTACTTTTGCTTGGGCCGTTCGACCCCTGATGTCCTCTATGAGGCCTTCTCTGACCAAACCCACCTCTATTCTGTAGGTGCGGGCATTGCGCTCGCCAGTGTCCTTCCTCCTTACAGTACGCACATTGATTTAATCCCAATGACACCCCATGCATATTATTCAAATTTCCTCGGCCTTGTGCATCACCTCTACCTCTATTGTATCCAATGACCTGCTGCAGTAACACCACTACTATCATTTGCATCGCTTCCTTTCTCATCTCCAATAGGTACCCATTACATATCTCACTTCTTTTACTGACGTTCTTTTGTTCGACATTCATCGCATTGTTTCCCCTACCCATACCTGCAATCTTTGTTTATCGCCTATCTGTTCCGGTACCGGCAAATGCTTTGTACCACCTGGAAAAACTCTCGGCCATGATTTCTTTTATACTCAACCTTGACGCCTCCTTCCTACCTTTCTTAATAAACTCTCTACTATACTCAGGTGTAGCAAACATTTCAGCATATCTGTCTTCCATTTCATTTTTTACTTCAGTGAGTTTGTGCACATGTTTTCTTACATCCTCATCTCTTTGCTCACTGCGTGCTAACTTATTAAAATCTAACAACCGCTGTGGCGGTAAATTCCCAAGTATATTTTTCCATTCTCCCACCAGAATTTCCCCCATGCATTCCAACACTACCTGTCTCTCGTCTCTTCTTCGGTACCCATACAATGAGGCCAATGCTGCCGTCTCATCATTTCCTTCTATGTACATTTCTGCCTCTCGCCGTAATTCAATCTTTCTCTCTTTGCTGATCGCGCTTCGAGTTACCCGTCCAAATCCTGTTCCTTCAGCCCCGCCTCTCGCCTCCCCAGTCTCAATCTCGACTTCGGGAGTGGCGGATGGTGCTGAATCTGTCTCTAGAGCGGGAGGTGCGGATGGGACAAGTGAAACAGGTGGCATCTGTGAAGGGCCTTGCTGGGTGCTGGGAAATTGTGTGTCCGCGGTCTGCGCTTGTGGGAGTGCTCGTGCTGTGTGCGGGGCTTGGGTTAACGCTTGCGTGAGGGGAACTGGTCGGGCTGCGGCAGGGGGTATGAGAGCTATTGGTTGGGCCCGCGCAGTCACTGCTGGCATGTTTGGTTTCGATTCTGGTTTTGGGCCTCGACCCGTGTTACTTAACAAATGTTCCATTAATTCATCTGCTATGTGTAGTTCCCGCTGCGGGTATATTCTGTCTATGTTCATCTGGTCCCGTCTCCCTTCCCGTCTTAGACTCTCAGTCCACTCCTCCTCTTCCTTCTCTTCTGCTATCTCAAGCTTTGTTTTATGCCTACGCGCATGCTTCTCTCTACTCCTTAGTCGGAGCATCGCTTCCCTCCTCCAATCTTTGAGGGCCTCAAAAGCTGCAGGTTGCGCTTTCTTTCTAATCAGCACCCTCTCTAGGTTATCTATCCTCCCCATCTCAAAACTACTTAACATTTAGAAAGTGCGGAGGCATCTTTTAGAACACGGTGGTTCTGTTCTTGGAAGCAATCTGTACACGGGGGAAGAGCCACATTCCAAGCTTTGCTATCTATGAGGTACTATTTGTGTCCTGGGAGCCGAAACGCTCTAAAGGGTTTTGCGAAGGGGGGCCGTAAGAAGAGCATAATTTAGCTGTTTTATTCTAACATATTCTACCATCGTACGAGACTGGCTGGCACCTGTGAAGTGATTAAATGCCCTGCAGCTCTCCCTCAAGGCTACAGAGAGGGAGCGTGGGCATTCCTTTCTAGGCTACTCATGAGGAGTTTTCAACTAACTCCTCAGTCCCGCGACCTTGGCCTTTCATATTCAGACAACAATGTTAACAGTTGAGCAGAGTAAGCAGAAACCGCAAGAATTGCAAGCTGCAAAGCAGTTTTAGACAGAAAGCAAATGAGCAATGGTTAACAGGAAAAATGGCGATTCTGCTACGTTTAAAATGGCCGCTTGTTGGTCAAGCATAACAGTCTATATTTCTATAATTCGGTGCATAAAACGGTTGGCCCACGGCCATCAAGTTACGTCTATCATTCAAATGAAGGGTATTCATTTTTCCAGATTGACATGATCACTGCTTATTTTCACTTACCTGCGGAGTTCTTACTGTGTGGCTGCTTGTTTGATGTTGCCCCTCACTCCATGAGGTGTTGCTTTGCCAGACTCTGTAATCGTACCTATCTGACTCATATGCTGCCTGATGTAGCCCCCTGTAACCTGAAATGTGACTTACAGTCTATGTAATCGTACCTATCTGACTCTTATGCTGCCGGACGTAGCCCCTTGTAACATGAGGTGAGGCTTTATCAGTCTGTATACACACACCATTTTATGTCTGTAACCCTCTGTTTATTCTTGCACTTCACCAATGTACCATGCACTTTCTGTAACTAGCACCTAGATGGCTCAGGGCTTTGTGCACTGAAATAAATGCAAAAATAAATGCAAATAAATAAACATGGCTGTAAAGAAGCCACAAACTTGGTAAGTGAAAGCCAGTTTATTTGGAACAGCTTCAGTAACTCACTTAAGACCCCCAACACAGGCAGCATCCAGGGTATAACTGACTTCACTCAGAGTAAACATCTCCAAGCACACATCATTCCAGAATGGCACAGTAGGCATAAATCCATTCTGGAATTACAGATGATGTGCTTGGCATAAACACAGCTGAAAACCATAGCAACAAGAAAGCATACAAAGGTTTAGCTTTATACAACAAAGTAAACAAAGGTTTAGCTTTATACAACACATCCCCCTCCCTTATGAAATAAATTTCTTTATTGTGGGATATGTACCCACTGAACAGATATATACTTACATCATTTTACTTTCGCGATTCTGGACAAAGACCAGACTTGACCACTTTCTACACACACAGCGTTTTTGAAGACTCGTGTAACCCTAACAGGCTCTGTGTATAACGGTTCCCCTTTCTTGGTAACAACAGCCTTCCTTATCCGTACCCAATCTCCAGCTTTGACCACGGTTATTCTCCTTGGGTGCTTCTTATTGTCTCTTTCCACCCACTTGTTTTTTCGGGGTTCCATCCCTTTCTTAACATCATCCACAACCGCATCTGACGCTCTCGCCCTGCCCAACCAAGCTGGTGCAACACAGGTATTTGCCTTTCGCCCTCTCATAAGTTCAAATGAGCTAATCCCTAATCTACTCGCGGAGCCATCCTCAAAGGATACAGCCTGTCTCTTACCGCAACCTTTTTGTCAAGACCACATGCATTAGCTCCACGAATAGCATCCATAATACTTCGACTTACTCTCTCAACCATACCGTTTGCTTGGGGACAATACAAAGGAGTCTTTTTGTGTTTGATTCCACATTTGTACACATACTCCAAAAATAGTTTTCCTATGAATTGTGGACCATTATCCGTGAGAATGCTCCTGGGCAAATCCTCCCTTTCAAACACATCCTCCATGAATTCAATTATGCGTTGACACGTGACTTCCCTCAGGATCTTAAACTCTGTCCATCTCGAAAAGGTATCAACCATCACCAAAATGAACCTACCTCTACTTGCACCCATGTCTACGGGACCTAGAACATCCATGGACAAATCTTGCCACACACCATCAGGAATGGCAGTTTTACCCATTGGTTGGGACACAGCTATCACGTTCTTCCCTGATTTGGTACAGTCACTGCATGCACCAACCACTTTCTCAATTTCGCGATCAATTCCTGGCCACCAGTAATCGGCTTTTATTACTTCTTTCGTTTTACAAATGCCAATATGTCCCTGATGGGCACAATCAATCAATTTCCTCCGCAGACTGCCTGGAACCACCAACTTGTCCCATCTGTACAACAGCTCTCCTTTTACGGATAGTTCATTCCTTACTTCCCACATAGCCCTCTCTTCACCTGATAGTAGCCTTTTCTCTGGCCACCCATCCGCCACAAATACCATAATCCGCTTCCACATTTCATTGGCCCTTAACACTTGAATCCACTCTTGTTTCTGAATTATACCCTCCACAGTTGCAAAAACCATTTCATGTTCACCATATACATTACTTCCTTTTTCACCAGCATCATCTCCAACTTCACTCTCGAAGCGTGATCAGCTTGCACATTCTCTTTACCAGCAACTACTTCTATTTCAAATTTATGACACTGTAGCCTGGTTACCCAGCCTGCCACTCTCCTTGAAACCTTGTTGAGGCCTTTACTTTCAAAAATCGCCTTAAGGGGTTTGTGATCTGTTCTCAAGGTAAACTCTAGACCCCAGACAACATTTTTCATCTTTTCAATGCCCCAATGGCACGCCAGGGCTTCCTTTTCCAACACGGAATAGTTAAATTCTGCACTTCTTAACATGCAGGATGCATGCATTACAATCATCTCCGTACCATCAACATCTGGCTGCAACATCGCCACACCTATACCTGTCTCACTGGCATCCACGGCCAGAATGGTTTTCTTCCTAGTATCAAACATCGATAGGGGTTTTGCCATATCAATTTTTCTTTTCATCGCTTCAAATTCTTTTTCACATTCCTTGCTCCATTCAAACTCAGCACCCTTCCTTAATAATGCCCTCAATTAAGTTATGGAATCGGCATAGTTCTCAACAAACCTATGATAGAACTCAATAGTACCTAGAAATGATCTCAACTCAGCCTTATTCTTTGGTGGCTGTGTTTTCAAAATGGACTCAACTAAATTCCTTTTTGGTTTGAGTCCCTGCTCAGAAATTTCATGACCTAGATAATTAACCGCTTGACTTACAATTGAGGGATAAATGTCTCAAAGCAGTTATATAGTCTTCAACAGTTTCTCCTTCATGTCGACATCTCATGCCAAAATGATATCGCTCCAATACCGTGCTAGTTTTTGACTCAAAATGCCTATCAAGTTTGGTCAATGCCAGGTCAAAATCATTTGTTCCCTCTTCTGAATCTAATTCGGAAATATCAGGAAGTGTGTCATATATCCTCTGACCTTCATACCCCAGAAAATGCATTAACATCGCTACTTTACGTTCTACAGACATTCCATTCCCACACGTAGCTTTAACATAATGTAGGAATCCCTTCTTCCACGGGGCCCACTTAATTTTTGGCGGACCTAGTGTGAGCATAAATACTTGCGGACTGGGGACTCCAGACAGGGCCATATTTATGACCTCTAAATGCTACGTAACACAATGCGTAAAATAACAGGTTAATATGCGTTCAAAGTATATGACACAACAAAAACAATTTTGCTTTCAAGAACTCAAATGGTGATTCTTAGAATATCGTGAAATGTTGCCATACATAGCCACTCTATTTTGGCTATGCTTGTCCAGTCACCACCACAAAAATATCTCCTCCTTTGGGGGGGCCAGAGAAAGCACCTTCTCTAAGCTGTGGTGCCCTTTGTCATACACCCCTAATTCGCTTTCCCACAGGGGGCCCTGGGCGAGGTTTCAGTATCCTTTCTCAATTCAGCGCCACATCTGCATTCAGCTGGGCTTGATTCAGCGCCACATCCACTTTCAGGCAGCTTCCATCTTCCAGCTTCCTGCTGATAGCTCCTCCTAATTCGCCTTCCCACAGGGGGCCCTGGGCGAGGTTTCAGTATCCTTTCTCAATTCAGCGCCACATCCGTATTCAGCTGGGCTTGATTCAGCGCCACATCCACTTTCAGGTAGCTTCCAGCTTCCTGCTGATAGCTCCTGCCAATTCCTCCTGGATGGTGGCTGCTCCTTCTGACAGCACCTGGATGGTGGTTGCTCCTGCTGATAGCTCCTGCCAATTCCTCCTGGATGGTGGCTGCTCCTGCTGACAGCTCCTGCCAAACTCCACTTCCAGTCACTGTTGGGGGTCTTGGCTTCTGCAGGGATCACTACAGACATCCCATCCTCGTCGCCATTGTAAAGAAGCCACAAACTTGGTAAGTGAAAGCCAGTTTATTTGGAACAGCTTCAGTAACTCACTTAAGACCCCCAACACAGGCACTCCAGAGTAAACATCTCCAAGCACACATCATTCCAGAATGGCACAGTAGGCATTAATCCATTCTGGAATTACAGATGATGTGCTTGGCATAAACACAGCTGAAAACCATAGCAACAAGAAAGCATACAAAGGTTTAGCTTTATACAACAAAGCATACAAAGGTTTAGCTTTATACAACAATGGCAACACAACTTCATGCATCCCTTAGTGGTTTTGTGTGGCTGTAGAGAGACATGTGGACAGCACAAGCTCACCAATTGATGGTTTTGGAGGAGTTTATGAGTGCTTTTCGTCAGTTTTGGAAAAGTCTGGAGAGAGTTTGAGGAGTTTGTTGGTTGAGAGCTATGTTTGTGTTAGTTGTTGTTTCCTGTTTGTACTCCTTTTGTCTGTAGTTTTAAGTGGTGTTTGGGTGCTTCTTGAGCAATGTTTTCTTCCATTTAGTCTGTTTGCATGTGTTTCGAGCTCCCTAACCATTCTTCTCTTTTTGCCTTTACTCTCTTACAAAACAATATCAACAAAGAACATTTATTTTAATACCAACGCAGGGCAGACTTAGCACCAATAGAAGTAAAACAAAGTTCTGTGTGTGGAACTATTAGGGCATGCGTGCAGAGAAAGAGTGATGGGTAATGCAGGCACCTGCTCATTTGAAAAAGTAGCCCAAGCAGTGCTAAACACACATTAACACTTTACAGTAGCCGGGAGGGGAGATTAGGCTTTCCAGAGCTAATGGAAGTATAGATGGCCACATTGGGGGTCATTACGACCCTTGCGTTAAGGGTTTAACGGCGCGTTGAAAGGTGTCAGCGCCGTTAAACCCTTAACGCCTGATTATGAGGTCCCTTTGCGGGACCCGACCTTAACGGCTGGTTTTACCAGCCGTTAAAGTAGGGTGCCGCAAAGGGACCTCGGTGCTAATTACGGTACCGCAATTTGCAGTACCGTACTTAGCGCCTTCCCCAGTCCCATTGAGCCCTATGGGGCAAAAATGGGAATGGGGAAGGGCCATGGTGAAATGGGGAAATACCGCCCCGCCAACCTTGGAATGGGGCGGTATTTCCCCATTTCACCATGGCGGACTCGTTACAACACCGGCACCAACCATGGTGCTAATAGCGCCATGGTTTAGCGCCGGGGTTGTAATGAGGGCCATTGGCTGCTAACCAATATATCATTTCTGTGGATCTGTGGATATTCATAACCAGATGGCATGTGTTGACAACTTAGCCATCAATGGTCTGGCTTGCATTGGGCCTCCTTAATGATTTTGACCAAAACATGGCACCTGTGTGCAGTGCATTTTGGGTGCACCCAGAGCCATAATGGACATTTGCTCCAGGCCTCAGTGGAAGCTGCACTTTATGCAAACTCTTCTAATATTATTCCACCGGTAAACATGTTTTCAGTGCTTCCTATTGCTTATGTTATTTTGCATTGCTCCAATGACACGTTGAAGGTAAGATAAACGCGTAGGCTAGAAAGAGCCGGTGCCAGCTGGTACTTGATAATGTTGTTATGGAATTTGCTAAAGCCGAAGAGAAGTTATGTCATTGTTTTCTGCTGCTTTCTTGAGAAAGGGAAGAGTTTTGCCTCTTGGGGTTACCATGGGTCATCCAGCTGGGGACCAATGAGAACTGTCAACAGGTAGAGAGTTGGAAAGCCATAAATATCGAGGAAAATTCCATTACGCATTTGTGGATGGCTTAAAATGCGGGGGCGCCAGAGCAATCAGACAGAAAGCTTTACTGGAGGATGGACCCATCACTTCAGGCTTGTTGATGCCAAGATCTCTCTGTCTGCCTGTTTGGGAGCTTTTCAGGGACTGCTGATGAGATGAGGGTGTGCTTTACAGCGATGTAAATGGTGATGTATTTTATTTAGATTTATTTTATTAATTTAATATTCTTGTTGCATTTATTCATTTATGCATGCTTTTGGTGAATAAAGTGGCCATATAAAGGCCATTTTATAACTTAGCTGAGTGTGTGTGTGTAAATACTTGCCCTTCAGCGTCCAAAGTTTTTTATTCAGTGTACTGGGGAGAGAAATAGAGATATATCCGTGCACACTGTGTAAAGCAAAACAGCCTCATAGGTTTTTGTGGTGACCATGATGCATGCAGGAAATCCGACTGGGTAGTAGTCTATCTCACAGCTTCTTATATTTTTCCACAGTAGAAAAGTTTGACATGCTGCCCTCAACTAGTGCCAGCATTTGAGTAACGGTGCAATTTCCTTTGTTGCGGTTGTAGAGTCTGGCACTAGGTTGATAATCTCTAACCTTTGTCTCTCTTTTTGTTCCATCTTGGCTTCCAAACATATGTTTAGTTCATTCTTACCAATGATAGCACTTCCTCTAACAAATTGCCAATGAACCAATGAACTTCTCTTGCCCCCCTTATGCACATAGTGTTAAAAAATTGCCATCTACACTTCAAAAGCAAGATTCTCGATATCCACCTTTATTGCAACAATGAAGGCTGCACATTGACTATCATTCTGCCGTGCTGCCGTAAACCCCTCAATTTGGCATCCCGCTCCTCCAGTCCTGTTGACAGCATTCCCGTTACAATGATTGCATGATGATGATAAACCTATATCATATCCTGCCTGGGCGAAGCGCAGGCAAAGTTTGTCAAAGTTTTCCCTTGCTTTCAGGGGCTGTCCGCAGATGGGAGCAGCTTTATGCAGACATGGGGCCTCATTACACGGACGGCGGTAAGGGTTAACGGTCACCGTTAATGGCAACGGTGACCGTTAACCCTTACCGCTGTACTACGAGGTCCCTTTGCGGGTTGGAGGAATCAACGCCTGCTTCTTGCAGGCGTTAAGTACCAACCCGCTAAGGGACCTCGGAGCTAATTACGGCACCGCAATATTGCGGTGCCGTAATTAGCGCCTTCCCCATTCCCATAGAGCCCTAAGGGGCAGAAATGGGAATGGGGAAGGGCAATGGCGGAAGGGGGATTTACCGCCCCTCCAACCTTGGAATGGGGCGGTAAATCCCCTTTCCGCCAAGGCGGTGCCGGTAATTTACCGGCATGGTCCAGGGTGCTAATAGCACCCTGGATTACCGCCTTCCGTGTAATGAGGCCCATGGTCATCTTTTGTGCGTTCCTGCCCATATATTGTCCTGATGCGGCTTATGGTAGCGTTGCCTGTTCTTCCATTGCCAACATGGCCAGCAAGTTAATATGCTGGTTCGTACATAGGTTCCACTCTTCTGCTGGTATTATTGCTTCTCCTTCTGTCTGTTTCTCTGTTTTACTTCATGCTGCCAACAGGCATCTCAGCTGACTCACGACTTACTTCTACTCAGAACTAGGGAAACCCTTATCTACCGTCCTTGTATTTCAAATACCTTCCTTATTGATCTGGGATTATGGAACGCCCAATATTTTTGTTTCAAGTCCTCCTCTGTCCTTGACCTTTTTCCAAGATGAAACCTACATTTCCTCTGCATCACTGAAACCTGGATCTCTTCTTATAACACAACTATCCCTGCTTCTTTGTCTGGGTATTGGCATTTTGTATTGTTCTAATTTTGTTATTGGCTCTTCAACTCTATCTCTCTCTAACTTTCCCTCTACTTCTTGATTGTCCTACTGGGCCCATCGGCTCATTCTCTGAAATCATTGACACTTGTCTTTCCATTATCCTCCCTTCTGCTTCTCCTCTGATACTTTTGGGAGATGTTAATCTTCATCTCTCTACTGTTCACTCTAGTCTTCCTCTGATTGCCATTTGTGATTCTTATTTCCTTTCTCCCATTCTACTCCCCCCTCCCATATCTCCTTTTCTTGATCTAATTTTTGTTTCATCTCTTTCAACTTCACCTGTTGTTTTGTCACTTGCTGTCTATCTTTCTGATCACCATCTTCTGTCTGTCTCAAGTTTTCCAACACTTCCTGTTCCTTCTTCTTCATCATCTTTACCTGAATCATATCATCAGTGTTATCTGCACAGTTTCAATACTCTGCTCTTTGTTTCTTAATGTATCTCTACCTTACCCACTCATTTCTCTTTTGCAGCCTTGTCTGCTGATAAGGCTGCATCTACCATTCTCTCTTAGCGTTCTTCTTCTCTAGATGCATTCTATCCTACTTCCATTTTTTACCCTTCTCGTAAACCCGCTCAGCCCTGGCTCTCTACCCATCTTCGGTCTATGTGCTGCATTCTCCACAGCCTTGAAATATGTTGGTTTAAGTCTGTGGGTGATTGCAGTTCATACTCTTCCTATCATGCTCTTTACCTCGACTATTTACACTCTGCTGAAGGATCTTATTTTTCGACCTTCTACATATTCAATTTACTCATCCTAGATGCATTTTCCAAACTCTCTCATGCCTTCTCTCTCCTCTTACCACGGACCACTCAGCTAATTCCACTCATTCAGCATCTGATCTGCCACTAGTGTTTTCCTCCAAGGTGGCTTCCTTTTGCTCTGATATTGAATCTTCTTCCTCGCTGGTATTACCTGTCCTTCATACTTAAACCCTCACTGCCTCTATTTCTTGTTTCACTTCTACCACTAATGAGGAGATCTCTCTACTGTTGGCTCAAGCTCGCCCAACTGCTTCCCGTGCTGTTCCTAGTCCTTCGGTGCTAATTCCCAACCAAAGTCTATCCATCTCTTGTCTCTTATCTGAACAACTTCTTTAATACTTCTGACTTCAACCTGTCCATAATCTTTTAAACATGCTTCGATTATCCCGAATCTAAAGAAACCATCTTCTGATTTTTCATTTGCTTCCAACTTTCACCCTGTTTCTTTATTGCCATATCTCTCTAAAATACTCAAACACCTTGTCTATTCTCAAGTCTCTACTTTTGTGTCTAATACTTCTATTCTTCCCAGATTTCAGACGGCATTTCGCCCTCTACACTCTACTGAAACTGCCCTTCTCTCAATTCTGAACTCTTTACTTACTGAGCGCTATTCTAAACATTCCTCTTTTCTTATTTTGTTGGATATATCTGCTGCCTTTGATACTGTCGATCACCCCCTTTTAAGGGCTTCTCTATCGTCTTTTGGCTTTCCTGGCTCTGTTCTTTCTTGGTTCAGGTCATACTTGTCCCAAAGGACATTCTCTATTTCCTGGGCGGGGCATCTTCTGACACGCTCCAGCTTGCCCATGGTGTCCCTCAAGTGTCAATTCTTGGTCTCTTTATACTTCTCCCTTCGCTGAAGTCAGTTCTTCTTTTGGTCTGTCACATCATTTCTGCTCTGCTGATACTCAGATTTTCTTGCCTTTTTCATCTTTTTCTTCTGATGTTAACAACAAACTGTCAACTTGTCTATTAGCTATTAAATCTTGGATGTCGACTCCTTTTCTTAAACTCAATACCACTAAAACGGAGGTTCTTTTCTTCCCTGCTAACACCATTCCTGCTCGCTTACCTCCTCCTTTTATTTCATTTCCTCCATCTCAGCTTCCTATTCCTCCCACTGCTTGTAACTTGGGACTTTATTTAGACTCTGCTTTATCCTTTAAGCACCTTTTTTGCCTATCCTCATGCGCCTTCAGTTTCCATTCATACAATATTTGAAAAGCTTGTCATTTTCTGACTTTCAACGCTACTAAACTATTAATACCTCCTCAAATTTGTTCTCAACTTATCTACTGCTCTACTTCTCTCTTTGGTCTTCCACTTACTCGACTTGCTCCTTTGCCTATGTTGCTCTCTTTTTCCTTGTGATTCTATTTCCTCTTTCCCTTCTACTCTTGGCTGGCGTTCCTTCCAATCTCAGGTCAAATTACATTTTTTGTGTCTTGCCTTCAAATCCCTTTATGGTCTTGCACTTGACTACCTTTCATCCCTGGTTTCATTCTGTGCCCCTTTCCACTCTCTCCATTCAGGTTCTCAATTTCCTCTCGTATTTCCACGTCTTCCTGGTGCTCAGTAACTTTTTTGATCATTCTCTCCGCTGGCAACCTTGCACTGGAATGCTCTTCCCTTTTCCCTTTACTCTACTTTAGTTTACTCTATATTTTGTAAGTCGCTGAAATCCCATTTGCTTCACCTTGGTTGACATGACAGATTGCATTTATTAATGTTCATCTTTGTTGTACTGCTCTGATCCTATGTACAGCACCTTGGCATAAGGCGCTATATACATTCCAAATACAATACAAAAAATACAAATCAAAATGCCTGGATCGTGTCAGAAGGTTGGGAGCAATTTCACATACAGTTGGCCTGCTTCTGCATTACCAGACACTTGTGTTCATGCACTATGTTATACATGTTTAATTCTAACAGATACACTAGTGGCAGCACCTCTCTGAGTGGTGTAGGGAACAGGATAACCCACTGTGTGGCCTCTTCAAAAGACTGTAGTAAACAATTAACATTGTCCAGCATTTTCCACTGTGCAGGTGTTCGGCACGCACCATTGAGGTGCCAGTTCTGGCTAATGCAGTAGTCGGTTACCACATTGCACTGTTGCCACAGACAATCCATGATACATTTGGTTCAATTCCATTGCATTGGCATTGCAGTTTTCAGATTGTTGTAAGGGAGTTGAGGGCAGGAATGCAACTTTCATAACATATTTTGTGCATTATAGAAATGTCTAAAGTATTAATATTAATTTTAGTATTCATTTATATTAATTGCAGTATTTATTTATTTGCTTTATTTACTTATATACATAGGGAAGAACAATGTGCATTAATTTTTAATCGCAAAAGAACATACAATAGCTACATCAGATTGGACAGCAAGCAGTGAGAGTCTTACAATGGGGTGAGTTTGAGTGACATTCTGACCAGGATGTGGTGGGGACTAAATGAACCGTCACCAGGGACAATACTTGGGTGGAATTACATAGATTAAAAAGAAACAACATTAGAAATGTTTAGGTGCAGCTAGGCAGTACAGCCTGCTATGTTAGGGATGTGCCCATGATGGGTGAAGTGCTATGGCGGAGGCAGAGAAAGTGAGGGACAGAGGAAGGTTAGAGGCTAGGCAAATATGTTAGCTTCAAGGCAGATGAAAGGTGCATTAAGAGGGTAACTCGGAGGTGACTGGTTAGGCTTTCAATTTGGCTTTGAACTAATCAGTGTGGACTGTTTCTTGGATGTCCGGGGGAAGAGAATTCCATGCAAGTGAAGATAGAAGAGGCAAAGAGCGGAATCGAGAGGAAGCACAAAGAGGGTGAAGTGCCACAAGGGTAGACAAGGAAGCAGGGCAGAGATTATGGGAAAGCATGTCGAGTTAGATAGATGAGGATAGATGCTGTGGTGCCTTAACATGGATAGATTTGTGAACCAGGAGAAGACATTTAAATCTGGCCCTGTTTTTCTTCGTCAGTCATCCAGCCAGGTGATGGTAAGAGGAAGTATGTGTGAAGTTTGGTAGTTCAAAGAGAGTCCTCGTAGCTAAGTTAATGATCTTATCGAGAGGACAGAGAGCATAGTTGGGGAGACCCAAGAGGATGCTGTCACAATAGTCCAATCTAGAGAAGACAATAGTGGTTAAGATATTTTTGGCGATGTTAAAAGGAAGGAGGTGTCTGATTTTCCTAATATTTAGGAAGTTAAGCTGGGCTGCTGTTGCAGTTTTGGAGATTAAATTAGAGAAGGTGTGAGAAGAGTCATATGTGATACTGAGGTTTATAGCTGAAAAGTAGTAGGGGAGAATGTCTGGTGGGAACTGACTAGGCAGGGGAGGGAATGAGAGCACCTCGGTTTTGGAAGAGTTTAACATCACTGCAAAGCCATCCAATATTTAATGGCAGAGAGACAGTTAGAAATGTTCACAGGGAGGTCAGAGGACAGTTCAGGAAAAGAGAAGACGATTTTGATATCATCCTCAAACAGGTGGTGCGAGAACCCAAAGAAGAAAATTAGTGCTCCAAGAACAGTGGCGCAGAGGGTAACGATGAGAGGACCCAAGACAGAGCCTTGTGGAATACCAACAGTTAGAGGAGTGAGTTGAGAGGTGTTTCTGGTCCAGGAGATAGAAAATTGGTGAGGTGCAAGGTAGGATTTAATTCAGGCAAGGGCTTGATCACAAATCTGTAGAAGAGAGCAAGTATTAAGGAAGACACAGCAGTCGACAGTGTCAAAGTGGAAAGGTCAAGGAGAATTACGATAGAGGATAGGTTTGAGGGCTTAGCAGAGGCAATGAAGTAGGAGGCATTCATGAGAGAAGTTTCTGTGGAGTAACAGGAGCAGAAACCTGATTGTAGGAGGTCTCGAAGGTTGCAGATGTTTAAGAATTTGTGAGACATTTGAACACAACCCTTTCCAGCACTTTAGAGTAGTGCAAAAAGAGAGACACAGGACACCTTTTTGCCAGCAGGTTTGTGTTAGGTCCTTGCATTTTTAGAAGGGGGTGAACATGGGCATTAAAAAACAAAAGGAAAGAAAGTGGAGGCGAAGGACAGGTTGAAGAGTTCAGCGAGGTGAGGGGCCACAAAAAGGGGAATAGGTTTGACTAGCTGAGAATAAAGGGGGGCTAATGGGGTAGAAGAGGGATTAGCCTTCATCAGTAGAGATAGGACTTCTTCAGTATTAGTGTGACTAAAGTGGGAGATAGCAGCAGAGGGTGTTGACAGAGTAGACCGAGAGTCGAATGCAGGAGGTGGGAGTGTGAGGAACGTCAGGAGAAAGTCTCTTATTTTGTAAATGTTTGCAGCAAAGTATTCAGCTAGATCAATAGCTGTGAGAGTGAAGCAGATAGTCATAGGTTTAGGACATGTGAAGACTAAGTTTAGAATGCCCTGTAGCTGGCGAGGATGATTGCAGTGAGAGTCAATGGGTGTGAAGTAGAATTCCCTTTTTGCGCAATCAGGAGAAGACTTGAGAGTGTTCATAGCAGAGAGGTAGAGTTGCAGGTCATCATGCAAGTGAGTACACCTCAATTTGTGCAGCAGCCAACATATACATTTGGTTACTCATGGCTGAAGACACTGAGACCTAGGGGTGAAAGTTAGCACTGGGAAGTGAGTGAAGAATGTGTCATATAGTAGGGGATCAAAGTTGGAGAAGACTGATAGTGGAAGAAGCAGCAGGAATTAAGGAGGAGTGTGAGAACTGTAGGACAGAGAGAAAGGGAGTGTTTCAATTTCCTTATAGTAATAGGTGAAGCAAATGGTGGGGAGAGGTCAGAGGGCGGAAAGGAGATGGTGGTGGACACAACTTAGTGATCAGACAGTGTGTGACATTAGTAGCTGATAGAGATGTGGAGAAGAATAAAAGAGAGTGGAGAGCATGGTCACTAAGAAAAGACTGATGAAAGCACAGATATTTAGAGAAACACTTAGCATCTCATCTAGTGGTAGGTACAGACTTATGTTGTGGGTCATCACAAGATGTACAACATAGGAAAAGAAGGATGCATGCATGGTTTTGCCTATCCTCAGGACAGCTACAACTTGGAAACCATTGTCAATCAAGTGGAGTGAGCCAATGTGCCACACGATTCCTTGCTTGCTCCCAGGGATAAACTGCCTTGTGGGTCTTGCTTTTAAATCCCCACATTCCAGCGTGGGTGTTTCATTGTTATGTAAGTGTATACCCCACGTTCCAGTATGGGTTTTTCATTGGTATGTATGGATGGGGCGCGTACATGCATGATTTCAGTCCTGTTTTTGTCTGTGGGCATTTCTCCTTCCTGAGATCATGGGGGACTTAGTATGGCCCGCCTGCAAAGGGAATGGGAGCGTGGATGAGGTGATTGCAGAACAAGTCCGGTCACCATCTCCCCGTGTTCTGGGGGAAAGGTGGACAGGACCAAAGATATTATATGGCCGTGCTAAGCAGCGGTGAAGGGTCGTCTTAGTCGTTGTCTTCAGGAACAACACAGGGTGGCCACCACCCCCCACTCGGTGTGAAGAGTTCCGCTGTGGGCCGTACCGGGCTGGCTTGCTCTCTCCACTGTCAGGGTTGAGGAAATGAGCAGTGGCGCGAGGAAGGCAGCCCAACTCGGGCTGGCGATGCCCATGTGCTTGTGGCCTTCATTAAGGGACAGACGGTAGAGGACGAGAGTCTGGCCTTCCCCTCTCTGTGTCTTGAGGTAGGAGTGGGAATTAAGGAGCGGACTGAAGGACTTTGAAGTAGAAAAGTTTATTGTCCAGCCGCTGTCAGTCAGTGGTGGCATTGTCGGCTTCTAGTCACGGCATAAGGAAGAGAACGCTGGGGAGTGTAGTGGATTTGTCTATAAGCAAGGGCAGTTGCTGCTATGTCAGCCAGCGACTTGCGCAGGTACGCATAGACAGAGTAAAAAGGATTCTGTGGGGACTCATGAAGTGACAACCCTCGGGTTGATTTGCTTCACAGAGCCTGGGCGTTACTATGTGCCGCTGTAGGTGGGGGAAAGAAATTTGTGTGGCGGTCCTTGTCAGGAACAAGCCTGTATCAAGGCACTCCGCTGGACCTTGCTAGCCAGCACAAACCCTGCCTAGATCATAATCCGGGGTTTATGCACTGCACAGGTGCTGTAGGGGCGGTTTCTTTAATGACCAATACTTGCCCAGACCACTGAGTGTCTCTCGCGAGGGAGGATTCCCTCAGGACCTAGGGGTACTGCTTGTTGGGGTCTACAAGGTGTGGGGGGGGTAAGGGGTAGCCGGAGGCTGCTTGGGAAGTGCTAATACAACGTGAAAGTGTTATTTATTTATCAAATGTTAATGATCTCACCCCCAATTGCTCCTCATGAAGTGAAAGAGTTATTGGTTGCTCACATTTGAATGATCGAACCACCAATTGCTCCTTATGAGGTGAAAGAGTTATTAATTGATCAAATGTGAATGATCTCGCTCACAGATGCTCCCCACGAGGTGAAAGAGTTATTTATCAAATGTGAAACATCTCGCCCCCAATTGCTACTCATGAGGTGAATGTTATTTATTTATCAAATGTGAATGATCTCACCACCAATTGCTCCGCATGAGGTGAAAGAGTGGTTTATTGATTAAATGTGAAAGATCTTGCTCACAAATGCTCTTCATAAGGTGAAAAGGTTATTTATTTATCGAATGTGAATGATCTTGCCACCAATTGCTCCTCATGAGGTGAAAGAGTTATGTATTTATCAAATGTGAATGGTCCCGCTCATAAGAGCTCCCCATCCATGTGAAACAGTTGCTTACTTACCAAAGGTGACAGATGTGGTGTGGAAGGTGCTCTCACTAATGGGAAAACAGTTAAATTATCAAATGTGAATGACCTAGCTCACAAGTGCTCCCACTGACATATTCATATGCCATAGCATTTCGGTGCTGGACTGCCCATGTGGGCGGGACAATGACTGATATGCAAATGGATATTTCCCGCCTGTAAAAGGTACAGTGAGCAAAAAGCGTGTGCTGCAAACTCTCATCTCAGAGCAGGTGATCATGCCATGTGCTTTCTGAAGAGGAGCACCATCTACCTTTTTTGGGACACTAGAAGTAGTACGCAGATGATTTTACTGGCCACGCTTAGGCCCTGAAGTAGAGGAGTATTACCACACCTGTGCACGATGAATCGCCCGAAAAACACAAAGCCACCCAGATGCTCCACTAAAACATTTACAGAGATATGGACCAATGGACTTAATTTGTGTGGACTTCCTAAGCCTTAAACTTGATGACAGCCCGATACAGAACATTTTGGTGGTGACTGACCATTTTACCAGATATGCCCAAGTCTAACCCACAAGGGATCAGAAAGCGACAACCATGGCAAATGTACTCTGGGACAAATTCTTTGTGCATTACGGCTAGCCTACTCGGCCACACTCCTTCCAAGGGCGAAACTTTGAATCCAAACTCATCAAAGAACCCATGCAGTTGATAGGGGTAAAGAAAACGAGGACATCCCCCTACCATCCACAAGGGTATGCTCAAGCTGAACGATTCAATCAGATACTGAGTGCCAAAGAGAAGCTAAAGTGGAGCCAACAAGTGTCCACGCTAGTCCATGCCTATAACTTCACCAGGAATGATAGAACTGATAGCATCTGACACCACGGGGTGCAGAAGCCTGGTTGCCAGAACCGGCACCTCTCTACCTCAGGCTGAATCAAACCCTAAATAATTCAACAAATTCAACAATTTTCCTCAGTCAAACTCTTCTCACCGGCACTTACTTAACTGGTGCATCTCTGGACCGAGTTTCTGCTTGTTTGCTGCCTCCCTTCCTACTCTGAGGCTCTGGTCACCACTCAGGCCTCTTCCTGCCTTTCTTCAGAGCGGGTCTGCCGGGCCTCCGCTGGATCTGCTTGCCAGAATCTGTGCCTTCTCTGCGTTGGCCCCCCTCTGGCTCTGGGGTAACTCAGCCACTCCTGTTCCTGCTTCTCCCTGTGCGCAGCGGGGAGCTGATGACTTTGTCCTCGACTTCTATACGGCTGCTGCTCTCTCATACCGGCGTTGGACGGCCCTATTCTGCCTTTCCTTGGGTGCTGTGGACCACGGACGCCCCTGTCCTGGCTTCTCCTCCGCGTCTCCAGCCTCCGTTTCAAGTGCTGCAAATTCAAGTTTCAGGGCTGCAGCTTTCAAGCTTCTGCGGTTTCTTCTGTGCTGGGGGCCGCAGACGCTCCTGCCCTGGCCTCTCCTCTGCTGCTGGTACTGCGGTGAGTCGGTGTCCGTGCATGTAGCCTCCATCTCTTGTGCAGCGGTGACCCTGTTGGATGTGCCTGGCTCACCGCCTCTCCTCTGCTACTGGTCACCACCGGCGCCTGGCAGACCCTCTTCGGCGTTGTTGTCATGGGCCTCTGCCGGCCATTTCTCTGCCCATCTGTACCGGCACCTCCAAGCTCCGGCCCCTCCTCGGCATTTGTCCCGGTCTGGTGTCCTGGGTCTCTGCTGGCTTGCTCTGCCCTTCTTTAATGACACCTCTGAGCCCCGGCCCCACGGCCATCTCTTCGCGGGCCTTTCCTGTTCTCATCCTGGGCAGATGAGCTGAACCTCTGCTGGCCACGGTCCACACTTCTCCATTGCATCTCATCTGCTCCGGCCCCTCCGAGGCTGTGGGGGTTTCACTGCCTCTCCTACTCCTGCCTCATTGCCTGGAGGAACCTTCTGTCGCCCCTGCCTCCTTGGCTGAAGCGGGCCCTGTCCCTGCCTCTCCTACTCTTGCCTCATAGCCAGGAGGAACCTACTGCTGTCCCTGCCTCTCCTTGATGAAAGCGGGCACTGTCACTGCCTCTGTCAGATGGGTGTACTGGGCCACCACCTGCCACTCTTGGCTGCCCTGCCTAACTTCTCACTTATCAGTGCGCAACCCTCTCTCACCTGGGTTCACCCGGAAACCACCACTGGGCATCTATTTAGTGGTCTGCCTGCAGTTGCCTCCTGCACTGGCTGCCTTAATCCTGTGGACACAATCCTGCAGACTACCTGTCACCTTCAGTGCCGCTGCCTCCTGCACTGGTTGGCATAATCTGGGACCTACCTGTTTACTGACCCCTGCCGCCTCTTGGCCCCTTCATATCTACTGACCATCCCCCCATTCTCTTGTCCCTGGACTGCCTGCTTCCACCATAACCACTGGATTTGCCACCATCTGGATTCTCTTTTCCCTTTGTCTGCCCGCTACCACTGTAACCCCTGGATCTCCAAACTGCCTGCTACCCCCTGGACCTTTCCTGCCTACCGGCCCACACCATATCTTGATCTCTCTCTGGACAGCCTGCTACCACCTTAACCCTTGGACCTGCACCACTTGACTCTTTCTTCCCTTGGGCTGCCTGCGTCCATTATAACCACTGGATTTGCCACCATCTGGATTCTTTCATCCCTTTGGCTGCCAGCTCCCACCGTAACCCCTGGATCTGCAAACTGCCTACTACCCCCTGGACCTTTCTTGCCTATTGGCCCCCACCATAACTTCATCTCTCTCCTCTGAGGGCTATCTGCTACCTCCGGAGCCATCTGTTCCTTCAGACCAACTGTTACTGCCAAAGTCCTACCTGATTACTAACCATCTGCCACCTCCTGAGCCCCTCCGGTCTGTCGTCCCATTGTCCCCACCAAGTTTCTATCTCTCGAAGTACTGCCTGCCTCAACCTGGACCCTGGACATTCCTTGTGGGCCTTCCTCTCGGCTGGACTCCCCCGACCATCTGGACCCCTTTACACTTATATTTCCTGATACCTTCTGAGTCCCTTCTTCCTACGACCCGCCTTTTCTCCTGGACCCTCCTAACCCACTCACTCAAGCTTCTCTGTCATGCACATCGCCAGTCCTCACTCTCCTTGTCCTCCTCACTCCTTTCCCTCTTCCCCCTCTCCTTCCCTCCCTCTCCTCCATATTCTCCTTTCCCTTCCCCTCATCATCATGTCCATTCCTTTTCTCAACCCCCTTCCCCATCCACACCATCCCCTTCCTTCCCTTTCCCTTCGTCCCAATCTTATCTACCTCCCCTATTTGCCAACCCTCCAGGCTTATCAACATTGCTCTCTGGAATGTTAGATCCATCTGCAATAAGACCTCAGCTGTCTTGGACATGTTCTTGCGACTTAACCTTCACTTCCTCTGTGTAACTGAAACCTGGATCCCACTTCACAACTCTACTGTTACTGCCTCTCTCACTACATTCTCCTCCTCCTTCTCTCACGTCCCTCGTTCCTCTAGTTGTGGTGGAGGCATTGGACTCCTCTTCCACCCTAAATACCTTTCTTCTACCTCCTCTGTACCTCTCCCAACCTTCCCTTCCTTTGAATACCTCTATAAATCCTTCTCTTCCCCTCATCCTATCTCTTTTCTAATTATATATATAGACCTCCTGGCCCCCTTTCCTCCTTTTATGAAGACCTTGACCACCTCCTCTCTATTATCTCCCCCTCTCCTTCTCCTCTCACCGTCCTTGGCGATTTCAATTCATCCTTCCCCACTTTTCTCCATCCTTGACTCCTATCTCCTCTCCCTTCTCATTCATCTGGCTCCACTCTTGTTCTTATCTTCAATTCTACCTACTCCTCCTTCTCCGTCTCTACTCTACCCAACAATCTCTCTGACCATGTCTTACTCTCTTTCTCCTTTACTCCTCCTCTCCCTCAACCCTCTCCTTCGCCCTCCTCCTCATCCTTCTTTCGAAGAGATCTCTGTAAATTTAGCCCTTCTCTTTTTCACGATACTTGCTCCTCCTCTCTTCCCCCTCTCTCCGACTTCTCTTCTCTCTCGGCTAATGAAGCCCTATCCTCTCTGTCTGAATAAATCTCTTCCAGTCTCGATCAACTCTATCCTCTCTCATCCTTCCGCCCTACTCGTAAGCCTTCTCAACCTTGGCTTTCCTCCCACCTCTTGTCCATGCGTCGTCTCCTACGCTGCCTCGAGCGTCGCTGGCTCAAATTCCCCTCTCTATCTCACCAGACATCCTACTTCTCTTACCACTCTGTATATGACTCCAGCCTCAGCTCGGCTAAGCTCCTACTATTCTAACCTTCTACACTCCCAAGCCTCTCATCCTCGTTGTATCTTTCAAACCCTCTCTCGCCTCCTCTCACCACCTACTCATGACACCTCAACCTCATCTCCCTTATCCCCTTCTGATTTCTCTGACTTCTTCTCCTCCAAGATTCTCTCTCTTTGCCAAAACATCACTTCCTCCTCTTTCTGCTATGATCCCCCCTTTTTCCGCAGTCCCCCCCTACCTGTATGACTGACTTCTCTCCTGTCACTTCGTCTGGAGTTTCCCTTCTCCTGTCCAAACCTCATCCCACTGCTGCCCCTTCTGATCCACTCCCTGCCCTCCTTTTTCCTAAGATCTACCCTCTCCTCATACCTTACTTAACCTCCTTCTTCAATATCTGTATCTCTTCTGCTACTTTCCACTCCGTCTTCAAGCATGCTACTATCATCCCTATTCTGAAGAAACCTTCCGCTAATCCCCATCTTGTATCCAACTTCCGTCCAATCTCTCTTCTTCCATTCCTCTCTAAATTACTTGAACGCATAGTCTACTCTCAGCTCTCTACGTTTGTTATTAACTTTTCTCTCCTTCCCCCCTTTCAATCTGGCTTTCGCCCTAAACACTCCTCTGAGACTGCCCTCATCACTCAGGTTCTCAACTCCCTCCTCACTGCTCGCTACTCCAAGCAATCCTCTGTCCTCATCCTCCTTGATCTCTCGGCAGCCTTTGACACTGTTGATTACCCCTTAATGCTCAACACTCTTTCCTCTTTAGGTTTCAAAGGCTCTGTCCTCAACTGGCTCTCTTCTTACCTCTCCCACCGCTCTTTTACCGTCTCCTGGGGTGATTGTACCTCTTGTGTACCCCAAGGCTCTGTCCTTGGCCCTGTTCTTTTCTCTCCTTACACCTCCCTTCTCGCCCCTATCATCTCTTCCTTTGGTATTTCTCACCACTTCCACGCCGATGACACCCAGCTTTTCCTCTCATTTTCTTCCTTCACTCCTCACCTCCATCTTAAACTCTCTTCTTGTCTTACTGCCATTAAAAACTGGATGTCACTTTCTCTCTCTCAATACAGACAAGACTGAAGTCTTATTCTTTCCCTACAACACTTTCCTCCTCCTTCTCCCCCTCCTTCTATTCACTTTCCTCCCGCTAATCTTCCTCTCTATGCCCATGCTCGTAATCTAGGCATTTTCAATATTCTCAAAGTACGCTCCTCTCTCACCTTCCACGCCACAAAACTTTTAATCTCCTCCCTTTTCTTCTGTCTTCTTTTCTACTGTTCTTCTCTCCTCTTCGGACTCCCCGCTTCTCATCTTGCCCCCCTCAAATCCCTTTACCACTCAGCCATTTGTATTCTTTGTCTTCTCTCTCCTCACGACTCCATCTCCTTCACGCTGTCACATCTTGGCTGGCTTTTCTTTCATTCCCAACTCAAATTCCACTTCCTCTGTCTTGTCTTTAAATCTCTTCATGATCTTGCTCCCCCATATCTCTCCTCTCTCATCTCATTCTACACTCCCTCCTGTTCCCTCCGATATGCAGATCTCTTCCTTCTCGTTGTTCCCCTGTCCCCATGTGCCTTCTCTTGTTTTCGCTCCTTTCAGCTCCTTGCCCCCCTCCACTGGAACTCCCTTCCTCTATATATCCGTTCCATCCCTACCTATTCCTTCTTTTGTGTTTCCTTATCCTTAAAATGTCTTCTTCTCCACTCCCCTCCCTGATACTCTCATTCCCTCCTCCACCATCCCTCTCCCCCCTTTTTTTATCCTCTTCTTACCTCTCTCCCCTGTTTCGTTTCCTCTTAAGTCCCTTCTCCTCCTCTCTCACCTTCAGCTTATTCTACTTCCTGTTCCCCACTTCCTTTCCCTCTCCACCCCCTCTTCCCTCATTTATCTTCACTGGCAAATTGTTCTAATTGCTGTATTACTGTTTTGACACATATTTTGTAATTGCTTCTACTTTTATTGTATTCTTGTTGTTATAATGTAAAGCGCTTTGGCGTAAAGTGCTATATAAACACAATAAACACATAAAAACCTAAACACACTGGGCTCACCCCGTATCAGCTGATGTTTGGAAGGGATGTCAGGTTACCCATAGACTTGAGTTTTCGGACCTCCTCTGATGGGAGCGGCGGCAAAAATTACTGTGAGTATGTGAGAGACCTTCAGGATCAATTGTCACAAGCTTTCTAGTTAGCGCAAGCCGCTGCCGAATCAAATGCCCAGCAAAACAAAAGAAGGTATGATAATAGGACACGTTCCACAACCTGCAACCAGGCAATAGGGTGCTTATCAGGAGCTTAGGGAAGAGAGGGTGAAACAAGCTGGGTGACCAATTGGAATCACAGCCATATCTGATCGAGAGACCATTCAACGGGTTGACTTTGTTCAGACTGAGAAAAGAAGGCAGCCCGAGGGATGTGAAGACCCTCCACTGAAATCACCTCCTACCCATAGGGTATGGTGTGGAGATGGATCCGACTGCTGGTGAAGCCCCTCTTTACCCCAGTAAGAGGATCACCCAAGCTCTTTCACAGGCCACTATCCACTGGGAATTCTTACACCCATCCAGACCAGATACTGTACTGTCTGTGGCCTCCAATGCTAGAGAAAATAAGAATGTGGAGGATAAAGGGCCTAACATCTCAGAGGTAGACAAAAAACCCTCTGATACTCAGTCCAGGCTAAAAGAAGAGGAGGAAGATGAACATTCTGAAGGCTCAGAGATGGCCTATTGGGTTGCACCGAGGTTACAACTTCAAATCCCTCCAGACAGGCTGAGAACTGGAGAGAGATATCCACTGGTAGAGACATGGACGTCTTGCCCATACCATCAGAGGAGCGAATACCAAAGCCCGGCCCTATTCCTGAGAAGGGCCACCTGAGTCAATAGACCTTCCGGAGACTGCATCTGAAGATCATTCAGAGAGATTTAGCAAGCTTTGGCATTCTATACAAGAGGTCAGACCAGTCAGAATGCTGAGCTACGATGCTCCGGGGGACCAGTCTGAAGCCATCAGAAGGGGATTTCATGTGCCAGCTACTACTTGTACAGTGTTTTCTTTTAAACCAATGTGTTATGTTCAACAATGGTGGACTGTACCGTTGTTATGGAATGGGAAATGTCAAATGCCATTGTATGTACCTAGGGAGAAGGTAAACCCTTAGGGACAAGGGTTTTGAAGGACCGGGGAGTGAGTGTAAACCCCCACATTCTAGCATGGGTGTTTCATGGTTATGTAAGTGTATAAACCCACGTTCCAGCTTGGGTGTTTCATTGGTATGTATGGATGGGGCGCGTACGTGCATGATTTCATTCCTGTTTTAATGTCTGTGGGCATTTATACGTCCTGAGATCCTGGGGGACTTGGTATGGCCTGCCCGCAGGGGGAATGGTAGCGTGAATAAGGTGATTGCAGAAAAAATCCTGTCACCGTCTCACCGCGTTCTGGGGGACAGGTGGACAGGACCATAGATATTATATAGCCATGGTAAGCAGCAGTGAATGGTCATTGTCGTAGTCGTCTTCGGGAACAACATAGGGCAACCAGGCCCTCCGGTGTGAAGAGTTCCACTGTGGGCCGTACCGGGACGGCTTGAGCTTTCCCCTCTCAGGGTTGAGGAAGCGAGCAGTGGTGCAAGGAAGGCAGCCCAACGTGGGCTGGTGGTGCCCGTGTGTTTGTGCCTGAGTCTGCCCTTCCACTCTCTGTGACTGGAGGTAGGAGTGGGAAAGTTTAAGGAGCGGGCAGAAGAGTGCGGGACTTTGAAGTAGAAAAGTATATTATTCGGCCGCTGTCAGTCAATGGTAGCACTGTCAGTTTCTAGTCACCACATGAGGAAGAGAACCCTGGGGAGTGTAGTGAATTATGTATTAGCAAGGTTTGTTGCTGCTATGTCAGCCAGCAACTTGAGCAAGTACACAGATACAGAGTAAAAAGGATTCTGTGGGGACTCACGAAGTGACCACCCTCAGGTTGATCAGCTTCGGAGAGCCTGTGGCACCTCAGTAGGTGTTACTACGTGCCACTGTAGGTGGGGAAAAGAAATTAGCGTGGCGGTCCTTGTCAAGAAGAAGCCTGTATCAAGGCACTCTGCCGGACCTTGCTACCGAGCGCAAACCATGCTTAGATCAAGCCCGAGGTTACGCTCTGCACGGGTGCTGTAGGGGTGGTTTCTGTAATGGCCAACACTTGCCCGGACCACCAAGTGTCTCCCGTGAAGGAGCTTTTCCCTCAGGACCTAGGGGTACTGCGTGTTGGTCCACGGTGTGTGAGGCACAAGGGGTAGCCGGCAGCTGCCTGGGAAGTGCTAATACAATGTGAAAGTGGTATTTATTTATCAAATGTGAATGATCTCACCCGCAATTGCTCCTCATTAGGTGAAAGAGTTATTTATCAAATGTGAATGATCTCGTTCACAGATGTTTCTCACACAATGAAAGAGATATTTGTCAAATGTGAATGATCTTGCCCCCAATTGCTCCTCGTGAGGTGAAAGAGCTATTTATTGATCAAATGTGAATGATCTCACCACCAATTGCTACTCATGAGGTGAAAGAGTTATTTATTGATCAAATGTGAAAGATCTCGCTCACATATGCTCCTCACGAGGTGAATGTTATTTATTTATCAAATGTGAATGATTTTGCCACCAATTGCTCCTCATGAGGTGAAAGAGTTATTTATTCATCAAATGTGAATGGTCTCACCCCCAATTGCTCCTCATGAGGTGAAACAGTTATGTATTTATCAAATGTGAATGGTCTCGCTCACAAGAGCTCCCCATCCATGTGAAACAGTTGCTTACTTACCAAAGGTGAGAGATGTGGTGCAAAGGTGCTCCCACTAATCAAATTTATTTATCAAATGTGAATGATCACACCGCCAATTGCTCCTCATGAGGTGAAAGAGTTATGTATTTATCACATGTGAATGACCGAGCACACAAGTGCTTCCACTGACCTATTAATGTGTTGGCTTATCAACTGTGAATGGTTTTGTCCCCCCCGCATGGAATCCCACTGGGGTTAAATAGTATTATAACTGTTGGAGGAAATGCAAGAAGGACTTCTAAATGTTAAGGCAGACACTGAACTAGGGGACATTTTAAATTACATATTACTCAAGCATACTAAGGAGCTGTTCTGTTTCTTAAACTGTTATATAAATAAGGAGTTTTACTCTTACTAAATCACAAGAGGCTGTGATTGTTATTTAACCCGGTTTAACCAAAGGACCGCTAACCACTAGGGTTGGGTCGAAGAGGAGAGAAAAAAAGAAAGGCCTAAACCCCCTCACCCCCCATTGGGTTCCCATTCACGCATGTGTGCGGTAAGGTATAGTATCCCTGGTTGAGGTCTCCCACAGGTTGCTGCTCTTTCCCCACTATAGGGAGAAACACCTTACATATACCATACATAAGGTGGTCTTCTAGCAAATGGCATTCCCTTTGCCGTTGCAATGGGCTTAGCTGACATGACATATAGTGAAGGTGACCCAGTGTCTGTGATGGCCATGTAATTCCTTCCTTGAACATGGGTCCACGTATCCATTGTCTGATAGAATTTATTACTCCCAGTGTGGATCTGTTTTAGGTGCAGGGCAGAACATCTATTGCCATCATTACACCACAGTTAATTTTGAATTCACGGAGCATTTTGTGTCTTTGTGATATTTTATAACATACTCGTGTCACTCAACTGATCACACAACTGCAATCTTAGCCCAATGTCTGCAGCTAACTGTCCCAGATGGATCTTCATGAATCATTGTCAGAAGTGGTGTGTATAGGGGGCGCTGTTGAGCAGCCAAGGAAAATGGCCGCTTAGCCTGTGAGCTCTGTTGTTGCCCACCAGAATCCTTCCAACATCGGAGTTAATCCTGACTGCCTGCTACAGCCACTACCACGTTCTTGTTGCTGGCATCACCCGCTACGCGTACCTGCAATTTGGGGCTGAATCGGTGCCTGGGGCACGCACATCTGACATCTGCGTGCGGCCTCCCCGCGGGGCCTCGTCGCGGCCTACCGCGATCGCTGGCGGCTGCGAGCTACTGCGGCACCTGATCCTGCCACGTCGCTTTCTGTGGCCACCTGTGGTGCTCCCTCGCTGTGGGGACTGGCTTCCTCCTTGGTGCCCGGGGGGACTGTACCATGAGGCTTTTTGATGTCTAGATCGCTAACTTGCAGCGGGCGCCCCGGCACTGCTGGCTCCTGCCTGCCGTGTGGCTACTGAGGGGCCGTGTGCCCGGGTCGTCCGGCGGGCGGACAGTCGTTCCCTGCAGCGCGAGGGGGGTGCCTGCGACACCATCCGAGAGGCACCTGAGCAGAGACTCCTACCACCTTCCCTTGTCCACGAGGATCACGCCGCTGGACTGCTGCCGACCGCGGACCTGCGCCCATTGGCCTCCAGAGGACATGCAGGGCTAGCCACCCTAAAGGCTGTAAGGTGGGTGCTGGGGCTGCGCTGTGCCCCTCCTGATGCGGGCCCCCACTCACCCCAGCTACTAGTATCACGTCCTTTGTGCCCTCATCGCCCACGGGAGCTCGGCTTCCGGCTGACTTTCTTGCCCGTGGAACGTGGCTCCTGCGTCTTACCTTGCCACCTTGCCACCCGCGGCCTACCTGGAGGTGGTGGTCGAGCGCCCACCTCCTCGCCCCCGCCACATCTTGCTCCACAAATCATTGTTACGGGGGCCCCACAGCGAACTGACACACCTCGGGGTGCCACTGTAAGGGGAGGTGCCCCACTCACCATATTGTGCGACTGATTGCGGGGTCACTCCCTTGGTTGTGTATGGTCCCCGGGTCGACCGGCCGTCGGCTCGGTGCCCTGATCTGAGCCTACCCTAGAGAGTCAATACTTACACAGAATACGCTGGGGTCCCTCAGTTCCTTCTATCAGCTAGGCCTGCGCTCCCCATGAAACCCGCGCTGTTCTGGACCCACGTATACCCCCGCGATGCCTCAGCCGCCATCCACCTCCAACTCTGCCAGGTTGAGCGGGACTCCCCACCACAACAATGTCCAACAGGGCGCGTGGCGCTAACAAGATGGGCGCTATGGACAAGTTTGCCAAGGCGGCGCCTCGGGCGGACCTGGTGTCCTCCTCGGCGGCACAGGAGGATAGCGAGATACTGCTGGACCCACCTCAACCGGGCCTAACTACCTTGATGGAGTCCATGGCAAAAAACTTTGCATCTTTCCATGAAAAGCTGGACGACAACAATGCTAATGTAGCCTCCTTACGAGCTCAAATCGACCAGCATGGGACCAGGCTCACTGAGACGGAGCAAAGGATAGGGTCCAACGAGGATCACATTCATACTCTTCAAAACAAAGTTACAGAGCTCGTCCGCGACATGAAGCAGGTCAAAGCCAAGAATGATGACCTCGAATCGAGATCACGGCGAAATAACATTCGCATAGTGGGGGTTCCTGAATCTGCACTGAAGGGACGCATGGAACTCACGGTCGAGCAGCTCCTCAAAGATCTTCTTGGCAACCCAGAGCTCTCACCATTCTTTACAGTTGAAAGAGCACATTGATCTCTGGCACCCCGGCCGAAACCAGGTGATTTCCCCAGGCCAATCATTGCGAAATTACTGAGCAACAAAGACAGGGATCACATACTCCGTTTGGCCAGAGAGAGAGGGGAGCTGCGGCTCGAGTCGCAAATCATCAGGATCTTCCCTGACTTCTCTGTGGGAGTCCAGATGGAGAGACGCCGATTTAGCGGGGTGAAGAAGATGCTGAGAGATAGAAAAATTGAGTACTCTATGCTTTTCCCTGCCCGACTGAAATTCATTCATCACAATAAAAGATATTTCTTTACGGTCCCTGGTGAGGCTGTTAAGTTCATCGAAGCACAGATCCCTCTGTTGAATCCTCCAGAGGAACCAATGGACGACGATTGATGCTGAAACCTCCAGGTTCCTCTGCTGGCCACTGGTGGACGGGGCGACCAGGAGACAGACCACCTGGCATACGGATGCCCGCCCCCTGGACATCCCATTTGTTGGTCTGCCTTGGTCCTCTGGCGCCTTATCTAGTACCTTATCACCTGCGGGAATTGTCTCCCTATATCCCATGTATCTGTTGCCACATCCCGGGCATGCACTCCGGAAACTATGCCGCACTGTAATGCACTGACCTGTGGCAGTTCCAATTTTGTCCTCGCTATCCTGAGAACTATGGTTATCCTTTTCTTGTAACCTCTACTTTACTACTCGAACAATGCTGAAAAAATGTAAATGATGTCTTATCATGCAAAGCTTTAACATTGGTGGTCTAGACGGCAGCAGCAGCCCCCACTGCAGCTGCAATGCCGGTTACGGCGGTGGGTTTGTGTTCAAGCCCCGGTTGGGCTACTTTTCAGGGGCTGCCGAGTTGGGGATGGCACGCAGTTTGTTTTAAGGGTGGTTGTCAATGCACTGGTGGTCATTACTGGGCGGTGAGGGTGGGGGGAGGGACAGTTGGGGTTTGTTTTACACAAAATGGCAGGATGGTCCTGACTGGTACTAAAAGGTGGCAGATCTGTCTCAACACAGCGCTCCTGGTGATACTCGAAGTGAGATTCCACATCTGGGATGTTCCTTAACTCTTTAGTATGGCTATTAGAGTGTTGACGTGGAATTTACGGGGGCTGACCAATTTTACCAAATCTCATAGGATAACGGCGTATGCACAGAGGCATGGGGTCAAAGTTCTCCTATTGCAGGAGACACACGCTAAGAAACTCTTGTCATCAAACCTTGCACAGACCTGGGGCCCCAACAGATACTATACTCAGTACCCCACTCAGTCCAGGGGAGTCCTCACCCTCATCCACAAATCGGTAGGGTTCACACTTCACACATCCCACATCGATCCAGAAGGCAGACATGTGATTCTACATTGTACCCTAGCTAACGAAGAATGCCTGCTTGTGAATTTGTACGCTCCCAACATTGATTCCCCCGAATGTATAGATACAGTATCTGCCATTCTCATCAAATATGTAGATGTCCCCATTATATGGGGAGGAGACATGAACCGTATATTCGATACGGCCCTGGACAGAACAACCACTGCCCGCAGACCCATATCCCGAGCGGCCAAACGGCTTCTAACCCACATGGGCTCTTTGAATTTACATGATGCTTGGAGAACACTTCACCCCCAGGAGAGAGACTACACCTTTTACTCCACGCTACACGATAGCTCCTCAAGAATAGATCTACTCCTCCTGACGGGCGACCGAATGGGTAGGGTTTCGGATGTTAAGATCCTCGTGCGCACACTCTCCGACCACTCCCCCGTGCTGCTACAGATCCAACTTGGTAATGCCTCTGGGGCCCACCCCGCCTGGCGTTTCAAATCTGACGCCCTATCAGACATCGTCTTTAGAGCTGAGATACTAGCGGACATAAACTTGTTCTTCGAAAACAACAATGCTTCCGACACACCGGAGGGGACCCGCTGGGAGGCATTCAAAGTTTACATCAGAGGAATGTGCCTATCTAGGGAAGCGGCGGTCCTCAAAGCCATAAGGCAGGCTTTAAATCACTCCAAAACCAAGCTTAAAACCCTAGAACAAGAGTACGCTTCCAATCCAGCACATGCTACCCTAGCGAAGGTTAGGTCAGAACTGGAACAATTTGAAGCACATGCCCTAAGTGAAGTCAGATACTATGCCCGCCCTGCGGCTGTCCGCAGGTATGGCGAGGGGGATAGGCCGGGCAGGACCTTGGCTAAACTGGTTCGGTCTGAGGGAGGTAGGACCCAGATAGATAGCATTATTGATGAGAAGGGGACGAGACACTGGTCGGACCAGGCCATTCTCGACACTTTCGCCAGCTTTTACGCCAACCTATACGGTCCCCAGCCTGAGCACACAGCCCGAGACCTTGACGACCTACTAGAGTCCATCCCTATGACCTTGATCTCTCAAAGCACCAAAGAACTTCTTGATGCCCCATTTTCCCTGGACGAGATAGTCCAGGTGATCTCGGACCTCCCTAAGGGCAAGGCCCCAGGCCCCGATGGGCTCACATCCGAGTTCTATCAAGAGCATATTGCCATATTAGCGCCCGTACTACATGGGGTCTGGACTGAATCACTCTGTTCACATACTCTCCCCCCCCTTTAAGAGAAGCATTAATCACCGTCCTCCCTAAACCAGGGAAACCTCCAGATGAATGTGGTTCCTATAGGCCCCTGTCCCTCATCAATACTGACATGAAGATCTTTGCTAAGGTAATTTCCAATAGGTTCCTTCCATTCATGCCCCACTTGGTCCATGCCGACCAAAGCGGATTCGTCCCTGGTCACTCTACGGCACTTAACATCCGGCGTCTATTTAATGTGTTGTCTAGAGTCGATCCGAATGCGGACAAAGTGGCAGTTACATTAGACGCTCAAAAGGCGTTCGACATGGTTTCATGGCAATATTTATGGGCTGTCTTGGAAAAAATGGGAATAGGGCCAAATATGATCTCCTATATAAAGCTTTTGTACACGGGACCATCAGCAAGGGTGCTGGTCAACTCCGTCCCCTCACCCCCCTTCGAATTACACAGGGGTACCCGACAGGGCTGCCCATTCTCCCCCATCCTCTTTGCGCTTGCAATTGAACCCATGGCCGATTATGTCAGGGATCGACATACTCGTAAGGGTGTTTGTTTGCAGGATACACCCGAAATCATCTCATTGTACGCAGATGACGTACTCCTCTACGTCAGACAACCTTCCGCATACTTGGACCCCATCATTTGAGACATAACAAAAATAGGCACATACTCGGGCTTCACCATAAACTACTCTAAATCCGAAATCTTCCCTCTCACTAAAACAACCCAGCAACCGTCCTGTGAATTCCCCCTACGCTGGTCCCCGGGCGGAATCAAGTACCTCGAGGTGCAGGTGTCACTGGCTAAAGTTTCCTTGCTGGCAGACAATTACAAAGCAACGGCACAGCTCATCGAATCCAAGTTGCTCAGGTGGTGCAATCTCCCTCTATCCCTTGCGGGCAGACTCTCCCTAATAAAAATGATCGCGGTCCCCAAGCTTCTCTATATATTTGCGAATGTGCCAGTGTGGCCAGGCAAGCAGTATTTCAAGAGGCTGCACACAGCCTTTTTCTCAATTTCTCTGGCACTCCGGGGCGGTCCGCAAGAAGTGGCAACATATGACCCTGCCTTATGAAAAAGGGGGCTTTAATGCCCCTGATCTAACCTTATATTGGAACACTGCACAGGCCCAACATGCTACCCATTGGTACACACACCCAAATCCGCCCCCACATGTTAAATTGGAGAAAATGGCGGGGGACGCAACCCACATCATGACCTTACTACTACACAATAGATTCCGTGCGGATGCCCCATTAGACCCGGTGGCTACCACGATCAGGGCATGGAATAATATCCTTCCCCCCACTCAAGAGCAGCGTCCATATTATAAGTGGCTCCCCTTATGGCAATTTCCCGGCCTCACCCCTACACACGATCCACATCTCTCTCAGTGTTGGGAAAGCCTGGGATATCGGGCCCTAACGGACCTTTATCCTGATGGTTCATTTATTACTCCCCGAACATTGCGCCCCAGCCACCCCAGCTCTGCGCTTGACTTGCTGCAATACTACAGGCTGAGAGCAGCGGTACGGGCAATGTGGCCCTCCTTCCCAGAGGAACCCCCAGACTCACCTGAACTCCAATACATAGCAAACTCCACAGGCTGTAGGGGCATAATATCCTCCCTGTACAAAATACAGATGGGCAAACTAGAGAATATGTCCCCGGAACCACGGGAAGCATGGGCCAGGGAGCTCGAAACGGAGATCACTGACGAAATGTGGGGCAAAATGTGTGCACACACGCGCAAGGTCTCACTTAGCCCCAGGTTCCGCTGCATACAATACAAACTTCTCAATAGGCTTTACTACATGCCGTACAGAGTTGCGAAATTCACACTCACCTCGGCACATACATGCCCGAAATGCAAATCGAACGAGGCAGATCATGTTCATATGTTTTGGTCCTGTGCTGCTCTGAACACGTTTTGGGTGCAGGTGACGGAGGCGCTCTCGGAGATAATTGGCTCCCCAGTGGAGATGGACCCATTAGCCTTGCTGTTTGATATCTGGACTGGAGAAAATGTAAGGAAAATTTCAAAATTCTGGAATGTAAGTGCTATTGTGGCCAAAAGATATATATTGCAATGCTGGAAGCGCCACACACCCCCACCCTCAGCATGTGGTGTAGGGCCCTCACGTGGGTACAAACGTGCGAGGAGGAGTACATCGGTTCCTTGTCCATGCCTTCCCGTCCTAGAAATGTGTGGTCGGAATTTTGCAGTTATCTGAATAACAAAGACGAGGTCGAGCGGACCTCCGCCCCCTCACCAGCCCAACCAGGCTCATCCTGATGTACGTCCCATACGTGCTATTCCACAATGTCCACCCCCTCTAAGATGTGCTGTTGTTAATAGCTGGGATGCAATGTGTATACGTGCTGCGATGTTGTTTGCTTGTTTACATGCTATCTGTGCTGTACCTGTCTTAACCTCCTGCCAATAAACAAAAGTTTAAAAAAAAAAAAAGAAGTGGTGTGTATAACCACAGCTACTGTATTGCGTCTAGGGAATACTGCACTCAAAGTTATTTTTTTGCAGTGTGTCAAAAACTATTTACTGTTACTTGCATTTAACTGTGACTTATACATCAGACTGGGGCTGATTCATGGAATTTGTGTGCTGAAAAATGGGGATTTGTGCGCCATTCTGCCCGCAAATCCCCATTTGTTAAACAGGGATTTGCGGGCAGAATGGCGCACAAATCCCTGTTTTTCGGCGCACAAATTCCATGAATCAGCCCAACTGTGTTTCGTCATTACTACAAGGTCAACAGTACTTTCGCAGGGTGCTTTCTGGATGTAAATGTGTCTGATGACCCAGTGGTGCTCAAACCTTTCACAAAGTGCCCTTGGGAAATTCAAGCTTTTCGTGTACATTTGATCCTTCCTGTGGAATATGCAAGAGTCCAACCCCACCGTGGGTCTTAAGGGTGGGTTGAATGCCTGCCCTCCAATTGGAAGTCACAAGACTGAAGAGGGGAGTTTGAGAAGCCAATCATAGGCTCATAGAAATTCGAAAGTAGGTGTGGAGCCTTTGAAAGTCCTAGCTTGCTTACTGTTTCATTTGTTGGTTTTGTTTGGCTGTCAAGGGGACAGTACATAATTACAAATGGCAGGTTTTGAAGGAGGTTGTTAGTGGTGTTTCTGATGATCCATGTTCTATTGTCTGTGTTTTCTTTAAGCTCCCTCTGTTATCATCGCTTGTTCCTCTTTCTCTATTAAAAAAATATAAAAGAACAAACATGTTACTCTTGTTCTTTGCCCCTCTAATATTTCCCATCACGTTCCTTTGCTGTCTAGTTAGAAAAACATGTGTCTGGGAAACTGAGAAATCTTACAGTAATTAGCTCAGTCACTTTCCCTACTGTTTATGTGTTTCAAGAGTCCTTTCCTTTCATGTAAATCTGGTGACCTTGCTTTGTTCTTGTCACTTGTTTTATGTTTTGCACACCTGAGGCACATTAGGCAAATTTTCTATTTCATCACTGAGATCTTAGGCAACATGATTTCTTATTTGAAAGCCATGCTGGAAGGAGAAGATGAGGAGTTGGATTACTCTTCCTCTTTGTTAGTGGTTGAGGCGTCAGCTTGATGTGGCAAAAGAATCTACGCTGAGCCTCATGTAGGTTGAGACAAATAATGAGGTGAGGGAGACAGTGATTGATGAGGGGGAGACAGTGATTTGAAAGGGAAGGACAGTGTTTGGGGATGGGACACAGTGTTTGGCGAGGGGACACAATCGTTGTGGAGGTGTAGTTGGAAAAGTAGGGGGGGAATAGAACATAAGGAGGAGCAGGATCTGGCTACCAATCAGAAAGGAGTGGCAGAGGCAGAATCACTTGAAGAGTACCTGAATAAGGTGGGTGAACACATTGACCATGGGGTTGGCAGGGTGCAGGAGGTACTGCAGGAGTAGCAGGGAGAGGTAGCCACAGAGGTGCAGGGTAATAGAGGACACATAGGATGGAGAAGAGGAGGTTGCTCCCAAGCAGAGTTCAGGAAGACCAGAACATGGCCACTTCAGAATTGCCTCTCCATGCACGTCTGGCCTATGCTTTCCTGGGTGAAGTCAGGCCAGAAGACAACCCCATACATTTCATCACCATCCATCTGGACATTAGAGTAGTTTAGATTGTTGGAGGGTGTGACTGTCAGGGGGAGGCAGGGAATGTAATATGCAATGTCTGCCAGAAAACAGTTCATTGGGTAACCCAAGAGAGACAGCCATGGGCACAACCTCAAACTGCATGCACTGTAGACTGTGGTGCAATGATGTGTTTAAGAAGCTCATGTTATGTGCCACAAATGCTGTTAATGAAGCATTGTAGTGCAATATTGACAGTGGCAGTAAGGGAATGTCAGATGACACTCCAGCTCATTATCGATCACACTTTAGCATGTCACCTCCTGTTCCCTTGATTCCTGGCTGGCTCAACCATCTTTGAGACTCAACCCTCCATTTCTTTTCAGCAGAGCATAACCCATTGTCCCCATCAACTACAGTGTCACTTTACCATCACTAGCAGCTCAGACTCCTGCTGGTTGCTGGTAGAACTAAGGGTGTGGTGCCATTTGGGAAGAACAGATGAGACACAGCAATGAGGAATGCAGCCACAGGCTATATGCATTTTCTGACCTCTGTCAACCAGTGTGAGCTGGATGATGAACGAATGGTGGATGCCATGGAGAAGCGCAAGCTCCTGCACCACCTTACCATAGTATATATGATTGGGAAATGGGGTAGTAAAAGGGGGGACATAGTGCATTCAGAAAATTGCATAAAAATTACCTGTGACACTACTGGTTGGTTGTGCCAAATAAATGGAGGCAGAACCTCCAGTGGGTGAGCACAGTTCTAGGACTTAGAGAGTGGCCAGAAGAATGGAGGTGAAAGTTCTAGTTTGTTAGTGTGGTACTAGTTCTTAGAAAATGGCTTCTCTGGTTGGTACAGCCAAATAGAATGGGACACGACCGGCACTGAATCCAATGTTGGTGTTCAACGGACTGAGGGAGTTAAGAATGTAACATTATATAGAAGATGTTGATGGCTCCACTGGTTGGAACAGCCAAATGTATTGATGCAGAACCTCCAGATTGTGAGTGCAGTACTAGGAACTGGAGCATTGCTCCACTGTTGGTAGAGCCAAATATATTGAGAATGAAGGACAAACTAAAGATGTGCTTTTGCAATGCACTCAAACAATAATGTCAGAGTCAAAGTCTCCTTTACCCTTTCCCACGCCACTCCACCTATGCAACATGACGGCAGCTGACCCACAAACAAATCTACATTGTCTGAGAAATATGTTGTGTGGTCTTAGAAACAATATGCCTGTTGTAGTGGTCTGCTAATGTTGGAGTTCTGGCACAACTGCAAAACAGTTGTCAGACCTAAGAACTACGTTTGATGACCTTAAATATTCTGCACTGGCAAGGAAAATCACCCAGCTGCCACCAAGTCTTCATTATGCGCCTAGCCCCAGTAAGAGGGAAGAAGATGCTCAAACAGCCTTCCCGGGAGGTACCATTCTAATACTAATGGGGCACCAAGGGTAGAAAACTAGGTCAGCCAATGTAAATGTCCTGTCAGTCACAAAGCCTTACTCACAGAAGAATGCTCCAATGAGGGTGACGATCAACATTCCTGCCAAGAGATTTCCAAAAGTATAGAGACAAGATGGCTCAAACATGTCTGACAGAACAAATTATGGAGGCTTCAGTTGAGGTCGCCACTTAGCAGGAAGACCAATATACCATGTCAGGACCTTTGCATAATAAGAGTTCTGATGCAGAAGCCAGGAGTATGGTAAAGAAAAGAGTCATTGTGAGACAAAGTAATCCATTGGATAAGACACAGTAAAGGATGTCCCTCAATAATCCACTATGACATTATAAACATAGAAAGGATGGCTAATAAAATAGATGAATTCTCATATATTATCAAATTTGCACTGGATTCTGCCCACCTGCTGGAGGACCTACTTAGCATTGAATGTGGAATATTCTTGAGATATGCCTTATGTCTTTGTGAAAGATCAGGTTGACCTTTGAGGTCCTTGCCTTGGGGACACATATATACCAGAAGATATTAGCCTCCAAAACATCATTAGTGGATGACCTAATTGTTCTAGACTGAGTAGAGAGCCCTTACTCCCATAATTGGTAAACAAAATCCCACTATACCCTGTCAAGACTTTCTAAATAAGAACCAGAAAATATTGTCTTGGGATATGGCTGACCTTAGTAAAAACCTAGGAGATCAAGAGTGGTGCTAGTTCATAGAATTTCACATTGTGATCTGTCTCCTAGAAACATAGGTGATTGAAGGAAGCTCTGCAGGATTTTGTAACGTTCCACCTTGCTGCCTCTAGAGGCCTAATTGGGAAGGCAAGTGGGAGGCTCTAATATGGGTGGAAGATAGCCATTGCCAAGAGGACATGAATCTAGACTCTGCATCACAGGATATACTGGATATGCAAATGGGCCTAAGTGATCAAACAGCTTTGGTTATTTGTGATGTTTATTTAAGACACAATATTTCTGCCAGTAGCAGCATGATGAATATCATTCTACTTTAGAGCAGAAAGTGCAAGCCAACAAGGTTGATCAGCTAATCGTGCTAGGAGATTTTAATTGTGCAATTGAACCATTACCTGTGTTGATGTATGTTCAAAAAGAAGACAATGAGGCATGGTAGATCCCAGACATTAGTGGTACACATTCTTATAAGTATCATACAAATGCCATGAATTCCACAAATTCTTTAATGAACTGGATCTATGCTGTTGCCATGGGAGGTCAGACAGCGATTTGCTGGCTGCACCTACATTCAGAATTGCAGAAAAGAAGCCTGTTTGATGTATTATGCTGACAGGCTGGAGCTAGTGGCTCATGGTCAACTTTAGGGTGATACATCAATGAGTGAGTGGCTGTGACACTAGTGTTCTTACACTGAATATGGATATTTTGCCAGGGTGGACTGTCAGGGAATTAGCAGTGCTCACTGTCAAATCATGTCTTATCCCAGAATCTGCCTGGCATGTACATTTTGAGGGCCTGTATAAGCCCACAAACAGTCCTAATTTAAAAATCTTGAACAAGACTAACATTTTAGACCATTTTATCTTGATGGTGAATGAAGTGATGTCAGAAATAATTGCCCAGAAGTCTTGTGAAGTGTCTAGCCTAGTCAGATCCTGGCCATATTTTTAAAAGCAAACCAAATATATAGGTTATTTTTTATCTAAGTTATTTAATAACAATGATGAGGGACATGGCTTCCCTGAAAGCTGGCATAGTGGTGACATAATTCTGATTTTCAAGAAAAGAGATTGATTGTACCCAGAAGCAAACATCTGATCTCCTTAATAGAGTTGTTTGCAAACATATATGGTAAAGTTTGCTTGGACTTAATGGATGGAGGAACAGCACTTTAGTAGATGCACATGCTGGTATTAGAAAATGTTTTTCTACAGTAGATAAAGTTTTAAGTTGTTTTTATTGATTCATATATGGTTGTTTTATGAGTGAAAACACTATATTTAATTTATTTAGACTTGAAGACAGTATTTGAAACTGTCCCAAGAGTACATCTGTGGAGAGAAATGACCAAGTTTTTGGGAATCCCTTCCCCTCTTATAGTTGCAGTAAGCACCTTTATCAGAATAATACGACTAGACTTAGATTTGGATTTGAGGGTTAGACCACTATTCGCTTCAGTGTAGAACAAGAGGTAACATTGTATTGTATAAAACCTCCATAACCCTACACACGCACAATCTGTAAACTGAGGTGCCATCTCTGGGAGGGAAGAAATTAGGTATATCATTATTTGCGGATAAAGCGATTTTAATCTCCATGCCCCGTCTGGGCTTCAGAAACAGTTGGATGTATTTAAACAGTGGTGTGAAATGGGGCTACAAATGAAGGCAAATAAAAACACATATGTGTGCTGTAGTATGAGGAAAAAAACTTCATAATTCTGCTTTTACTGTTTCCACCATTAAACTGGAAAAAAGTAGCATTCTTTCATTAACTGGGAGTCCGCATATCTGAAAATCAGAGCTGGCTTCTTCAAGTTGGAAATAGTGCTCTGGCGTTGACTCAGCAGAGGTACGGGGGGCAGACAATAATGAGATTCTCAAAAATAATTAAGGGCCATTTAATTGCTGCCTCCCTTGAGGTTTATTGTTGCCAAGCCTGGTTTGTTGCATTGTATGGACCTGAGGTTTGCAGCGTTGGCCGCTTGCAACTGCTTCAGATAGTAGAAAAGAAACTTTTCATATCTTTGCTTACCATCCCTTGAGTGCACCTAATGTAAGGATGAGGCTGGAAAGGGGTATTAGAGGAATCAAGGATGAGGCTATAATAAAACTTCTTTTATACAAACCTTTGGGCTCATCGCTCTTAACCTCCTTTACGGATGTTTGGCGACAAGGAACCATGGTGGTTGCTATAAACTTTTATTCAACACAAAACAAACCTATCTATCCCTAGTTCTAACAGGGTTGTCCCTGCCTAAACTAAGGCAACATGGGTGCTCTTCAGGAGGTCAGTGAAAGTCCAAATCAAAAGTTCTTGGTCAAAATCTCCTACACTATCCCTATCACTAGAATAGACAATAACTAAAGTTCAAGGTCTTTTCCACCCAAGAGAATGAGTCCCTTTGTCTGGATATAAAAGGCTCTCAAAACAAAGGTTTATGAAAATTCCAATGTTTCCAAAATCAAATACAGTTCTCCAAGATTCTCAGTGGGCTAGCAGAAGGACTCCCTTCGCCTAGCTGATTCCCCAGTGCCCTGTATGGTTTTCAACAAAACTTGAGGTTCTTTCAATGAGTTTTCAAAACATTCTATTTTCTTTAACTTGCCCCCACTGGGACGATGAAGATCCTCCCCGAGTCCTTCTCGACTCTCTAGCACCACACTCTAGTGTGACCTTCCAGGGAACTGTGCTACAAAGTGATTAATTACTTCTTTGCTTCTTTACGATTTTCAGTCTTGAATCTTCCTGGTCCCCTCACAGACTTCTATGTGTTCCAGTTACTTTCTCCCGGGGAACTCTTCACTGGTGTCAACAAAGGTTGCAGACTAACTGTCTCTGTTTTTTTTCTTCAATGCTATTTCTGCTGCCTGCTTTGCTTCATGACCATTTACTTCTTGCAGTTTCGCCACAGTTGACGGACCGCTTGGTCCACCCACAACAGGTCATGCCACCACCACAGTCTCTTGTACTGTCCACACATCAACCTACAGAGCTCCTCTGTAGGCTAAGGTAGGTGGCCTCAGCCCAGTTGTCCGACCGGAAGGTCCACCCACTACACGTCACACCGCCACCTTCTGCTCTCTCCACTTCTTCTGTGCTGGCTACCCACTGGCTGGTAAGATGTTTCTCGGGCATCCCCTGCTTCGTTTCTGCAACTACAGAGACCTGCCTTGCTGCAGTCTCTCAGAGCCCATGTTCACTCTCACAGGCTACTCAGCAGACTCCTCGCTTGCCGAGTTCTCTTCCTGAATTTGGACTACCTCTCAGCAAACCAGAACAACATGCACTGCAGCTGGGCGGGCCACACAATGGCGAAGAACTCCTTCTTCTGATCTCAGCTTCTGGTGGTAAAGAACACTGTCCATTTTTGCTGTTAAATGTAAATAGCGGGGACGAACCCAGCGTAACATCAGTCCAATTGACCACAGCTGCTTGAGCGTTCTTCCTGCTTGGCTGTAGCATTCTCAGGTTCTTCTTCATCTCAGTACTTCTCAAACCAAGGTTGTCAGATATATTACAATAGCACATGATTTCCGACTTAAGCCTTGGTACAGAAGATTTGGGCACTGATATCATCCAGACTCATGTCCTTATCCTGAGATGGGGAATTCCTTTCCATAAGCTCCTCCCACATGTTACCACCACTAGGGGGACTATTGGTTAGTGGCTGCACCTCCCTAGCCTCATGGAAAGTGGCTCTGCTCCGAGGAGAAGTAACGCCATCAAAAGGATAATCACAGAAGCCATGAAATGTGTGTGTAGGTCCCAAGGATTGATGTCATTACCATGCTTTCAGCACTTACCCAAGAGATGAGTGCTACTATGGATATGCTTTATCATTGGGACGACCCCTGCAGTATTACAAAAACCAACAAATGAGCAATTAAGCAACAGCGTAATCTGTGACAAGAGAATCTCTGCAACTGTACCTGACAATGAGATTTAGTATAGGACTTAAACAAAATACTTAGATTAATCAGAGAATTTCCCAGTGACTAATCTTGACTTGAAGATGAGGTTGTGAATTTTGACGTTAGCCAAATCCTATTGCAAAATGGAAAAATATGGCTATAGTGATATTGATTATACATTTTTTTCTATATGACAAAGAATGCCTGACCCACTTCTTAATATTTTGGCCAAGGTACAAATCCTACAGCAGACTTGTTCTAGTTCTGCTCTTCCATAACTGTAACAGCAGTATGGTGCCACATTCAACTGCGACGATTAGAAATGTCATTCCATCTTTATTATTAGCATAAGAGTTAAGCAGGATATTGTTTGATTTGATCATTTTTTAGTGAGTTTATATGCTTTAGGGGTAAAGCCTAGTGTACTCTTCTGTATTTTATTTATGTAACTCCAGATGGGCATGTTTTAGTAATGTAGGTATTGTTTTGTATCTGGTATTTGGTTCATTGCTGTTTATAATATGATTATTTACATGAAATTGAACATGCACTACATATTTGTGATCAGCTGTGGGGATATATTATAACTTAACCTGTAATTGATATTGGTTGTTTTATTTATTTGCGCATATAGTTTGGGCTCTATGAATTGATTCATATTTTGTATGAATTGTGCGGCTGACACTGAAATAAAGCTATGTTTAACTGACTCTTGTGGAATGTTGCTACAGATATGCCCATTGCCTAAGGTAGAGCCAAATAAATTGAGGGGGAAGGACAAACTAAATATTTATTTTTACAATGTACCCAACCACTACTGCCAGAGTCAAAGCCTCCTTTGCCTTTCCCCATGCCAATCCAATTGCATGACTGCAACTGGCCTGCACATACATCGTTATTATCGGAGGAATTGGTTGCAGTGCACTCAACAAGTACTGTCAACGTCTGCTTCATCTTTACCAAGGCCTCTCCATCCGCGTGGTGGCAACTGGCCTACACACAAACCTTCATCATCTAAGGAATATTAATGTGTGGTCTTCCAAGCAAAACGCCTGTTATAGTGGTGTGTGGTGGTGTTGCCCATTACCTGTGGTCGAGGGTCACAGCCTTTACAGTCCCCCTTTCTTCTTGCCAATAATGTGCATGATGGCATCTCATGTAGGCCCAAAGTGGGGAGGTGCCCAGTACCCAGTTTTGTTCACAAGACGTTTTCCCTGCATATACGGCAAGTGACAAGATTATCTTCTTGTTTTTACATTGAAAATAACTACACATTCCTAATTTTTCAGAGGGCTTAGATGGGGCCCTTTACTCTCTTCCTTCTTTGGAGTCTGCTTGGTCTGCTTTGCAGTGGATGCTGTGTGGGTGTTGTTGACTGAGGAGCCAGTTGTGTTGAAGTGACTGGCTTCAAAGCTGTACTGCCTCTGAAATGTGATGTTTGAGACCTTCTTTGGCCAAGGCTATATACTGTTGCATGCAGAGTGTAGGAAGTTTGCTTCCTGTCTATAGTGCTCTCATTGACCATCCATGCGTTTGTCAATGCATTTGCCCTCTTATGTCTCTTGGTATTACTCACAATCTGTCATGTTGTCCAAGAAGAGGTGCCTGAGTTTCAATCTTGAATCAGGGTGTTTGGAATATTCTTTGTAATGTTCTTCACTGTCATCCATTTCAAATGCAACCAGAGGTACTTCCCCACATTGATGGATTACTGTTTTGTTGCAGAGCTGATATATCTTCTGTGTCCTGTGATTTGGTTGGTGGTGGCTTACCTACTTCCTTATCCTACACTACACTATCTGGCATTTGAGGCATGCACAATTGCATGTCTTCCCAATGCACCAGATTCTGGTTATACATAAAAACCCTGTTCTTTGCTGGGTCTGTAGCAAGTGAAATATGCCTAACAGATACAGTACTACCCCAACCCTTATCTCATCCCCTAACATGTATGGGTCCTGCAATAGATTCATACATGTTAATTTAATTCAGTATCCAATAGATACATGTGGGGCTCTCAGTGTTTGGCCTTCTCCTCCGCCTGCAAAATGCGTGTGTTGGTGTCAGCATTTTGGCTTTATCCTACATCTGAAAAAGGATTTTGGGGTTGTACATGCTTTTGCATTCTCCTACTCTCACAAAATGCAAGTGGGGTTCTCACTTCTTGGTCCTTCTCTTCTGCCTTGTAAATGCACATTCGGCCAAATGAATGCATGTGCAGTTCAAAGTGCTTTGGCCTCCTTCTCCTCCTACATAATGCATATAGGGCTTCAGTGCTCTGGCCTTGCCTGTCATCTAGTAAATGCATGTAACATTATCAAAGCTTTGGTGGCCTTCACCTATGCGTAGCAAATGCCTGTGAGTTTCTCATTCTTTTAGCCTTCTCCTCTTCCTACAAAACAAACATTGAGTTTTCAGTGCTTTGGCCTTCTCCAACATCTAGTGTATGCATGTGGGCTTTTCAGTGCTTTGGCATTCTCCTATGCCTTCTAATTCCATGTGAGGTTCTGAGTGTGTTGGCCTTCTCTTCTGGGCAGTAAATACACTTGGGGTTCTCAGCATGTTTGCCTTTCACTATACCTAGTAAAGGCATGTAGGGTTCTAGTGCTCCAGCCGTCTCCTTTGCCTACAAAATGTACATAGGGTTTCCAGTGATTTGGCCTTCTTCTATGCCCACAGAATGCAAATAAGATGCAGAGTGTTGGCCTTTCCCTACACCTGCAAATTGCATGTGGGTTTTTCAGAGCTTTGCACTTCTACGCCTACTTTGTTCACATGAGGGTCTCATGAATAAGCCTGCTCGTGTGCCTACAAAATGCATGCAGGGTTCTCAGTCTTTAGACCTTATCCTACGTCTGCCAAAGGCACGTCCACCCACAATTCACCTGCCCCATTTGCCTATAATTAATTTCCCTTAAAACCCTACCTCCAAATAAATCCTAATCTATTTACAGAACTCTACCTATGCCCTATTCTTGATTCAATTCTAGTCTAACCTACTCTAACCTAGCTCCAATTAATCACTGTTCCGGTCTCTCAAAATGCCAACCATCAGTTGCAAACATGTAACACTGATGGGATTTACTGTGCTTCCTTCATTTTTAATTATTACATTTTAGCAACTTAAGACCATAAGAGCACAGACATATACCGTTTTTAACACTATCCCTCTCAATTTTCTGAAAAGGGAGAATATGCTGTGAAGATCCTGACTGCTTAGAGGGTCGCCATTAAGGATAGATGTTTAATTTTTTCAGTGCATTACAGATCATGTATGCTTTACATAGATCCTCAAGAAAGTTCATTCAATTTTCCTATCTACCAAGCAGTCAATCTGTACGGAGGAAGGCTAAATGTCCGAGGACACCAACGTCACGGTGGAAAAACCATGTGTGAGGCCAAATGTGGCATCACAAATGGTGTTGGGGATGTAAGTGATTTCAACCCGGCACTCCACCTAAGTCAATGCCTAGCGTGTGATGCACAGCTGGAACCCTTAATTATATATTTGTGTCTATAAGTTCTTTTATTTCTGAATGATGTACCCTTATATCACGCGCCTCTCTTTGAATCCCCCCGGTCTCACTGAACCAAGAAGCAGGTTGTTTTGCAAAGTTAAAAGATTTATTTTATGGATTTGAACAATATATATATCACACTATTTAATATTTATACAATAATCACCAATGGGTGATGTTACAATCAACAATCTCTTTAATCAGGAGTATGGATAATAAAATATCATGCAGCACAGAATAAAATGTTGTGTGGGTTCAGTCAAATGCAATGTCACTCTTTCTCCCTGCACACTACTCATTTCCCCCCAATATGCAATATAGAGATGGAAGGGGAGAACACAGGTTTCAGGAAATACACACTCAACAAATACAGTTTCAATCCCGATTCCCCCCAGCAAGCCAAGAGAGAAACAGGAATGATTTCAAAACAGGTCAAATGCTTTTGAATGTGGTTTTCAATGATTGGGAAAAACGCTGAAAAATGGATTTCATTCTCTAAATTGGACTCAAAACTAGTGGGAGCCGCTTTGTATATTTTCAGGTAAACACTAGCAATGTTTATTGAGTCACTAGCAGATTGAAAACTGAATTCTGAGGTCGGATGCAAGAAATAGCTGTTGAAATAGCTGTTTTACACAATATGAAATTGAGCCAAACGCAAATCCACTGCAAACTTTTCCACGTGTGAGAAACGCAATTGCGGCAAGACTATAAGGATATGGAATGCAGTTTTAGATTCGTTTGAATGCTGAGGATGTTAGCTTCAATTTGACTTCTGTTTCTAGCATGCATGGTTCAGAAGTTATGAAGGTTTTAATAGCGGTTGGTTTTTTCAGAAAGAGTCAAAATTTACAAATGAAAGATGCGCTTTTGAATTACAAACAAGGATTTCTTTACACTAGGGAGGCTATGAAGATACAAGATACCCAACGGAACAGCCACCAGATCAGCGGCGCCTCTGTTCTGACTTTTGCCCGCTGAGACACTTGTTTTTCTTCAGCAACTATATTAGCGCAAAGATGATATGATCACTACTATTATCAAAGGACTATATGGATGAGGGATAGAATGGGTTGGATAGGATTACTTAAGGATGAGATACTGGCTATGGAAAATTCTATGCTATAGATACTCATAGCTATGGTTTGGAATAGGCCCATTAGGTATCTGGTCAAAGGTTCTGGACTGGAATTCTGCTAGCCCGCCGGACAGGATTCAGGGCACCCGGATTCTGCACTCAGCACGGCACTCTGGACACTGCACGGCCTCTGGACTGGATCTGATGGGTTGGTTCTGGGTTGCAGCTATCAGGTTACCGCTCTGCTCTACTGGTTTGGATCTCTGGGTTCTAGCACGAGTACTTGGCAAGAAAGCAGAAACAGCACGGCCAGGCTGTTCTTTTTGTTGTGCCCCTTGGAAGTCTGGGGTAAAATCAGGTTGTAAGATTTTAAAGGCCAGCTGAGAGGGTTCAGCTTTGGAATGGGCCCTCTCTGCTTTCAAAGTTCTGGAGTCTTGGATCTGGGTTTTTCCTGCAGAGCGCTTCGCCAGTGATCAGTTTATGGATGAATCTGTGTCTTTCTAGGTCCTAAACTGTCCCTATTTATTTATTTCCCAAAGGGGTGGGTAGGCTGAATTATACTAAGCACACCCTCTAGGAATCCTATTGGTTAGGGTCTGTCCTTTCTCCTGATTTGAGAATTAAATCTTGTGTCATAATGATGCTGTATTTTACAATTGTCATGATCTCTGCTTCCAAAAGATCAGGACTTGCCCGACTCCCTTGGAAGCAGACCCATAACCCCGGTTCCGAGTGCCAGCCAGTCCCAATTGGGACCTTTTGGACCCTGTCCTGGTGCCAGTGGCACCAGGCTCATAAAGATGCCCAGTCCCAGCGCTGGAAGCGCCGGGCTCATAATGCTTGGGTGGACTTACCTGCAGCAGACCATGCTGCTTACTTACCTGCCAGTTGAACCCCTGATCCTCTTCTGTTTGGGACTACTTTTCCTGTTGGGTGGGGCAGGAGCCACTCCCTAGGTTCAGAACACTGGAACTCTTCTGGAAAGCAGGAACTCTTTTCTTACCTAGGCGTGGCTGTGGAAGGAGACACCTAAGCACTACAGGAGGCTATTTAAACCACACCCGATGGATGAATCTTGCTTTGCGTTATTCTGCATTCTCTGCAGCAGAACGCTCATCGTGTCTTCTGCTTCTGATCCTGGGCCTAAGGGAACAAAGGCTTACCATCCTGGAATCCAGTCTTCAGCAGCACCTGTAAAGACAAAGAAAGAACAGGTTAGCACTACGGTCTTCAGTGGCAGCGCATCTCTTACCTGGTCCATCGGCTGTCACCAACGCCTCGCGCTGCATTCCGGCATCTGAAAGACAAAGGCTTACCTACTCTTCGCATGCTCCGGAGGTCTTCGCACTGCATTCCGGCATCTGAAAGACAAAAGCTTACCAGCTCTTCGCACGCTCCGGAGGCCTTCGGCGCTGCATCCCGCATCTGAAAGACAAAAGAAGGTGCGTTTAAAGACATTGGGCAACTTTATTACTCACGTGCCATTACTCCTTCCCACGCCGAATCCAGTGGGTATTCCAGCACCCTTCAGCTTCTCCAAAGCTCCGAACTTGTACCTGCAAGATAAAAGGGACAGTTAGTGCGCATCGTGAAGCAGGCTACAAGCGCTTACTTACGTGCTTCCAGGCGCTTCTATTCCTCACGCGGGTTCGATCCTCAACTCTCATCAGCCCGCCATCCGCCATCGCCGGAACCCTGCAAAACAAGAGATATCATTACAAAAGACTTTTAAGACATTTGAAGTGCCCAGAACTTACCGTTCGTGCAGTTAACGACGGACAGCAGTCCTCTGAGGTCAAGAGGCCTGCACCCTTATCCAGTGAAGAAACTGGTTACGGCACCCTGCCCCGAGGCAGATGGAGAGCTCGGCGTTCACTTACCTAAGGTGAGGGCGTTAACCTTTGGGGTTCTACAGGAGAAGAGAAAGGGAAGAGGAGAGAGGCATCCAATAAACCCAGTTCATTAATCCCATATTTTCTATCTGCAGACATCTTACTCTTCGAGTCAGACATACAGTGCACAGAGGTCCAGCCCAAAGAGCCAACCGTGTGTTACACATCACCTTTGAAGATACGGCATTCACCCAGTCAAGACCGGCGCCTCTGCGGGAATCAGGTGAGCGTTACAGAACGCAAAGCCTACCGCAAAACTCCCACCCAGGCGCTATGGAAACCTCGGATACCGACCAGCTAGCCCAGTTACTTGGGGAACTAAGAGCAGAAGTGCATGCAGCCTGTCAGGAAACGAATGCTCTAAGAAGGGAACTGATTATTTCCAAGGAGCGAACAGACGATCTCGCTAGACAATTGCTACAGTCACAAGCCGGACAAACTCCGTTACCCGCATCAGGGGCAAATCTTCCTTCAACATCCTCTACGAACCCAGTGCAGATCAACCTACCTGGGAATGTACCTCTGGCTCCGCCCGAACGATTTTCTGGTGACCCAAAGAGGTTTGCAGTATTTATTAATCAGTGCCGGTTGCACTTCTTATGCCGGCCAGCAGCCTTTCCAACTGATCAAGCTAAGGTAGCTTTCGTGCTTTCGTACCTTAGTGGCAATGCGGCAGACTGGTCGATCCCTCTAGTTAATCAAGATGATCCGGTTCTCCATGATTTTCAAGCTTTTCAGCTCAGTATGGAAAAACTGTTTGCAAGACATTCACAGGGGCAGGCCTTGGACAATGAGCTCCTTTCATTGCGACAGGGTAATCAAGACCTTTTGGCTTATATTGCGTCTTTCAACAGACTGATAGTGGAAACTCGATGGCCTGAGGACAAAAGGATTACGTTGTTTTATAGAGGTCTACGTGGAGAGCTCAAAGATGTGTTAGCCCAAGTAGTGAATCCCCCGCAAGACTGTTCGGACTATATTGACTTAGTCGTTCAAATTGACCACAGACTGCAGAACAGGAAGGCCAATCGTTCCAAGTTTGATGCTCGAGTATTTTCCAAACCACCAACTCCTACCAAAGGAGTAGACTCCGGGGAACCCATGCAAATAGGGGGCCTGAAAGGACCACTAACACAAAAGGAGCGGGAAAGGAGAAAACAGCTGCAATTATGCCTCTATTGCGGAAACGCGGGGCACTTTCTTCGAGACTGTCCGGTGAAACCAGCCAAGAAGGCAGTAGGAGCTGCAGTTACCAGGGTCACAAACTCTGAGCAGGGAAACGACCTTGCCCGACAAGAATAGAGGTCCTCTTGCCGAGCGTTAAAACCAGTTCCGTGACCTCGCATTTCGTGATACCTATGGTCCTCATTAGCCCTGAACATCCGGATCGATTACATGCGATTGAAGCTTACGTCGACAGCGGTGCCATCGGCAATTATGTGGATCATGAAATGGTTTTGAGGATGAATCTGACTCTTTGTCCAAAGGCTGTAAAGGACGTCATTTACGGTGGATGGTACGGAGATAGCCTCCGGACCAGTAACGCATACCACCCAAGAAGTGACGCTAGTAAGTCAAGATGGACACCATGAGAAGATCGTGTTCGATGTGATCAAGGCCCCTCAGTTCCAGATTATTCTAGGAATTCCTTGGTTAGAGAAGCACAATCCTCAGATCGATTGGCGAGCAAGAACGGTTCAGTTTCCAGAATGTGTCTCTACTTGTCACCCTCGACCTGGTGTTGCACTGGCAGCAATTTCTTCGGAGGCTCCCCAGTTACCTCCTGAATACCTAGAATTCCAAGATGTTTTCCGGAAGGATCAGGCTAACTCTCTACCTCCTCATAGGTCTTATGACTGCCAGATAGACCTGATACCTGGATCTACTCCTCCTTGTAGTAGAATTTATGCCCCCACCGAGCCTGAGAATCTTCACCTCCGACAATATCTGGATCAATACCTAGCGAATGGGTTTATTCGTCCTTCCAAGTCCCCTGCTTCCTCAGCTTTGTTCTTCGTTCCAAAAAAAGAAGGGGACCTTAGAACTTGTATAGATTATCGCGCCCTGAACCAGATCACCGTTAAGAATAGATATCCGTTACCTTTGATCCCTGAACTCCTGGACCAAGTCAGAAAAGCATGCATATATACAAAGCTGGATCTTAGAGGAGCCTACCACTTGGTACGAGTAAAAGAGGGCGATGAATGGAAGACGGCCTTCCGCACCAAGTATGGGCTATTTGAATATCAGGTCATGCCCTTCGGACTTTGCAATGCCCCGGCCGCCTTTCAATATTTTATGAACGATGTCCTCAGAGAGCTCATAGATGTGTGTGTTGTTGTTTACATTGACGACATCCTCGTTTATTCTTCATCGGAAACTGAACATCGGAAACACGTGAAAATGGTCCTCGAGAGATTGCGTCAACACAAACTTTTCGCTAAGTTGGAAAAATGCGTTTTTCAACGTGACTGAAGTTGAATTCTTGGGATTCATATTATCACCTAGCGGAGTGCGTATGGATTCAAAGAAGGTCGATGCAATTCTCAAATGGCCATCGCCATCCTCCGTAAAAGGTGTTCAAAGCATGTTAGGCTTCGCTAACTTTTACCACAGGTTTATCCCCGAATTCTCTCGAATAGTCCAGCCCATCACCGCCTTGTTAAAGAAAAACAAACGTTTTGAATGGTCTACCGAGGCGGAACAAGCTTTCCAGAATTTGAAGACTAGATTTATCTCTGCACCGATCTTAAAACATCCTCGCCCAGAACTCCCCTACATCGTTGGAACTGATGCTTCGAGCCTTGCCATGGGGGCAGTTCTATCACAAAAGGACCCAGTAACCAATCAGTTGCATCCCGTGGCATTTTGGTCCCGCAAATTCTCGCCTCCTGAAATCAATTACACTATTACTGATAAGGAACTTCTAGCTATCAAGTCCGCCTTTAAGGCTTGGCGGCATTATCTTCTGGGGGCCCAACACACCGTTACTGTGATTACAGATCACCGAAACCTGCAATATTTGAAAACCGCAAAAGCTCAATCCTCTAGGCAACTCCGTTGGGCACTATTCTTTGCCGAGTTTGACTTCATAATTACCTATCGACCTGGTACAAAAAACGGTAAAGCTGATGCCCTTTCTCGGATGGGAGTGGAAGAACATTTGATCAATCCTAAACCTGTACCTATCATTCCAGAACAAAGAATTCTAGGTGTAATCGCCACACAATCCATAGAGGAAGTTAAGGATAAAGCCAGGCTACTGGTAACTCCAGCAGACATACAGAATTGGCATCTGCAGGGAAAGGACTTTACGGTGAAGGACAACCTATTATATTTCCAAGAACGGTTATACCTGCCCAGCACAGATTTACAGAAAAAGGTAATCTCTTGTTATCACGATTCTTTAATGGAAGGACATCCCAGTATGACCAAGACCTCGGAAATGATCAAGCGCTACTTCTGGTGGCCGTCTTGGAAAAAAGATATCAGAGACTTTATAATGTTCTGTGGAGTATGCGCCCAAAACAAGAGTCAAAAGGAAAAACCAGCTGGCCTCTTACGCCCTATTGACATCCCGCCTCGCCCTTGGCATACGCTTTCTATGGACTTCATCACCGATCTACCTCCATGCTCCGGATACAATACGATCCTAGTAATCGTGGACCTATTCTCCAAGATGGCGCATTTCATTCCACTCAAAGGCTTACCAACAGCAGCAACTCTGGCCCGAGAATTTCTCGAAAACATCGTCCGACTGCACGGTTTTCCTTCAGTTCTAATTTCGGATCGAGGTAGTCAATTTATTTCTCATTTTTGGCGAAGTTGCTGTCGGTCGGCTCAAATTGATGTGAGACTTTCGACCAGCCACCACCCTCAAACCGACAGACAAACCGAGAGGACCAATCAAACTCTGGAACAGTATTTGCGCTGCATGCTACAACAAACTGAAAAAACTTGGAAAGATATCCTTTGGATAGCCGAATATGCCTACAATAACTCTGTCCACTCGGGAACTGGGAAGACCCCGTTTTTTCTTTTATACGGTAGTCACCCTCGAACCTCGGAGTTGGATCCACTCCAAGATCTTGGAACACCAGCAGTAGACCACCTGCATTCTACAATCACCCAAGCCTTTAAGGAAGCCGTTTCTCACCTTCAAAGGGCTAAAGAACAATACAAGAAAGGAGCAGACCAACATCGGAAGGAAGCCCCCCAATATCAAGTAGGAGATCAAGTCTGGTTATCCACCAAATATCTACCTCTAAAAGGACCACGCACATTCAACCCAAGATACCTTGGTCCCTATTCCATCACTACCATAGTAAATCCAGTAGCAGTCAAGTTGGACTTGCCCCCTCACATGAAGATACATCCGGTCTTCCACGTCTCTCTATTAAAACCCGTGCAACCTCAAACCCGACTAACTACATCTCCAAAACCTATTCTAGTTGATGGAGAACTCGAGTTTGAAGTCAAAAGCATCCTGGATTCCAAGATCTCCAAATCTAAACTATTTTACCTGATTGACTGGAAAGGCTACGGTCCCCAAGAAAGATCCTGGGAACCTGCAGAATATGTCCACGCGCCTCGTCTAATCAAAAGATTTCATCGAACATTTCCTAACAAACCCAAACCCCCGGAGAAGCCCGGTTTGGGAGGGGCCTTGAGGGGGGGTGCTGTCATGATCTCTGCTTCCAAAAGATCAGGACTTGCCCGACTCCCTTGGAAGCAGACCCATAACCCCGGTTCCGAGTGCCAGCCAGTCCCAATTGGGACCTTTTGGACCCTGTCCTGGCGCCAGTGGCACCAGGCTAATAAAGATGCCCAGTCCCAGCGCTGGAAGCGCCGGGCTCATAATGCTTGGGTGGACTTACCTGCAGCAGACCATGCTGCTTACTTACCTGCCAGTTGAACCCCTGATCCTCTTCTGTTTGGGACTACTTTTCCTGTTGGGTGGGGCAGGAGCCACTCCCTAGGTTCAGAACACTGGAACTCTTCTGGAAAGCAGGAACTCTTTTCTTACCTAGGCGTGGCTGTGGAAGGAGACACCTAAGCACTACAGGAGGCTATTTAAACCACACCCGATGGATGAATCTTGCTTTGCGTTATTCTGCATTCTCTGCAGCAGAACGCTCATCGTGTCTTCTGCTTCTGATCCTGGGCCTAAGGGAACAATGGCTTACCATCCTGGAATCCAGTCTTCAGCAGCACCTGTAAAGACAAAGAAAGAACAGGTTAGCACTACGGTCTTCAGTGGCAGCGCATCTCTTACCTGGTCCATCGGCTGTCACCAACGCCTCGCGCTGCATTACGGCATCTGAAAGACAAAGGCTTACCTACTCTTTGCATGCTCCGGAGGTCTTCGCACTGCATTCCGGCATCTGAAAGACAAAAGCTTACCAGCTCTTCGCACGCTCCGGAGGCCTTCGGCGCTGCATCCCGCATCTGAAAGACAAAAGAAGGTGCGTTTAAAGACATTGGGCAACTTTATTACTCACGTGCCATTACTCCTTCCCACGCCGAATCCAGTGGGTATTCCAGCACCCTTCAGCTTCTCTAAAGCTCCGAACTTGTACCTGCAAGATAAAAGGGACAGTTAGTGCGCATCGTGAAGCAGGCTACAAGCGCTTACTTACGTGCTTCCAGGCGCTTCTATTCCTCACGCGGGTTCGATCCTCAACTCTCATCAGCCCGCCATCCGCCATCGCCGGAACCCTGCAAAACAAGAGATATCATTACAAAAGACTTTTAAGACATTTGAAGTGCCCAGAACTTACCGTTCGTGCAGTTAACGACGGACAGCAGTCCTCTGAGGTCAAGAGGCCTGCACCCTTATCCAGTGAAGAAACTGGTTACGGCACCCTGCCCCGAGGCAGATGGAGAGCTTGGCGTTCACTTACCTAAGGTGAGGGCGTTAACCTTTGGGGTTCTACAGGAGAAGAGAAAGGGAAGAGGAGAGAGGCACCCAATAAACCCAGTTCATTAATCCCATATTTTCTATCTGCAGACATCTTACTCTTCGAGTCAGACATACAGTGCACAGAGGTCCAGCCCAAAGAGCCAACCGTGTGTTACACATCACCTTTGAAGATACGGCATTCACCCAGTCAAGACCGGCGGCTCTGCGGGAATCAGGTGAGCGTTACAACAATCCAGGGAGTATTTCCCCTTTGTTTCTGTACAGTAAATCATATTTACAATATCACCAACTTGCTAACAATACATATTTACATCACATATTTAGTAGAGCAAGTATCCACCCGAGTCCCAGCTCAGTGAGAGCTTTGATTCAAATTTGACATTTTTTTGCGCTTTTGGTTGGTTACCCAGCATCAGATCTGTCCACATTTTTCTACATATATGTGCATGACACCTGGTCATAATTCTGTGAAGTTTCACACTTCTAGCATCATCACAATTGCTACAAAGTCAACATTTCGGTAGTCCTGTCTCTGAACATCGCACAGAGTTCAGAGTAGTTTCAAACTGTGAGCAGAATTTTCATGTTAACAACCTATAATTTACAGATTTTTACTAATTTTGCACAGTTGAGTCTTTTTCAAAAAGATATTTCCTTGTGGTTTATGATACACTTATCTGTGTGGTCCCGCTCTCAAGGTTTGGCTGGGTCCAGAGCACTCCTGTCCTCTTCCTGCTGGCAGTTAGTTTCTGTTGACACCCACATTTGCATTCCCTTTCAGTCCAGGAAGCCTATTGTCTCTCCCCAGAAAAGCAGAGCAAAATCCCCTCCTCCTTTCATTAACATCTAAATAATAGTTCCTGGGCAGAGAGCAAAAGGAAGGCACCCTTTGTTGGAGCAAACTGTGGAATGCGCTTTCAAGTACTGTGGCTGACATCAGTTCACTTTAAAACACTTTGTTTAAAATTGTCTTTTCTAAATAAACTTTACATTTTCAACAAATATACACACAGACCTCTTAATTACAGTCTTTTTAAAACATAGAAATTGAATAATAACAACCTATATTGCTTTTGATGGCAAGTCTCTTCTTTTCCACAATTTGATTTTAAGACACAAGTTTTAAACTGCCAGTATAAGTAAGTGACAGCTTTGACACAGGCAGGCGGCGGTACTGCGCCCATATTCTGACATATTTTCCCAGGCAAGCACCTTTTTGAATGTGGATTTTCTTGTGATGAAATGTGCTTCTCCTGACATTGTGCTTATGGGGATTCCTTAAATAAGGTGATGGTTAACACCCAACAAGGATGTTGGATCTTTTCTGGTGTTTGGAAACCATTATTTTGCAATTTCAACAGCCAAGGAAAAACAGATTTTAGAGCACTTCTGGGTTTTCCTCGCAATGAAGCACCGCCTTTTCAGGTAGTTCCATTTCACTCTGTGGGCAGCCCAATGACAGGTTTTGGCAGTGTGGTCTCCTGTTCTACCACTGACACAGGCAAAGTAGAGTTGGCAGCCTATTTTTACGGTTTCCCTGCGCACTTGTCAGAGATTTTTAGTGCCCATAGGGCTTTTCAGCGGCCATAATGTTGTTTTTGATGAAAGCAGCGCACAGTGATGTTGCAGGGCAGAGCCTAGTGGGTCAGAACATCCCACAGGGAATTCTGAACTAGGTCTTGGGAGTAGCCAATTTCCATGGAAAGACTGAAGCATTGTAGGGAAACTCTCTGACAACCAGTCAAAGAATGTACAAACCTCTAGGCAAAAAGGCTAGGTGCACCCTTTTTTCTAGAAGAACAAGAGATTTATTTTGTATACAAAAAGGAATGAGTGACAGGGTATTAAACATCCACTGCCACAGAGCTCTGGTATCTTCAAAATGGTGGTTGTCTTATAAACACAAACTCGTCATTCATGGTGTACTCAATATACAGTGTTCATCCACCAATCCCATTGACTGCCGCCTATTTACATGCTAATGATTACATATGGCCTATCCTTTAATTGGCCGCGTTGTCGTCTCCTCCATATTTACCAGACATGGGTAACTACCTCTTCCATCTTGGAGCACTACCAAGCAATTGGTTAAACTCAAATGTCACCACCCTATCTTCACTCCTGACCTTGTAATGTGCACCTGGCAGGCAACATGAACTTGGCAGATAACTGTGTGGTCCGTTGCAAACAAAGCAATCCTTTTCTCATCCCAGACACACAGCATGCCTCCCCACTGTATGGGCATCACCCTTGGCTCTCCCTGGTACTAATCAAATATCATGTTCTCTGCTCTCCCCTGTATCAATTCCCCTCGCAAGAAGAGGTAAGCCTGGTTTTCCACTAATGAATCCAATTCATAAAGGGTTTAAGACTTGTATTGCTGGACATCTGGTAGTTCAAACAGAGAGACCAACATTCTTGGGGGTGCTAGTGTTCTAAATCTTATTTCCTGTTTTGGCAACCCAAGACCTCTGCCCTGGCTCCCATGAGTATGACCTTCACACTAGTCCACAACCCTTTGCCTGTTTGGCTGTGCATATTCCTGCCTAATTTGAATAGGTCTATGGCATTAAATGCCCTTGCAATTTACTTTACATAGGCATAACTAGTAGACCAGTAAAACAACATATATGTGAACATAGGTCTTGTCTCAAGAATAAAATCGACAAAAAACCATTAGTTGCACATTATGAAGCAAAGAAACACAAATACACAGATCTTCTATGGTTTGTGATCCAAAAAATGTCATCTAAAGAAAAAGGAGTTAATAGGGAACTTTTGCATAGTCGCTGCAAGCAATGCTGGATTTATACCTTTAATACTGTCAACCAAGGGTTAAATTCTTTGATTGAATGGAATAGCCTCTTGGTTTAACCTGCCTTCTTGAACACACTTGCATTCTCTAAGGTGCTTTTTATACACACACCGTAGAAACACTTTCTTCTGGCTCTGTGGTATTCGGATCCTCTAACATGTGATCCACAATCAGGCATAACCATTTATATGGCTTTTAGCTTCTCAATTATGCTTAATTACATCATGCTTAATTGCACAACTACAGTCCTTCAGGCAAAGTAGCCTTGATGAGTATTTTATGTCACTTTATTTGTGAACCTTGTTGCATTTGGAACTATAATATCGCGTGGGGCGTGTACCCCTTTAAATATGCTATCTATTTTATGCAGTTTCTTTAAGGTCATGTGACTGAGCTATCGCCCGTAGCACGTAACCTACCTATGCTGGCTCTTTAAATAGCCTTGCTGCCTTTGCAGATGTGAAATCCTCAGGCACCTGTCTCGCACAGCGTTTTCTCGATCGTCAACCAATAAGTAAGTCTATTCTTAGTCTTTTGAACTTTCTCTTGAATCACTCTGCTGTAAGCCTTACTCTGCTGTTTAAAGCCCAGTGCAGGCTGCCTTGTAATAGGGTTTAAATAAGATTTTATTTTTTTACTTTTCCCATGTTGTGGCTCACAGCATGTAGATTCATGCACGGCAGCATTTGTGATAAAATCGCCAGCCGCCCAGCCGCTTTTCTCAATCGAGATAAGCAATTGAGCATTTCTGCTCTTTAGTAAGTAATTCAAAATATTGTTTGTGTCACAGTAGTCAGTGTATTTGACAGCAACTAGTACTTATACCGCTGTCTTGTTGTATTCACTCTACAGCTGTTCCACTCATGGCAAATACCATTTGCATGAGCTCTCTCTCATGTCTGTTTTAACTACACTCAGCGTCTTCTCGATCCATACGGAGGAATGACCAAGGTAATTAACCCCTGTGGTTCTTAATACAGTCCCGGAGCACCAGAAAGCGTTCAAGCTCTGTGGGCCTACACACCGACACGCTTGTGCAGAATAGATATGTTTTTCTCATGTAAGGTGGTACTATAAGAGGGCTTTGCACATACTATTAGTTTTTCTGTACATAAATGAATAGAATTAGAATTAACTATGGTATTTCTAGGTAGTCTAAAACAATCTGACAGTCAAGCACTAATTAACTTACCTTTGACGTTTGTGGTATAAACTAATGATGACGATTATATTGTAGGTCAATAAATGTGTTTCTTTTGCCACAATGACGAAACCTAATCTTTGCACATCTCATCCAACCTAAAGAAATAATTTCATTGGCGTAATTTATCTCAATAACTTCTCACATTGCCTGGCGATGTAAGTAAAAGATTGATGCCGTCATGTCATTTGTCTATATGTCGAGCTAGTTGAACTTCAAATGTACGATTTAGAATGTAGAAATCTTTGATTATGATTCCAACCACACTTTGCCAGATATATAATTAATGTATTGTATGGAATGTCAAACATGCTTGTACCTATTATAGATCACTCCATGATGATAATTAAGCTTTTCTGTTTAATAGATCAGCGATGTTATACATGCATCATACAATGGGGTAAATCATTAATCTGAAGATAAATTGGAAGACATTTATTGTTGTGAAGATGGCCTATACATCTATTTTGGAAAGACACTAGGGATAGTGTCCAAATTAATCCGTGGCTGAAACATGTCGACTATCTAAAAAAAAAAGACTGCTAATGATAGTAGTCTGTTGAATTAATTCTGTAGAGTAATGTCTTTTCTGTGTTTTTAATTTTGTATTAACTGTGACGTCAATGCACTTAGCTGTTCAGTTTCTTAACAATATTGTTTTAAAATTTGTTTAATATACATTAATAAATACATTTTCCGAATATAGCTGTTTTCTCTGTTTCCTAGAAGATCATGTCTCAACTTAGTGATAACAATGTACCAAATGTGTCTATCTGTTTGTTAAATACAATGTAAAAACTGCACCAATCTCAAACTTTCAGGCACTTGTAGAGATGGGTAATCAATTCTCTGTTCTATGTCTATATAGCAATGCATGTATGGTCAAAATTACCCACATAGTATACATACCGAGTGTCAAATATACCATACCCCTTTCAGTGGGAGAGTCATGTTGAACTTACTCAACATGGCCCTTCCCACCAAGTTAATTGGAGTTGAAGTGGAGTACAACAAGTGGGCCCACATCTCTGTGCTCACAATTTAATTGGTAATTTCTTTATAAAAGGAACCAATTGAATTGCCCCCGAGAAGTCCTGTGTATCCATGAAATTGCCTGATGAAGGGAATCCACCCACACCGATGCATGATTTGGTCACACCTGTGTCCACCATGACAATAAATGGTTTATTTCCTGTCTCCACACCCACCAAGGGTTCCTCTTCTAGGTCGGTGGTGACCGATAGGACTGGGCATGCCAAGGCTCTCTGTGGGCTGTCCTAGTCTGGATAAGTATTTGTCCCTGGAAAAGATGAATGGGTCCCTCCAACCCCTGTTGCCCCCTGATAGTGTGTCAATGTGCCATTTGGCACAGTATTACTGTTTGGTATTTGAGGACCCTGATGCACTGAATGCAGTGGCATGTAACTATAGCCTGGAGCTGCCAACTGTGGGAAAAATGGTGGGGTAGCAGATGGAGCAACGGGCAATGGCACACTGTAAATAACTGTCGGTAATAACTGTCCATATAGCTGGGGGCATGGGGTGGGACCTCCCTCAGATTATGGATACATCTGTTGTTGGGGATATGCATAGTTTGTCTACTCCTCCATTCTCTTGAAAAATGAAGCATTCACCAACAAGTACAACACTGACATGCTCCTCTTCCTCCCCATGGTCCCATCCTGCCATAAAACCGCCCTCTACCCTGCTGAAACACTCCTGGAAACTGTCCTTTGTATTGAGGCTGATACCCACTTGCCCAATCAATTTTACCTCCCCACACACGTGCTGCACGCACATTAGCCTGAACCACCCTAAACTCTGCCAACCATTCTGTCTGCACCGTCCCTAGAGCCCCCACCAATGCTACTTTTGCAAACTCTTTTTGAATCCGTTTCCCTTCCTCCACTTGCGCTCACTGCGCTGCTTCCTTCTCCTTTTCTTTCAACCATTTGCAATGATGTATAATAATAGACTGAATTTCCGCCCAACCCTTCACCTCAATTCCCACTATCTTATCAAGTGCCTTCGGCACCTTCTTTGGAAGAACCCTTTTGATTACAAAATAGAAACATTGAATCTCTCGATCCAAGGAATCTCCTGTTTCTCCCCTTCACATCTCTTGTATATGCAATATATATTTGCCAGGATCCTCATCATCTGACTTTTTCTTCTGGATGATCGACTGGAGGTCAGGAGTATCTGGATATGTGTGGCGTAGCACTATCCATACTTGGGGCCTAATGTCATTAAAATGTGCTCTGTCGTGACTATTGTCACCCACCTTCACTCCTGGATACCCTGCTTTGAACCATATGTCATCTGCCTGATCTCCCAGTATTGACACAAACAAAATGTTCAAATACCCTACAGCCAAAGTGGTACCAGCGGTTTGTTTCTTGAAAGTGCATATCCACTTGCCTGCTCAGCAGTGAGAAACGGAAGTGCTTATATAAATTTTCTTTTGTCCTTATGTGCCCATGGTATATAATGCGCTCCCCCGGTCCCTTATGTTATAGTGGAAACTATGCTCCTATCACCTTCCCCACTTTCTTTTTTCCCACAACCGACCTATTAGCTACTGCCTTACGCCTGTATCTATTTTGTAACCTAGGTCCCCACAAATTTTCTACTCATGGGGAAATCACAGGTGGCTGCTCCTCCTCTTCCAACTCATCTACAGTGTCCTACTCCTCTTCTCCTCCTCGTGTACAGACCTATCCATCATCCAACTGTACGTACCATAATCCACACTCTCCTCTCACTTTCTACTTTCCTCTCTTTCCTTCTCAATGTGCACATCCTTGAAGGCTGTACTATAAGTCCAAAACAAAATATCCCCCACTCTCCATCCATCTGTCCCTACAGAGGTCCACTGTCCATCTCTCCTTTCTATATTTAATCATGCCAGTTCATCTTCCACCTTCCTTAATGTGTCTACTAACACCTTCTGTAGTTTTGTATCATTCCCCTCTTGTACCTTACCCCTCACAGCAGCAGACACTGTGGGGTTAGCGAGATTAGGATATTGAGCTGATGTGGGTGGCAGGGGAGCCATGGCAGGAAAAGGGACATATATCCTGATGCAGCACATGTAGGGTAGCATCCTAAAGCGGAAAAAGGAACTGTCTCAATAGGGGCTGCAGGGGAACTCCAGACAGTAACAACAGTAGTGATCAGGACACACAAAGTAGTCACCCAGTGTCTTAAAAGAATCTGTAGACCCACCCATCAAATCTTCCAACATCTTCCTCAATTCTAATACTTTCTGTTGTTCAATTTTATTCCACTATATATGTACACATGACTTAATATCTCTCTGTTTTCTCATCCCCTATTGCGGCCATGGCTTAAACACCCCCAGCCCCTTCGTTTCCGCTAGCCATTCCTTAAGATACCTGAGAATTTTGTCTCGGTACAAATGAAGGGACTTATACATATATTCCAATGTGGTCGCCGGCTCCATCGTAGCTGCCCCTATGTCACTATTTTACAACATACCCAACACCCTCGCTGTGATCCAACAAACTTTTCCCTTCGCCAATATCTCATTTTAATACCCCATCCCCCTTTCACACCACCCTTTCCCAATACTTACTCCCTTTCACACGTCCCCCACACACATACACACTCTTTTTACAAACGTCCTATTCCACACCACAGTAGGCCTTCTCTCAGCCTCTAGTAACCGCCACAAAAATCACCAATGCCAAAATCACAATAAAATCTACTGTTTGTTCCAACACGCCCTTACATCAGTGTGAGGAGATCCAAGGCCAACAAAAGCCTCTATCACAAATACTTTTCGTTCTCACCCCCCCTTACACTGTGTGGGGAGATCCCTGAGCCACTAAATATACAGGGTGTCTATCTGTGTCCTTTTTCCTCCATCACACAATGCCGTCTTCTTCCCTAGTGTCATAGGAAAGGGTCCCGTTACACCACAATCCTCTATATAAAACAATATATATGTGGTAGACCCTGTATAGAAGTGCAGGGAAAGCGGAAGGCACTCCAGGAAGCAGTCTTGCATACAGGAATCACGGAAAAACACTGAGGCAGAAAATCATTCTAGTCAGCCAAAAAATGTTCTTTAATTCATTAAATGTCCAGGACAGAAAGGGAAAACAGCACGAAAACGATGCATTTCGCGGTAACAAACTGCTTGCTCACGTTAAGGGCGAAAGACACAAAGGAAGGACTATTTATACAGGTTTTACCTCTGTGATTTTAGTGTAGAGAGTCGCGCACATTTCCTATGAGTCTGTTACACAAGTCTGCCATCTTTGAATGGGTTCAAGAGCTGAGCTACACGTAATGGCATAACAAAACAAAACTAAGCATGCTGTGAAATCGAACATTCTGGGTAGTAGGCAAAGATATATTACAAAGTAAAAATCACTGCATATCAGATGTCTATTGATACGAACAATACAGTATTTGAAATTTAGTGCAAAGTGCACTTAGACTTTTCATTTTGAGACTTATGTGTATTAGAATTACTTGTTCTAGTACAAGAGTCTATTTAGACTAACTGTGCAAAATATGCCATTACAACAAAATGTTGTTAAAGTGCTATGTGCAATCAGCAGCCACGGAGTACAACTCCTAATTGGTAAGGTGCAGCGTGCATTTAGCAGCCTCTCAATATTATTCTCCAAGTGAGAATAAAATAAAGTGCTTAGTGCATAAGAGTTTTTTTTTGGACTATAAAAATACACATATTTCATTAATTACCGCAATGATTAAAAGTTCGCAACAATCGTAAAATCAATTGCCTACATATAATAAAACCTCACTTGCAAAGTAAATCATAAGTGGTGTTGCCAACCCAAAGGTTATTTCAACCAAAGATGGAGAGAGACAGACAAGGAGATTGTGCATGCAGGTAGTTCTATTCTTGTGTTAATAAATACTGCAACAAAAAGATAAGTTGCTCGCCCTGACAAGAGAGAAGAAAAAAAATATATATATATATATATATATATATATATATATATATATATATATATATATATATATATATATATATATATATATATTAAACACTATGTGGATTTTCAACCCATCAATTCAATCCTTTTATACTACACACATATACTCGCTCTCCCTCGCACATCCAAACACTCTCGCTCTCTCCCCACACCCTACTTGTTTTTCTCTGAAGATGGTGCACTTACGTCTATGTGTTCATCCAAATTCCTCCAAATTCCTCCATCACGGGGTCCTGTTAACAGCCTGCACAATTTGAGGACATCGCTCCGCTCCAAAGAACAGACAGAAATTCTGATAACACGGCTCCTGTAAACATCTCAATGGTTGTGCACAAAGGGGACTTGTCATTGCAGGTGGGTTTGGCCCCTCCAGGATTGCAGCCAGGAATCCTCCATTCTCAAGTGGGAGTCTGGGATCACACTTGGGTCACCAATAATATAGGGCAACTCTCTGACAACCAAAGAAAATACAACCCACTAGGGGAAAAGACTAGGTGCACCCTTTTTCGACAAGAACTAGAGCTTTATTTTCTGTACAAAAAGGAGTGGGTGACAGTGTATTACAAATCCACTGCCTTAGAGCTCTGGTCTTTTCAAAATGGTGGTTGTCATATAAACACAAACTCGTCATTCATGACATACTCAATATATTGTGTTCATCAACACCCTCATTGGCTTCCAACTATTTACATGCCAATGGTTACAAATGGCCCCTCTTCCAATTGGTCAAGTTGCCTTCTCCATCGTCACCACATGTGGGTAACGACCTCTTCAATCTTGGAATACTACAAAGCAATTGGTTAAACTCAAAAGGCACCACTCTATCTGCACTCCTGACCACGCAATGTGCACCTAGCAGTCAACATGAACTTGGCAGTTAACTTTGAGATCAGCCTGGTGCTTTGCAAACAAAGTAATCCTTTTCTCACCCCAGACACATAGGCGCCCCTGTCATGCATCCCCACTGTATGGGCATCAACCTTGGCTCTCTCTGGTACAAATCACAGATAATGTTGTTCTCTGCTCCCCCTGTATCGGTTCCCCTCCCAAGAAGTAAGCCTGGTGTTTCACTAATTGATGAAATTCATGAATGATTAAAAACTCGTATTCCTGCCATTCTGGCATGCCCTAATGTCCTAAATCTTCATGTTTTGGCAACCAAAGACCTCTGTTCTGGCTCCCATGAGGTATGACCTTCTTACCAGGCTGCAGCCATTTGTCTGTTTGGCTGTGCACATTCCTGCCTAATTGTTCAAAAACCCTACTAGTTGCATTTATATGTGGGTGTGCGTGTGTGTTCCTTGCCATGCCTTAGAAACAAAATGTAATAGAGATGATGCATCATTGTTCTGTGTCTTCAACATGGCATGCAAGGATTCAGGCCTACCTGTGAATGCAGCATTGTTTCATGTTATAACTATTGCACACATGCAAAATGTTCTACATAACGCTGGCACCAAGCAAATGGTTAATTCTCCCCTATGTGATTCCCCACAGCTAGTTCCTTCTCCCCGTAAAGCTCCCCCTTCACCCTGCACCGGCCTTCACATATTCTCCATATTTTAATTTATTTTCCGCAATTTAAATCATTTGGGAGGAGCAGTGATCTGAACATGCATCCCAACAGCATCTTCCTGGTTCCATTTTCAGCAAAACCATCATGTTTCTCTAGTCTGCAGGGCTAGCAATGGTATATACTTTACCTTGGTGTACAATATATGAAGTTCCAGTCCACTTTCTTCTAACTCCAACTGAATTATATAGTAGGTGTAATTTTAGAAATGCCTAAAAGAGTTAAAAGGTAGTTGCTTCTACAAACAAATGCTATGTCTTTGAGTAAACCCACAAAGACAAACACAAATGAAAGAAGGTAACAACAGTCTTCCAGGCAGGGAGGGTATCAGGGCCTTTCAACTGTTTCTGCTGAACTGGGCCTCAATCCTAAATGGGGCCACCAGCAACTAGCCCCGTGGTGGTAGTAGTAGTCTTATAAGAAGGCAATGTGTTCCTTTCTATATGTCAACCTGCAGTTTTAAATGTCCGTTTTGTAGTGCTCACCTTAAAAGCTGTGTTTGCTGGAGCCTTGTCGGCCCTCACTTCCCTCGGGGTATACAGAAGTGTTATGATCTTGGTGCCTTTTATACACTGTTCCCTCCACATCAGTCAATTGCTGACAAAGAAGGATATATAGCTTTCAGTGGGAATTTATTGCTTCAGCTCCATGCTAGCTGGCCGTCTCATGATAATCGGCGGCTATTAACCTTATCTTTGTCTCCATCATAATGCATGCACCCCAGCAGTACCTCAGATGGTTTTCGCTCTAAGAAAGGGGGGCCCCGAACCATCATGTTGAACTGGTCCCAACACATCTTGACCTGGGCCTCTGCTGTGGAAAAAGCACTGTGGAATCACAAAGTCGCGCATTGGGGTCAGGCTGGGGCTAGAGTGCACCTGAGATGTGTGGTTGAGAATGAGGGAAGACAACAGGGAAACATGATGCACCTCTGGGGTAAAAAACAATGTGCATGGAGCAGTGATGGATTGAAGAGGGGATCAGGTCAATTACCTCGTGTTGGCTGCCTGAGGGAGTTAGCATTTTCAGGGTCACTTCAATCAAGTATAAGAGGTGACAGTCGTGTTTCCTTTATGCAGGCCCATGGGCAGGTGTCTAGTCAAAGGATCGAATTAAAAGGGTCGACAGGTCAAAGGATCGACACCAAAGGGTCGACAGGTCAAAGGATCGATTTTTTTTTTGTTTTTTTCCCTTTTCTTTTTTTTTTGGGGGAAAAAAAGTGGTTTTTAGCAAAAAAAAGTGGGGCTGGGGGGGAACCCCCCCCCAAAAAAAGTGAAAAAAAAATATTTAATCGATCCTTTGACCTGTCGACCCTTTGGTGTCGATCCTTTGACCTCTCGACCCATTACTGTCGATCCTTTGACCTAGAACCCCATGGGCATACATGTAGGCAGATATTCAACTGGAAAATGCACTGTGGTTGGCTGGAACAGGCAGGTAAGGAACCTTAGAAACAGCAGGAGAATGAAGGTATCCAGGAGCATTTGCGTGAGAAATGCAGGAATGCTTTAATCTAATTGGTGGTCAGCCCTTTCTTCAAAGTGAAGGCAAAAGTAGTCAGTGGATGAATGTGATGGGAAGGATGAAAATAACTTTCCCAAAATAGGGAAAGCTGAGTAAGAAGAAAAATGCTGACTTTTTTTTTTTTTTTTGTGTTTGGTTTATTTAAGATAAAAACCTTTACAGTAAATTCTTTACGGTACAAAATATACATTATAAAGTTGTTTAAAAAAATAAACAAGGAATAAAAAAAAAGACATAAAATAGTGGAACAAACACATTCACATATACAGATTACGCATAACAGTGTTTCATCAGTACTTAATGCAACGCCTTGCAGTTAGACCAAACAGTTTCTGGACTATTCAATGCACATAATGATAACAAAATAGAGGAAACACAATATAAATGATCAAAAGCACAGCTATCTAAGCTCGTTTTCAGAACAATGCGATGGCCAGAAGAAACAGATTATACAGAATAATAATCGCTAATAAAGTAAAAGAAACAAGTCATTAGCCGAAATAGTTTCTATACCATTTCCCGATGGTTATTCAGTCAGCTGTCAATACTTCTACCATTTTAGCTTCAATAATTACAAGTAAGTTTATCAATTTAAGAGTCAGGCTTTGACTATAGCCTTCCATGCAGCGTCTCCAGAGAGATTCCCTTGAGATAACTGAACAAGAAAAGGAACTCTCAAACATTTGGATACGCCATACCTCAAAATAAGAACAGTAAATCACCAGATGTTTTAGCGTTTCGGGTATATCGACATTTCCACAAAAACGGCAGAATGTCGCATCAAGACTCTTAGAACCATTGGCCCAATTTTTTGTACGTTGACGTGTGAGAAATTGATTTAGTCTGAAACGCATATAGATTTTCATTGCAAACGCAGAAGGAAACTGTATTGAGTATTTTAGTCTACATTCCCATTTGCCTCGAAAGAGATTGTATTCATCAAATGATGGATAGGTGCCTATATTATCCATCATAATGCTCCAGAAAAATATTTGGTATTTCTTTTTTTGACTCGGTAGCCACATACTAATAGAATCAGGAGTTTCGTGAATCTTTGAGAGAATGGTAGTAATTTTTATAGTTTGAAGATGTAAAGATTTTATATGTGAGTCACCCAAGATTTTATTCAATTCGAAATATAAAGTGTTCTTAGGCGGATTTAGCATTTTAGAGTAGTTTGTGATACATCTCCAGTTGTGTTTAACTGACAAAGGTAATATATTCAGTTTGTGGCATATCGTTACATTTGGAATAGATAAAGCCATGCCCAGTGCAGTTTTCCACAGCTTTCCCTGCAATATATTCAGAAAATCATCAATATCATAGCTGCAAATATCTAAGGAATAAAGAATAATGGGTTCAACTTTCTGAAGATAGAATTGAATAAGAGGAAGTAAGGAGAACATGCAGTATTGATGGAAAATAATTTTCATTTGTGAAGCAAGAGTTTTCACTTTTTGGTTGAGAAATTGTTTCCACATTGTTAAAGAATATGAGTCAGTAAGAGGGTAACCTAAATACCGAATCGTAGCAACGTATTCTACTTTCATACCATTTAGGAACCAGGAAAAGCGATGTGGTTTCAGTTTTCCACCAGAAAAAATAAGTATGAAGGTTTTCATGGGATTGGGAGAAAGATTGTGGTTGAGGGCAAAATTTGCAAATAGATCTAATTTCCTTTGAAGCCCAAAAGGGTTCGGTCAAAGAATAGCAGGTCGTCCGCAAAACCCATCCAATCCAGCTTGATATTACCAAGCTTGGCTGGAAAGCACTCTCCAGTCACCCATGTCTCATCCAGACCCAAAAGATATAAGTTGAATAACACCGCTGCCATGATGCAACCCTGTTTCACCCCCGTTTCCGTCGAAATGGGGTCAGAAAGAGCTCCTTCTTTATTCAGCCGGATGCGATAGGATGTATTTTTATGCAACGAAGCAATCAATGCAACCAGATGATACGGAATCCCCATGGCCAGCATTTTCTTCCACAATATCTCACGGACAATGCAATCAAAAGCTGCAGTGAGGTCCAAACTAGCCATGTAAACAGGGCCTTGTTTGGAAGAGGAAGTAAAGGCCTGAAGGTGACAAAGAATGGTGGCATTAAGAGAACAACCTATATGTTTCCTAAAACCTACTTGATAGGGTGACAAAAGGTTACAGTCATTAATGTACGTTTGTAATTCTTGTAACAAAAGCAAGGAACATTTTTTAGAGGAGGCGTCAGTTAACGCTATTGGACGATAGTTTGCAGGCAAGATAGGAGGACCTTTTTTGTAAATAGGAAAGACAAGGGCAGAAGTCCAAGACGGGGGAATAATACCATAAAACAAAATAGAATCAAATTTGATTTTAAGAATACGAGCCCAGAAGGTAGGATTAGCTTTATATACGCAGGGCGGTATACCATCCGGACCAGGGGCCCTGGAGGGTTTAAGTTTCCCTATAGCCTCAATAATGTCGCCAGTCGACCACAAAGGTAATGTTTTAGGAGGAAGCTTGGGCTTGCCACCTTTTAATGTATTGAAACGTTCAGGTAATTGAAATTTGGGTCTGATGTAGGCGACCCAAGTTTCAGCAGAAATCACAGAGTCGATCGTAGTAGCAGAGTCACAAGAGATAGTACGCAAAGTATTCCAAATTTGCCTGCAGTCATGTTTTAGCAGGTGGTAGAAGACTTTTTGATTATCTTCATAATGCAGGTGACCCTTCAACCATTTCAGCTTGTTTCTGTAGCGTTTTCTAACAGTTCTAATACGTTCTGAGCAAGTTGACAGGGAGGTGTTACCTTTTCTGAGTATTCTAATCTATACATTTTTAGTGCGCCACTTGGAGGTTAAATTTGTGAATATGGTGAGATAGAACTTGAGTCTTCTTTTTTAGGGATTCTTTTAATTTTAAAAGATGAAATGTAATTCTGTTTGTGTTTGAATTGTCTATTTGTAGGAGGGGGATACCTCCTAAATAAGAATGATAAATGATGTCAGAATCACACTCGAGACAATTGGTGAAAGCAAGGCATACTTTGTGATTCCATTTCACAGATAAAGCATGACGATCAGGTTCTATTAGAGCAAGTAACATGTCGTCATTATAACGAGTCATAGGAATATTCAAAGACAAAGACAGTATCATGTGGTCTCCTATTGCTGGATCTATAATCATCACGGAATCCACACATGAATATAGCCTTGAAGAAACAAAAAAATAATCAATTAAAGAATTGCAATCAGCTCTTGCCCAGGTGTAATTGAAAGGTTCAAGTTGGAATAGCGAAGTTTGCATATCCCACTCCAGAAAATAAGAGTTCCACATTTGCCCATATCTCTTAGAGACCATCGAATGGTTGTTCCACATAACTCTGGGATGAGATCTTTCATCATAACAATAGCAATTCAAGTCACCCCCTGCAATTATCTTGGCTGTTGGAAACAATATAAAACCGTTTTCTAGCACAGCATTCAATTCATCTAAAATGACATCAATTGACATACTTAATTTGTTCCAGTAGATGCAAAGCAATATAAGAGTTATGGAAGGGTCCCATCATCAATCAATGCACAAGCTAAAATAGAAGCAGAACAGCTAAACAATTCAGTAGAGCATCTATAGGCTGAATTAATCAAAATCGCAAGACCACCTGACGGTCTTCCGCAAAGGCCCCGCCTTGCAACCTGAACGAAGGCAAGATAGCCCTCTATTACAAAGTTTGTTTGGCACATGGTCTCCTGCAAAAGCAAAATATCTGGTCTTTGATGGTAATTAAGGGAATACCATTTTTTAAAATTACTTCTGCATGGATTCCATGAAAAGATGAGTGACTTTGCCAAGCTAAGAGTCACTCATCCCACTTAAAGGATTTGACACTTGAACAATTTTAGGATCCTTCCATGACAACTCCTTTATCGCTGATACAAAAGCCATAAATTGTTTCATGGTCTTGGCATCAAGATTGGATAAGTTGCCAGCAATAGAACAAGGCAAAATGCTTTCAGCTATAGGAGGCATCATTTCCACAAAGGTTGTGGGTTCTTCCACCGATGCAAAAATGGTGGTTACTAACCCAATGGATGCTAAATCATCTTTGTGTTCCCATAACAATTTCAGAATGAATGGAGACATGAATTTACAGATCATTCTATTGTTATTCACAGCTGCCAATTTCACCCAGTCAATATCATTAGAGCGGATAATACGAAGAGCTGGAATGTCTTGGATGGCAGTCATCACAAACGTACGATTCAGACGTGCCTTTCCATAACGTTAAGGCTCGCTTTCCCACCCCATAACAGAGGCCGACTTGATATCTGTAAAATGGGCCTTTGCAGGACTGTTTTGCGGCACTGAACTCCAGCGGTCAGAGTTAGACACAGTCTGACCTATTTCTTGTATTTTGACATGAACGGGTGAACCACCCAACGTAGTACCTGCTACAGCAGTCTTCACCCCATCAGAGTGAACGCTGCTGCCGTTTGGAGTTGGCTTGATGGTGTTAGCTTTAGCTTTTTTACATTTTGCATTTAAGGGAGCACTTGACCCATTGTCTAGACCAATGATCACTTTTTCTGTCTTTTTAAGATCTAACAAGGGATAAAAGTTGGAAATAGCAGATTGTTTCTGAAACGAAAGAGAAGCTTGAGAGACAGGTTCCAAGTTCTCATTTACTGGTCCATCATCCCGACAGACAACTCCTTTCTTATCGTTAGAAACAACCCTTTTTGTCTCTTTAGACACCAGACACGCATCAGAAGCACCCTCTTTTTTAATTTCCAATACTTTTTTGTTTCCAAGTGCCTTTTTTTGAGTCGGTGGGGCCGTCTGAATGGGTTCCGGAAGGTTCAGCATTGCTTTGGATTCATCGTTCAATTGGTTCATATCAATGATAGTGTCACCCCCAGATAAGTTGCAGATGTCTCTCATATGTGTGTTATGCTTATCGATTTTGTCACACCTTTGATTTTTTGTTTTTTTCTAGTTTTCCTTTCATTTTTTTGAAAGGAAAATTTTGCTTTTCTGCACGAGCCTGAGCTCTTCTTTGTTTTTTTGTTTGGGGAAATGGAGGAGTCGCTACTTCTTGTAGGTCAACAGAGATTTTTTCTCCAGTTGGGTTTAGTTCAGGACTCTCTTCACATAGATCAATAAGGTCAGCCAACGCGGAGTGGCTGTCCAGACAAGCACCATTTTTTTCATCACCTCCAGGACTGTGCACTCTTAACACAGGAGTTGATAAGGTTTTAAGGGTGGTGGCCATCTCTGAAACCAAGACAGTCAAAGCAGCAATATTTGAAGCATTTACGTCCTCTGATTTCTTTAAAGGCAGGCCAGTGAAGTTCATGGCAGCAGGTCTAGACTGAGAGCCGTCAGAGACTGCCTCTGCAAAGGATTTAGTTTGTGTAGCAATGTTATGGGAATTGGAAGTCTCCACCTTTTTGTAACACAGAGACGAGAACATATTGGAAGAAAGCAACATGCCCTCCATTTTACTTTGCGTACTTATGAGATCAATCATTTGAATCTGTAGAGTTTTTAATTCTTCGTGAGTTTGCTCATGACCCTTATCCAACAAATTTAAGATCCGAGTTAGGACAGGGAAGGTTTCAAAGCATTGTTGGTATTCATCATCACATTTTTTCTCAATTTCCGGGACATGAGTTGGCTGTGATAGGGTTTTAGGAGATAATGACTCATTAAATTCATACTGAGAAACACCAATAATTTCCGGACCAGGAGAAGGATGAGAATCTTGAGGCAACAATTTTTCTGAGTTTGGAGAGCTCATAGACTGAATGATTGGAGCACCAGCGCTAGGCTTTCTGTAAACAGGAATACCACCCAATGAACGTGCTTCTTTTTGGGCACTAAGTTGAGAAGGTACAGAGTAAGAGTAAGATGGAGGATTATTAAATAAGAAAACATTTTCAATCCCATATTTGCTTTTATTCACAGGGGTTGAAGGTTCATATGATAATCTTATACGCTTTCCGAGTTCCATCTCAATCGCAGGTGCCAACATAGAGAAATCAGCAGGGTGGGATCCGAGTCTCTCTATCCCCATCTCTTTTTTAATAGCCTCTCTATCGAGGCTAAGATCAAGAATGGGCTCTTCATTGCCCCATCCCTTAGGGGATAATTTGTTGGCTTCTTTGACAGTGATAGACCCTTGTATTTTTTTATGAACCATTGTATTTTGGTTCATAGGGGGAGACTTTAACTCCTGAGAGGGACTCATGGACATGTTCAGCTGTGTATATTTAGCCTTTACGGGTTCATGTTCAATCTCTGCATGAGCCTCGATTTTAGGATCTATGCTCTCATAGGTTTCACTACCAGCTGGAAATGTCGAACGCTTTGAAAAAGAAGAATCTTTGGATAAGCAAGAAATTTCAGGCACCTTCGAAGCTTCTTTAGTCGCAGAGGGGGAAGTTTTAACACCATAGTCAGCTGGGGAATTGATGACCATATCCACCACCCCATTTCCAGATTCCAACAACCCTGACACTGTGCCAAGGGAGGCTATTTTTTCTAGGGAAACATCAGTGATAGAGTTGAGGTTAACCTCGAGATCCTCCTCTATAATCACAGGGGGTGGAGCAATGTCTAACAGTGTAGAGACATCATCCGAATCCACCTCATTTTTTTTTTGATTGTGCTTGTTAGATTTTTTGCCACTACGAAGGCCCTCGGCCATAGTGATAGAGATTAAAGGCAAAACTGCTCGACGGCAAATATAGCCTAAAGCCAATGCCTCTCAATCGAGTAAAATGCCAGCAAACACATCAAACAATATAAACAGTGCTAATCAATTCTGGTGTGCCTTGAATACCCTTTCCTCTCTTTCAATGCCAAATCTATTCAAACCTCATTAATTTCTACATAGGATTTTACAATGATAGCGGTTTAACCACTAGTTGATCCTATAAGGCGCCTTAGCACTTAATTATGCCAAAAGGTCGCTCCACAGGATAGCATGTATCACCTTGGAAGGTTTCCAAACAATTCAGAAAAAACGCAAACAACAGCCTTAAGCAGCGGCAAAGATGATTACCTCTGATCAGGACAACAGATAAAGCCCTAAATGTTTCAACTGTAAGGCTCTGAAACACCCCACCTCAGACGCCGAACAGCCCAACAGCCAGTGCACTTTTGAATGCACTTCCGAATGCTGACCTTTGCATGAGGATGTGTGCGTGGCAGAATACCAATTGTTAGGGTGTTCATGTGTTCAGCTTTAGGTTAACAGACAAGATGCAGAAGCGTGCAGGTGGCAGATGCTAAGGAACAGGGGTGCTGTCCGAATTAAAGTGATGATTAGTAGCAAAGCGCAGGACAGGGTGCAAATGTCAAGCCACACGCTGGTGGCTGCTGGGACTGGTATGAGGGGGGCAATGGCCCAAGTTGAGGAACATATCTACCTTGATTAAACAGCAAACACATCATGATAATTCCAACCACTCACAATGGAGGGCAGTTAAACATGATACAAGCCTGATAGCACAGTGAGTATGAGTAAAGTGCTCGCTTTGATATCTGAGCAGAGGCTGCTGACGCAGGTTCGAATCCCGGCAGGGCCAAACTCATCCTTCTGAGGTCGATAAATAAGCACCACACACTGTGGGTAATACTAAGCAGCCCTCAGATGCATGATGGTTTGTAGCGCCATATAAATGCTAAATTAAGATTATTATTATTAAGTACTTTCAAAATGTGTCGTGTATTGTGGGCTTGGGTTGGGTACTAGAATGTTGTTGCCTTGGTACCCCAAGTCGCAGACCTCTGCCATATAGCATTGGTACAAAAGGGGTGCACGATTACAGTTCTACATACTACTCATAAAGCAGATAGACAACCTGTAATTGTGGCCGTACCCCTCTCTATTTCAAGCGCGCCTTCTCACTGCCCCTCTCTTATACTCTCACTCTTTTTTCACGCTCTCTTTCCTTCTTCCGAATCCACTGTATTACTTTCCCTCTTCCACTCCATCATTTGCCTCCTCTCTTCTCTCTTTTGCCCCCTCTCTCACGCTCATTGTAATTCTCTTCTTTTCTCCTCCTCTCTCTTTCTCCATCCCTTTGTTTCAATGTATTTACACTCCACCGAACTGACACAACGCCAAAAGATAACTTGTCGTTCTGGAAGAGGAAGGACTCATCTCGTTTCTTTTTTACTGCCCATGTCTCATATTAACGAACCAGCTCACGCGGTGGAGTTCCGTTGGATGTTGGCCTGCGTGCATCACAGCGATACAAATGGTATGTGCTAAAATCCCCTGTGTCAGGTTTAATTTAGGTGTTAGAAAATAAGCAGCAGAGTATGTCAGAGAACCGGAGATAACGTGGGAACGCCACATACAAACACAGATAGGTCTCCATAGCAACGCAGTATGATTAGTCGGTGGGGGGAGCCCTACTGGTTCTTTGAAGGCGGAAGGCTTTCCAGGGCACCAACTCCCGCGGGAAGAGATCTCAAACACTAGTTAAAGGGGCCGCGTCTTCTCATGCTGTGATACCAGCCCTACTGTGACAAGACCACACAGACCAAGAAGAATACTAACCCACGACTATGTTGTGATGTAATCTTTCAGCTGTCCACCCGGAGCGAGGAACGCCGGTTTCCCGACGTTCCGTACGAACGTGCCATTGACCCAACCGCCCTCCTCGCCTCCGGGGGCCATACAATAAAGCTCTTCCCCACACTTAATTGGCGTAAGATCTTTTTGTCACATTGGCGACGAGAAATTCCCCGGTGATCCACGCTCCGCGCATCTGGCCCCCGGAGCTTTCTTGATCGCCCGGCTGCCAGCACCCAGCATCAGAGGCGGGCCCTGCGGCTTCCCTGCGGTTCCCCACACAGCCGCTCCTGCTGCCCTCCCCTCCCCAGCCCCTGCAGAGAAGGGAGAAGGGCCGCCGACAGAGCGAGTCGCAGAACGGCACAGCAAGTACATATTTTCTTTACTTTATCGGCCGTAATAGCCACAGCGCTCTACGCGCATCTTATGATTTCAAGCCAACGGCCATGTGAGGAAAGCACCTCACAACGTGCCCTACGTGCTGCCATTTTGCCCACATCATCTTCCACGGCAACGGCGCCGCGGATCCTCAGCTGCTGATCAGCTGACCGGATAGCAAAAAAAAAAAAAAAAAAAGGTTGCGCACCACAGCGCCCCCACTGGCTGCAGGGGGCACAAACAACAAAACAAAAAAAAAAATCTGCTCAACTTAAACAAGAAAGCCTGCCATAGACAGGATTTCAGATCTGGACTGGCAAAGGGTGGAGAATAACTAAACCACGAGCCTCTGCCTCCTCAATGGACATATCCCATTTTGGAACATGGTTGCTAATAAACGCCATAACCACCATCCCAGCGGCCCCAAATACATATAGCCCCACACCACAGCCACTCACAGGTCACAGGAAACAGTGAGCAGAGCACAGAAAGACAATACTAAACACAGAAGAACAGTTCCACTTTTCTCCAAGAGCTCTGTGCACAGGACTATTAGTGCAAATAACAGATTTAAATATCAAATACTGCACCCAAGCACATTTGGCACCACAAAGAGGAGATACTGAAAGGGAGAGTGACTATACCCTACATCCTCCTTGCAACCAACTATGCAGAACGTGCCACACCCCACCAAGTTCCTCTCTTGCCCCGGTACTCCGACATGCCCCTGGGAGCAATGGCTAGACAGCTTCCAAATATATCTCAGAGCCATTGGTGGCGGTAAATTCAATGATGATCTCAAAGAAGCGACCCTCTTGAACTGCATAGGGGCCGAAGGTCTAAGAATATTCAGGGCACTTCCCGAGCCAGATCATGCAGAGGGTGACGGCAACCGGAAATTTGATACAGCCTTGGTAAAACTTACCAAACATTTTCGCAGCAAAACAAACGTAGTTTTGGAGAGGTACAAGTTCTTTGAAGGAGAGACTGGTCATAAAAGAGAGCGTTGAGTTGAAGTCCATAGATGGTTTAGATGGTTTCTCAGAATTTGAACATGATGGGGCCTTAGTAGCGGGCGTGAGGAGTGTACCTCAAAGAAACAGAAGTAACTCCAGAAGAGGGAGGGTTTCAGCATATGACAATCAAAACCCCACGCGGTGTCATAAGTGTGGGTGGTATAAACCCCACGACGCGGGAAAGATGTGCCCTGCCAACAGTGTTGAATGCTACAAATGTGGTTTAATGGGTCATTTCGCCAAAGTCTGCCGCAACATCCGAGGGAGACCAGGAAGATCCGGTAACCCCAACAGACGACCATTCAACAAACATGGGTCTGTGAAGACAGTGGACTACGACCAAGTGTCGGAGAACATGTTGTCCATCAACCAGACACGTCCACAAGTGCAGATCCTCACAGTGACCTCCCTCCAAGAATCGAGCGGTCCATGGGTTAACATGTATGTCAATGATATACCCTTGAAGGTTATGGTAGACACAGGGTCCCCATATACCATGGTGGATCTCGAGACCTTTGTAAAAGTGCTCTCTGGCAAAGTCCATGATCTACGGAACTCCTCTGTAAGAGCCACAGGGTACGGAAAAACCCCCATCGACATCATCGGTTACACATGGGTCAAACTCAAGTTTCACGATAGACAAACGTACTGTAAGTTGTTTGTGGCCAAGAACGGCTCCTCAGTAGTAGGATGGGAAGAACAAGCGACTCTCCAAGTGAAGATCCACCCAGGAGAAGATGTTCCTATATTGAGCGTGCTCAAAGGCAACACTGACATCAAGTCCGATTTGGCTCAGCAATTCCCCAAAGTGTTTTGCAAAAATATCGGCCTACTCAAGGGTTTCCAGCACAAAATCATATTGAAAAGGAGAGCCATCCCAGTGGTCCATCGAGTACGTGGAGTCCCCTTTGGGACTAAAGCAGCACTCAAGGATGAACTCACACGCCTTTGCAATGAGGACATCATACAACCCATAGAGAGTTCTGAGTGGCTGGCCCCCATCGTTCTCGTAAAGAAACCCGACAATTCCATACGGATGTGTGTTGACTTGAGAGATCTAAACAAGAATATATGGGTTGACAGACACCCACTTCCTAACATAGCTGAACTCCTATCGACCATGAAACCAGCAAGCTATTTCAGCACATTAGACCTTTCCTCAGCATATCACCAAATTGCATTAGATGACAGTTCAAAAGCCCTCACCTCATTTGTCACACCTTTGGGAGCATACATGTTCAACAGAATGCCATTCGGGCTTGCTTCCGCCGCGGCGGTATTCCAGAGACTCATGTCACATCTCTTTGGGGGCCTCGATGGAGTACAATGTTTCCAGGACGACATTCTCATATCAGCAAAAACTGAACCCAAATTAATGGGCGTATTACAGATAATTCAAAAAAGTGGACTCACTCTCAAACTAGAGAAATGCAATAAAACGTAAAATGAAGTCTCCTATCTTGGTCATTCCATCGATGCCAGTGGCATCCATCCCAAGAAAAAACTCCTTGACACAATACTGAGTTTAGCTGAGCCCAACAACAAGGAGCAATTGAAAAGCTTCTTAGGAATGACGGAGTACTACTCCAAATTCGTGAATAATTATGCCCACAGAACACAAAACATGAGAAATCTTATGAAGAAATCCAACAGATTTGAATGGTCCACAGAATGTAGGAACGAATTTGAGAACCTCAAGCGTGACATCAACCAAGCTCCAGCCCTTAGCATGTTTGATTATAGAGCCAAAACGATAGTGTCGGTAGATGCCAGCAAGATTGGCCTTGGTGGAGTACTGGAACAACAACAGAACGGTAACATCGTAACCATCGCATTCGCATCCAGAGTACTAAGGGGTGCTGAATTGAACTACTCCACCATCGAGAGAGAAGCTCTGGCTGTCAAATGGGCCTTACAACATTTCAGGAATTTAATATGGGGTCTACCGATCCTCCTCAAGACTGATCACAAACCTTTGGTCAACATCCTACAATCCAAATTGCCACACCTTATATCACCAAGGATAAGGCGTTGGTTTCTAGACATCATGCAATACAACCTTCAAATTTGTTACAATCCTGGTCCACTAAATCAAGTAGCGGATTGTTTGTCGGGACTATCCACCATTCAAGATAATAAAGATGTCGAAAGTGAGGATCAAGAAGAAGATATCATAGCCACCGTAAATTCTGCCATACCCTCCGACGAATGGATACGCATCACCAAAGCTGACACAGAACAACAGGAAATCAGAAAGGCTGCAATGAACGACTGGGTTGGTGTAGGGAAGGAGTTGGCAAATTTCACACCATTCAAAGATGAGATATCCATGAATGAAAATCACATCTTCAGGGGAAATAGAGTGATTCCAGCCCTAACCCTGAGAAAGAAATTACTTGATTTAGCCCATGAAGGACACCTGGGAAGAAGTTTGACAAAGAACAGGATAAGGAACAGCTACTGGTGGCCCAACATGTGGAAAGAGGCGGAAGAGACAGTAAAGAACTGCAACGCATGTGCTTCCAGTGACAAATCGAAAGTACTAAGGAAAACACCACTTCAGCCTGTAGAAACACCCAAACATGTATGGTCAAAACTGGCAATAGACATCATGGGTCCCTTTGAGAACCTGGAGGAAGTAAAAATATTCATCATCGTGATCGTTGACTACACCTCCAAATGGACTGAATGGGGCGTGGTAGATACCAGCACAACCACAAAAAAAATCACAGACTTCTTAACAGATATATTCAACAGGGAAGGTGACCCCAGGGACATAGTCTCAGACAACGGGTCCCAATTCACTTCGTCAGAATTTCAAGAATTCCTTGACAAAAGATCGATCAACCACATCACTACGTCACTGTACCACCCAATGTCCAACGGGTTGGTAGAAAGAATGAACAGGCTGATAAAAAGTGTCATTCAACTGGCCACGGCCAATACTATGACTTGGAGAGAAACCCTCAAGGAGGCTCTACACGCATATAGAACAACGCCACACTCCACCACCAACGTAGAGCCTTTCTCCTTGATGCGGGGCAGAACCGCAACCAACCAACTAAGACCGGCATGGATCTTCTTGGACACCGGTGAGGCGAGAATGAACACAGAACCAAAATTGGACATAGAACACATGCATAAAACTATAAAGGAGAAACAGAAGAAATACAAAACATACTACGACAAAAGAAATGGAACCAAAAGGGTGTCCTTTCAGGAAGGAGACTGGGTATGCATCAAAGAACCCAGGAAAACTCTAAAAGGTGAATCAAAATTCAGATCTCCACAAAAGATCATACAGTGTCACAACAAGTCTGTCACACTAGACGATGGAGGGAGATGGTCTCACGACGACCTCGTGAAAATAACCAATGACACCAGCAAACCGAGTACTTCAAAAAACCATTCACATGATGCATGGTCAAGAGAGAACGTGAAGAGAATGACCAACGACACTCACAGACCTAGCACATCCCTAGATTCACAGGATGACATGAGATCAAAAGGTGAACATTTTCCTGAAGAGAGATACCGCGCCAGACATACAAGAAAGAACGAACCCTGCCACACCAATGGAGGAGAATCTGCCAAGGGCCTCTCGAAAAGGAATCGTAAAATTATCCGCAACTTCAGCGACGACTTCATCTACTATTGATCACATATCAATTTAAATAATGAACCCATAAACTATCCCACCCCGCCTACCCTGTTCTTTCCCCCCTCTCTCCGTTCCTCTCTTTCCCATAGATAAGGAGATGTTGTGATGTAATCTTTCAGCTGTCCACCCGGAGCGAGGAACGCCGGTTTCCCGACGTTCCGTACGAACGTGCCATTGACCCAACCGCCCTCCTCGCCTCCGGGGGCCATACAATAAAGCTCTTCCCCACACTTAATTGGCGTAAGATCTTTTTGTCACAGACTACAACCCGAGACAATGGACAACCGAAGAAGATGGAGTAATGTGGCTCAAGCCTCCGCCTCGGTATCCAAAAATCACTGCTGATGGATAAACATCTATCAGTAAGAAGAAGAAGAAGCCCTTGCAGCAAGATCTAGAACAACATCCTAGTATGTATTTCACACACTCTCAAATTAGTAACAAATAATGATAAAAATAGCCATCGAAACCTGTCAAGTGGCGATATTGTTAAACCAAAATGTTAACACCGTTTTGGAGAAGCATATTTTGTTTTAGTAAAGTCATTTCCAATGCAATTGCACAGCTCCTGAAAGGCCACTGCCTTTGGAATTGTACATTGTGCAGCCCAGCAGAGTAGCTGAGACATGTTGATATTGTTCTATACGTTTTATTGTAGCGCTTAGCGAATCAGCTCTCTTTGTTATGCCACTACAGCCTATTATGCCAACGGAGCTCATGTTATGCATTCACGTAATGAAGCATAATTCAGGAAGTGCGTCGTACCTTCTGTGCAGTGAATATGCACTAGAATAGTACCTTTATGTATAGAATGGCTTCACGATAATGAAGGTATGTTTCACTCGGTGATGACATGCATCTAGCTGCTAAATGGCAGTTATGATTACATGGAAATAGCAGGTATTCTGTATATCTTATAACTTACCACCATTTGTGACTTTCTTAAGCAGTTGTTCCTTAGGTACCCTAGCCATTGCACCCTGTAATTCTCTTCCAACAAGTCCTTGCCACAGGGATATTTTAGCAGATTTTCAGCGAACACTAATGGTAGCAGTTTCTTGAAAATCTTGATTTCCATTGTTTGCATTATCTTCTGTCTAATTGCTATGCACATATGTTCTCTGTAGAGCGGTTTGGCGAAGGCGCTGTAGAACTCAGCTTTTCCATTGTCTTGCGATCGTGTCTCTACCGTTTTCTACTGCAGAAACATCTTCATCTTTCCGCACAGTACCTCACCTGATACAAAGGTGCTTGGCTCCCACATGACACACTGAAGGCAGCAGATGAACCATACAGTCACTTAAAACTCCAGTGCTGATGCTCTGTAATGGTAGTACACATTCATAGAATAGGGTCATCTGTTATACCGCTTCATTTGCACAGCATGCATCCAGTAGCGTGGAATTCTGGTTGTGGAGGCAGGCAGTCTTGCTGAAGAGAAGGAACCTGTGCATATTGTAAAGATGTCAGCGGGAGAAGTTGCTGATGCCAGGGACACGTTGTTTCAGCTTTTGTCTGGTGTAAGTGGGCTTCATTTTTAGTGTGGCTGTGAAGGAAAAAAGTAGCAGTAATGGATTCTCTGCCCCTTTTCTCACTCCGTCATACTAGGAGTTTGGCCCTGCAGTGTGTGATTTACTTCCAGCAGCTTGCTGGAGGTAAATCAACCCACTTTCCGCTGAAAAATCTGGAAAATTGGTGGAATTATCACGGCAGTAATTCTGCCAGTGTAATCCAACGAAAAATCTGCTGGCCCAAATTGCAGTAACAATAATTCCGTTGGATGGTATTCTGGCATATATACCACCAGAATACTGCCCAACTCGTGATGAGGCCCAAGTCTGTCTTATGCCTGAGGAAAGTTGTAATTTGCAGCCAGTGCAAAGGGATCTGTGTGATTTTTCCGCGGCTCAATTACCCGCGAACGGAAATGTCTGCTTGGGAAATGTACGCAATACAACAATATTCGTACAATTCCCATCCGGCATCCATTCAAAAACAACCCCAGTTCCATACAATAACACACTCACACCCCCAACACTTCCCCCACCGTCAACCCACCCCCACCAGCCACTTACCTTTCATCCTGACGCGCTGTGATCACTGCGGTGCCGGTTCCCTTTTACTTCCGTGATCTGGAACCAGCGCTGCAAGGTCCTTTTCTTTTTCTTTTTTTTTCTTTTATTTTTTTTTACTTTTAGTCTGGTCAGCTGCAGGGATGTCCCCTGCAACCCCCGCTCACTATACTGTATAGTATAGGGAGCTGGGTGTTACGGGGGACACCCCCCACAGCCCCTGGATTTTTCTTTTCTTTTCTTTTTTTTTCGGTCGGGTGAGCTGCGGGGGCACCCTGCTCACTATACTGTATTTTTTTTTTTTACTGACCCCACCGAAAGACCTAAACACATACCACAAAAAGTTTCAACTTTTGGTAGTTCGAACTTTTCGTGGTATGTGTTTTAGGTCTTTAGGTGCGCTTGGTAATTTAATTTCGGTAATTTCGGGCTATTCCGTGCAAAGTCATCATTAGTAGAATGCTGGTAATGCTAAAACATCTTCTATTTTAAGTACTTCATATTTTTAAAATACCACCTGATTTTTAGCTGGGAGAGCAGACATAAATATATACAGAACTTTATTTTGGTTCCAAACAGCCATATTCAATTATAAAAAATCAAAATCAGAAAATATTTATAGCACACTCCTTAACTCATTTAACAGTTAAAATAAAATAATTTCAGATTTTCAGGTGTGGTAGGTGGTAAAACATGCAAAAGATGAAGATGGGCGAAGGGGAGCAGGTTGAACTAATATATAAACAAAGAAGCAGTTCATCAGAATACTTCTCAATACCTAAATTGTATTCATGTATTCATATAGCCGAATACAACAGTGCTGGGTAAGCATTATTCTAACCCAAGGGTCTGCAGCCTGTCCCTCCCCAGATGTTTTGTATTATGACTCTCCACATGGTTTCAAATGTATTAGCAATGAGCATTTTAAGTAACTGAGTCAAAAACTTCTCATTCGGGCAAATTTGTTTGATTCCTCTTCTGATGAAGGTTACCCTTGCCCACCGGGTATGAACAGAGATTAATTTAGATGCGTTACAGTTAGCAGTAATTGATATCAAGGCCATGGAAATGTATTGCTCAAATAGTATCCTAGCATTATGGCAAACAACGAAGTGTGCAGGTGGAGGGGAGGAGGTAGCACGGGGGTGGTGTGGGGCGGATGGCTTCATTGGGTAGGTGAGTGGTGCGCTATGCTCAGGAGGTAAATGTTTTCAACTCTGGCTCTCCATCGTGCCACTCTCACTTGTGCATAATGAGATCTACATGGGGGTTGGAGCAGGAGGTAAATGGGAGGGTAAGCAAGGGTGTAAGACGGGCATATACCTTGGAGTTTTGGATGGTGAAGGGGGCTGCAAGACGCGGTGGAGGTTTGAGAGGCTGGGCTCATGCAGCTCTGCTTTGGATAGTGTGTTGGATGGTGTCTATTATGTGGGTGGTGCAGCAGGGGTCCGGTGTGGGAGTAGGGGGGTGGGTCTCCGTGGCAAGTGTAAAAACAGAAACACCTAGATTTGAGACAACTTAATAGAGGGAGACACATCCACTTAGCTGCACAGCAGTAAATGTAGAATCACTAACTTTTGGGATACCTGGATAGAGGGAGAAATGCCTAAAATAGGGGCACAACAGTAAATGCTGTAACACCTAGTTTTGGGATACCTGGATGGAGGGGCAAATGCCTAAAATGGGTGCACAGTAGTAAATGCAGAAATACCTACTCTTGGGGTACCGGGATAGGGTAATGCTGTAAAATCTAGTTTTGCGATAGCTGGATAGAGGGAGAAATGCCTGAAATGGGAGCACAACAGTAAATGCAGTAACATCTAGTTATGGCATTCCTACATAGAGTGTGAAATGCCTAAAATGGGGGACACAACAGTTAATGCAGCAGCATCTAGGTTTGGGATACCTGCATAGAGGGAGAAATGCCTAAAATTGGAGCACAACAATAAATGCAGTAACATCTAGTTGTGGGATCCCTGGATAGAGGGTGAAATGCCTAAAATGGGGGTACAATAGTAAATGCAGAAATACCTAGTCTTGGGATACCTGGCTAGAGTAAATGCTGTAACACCTAGTTTTGGGATAGCTGGATAAAAGATGAAATGCCTAAAATGGGGGAACAACAGTAAATGCAGTAACATCTACTTTTGGGATACCAGATACAGGGAGAAAACACCTAATATGGGGGTACAACAGTACATGCAACAATACCTAGATTTGGGATACCTGGATAGAGGGAGAAATGCCTAAGATGGGGGTATAACAGTAAATGCAGTAACCACTAGTTTTGGGTTACCTGGATAGAGGGAGAAACACTGAAAATAGGGCACAACAGTAAATGCAGTAATACCTAGATTAACTGAATGCTCCCAAATGTCCTATGCTATATTTTCCCCTTCTACTCCATATTGGTGGCTTACTACTTATTTGAAACTCCTTAATCGCACACAAGAATTCTCAGAATGGAAAGCATATAATTCCTGGCATGCGTGTATTTGTCACAAGGCACTCAAAAGGATAGTGGGACTGAAACACTCAAAAGAGGGTCAAACAGGAGCTAGTAAAGGTATGCCCCAGCTCAAAGGTTTTATAACACAAAAATGGGTCACAAACCCCTTTTCTGCTGGTTATGTGCAAACTTGCATTCAAACATTCCAGAGGCAAGTGATGGTTTGTATCTCATGCAGGACACTAGTTGTGAAAAAGAGGGGGACAGGAAACAGATACTATCTGACCCTGCCTATACTCTGATTTCCCTAGTGGGCGCTGATTTCCCCCCCATCTAAAAGTGGATAGGTAAAGAAAAGTCAGAGGCACAGAGTACATGTGCTTTGGAGAAGGGGTCTTGCTTTCAGCAGCGCATACTGGGCTCTTCTAATGCTCTTAGTAAGAATAAGTAACACAATAAAAAAGATATCTTAATAGAATATTATTTTTTGTTGTTGTTGCAATAGAATATAGAGGTTTGTACTCTGTGCGTGATTAGTCACTTGCAGGATTGCTTAATCGCTTAGACCCTTCCACAGTTGCTCAGAAAATGCTGCATCACTTGCCAAGTTCTCTTGTGGAAGGTAAGAGTGTTTTCTCATTTGCTGAGATGTCCCGCAATGAATATAATGGGAAATGCTCTGTGTTATTCTCAGTAGAAAAGAGACATCCACATTTGCATTTTTACTAATGTCTATTTCCGTGTATATGAGTGTTTTATGCTGTTCTAGGTTTTTCTAATTGTGTTTTAATAAACCATATTTGGATACTGTCTGATTTTGAAAAAATCCAGATGAATGCCCAAGAGCACTATTATAGAAACGTGTGTGGTCTATCGTTTGTGTGTGAGTTTTCTTTCACTATATAGTGGGTTGCGTTTTCAGCAAAGTCCGGTATTGTAGCCAAAGAGGACCCACATAGAAAGGGTATTACAGCAAGCTAATTCCCCATGTTTTAGACGCATGCTTTTGCAAGTGGTGAAGGTAACCAGAGATCTTTTATTTTAGTTTTTATTATTTGTGGTTAGTCAACATATGACTTTTCCCAATAAGTAGACAAACACATTAAAAAAGAAACATGCAACATTAAAAAAGAAAAGGCAACATTTGTGGAATTACTTAATCAAGTCGATCTTCGAACAATTAAACCATGCATTTACAATCAGTTCTTCATTTTTTAAAAGGAAGAAGAGAAAAAAGGAAACATTTATTTAAAAAAGTAAAAGAAAAGACAGGCAGGGAAATATGCACTCGAATGAGACGGATTAGCTCAGACAGACTATCCCAACTCGATTTTAAATGGCCCTCAGATCTTGATTGCTGGATCAATTTTCTCCAAGAATCTAAAAACTTCCAAAGATAGGAAGGTTTCTTTCCCTGCTGACATTCTATTCCCGAGTTCATTGGTGTGCAAACAGTCAACATTGTGTACAAAACGGGAGAAGTGTTCAATCCTTTGATGGTTGCGCCCTAAACATGATGTTAATAGATGTTTCACATTTTGTTGCCCATTCGCTTCACATAAATTAAAGATGCTATCCATCAGTGTACCCTTAGTTCTGATTTTCTGTAGATGTCTTGTCATATACAGATTCAGACGAAACCTTAGGAAGTTTGCCCTTCATCTTGGGTTCAGGAACCTTCTTAGGTATGGTAACACGAAACCTAGAGGTTTATCATTTACTGAAAAATTCTCAAAGCATTTCTTGTTTATAAAGGATGCCCTAGTTGCAATCCAATCATTTTGACCCATTATTTTTTTTAACATCAATGGATTATCAATGATTTCTTTTTTGGTAGACTCACATTGCATTACTATATCTGCTGCATCATGTTTCAGTTCATGTAGGAATGCGCTGGTTTTTTTTACCATTAAACCCTGTCTTCATAAAGGGAATTTGTTTTGGGGCCGATGTTCGATCTGTATAGCATAATCCTTCTCCATTGTTTATCAGATTTTAGGGATTGTAGGCCTAGTTCATAACGTAACCTAGCCATAGGTAACGATCCCGGCAGATTGAGTACTTCTTTCAAATCAAGCCCTCTAATCTACTCCAGGTCATTTTAAAGCTGATTTCTCGATTTCGATTCCATACATTAGGATAGGAACCACTTTGCCCTTATATAACTTAATTAGTGGCATAAGAGTGCATCAACAGTATGTAGAAAGATTCTTTTTCATTTGACAAACAAGTTGGGTTACCTTTTTTCATAAGTCGGCCTCCAATGCTGTCATGGAGGGTGTTGATGTTATCATGAATCCCAAATATTGTAATTCCTTTACAACAGGTAGGGTCTGGTTAGCCATCTTCCATTTGACACAGCATGTTCTTTTCTTCTTTGAATTATTAAAGTTCATAATGAAGGTTTTGGTTGGGTTTATGATAAGATCATTTGATCGTACGAAGTTTTCAAAGGCCACGATCAGGCGCTGTAGGCCTATTGGAGTGCGATCCAGGAGGACCACAACATCTGAGTACACCATGCAATTCACCCTCAGATTGCCTATTGTTGGCGCTGCAAGTGAATGTGGCATCCGTTTGTTCCAAAGATCGGCCAAAAAAATGTTAAACAGACAGGGAGCCACAAAACATCCCTGTCTTAAACCTTTAGCAGTGGCAAAAGGTGAGGACAGATGGCATTCGAGGTCCAATCTTATCTTGATCTCTGTTTTGCTATGTAGATGAATTAGAATAGCCAGGAGGCCTTCGTGGATTCCCCATTGCTTTAGGTTTCACCATCATTTCCCTCGATTGATGGTATCAAAAGCACTAGAGAGATCTATCCATGCCCCATAAAGATGTACATCTTTACATTATTTTGGATTTAGCATATTTAGCACCAGACTGTTTAATATTGTAGCTAGTCCCTTCCGTAAACCGGCCTGGAACTTTGACATGATATTAGCCTGATAGGCCCAGTTCTCCAAATATTTTAAGATGAGACTTGCAAAGATTTTACTCTCTATGTCCATTAGGGCAGTAGGGCGATACTTGGCAGGGTTTCCCGATCACCTTTCCTGTAAATGGGGATTATTATTGCTGAACATCATGACTCTGAGCATTCTTGTGGTTTTATGATATTGTTACACAAATTAAAGAGGATGGAGGTCCAAAGGCCTAATGCATTTTGTAACATGTCATTTGTGAAGCCTTTTGGCACGGTAGCCCTCGATCGTGACAAGCTTAATATTAGGCCTTCAACCTCGTTCTCCCCAAAATTGAGTTCGCACTTCACTTTTGAGGTCAGGCCACAAGCTTAATATTAGGCCTTCAACCTCGTTCTCCCCAAAATTGAGTTCGCACTTCACTTTTGAGGTCAGGCCACTACCATAGGGGTTCCTTTCCCCGTAGATACCAGCAAAATATTCTGTCCAAGTGAATTCCATGATACAATTCGACTGGAGTGAAGCTTGCTGTTGTGGTTGTTGACCGATAATACTGCAGAAATAACGCAAATTGCCTTCTGTCACTGCTTTTAGCATAGACAATCCGTCCGTGAGGCTTCTTTCAAACTTTTTGTTCCACAACCAATTTCTGTATTGATTACATAAATACCTCTTTTCATGATGGAATACCTCTAGTTCTAGACCCATCCTTGCAAGCCTCTGAATGTTCCTGAGGAAAGATTCTTTATGCTCAATAGTATCTGAATCATAACTGGTGGATATTGCTTGTGGGACCTTGTTTATTAATGGGTCTGTCAGTACCCCAGAGGAGGTATTCAAAGGATTTGTGGTCATGTAGATCATTTAGCACCTTAGAACCCCCAATAGCTCATCCAGTTTAGAGTTAAGATTTTCCCCCCTATGCCTTAATGTGACCAATTGGGTCCTACCCTGATTAACAGAACTAAATTGACCAAAAGTTGCTATTAATGGTATGAGTCAATGTCAACATCCCTGAATTCCTGACACTCACTGAAGAGGGATTCAGACATTATTACATAATCAATGGTGGATGCAAGGGCTCCACTTCACGTTTTTTTAGCAGAATATCGCCAAGGATGGAGCCATTGGCAATATACAGATTACACTCCTCTAAAAAGTTACACCATAACTGGCCATTCACACAAGCGGTCCCACCATGGACCTTGTCCAAATTCCCCCCCAAAAAACGAAACTGGAGTTTAAATCACCAGCAACTAATATGTTATCATCCGGAAAGGCAGTGCTTACAGTCTGCAGTGTATATGATTAATCATTGAGGAAGACTTCCAAGTTGGAGTGTGCAGGGCTCCAATATAAATTGATCACTGTCATGGATTTGTACGTAGATTGATCATTAAAACTGATCCTGACTGGCAAAATGCCCAGCCTTTTTGAAGGCAGTTCCACAGACTTATCCAGGATGTTACGAACTGCAACCACTAGACCCCTGAAGGCCTTCCCCCATTCTTATTGGTTGCAAACTAGTTTAATGTTGTGAAACCATCCAGTATGAAAGTCTCCATCAACCACGTTACCTGTAGGAGGATCAAATCATGGTCTTGAAAGAAGTATTTTCTCATTTTTTCTGTTTTAAACGACCTGGAGCCGCGTGTTCCAATGTCTTCATTTTACGTTACCCTTCGCTAGTGCAAATCATCCACACCATTCAACTTCTGGAAGATCTCAGTGAGGATTCCCGGTAGAAATGTCAAAATGTTACTTGTGTCCCCTTCTGATGGTTTTGTCTGCCTCCCTCTTTGTGGCTTGTCTGTACCCCCCCTGTCCTTCTCTGTCAGTTGATTCTCCTCTATCTTTAGTTTTCGTTTGTTTGTTTGTTTGTTTGTTTTTATTATTTATAATTCGCAAGCGTACCCGGGGGTATCAAGGCGCAGCCTTTAAAAGAATATTCGAAACGTAGTTACAGTACACAGAAAATACGTAATACAAGAATAAAGTACACCAATGTTATATACAAATCAGTAGTAGGCCAGCAGGCCGTTATATACAGGTGATTATATACAGGTAAATAGGAGGCACACGGGCAGGTAAGCAAGAGGGCACAAGTGGTTTCCATATGCAGTAGGCGCTAGGCGCTTCAAATTTAATGGGTCTCACGTTTCAACCATGCGATTACCAGTGAGCGGAAATTCTGGTAGGGCATGTCAATTCTAAGCTTTGGAGGCAAGGAGTTCCATAACAAAGCAGCTTTTACTGGGAAGCTGTTGCCCCCTATGGTGGCCCGTTTGTAATAGGGAACAGATAGACAATTTCTGTATGCGGTTCTGGTGGGTCTTAAAGAAGACTGTCGGTTGAATCTGTTGATCAGGTAAGTTGGGGCGGCATTGTTCAAGGATTTATGAGTAAGTGATGCCATTTTTAAAAGGATTTTATCTTTAGTGGCTAGCCAATTGTTCTGTTGGCTGAGATTTGTAATATGTTCCCTTCTGGAAATGCCCAGAGCTGCTCTTAAAGCATTGTTCTGAAGGGTTTGCAGTTTGCTGGTGGTACTTGGTGGATCCGAGATAAAGGGCATTACAGTAGTCAAGACGAGACAAAATAAGAGCTCTGGCAAGTGTCAGGCAACTAGACTCCAACAGGAAGGGTTTGGCTGCGCGGATTAATTTGCATGTGTAGGCCGTGGAGGATGCAAGGGAGCTCAGTTGTCTTTTGAAGGAAAAATTGGAATCTAGGTAGAATCACAGTGTTTTGACCTCCTGTCCAACTTTGATGTTGTTTCCGTCAATCATGAAGGAATTGTAAGCTGGGCCAAGTTTCTTTATGTTAAGTGTAGTACCTTGGATAATGAGTTCTGTTTTATCATCATTCAGGCATAGTCCATGAGTGCCATCCATGCCTGGATGATGATGTACACCCGATTTAACAAGGCCGAATCCTTTCCATAATCTCCAGAAAGCGGAAGGAGGATCTGGGTATCATCTGCATAATTAGTGTAGGTGACACCGAGATGATCCAAATCATCGAAAAGGGGGTTGGTAAATATGTTGTACAGTGTGGGGGAGACACACGAGCCCTGGGGAACACCGCAGGTGATAGGAATGGGGTCTGCTGCGGCCCTGGGAGAGAAGACCCTCATGGTCCTACCGTTGAGGAAGGATGTGATCCAAGTGATGGCCTCTGTTGAGAAGTGAGCTGCAGTATGGAGATGTGAACATAGGACAGAATGATCGAACAGGTCGAAAGCTGCAGATAGGTCAAGGAGAAGGAGTAAGGCAGCTTGCCCGTTGTCTCTGATCAAATCAATCTGGGCTTTTAGGTCAATGAGAGTGGTTTCCGTCCCGTGTTGGGGCCGGAACCCAGACTGTCTAGATCCTAGGAGGTTGTGTTCTTCCAGGTGCTTCTGTATTTGAACATAGGCCACCTTGTCCAGAATTATTAGGAGAAAGGGAACGGTCGTTATGGGTCGGTAGTTGGTGGGTATGGCAGGGTCGAGAGTAGGTTTTTTCAGTAATGGGAGTACCCAAGATTGTTTTAAATTTCGTATTAGTAATCTGCCATCTATGGTTCCCTTCAATTTGAGGTAGTGAGGCAGATATGTCCAGGCCTAGTCCTGCATGTCCCTCGCTCCCGATTGGGATTTCATCACCACCAACACAACATCAGTAATCTGATCACATAGAAAGCTAATGCAATCGATGTCATGGGAGGACAGTAAATAGAGATCTGGGATTCGCCTACTTACAGCCAGAATGTTTCTCCTGTTCAAGCTGGCTTGCCCCTAAGATGGGTACATTCTCTTCAACCTGATTCTAGGGATGGCAAAGGGAACAGGTTCCTTCACGGCTGATTGTTCGACAACCTCCATCCATGGTTATTTCTGAGAGGGCAATACCAGCGATCCCTGGGGACTGCAGATTTCCTTCCCGAGTGGAACTAGGCCCTTCCTTGTTTTTCCCATTTGAGGTGCCTAATATTTCTGAAGATGTTGCGTTGGGAGCTGAGCAGATTTGATCCCTAATAATCTGGACTTGGACCTGCTTTGGTGTGCTTTAATAAATATTGGTGCAAGTCATAAGGGGGCCCTTATTGACTTCACTTGGGTTTTTGGTTTGCAGATCCACACTGATTTTAGTAATTGAGTGGCTAGTCTGACTTTTATGGCCTTCAGTTGTGTCACTTTCCAAATGAGCCACTCAATACTCATTCATGTCTACTTGCTGTGCAAAGGATTGATTTAAAGCATCTGTTGTTACCATGCTGGTAGCTTTATTCAAGCAATGAAGAATTGTTTTGTTTTGACTGTTTAATGTTCTTGGATTTCAGGAGCTGAGGGGAGGGAATTTTCTTGGGGACGTCTTTATTTTGATGAGCGTTCTTTCCCTTGGTTTTCCTTCCCTTACCAACCTCCTGACCATCCCCTTCACTGCCTGATACAGCGTTCTGTGAAACCTCAGCTCGAGGAGAGGCCACCAGAGGTGGGTCAGGGATTGGGACATGTCCCTCGGGTTTAGCTGAATTAGGCACCACAACATTTAACCTCTCTTTTGGCATTTCAGCAATGTCCTCCCCTGACTTGGCCAGCCTTATAAACTCTTTGAGTGTCGATTGTGGCAGGGGAGTGTCGTTCAGTGGAATGTTTTCCAGAGACCCTGCCACGTGTGCGGGATCCGTCATCCTGGTCTCTACTCATAGGTTGGTTAGCTCCATTTTTTGTCTACAGTAATTCCTGCTCCAACGATGCCAGGTGAGAGTTAATTTCTTTACATATCAAACATTGGGCGCAACTTTCTTCCTTAAGGAAGTCCAAGTCCTTGCAGACCAATGAATTTAGTAAGCGGTAAGGCCAACTATAGTGGACTCGCAAGCCCCCACCTTCCTGGCTAATTCCAAAAGCGTACCAGACTGCGTTTGCACTTCAGTTCTCAGTAACTCAAATACGCTAACCAAAGAGTTAAGTACAAAAGTTAACAATGTTAGGGTTGGATTAGACAATTAATTATTATGAATGGAAACTTGTGGGGATTGATTTGCATTGGAGGGCCTGGACAGGATGGACCCCTTTGAGGTGGACGGTATGGCCCCACCAGCAAGGGGGTTGCATATGCCATCAATATGGTTAGGCCTTAGTGCCTCTTCTCGAAATGGAATGACGTCCTTATTCAGGTACAATTGCGATTTGTCCAGGAGTCTTCCTTCACTAAGGATACTATCACTCAGTGATCTCCTTTTGTGTAGCATCCCTTTAGCTATTATTTGTTTCATTGAGGATGTAGAAAGCATATAGTCCAAGTTGTTTCTTGCTAATACATCCAATGGGTGGCACCCCGGACAGGAACTAGAAGTTAGGGATGTTTGGTCATTACACAGTTGGTGCGCCACTTGGGATGGATAATCAAAAGATTGGGACATGATGACCTCTTTTGTAATCACCTGCGACATATCTGGTTCAGGCGCCTTTAGATCGTCTTTACAGGTCAAGGACCCACTTCTTAGGTTGTAGTGAGTGAGCATCGGCCCTCTTAAGGAACGTCCCCAACAGTCTTTTCACACACGCCTGAGATCTTACGGGCCACTTGCTTTGGTCACTAGGCCCACCCCCACAACCCTGGCAACACTCCAGACCCTGGTAAGACTCCTCGGCACTTAGAGGCTAATGGCCACGGCTCAAAGGGCAAACCCGACAGTCACTGTGGTCAAAAGGGAGTGGAAACAAATACATTTTATGATCAGAAAGATTTTAAAAAGGAGCTGATGACCTTCTGGCGCTCACAAAATAATGCATATTGTAACCTTCTAAGAGCACCTCTCATGCGTGCCCCCATGATTGCCAAGAGGTTGTACCTCTCATGAAGTTGGTACCCCTCAGAAGCGCTCTCCACAGAAAATAAGGGAGGGGGAGGCAGGAATAGAGGGAGGAACAGTGAGGGGCAGAATGTTGGGACAGGGAACCCAAAGCCGACTCGACCATGGGCACAGTAATACAATTATAGGCTGGACTGCAGGAGGTGTCCAGTGGACTGGTGGCTGCTTTCACCACTGACCGGTAATCCAAGTCACCGAGGACTCCAATGAGAGACGCCGCTATCCAGGGTAATTATTACCTTGCACACTCTCTCTCAGTGTTGACGCCTGCAGAATGTCAAGCCAGCTTAGGTCAGGCCCGTACTTCGCTGACCAGCCAGAGAAATTAGAGGAAAGAACCTCCACATACATAGAATTGCATAACTGCAGAAGCGTCAAGCCTCAACAAGCCACACAACAATGGAGAGCAAGGCCGCTTCCAACACAGACTACTGGCAGACAAGAAGAACTAGGAGGAACCATGGGCACTTCTAAAGGTTGGTTGAGAATGCCGGCAGCCTCTTTGGTTAATACAATTGCTAGGCATGGTCTTTTGTAGCAGGGTCATATTGTGTGGTGCTGGTGCATTTTGAATTCCAGTTTGGTCTTGTCTGCTGTTTGATTTACTTCAGTGGCATTGTGCTTAGGATGGTGATGGTGCTGGGTACATTTAAAATACATTTTTACATTCTTTCACTTCTATTTGAATTGCTTTTGTACAGGTAATTGTGAGTGCACTTGGGCTATGTTGTCACAGGGCATTTACTGCAGTGCATATGGTGAACCTTAGTGAACTGCAACATGACAGAAGGTGGGATTACTGACCTTTGCACTTCTCACAGAGACAAAAATGTACTCACTGACAACCTGGTCTTCTGACACATTGCTGAGTTGGTGAGAACTCATAATTTCTGAGATTGATAAGAAAGTTCCCCACAAGCTGTTTGCTGATGGAAGTGTGTTACAAAAGTACATGTTGAGACGCTTTAATTCAGGGGATCGGAAATAATAGACAGACTGCCTAATTCGCCCGGCTGCGAAGACCTGGTTTAATCTACATAAGTTAGTTAAACTGAGAGCGAAGGACAATGAGATACTTGCAGACTTGCACACAGACCTAGCAGCTATGCATGAGGAAATGTTATAGTTAGAAGAGAAAGCGAAACCAGGTGAACATTGTGCACAGTTACAGGTCCAGTATTATTGTGTAAGTGCATAATTGGCACAGAACGAGAGACAGTTTTCTGAGAGTGAGGGAGCAATTGAACATATAAAAACTGTTTTGGAGGGTGTCTGAAAATATAGAGACATTACACTGTCAGAAGTACAGGTGCTCAGGAAGTGTGGTGGTCAGACCTCTAAAGAATTAAAGGCGATGGAAGATGACATTTTTCAGCTCATGGATGAGAATGATAAACGGGTGGAAACAGTTTGCATTTTAAAATGCAAATTACAGAAATGAATGAGGTAATATCCAAGGTAAGGAATGAAAACTCAGCATTTTACAATGAAACACAAGATCCCCAGACACAGTGTAGGAAAATGAGGCATCAACATTTTGGTGCCAGGGTTATTAGGAGCACAGAGCTGTTCTTGGTTTTGGGCAGCAGGGCGTTGCTCTCACTTAGGCTGAAGGCAGCCACAGTCTGGGAAATGTGCCAGCTGTTGTTTACTCAGCAGGAGCTGGCTGCACTCCAGTACTCAAGGCTGCGTCTGCTTACCGAGAGCAGAGAAAGGGGGTTCAAAATGATCCATCATGCAATGCATACAAAATAATGAAGTCTATCAAGATCCAACCATTCAAAAAGGATTTGGGTAAAACAATAGAAGGACCCATTGAAGTCTGACTGAAATCATTCAGACGCTTGAAATCCTCAACTCCCAATTTGGTAGGTTCTTTCACCTCACCATGGACCCCACTTCTGCTAGCTTAATTCAGGGTTTAAATGAGCAGAAGAATTTATCATAGGAGGACATTGAAAGAAAGATTAGGAAACACATCACTCCATATAATTCTATCGAAGATGCTAAGAAGGCAGCGGACAGTCTGACGGCTCAATTAGATGAGTCACCATGTCAGTTTTTCAAAATTTAAAAAAGAGCATTCTCACGTTTTGATGTGTCATGTGACATTCATTCAGCAGAGTTCACAGCTTGCCTGTGAATTTAATAGGGATACAACCTTAGAATGGATTATTGAACAAACCACTAAAATCTATGAAATAATATCTCATGTGAAGGGAGAGGTTAGATGTAAGGAAACTGGACCCCAAAAAGCAAAAAAAATCTACCCCTGTAGTCCGAGAAGTAAAATCTGGGAAGATGCCATTGGAGGCAACTCAAATTCAAGTAAAGCAAGACATGCAAGGGAAGGCAGTATCACCCAAAACACCTGTGTTACAATCCATACATCCCGGTGACAGAAGCTCGTACATTAGTCCTCAGTATCTTGGTATTTCACCCAAAGTGGGATTTCGCTATGATATGCCAGGACCAAAAAAAAACACAATCAGATGTATAATGGGCAATACCAGACATTTCGACCCAAAGTAGATTTGACCCTGGTACAATGGTATATGGCAATCAGGCAAGACCAAGGTATGTAGATAGGTTCATTAGAAATGGAAATCAACAAAGGGATCAATTTCAGTCAAATGAAAGACAGAATGTGAACTGTGCACATCATCATTATGTTCAGTCCTCTGCACAGGTTGACCATGTCCAGAGGATGGTCACCCCACGTTCCACACCTCCTATGTCCCAGGAATTCGGGTGAAACACAAACAGAAACCAGTCTTCTGAAAGGTGCCAGAACAGGCCTGATAAGTGTTAATTCGACCAGTACCGCCCTATAGCACAGATTGATACGTCTAGGAATATAGACAAATTCCAGTGCTTGGAGGCACAGGTCAAGATGTCTGAGCAGATAGGAAAGCTCTGTGCAGTACAGAATCGGCAGTTGAGTGAGAGTATAGCATGTCACAATAGTGACATTGTATAGGGTGGCAACAAATTACTACTTAACCAGGCTCCCCACAATGAAAGTGCAAATGACAATGATTTACCATTGAATGAACAAACCACATTGCTTAGTGATTTAAATCCAAGAGAACAGATGAATAGTGACGACATAGGAAATGAGAACACACACAAGAAAATTGTATGGTTTAATTTAGGGTTGAATCAAACCATTCACGTGTTTGAAAATGATCGAAAACAAAGGAAAAATATACAGGAAGAACCAAAAGATGTAAAATAAATCAAATGCTAGTTGATGCTATAAAAGCAAGTGAAGGGATTGCATTGCCTGACAGTTCTAATAGTGATCATGTCTCCACAGAAATGAAAATATTACAAAAATCAGATGAAAATGAATTATTTGAAGAATATTTCGAGCCACAGATGTTCCATGAAGCAGAATGGTACAAGAAATAAGTAAGTGTCACACAGAAGAAACAGATATTCTGGCACATGATGCTAATGAAAAAAACAGAACAATTGGTTTCCAGAGTGGAGGTTAGTGAAAGAGATTCAAGCAATGGGGAAAAAGCAGAAGAGGAATGGTGGAAGAACACTGGTAGTCCCCGAGGGGGCCAATCATTTTCAAAGCTCCAAATTAATTCTCAGGACAGAAAAATAAACAAAGAAATTGGAACAGAAATGGGCAAAAGGGGTGTATAATGTCTTTTTATATGCCTCTTTGCATATCAAGAAGCCATGCCACCCTGAAGAAAATATGTCCTGAGATCAGTAACAATTCACATTTCCTTTGCATACCGGAATAATGCGAGGACAGGTATTATACCCCTGTTACTATTGAAGAGACGTGTAATACATTTGCTATGATTGACATAGGTGTGCAGGCAACCGTATGTCAAGGAAATGATTGGACAGAATAAACAAAGGGAAATCCCCACAAGACATGTTGAATTGACACAAATTGAAGGTCCTGTGCATACATTCAATGGAGAAGAAATTTCACTGGAAGGTCTCACTGAAGGGGACATCAAGGTAGGGAAGCATAGAATGAGACAGGAGGTGATGGTCACACCCATTGAAGAGACACCATTCCTATTAGGGATACATTGCCTTAAGAAACTATCTCCCCTTATTGATGGGGTAAGTGGGGTGTTGTGGTCCTTGTCTGAAAAAACCTTAAACCTAAAAAGACATTGGCCAGAGTAGCAGTGCAAAAGAATACCACACCATTGCTAGAACAGAGAATACAGTGGAAGTGTATCTTCAGAATGGTTGTGTACCTAGTATCACTGTCATTCTCATGTGCCAGAGTGAAGTGCAAGGAGAAAAAGAAAAACAATCATTAGAGATTGACTTGGATCCCAAGAAAAATTGGAAAACACAGATAGATGAAAACACATTTGACCTCATTCCAAGATTGGCGGTAGCCTTGCCGGTAAAACCGGCAGGCTGCCACCAAACTTGCACATTTTTCCGGCGCCCACGAATAGGCAATTACCAGGTCATTACAGCCATGCTGGACCCGGTAATCACCCATTCCCGGGCGCCAGAAAATATTCTTCCCCATTCCTATTTGAGCCCCTTAGGGCTCAATGGGAATATGGAAGTTGGATGAACCAGCACCATTCGTGAATGGTACTGGTGCATCCGACATGGTGCAATCGCAGATGCCGGTCCACCTGGCAGGTCAGACCTGGCGGGCACACAGGCACCAGCGAGCACAACTCATAGTTTGCCGGTCCAGTAATAACAGCGCTGGTAGCTTACCGGCACTATTACTACCGGACTGGCAAACTTGTAATGAGGTCCATTGTGTTTCTAACTAAGTGCGGAAAACTGTAGACAAAACATTGCTACAGAGTCAGATCAGGAAAAATATATTTCAACAATTGAAGAAATACACATGAAAGAAGATCAGGCCTGAGTTCCTGAACATGTGAATGGACATCCAGAAATGATTGAAGCAATGTTGGCCCTAGATCAGGAAAAGAGTTTCATTAATGAACATGTGTTTAAACAAATGCTTGACAGAGAAGATATACCAAGTTTTAAAATAAAAAAATAAAAAATCTGTGGTCTAGATGGCCCGTATTTGGTGCAAAGAATTTTTATTTGTATTTATATATATTTTCAATAACGCCTTAAGCCAAGGTGCTGTACAGAGAACAGGGAACGGTACAATAAAATCGATAAGCATAAACAATAAGAAAACAATCCATCAAGCATGTTGAAAAAGATGTGACTTCAATGACTTACGAAATAAAGAATAGACAGAAATAGAACAAAAAGAGTATGGGAGGTTGTTCCAGTGTAAAGGACCTAGAAGAGTACAAGTATGAAAACTAGATTGAGCACAAGGGGGACGAGGTACCACCAAGAGAAATTGAGAGGAGGAGCGGAGAGAGCGAGAAGGGGTATAGAAGGTACCAAAACAGAAAGATAGTCAGGATCAAGTCCATAAAGGGACTTGAAGAGGAGGCATACAAAATTTAATTTGAGTTGAGAGTGAAAATATAGCAAGCCAAGAGTAGCGAGGGAAGATGAGATAGAATCTCGGAAAGAAAGGAGACAAAGGAGACAAAAAGATGAGTTAAAACAGATATGAGAGGAGCAAGACCAGGTGTTGGGAGCCCAAAAAGGAACAGTAGAAGAGTCAAGAAAAGATCAAAGACGAAATCAACAGTTTTGAAGCTTGAAAAGTGAGAACGGGACAGCTGTACGGATATTGAGTAGATGAAAGCAGCAAGCGTGTAATGTTAGAGAAATGTGGTGAGAGAAGGATATGTTAGAAACAAGATAGAACCCCAGATTTTGAGCCGTGCTTGAGATTGGAAGCTCGGATGAGGGGAAGGAAATGAAGGACAGAGGAGGAGGAGGGGAAAGAGTTTTAGCAGGGAAAAAGAGAACCTCTGGTTTTCCAGCATTAACTGTGAGATAGTGAGATGACATCCAAGGTTTGATAAATAGAAGACAAGCACAAAGAGTATGGTGAATCTAAGAGCAACAAGAAGAAAAGGAAAGCAAAATTGAGTGTCATCAGCATAAAAGTGGTGTGACAGACCAAAGGAAGAAATAATGGCAGCAAGAGGGGAAGTGTAAAGAGGGAAGAGAAAAGGACCCAAGAGAGACCCTTGCAGAACACGATGGGCAAGCAAAGAAGATTTAGATGATTTGCCAACCCATGAGACAAAAAAGGTTCTTTGAGACAGATATGATTGAAACCAGGAAAGGACTGAGACCTCGAAACTAAAGGAAGAAAGAGACGCCTATAGAAGGGAATGGTCGATGGTGTGGAATGCAGCCGATAAGTCCAGGCAAATAAGAAAGGATGAATGTTTAGAAAAACACGCAGTAAGAGTTCAGAATACAGTGGAGAGCAGTTACAGCGGAGTGATGAGGGCAAAAACCTGACTGGAATTGTGGCAGAATAGAAGAATCAGAATCAAAAGTAGAAACTTCAGAATAGACCAACCGTTCAAGTACATTTGAAAAATAGGCTAGCAGAGAAATAGGGCGAAAATCTGAAAAAAAGTACTGGGTCGGCATTAGGTTTCTTTAAAATAGGGAGTATGCATGCATGCTTAAATGATAAGGGAAAAGCTGAGGTTAAGAGACAGATATTGAAGAAAGAGGTGAGGTTAGACACCAAAGGAGGGTAGACTTTGAGAATGAGTGCAGAACAGGTTGGGTCGGTATGAGAGGAGGTGGGGTGGGCTTTAGCCAATAGAAGAGAAGTATCAGCATTGAGATTGGTTGAAAGCAGGAAATAGAGGCATATGAATCAGGAATGAAAGAAGTCGTAAATTCGGGTGAGATGGTAGCTTCAATAGCTGAACAAAGAGAAGCTACATTAGAGGATAAAAATTGAGTGAAGTCAGAGGCCGAAAGAGTAGAATTAGCAGACTAGTCAGGGGTGGGAGGAGACAGATGACGGGAAAGAATTTAAAAAAGACGTCTAGGGTCGGCAAACTGTGAAATAGAGAAGTTTAGCAGAGAGTAAGCAGTCGTCATAGAGAGCATGGTAGGAAAAGTATGAAGAATAATTTGCCATAGAGTTGGTCTTGAGTCAGCATCTTTCAAGACAACGGAGGAAACGGCGCATAGAGCAAAGATAGGGGGGAAACATGGTTGAGAAGGTTTACGCGTGGGATGGAAAGGCGAAGAGGGATAAAGTGAATCGAGCAAAGAAGAGAGAGAGAAAAAAGAGTAGAGGCAGCCTCGTCAGCTGTTAGAAATGAAAAAGAGGAAAGGGGTGGAAGGGCGGAGATACAGGTGGAAGTAAAGAGTGAAGAGTTAAAGTTACAGAAATCACACCTATAAAATGAGAACGAAGAGTAGACAGGAGAGTGTGAAGAAACTTGAGGAAACAGCGATACAAAAAGAAGGTAGTGGTCGGAAAGATACACTGGGAGAGAGGAAACAGGAGCTGCAGGAAAGGAGGAAGTAAAAATAAGATCAAGACACAAACCAGAAATGTTAGATGGAGGAGTAGAAAGAGGGTGAAGAAAATCAGAGTCAAGAATTGAGAGAAAAGGGAGAGTGTAGTGTGTCGACAAAAGATGAAGATTGAAGTCACCCAACAGTATTAAAGGGGTGGAAGAAGGAAGAATATAGGAAAGAAGATGATCAATGTCATCATAAAAGGAGCTAACAGGGACAGGATATTGATAGATAAGCAAGAAGGACATAGGATAGGATTTAGAAAAGATATTGTAAGAAACTTCAAAGGAAGAGTAAGTAGGTAGAGCCAAAGGCAAAGAGATGAGAGTGAGAAAGCAGATTGATAAAGAATGCCAATACCCCCTCCCGAGCAATGGGATATGGGGTATGCCAAAAACAGGTCTGCGAGGTGGTCAGAGAGACAGCAACCGTGGTGTGGTATAGAGGATTCCATGTCTCTGTGATACAGAGAAAGTGTTTGAAAAAGATCCTGCAATGCAGAGGATTTGTTGCAGACTGATCTTGCAGTCCCTAATCCACTGTCAATGACTGCAGCATTGGAAATACGTGGAGGGTAGATAAGATTATCATAGTTTCGAGTAGAGGTAAGTCTAGAAGTAGAAGGATTGCTTTATTGAGGCATAATGATAAAAACGGGAATGAACAAGAAATATGATACCAGCACCAAAGTAGAGTAGATTGTTGAACCAGCAATTTGAAGAGATGGTTGTTCTGGGGTATGGAAGACTGATGGAGATGCTGGCCAAGACAGAGATTCACGATGGCACCTAAAGACTGGTGGAGTTGCCGTAGGATTGCATCTCATCCGCAGACAGCCGCAAACAGCGAGGGCCGTCTTTTCCCGACTTCACCTGAGCTTTTCCCAGAGCGGATGTTGAAAGCTGGTGAGGAGGATAAGAGTGAGGCAGGTGGTGTGGCCTCAAGCATTGCTAGGCAATGTAGACACTGGTGTTTTGTGCTGGAAGAGCGGTCCGGGACAGCAAAGCAACACTGTACTCCAGTACAGCAGTTGGACCAGGCAATGCTGATAGCACCCTCACAGCCAGGCAGGTGCTGTCTCAGATGAATTGTGGGAAGATGCATGCTGAGATCTCAATAGGGTCCATAAGCATTCATCACAGTAATGATTGTAAGTGGAACCAAAACTAAATTCTATTTTGGAAAGGACATCATGCACAAAATGTGTATGGTTTTAGATGTGTATAAACAACAAGCATATCATTGTGCTCAAGTGATGCCATATGCAGTTGAGCTTCAAGTAAAGACAGATGTCGTTATTCCTGCTTTCACAAGACAATTTACAAAAGCCTTAAAGTACAGAAAGGGACAACAGATGAAAGGTCCTGAGGCAGTTGTCTTTCTCAATGAATCCATGAGACAACAGGGGTTAGAATGTTAATACACACCCTTAGTAGTCATTGTTGATGGCCCCATTTAATACTGGTGAATAACAGGCGGTGCCAAGACATTCATCTATAAAAAGGTACAGCTTTAGGGATTTCAGTGCAGGAATCCCACTGCTGATCTAAATAACCTAGTGTTTGGAAACATCCCTGTAAGCTATGATACTTCACAGGATTTATTGCCTGACTCCATAGATTCTAAACCAAAGGGGATTTACAGGATTCAGTCTGTTTACCCTTATGAATCAAAGGATGTAATATGCTGTCATCAGGATAATTGCATCGTATTTAAGGTGGGTAAATCTGTAAAAAGAAAAGCAGCAAAGTTAAATGCAGGAAATTGAAATGGAAGCCGATGTGACAAGATATTTGAGTGTGGCAGCTCTCCAAAGAGACACTGCAACAAGCTAGAGGAAAGCACAGAAGTCCCTCTTTTAGAGGATTTCCCAGTAGTCCATAAAATGATGGAGGAACACATTCAAGCTGCGGATGCTTGCACTAATGAAGAAGAGAGAAACCAGTTGATGAAAATATTCATCGAGTTCAAAGAGGTATTTTCCAAAGACACTTATGATTGTGGGCTTACTGATTTGCATGTTGATGCACTATCAGAGAGTATGGTAGGGAGCAAGTATTTGTGTAACAATATGGGCTACCCTTGGCCTGTCTGGAGTCCCTAGCAGAAAAAATTAACAATTAAGAATCTAGAGGTATCATTAGGCCTATCCACAGTACTTCAAATATACCCATATTAGGTGTGCTAAAGCCCAATGGTCAATGGTGCGTGTGTGCAGACTTCAGATCATTAAACAAGAGGGTACCTGTGTCAAGATGGCCTCTTCCATTTATTGATTAAGCCTTTGCACAGATTCAAGGGTCAAAGTTATTTACTACTTTGGATCTTAAAGCAGGATATTGGTGTGTGCCACTAGCTGAAGATAATCACAATCTGTTTGCCTTTTCGTTAAACTGACTACAATATGCATGGAATCATACTCTCTTAGGGTTTATAAATAGTGGGAGTGAGTTTGGGATATTTCTGAGCAAAGCACTCCCAGATGCAGCCGAGAGGAGAATTGTGATCTATGTGGATGATGCCCTGATCAAGAATGAAAATATATATAGTCACTTAAATGAAATTAGACATATGCTCAGCCAGTTCCAAAAGGCTGGGTCAAAAACATCATTAAAGAAAGTGCAGTGGTGTAGTAAAAGGGTAAACATCCTAGGGCATGAAGTAACAGAGAAAGGGTTAAACCCACAAAAGAAAAAGGTTGAAGGCATTCAGGAATTAAAAGATCCCACCGATCTGAAATGCCTAACAAGTTTGTTAGGAATTACAAGTTACAGCAGGAAATATATTAAAGATTATGCAGCTTTACACAACCATTAAATAGATAACTGTAGCAGGGAGTACGCTAGAAATGGGGAAAGAAGCAATGTGAGGTGGTAGCCAAGTTAAAAAACTGTCTGATGAAAGCTTCATGTTTAACTCATCTGAAAAGAACTAAGATTTCTATATAGAGATAGGTGTTACGCTCACCTGGTCTCTGCGGAGGCGTTGGGGCACGGTTGCAGCCCTTCCTGAATTTGAATCACCCCCTTCAGGCCTCTCACTCAGTAAAAAATTTGAGAGCGGAGGTACGTGGTGATACTGCTCCTGCGTGGAGATAAGAGTGTGTGAGTGCACCAATCTGTGATTGTTGTACCTCTCGAACCCTTCACTACAAAGTACGGTTTCTGTGAGCATACGCCGTCCCATAAAGCTCACCTGTGAATCATGGAAGATAAGCTCTCCGTCCTGCTGCTTCTGGTAGGGGCACGTGGAATGGAATCTAGTTTCTTCACTGATCCCTGATAAGGATTAGTTCAGTCCAGCTGCGACTATGCTTGTCCTTATGATTGGTAAGTCTTTCCTGAACTCTTGTGATGCTGTTTGTTCTGTTTAATGTCTTTATATGTTGCTCCTATTCATGCCCGCAACAATGTCTCTCTTCTGTTTTCTTCCCTTAGATGGAAATGCGGCCTCAATGCAGCTGTGAGACGCCAGATGCGGCCGGATGGAAGATGGATGCTACCGCAATGTTCGACAGCTGGTAAGTGATGGTTTAAGGAAAGCGCGAAGTATGGCGAAGCGCAACCTTAAACTGACTGTTTTCTCGATGTCTAACCTTGTCTTCTGTTTTTCCTTGCCTGTGCTGCTGTCGACAATGGAGCGTGTCGTGCTGTGGTGCCAAGATTAAGATTTCGGCGTTCCGGAAAGTGTAAAGATGAATACTTGCTTCACCTGAAGAGCTGTACAGGTAAGAACAGCTTCCCCCAGTTGGTAAGTATGCTGGCAGGAAGCAGGATGTCCAGGAAGAAGGATCTTCAAAGGTAAGTCTGACCTCAGGAGACAGTGAGCGTTACGCTGCTTGCAAGTGCAGAATAACGCAAAGCGCCTGTCTTGAGGATCGGGGCAGCTTATATAGCTGAGATCCTGGCCACGCCCATTAGGGCCGGCTTACCAGCCACACCCACCAGCCACACCCTCTATGGGTGTGGCTGGTAAGCCACATGTGCTATTGCATGTGCTCACTATAGAGTAAGCACATGCAAAGGCAATCCATTAGCAGCCACACCCAAGAATACACTTGTGGCTGCTTAATGGATAGAATGTTCAAGGTTATTTCATCCTGCTTAATGGATGGAATGTTCAAGGTTAATGCATCTGAAGTGCTATGTCCATAATGAAAGCTTTTGGTGTTAAATGGATGTTCTTGTTTACTTTTGTTCATGAGCCTGGTGCCTAAGGCACCAGGACAGTGTCCACCCAGGTCTCCTGTGCATGCGACCCCTGCATGCCTGTGCCCCTGACTTCATGACCATTACAACAGGTTCTGAGATCAGTGTATGTCAGCAGACTTATATCAAAAACATGATTCAAATAACAACATCATTTCATATGTGATCAAAGCATTGTCACAGGCAGAAACAACATTTAGTGAAAGTGAAAAGGCACTATTGACCACTGTGTGAGCATTACAACATTTCTTCCCCATTATTCAGGGGGAGTGGGTCATTGTTAAACCAAATCATCAGCCTCTGCAATTTTTGTAGAGTAAAATAATCAGATCAGGGATTTCAACTCAGTCAAGAATCACATCATGGACATTGGCATTGCATGGATTCCCAGTGGAAGTGACATATGGACAGAACAAAAAGAGCCCAGTTGCTCAAGCGCTGTCAGACTTACATGACCGTGCAGCTCTCTGTGCCTCTGATGACACAGAGTTAGAAACTAATTTGATCAAATTTGAACAATCCCCACACAAGGCAGTCAATGAAGAGACATGCAGCGATCTCCCAACCATGCATGTAGATGGTTGTGCATACCACGTGCGGGTGATTCTGAAAAGAAATTGGTGGCAGGAATAGGTAATGTGTGGGCTAGAAGTAACAGTATACCAAGAGAGACCATGAGGTTAGGTTCCAAAAGCAGTGAAGTTGCAGAATTGGCTGCCATCTAAAAGGCAATAACCACACCAGTAAATATGAATTCAAAGAAATAGTTTTAGTAACTGATTCTGATTGTGCATGAAATAGTTTTGTGGAGTATTTACCTGCGTGGACATTGAGTAGAATGGTCATATATAGCAAGAAGACACTCAAACATCGTAAAATGATTAAGGCCATAGATGAGCTTGTTTCAGAGAATTACATGATCAATCACTGGAGAAAAATACAAGGTCATCTGAAAACACCAGAGGAAAACAAAGAGGGGAGTGACATGGCAGATCACTTAGCCAATATTTGGGCGGTGATGGGGGAATTACTTCCTATTCAGCACCTACTTGGTGAAATCCAGATCGATGCAATATGACGTTGCAAATTTCAGGGAACAGTTGATACGCCTGTGGCGCAATGGAGTTTTGATATCCCTGATCAGGATTTGATCAAGGCACATAAATAAGATCCCATTTTAGGTTTGTTCTATGACCATTTGTTAAATCCAGAGCAAAATCCTTTGACAGAGGAGGACTGTAGAGAAAGAAATGGAGGGTGTTGTTAAAGAACAGAAAGAGAGTTTGATTACAGGATGGATTGATGGTTCGGGAGTCTGTGTTGGGTCAAATCCAGTGGGTGGTACCTTTGTCATTTCGGAGTTTGATGCTACATCATGCCCATGATGCCATAACTATGGGTCACAGAGGGTCACAGAAAACATTGGACATTTTGAAAGAATATGCTTATTGGCCACACATGTCACACAATGTACAGTTGTATACGCAGGGATGTTTGCTGTGTGCCAAATTCCAACCTACCTCTCGAACACAGAGGACACCTCTAATGAAAATATGTCTGACACTACCCTGGTCAGATTTAGAAATAGACTTTATTGGCCCAGTACAAAGTTCAGACAGGGAAACAGATGTATGCCGACTGTAACCTGTTTAATGTCCAACTGGTTGTAGATTCCGACACCTGACTGCAGTGTGCAGACAGCGGCAAAATGCTGGTGAATCATATTTTATATAGGTTTGGTTTGCCTCAAAGAAAAGAATCAGACCATTGGAGTAATTTTACTCGTGCAGAGATGACTAAGATGTGGCAAATTTGGGGAGCAAAAAGGAAACTGAATATCTCCTGTTGGCCATCCTCTCCTGGTGGTGTGGAACGGTGTAATGGATCAATCATTGACATTTTGAAAAAAATGTGTCGCTGAAGCAAGTTCCAGATGGGATTTACGTCTCCCTCTTGTGCTAATGGCTATTAGGTGAACACTATCAAAATCCACAAGCTTCTGCCCACATGAAAGAATGACAGGCAGAAAGATTGCCTTGACACAACATTTATTGTACAGGACTGACAAGCAAGTCCTAGTAAATGAATCCATGATTCATGAATTTGTGGAAAACTTGAGAAAGCACCTGTAGCATGCATTTGCATTTTTCGCTGGTGGAATAAAATACTTTCTGTATGATGCTATAAGAGAAGTGGGATGGCAGAAAGGAGATTTTATAAGGAAGAGGAAGAGAGAATGATGGAGAAAGAGGAATCAAGAGGGTATTTGCAAAAGAAGAGTAAAGATTGGAGAGTTCGGGGATTGCAGTGGAAGGCATGTGCGATGAGCTCAGACTGTGCCAGACTGCTGCTGTGTGTTTGGAGTCTGCAACAGAGAAGAGGGTGTTGGGCGGCCTTCACTGGTCTACCATGGCTGACAGAGGCACAGAGGCCATATGCTTTGGAGAAGGGGTCTCACTGTCAGCTGCAAAGACTGGGCTTTTCCAAAGCTCCTGGAAAGCATAAGTGACAAAATTAGAAAGATATTTGAAAAGAACATCATGTTTTTTTTTTTATAGAATATAGAGGTTTGTTCTCTGTGTGTGATTAGTCACCGAAAGGATTGCGTAATTGCCCAGAGCCTTCCAAAGTTGCCCACATAACTCTGCATTGCTTGTCAAGTTCTATTATGGGAGGTCAGAGTGTTTTTTGCATTTGCGGAGATTTCCAGGAATGCATACAATGGGAAATGCTCTGTGTTATTCGTGGTAGAAAAGAGACATCTATGTTTGTATTTTCCTAATGTCTATTTCCATGTATATGAGTGTTTTATGCTCTTCTACATTTTTCTAATTGTGTTTTGATAAACCGTATTTGGATCCTGTCCCATTGTGAACAAAGCCAGATAAATGCCAAAAAACACTGTTATAGAAATGTGTGTGGCCTATCCTTATGTGTGAGTTTTCTTTCACCATATAGAGGGTTGTGTTTTCAGCACTGCACTAAGTCTGGATTTGTAGCCAAAGAAGACCCAAATAGAAAGGCTATTACAGCAAGCTAATTCCCCATGTTTTAGACGCATGCTTTTGCAAGTGGTGAAGGTAACCAGAAATATAAAAAAATCCGTCAGGACCCAGAGAGCTATCTTTGGCAACACAGCTTTACTAACCGATATTCAAAAGCTTTAAAATAAATACAAAATAAAAACCGAAAGACCAACTTAATGAACTCGGGAGGTCTAATTGACTGAACCCCTGAAGATTAAGCGAAATGTAGCTCATGGCAATTAGTCAAGGGCCATCTCTACATGTGTCGACCGGTTTCAGTGGGGCACAATCTCTTCTGCCCACTTTCCTCAGGACAATCTTATTGCAATCAGTGTGATATACTCACATATGTTGCTTGTTGAAGATCAATCACAGCACGTCTTACCTCATAATTAATATTTTGCAGGTGCTGTGCATTACATCCATGACTCTGTTAATCAGGTGTTTTCAGCATGTCTGCATTGCTGCTTTTTTACTTAGTGCACCGCTGCGTTCTCCATGTACTCTTGGGCACAGAGGGAGAGGGGGGCTATGTCATTCAGGTCCCCCATCTTAGTTGTGGATAGTCTCTGTTCATGGCTTCTGGTTGTTTGAAAGTACTGGCAGAGATTGGGAAGAGGTCTCTGACCACTGCATAATGTCTCTGTGTGTTCTTTTTTTTTACCTCCCGAGTTGATTACGTTGGTCTTTTAAAACTAGTGAAAGCAGGCTAACAGCCATCTGTCCTTCAGAGAAACCCACATTATAACACTAGCATTACCTTGCTGTCAAATTCCAGGTGCATCTCAGTGTCATAATTCTCAAATTCCGTTTCCTTTGAAGGCATCATTAAGCAAGATGCAGACAACAGATTCAAAGTTAAAAAAAGGTATTTATTAACTCAAATATCAGGATGGTGTAAGGCCTAACTTGCCCTATGTTAAGGTGGGATTTCCCTACCTAAATAAACTAAGAATAGTCCGAGTCAGTAAACTCAAGTTAAAAGTCTGTCTGTGTCCAAAACCTGTACTTGACCTCACAACTAAAGCTAAACAGTGTGTAGGGATATCAGCAACCAAAGAAATACTGTTCAAACGTTCAGAGCTTCTTCCAGCTCTTGGCTTACTCCTGGTTCCCTTAGGCAAGATCAAGACATTTCCACCGAAAAAAGCCCTGTGGATCCCTTCCCCAAGTTCAAAACAGTTCCATAAAATGGTCTCAGGGTTCCCTTTCCCAAGTTCAACACAGTTCTGCAAAATGGTTTTAGGGTTCCCTTCCCCAAGTCTGGCTTCAAATTTACATTCAAATTCACCTGCTTAATTTGCCTTTTTTTTCTGCCACTTGAATAATCTTAGGCCGACTAGCCTCAGCCTCTTGACTTCCCTTGGTTGACTCCAAGTAAGGGTTCCTCGGTATAGGCACAGTTGTCGGAACACACAGTCCATCCATCACAGGCCGTGCAACCAATAACCCTTGAAACTTTGCGACAGTTCATTCTTTCTGATAGGACCTCCTTGACAACAGAGGTTTCCTTTCTGTATCTGTGTCATAGGTCCACATATGATCCTGGTTCACTTTAACAGCTTCTTGCCTTTACCAACATTTGACTGTCAAACACTTTCCTTCATGGTATTTCTCATGTTTACCACTTTGCTTTCACACTATCCAATAGAGTTTTGGCTTTTTACTTGTTTTACTTTGTTCGCAAATGTTTCTTTAAATTCATCTTGTTCACAAATGTACATCACTTGCTGTTTCATTCATACAATATTCTCATATCTGTTCCAAAGTTCAGCATTCAAAAACGTATTATGGGCTTGGCAACTTGATCAGTATTCAGTAGTTCATGTTTTGTGCCAGACCTATTTGTCACATATTTTCTCTTGACAGGCATCTGCCCTTACACACACCATGGCCCTGGAGTGCCCTGGCCTAAGTGATCCTTCCTTATCACTCACTGGTGTGTGGCTGCTCCTCTGGGTTCTCTGGTTTTGCTCTCGGGTTCTCGCTTGCTCCTCTCTCATGCCTGATGAACAATGGTGAGCAGCCCTTGCTTCCAGTCTCACACGCAGTTGTCAGCAGCATCAATGAGGTCTCTGTGTTCCCCACTCCCAATGGGGAACATGCAGCATACGGCTCTGCACAGCTCCTGACACTCTTGTGGCCCGTCCTGGGTCAACGTCTTGCTGGCTTCTCTGCAGTAGTCAGCGTCCTTTTTACCAGTCCATATTCTGCCTGCTCCACCACAGATTGTCACGCTCTCATGCCCAGCTGGATCTCGACACCGTCCTGGATCTCCACTCTTCTCTCACTTTGGGTTTCTCCTTTTATACACCTGCAACCATTTAACAGGTTGCAGGTGTGAGCTCTTAGTTCCAATTGCCTGACCATAGTTATTGTGACATGTCTGGCTCTTACAACAGTCCTCAGGCTTCTTCCTCGTCTCAGTACCAGAGTGGTGAAATGACAAGTTAGTGTGTACTACTCCTAGTCACCTCTTTGTCGTGGCAGTACTATGGGTATATGAATGTGGGACAGTAGGTGTATGTAACAGAGTGTAAGAGTGATAACAACCTGAAAAGTTTGGAGGAGGGTAAGGTGTGTTCTGACAGGTTCTATATTTTATTCAAGGAGTTAAATGTGGGTCTATACTATCCACATAAGGAGGGGTTCTCCTTCTTGTTTTCTTCCTTGTCCTTCTATTGGAATGATCTATCTGGGGTCCATTTTCCTAGGAACAAAGGGAGGGAGGTTGACAATACCCTGTGAAGGCTTCAGTGACTGATGGTTCATCCTGAAAGGGAAATGGGAAATACTGTGTCTCACCTGAGGACAACCTCCCCCCAGTCCCCAAGGAACCTCCGCCCAGGTGATCCTCCCTTGCATTTACATCCCCAAGGTCAAGGTCCAAAATCAATGGCCTTCCCCTGACCACCTGGGAAGAGGATCCAAAGGCAGTGGATGTGAGGACGCCCTCAGGTTTCTCATACTCCACTAATCACAGGTGTGTCTGACAGTGGGTGGATCAGCAAATGGTGGGACTCATCCTTTCTCCAATGTGGGCTATGCCATCAGTGCTCCAGATCAATCAGAACTTCCTTGGGTTCCACAGGTTTTGAAGCAAGGTGTGAACTTGCTATTTCATTTAAGATTGCATGCTTTTGGCCACAACAGACTTTCCTTGACTCCATTGGTTGCTGCGGGTCTGTCACCAGCAACGTAATCAAGATGGCAACCCCAGGCTCACAAACATTGCCTGAAAATCCATATGTGTTCTTTATTTCAGGGGCAGAGCTTTGCTTCACCTGGAACTGAGTATTGCTTTATCATTGTTTACCTCCTGTTGCTCCATCTTAAATCAATTACCCATGTTTAATCAGCATTTGTGACTCCTGCAGCTTTCTCGGAAAGCAACCATTTTGACATGCATTACACAGAATATGTGTTACTTTCTAGGCATCCCTATGCCGTAAATACCTCATGAAATTCTATTATGTGGTATTTTTGTACATTGGAAGTATTTCAAATGCTGAACATGTTGACCATCACTGCATTTTTGCACCAGGAAAAGTTTGCCCTCGTGCTAATACGGAATGGTATTAGCACTAGGGTAAACTTGGCCCTGATGCAAAAATACATACAAAAATGTATATTTTTTGCACTAGGGCAATTTTTCCCCTGGTGCTTTTAATATGGCAAACTACACTTGTCGAGGTACAATGATTTTCTCATGTGTCCCAGTGTTTTTACAAATAGAGCAGACAAATAGAGCAGACATTGGGCCTCATTACGACCCCGGCGTGTCTTTTACCGGTGCCTGGCTTTGAGGAATAACCGGGTAATTACAGCCCTAGCGGTCACAGTAATTCCCCAAAGCCAGGCGCTGGTAAAAATTACTCCCCATTCCCATTTGAGTCCCATAGGACTGAATGGGAATGTGGAGGATGGAAGCACAGGCACCGTTAATATCGGTGCCGGCGCTTCCATCAAGGTCTGCGAGCGGGTGCCGTTCCACCCGCCATGTCAGACCTGGCAGGAGGGATGGCATCTGCCCACACAACTCGGTAGCTTACCGACACCGTTGTTACCGGACCGACATACTCATAATGAGGCCCATTGACCTAGTGCTAATACAGTTCAACATTGCACTTCCACCAGTGCAACATTTCTGTAATCTGACCCCTGGTAGGCGTTTGTCAGTGAATCAATGGTTATTTCAAGGAGGTGTCACAGTAAAAGAGGTATACTCCCACGAAAGGGATAAGTATTTAAGTATACACCAAAGTTCCTACTGTCTGCAAAATCCTATCGGTTGTTGCTAAACTTACTCCCAGATTGTTCTTGGTGTATATACAGTGTGAAAAGTGTAAACATCAAAATGCAGCCATTCAAACTAGTGAAATATGTGCAGAACGTTGAACAATCACGGAAATATTTTGCTGTGTGAAAAGAAAAGTCTTAATTGGTGAATGCAGTGTTTTTGTTTTCACCTAATACTGTGCTAGCACATTCTGCTCTGGTCCAAGACACCACTAAACCAGGCGTTGGAAAATCTATTGTTGGTAAATCAGATGAACCATACACCATTTTTTCTGTCTGCCTTAAGTTATGTATTTCGTTTTTATTTGGTGCCAACCATGAACGAAATTGCCTCAAAGTGTCTGACTTCCCTTGCAAGCTTCATTAATCCTGTTTTCAAGTGAAAATGTCACAAAGAAAAAAAGGGGAAACCAATTGAAAAACTTTTGTACAAGGAAAAAACACATTTGGCCCTCATTACAACACCGGCGCTAAACCATGGCGCTATTAGCACCGTGGTTGGTGCCGGTATTGTAACGAGTCCGCCATGGTGAAATGGGGGAATTTGTAAGAGGATTCAATTCAGCACTACAGCTAAGTCAACGCCTAGTCTAGAATACTGAATGAAAACCCTTATTGATATATCTTTATGTCCAGTTCATGCGTTCTGGATGACTACCCCTATATAACACTCCTCTGTTGGAATCCCCCTGACCCCACTGAGCCAAGAAGTGGTTCTGTTTTGCAAGTTAAAAGATTTATTTGATAATTTAAACAATAGATATATATCACACTTTAGAATAAATTAATAATTGAATAGCACACTTAATCTGATATGATAAAGATTAACAACGGAGAATCTGGCACTAGCACACTTCTTTATAATCACTAAGGAGTTGACATGAAATGGATAAGATAGCACACTGGTAAATAGGGACAGAAGAATAATGTGGAAGAGAATGTTTTATAGGGTTCAAGGAAATGCAAGGTTGAATGAATGAAATGCAGTATAGAAAATACTCAATATGATTTCAACAAAACAATGTAATCACTTTTCTCTGGCAGTCCCCTCCCCCCCTTGATGCAATGCAAGGAAATGGAAGGAAAGCACACAGTTCTCAGAAATGCAATCAAATGTGATTCAGTTCACCCCAGCAAGCTTAGACTACAGAAGTTTAAAACACAGGCAAAATGCTTTTATATGTGCTGGCAATAAAGTGAAAAATATGCTAAAATGCTTTTAATTCCCTCTAGGAGGTTCAGGGTGAGTGAAATCAAGTTAATATTAGTCCAGGCTCACATTAGCAAGTATCTAGGAGTAACTAGCAGGTTAAACGAATTTTTGGCAAATGGAAGGCAAGCAGCAGCAGATTTTTACACGTGGAGAAATTTGCAAATCGCGGTAAATTCGCGAGTGCGTTTTTCACGATTGCGGCACATCTAGGTTCGTAGGAAAGCCACGATTCTCAGCTTTCAGAGGAAAGTTACTGCAAGTCTCTAGCACAAACGGTTACGGAGATATGAGCGATTAAATAAAGGTCGTTTTTCAGATTTGAAATTTTAAAGTTCAAAAAGACAAGTGCAGCTTGCAACTAGAAAATGACAAGTGACAGCTTTACAAATGACAGGTGACAATTAGGAGGCAGTTCTACTTAGATTAAATAGATTGAATTATATTATTTTAACTAGGAGATTGTTTCTGCACAGTTTTCTAGGTACTCACACTATATTCTTGAGTTAAATGGGCCTCGCCACAGATCTGGTCAGGTTTTGGACTGGACTCTGGTCTCTGCACTTCACAGTGATCTGGGTCAGCTCTCTCTGGTTCTGCTAACAGGTCAGCTCTACTCTGCTGGTCTGGTCTGGGTCTCTGAAGGTTGATGGAGGTAAAGTATGGATTTTCCCGGCAGAGCTTCCAGCTGCAAATGGATTTGAAGGTCCCTATCTGTCCTGTCTGTCTGCTTTTATGTTTTTTTTTTTATGGGTGTCTGTGCAGCATCACTAGACCCTACCCCTCTCCACTTGTCATTGGCCAAGCTTTCATTTCTTCCCTGATTGGGGGAGCTAAGTTGTGTCAGAGTGATGTCATTTTACAGCCTGCAGAAAGTCCACTCCTCCTGTCAACTTGCACACAAATCTAGATTTGAACCAAATACATATTTGCAGAGGTACATATTGTTTTAAAATCATATGCACCCATCATGCATTACAGGAGGTATACCCTGTCCAAATCTGCTCTTCCTGGGGGCTTGCATTCAGAAATGGCAATATTTTGCACTTTTTAACTGGTTTGCAATTTCGGACATTAACCCAAATTTACACACATGTGCGCAAGGAGCATGGACATTAGTTGATGAAGTGTCAGATTTTTCACATGCACACATTTTGAGTAATATCCTCTTTTCCGCTAAAACCCCCCTGAACATGCCACCGGTTCTAAAAACCTCTTAAAATGTGGGCAGAAAAATCACAAGAATTATGGTATCATTTAAATAATTTTCACAAGTCCGTACTATGAGTTATTCATCTTTGTAGAGTTATGTTCTGGCCCCAAAGGGGTGTGGTTTCCCCCCAGCATAAGGTTGAATTTCTGTTTTTTCCAGTTATGCCAAGCCAGCTTGCTCTCACAGGCAGTGCCCCTCCCCTTTACTTCCAGGAGGAAGCTACATTTACGACATCTGCAATAAACCATCTGCCTGGGTCAGGACAGGGCTTTGTTCAGAGCTCCTGTATTCTGTGGGGGCTCCTCTTAATTCAATTATCAGAGAGATGGCATATCCTTAGTGTGGCCAGCAAAAGGCAGATAGGCCTGGGAACACAGCTGTGACTCAAGTTTCACTCCTGATGGGGGTAGTTGCCAGGCAGAATTCAGTTCCTTAAGCCAGGTTTCAGATAAAATGTCACTTTTTGTTACCCAGTTTAAGTCAATACAATTTTTTACATATGCAGCTAGAATGCTGATTCTAAGTTCAAAACTATGACATTTAAACAATTGCAACCTATGTGACACTCAGAAGTAGGTCACTCATTTCTCTTAAACATTGAGATTTTTAATGTCTTTCAGTCCAAATTTACTTAAACTGCTGAAATCCACAGCTCAGCCAGTCTTGTTATAAACCTTCAAGTCACTTCAGAATATGACTTTAGATTGTATCCACCTCTCAGTAAGTCTTTCTTTGGCCTGTTTTGGGTTCATTTATTCAGTTTTGCAAAAAGTAAAATCTGGTGTTGTTTTAAAACGCCGGCTTTTGGATAGTGGTGAGTACTGGTACTGCACCCCTTTTTGGGATTTAAGAAAATGAATTCCCAACAGTCATGGGTTTGCTTTTGGCAATCAGCATTGCCACTCCCAATGGTTTCAGACTACTGTGTGGGTAGTCCAATGGTGGTTTTAGGCAGTGTCCTTCTGTGCCCATAACATCGGCAAAAATGAGTGGCAGCCTATTCTTCATGCATTTCCCTGGGCATTTTCTGGGAAGCTCTGGCCATCATGATGTTTTCAATGTCAGTACTGCACAGTTTTGAGGTAGGGCTCGGATGCATGGGTAAATACATCCCACAAAGTACCACCCCATTCCAAGGTTGGCGGGGCGGTACTTCCCCATTTCACCATGGCCTTCCCCATTCCCATTTTCGCCCCATAGGGCATAATGGGAATAGGGAAGGCGGTAAGTACGGTATCGCAAATTGCGGTACCGTACTTACCTCGAAAGTCCCTTTGCAGGTCCCTACTTTAACGGCTGGTCTAGACCAGCTGTTAAGGTTGGGTCCCGCAAAGGGACCTCGTAATTAGGCGCTCAGGGGTTAATGGCGCCACAGCCTGTTACAGCGTTGTTAACCCCTTCACGCCAGGGTCGTAAAGACCCCCATTGTCATAGTTTCCCTTAGTGTCCCCTGCTTCCAAAACTGTTATCGAACAAGTGGATCCCTTTGCAAGCATCTCATACAGAGAAAGTGGATTCAGCAGGAGTTGTAACATTGTAACAAAACAAGGCAGATATTGAGTGGTAGCAGGAGGGGGCATCCAGCATGGATGACAGGCAGCAGGTTTACTTGAGGTGATATAGCAGGAGGAAGCAAGGACGGTTGGAGGTGAGTGTGAGTAGGAGGAGGCAGAGGAGGAAGACATTCAGGTGGAGGAAGACCAGGCATGGTAGCCAGAGGATGGGGAGGAAAAGGCTGATGCTAGCAGATCCCGTCCTGTGAAGGGACTAGCAGGCCAGTGGAAGGCCCAAATGAAACGGTACTCTCCCAAAAACCTCTAGTCTGTGCCCCTCCCAGGTACAGTAATATATTACTGTGTCAAAGCTCTGCAATAAGCCAGTGCAATCGCTACAAAGGGTGACAGATATGCATTGGGCACAACTATAATGCTACCCACATTTGCCATGGCCCAAACTGATATAACATAGGCATGTTCCATCTGGCGTCCCTGACACAACAGTATCCGCCACCAATGGGGCGGAGGAAGCATCTGCCAGCATTTATGGAGATCTAGGATATTGACCTCCATGACGTAGGCCATGGCATCATTTGAAAGAAACCCAACAACAACCAGTGATACAGGATGCAGCTATCAGGCCTGTGTTGCCTCACCCAATACTGGATAGTCTGCTTGTGCCGTACATCAGCTGCTGTCATCATTTATTATTTATTTAAGTATTTATTAACATTTTTAAAGTGCGCATCAGCCAATGGGCATCGTGACGCTGTTACAGACATAAATCATGAATGCGGACAATTACATGAGTTACAGAAAGAAGGTACGGTACATACTTAGTTTCAAGCAGAATGAGGGACAAAGAAAAGGGGGGTGCAGAAGTGTTAGTTAAACTGTGTTGTTTTGAGCTTTTTCTGGAAAGCTGGAGGGAAGTCTTGACTCTAAGAGAATTGGGCAAGATGTTCCACAGTTTGGGTGCCAAGTGTGGGAAGCCAAACCCGCCGCTTTGGCTCTTTTGATAGCTGGGATGCTTAGTTTGTTGGCGTGGCAAGTTCTTTTGGGATGTGATGAGGTGTCTCTGGATAATGTCTCTTATAGGTAAGGTGGGGCAGTGAGGCTTAGCATTTTGCATTTGTGTGTTAGAGTGAGAGTCTTGAAAGTGATTCTCTCTTTAACAGGGAGCCAGTGGGCAGCTCGCCTAACCTGCGTGATGTGGTCTCTTTTTGGGATCCTGAGAGCTGCTCTGACAGGATTATTTTGGACTATTTGGAGTCCATTCAGATTTTTTGCGGAAGTGCCAGCTAGGAGCGCTTTGTAGTAATCCAATTTAGCCCCAATGGTAGTAGGCAGTTCTTGTTGAAGAGGAATGGTTTGACTGCGTTTATAGGTTTGGTGGTGTGGGCAGATGCAGAGTCGATGGCTCTGACCTGGCAAGTCATGGATAACGTGGAGCCTAGGAAGACCCCTAGTGTCTTGACTGCTGATGAGACTTGGGTTATGGAGATATCGATAGTGAAGTTGCAGTATTGTTGGCTTAGTTTGGCTAGCATTTCTTTGGGGCCCATAATGATGATCTTGGTTTTATCGCCGTTGAGACACAGCCGATTTGCTGCCATCCATTCTTGGATAGTACTGTAGATCTGGAGGAGGGCTGCGGCGTCCTGGTCATAAATGCCTGAGAGTGGTAAAAAGACCTGCGTATCATCGGCATAGTTAGTATAACCTATGCCGAGGGCACCTAGTCTGTCGAGGAGTGGTTTTGTGAATAGGTTATAGAGAGTGGGAGCTGTGCAGGATCCTTGGGGAACTCTACATTGGATGGTGGAAGGAGCTGTGTTCGCCCTGTCTGAGAAGACCTTCTTCGCTCTTCCGTCAAGGAAAGATGTGATCCAGGAGGAGGCCTAGTTAGTGAAGTGAGCTGCATGCGTGAGGTGGGAAGTGAGAGTCTTGTGATCCACAAGGTCAAAGGCGGCCGAGAGATCCAAGAGTAGGAGAAGGGCAGGTTTGCCTTTGTCCATGATTGTGGATATTTTTGATTTTCAAGATCCAGAAGGGCAGTTTCTGTGTCGTGGCCTTTACGGAACCCTGATTGCCTTTTACTGAGGATGGCGTTGGTTTCTAGGAAATGTTGGATCTGTTTGTGGGCTGTTTAATCAAGGATTTTGAGGAGATATAAGATTGTGGTAATGGGGCAGTAATTGTTAGGGGATGAGGGATCTAGGGATGTTTTTTTTTAGAAGAGGGCGATCCCAAGCTTCTTTGAGGCTAGAGGGGACAATACAGGTTTTGAAGGAAGCAATGGAATGAGAAGAGAAGTTTGGGGTGAGTTTGGGAGGGGAGGCTAGGCATGGGAGGGTGATCGATCTTGGGTAGGGCATTGAATTGAGCTTCTATTCTTTCTTGGAGTAGATCACTTCTATTGAGCAGAGGTGCCTGTGTGCTGCTGCACCATGCTTCATCTTTAATGATTTCATCGGGGATGGCGGAAGTGGTGATGAGGTTTTTTAAAGATGGAGAACATTTCCTTTGATTGTGAGTTGGCATTGGAAATCCTAAGGTTGAGGAATTTTGATTTAGCATTGAATATGGCTTCTTTATATTGCAAAGATAGTGTTTTAAATTCTTCCTTTGTGGAGTTGCTAGGCTTAGATTGCAAATTGGTTAAGGCGTTATGCTTACAGGTATGTAGGGCATGTAGTTCATCTGTGAACCATGAGTTTGTGTGCATGGATTCTTTCTCTTTTTTAGATTCAATTGGAGCTATAGTTTTTACAGCTCTGGTGAGGGTGTCAGTGTAGATGTCTGCAAGTGTGCCAGGGTCACTTGAGAATGGGGGCTTGAGTTCAGAGACTTCCATGAAAGGACAAAGGCTGTCCTTGGTTAGTTTTTTTTAGCTTCTGACCTGGTGGTGGAAATGGTGAATTGGATGCAATTATGGTCTGTCCATGGGTAGGCAGAGTTGGAGATGAGGGAGGTTGAGCAATTGTGGTCTGCCACCCAATCGAGGGTGGAGCCTTTGCAGTGGGTAGGGCTAATAACTTTTTGTATGAACCCTAAATGTTTTAGTTCTTTGGCTAGAGCTGTGGGACCATTCAACATCTGTTCTGGCATGCAGACATACATTGTTTGCATTTAAGAGTAGTTGTTAGCTGGAGGAGCTGGAAGACACTGCCATCCAAGAACGCTGGAGGCTCACTTATGTCCATCACTGCAACAATCCTAACTAAATTGAAGCAAGTGTGGAAGGTCAGATATTTTTACATTGACTAGCATCCCCCCACCTTTCTGCTCCTTTCTGCCTCTGCTCTCCTCCTGCAATTTACCACCTTGCACCCTCCTCAATCTCTCCATCCCATGCCCACCTTATACATTGTCTTGCTTGTGAAACATCTCGAACCTTGTCCCCATCCCACAATTGAAATTCCCTCTCTAACCACTGATGTAAAACACACTAATATAATTGCTTTGAATTTGGCCCTCTAATTCCATCTCATGAAAGGCAGTCCAAAATTACTGAGTATATTTGCCACCTTTTATCCGCATTTTCACAAATGCCACTTTCTACATTATTCCTGACATCTCTGTTAAAATGCACTTTGCTCCCTACTTTGCCTATTCTCTGTCCCCGTTGTATATCCTGCCCTTTACTCACCAACACCATCAAGCCCATTGGGAAAATTGTATGTTTTAGTATGCCTCATCTCGTGTAGTGCTGATAAAGCAACAATCATCTCATGTTGAAAGCTCTCAGGCAGTGGGGAAAGAAAACAATTCTCATTTTGGTTGCTCACTGGTAGCAAGATACACTCACCAAATTCACATTTGGTTGCTCTCAGGTTTTTGACAGATCCCACAAATGTATACTGTTGTCGGCTTTCAAGAAGAGGGGAGAACATACAATCCTCATTTTCGTCGCTCTCTGTTTTTTTTGGGTAGTGCTTTTGGTTGCCAAATATATAACTGTAGTTATTGACTGCTCCTTTGAAGGAGATGTGACGGCCATATCAAAACGAAATCCTATTAACATCTAGTCTAGGGGAGAATTGGATCTGTGTTGTCTGCACATCAGCTTTTGGCTCGTGGGTGGACTGCCCGCAGTGTAACTGCTTGTGCCCCCCTTATGACAGTTCATTAAAAACAGGGGTCTGAGCAATTTGCACCCCCGGACCTGAACCCTCAAAATACCCAACATGGGGACTAGGGGACACCCACGCAGCCCCCGCTCCTCAGGGTTGGTATTTTCAGCCGCGACCAGAATGCTAGCACCTAAATCAAACAAAATGTCCATACAGACAGTTTTTTTTCAATGAAATTGGGTGTCACCCAAAGAAACACCAAGCCCACATTTCAATGTTTGACTTGAAGTGAACTTTTTCACTGGAGCTGCTGTCTTGTTGTAGTCTTCAATAATGTCGTTTTGGATTCTTTTTTTGAATGTTGATTGTTCAACATTGTGTACTGCCACACTATTCCTACAGTCAGATAGAATAGCCCAGGCAGCACTCAACCGTTTGGTAGCCTATCAGAAGGCAGATTATGGGTTCTAAGGCCACTCTTGCAAGAGGTGCTAGCCAGATAGACTGCTTAGAACCAGAACTGTAGTGGTTCATCATTCCTACTTATGGGACATCCATCATTAGATATGAAGTCACCATCTGAGCTGGTGAAGGTCAGCTATATATTCATTTATAGATCATTTGCTTGGAGAATTCCTGATTGAGTTAGTAGTTTTCACAGACGAATTATCAATTGGGGGTAATCAATTAATTGATATTTATTTTTTATAACATGCTTTATACCGGGCACCAGCCCCTAAACATGGAACAGAAACTTAGGGACCAGTCCACAAGTGTAGGTCACAAAAGCAATGCACTTCCCAGTGATAAAGAAGACATTTCCGATGGTGGTGTGTTGAGCACAGGTGTATATGCATTTCCTTTCTGGCACTGTTTTTCAACCAATGTCATTTCCATGAACTTCATCAATGTATCTTTGCATATCAGAATGGTGTCTATTGTGCTGGGTTAATGTACTGTATGGAGTTTATGCACATCATAAAATGGCAATAAAATCTTCTAATTCAAGAAGAAGTTATCAGTGCAACATCAAACAATGCGTGGCCCACTTTCAAACTGAATTATATCATGTCTGATAAAAAAAAGGTTAAAAACATGTTTGGTCCCTAAGAGAAAAAATACAAATTGAAATTAAAACAATGCAATGATCTTAGCAATGTGTATGTTTAATTTAACAATCAATTACAACAGTTTCAAATATCTTAAAACAAAAGTATTGTGACCATTTAATGGAATTCAGCTGAAACACATATCAAGATCTGTATACAATCAGCTCTTCAGATAAGGGGTGTATCAGTCACTTGTACTCCCTAAAAATAGGCAAATACTCCCCAAAAATAAAAATTGAGAGTAAAAATACTCCCAACAAATATGACACCCTAAGACCATATGTCCCTGCCTTCCCCCACACGGCTCCATGGATATGTTTGAACCAGTAATGCACGTAGTACCCAAGGAAGAATCTATTATTACTGCCTAATTTGAAGAAGTAAATGTCTTTTAATGTTATGAAAAACTAGGTGCAAATGAACCATTATTGTGAAAACATTGTTTTTTTCCAGTGAAAACATTTTTACTTGCTTATAAAATACCTCCATTGGGAATTGGACTTACATTTGAACTTCCTAAAAAAAAATAATTTTACTCCCAACTTTAAACTATAGGGAGTAAAAAAAATGCGCCTAGAGCTGTAGTGTTAATTAGGAAATGGCCAACTCCCATATTTTCAAAATTCAAATAAATTCAAGGTAAGAGCTCAACTTAGTGAAGATCGTAATACGTTAATGTTTCATCTCTGTGTTTTAAATCACAACATATTTTTCATCAGCAGAATAGTACAATGACTTTCTGAAAATTGTGAACAAGGGAAGCCAATCAAACACTACTCCAAATCAACAAAGTTTGAAATTACTGTTGGAGATTACATGAATGCAACGTACCATAAATCCCCAACGATATTGATAGTTTGAAGATGCTTAAATCATGAACAAAAGACTGTTAAAAAGGGTTATCAGGTGGCAGACAACCCCTATAAACATAAATACTGCCTAGTCTTACTGTCAGTTCTATGAACACCAAATTTCCAATAACTAAATTCAAAAGACAAATGTCATCGTTAGATCTCTCACAGAAGGGTCGTCAAATGTCACAGAAGGTGAAATTTGACCAGTTTTGAACCTGTATGTTTCACTGCGTTCACATAAGAGAACATTATTTTAATCTGTTTCAAAAGGAATACAAGTTACTTATGAGCAACATTAGACTGGTAACAATTGTGTGTCTTTTCAAATTAATCGACTATAGCAGATTTATCAAAAATAGTGTTAAATAAGACATGGCGCTCATTCCAACCCAGGTGGTAAATTCCCTACTTTACCACCATGGTGTTAACTCCATTTACACCATGGTGTATGGCAGATTTACCGCCCCATTCCAAGGTGAGTGGGGCGGTAAATCCCCAATCCCCATTTACCCTTCCCCATTCCCATTTTTGCCCCATAGGGCATTATGGGAGTGGGGAAGGCGCTAATTACGGCACCGTAAATTACGGTGCCGTAATTAGAGCCAAGGACGCTTAGCGCCTTGGTACTTAACGCCTGCTAAAAGCAGGCATTAAGGTGGAAATCAGGCGTTAAGGGTTAACGGCGCCGACGGCGCCGTTAAACCCTTAACGCCTGGGTTGGAATGAGGGCCACTGTGTGTAATGCCAGTAGAGAGACCTGTAACAAAGTAATTAGAATTAAAGTTTTGTTGCATGGAAGCTGAATGTCAGTAACCCAGGGGGAGGGACCTGTTCAAATCTAGTCATCCTAGAAAATGTACCTTGGATAACCACACCAACGATACTGGCAGACTTTGACCTACCCACGGGCTGCTGCACCTGGCAGATGAACCAGGAGCAGGAAAAAAGAGATGATGTAAAGTGTGCAAAGAATCAATTTACCAGAAGCAGTGTGGAGAGTTTCAGGAAAGACCAGTTGCAGACTTATTGCGAGATTTCATGGTGATGGTAAAAGGGTCCACAGACAATTGTTGGGATCGAGGGCATTCAGGCAAGAGACCTTTGGTTACTTTTGTTTCATTCACCATCACTTGTAGCCAAAATAACTCTTGAATCTCAGTAGTGTCTGTTGTGCCTGTTGTGCCTTTTTGACACCTTGCATACACAGAGTGGCCTGGTGCCCAGCTGGCTGGTCTTCTTGCCCTCTAGGACTACTTAGGACTCAGGACCCATATTGTCTGATAGGAGAAGCAGGACACATCAATCGTGCATTCACAGCCATGTCGTCGGTGTTCTGTCCAGTGGCCCACAAGTCCCTTGTAAAGAGAACTCACACTTAGTGATACAGCCTGTGTTCTTCGTTCTTGATTTTAAACCCATCTGTTGCTCTAACCTGTCAGGTAGAGGTAGTATCACTGCTGGGATCAGAACTGATGCTGGGCATAAGGACACATGTTGACATGTCAGCACTTGTTTCTGGGGTGGCAGTAAGGGCCAAGGGTGTAATGCTGATTGCTGGTGAGGAAAGGGCTGCTGTTGAGGTATTGTATCTTCATCCCATTTCATCCCACATCAGTGATTAGTTCAGCTGCTAATGCGATGACAACGATTTGGTTTGCAATTTTGTCACAGGATTCCCCTGTCTACCTCAAGTTCTTTTTAGGAATAATACCCCTCCTTCATTCAAATGCCCTTTATTCACGCCATCTGTTTACATACTGTTAGTATATGTCAGCCCTTACACAGTGTTCAGATGCTCCCATTAACAAGTGTTGTGGTAAATAGCAAAAGTTATAGGGAAATACAGACACTACTTGTCTGGTGCAGAAACTGATTGATGTTTTGCATCATCATCATACTGCTCTACTGTGTGTTGTTTATCCCAGCTTGTTTTTCACCTCTACATATTGTGCTCTGCCTCCCACCTGACTGTGCTCTTCTATACCCTGTGATACTCTTCACAGCTCATCAGTAGAGGCAATATGAATCTCTCCGGTCCTGCCAGAGATACATTGTTCTGAATAGACTGGACTACTGGATTTTTGGTCTGTTACCCTGAGTGAGTGGGAACCTTTTTCCACAATCATTGGTTCTTTTACCCTGGCTTTTGGGATACTTTGTATTTCCTTTTATCAATTTTTCTAGGAGTTATACTTTACTCCAGGTTTTATGGCATCTGTTTTTTGACGTTTGCCTCACACAGCACATTTGTGCAGTGTTGCTGGGGGCCCTTTCTGCTTCCCTTTTTATTTTATTTTATAGGGGATATTTATATCCTTCCTATCTTTTATATTGTTAGATCAGCACACCCCACCATGGAGTACTGAGTGGTTAAAATGTATCCCCTTTCTCACTGCTCCATTAAGCTTTTGGTTATAGTGATAAGCTAATCTGAATGGCTAGTGGCAGTGGTTTTATCCTACCTACTTTTGTGCAATTCTTACTGCCAGGCTGTACTCACAGCCACAATAGTGCACAGAAGGGTCACATTGACCCCAAATGGTGACTGTATACTTGGTTTGCCATTTTGTGTTTGCATGCATCTTCTTGGTCCTTTTTCTGCTGTGCTGGATGTGGGAGGTCCTGGTTTCCCTTTTGTCTTCAGCGAAAATCCTTTCTGAAACCCGCCAAGGCCCCAGTGTGCCTGTGAGGACAGGACAAAGGGGAGTTCTCTGACACTCTGCTGTTCTTTGTCTTCTGGTGTGCATGCCCAGAACCAGTTCCAACTGTCGGGATGCCTGTCCTGAAAGGACAGCCACAACCCGAGTTTGAATGGTGCATGTGTGCTGATCGGCTGGGTTCCTGCATAAAAGGCATGAATCCTGAGGCTGAAGACAAGCTGACCCCTTGAAGACAACAGTCAACGAGGAAGAAGAGATGTCCACTGCCACTTCCAGATGACCGGAGATGCCTTCTGTGTAACTGCTACTTTCCAATCCCTTATTCCAAGCATCAGGAGAACTCCAAAAAATATGACTCTGCCTTTTATAATAGTGAAACTGCTCAGCCTTCAGACAACCTGCATTTCAAGCCATCCCACGATGAGCTGTGACCTTCACAGGCTGCAGACCGCCAATACCCTGGGATCTCTGGCCACTGCGCAGTGCATAATAGTCTGAAGATCAAATCCTCCTAAAACTTTGAGGTACTCCTTCTGGCCCTTCACAGGCAAAACTACAATCCTTGAAGGCCCCTCAACAGAGCTCTGGACCGAGAAAGTGAGGTGACTCAAGCATGCAGTAATCATTATTCACTAGTGCTTCACAAAAGGAGCCAAAATCACAGAACTGAGAATACTCCATTGCTGAGAGCCTCTTCACTCGACTGCTGCTGTAAGATCCTTTACAGTGTTCCTCCTTTTCTCTGCCTGATCCAGAACCCAGTGACCGGGTCTGTTGCTGCTGCACCATGGTGGCATTGTGCTGCATCCTTTTCTTCACTGCTAAGGTACTCTGATACTCCTGGTAGAACTTACCTAGAGTTGCTTTTCTGCTCCTGTGTTGCTGAAGTGCTGATTCATGTAGTTAGGAGTTCACCCATACATGTCTGCACAGGCCTAACACCTGCGTGCCTTTAGGGAGACTTCTCCAAAGTCCCTGAACCCTTTTTTAAACAAAAAGCTTTATTTACTTGCTACTGAACACTTCTGGAGCATTTAAACTTTATACAGCTGTGCATTACCTGGTTTGCACTCCAATCTGACTCTGAGACACTCATAGCTAGATAAGGATGGACTTCTAAAGTGTTAGGCCTCTGTAAAATTATTGCAACGTATTTACTTACCTTATGTTGGTTTTGTTTCATCCAATTGTACCTAATACATATATTCTGAAAAGTGTTACAAAAGTTTAACTTACCTTTGAATTGAATACTACCATTCTCAAAGTATTACCAACATTATTTACTTACTGCGAATAATGCAATCGTTTTACTAAAGTTACTTATTTTGTGTTATAGTACTTACCTTTTACCTTCACCTTAGTGTATATAAAAAATAAACCATTATTTGTACATAAAGTTTAGTGTGTCAGTGTGTCTTTGGTCTATGTGCATAACCTAATTTCTTTCTAAAATAGACCACAATACATAGGGCCTCATCACGACTTCGGCGGTAACCCTTAAATCCCGCAGTAGCACTATTACCGTCCAATCATGTACTTCTATCTAAGGGAGCAGGTGCTGTTGAATCTGCCACTGATGTCTTCAATCTGCCATGAACAATTTCTGACATCCAAGGAGCAGACAACAGCTCCAGTGGCTGATGCAAGAAACCTTCTAGTTGCATTCCTCCCACTTTCTCTTGCAAGCTTAGGTGCAGCCGACATGTTGGCACTAAAGAAGGTGATAACATAATTTTGTGATGCCTCCAAAGAATTCAAAGACTAATCTATCCAATCAAAAAATAGTTGGAAAGCACATAGAAAGACTACATTTTAATTTACGGACACTTCATTGCATCCCCCCCTTCCACTGAAGATGTATAAGACTTTTCTCTGCACAACAACATGTTCAGTTACAGTCGGTGAATGTATTCTCTTGCCAGCCTAGCTTTCAAACGATTGTTATTGGCAAAACCATATTTAAAGGTTTTCATTGGTAAAAAGATTTCTAACACTTTTTTCACTCAAGCAACACATGGGCCTCATTACGAGGTGGGCAGTAAGGGATTACCGGCACCGGTAAGGGCACCTGTGCCGATAATCCCTTACCGCCCTACTACGAGTTCCCTTTGCGGGTCCTCCCTTAACGCCTGGTTTTTCCAGGCGTTAAGAACAGGACCTGCAAAGGGACTTTGGTGCTAATAACGGTACCGCAATTTGCGGTACCTTTATTAGCGCCATCCCCATTCCCATTGAGCCCTATGGGGATGGACCGGTAATTGCTCCATTCACCAGGACGGAGTCAGTAAGGTTTTGGAGGCAGCCATGGCGCTAATAGCGCCATGGTTACCTCCAACCTCGTAATGAGGCCCATAGACTCAGTTACAGACACTGAATTTACATTCCAAGTGTGCAATAAGAGTTTTCGATGTTAACAATGTGTATGTGGACTGTCCACAAAAAAGACAGCAACCTAAGTTCCACCCACTGAATGAAATCTCTTGCATACAATGACCTATGGGACCTTTCCTTCACAAAAGGATATCTAAGACTTTTCACTTGCATGTTTCTAAAACATGTCTACTCATGCAGCAAATGTATGGACTGGCAATAAAAAGAAGAGATATTCTGTAATAGCTAATGAATTCCAACTCACACTGCCTACCCAGAGACTACCACGTGACTCACCACAGAGAGATGACATTCTTAGTTGCAGTCTGAAATTAAATTCAAAGAGGCTGCAACGTTAAGTTTGGCATGACCTTGACTGGAGAGCTACGGTCTCCAAGTGAGCCATTATGGCATACAAACGGTTTAGAACTACTTCCTGGTTCTTTTGTGGTCCGATGCTTCATAGGTAGGTTCTCCCATTGCATGTTCTGACTACTAATGGACAATGCAGCAGTAGTTTGGTACATGAGCATGTGGCACGATATAAGAAATAAAATAAATGAATACAAATAAATCAGAAAGCTGGAGGGCACCCAGTCTTCTTCTCTGGCGGAAATGGCAAGTATTTTTTGTGAGTTTTGTATCAGGTTTTGGATCATGATTCAGACCAAGTACCTTCTGGGGGCTCTCAATCTGACATAGGACAGGTGTTCCCAGCAGTTGTTGAACTGCAGCGATTGGAGGTTTCAATGTCATGTGTTTCTGGTCTTCATGGATTATAGGGTCTGTTTAATTTATATCTGTTTGTCACACAGCTCAATTCACAGCTCCCCTGGTGCTTCAGATGGCGCCCAGGTCTGTTCACCAGCGTGGCCGATAAATTTTTCCAACATTGGGGGTTGGAAGGCATTTTGCTTTCCCTCTGTTCTGCAGGATCGTGCACACGCTTCTGTAGGCACAGTTGCAGAGCACGGTCCGGGTGCCAGTAATTCCACTTTGGAGAGACCAAACCTGTTTATTTCTTCTTTTGCATATGACCACGGCTCCTCAACTATTGGATCAAACCCTTTACCCACATCCGTAGGCCCTGCAGGGATATTTTCAGTTAGTGTCATTGCTCATTTCAGGGGGCGGTGGTCCTCTAGGGACTTTCAAAATCAGCTACGAGGGTCATTTGGGGTTACTGGACTACCAGTACTCTTAGTTCAAATGATGGTATGGAAGCCCTTGGGCCACTGGTGCAATTCGCGGTGTGTGGATCCTTTCATGCAGGGTTCATTTAGGTGGTGAATTTCTTTGCCAGCTTGTTTGCTTCTCTGTTTTATCATACCATCAATGCATACCATTCTGCAATCTCTTCCTATCATGTGTTGGTGGAAAGCTTCCTGGTGAGGTAGCACATGTTGGTTTGTAGATTGTTCAAGGGAATTAGGGTTTGCAGACCTCCTCCAGCTTCCAGGCATTCATGTTTATAGGACATGAACTTGGTGTTATTGTTTCAGGGTTGGCCGAGTAATGACGCTCTGCCTCTCAGTGAGCTCCTGGCCGAGTTGCATATGTTGATGTGCCTGTTGTCCTTAAGCAGGATGGGGGTGTCGGAGCACTGGACCTTTCAGGAAGAATTTTCTGTGCTGATGGGGTAAGACTTCATGGTTGTCAGTGGACTAAGTCTGGATCCAGGATTATTTTTATTTATTTTTTATTTTTTATATGGTTTATTCAAACCTTTAAAACGAAAACAAACAAACACACATTAATACCCCTCCTCCACATCTCAGTCTTTACCCTTACTCATAGCAATCTGTCCGTGCCACTTAGTATATCTCATAACTCCTCAACAGTCCAGACTGAGTAAGGGACTGAAGTAATCCTTAGACGCAGTGCTCAGTAACGGCTGTTTCCTTATCGATTGCACTGTCTTTCAGACATTTTTTTCAGTTCATTAAGAAATATTAGTAGAGAGAACATAAGTTTATGGTTTGATCCATCAAACATCCGTTCCCACCAGTCAGCAGCACACATTGTTTGCTGTTTCAAGATTACAGGGCCAAGAGTACAAGATCTCAATGTATGTAGATTTGGACAAAAATGAGTAAGTGTTTAAGAGTCTCTTTACAAGATTCACAGAAAAGGCAGGGCAAGTCTGTGTTTGGTTTACGTAGACTTAATCGTTTTTTAGTGTCCATTAAGTTCAGTCTAAACCACATATACAATGTTCTCGATTTTTGATCCGTAAATTGAGTCAAATAAGCTTGAAGATTCCCGCATGCTCTTACCTCACTTGGTACTTCAGACAGATCATGTGAACATGTTGGTAAAAGGCTATAATTGGTTTTAGCGAAAATTTCCCATACTGCCTGTTAATTATGGAGGCTTTGCACGCCAGTTGCCGACATTTGGATTTCGCTAGTTCTGCCCATGGAGCATCGTCTAAGTTTGAGCTTATTCTCAAGCCCAAATAGCTTGTGTCACGTAGAGTGTTTAACTTAGTCTTTTCTAGAAACCGCACTTGGTTCTTCTGTTTTTTCTCTCCGTCCTTAGATTTTGCAAAGTCAGTATCTCGCACTTTTGTTTGTTAATGTGCAAGCCATTCTTACACACGTAATCTTCTTGATCGTCAAGTTTGCATTGCAGGCCAATAGAAGTCATGTCTAGAAGTATTAAATCGTCGGCATACACAAGCCAGCTCACTTGTGTACCGTTCATTTTAGGTGGAAAGGAAGATATTTCACTGAAGACTTCGACAACATCGGATAGAAACAGGTTAAAGATAATAGCGGCCAGTGGACAGCCCTGTTTCACGCCTTTAAATGTTTCTATAGGTTTGGAAAGAGTCCCATTTCGGTCTTACCGGATTCTGATGTTTGTATTAGAATGAAGATCTCTAATTGCTTCTATGAGACTCGGAGAACAGTTCCAAGCCTTTAGTTTTTTCCAAAGTAATACACGATCAACGCTATCAAAAGCATGAGAGAAGTTTTGACTGGCAGATGTATTTTTGTTCTTGTTCTTATGGCTTCCATCTTGAAAAGATTTAGTAATAGAAGGTTGAGACCACAACCCACACCCTTCACAAATCCAGCTGGTCTTGGAGGATCCACATGGTTACATTCACTGACCCACTTTAGAAGCATCTGTTGCAATTGAGTCGCATATATCTTTCCTATAACATCAAGATGGGCAACAGGCCTATAATCCTTCGGGTTTGCCCTATTGCCCTTCTTAAAGAACATGACTACAATGGAGCTTTTACAGGATGTTGGGGAAGCTCGTTTACCTAATATTCTTTCGAATAATGTCATACAGAAGTCAACCCAGCCTTCTGGATTACGCTTAATGGTATAATTTGTAAGTCCATCAGGACCAGGGGCTCTGGACGCATTGACTCTTTGTATCGTACTTAGGATGTCTTGTTGATCAAACTTCAAGTCCCAGTAAGCCAGTTTCGAAGAGTAGCGCTCCTCCACACAACCCTCTTTGCTGAACATGTCAGTGTAGAAGGAGATCCATATCACTTCAGAGATTTGATTTGCTTGCAATGAATCTTGTGGAGCAAATTTGTTGTTAACGATTTTCCAAAATTCTGATGTCATTTTAGACATTATTACCTCTGAATCGTTCTGCAAAAGAATGGCTTTGTGGGACTTCACCAATTCATATAGGCTTGTCTAGCTGTTTTTTTGTTTGAAACAGAAGCCTCATTGTTTTCCTTCGATAGATTTTTCAATTCTTGTCACATTAATCTTTTGCGCTGTTGTACTTGCAAGTCAAATCTGTGCTTATGAACACATTTTTTTATGTTTCAAGTCTTGTTTGTGCTCAGTAAACTCAGTTAGTAGATGACAATATTCAACCTCATTGTGTGCTTGATTTAAGTTAGCAACAATGTTATTTACCTCTCCGTCTCCGAGTTCGAGACGTATTCTGCTTGAGCGAACAGACACAGCAAGAGGCCAAGATAGAAGAGCTGACAAGTTTGCTATATTAAGGCTCATTATCACCATATCATGGTCGCTATGAGCCATCGGTTTGACCTCAAACCGAGTTGCTCGTATGTGCACTACGTCTGTCACAAACATATAGTCCAAGATGGAGTGTTGATTTGATCTTCACCATGTTGGATTTGCAGGGATGCCTCCTGCCACCTTGCCATTTAGCATAGACAGACCTCTGGCTTCCATTTCCTGACACCATTTAACAGCAGCTTCTTTACAACTAAGGGATACTCCTTTCCGATCAAGTTTCAAGTTTACATGCTTCACGCAATCTGTATTGAGGTCTCCACAGATGATCAAGTTTGAAGATTCACCATCTTCAAATAGGGCATCTATTATTGTAGTTATTTGATCAATAAATGATATTGTACCTGCCACTGAATGATTCCAGTAAACATTAATGATGTTAAGGACATCAAGTACCCCATTTGTTTAACTTGAGGTCAGGACCCTTGCTGCCTGAATGAATGGGGAAATGTTGGTGGAAGATTCAATTCTAAGACCAATTGATTTCCGTGCCGCGATCATCAAGCCTGCCATTGGTCTTCCTTTGGATTGTTTAATGGGAGGATTTAGAACTGTTTCAAAGTCTTGTAAAATAAGGCAGCTAGATAACCAAGTTTCTTGTAAACAAAGCAGATCCACATCTTGAAGCCAAGGTGTTTGAAATAGATGGACAAAAACTCTTGTGTTCCATGAACCCAACTTGAGTGTGGTCCTTTCTCCGGACACCTGGCATTATTGAGTTGAGTTGCAGTTTAACACAGACGCAATCCAGGCCCAATAATTTCTCTGATTGGAGCTTTCCAGCTCAGCTACAGAGTCACTTGGTAAGGAGGACAGCCCATTCAATAGTTATTTTTATTTGATCCCCAAATTTAGACAAAATGTCTTTGTTCTTTTTAGTGGCGAGCACTTCTTTCAGTGCACATTCGGGAGCGACAGTTAAGCTAGGTGATTCAGTGGTGAGACTGTTGCACACAAACCTGTGGTCGATAGAATTTGGGCGGATCTCCACTTCCAAGCACCTGTCTACACTCTTATAGATGTCAAACCCAAGGGATAACAAAAGACTAGCTTCTAGTAAGATGTCATGTATTATTCTGGAGTACATGTGCAAGGTGACTTTATCATCTCTTTTTTCATCACAGAATTCCACAATTCTCAGATCTTCTGAAACAATTGCTCTTAAACTCGGAATTAGTTGAAATAAGCGTAACACATTATTACGATTTAGGATCAGATAATCTGCGTTGTCAATTATTTTTAGTGTCACCTTGTGAAGATTCTCCATCTGCATTTTATTGGTGACAGTCTTAGGTGCATTCTTTGGAATCTGTAGGGGACTCTGCTCATTGCAACTTGTTACCTGGTTGTTGGCCTTTACTAAGTTCTGAATTCCCAGTTTTGACACTTCCTTTGGCTTATTTTTGTTGCTTATGTGTTGATTGTTCTCTCGAAGATTTGTGCCACTGATAGATGTAGAAGAAGGTATTGCGTTCCTGGATTTAGTAGAGTTTAAAGTCGCACAAAATCTAACTAACTTCTTCCGTTTGTCCTCCAACGTCAAAAATATATCCGAACTAGAAACTGCTTCTTCCATGACAGAAACTGGGTTTTTAACTAACTTCTTCCGTTTGTCCTCCAACGTCAAAAATATATCCGAACTAGAAACTGCTTCTTCCATGACAGAAACTGGGTTCAAACTGCTTCTTCCATGACAGAAACTGGGTTTTTAATCAGTGTACATGTTTGTTGTCCTTTGGCCATTGTCGCTACATTTGGATTGTCAATTAAAATCTTTTTTGGAGAGTCTTCCTCAGCTGTTGTATTATTTATCTGGTCAGCAATAGTAGATTATTTTGCTTCCATTAATTCCTCGTCATCGTACGTAGATAAATTAGTCAGATCAATTGACTCATTCTCCACTTCCTTTTCTGGTACTTCGTTGCTTGAACAGTTTTTTTTTTGCAACTTGAGCTTGCCCTTTCCAGATGTTTGTATTCACTGTTACATTTACTGTTTTAATATTGTGCAAAAATATGCTCAATTATTTCCTTGTCTCATTATTTTCAGTGGTTGTTTTTTTGATTTTTTGTCATAGTACTGTTTGAGACAGGCTTCACAGTTTTAGAACTCAAGTGCCCTGGGGCACTCTTGAAGATGTCAAAGAGAATTGGATGATCTGCACTAGCCTCACGCTCAGGGCATGGCAAGCCAGTTACACTCGGGGGCATCACATCTGGATTAGCTGCAGTTGAAGCAGCTAAAAGACCAGGGGCGACTGATTGAGGGACTCCCACGTTGTTCACCAAGCCTATAGCTCTGGCAAGCGTCCGCTGCACCTCCTTTGTGTTGATCAAAGAGGAGGCTACCTGAGGGTTGGTAAGAGCCAAGTTCACAGTCGACAGACTATTCTTCAGTACCTCGGCAAAGAAACTAGGTTCTGTGTTCTTTAAATGAATGCTTGCCTCACTACAGCCAGGCATAGCTTCAATGTCCAAAGTTTCCCTCTCCACTTCCCCAACTCTCACTGCTTGATTTTTCAAGCCCACAGTACAGACTTGACTGTGTGCTGGGACTAGAATATCATCGTTAATCTTGGATAAGTTACCAAAAAGGTTTACTCGAAGTGTCAATCACCAATGAGTCCCCTTGGCAGGCCGTACTTATCGTAGAGGGTATTTGCACCACCTCCTCATTGATATTTTTATGTTTGAAAAGACTCAGCACCTCCTTTGCTACTTCTGCTAGAAGTTTTTGGTCCATATTATTTTTTAGTTGAGTAGTTATTGTATTCGATATAAGATCATGCTATCATGCTTGAGAGATAGTTCCTGTTGCGCATCTTTGAGTAGATTGCAGTTCTTCTCAAGGTCGACAAATTTTGTATTCAGTATTGCCACTAAAGTAGAGAGATCTTTAGTGTTCTCATTTAGATGCTCATACAGCTTCATGAATGGGGCCAAAGTGATGGCCATGGAGGATATTATGGTCGACTGTATCTTGCTTAGCCAGTTATCCTGATTGGCAGGGGTTTTGACATTCCTAACCCGTGCCCTCCTTTCACACATAGGATTTTGAACTTTTTGGACCTTTGGATATAGTTGCTCCATTAATGAGGACTCTTCCGATGAATAGTCGGTAGATGTCAAGGAAGGAGTCATTTCTCCTCATGTTTCTGGCTCTGTTCACAATTTTCCGTTAACCTTTCCTTTAAGGGGACGGACTGTTTGGAGATGCAGTCCCATTTAGGTTTTTTCTCTGTGAGTATCGCGGACTAAGCGAGCTGCTTACCTCAGTTCTTCTGCGTTTTATGAGAGCCATTCGTTGAGTTGTATTTAACAATGGGCACTCCTCACATGTAGATTTGTCATTGGTTTTGTCATTAGCAGACAACGAGTTGGTTAACACAGCCGCATTTGTACCAAGCTTCGAGGCCCGAGCCTTATTGAGACAAGTTAAATCAGACAATGGCCCTCATTACAAACCCGGCTGTAAGTGAAAAACGATGCCGGTAAATGATTACCGGCATCGTTTACCGCTAGGTCCGATCATGACCCATGAAAGTGCTATTAGCGGCATCATAGTTAACGGTGCCGCTAACAGCACCAAGCTCGCGCACACGCGACCTTCCACGCCGTAAGTACCAGCATCGCGCAAAGGTAGGCAAATCACGAACCAAGCGGACATGCTCTTAATGCCATCGCAAAGGCCGTAAAGTACCTTACCGCCATGGTGCTAATTCCGCCATCGCGAACCAACCGTAAATGGCCATGTGCAGTGTTCCCAGCTGCCGCAGGTGCACAGAATCAGCACAGGTGGAGGCAATACAGACTCAGCAAGTACAAAAAGAGCACACCCCACCCCTTCCCACACCCAGTCACACTCCACAATGATCCCAATACGACTAGCAATGTGTGGGCTGGAGGACCTGATTGCAAAGCATATGCTACAACTACAACAACAACAACAACAGGCAGCACAGAGGAGATGCAGGAGGAGAAGGAGGGCAAGGCAGGGCCAGCAAGCCCCACCACCACAGCCAGTGCCACCACGCAGGCAGCCCCCAATTCCACGCATCCGAGCCAGTCCATTCAACCTCACCGCTGAGCAGATCCATTGTACCGTTTGGACCGGGACTCCATCACCACCATCGTTGACATGATACACAACGACATCGTCTGCATGATAGAAACACCCACCGCCATCCCCCCCTACAGAATGTAGTGTCCGTGCTCCACTTCCTAGCCACAGGCACCTACCAGCACACAGTGGGGCACTTGCATTGCATTTCACAACCATTATTCTCATGTACACTGATCCAAGTGCTCGATTCCCTCCTCAAGCACAAAGACAACCACATTTCCTTACCACGGTCTGGCCAGGAGATTGCAAACACCAAAGTGGGTTTCCATGCACTAGCCGGCATACCTGGTTGGATTGGTGCCATCGATTGCACCCATGTGGAATTGGTGGTCCCACATGCCATGGAGGTAGCGTATCGCAACCGTAAACTATTTCACTCAATCAACGTGCAAATGGTTTGTGACTCCAACAGGATCATCACACATTGTTCTGCCCGATTCCCCGGATCAACCCATGATTCAATGGTCCTGCGTAACTCCACAATACCATGCTACATGGAGCGACATGCAGGGCCAAGATCCTGGCTACTCGGTGAGTCTCATGTAAGGGCCATGGAAATGTGAAGTGGGTAGGTGATTGACGCACCAATGCATACTTTACCTGGCTGAAAGGGGGGGAGGATGATGCATATTTTACCTAGCTGAAAGGGGGGGTGGTGATGCCTACTTTACCTGGGTGAAAGGGGGGGGAATGATGGATGCTTTACCTGGCTGCGAGTAGCAGAGGCAATGGAGCCAGCTCATACCCTAAAGCAGCCCAAACGTCAACTGACACCTGTCCACATAATGCCCGATGTAAGCAGCCGTACCATGTGAATGAAGGTGTGTCCCAACCATGACACAACCATCTGCAAGTGCATTGTACCGATTCGGACCACATTGACCTCAACGAAATGCACCTACATGCAATGACTTTAGCCAATACACTGCACCAAACACCATCAACTGAAAGGCCAGTCCCCCATAACTGCGCGCAAAGGAGGCACATGACGGACAAAAACATCAATACACCACTACACAGACACCAACATTAGTAGTGCTCAGTGGGGTCATCATGAGGCTGACAGCAATGTTGCCATGATGAGAGCGTTGATATCACAGGACACCTGCCAGGTCACCAAAACAAATGCCATGAATGGACACAGTGGATGGGCACTCACAAGTCACTTGACCCCCCTGCATACATTGGTTGATGGCAGGCAAAACAGTCTATGAGAGGAATACACATATACCGGTCACATAGTGTGAATCAATTTTTGCATGTAAAAGTGGTACAAAGTAACAGTTGAATGCATGCCATGGTGTCACGTCATGATTTGAGATTTCATGTCATGACTGACACATACATTGTTGCCCACATACAGGTGATGCAAGCTATCCCCTGAAGAGGTGGCTCCTTACACCAGTCCGGAACCCACAGAACCAGCATGAGGAGGACTTCAATCGTGGACATACACGAACCCGTGTGGTGATTGAGCAGGCATTTGGCCTATTGAAGGCACGGTTTCGCTGCCTCAGCAGGTCTGGTGGGGCACTCCTGTACCACCATTAGTAGGTGGCAAAGATCGTCATGGCATGTGTCATGCTACACAATACGTGCATCAGATGGAATGTGCCCCTGACGCTGAACTGCAACCACCTGACGATGAGGATGAGGAGGGTGGGGATGGGGCAGCACCTCAGGGAGGCAGCGATGCACAGGAGGGGCATGACATGCGTCGGACTCTGATCAACCAATGTTTCTAGCACATACGGATGGGGGGTTTCACATGGAGATGGCAATTGAGGCACTGTGTGTGTCTGGGATATGCACACTGTGGACTGTTCACCAATAAATCAGACATACACAATGAGCAATGTCCACACATGTGATTTGAGATCAAGCAAAAATTGTATTGTAAATGTGAATTCAATTAACACACCCCAACACACCCACTCCCCCCTCCCCCCTCAACTCCCCAACACACCCACTCCCCCCTCAACTCCCCGCAAAAGTGTGTGGATGCCTGTGTAGAAGTGCCTAATGTGGAATTGGTCCACTGGGTGGCCTCTATTGGCAGCCCCTTCTGCCGGCCCCCGGGGCACCCCTGCCTGTACTCCGCAGGTTCCTGGCCGACCTGCGGTCGGGGCTGCTTGGGGCAGACCTGGCAGCGGAGGAGGTACTCGGCTGCTCACTAGGTCGCATGTCCCTCATTGTCTGTACAAGCTCCGAGAGCATGTGCCGCACCGCGGCAAGATCTGCACAGATGTCCTTGGTGGAGGAGTGTATAGCTGCCTTCACAGTCTTGGCACATTTTTGCATTTCAGCACTTGCACCTCCACAATCGGCCACATGCTGAGTGAGGAGGACAGTTGGTGTTGCCTTGTTAATATTTGGTCCAGCGACTGTTGGTATTTTTGGGCATTGGATGATGCCATTTGCGCGTTCATTGAGCTACTCCCCTCTTCCACACCTTCCACTGGGCATGGAGTGGCTGGCCATGAGTTATCAGGGGATAGCCCCTGTGTGTTGTCAGCATGTAGGCTACATGGGGAAAGGTAGGGGGAATGAAGGTGGGCAGTGGGGGGACATTCTATGACATCCTCATCATTCCCCACATCACTATCAGAGCAAGCTGCAATGGCAGCAGTCTCCCCAATCGTACTGCTTCCTGCAGACACAGTCCCTTCAGTGGCCACCAGTTGTTGAATGTCTGAGCTGGTGGTACCATGCTGCTTGCTTTGGTGCTTATCGTTGCCCTGGCCTGTGTTGTGGCAGTCGACTTTGGCTGCTGTGGGGTTTTTTTTGGTCCAGAAGAGGTGGAGGGTTGGTGTGGTGTTGCCTCGGGCCTGGCCTTCTTGGCAGGTGTGGTGCCAGTCTCGTCCTCGCCTGGGTCCGAATGGGAGCCTGTGGTGGAGCAAAGGAGGGACAGTGTTATGGATGGGTCTGCGGACATTGAGCAGGCATTGTGATGACTGCCATGATTTTGATGACTAGATGGTGCAAATTGGAGGCAGTGACATACAGGTTGTCTCCCTTTTGGGTGGGAGAAGCAAGCAGGAATGTGGGTGCCTACAGTGAGAGTGTGCATACTGCATGTGTACAGGGTGTAGGTCAATGATGCCTGTTGGCAGTCTTCTGCTGATGTGTTGCGTTAACCCTATTAGGCAACATTGTGCTTCCCATGAAACAGGACTTCAGGAAGTTTAGCATGGCTTAATTTGAGGCACCTACCTGATGTCGGGGCTCCTCTCTCCATTTCACCGACCCCCTCGATGGTCTCGATGCCAATGGTTGTGGCACATATCTCCTCCCACAGCTCCATTTTAATTGGTGAGTCTGCTCCTCCACCAGTTGCCATGCCCAGGTTTCTGTTGGCAGACAGTATGCTCCTTACACGGAGCCGGAGGTCATCACACCTTTTCTGGCACTGTTTTGTGGTGCGGGGTGTTGTTCCTACTGCACTGACCCGCTGTGCGACTAGGTCCCATATAGCCTTCTTCCGTGCTATTGCCGGTCTGGTCATTTCAGTGGAGAATACAATGTCCGCGTTTTCTTGTAGGGTTTCCGCCAAAATGGTAAGCTCTTCCCTACTGAAGCGCTCCTGCCGCAGCCGATCGCAAGATTTTTTTGACAACTTTCGGCATTATGACGATGGGTGGATGTGGGTGAAGGTTTGTGGCGGGTCTCGGGGTCAGATGTGCACTGGTTGTGTAGGATTGCAATGGATTGTGTTTTTTAAGATGGCCGCCATGCTCTTTCCTATTCCGGTGCGATGGCGTAACTTCCGGATCCGCTTCTTTACGGTCACCGCTAATAGCGGTCAGCGCTATTTGCGGTGATCGCTAATATCAGTGGGTAGAGTGGCGGTGGTGCAGCTTGCATGGCATACAATGCCGGTAGGTGACTTTTTTGGGACGTTAACGGCATGGCGAAGATTACATTACCGGCATGGAGCAATGCTCGTGCCCGAGAGGTCGTAATTTACCACTTTTAACGGTTTCAGGCCAGAACGGACACGTTAGTTGCGCCATGCCGGTAATGTCCATTACTTACCGCTGGCGTCGTAATGAGGGCCAATAACTTGTTTACCACGTCAAGTGAATTGCGTCGATTCTCATTTGCACATTGATTTTAATGGAAATCCGTAAATGTGTTGTATTTGGTGTCTGTTAACTTATTCAGTGGTGGTGCGTTTCCACACAGCACGTCGGTGGGTTGTGTGACCACCTCCTCTTCTAAGGCAGTTACAGAACAAGAACCAGTCACCCTGCACATTGCAAAGTGTTCATCTACACTTGTTGAAGTCACAGCTGTAAGGAAACAGTCTTTGGACCCCTGATTAAACAAGGCTCCGGCCATAGACCGGGCTGGGTTGCATGAACTTTGCTTTGATCGCGGACTTTACCTGCTAATCTTTTGAAGCATAACCAAGCCAATTCCCGTAACTGGGGGATCTGAGATGGACAAAAGCACATCAAAGTATCACTCACAGGTCCATGCTGGCCACATTTAATAGTGTTAAAGGAGCCACCCACAGTTTCCAAGCCAGACACATCGGCTGCAACAAACGGTACGTCTTTTCTCAATGCCGCTGCTGAACTAACCTCGGATGGCGATAAGGAGCTCAGAGCTGGAAGAGGTGGCAAAACAAAGTCTTGTGCGAGGTCACACATTACCTTAACAACTTATGCTCCATTTGGTGCTGATGCACTTACTTGATTAGCCCCACATGATGCCGCTTCCAAAGACCGCTCTATCGAAGACTGCAGCCTGTTATCCTCTGCAGGCAGCAATATTTTCCCATTTGCGTTTACACTTTCAGTTTGGCTGTTGGTGGCTGTGTCAGCACAAGGCACCGCATTGTCTGACTCATAAGGGTATGAAGAACTTCCTTGTTCTGAAGCGGCTCTGTGTCGCGGTGGGAGTGCATACATGACGTCTCGAAGGGCTTCCGACGGCCTCCCTTTCCTAGTTTGGGCTCGAGTCTTCAGATGCTTCGGCGGGCGGGTGGCAGGCATCTCAGACCGGCAACTCATTTCTGTAGCTTTCAGCGATCAACAGTAGTAGCGATCAACAGTAGTAGCAGTCCGACATATGGAAACGCAGGATCTAATTCCTCCCACTCTGCAAACCATGCAAAACAGCACAACAGCAGTAACTCGCCCTTTTGCTGAGGGCTTATGCCGCAAGGGAGTAGAGGTGGCATTAATGTAGTCAGCTGTAGAGAGTCATCTGACTTGTCTCCTTAAAGGCATACGCACCTCTGTAGATTAACGTTCAGATGTAAACAAATATGTTGCGCTGTTTGAAGGGCACAGGACTCTGCTTCTGCTCCTCTTCCACACACAGCACAACAGCAGTAACTCACCCTTTCGCCGAGGGCTTACCAGGATTATTACTTTTCCTTCCATCTCTGACTTCTCTCAGCTTTGCATGGTCTTGTGTTTCCATGTGTATGAGTCCTGGAGACCAGCTCTTTCTGTCTTTCGTACTGTGTCTTCTATCTAACGCTGGCTAGATGGTATTGTTGTGTGATGGAGAGAGCAGGGGAGGTCTTATATCTGCTTGCAGCTAATACAGCACTTGGGGCTATGGCATAAGCAGTTTTTTGGTCTGGGGCACAGCACGAGTGTATTCTTCGGTCGGTTGAATTTGAGCATGTTTGATAAATTCTATTGCAAGTCTCTTGTGCACAATTAATGGAGAGGTTTTGAACGAACATACTAGGAAGCCTCCTTGCCATCCCACTGAAGGTCGATGCTCCTAGCCTGTGACAGAGAGACAGGATTCTATTAATTACATGGAGGCAAGTATTATCCCACCCTGTGATTTTCTCCTCCCTCATTTTCTTCTGTGGTTTTTTCTGTCACATGGTGTCTTCTCCTTCTCCTTCCACTTCTCCTCCTCCTCCTCCTAGCTTCGGGAAGCAACAGAGTGCTTTACAATCATAGAGGGGAAGAACATGGTGAAGGAAGCAGAGAAAAAGAGAGCAGGGAGCAAACAACAAGTGACGCGGTTGGGCAATTGGTAGTAAGGGATTTACAAGCAACCAGGAGAGGAAATAGTCAGGAGCAGGTCACCAAATCTCAGGTAAGGTAGGGAGTGGAGGGTGTGTTAGGGAAGAGGAGAGTTGTCAGCTCCTTCCTGAACTGTAAAAGCAAGGGTGCAAGTCTGAAGCTGGCAGGGGCGAGGTCCAGATTTTTGGGAATGGCGACAGAGAAACCCGTCTTCTGGTTTTTTCCTTCCTGCACTGTCAGAGCTCAACTCTGCACATGTCTTTCTATCTGGTGGATGTGTGCCTTCTGAGATGCTGAGTTTCTCAGTGAGGTAACTTGGGGGCTTCAGGGTGACAGCCTTGCAGAAGATGCACCACGATTTGAAGATGATGCAGGTTTTCAGCTGGTGCCTGTGGACTTTCATGAGGATCGGCAGATGTGCTTGAATTTGTGGAATCCTTTGATGAGGCATGTGGCAGCTTGAGGGACAATTCTCAGGGTTACCAGGGTAGTCACTGGAAGGTCTTCCAAAAGGCCATTACTACTATCGAGGTGGCAGAGGACAATGGTTTGGACATAAGATCTGATGTTGTTGTGTCGTATGACAGGCTTGATTTTCCACAGGAGAGAAAGTTGGTACAGAGCTGTTTGGGTCTTCCTTGCTATGTTCTGTTTGAAGGAGAGCGGTCTGTCAATGTCAAATCCAAATACTTGGTGTAGGTGGCCAGCTGAGGTGCAAAGCCCTTGATATTCAGAGCAGCGAGCCAGGTCTGGATGTAAGAGTGTTTTGTGTTGTTGGTCAACGGAAGGAATTCAGTCTTGGAGGGGTTGCTTGGTTGGAGTATTTGCAACACGTTTCCTTAACAAAACTGTGTGCAGCATAATACGTGAATAACACATTTTCCTGACACAATCCGACTTTTCATGCGTCATTTGTGAGGTTTATGACAGTGAGAATGGCTTTGCTGATGTCTCTTGTGATGTAATTGATGATGTTAATGTTTATTTCACATGTTATGCCTTGAATGGTGCCATCTTTGATATGTTTAGTGACATCTTGCATGTGTTCACCTGCTTGACATTCTGAGACGGCTGACAGATGTTTTGCATCATATCCATAGCCAAGCAGGTGAGCTCGCTTTAACATCATATTTTAAAAGTATCTTACCCAGATGATCCAAAAAGAAAATAATTGAAATGATTAATTATGACAGATCAAGGGAGACAACAGTCCAAATGGTAACCTAAAAAGTCGGAGGCTGCAGATTCCGAGTATCACAAATATACCATACTGCCAATTCCTCACATAGGAGTAAGGATGGAGTGGATTTATATATCACTGGTATCTAAAATGCACTGTCTTTCATTTGGATGTTACCAAAGTGATCCTGCCAAATCTGCACCAAAGTGCACTATAGCTACTGATTTATATCAATACATTTGAAGCATTGCTTTACTGTGCAAGCTTTTATCATTATTCCTAAAAATACGAACATTTCATTAATATTGTAAATGGACCTGCACAGCAGAAGCTCTGCAATTGTGCAGAGAGAGAGAGAGAGAGAGAGAGAGAGAAAGAGAGAGAGAGAGAGAGAGAGAGAGAGAGAGAGAGAGAGAGAGAGAGAGAGAGAAAGAGAGAGAGTTTATGTGTGTTTTGAGAGTTAAACCTGAACTTTAGAGATTTTAATTAAAGTGACCTTGCATTGTTAATTTCAAAACATGTGGGCGATTAGATCTATACAAATCGTATCTTTCTTTTCTATATGACATTATAGATATCGTATATTCTTAAACAGTCTGAGATCAGGAAAACTTGATCTTGCTGCCTAGAAGGTGCAAGAGCCCGCAATGAGATTGTAGATAAGAAAGTATGCAGTTAGTGTACAGAACAAGGGTACACATCATTTAGGTTGGTGAATATGCATTCACCGTAAAAGGGTTGTGCAAAAGATGTTGCCTTTGTTATTGAGAGAAATTCATAATTTGTTACTTTGTGACATTTCAAAATTAATTTTCACAGTTAAGCCTATGGATAAATTATGGATGAAAACATCAGTGAACAAAGGATGTCTGTGCCCTTATTTTTCATGAACCGAAGAATGGAACACCACTAAGTCGTTTTTTCCCTTAGGTTTCTTAAAGATAACCCACTTTGATGGATTGTTTTATCAACAAACTAAAGTGATAACTCTACTTTTTAACATAGTTTGCATTGAAGAGACTTAAAATATTTTTTAGAAAAGATCTGCAACTCATTTTCATATGTGTTTTTGCAGACTGTTAATTTCGTTTAGTGCAGTGTTCCAGATTTTTACAAACTTTTGTGGGCAGCGGTGGTGTCCTATACATTCTTTCTTCCAATGACATGCATTCATCCATGTTTCTTTTCTCCATTTAGACAGCCGGGGGGCATCTCTCACCCCTCATTTCATAGCTATGATCCTTTTTCCTATGGCAAAGCCTCGTGACAAGAGGAAACTGTCAGCTTTTGGCATAGCCTCCATCGATCCTTCTCAGAGTAAAATCAATTTGTAGTGCAGAGCTATATCATGACCAAAGATCACAGGGAAGCGGATCACTATCATAGACCAAAATCTTAGAATCGTTGGGCTTTGCCTTAGCAAATTAGAAAATGTACCCATATCCCATTTACATTTTAAGCACATGTTGTCATGTTGTGAGGTATACAACCCCATTTTGTGAGGCGTTCCCTTAAATAATATGTTCTGTGATGGATTTTGAGATGGATCAATCAAACCTTCTGGGGGACATTAGAGCTTCTTGCCATTTCTCCAGCTCAAGGTAGTCAATATCAAACCCTCACTTTGTCTTCAGATTAGTTGGGGGGTAGAGATAAAGAAGAGAAAGTGTTTGTATAGAGATGAAGTTGGTTTACTGTTTATGAGCCCTTCCTTTATGTTAGCTTCCACTGGTGACTGATGTGGCAAATTAAGATTATCAAGAAGCTGAGACATAATGGTATGCTTTTCTGAATGGAGTGGTATTCTTCATGATTTGGAAGGTTGAATATATGGATCTTTTCCTGAAATGTAGTTAGTCTACTGTTGTTAATCACATCTGAAAGTAATGAGATATCATAGGGGGTCATTACGACTCTGGAGGTAGCCATGCCGTTATTTGCGGCATGGCTACCCCCATTCCGGTTACCGGGTCCGGGTTCCTGGAATGGGGAAATACCAGGCCATTCTGACCTTGGAGGGCCCGGTATTTCCCCATTCCAGGAACCCAGACCCTGTACATCCCCATTCCCATTTGAGCCCCAATAGGGCTTAATGGGAATGGGGAGGATGCAAACAACAGTTCCTTTAATGACGAGCCCAATGTTTGCATCCTGGTCTGCTCCCATAAAACCAGGCGTCCTTATCGGGTCCCGTTAGGAGACCTCGTAATGAGGCAGTAGGGGGTTAATGGGGCCGGCAGCTCTACCGGGCCCGTTAACCCCCCTACCGCCAGGGTCATAATGACCCCCATTGTCTTTCCAGCACTTTAAGGGGTATATTTTTTAATATCTAGAAGATCTCTGATGTTTCATAGGTGTGCTAAGTGTGACTCTCCCATTCCATTTCCTTTATCACCACCTCCAACGCTCGAAGTACTGTCTTAGAGGCGGCCAACAGATTCTTAGGTAGTCCCCCACCATATTTCAACTGAGTTGGGGACATAGTGTCCATCCATGTCACTTCTGATATAATGTGACACAGATTCAGGTCTCCATGCATCCATTTGTTAGCTGTTGCCATCTGGGCTGCCCAGTAGTAGCATTTAAGATCTGGGAGTAAAATGTTACCTTACCATATGGTAAAAGTGCTGAAAGTGATTCTTGTCTGAGAGTCTTACTCAATAAGCTGCCGGAGAATCTGGTTCATCTTTTAAACTCCTTGAAAGGAATTACAACAGGAGTATTTTGGATAACATAATGGTACTGTCGGCGCATCAGCATCTTAAATAGTGCTGCTCTTCTGAGAATGGAAAGAGGCAGTGCCTCTTCCAAATTTGTACCTCAAATTGGATCTTCTTTCAGTGATTAGTGCAAGATTATTAGGTATAAACTCTGACAGCATTTTCACAAACTTGATTCCAAAATATGCAATGTGTTCTTCAAGTATGTGGTATCTACAATTCAGTGGAATTGCATGTGGACCCCCTCGTAGAGGGAAGAACATTGATTTGTGTCAATTCACCAGTAGGCCAATATATTTGCCCAATTTCATTAGAATATACATCACTCATGTACCTGATGCACAAGGTTCGTAAACATGAAGCATCAAATCATCTATATATAGTGCAACCAGTTCTTTGTGATTGGTTGGGCTTCGAAATCCTTCCCAATTAGAGTCTTTCCTGAGGTTTAACAGCTATTGAAAATAACATTGTTTACAGAGGGCATTCATGTCTTCTGCCCTTCTCAAGCAGAAAGAGCCGTGAGGAAATTCCATCTACTGTTCCTGAGGCCATCGCCAGATGATATAAAAGTTTCACACACTTCATGAAGTCACTGCAAAGCCAATTTTATTCAATACAGTCCACAGTAAGTGCCAATAGATAGAATCAAATGTGTTCTCAAAATCAATGGCAAGTATTGCCAGTTGTTTTTCAATGACAGATGCATTCTCAATGGCCACCAGAAAACGATGGATGTTTGTTTTAGTGTGCCCACTGGGCAGGAACCTGAATTGGTCAGGTGGGTATGTTCAGGTAACACATTACACAGTCTATTGGTCAATATGGTTGCCAATATTCTGGCCTCTCCATTTATGAATAAAATTGGCAGATAAGAGGCACACTTGGTGACAGGTTTGTACTTTTTAGGGATCACTATGATGGTTGTCTGTCTAAGATCTACAAACAGTTCCCAGTTGTACTGGCTAGGTTTGGGCATGTCTTACATGTGTTTAATGACTCTGCTACCGAGCTTCTTCCAGGTCTCCACTGAAAAACCTTGGGGATCCAGGGATTTCCCCAAGCTGGATATCCTCTAGGACATCAGTGGGCTTCAGTTTTAATGTTTCAATGCTAATTGGGTATAATTGTTTGTAATAGTCCACATAACCATATACAGTCAGTATATCAACAGTTATTCTTTCATCAGTGGTTATGATAATTCCATAGATGAAAGGTCGAGATTTGTCTCTCTTCTCAAGACAGGAAGGTTATTAGCCTGAATCCGAATTCAGGACACATATCTTGCCATATCTGTGACACAGTTTTGGTATTGTGTTCCGGTTTTTAGTAAATGTTATGGATGTATTGTGAGTTTTCTGAGATAAATTCTCCATCAAGTATCATAAGTTTGGATTCTATTGAAGTGAGATCACTGAGATGTGTCTGCTCCCGGGCACTGAGAATAGATAAAGATTTCTCTTGAAGTACAGCATTATACCATTCCCAGAGGAAGCTGAAGACCCCACACTCTATATCCAGCAGATAAAAGAGATGTGGCAGTTAGAGACGGGAGAGGGTTGGGATAAAAAATATCACTGTTTTCTATCACATGTTATGCAAGGGCCTCCCTGCAGAGGTACAAGCAGATTTGAACAAGGTGGTTGGGATCAAAGCAAAGGGATGGCTTGAGATACAGACACACATAATACATTATTGCAGACAGAAACAGGATAAGGTTAGGGCAAAGCAAACACAGAGGGCAGAGGCAAAGTGGGTGCAGAAAATAAACTGTCTAAAGAGCATGGAAGGGACAGTAATAACAAACAATGTGAAAGGGCAGCCTGAACATAGACCATGCACGGGAGGATAGATTGACTGATAGATGGTTGTAGGGGAAATGGGGGGGTTTCCAAGGTGAAGAGGGGGTTTTCAAACAGGTTGAGGGGGTGGATTTTGGGGTATGAGAACCAGATTTGGGTGACAGTGTTGGTCATGTGGGAGGACAGGCCATCACGCAGGAGAATGCAGAAGTAGACCAACCATGCACTAGCACTATAATACCCCAGGGTATCAACCCACCTTTTACCACTAACCCCAAGAGCCAGAGATTCCAACAAACCCATTTGCCTCGAGTGTAGTGTGAGTCTCATTGCATATTTAACAGCATCTTGTAGATGGATTTAGGAAACTTACAAGCACAAAACATAGTGAGTCAATATGTAGATTATCTTCTGGTATGTAGTACGACTCAAGAGCAATGTAGAAGTGACTCAGTGAAACATTTGACTTCAATGGTGGATAAAGGTAATAAAGTAGACAAAGACAAATTGCAGTATTGCCAGCAGGAGGTTGCGTACCTAGGACAGATAATATTGTCAGTGTTAAACAATACACCACAGTCAAACAGATACAACAGTTCCTAGGTTTATGTAATCACTTTTGTGCATGGATATTTGATTATTCAATTTACACCAAACCCCTATAGCAAGGGCTAAAGGAAGCACAGAAAGCAAAGGAACCCATTAAGTGGACATAGCAGATCATCCAATCCTTTAATGAACTTAAAAATGCAATTAGTAATGCACCAGTTCTAGCAACACTGCACTATAAAATACAATTCTTCCCTTTCTCATATTCTATTGGCCAAGTGATTACAGCTGTCCTCACCCAACAAACCTCAATGGGACATAGCCCGTTGGCTTATTGCAGTGGTCTCTTATACCCAGTAATACAGGTCACCTTCCTTTGTGAACAAGCTCTAGCAGCAGCTCCTTTTGTTAGCAAGAAATCATTTGTCATTACCATGGGATGCCCTGTTACTATTTATCTAGAACACACACTTTATTGCCATATTAGAGAAGTCTAATTCCACTCTCATCAACCAACTAGCATCAGGGTACGAGTCAATCCCCTGCATACACATTGTCAGGAGCCACACTGTCAAACCAGCAACTTTTATCACAGAACCAGTGCAGCCAAATGACCCAGTACACAATTGCACTATATATGAAGACACCACTGATGAAATAATCAGTGGTATGGAGGATGCGATCAAAGAAGGGGAAGTTCTCTTCGTTGAAGTCTCGGAACACTGGGATCAGGCACACAGGAGCACAGCAGTAAAAATTGCAGAAGGAGAATATAAAATGATTTCCAAGGTATGTCTAGCCTCACACTACTCAGCACCAGCAGCAGAGCTCAAAGCCCTAATATAACAGCATCAGAAATATCCAAATGTTGCTTTGCTACCATTTACTCCGATTCAGTTTATGTTGCATTCAGGTTTATCAAGATCAATGAGGAGAGTGTTCAAAAAATAAGATGGCATGCCAGTACAGCATGCAGCTTTACTCTACAGGTTAATTAATGCATTATCACTCCCTACAGCAGTAGCAGTAGTTAAATGCACAGCTAACACAAACCACACAGACCCAAATGCTTATGGCAACATTAAGGCAAATTTAGCAGCAAAAGAAGCAGCTTATTTAGAAACTTCCAATGCCATGCAAACACCTGAACTATCCCTGCAGCAACTAGAACTCCCAGTCATACAATGCAATATCCATTACCTAAATTATCGAAATACAAGCACACGCTCACTTTACCACCCCAGTCCAATGGTGTCAAGGAACACTTAAATAGCTTATTAAAACAAAAACTAGCAAAGTTTATGATACTTTACATAAGACCTGTTTTCATTGTCTGTCATTCGTCTTATTCACACTCAGAAATCATCCAGGTTTTGATCATCACCTTAAACCACATGAGATTGTCACTGGCAGGAGGCTGCATCCGGCAATCACACCTGCCTGCATAGCTTCCGATGCACATATTTCTGCTGAAATTGTAGATGATGAATTTGGGGGGTATCTTAGGGAGTTAACCAAATCAGTCAGATTTATATCTCGCCAGATTGGGACCCCTCCAAGAAAGCTAGTGCAATGAGTGACCAACTCATCACAACCACCACAAGATTTGGAACAACCTACAACCACTACAGCACTTCCCACGGGATAATGTGTGGATACAAAAATGTGTGTGCAAGTGGAATGATCCAAGATTTGAAGGGGACCATACAACATCATCTACATCATTCCCACAGCAGTAAAATTCATCAGCCGTACCCCATGGGCCCACCTCATTGATGTCAGGAAACAGGAGAGAACCACCTGTGACAGTCCTTTAACTCTTTTTGACTCAATACATTTATTTAGGCAGTCAGACAGTAATATTTTTCCACACCTTCCAAGGACTACTGACATAGTTACCAAGCATATGCCTTGCATTACTTTTCACTTCTGTAATATGTTTCTTTCTTTCTTCATCATCACATTGATATGGTTTCTTTCAAGGGGTGGGTACAATACGATATTAACATTGCAAATGGACCAGTGAATATTAGCATTTCCATGACTATATTTAGGATGGATATTTCTAATAAAGGTTATTTAAGTTAGATCTAAGGATGTGCCTCACCATGCAGATCAGAACATGTGGATATGCCACATGAGGTCAATGAGGAGAGGGAAATTGAGCCAACCTTGCTTTGTTTGTTCATTGATCCGCCATGAAACAGTCACTCCTAGATTGTTTATACCGCAAGAAATACCACCAAAGGTAGGACAATGTTTAGAGCACTTGGCCTCATGCAGGGTACGGGGGATGATTCAGGGACATGAGGCTCAAGTACAGTAGGTAGAAATAAACACCACAGTGCACACAGATAATTATATCAAAGTGACAAAATTTCAGAGAGTGATCGCTTAAAGAGTACTATACTTAGCTATCTAGTAAAAGGAAAAAGGGAAGAATGAGGCAGTTCGTATGGTACCACCCATTAACCAGTGTTCTGATGAAATAGGGCAGGGGCAGTCTCACTGCAAAAGAAGAACTCAGCTAGGCCTGAATGGGTGTAAAGCAGGAGGAATGTTTGGATTATCTAAAAGTGCAGTACTGCCAATAAAAGAAACAGGTTTTGATGTCCGGGGAAAGTATATCAGGAGCTGGATGTAGATTGATCTATGTAAACCTCCTGCTAAGACCATGAAACATACACAATTCTCATTGTGTTTCAGAGGCAATTGAAGCATATGTGGGCATGAAGAAGCAGTGTAAGGTGACATTTGATTTCCTAGACATCCAAAGGGGTACACCAGCGCTCATGGACATTTACTGGATGTGTGGAGGGATGGCCTATGTGCAGCTACCACCATCCTGGAGGGGAATATGTGCTGCAGTCTCCCATGTTAGTCATCCCAGACATCGACATCACAGCGAGCCATAACCACCCAATGACCAAGCAAGTTTATTTAATGCATCAGCGGGCCCAGCGCTCATTGGGCCTGCAACAGTATCATCATAGTTACTACCTGTCCAAGGATTCTAACAACAAGCTCAATGATATACTAGATGAGTACAGATTGTTTAGCAAAGCCCAAAATCATCTTTGTGTCAATTTTCACTCCTGGGGTACAAGCAGTGGTCAATGCTAAATGGCTGAAGATTACATGCTGGGATTTAACACAGTTGGCTAATGAAACTGAACACAGTCTAAACACCATTAACAGGAACTAAGGGCAATTAGGCTGACCACACTCCAGAACCGCTATGTCTTTGACTTACTAAGTGCAATGGATGCTGGTGTGTGCGCGAAAATAGGTACTACTTGCTTTACTTTTTTATACCTTCCAACGATGAGGACAACATAACTCTTATCAAGGCAATACATGCAAAACACATTTTGCACATCACAATGAAAAACAAGGGTGGGGTGAAGGAGAATGTTTAGTTTACATCCCCGTTTTCATGGCTACCCTCATGGATGAGTAATATCTTCAAACTGCTGATTCCTGTTCTTGTTTTGCTTCTCATGTTTCGCTGCACTTAGCAGCTAATTATGGGATGTTCCAAGAAAATTATGTCCAAAACACTTCTCATTATGTCACTCACACTGAAATCTGAAAATGGTACACCCCTTTAAAAAAATGCTCATAGCCAGACAGAACAATGAACTTGCGAGGATAAGCCTTACATGGGTAGAATAGAGCAGCCAATTGGTCCCCCAAGAACATTGTCCAAGTGCCCTAATGACCCTCAAAACTATTTAGAATGTTATGTCGACATTGCTAGGGATGGGGACTGATGGTTTTTAACATGTAGTCCAGAAGAATTTACCAACAATTGTGAAAACATTTTTAAAGTGTGGGTACCAACAACTCTTTTTGACAAAATGAAAGAGAAATAAGATGTAGTAAATACATTAATTAGAGGAGTGAATGTTCATATTGGAGTACAACATGAAAAGTAGCCAAGAAAATATAAGTTGAGAGAATATAAAAAACATTAAGGTTTTCACAATTTTAAAGTTTGTACTGACACCATGCTGCTTTAGTGTCTCCGCGACTTTAATTCTATTATTAGCTGCACTAGGCCTAATTTCTCAGCTGCTGTCCTTTCATTTATTTAGCCTTTATTTCTTCTTCTTTCCAGAAAGTCTTATGATTGCCAAAACCCACAGCGGAAGTGTGCAGATCAACCATTAGTTATTATTGCAAGATTCAATCCACCTCTGATGTGAGCACAGTGAATGATATCTGTTCATGTTCTTGGAATTAGGAATAAGATAATAAAAAAGTTACAGAATACATATTTGGTGTGACCCAAGCCTCGGGTTGAGACATTGCCAAAGTGTTGAATTTGGATGTGACTCTACTGCCCCATAGGGGATTCCAGATTTGCGACGTTTGTGGTAAAGTGGTGAGTAGAACACATAATGAGAATGGTGCCTCTGCCACATATTCTAAAAGGCCCTGCAAACTAACAGCTTCATGGCTAAGCTAGAAGGATGAGTAATGGAGAGAGCAACATGTTTCAATATTGTAGTTGCAAAAGATATGTTTAAGATGTGAGGAAGCTGCAAGGTCTGAGAACCGTCTGGGTTGCCGATGCCTAGTTCCATGGGAGCAGATATCACTGTGGGCCTCATCACGAGTTGGGCTGTAACGCCGGCGCTATTAGCGCCAGCGCTAATAGGCCTACCGCCAAACTACCCCGGCCCTATTAGCACGGGATCACGGGTTTGGCGGAAGGGTTATTGCCCATTCTCCATTGGGCCCATTCGGGAATTCCTTATTCCTTATTTCCCGCTGGCGGTAATCGTGCCGAAAAACGGCAATTTTGCCGTGGATTTCCCCCCAGCTCTCAGCTGGGGGGAAATCCGCCAAAGCCATGATCTGGCGTACCCTTAAATGCGGCGGTAATAGTGCTACTGCCGCATTTAAGGATTACCGCCAGACTCGTGATGAGGCCCTGTGTCTGGTTTTTGTTGGCATGAGGTGTTGACTTCACTCTTCTCACTGACAACACACACAATTAGGTCATCTGTAGGGGGATGCACTCACAATGTCAAAAGAACTGTACTTACCAATAAAGTGAGCTAGTGTACGTTCTTCTTTAGAATCTTATATAGGTATGAACCGATAGGGATGAGGGAATTAACATACACCTGACATTTTGAAATGCATACTAATGTATTCAAATGTTTTGGTTTCTGTCTTTAAATATTGAAAATCAATGTGGACGGGTTGAGCATTGTCAGCTTTTGGTCTCAGACTAGACTGACCTCCTGGATGTTAATTGCATGGATTAAAACTGTTTTTCTTGCAATTTGTGTCTTTCATTATTGTTTCCTTCGTTGACTCGTTGGGCAGACTTTTATAATAACTTTTGATTAAATGCTGAGAACATCTCACTACTACTTATGATAAACCTCTATAATAAATGGATCAAGAGAGGTCTGCCAAGTGCACTATAATGGGACCTGCAATAGACAGCAACACCAACAATCTCTGACAGGGCTAGGGCTAAACATAATCTAAACCAGCAAAAAAGAGCTATCCCCACAACCTTTGGTTAAATATTGTGGACGGGTCCATTGCTTTGTACTAGAACATCTTTCCACTCTGGTCACTTTTTGCTTTCTTTAACTTATGTACTGCCTTTCACTTTGGTAGCCCACTTTACCATTGTAACTCTGTATACAAACTGCCTCCTTCCCTTCCTGAGAGAGGCCCTAATTTCTTAACCATTCATTCCATAGGTGAGCCAAAGCAAGCTATGAAACCCGACTTTGCCTATATCATAGGGTCGGGAAAAAGTCCTGATAGTTATGCTAACACATTATAGTACAACACTTACAGTATGTCACAGTACCAGTCACATTTGGGTGTTTGTGTTCAACGCATGATTTTATCCTTTGCTATACAGTCCTGATATGCAGCAGTAATGACTGATTATTAAAATTAAGCTTTAGTCATCAGGTATTTTTCCTTATGTAGGTAGTCATTTGCCTACACTACATTTGGTTAATGTATCAGTAGTTTCCAGCAACATCAGTTGTAATCTTGTGGAAACTACTTTGGAGCCCTTTATGGCAATCCCTCCTTGTTCAATCGAACAACAAATGTCAACCTCCATTCTTTTAACAGTTGCAATTTGAACTGTCAGTAGTGGCTCGTCCATCATGGTCGATGGAGCCTCAACCCACCCCTTTTCATTTAGCCGCCACTAAGTGCTCCCCAGGCTGCTTGTTGCCACTTAGGGAGCACTTCCTTCTCTTTCTTGAACTGTCCAAGGGAAACAGGGTTTCCTTTTATAGTTTTTACCCCAGCATGCATGCCCTTTGGGAAATGAAACTCCAGGGGTGTTGCACGTAATTATATAGTACCTCCTTAGTAGTTATATTGGCATAAGCCTAGTCGCCCTACATTGAAAACCACGTTGCAAAAGTTCAGATTTTTGGGTTAACTTTGCCGCCATTTTAAGATTCATCTGCCATTTTGATTTCTACTCGTGTGTTCTTCGTTCTAAAATGGTGGACTATTTTTTCAGCTTGCAACCAAGCCTTCCGACCTTTGAGTTCTGTTAATGTTTAGGCTGTCCGAGAGCCGACTGTTTAGACAGGGTAAAGAGACCTTGCGCTCCATATGAACTGTCATCTAAGTGTTGTCTGCGCACATAAGGCTCATCCTTGTATAAACATTGGGACAATGAAGAACAAACCTCGAATGTATGTTTTGACTAAACTGTATTGTCAACGAATGTAGAACGAGACTTACCGCGGGATCCGAGTACATACATCACCATTGTGCCTTCATGGAAATGCAAACCTATGTAATCCTTTGCATAATATTGCATAGTATGTATGTGAACTAGGTACGAACTCTAGACCAAGAATTATTAACGTGAAGAGGGGATGGACAATATTACACGGAATTGTATAAAAGTAAGAATGTTTCTATGTCCAGCACTCACTCACCTCTCTTTGTCGGCTGGTGTACATTGCAAGGTGTTGGGAGCCAGATAGCTATCTGATTTGCTTTGTAAACTGTACAGTAATAAACGATCTGTGAATCTTTTAGCCCGTGTTTGGTGTATTTCCTTTGTGCTACTCAGCCTCGATATTTCTTTGTTGTTTCAGATGGCGCCCAAATAGGAACCCTCAAGATTGATGCCACCTCGCTGAAGAGTTGACGCGGCTATCGGACCGGGATCGGACGGTGAGAAAAGGGGGCCCCTTTTTGGATGAGACGCGACACCTCAGCAGTACTGCACGAACCCAACCTTGGACGATGAGCACATGGTCCGAGACGGCATCTTGACAAGGGTCCATATATAGAGGCAGCCACTTTTGCCGAAATCACCAACCACGAGGGTCTTTTGTCCTTTGTAATCCGATCGGACCTCCCTTTCGTCCTTTGAATCAGTTGAGTCGTGCCCCAATTCCTACGTATCCTGAGATTTGGTTGTAGTATTGTACTCGCGAGCACAATCGGTGCCAGGTAACACCAGTAATCTTACATGCCTGATTAATTGTCTGCCTGTTTCAGGGTGTTATTCCACAGAGACAGACAATCTTCGGAATGTGGTTGTTCGGCACCGCAGGAGGGGTCGCCGACTTGTATTATGTACTGTAAGTATGGCATAGGTAATATAGTATTCAACGATATTTGGCACAGACAAACTATTTAGAATCCATATTGTTAAAGAAAAAGGTTAGACCTGCAGCATTTGATGTAATACAAAATTGGAAAAAGGAAGCTATGCAGCAATTTAAGAGTAAAGAGAAGCACACACATCATCACATGTCAAACTCAGAAAAAGCATTATCGTAAAATCAACAAAGACAGTCAGAGTCTGTTAGAAACATGAATGGAGCTTTTCAACTTGGTATACAGAAAATATATCCATCTAAAGATGTTCATACCTCAGATGAGCTAATTGATAAACTCTTAAATCGCGTAGGCCTGGTGCCACTGCACCACCTCCTTATTTACCTATTCATGCTGTCTTACCTCTTCCTGCTGTCGCTCCTCCTCCCGTAGCAATTCCTGTTCTTCCTGTTGCTTCTCCGCCACCAGTTATTGCTCCTCTTCCTATTGTTGTTCCTCCTCCTGGACCTCCACCTTTACCGACTATTACTGTTCCAGTAAATCCGTCTTTGTTGCCAGTAGTGGTGTCTCCACTACCTGGTGTTCAGGATTTATCTACTCTCTCTTTTCCAAGCGGTTCTGCTGCACTGGTAGTTGATAAAGGGGCGAGTGCTGAATCAAAAATTGTAACACGGAATACAGTTTCCAAAGAAAAGAGGATACATTTGAATGCATGGGCTAAAGCAATGTGTAGAGAAAGGTAAACAATCTACTATCTTAGCTACATTCTTAATGTAGACAGTATTCCCGATCAGAATATCTTTATTGAGGGGATGGGGATACATTTAGCCGTAATGTGGAATAGATTGACGGACACAGATGTCCCACAAGGGTTGAGGGATTTGAATGTTTTAGCTTATTCAAGGGATACTGCGGAGAAAGTACATGAGCATGTCGAGAGGGTTTTTGAGGGAGTTAGAACGGTTACAGAATGATGAAATAGATGGTGATAGTTTGGATGCTTTTTATGTGCAGAAACAGTTCCTTCCTCCTTGTAAGTCAACTGTTAAAACTGATATAATATTGTTTCGTCCTCATTGTATATGTTGGCCTATGCCCAGTCGCTTTGCAAGGAAATCCGTATTGCAAGGTCGTGACCTTAAGTGAATCAAGCCTCCATTTTAGGTTAAAGCCGCCATTTTAGTTTATCGTGCAAAGTCACCCTGTAGCCGAAAATGGCCGACCGGTGTTCTCTTGTTCTTGCTTTAACCTCTTCAACCTCTGTAGGAGAGTTAATGTCCAACCTGCCTGCAGGCTACATGTTAGGGTCATGTAGACTTTGTCCTTTGTTGACCTCTGGATCAGGGGATTACTTGAATCGGCGATGTTAACCTACAAGTATACAAGAACAATAACGCAATCTGAACACGACATGCGAAACATCTGTTTGACCCGTATTAAAGCAATGTGTAAAGAGTGTAAAGTTAAACCCAGGGAATAATAGTGCTTGTTAGTAAATGTATTAAAAAGTATACCGCATGCACGAGATATGTAAATTAGGAAAGTACCTGGCGTGACCATAGCCCAGTACATGATTAACTTGTAGGAGGCTGGACATTGTTATGAAGAAATTGTATAAATACGCTGATGTCCAGCTAGCAATTCCTGTTCACTGCTCACATTGAACCTTCTGGTGGTCTCTGTGATGTACTGGCGGCCAAATAGCTATTTGTGCACTTTGTCTTGTAAACTGTACAGAATTGCAATAAAGATTCTGGGAATCTGTTGGTCAGAATGCTCTCGAGGCAGCAGGGTCCTCTGCATGCATTTATCTTTATAAAACTTTCCTTTCCTCACAACCTTTCTCCTGGTCTCATTCCCTACTGGGCTGTGTCCTTTATTATTTGTCTACAATTGTATTTTGGGGAATGACCACCTTCACCATGTCACAACAATTATCATGCATGGTACGTGTTATTACATGACTAAACTGGCATTTTGGAATAGCCAATCCAGCCATTTCTTACTATGGCATGACATATTTTTCCTGGGCATCATTTAAAGGAAACATGGTGTCATGTTTGATTTAAAATTGATGCTCAGGAAAAAATGCCATGCCAGGTTCAGAAAACATAACTAGTCTGGCTGCAGAAATGCAGTCCAGTATAGCCACATCACAACACTCCACTCCACTATAACTAGCGCATAAATGCCTCAGGGCTTTGTGCACTGCTATAAATGCAAAAATAAATAAATACCATGCATCATAAATGTTATTATTTATTTAGACTGGCTTTTTGGTCAAGCAAGTCTGCCCATTACTTACTGTGGAATGTCTATCTACTGGGCATCTATGTTAAAGGAAGCATGATAATTGTTATAACATGGCTCGACTGGAATTTTCGTGCCGCCCATCTAGCCACTCCTTACTGTGGCATGACATTTTCTACTGGGAATATGATAAAGCAAGCATTTTAACTGTACAACATGTGGTGCAGTCTGACTAGACTTTTCTTACTGTGGCATTACTGATAAAGCAAACATGTTACGTGTTATTATGTGTTGGACATGTTTTCTTATTTTAGTATGTCATTTGTAATGGCAAAGCCAACTGGGATGTGTTCTTATGTGCAGGTACTGGCAAGTATTGACAGAGCCTGCTTGGACATGTTTTCTTATAGTATCATTATTGGCATTACACACAAAGCAAAGATGAGTGCATTCTTACATGGGAATGCTGGCATGCATAAATGCAGCCAGCATGAAAATGTTTGTTCACAGCCTGCGCGAACACGTTTTTATACTGGCTTATATTGCGGAGAAAGGCATCATGAAAATGCATTGGTAAATGCTTCTTTGCACTGTGTTTTGCATCTAATGGATTTTTTTTATTTGTTACCCTATAAAAACCGATTGAGCTGTATGGTCTTGTACCTATTTTTTTTTACAGAAAGTGTGCTGTGTAATGCACCATATTAACCCATTATTCAAAATACGGTTTTGGTGGGAGAACCCACCCAAACCCCCATCGATTAGTTTCGGCTCCCTTGCTACCCTCGGTCGCTCGCTCTTATTTGTAGCAAATATTTACACCCCTTCAATTAAAATATTCACTCGCCGCCACTATATGCTTTGATGGCACCCGTATCAATGCCCTCGTTTGAGTCCTTTTTCATGCTGGGAAATGACGAGGCAGCCAAAGTGTGAGCAGAGTGAAGCACGAGGTGATGCGATGAAAATAAAATGTTCTGTTAAATCAATGACTCATTGCATTCACACTATACAGGAGTATTTCTAGAATCTGAGTGTATGTGTCCCTTACGTAATTACAAGAATTCTCATGAATAATACACCTAAAATAGCATCAAGTGTGATGAGAAGATGTCAACGTGTTGGACAAAACTTTCTTCTCAATTCATTAACACACACTCCCACACAAACTTAAAGCAGTATTAATGAAAATGGTACATTGCGGTCCATACAGAAAGGCCATCTAAAATGAAACACTATACAAAAGGCAAATGCAGATACATATATATGCAGCCTTTTATGCACATTTTTCATGAAGCACTGTCCATGTGCATGTGTATACCTCACAAAAAGTACAAGAACATTAGGTCTCCTAGGTAATCTGAGGTTGTCACTCTGTGAATATTCATTTGCATGTCAGTACGGTCCCGCCCATAAGAGCAAACCAGCCCTAAATGACGGCAAAACACATCAGAGCAAGCGTACAAACAGCATCCTCAGATAGGTGTTTGTATCACCATGGTGCTCACCATTGATGGGGAATTGCCTTTCAAGACACACAGAGCAAGGTATGGCTCAAAATGGCGAAGAATTGAGTCACTTGTTACTGTTAAAGGTGATTCCCATGCTGCTTCATACCGGACTTTGCATTGGTGCAGAATTGCACTGGTATTCACCTGGTTATTCTTCTCTGTTATGGCACAGATAGCTGAAAGGTGATTGAGGACCCTGTAAGTTGGTTAGAGGTGATAGAAAAAAGGTGTTTGGACTTGTTAGGTCTTAGTAAAGGATTTCCCACATTGGTGCTTAACCTTGAATCGTTTAGGGTGTCATGCTAGGTGAGTATGGGGATCCAGGCCGGACCCCTTGCTCACTGTCCCTAGAGAGGTAGCTGTCCCTCATCTTCACCTCAAAGGTGATGCCCAGGGAGACAGAGCATGTGTCTGGGGTTGCTCATGATACTCTTGCTCAGAGAAGAGTTGCCTGAAATTTCAGTCTGGACTGTCTTTAAGGATTGGATCATTCTAATATGCAAATGTATGTTCCTTCTAGAATGACACATTGGGCTGAACAATGATTAAGACTCTTCTTACCGAACCACAGCTCGTAGAACAATCGTTATGGCTTTTGTTCAATCCCAGTAAGATATCTCACATTGTTGGGTTATCTTGAATTGTTTGGGGTTTTATGTAAGTCATTAGTAGAATTGTGGGTCCTTGCACTATGAGAATAGATCTGCACCTCACGGATGTAGCCCATGGAGCCAGAAACATGTGCCTGGGTTTGCTGTTGGCATTATAAAGCTGTGTGCAGGATCAGGCTGCTTTGGAAAAACACATTCACATTTAGTATGGTACAGAGAGCTGAAACAAGACAGAGAACATACTGAGTGTGTAACCACCATCTGAACATGCTATTTGGATTATGATCATCATCAGTATCAGTAGAGTAATTCCCTCCATACTTGAACATAGCTTTCACGCCACGGCTGGGGGGCGGACATGGGGTTTAACAGCCGGCCAACGTGTTAGGGAGAATTCTCTGTTTAGGCTGAATTTCCTAACCTAGTGAGTCCCCCAGCAGCTTTGCTGGATTTATGGAGTTTTTTTTCCATCCTGCCAAGAGTGAGACTCTTTTCTCCCACTCTTGGACATGAATGTGGTTAATTCCTGTGAATGTCAATGTGTTCTATGGGCTATGGGGTCTTTTACTCCATAGGGGCTCATATATTTTGCTATGTGTGTTACAACGCACCCTCCGTGCCGTAACACCGGTGCGTCCTAGCAGACCCCCACCATAGACTCCATACCCTGGCACTGACTACTGTCTCCCGGGGCATGTAAAGTCACCATTGGCTTTACTAGACCTAAATTTACTAACAGAATTAGTACAAACCATCCTATTGTGGACGTAATGGTAGGGGTAATTCGATTACCCCTGGGTCTGTTATTCGAGGGGGCACTGTCTCGTCCCCCCTCATTGAGTTTTGGCTGTTGGCAGTGGAAACTACTTGTTATATTCGACCCCGAATATAACTCTATGGGATTCTTCCCATTGTTGGAGGTTAATACTTTTTCTTGTTAGTCTCTAACATACCACCGGTTTATTTGTCTTAAATAAATCTATCGGTTGGTATTTTCTGCCAGAACTCGGTTTTTAAAATGGCGTCTGTTTTCGTCTCTGTGACTCCTAAACCAAAGGTTGAGCCCTTTTTTTCCACTTTTGGCGGGCTTCTGCACAGAGGCCCTCCAAAGTGGTGCCATTCTGTCTGGGTACCACAGGGGGTATGGGAGGGGGTTTAGGCACCCTGGACTGAGTTGCCTTGCCAACTCAAGTCGCATTCTGGTGTGATTGGCCCAAGTGATGAGCCACCCCGCTCACTACTTAGCGTGTTTTGATTGACAGCTAGGCTGAATGAATGGGGGTTTTCTGCATAAAAGCAGGGCTTTTGGACTGGATCTTCAGAAGTCGCCACAGGACCTAAGAATCCGACGAGGGTAAAGCTGAGCCGACCTGCAATGATGACACCTCCGGTGGAGCCCTGCTGAACCGACTCACCACTTCCCAACGACAGAGGAGATCTCCCAGCCGGAGAGTCTTCTTCCCCTGACTGGTGGGCACAACCAGTCCCCTTTGCTTTTTCTTCACTTCGAGGTCATAGTGGTCGGATTGCCCGTGCTGAGCACCCCGGCAACCGGATAGCCACTAGCCCGTACCGCGACCTAAAGGTGGTGCCTTGTGACGGAGCACTCTGCGGCTGGTCGCTTCCCTGCAACGATCTTCAACTTTCCTTCGACGACGAGATCATCTCTTCTCTTGGCAAAGCCCCGACTTGCATCCACCACCAGGAACAACTGCCCCCGCCGGAGCTGTCTCTCCACATACAAGGTACCGTGTCCACCTGGCTTCCCTCGTGACGGTTAGCGTGAGGTGTCTTAATCCTCACCTCTCCATTGGGTCGCCTCCAAGCTTTCTTAACTTTATGTTCTGAACTGGTCCAATCTTTCCATAACAATTTGCGACAAAGACTCGAAGTGCATTTCCACTGTGATACTTTTTGGGACATATCGCCTTGCCTCTCTCCGAGTGGGCCTGGCCTCTGAACTTTGCGATCTACAGTAGACCCTGCCTTACTTGCCTTGCATTTGTTCGTAAAAGTGTTGGTACCGAATTGATTTCATACCCGGCCTTTTCTCTCCCGTCCTAATGAATATTAGAGTGCCATCTAGGTTAAAGCATTCACCTCTGTCTGCAAATAAGTGGTGTCGAACTTGTCGAACTATTGTTAGGGGGATTGATTTACTTATAGTAATTGTAATTGAAGTTGTTTGCCATATTAGTGCCAGAGTGTTTTCCATAGATGTGTTATAAATAAATACCTATATATCTTTACACCCAAGCTCTGTTCCGTGTTTGCTTGTTCTACTGTGTAAATTGCCCTATTTTGTATACTCCACATACTGCCTAACTTTTCTTGAGAGAGGTCTGACTGCTCAGCCACAGCTACCAGGTGAATCTGTGTGGTATAGACAGCTACCAAGTGGGTTTACTGCCAACACCTGTAAGCCTAAATCTTTTGCAGTGGTCCCAGAGGGAACTGCACAGGTTTTCCGCTTAACACTGGTGTACAGCGGTGGGATTTGTATCGAGTATACAGTTTAGAGTGCTTTTCAACACTCTAGGATAACTAACCACAAAGCTTAGCACTAAAAAGCAACTTTCAAAAACATGTCTACTATGGAAGGTTACAGTCAAGAGTCCTTGTCAGGTGAAAATACTGAGAGTTTGAGAGCTCTCTGTAGACAAGAGAATCTTTCTGTAAGAGGCAAGAAAGTAGAACTGATAGCGAGACTGCTGGAAAACCAAAGTCTGGGTACTCGTTCAGAGGAACCAACTTCTCCAGCGAATGTAGAAAACAGTGATGGTATTGATCTGAATCAAAGTCTTGATAATGAGTCAGAAGAGGAAAGTGACCCTAATGAAGTTAGCCACTCTGAGCCTCTGTCTGCCTTACCTACTGTACCTACGGGGCCCATACCAGGTCCCACATGTAACCCTGCTTATTTTGAACTTGAAAAAATGAAGCTCGAGTTAGAATACAAGTGTTTTTTAGCTCAATCTGAAAGAAACCAAGAGCTAGAGTTCAGACGGATGAATGCCCAGGCTGAGCAGAAGCAAGATGAATTAAGGCTCAGAGAAATAGAACTTAATCATGAGTTAGAGATGAAAAAGTTATCTGTGGAAAATGCTTCTCTCTCCTCTGGTTCCTCTAGAAGTGCCAGTCCCAAAAGACCCCGGATGCCTAAGGAATTAGTGGGTATGTATGAACCGAGATTGGATGTGTTGGATTGGTTAAAACTGTTTGAATATAATCATGGGCTCCAGGACATCACAGGGAATGAGTTACTTCCCTGGTTGTTCTCTAGGCTTCCCTCTGTTGCGACTGATGTGGTAATGGAGTTGGGGGAGGTGGATAAGAAGGATTACGAAAGTGTGAAACTAGCTTTGATAGCTAGATTTGGGAAGACCCCTTCCCAGTATCTTAAGAGGTTTAGAACCCTCAAAAAGCATGATGGTACCCCTTGGGCTACCTGGGTGAGTGAAGGGTTGAAAAACTTAGAGGGATGGATTAATGGTTACAAGGTGAACACTTATGAGGGTATGAAGAATCTTTTTATGTTGGAGTCTATTTATGATGCCTGTTCTCCTGTGCTCAGACAGCACTTGGCTGATTCGAAGGAGTTGGATTCCAGGAAGCTAGCTAAGGCTCCTGACTTGTGGGTTGCCAACAGGGCTACTCATAAGGATTCTGGGGCAACTCAGAAAAAGGAGGTGGGAAAACAGCCTAAAAAAGACTCAAAAGAGGATTCTAATAACTCAAATTCCAAAGAGGGCCCCAAACAAAACCAGAAGGGTAATCCCCAAGGAAAACCGCAACAGAATAGTGTGCCTTCTGGTGCCAAACCGGAAGGAGGCCAGAACAAGCCACCATTCCTGAAAGCATTTGGTAAATGCTTTGTTTGTGGCTCTACTGACCATGTGAAAGGAGATCCCAGATGCAAGGGTAAACCTTCAGGGGTCCAGCTTGTCTCCTTAGCCTTTGCTCCAGAGGAGGAAGTCCAAATGGCAAGTGGAAACTTTCTACTACTAGCTGATGAACCCATTGGAGTCTCTGCCTGTGTTTCTTTAGTGTCTCTGGGGTTGTGGGAACAACAGAATTTAGATGTCTATAATTCTATCCCCGATAATACTAAAGAGTATTATAAGGACAGTGTCCAGGTGAATGGTCAGGAGACTCCTGCCATTGGGGACACTGGGGCCAGCATAACTGTGGTGGATAAATCGTTTTTTCAGGCTGAGGATGTTGCTAAGGCACCCAAACGCCTCACCAAGTTAGCTGGAAGGCCTGTGCAGATGCTTCCCCAATTACCAGTTCTCATCCAGTGTAACAACATGACTGTGAAGATACCTGTCAGCATACAAAGTGAGGTACCAGGACGCGTTCTGTTGGGTAACGATTTGAAAACTCTTGGAGTTGTGTCACATACCCCCAGACCTCCTAGTAAACGGTTACAGGAGCTAACCAGACCGGCAAGGGAGACAACCATGCAAGGAACTCTCCAGGAGATGATGAAGAAAGATATCACTCCTGCTCCACTGGAATTGTCAGCTGCTGTCTCAAAGAAATCAGAAGCGAAAGGGAAACCTAAGACTTCTATACCGAAACCAGCAGCCAGCATTTCTGTGCAGCCAACAAGGACTTCCCCGCGGCTGTCCAAAGTTACACCCGTAACTCCACCTCCAGCTGCGGCTGAGAGGGAGGTACAACCCTGTGTGGTAGAATTAGACTCTGAAGAAGAGCTAATAGAAGGCCAGGAACTCATTGGAGATCTGGATCCTGTTGACCATCCTGAGCTGCAGTCTTTACTGGCAGAAGGTGGACCCAGCAGGGCAGACTTCAGTAAGGGACAGAGAGAATGTCCAACTCTGGAAGGTCTTCGCCACCAGGCAGCAGCTCAGGCTGAAGGGCAAGAGCCTGGGAAATACAGGTTGCACTGGGAAGATGGCCTCTTCTACAGTGAACCGACCGAGTCTGCACCTGGAGACTACAAACGACTTGTAGTACCCCAAGAGAACAGACCACAGTTCTTGCAGTTAGCCCACGAGATTCCTTTGGCTGGTCACTTGAGTTTCAAGAAGACTAAGGAAAGGCTCTCTCTCTACATTTATTGGCCGAAGATGGGGGCCGAAGTAGAAAAACACTGCAGGAGCTGCCACACCTGCCAGACCTCTGGTAAGGTTGGCTCCAAGAATGTGGCACCTTTAGTGCCTCTCCCAGTTGTGGGAGTCCCATTTGAGAGAGTAGGGATTGACATTGTTGGTCCCCTTGATCCTTCAACCTCCTCAGGCAACAGGTTTATGCTTGTTGTAGTAGACCATGCTACTAGGTATCCTGAGCCAATTCCTATGAGGACTGTTACAGCTCCGGCTGTGGCTAAGGCCCTCCTTGGTATTTTTACCAGGGTCGGGTTTCCTAAGGAAGTAATCTCTGACAGGGGGTCAAACTTTATGTCCCACTACATGAAAGCCATGTGGAAAACCTGTGGAGTTACTTACAAGTTCTCAATGGCTTACCACCCACAAACCAATGGGCTAGAAAGGTTCAAACGAACCATGAAGAGCATGATAGGTGCTTTAGAAGAACCCCTTAAATGAAAGTGGGACCTTCTACTGCCATGCCTTCTCTTTGCTTATAGAGAAGTCCTTCAGGAGGGAGTAGGTTATTCTCCCTTTGAGCTCCTCTATGGTCATCCCGTCAGAGGTCCATTGGCCCTGATTAAGGAGGGGTTGGAGAGTGCTCCTTCCCCCAAGCCAGTCAGAGTGACTGACTACGTGATAGGTCTCCGAAGGAGAATGTCGCACATGATGACAGAAGCAAGCGATAACTTGAAAGTTGGACAAGCATTGGTCAAGCACTGGCATGATCAAAAGGCTAACATGGTTGAGTTCGCTCAAGACCAGCTCGTTCTAGTTATGATCCCAACAAGGCAGAGGGCCTTGCAAGACAAATGGATGGGACCCTTCAGAGTTGTGGGTAAACTCAGAGAGGTCAACTATCTGGTGGACTTGGGCAATCCCAAGGAGGCTCCAACAGTCTTCCACACCAACCGACTCAAAGCGTATGTCTCGAGACCTGATGTAGGAGTGTTGCTTCTAGCATCATCTGAGGAAGAAGAAGAGAGTGAAGCTCTTCCGGATCTCCTCAGAGGCTTACCTTTAGAGAAAATTGAAGGAGTAAATCTCTCTTCAAATCTGACACCCGAGCAACAAGAAGAGTGCAAATCTATGTTGAATCAGTTTGCCTCTCTGTTCTTGCTTTCACCAGTCTTGACCCCTTGGGGCCAGCATGACATACTCACTGGTGACTGTCTGCCAGTCAAAAGCAGAGGATACCGAAAGTCAGAAAACGTACGAACCCACATCAAAGGTGAGGTCAGCAAGATGCTTGATCTCGGGGAAATAGAGCCCTCTACTAGTCCATGGTCTAGCCCAGTTGTGTTAGTACCAAAGGCAGGATCTAAAGAACTTAGATTCTGCGTGGATTATAGAGCTCTTAATGCAGTCACCAAGACTGATACCCACCCTTTGCCAAGAACAGATGAGTTGGTGGATAAACTTGGTTCAGCCAAGTTCCTCAGCACATTTGACTTAACGTCAGGCTATTGGCAAATAGCCCTGACAGACCATGCCAAGGAGAAAACTGCATTTTCTACCCCCGTTGGCTTATACCAGTTTAAGGTAATGCCTTTCGGATTGAAGAATGCACCTGCTACATTTCAAAGGATGGTAAACCAGGTTCTGAATGGGATGGAGGACTTCTGCATGGCATACTTGGATGACATAGCAGTGTTCAGCAGTTCCTGGGAAGAACATGTATCCCACCTAAGAGATGTTTTGCAGGCTCTTGGACGAGCCAATCTGACCATAAAGGCGAGTAAATGCCAAATTGGACAGAGTAAGGTAGTCTATCTTGGACATGAGGTAGGAGGTGGAGAAATAAGGCCTTTGCTCAGTAAGATTGAAGCTGTGCAAAATTGGACAACACCTACTACTCAGACCCAGGCGAGAGCCTTCTTAGGCCTCACTGGGTATTATAGGAATTTCATTGAGAACTATGGGACTATAGCTTCTCCACTGAATGTCATCTCTTCTCCCAAATTTCCTAAAAACGTTAGATGGAACGAGGAGTGCAATCAGGCTTTTGAAAACCTGAAAAAGGCTCTTTGCCAAGCCCCAGTACTCAGAGCTCCTGATTACCGCCAAACGTTCATTGTGCAGACAGATGCTTCAAATGCAGGAATAGGTGCAGTGCTCAGTCAACTGGATGGGAAAGGTAGGGAGCACCCCGTTTGCTTCATCAGCCGCAAGCTGAAGGATCCTGAAACAAGGTGGGCAACAATCGAAAGAGAATGCTTTGCTATCGTGTGGGCTCTGAAGAAGTTTAGGCCATACTTGTATGGTTCTACTTTTGTCATTCAGACTGACCACCAACCCTTGAGATGGTTAATGCAAATGAAAGGGGAAAACCCAAAACTACTGAGATGGTCAATCTGCCTGCAAGGGTTCGATTTTACCATTGAGCACAGGTCAGGGTGTCACCACCAAAATGCTGATGGTCTCTCTAGGATATATATCATCGACTAGAGGTATGATATTCATCCAGGAGTGGATTAAATCCTCCTGTCCCTTAGTCTGGGGGGGGACGAGTGTTAGGGAGAATTCTCTGTTTAGGCTGAATTTCCTAACCTCGTGAGTCCCCCAGCAGCTTTGCTGGATTTCTGGAGTCTGTTTTTACCATCCTGCCAAGAGTGAGACTCTTTTCTCCCACTCTTGGACATGAATGTGGTTAATTCCTGTGAATGTCAATGTGTTCTATGGGCTATGGGGTCTTTTACACCGTAGGGTCTCATATGTTTTGCTATGTGTGTTACAAAGCACCCTCCGTGCCGTAACACTGGGGCGTCCTAGCGGACCCCCACCATAGACTCCATACCCTGGGACTGACTGCTGTCTCCCGGGGCATGTAAAGTCACCAATGGCTTTACTAGACCTAAATTTACTAACAGAACTGGGGCACTGTCCCGTCCCCCCTCGTTGAGTTTTGGCTGGTGGCAGTGGAAACTACTTGTTATATTCGACCCCGAATATAACTCTATGGGATTCTTCCCATTGTTGGAGGTTAATACTTTTTCTCGTTAGTCTCTAACATACCACCGGTTTATTTGTCTTAAATAAATCTATCGGTTGGTATTTTCTGCCAGAACTCGGTTTTTAAAATGGCGTCCGTGTTCGTCTCTGTGACTCCTAAACTAAAGGTTGAGCACTTTTTTTCCACTTTTGGCGGGCTTCTGCACAGAGGCCCTCCAAAGTGGTGCCATTCTGTCTGGGTACCACAGGGGGTGTGGGAGGGGGTTTAGGCACACTGGACTGAGTTGCCTTGCCAACTCAAGTCGCACTCTGGTGTGATTGGCCCAAGTGGTGAGCCACCCCGCTCACCACTTAGCGTGTTTTGATTGACAGCTAGGCTGAATGAATGGGGGTTTTCTGCATAAAAGCAGGGCTTTTGGGACTGGATCTTCAGAAGTCGCAACAGGACCTAAGAATCCGACGAGGGTAAAGCTGAGCCGACCTGCAACGACGACACCTCCGGTGGAACCCTGCCGGAGAGTCTTCTTCCCCTGACTGGTGGGCACAACCAGTCCCCTTTGCTTTTTCTTCACTTCGAGGGCATAGTGGTCGAATTGCCCGTGCTGAGCACCCCGGCAACCGGATAGCCACTAGCCCGTACCGCGACCAAAAGGTGGTGCCGTGTGACGGAGCACTCCGCGGCTGGTCTCTTCCCTGGTGGTGCAACGATCTTCAACTTTCCTTCGACGACGAGATCATCTCTTCTCTTGGCAAAGCCCAGACTTGCATCCACCACCAGGAACAACTGCCCCCGCCGGAGCTGTCTCTCCACATACAAGGTACCGTGTCCACCTGGCTTCCCTCGTGACGGTTAGCGTGAGGTGTCTTAATCCTCACCTCTCCATTGGGTCGCCTCCAAGCTTTCTTAACTTTATGTTCTGAACTGGTCCAATCTTTCCATAACAATTTGCGACAAAGACTCTAAGTGCATTTCCACTGTGATACTTTTTGGGACATATCGCCTTGCCTCTCTCCGAGTGGGCCTTGCCTCTGAACTTTGCGATCTACAGTAGGCTCTGCCTTACTTGCCTTGCATTTGTTTCGTAAAAGTGTTGGTACCGAGTTGATTTCATACCCGGCCTTTTCTCTCCCGTCCTAATGAATATTAGAGTGCCATCTAGGTTAAAGCATTCACCTCTGTCTGCAAATAAGTGGTGCCGTTGAACCTAGACTTGTCGAACTATTGTTAGGGGGATTGATTTACTTATAGTAATTGTAATTGAAGTTGTTTGCCATATTAGTGCCAGAGTGTTTTCCATAGATGTGTTGTTATAAATAAATACCTATATATCTTTACACCCAAGCTCTGTTCCGTGTTTGCTTGTTCTACAGTGTAAATTGCCCTATTTTGTATACTCCACATACTGCCTAACTTTTCTTGAGAGAGGTCTGACTGCTCAGCCACAGCTACCAGGTGAATCTGTGTGGTACAGACAGCTACCAAGTGGGTTTACTGCCAACACCTGTAAGCCTAAATCTTTTGCAGTGGTCCCAGAGGGAACTGCACAGGTTTTCCGCTTAAGACAGCCCATGTCGGCTCCCCAGCCGGGGCGTGAAAGCTATTAAACCCCAGGATTTACTGTGGTGCGAACATATATATATTTTTTTTTTCGTCTGACGGGAGATGGGCTCAGTGTGCGCCCATCTTGCGTCGGAGGAAAATAAAGGAAAAGAAAATAACAGCCACCATTGAAATAGAAAAGGGACATGTTCCAAAATGGCCACTGTCATCCGAAAAGGGATTTAGCCACTTCTCTATTTTAATGTTTTAATGGCAGTGGCCATTTTCTTGAAATTTTTATTATTTGCACCAGCGCGGTTGGTGAATGCAGAATCGCTCCTGGTTAAGGCAGATTGTGATTGGTCAATCTGTCTAACCCGGGTGTGAATAAGGCTTCTTGACCGTTGTGTCCTGACTAAAGTGTACCATCGAAGTCACCTCAATGCAGATGGCGGTAGAGAAATGGACAGCCTTATTGTTAGGAAAGATTTCTCTTTACTGCACCTTTCCTTCAATCTTTATGGAACACCCAAAGTTTTGCTTTTATTTTTTAATCTGACCTGTACATTTTGCAGTACAGTGAAGCCTTAAGCTTCATTGCACTGTCTTTTGCTCATATGTTCTGGGGAACCTGATATGTCCTTCAGGCTGTCAGTACTGGGAAACCTTGTTTCCCTTAGTCGTGTTACTGTTTTGCTACTTTTGATTACTTTGTATCACTTGTGGTAACTTTTATCATTATGCAAAGCAGCTTACACTACAGTACAATGGGGTACAGTTTTTGTTTTGCCCCAGACTAACACTCAGAAGATGTTTGGTTAGTGTAGGTGTTCTAAAGGGATAAGCTAGTGGCAGCAGTGACTTTTTCCAACTTTTGGAGATTTTGGGTTTTAGCCTTACCGCGTTTGTATACTAACTGTGGCTACTTGTCAAACATGGTTGTGTCACAAGATTTTTCACAAGTCGACTTGCAATCTTGTTCTTTAGCCTTTTTCCTAGCCTGAGATGCCAGGAAAATCCTTATAAGGCATTCCAGTGCCCGGGAAAGCAGAAGCCTTTGGCGGGCTACTGGAGGGCTCTGTGTGATTGCTTACAGGATGTGGGCTTGTACTGTCTAGTCCCAATCCACAAATAGGTTTGAGTGTGTCTGAGTGGTATTCAAGAGTGTTCCTGCCAGTGGTCCTGATTGGACCACTGCTGGACTGTGTGTGGGGGCTAGTCCTGCTATTTGCTAGTCGGAGTTTTGGCTTTTATCTGGCTTTTAGGATAAGAAGAGGACCCCTGCAACCATTCTTCAGAGATCCTAGAGAAACCTGAAGGAGCCAAGAATCCTATCCAGCTGCGAGACCTGTGAAGAAACAAAAGACCCTTCAGAAGAAGGCTTGGCTAACAACTTCTGCTGCTGTTCTGGAGGGGCCCTGTCTTGCTCATGATCTTTAGCAGTGCTGCAAAGGAGCTGTGACACTTGGAGTGGCGGGGACATCCATTCCTGATGTCTGCTCGGTACCCGGCAATGAAGAGCCTTCAGAAGTATCCCGGGATCGTCCTGTGGCTGACCAGCTCTGAATTTTGGCTGCCGTGCTGCCGGGGTCACTGTTTGGAGTTTCAACCTGGTTCGCGGGGGATCCTCACCCAGCTGACCCTACGAGACTGACCTCTATGAAATTTCGGCGTCCTAGCATCGAGGGGAACCAAGAAAGGAGAGAAAGTCCAACCTCATCTGTTGAGTCCTTTTGCGCTGTCGTGCTGTGGTGACCACCATCTGAAATTGCTTAACTGACCCAAGTCCAGTCCAGAGAGGGATCATGCATTGTGTTTTGCTGCAATCTTCCATCGAGAGTCCTTGCAACAGTGAAAGAGACCAACTGGAGATCAGCTAGAACCTGCAACCCCTACAAATCGAGGACTGCGACTTCCATCAAGAAAATCAACCTCAGACACTCTTCCTTTGTCCTACCAAGTCTGGGGAAGAATCGGAGTTTGGGGGGTAAGTTACAGAGCTTCTTTCCTACCCCTATACCCCCATTATAAGTCAATGGGCTTAAAATAAACCTTTATTCTAACACTTTTGGATATGCCATTGCTTGTGCAAGACTTCTTAAAGCTGCGACTACTTCTGTTAGCTAGTTTAGCTCATACTCTAACCATAAGAACCCTTCACTGGACCCTAGATACCCTACCTGCATTCTTCCCTGCTTCAAAGTTTCTGTGGAACTTTTACTTGAACTATTGGGCAAAAGGCCCCAAACAATTTAGGGCTGGAAGATTTTAGTTAAGGATCACTCTCTGTGGACCTCGAGTGCATAATACTAATCTAACCTTTCCTATGCAGGAGTTTGTGATATGTATTATGCCCTATAATAAGTGAATGTATATATGTATCTATGTTTAATAGTGTTGTGTGATAACTCTGCTTGCTAGTAGTAATTTTTCCATAGTGTGATTTGGCCAATAAATAATAACTGTATTTTTATACATCCTGTCTAACTGTAATCTGTGATTCCCAGTTTGCGCCCTCATTGTGGACCCCTTACAAGCTCACCACCTCTGAAGAACTTAGCCTAGAACACAAGTCACTGCTACCTGCACTGATTTGTCTACAGATCCCCAGAGTTGTCCCTGTCACAATATAGGTTGGCCTTCTGTACATCTGTCCACCGGACCAGAGTATAGTAAATCAATTCTGACGATTTTCTAAGCTTTTCAGAGCAAACAACTGTCAGGCCTTTTGGTGCACTTTAGAAAATGGTGATGTCCGGTCCTGCAATGGCAGAAACTGAAAGAATATTTGGGAGTTATCTTTACAGAGTTCAGTGTTAAAAGGCTAAATGGGAGGACTTATGCTGAGGTTAAAAAGGTGTCTACATTCCAAAGACAATAATAGCCCAGCCATAGTTAACATAGTGCTAGTTTGTGGTCCCATTGTGCACCTGCAAATGCCCTTGGCGTATGCAAAATCATATTAGTTCCAGGGTAAATGCATTTGCAATGGATTTGCACTGGTGCTTATGCAATAGCTCATGTGCAAATTATGATCGCTCAAGCACAATGGTAATAATCCTGCCCTTGTAACGTTGATGCAAGGGTGTTGGATTAGTGGCTCAATGATAGGTAACCCCTGTAGCTGAAGTGGCAATACAGCCTTGGAAACAGGATGCATTGGCAGGATAGGCACTGAAAATGAATGGCTTAGGAATATTCCCTCACATCTCCAAGCATAGATACTACCCAGTACATGGTAAGGAGGTAAAGCCTAAAAAGGAGTCAGATTGGACCCAATAGAATGTATGCAAGTCTCTGGCAACATATTCATACACAGACCCAAACAATTCAAGCAGGACAAACAAAGCCTCTGGGTTTAATACGGGTTGTGCAGAACTGATACTTATTTATTTATTTTTACATTTATAAAGCGTGCTAAGCACAGAGGCATCAAGGCGCTGTGACATGACCAGTTACTTTCAGGATAATGCAAAGAATATGTTACATGCATTGTGGGTTCTGTACCCGGATAGATCAATTTCAAAGTGCATTTCAGGTGGAAGGTGAAATTAGGTGAACATCAAAGTTTTCAGTGCTCTTTGGAAAATCCAATACAAATGTTCTGATCTCAGAGTGGGTGGGAGAAGGTTCCCGTGTTTGTTGCCATTTTCAAAATACCACCGGAATAACCGTCCACCTACTTCAGAGTTGGTTTATGTCTGGCGAGTATTGCCAGTGGCTTTCCACAGCACACTTTTGACTAAAAGTCAGTCTATTTCTATCGTCACCTCAGAAGTGAATGTAAAAATTCCCAAGTGGCCCCAAAACATTTTTTTACTTTTTCTTTTACTGTTCAGAAGGAAAATATGTTTTACAATGGGCATTGATAAAGTTGTGAACATATATAAATTCCTGATGCCACCTCTCAATGCCTTACGATGTAATGCATACAATTGTAGTTATCTGCCCTTTTCTGCATTAATAGAATGTACAGCAGTTGCATGAGCCGCTGCTGTACATTCTCCATTTTCATAATAAAGCTGAAGGTGAAAATGGGCATATAGATGGTACGGTATGGTATGGTATGGTATGAAATGTAAAACACACACAAATAATTCAGAGGTTACCACTGTGGCGGTGGTACATCTAAAATATTGCCAAAGGTATCCCGGAAATAGCACCTCCACCAGTGCTAAAGTCTGAAATGGACAGACTTGCAGAAATACCACTGGGAGAGGTGGTATTTAGGCCAATGGTATTTCTGCATACGATTCCACCCAACTAGTAAGGGCACCTCAGTCTCTGAGGAAATGGTATACACTGAAAAGGCAAGCAGCCAATCTTTGAGCTTCTCTCTTCCCCCAAAACCAAACAGCCCCTGACCAAGTAATAAACTGTTTTCTTTTTTTTTATTGGATGTCCTTGGTCCTCAGATTATTTTTCTCTGAATAAACCCCAAACGTGTCCTCTGGCTTAAGCAGTTAGATGTATATTAATATCTCTACTACAGGATCCCCACCAATCTGTGTCTCCCACGGGGGTTAACCCTTTGAGAAGGCAGACTTCATTCTGAAGGCAGAACGAGCGCAAAATCACTTCTCTTCTAATCCAATCCCTTCACGATCCTTCAGGTGATAAACTGGATTCAGGCTCCGCAAAGTTCTTAGGAAGATAAAACAGGATCCATATCCTCGTCCTTCTCTGAAGATCTATTCGGTTCTCTGGGCGAAAGGGGTAATCACTGCTTCCCTGCAGAAAGTCATGTGCTGATGGAGAATTTTTTCTTGCTACCTGTGCCCAACCTTTAGGGCATTGCCAAGCTCGTCATAGTTTGTTCAGGGCTGGTGGGGTAGTCTCATGGACCTATCAGTGTTGCCCAGGGCTGTGTAGCCAGTGGAACATTCCTATAAACCTATTCTGTACACCACAAATATCCCATGTGGTGCACACTACTCTCTCACAATGAAGATTCCCCCTGCTAATAGCGCAGGGAGCTCTTGATTCTATTAAAGACAAGGAGGCGAGCATTATGCTTCATCTTCTTATTTATTTGCTCTCCAGCAGTTTCAACACAACAAATAAAATGTCCATCTTTCCGATGGCACAAACACATTTTTTTTTTTTTTTTCCAAAACTTCATTTCCCATCAGCCTAGGCCCTGAACCCAGTGTCCTGGTCATGTGACCTAGTCCTTCCTCTTCCTGTAAACCTCCTCTTCTTTGTCTGCATTCCAACTAACATCGTAAACATCTCCTGAACTGACAACTTGATCCGGGAGGTCCCTGAACTGTAGAACTGTAAAAACGAACTCTCGCATCCAAACTTGCGATCTCGATCAATGCTTTCCGATCAGCTCTCGTGCGTACTCAGCCGTTCTTCTGATCTTCTCCTAAGATGGAAAGACAACAGTACAAATTAGGGCGGCGGATACACACCCTATTCTTGAGGAAAAATGCGCTTGTTATTCACTCCGTACATATCTTAATATTACCACGTCATCTCTTATCCTTCTCTCGTGTATCTCGGGTGGGAGATTAATGCTCGCCTCCTTGTCTTTAATAGAATCAAGAGCTCCCTGCGCTATTAGCAGGGGGAATCTTTATTCTATGTCAAGACGGAGGCGAGCATTATGCTTGTTCAAAGCTTCTTACCATAGCTTCTGCCAGTGCATTAATTGGCTTAAAGTAAAACGTTCTGAACGTGCTATCACTCGCCCAATCGGCTGCTTTCAGAATATCTTGCAATGTCGCTCCTTGACGGAGTGCTTTGGATGCCCCCGCTCCTCACACAGAGTGCGCTCCAAACGTCGCCATGTCTATCCCTGCTAGACTCATGACTTCTCTAACCCACCTTGCTATAGTGGCTGTCGCTACGCCTTTATGCGGTTTCCTGCGCGCTATCAGCAATTGCGTCGTCCCCGACGGTCTCAGCTCAGCTGTTCTATTTATATATTCTCTTATGCATGCGGCTACGCACCATTTAGGATGGCCTTGCATATATGGATACGTTATTGACGAGGAGTCTGTCTTTGTCCTCCTGGCCAGATGGAAAGTCACTCCGTCTGGCCCGTATATCATTCTGTCTACCTCCAATGCTCTGACGTCTGCTACTCTCCTGCAAGAGATCATGCATAGAAGCATCGCTAATTTCTCCGACAGTCTTCCCAGTGTTAGGTACCTATTACTGGGCCAGTCGGCTAATAGTCGAAGCACGACTGTAACGTCCCATAGAGATTTATACCTCGGTTGGGGAGGCTTTCTGCATCTTATCCCTTTCAGGAGTCTAATTACTGCCACATTCTCACCTACTGGTACTCCATCAATAGGCATATGGCCTGTCGATATTGCGGATCGATATACCCCTATCGTGCGGTAGGCTTTACCGTCCTGCAGAAGTTCCGCCAGGAAATTCACGATCTCTACTAGAGGGGCAGAAACGGGATGAAAACCTCTCGCCTTGCACCATCTTGACCATTTGTTCCAAGCTGCATCGTAGCTCCTTCTAGTCGACGGAGCCCATGATTCTGCGATGAGGCTCGCAGCTTGAGGTGAAATTCCCGGGAGATTCCAACGTCTCCTGCTATCTTGCACACCATTAGTGGCATCGTCCCCTTCACTCTCAGAGGGTGATACGAAGCAGCTGGGTCCGTGAGGAGATCTTCCTCTTGCGGCAACACTCGAGGATTATCCGCCAACAGTTCCATTAACGCTGGAAACCAGACTTGGGACTTCCATATCGGCACTACTATGATCAGATTCGCTTCCTCCTTGCGGACTTTCGTTAGAACTCTGCTTATCATTATAAATGGAGGGAAAGCATATAGCGTTTGACCTCTTCAATCTTGCAGAAAAGCATATGTCCCTGCTGCTGCTGGGTCCAGCCTCCAGCTGAAAAACCTGCTCATTTGAGCGTTAGGTCTGGACGCAAATAGATCTGCGTGAAACGGTCCCCAGAGCTTCTCTATCCGCTGGAATGTCGCTCTGTGCAGCATCCAGTCGCTGGTGTCTGTGAGATGTCTGGAGTTCCAGTCTGCCACCACGTTCTGGGCTCCTGGTAGATATTCTGCCGTCACTGCCGTTCCCGACTCCAGACAAGAGTGCCAGAAGTCCTTGGCTATCTCTGCTAACAATCTGGACTTCGTCCCACCTAAGTGATTTATGTATTTGACTGCTGAGATGTTGTCCATCTTCAGAAGTATACATGAGTTCACTCTGTCCTTGGTGAAGGCTCTGATAGCAAAAGAGCCGGCCAGAAGCTCCAGGCAGTTTATGTGAAGCTTGAGCTCCTCCGAGCTCCATCTGACTCCCGTTTGGAGTTCTCCGCATCGGGCACCCCAGCCTGCTCTGCTGGCGTCCGATTCTATTACCATGTCCGGGCGGTCGCCAAAAATGGCTCTGCCGTTCCATGCCTCCATGTTCTGGAGCCACCACTCTAGCTCCGTTCGGGCTGCTTGGTCTAGCTGGACTAGCTGGTGATAGCCGAGCCCTTGCTGTAGGTGTCTTATTTTCAACCTCTGGAGCGCTCGGTAATGAAGGGGCCCTGGGAATATCGCTTGAATTGACGCCGCCAGCAGACCCACAATTCTTGCGATTGTTCGCAGCGATGCGGTCGGGCTGGCGAGGCAGGTGCTTATCTCCCTTCGAATATCCCTGATCTTCCTGTTCGGCAGCTCCAGGGTCACAGACCTGGTATCTATAATGAAACCTAGGAATTATATCCTCCTGACTGGTACAGTTTCCGATTTCTCTTGGTTCACTAGGAATCCCAAAGAGGTCAGTAGGTTCGCTACCCATCTGGTCTGATATCGCAGCGCCTCTTCGCTGCTTGCCATTATTAGGATATCGTCTAGGTAGATGATGATCCGAATGCCTTTCTCTCTGATTGCTGCTGCTACTGGTCTCATCATTTTCGTAAATGCCCAGGGAGCGGACGCTAGGCCGAAAGGCATCGTGGCGAACTGCCATAATCGCCCGTCCCAGTTGAAAGCCAGGAAGGGTCGGTATTCCTGATCTACTGGGATCGTGAGATACGCGTCTTTCAGGTCTATTCTCGTGAGCCAGTCGCCCTGTCTGAGCGTGTCTCTCAGTTGGTGAGTCCCTTCCATCTTGAAGTGGTTGTAGACTACCCACTCGTTCAAGTCCTTCAGATTTATTACTGGCCTCACTTTCTCTTTCCTGTGAACCAGGAACATATTGCTTATAAATTTCGGAGCTACGCATGGCTCGATGGCCCGTTTCTCCGCTAAACTCTGAAGTTCTGTTCGCAACAGGGCTGCTTCTGTTCGCGCTGTCACTATCAACCTGGGGGTTCTGTATTGGTTCGGGGTCTGTGTAAATTGTATGTGTAGGCCCCTGACTGACTGAAGCACCCAAGCGTCGCAGGAAAGCGCGCGCCAGTTCTCCCAGTACATGGCTGTCCTCCCCCTACTGCAGGGTAAGCGGATACTCTCACCTGTGGGAACGTATTGTCCTCTTCCCTGTCCTCTGCCTCGCTTTCCTCTGGGGAAACGGCCTCTGGGTTGAAAGAAGGTGTCTGGCTTCTTATCTTCCCAATATTGCGCTCTGTTCGATTGAGGCCTTCTGGCTGGCTGATAACGACCGGACGCTCGGCCTCTGTAGCGACCGGTCCCTCCAAAAACCCTTCCGGGGAAGATTTTTCTAATGGAGGCTTGCGCTTTCTCCAATGAGGTGTAGGTCCCTACGAACCTCCCCATCTCCTTTCCAAAGGTCTCGCCGAACAGCAGTCCTCGCGCGGCCTCTCCTGCTTCGTAGGAGGACAGGTCTCCTAGCTTTTGATCTATCTTCAAAAGCAGTCCTCTTCTGCGCTCTGAGGATATGGCGCAGTTCGCGTTACCTAACAGGCCTACAGCTCTTTGGGCCCAGTTCGCTAATACATCCGGGTCAATTTCTTCCCCTGTATCTTTCGCTCTTTCTGCCAGGTCCATGATCTTGGCTAGTGGGCCTGCTAGATCCAGGACCTTCTCCTGACAACTCTTCCAGGAGCGGTCGATCCCTTTCCTAGGGTCTCTATTCGATTTCGCCACAAACGCTAACATTTTAGGGTCCAATTCTGGCGCTTCTGCTACCTTCCCTGGGAGTTCCGGCCTGGGGCATTCCGCCCTCATTCTTTGCCTCACTTCCTTCTCTAAGGCCTTGCGCAGCCTCTGCGTCATGTATCGTGCCACTCTCGGGGAGGGCACCCATTCCGAAGATCTCGGGTTCCTAATCACCTCGGGTTGGAACATGTCTGCGGTTTCCTCCTCTAGATGATTCAGTTTTCTCAGTCTCTTTTTCGGAGGCGGTAAGCTCCCTTCGTCTCCGTCCTTATCTTCCTCCTCCTGCGAGGATGTTGGAGATTCTACGGGTTCCTCTTCTCGAGGGACCTCCTCTCCTGCGTCTCCCATATTCTCTTCCCCTGGGTAGGGGGTCATGAGGCTCGGCACCTCCGACTTGGCCATAAAGGCTTCTCTGAGCCTATTGAAAGCGTCGGATGCCTCCGGGGCCTTTGGATTCGCCCCTTCAGGTTGGCCCGGGGGGTCAGAAGAGTTCGCGCTCTTCCGGGCCTTCGTACACCCCTGAGGGCTCTCTGGCGTGGCCCTGGTGGACGTGCTTGTTGATGGTACGGTGCTTCTGTCATTTTGGCTTAGGAAAGTCTCGATTGTTAGAAGGCGGTCCTGCAGGGGTCTGACTCCTAGAGCCACTGCCTCTATGAGTGAATTACCCAGCACGTCCTTGAAGCTCTGAGCCAGATCTTCCGAGTACGTGGCTTCTTGCTCCTCCTCACTCCACTCAAAATCGGCCATGATATGCGCTGGTAGGTCCCTGATAGTACCTGAACAGGTGTAAGGGCACGTCCACTTCTCACTCCTTTATCTAGAGGCTGCACCTGGCTGCAAAGCAGCTTCTTTATTATTTCAGTGTAGGCACTGAGTTTACCAATTCGCTCTTATGAGCGCTCTCCGGTAAAGATTATCGATCTAGCTCTGCCGGGGAATCGGGTCGCACTGCCCGCGCAGCGGTTAGCCCCTCCTTCCCGAGGGAGGGGGGGCTCGTCCCTCGCTCTATACGCCGAGTTCCTCGGCGAAGCCCCGCCCCCGCGAGGGTGGGGGACTGGGGAAAGAACGTATCTCCTCCGGCGTCGTCCGCGTTGGGCGTTAACTCTGTCTCTCGCGCCTCCCTCACGAAGGTGGGGGTCTCGCTCCCTCGCTGTCGACGCGAGTGCGGTGTCTCAGGCCGGCCCCTGAGGTGCTGATACTGCAGCACGGGGCTCAGGTTAAAAACAAATTAAAGTAAAGGATTGTCGAATCCTCCCTACGCTGCGCGATCCCTGCGCGCTGTCCTAATGATTGGTCATGAGAAAAACGCTATCTATCATCACTACAACTGATAACCCAAGACAAAAAGCTGACAGAAATGCACAGCTAAGTGAAAGGGTACTTATCTCTTGGAGAGCAGGAAAAGAAGAGGAGGTTTACAGGAAGAGGAAGGACTAGGTCACATGACCAGGACACTGGGTTCAGGGCCTAGGCTGATGGGAAATGAAGTTTTGGAAGAAAAAAAAAAAAAAATGTGTTTGTGCCATCGGAAAGATGGACATTTTATTTTTTTATTTGTTGTGTTGAAACTGCTGGAGAGCAAATAAATAAGAAGATGAAGCATAATGCTCGCCTCCGTCTTGACATAGAATCATTCCTGCTGGAGTCACCAAAGTGTGCATGTGCAGCCTTAGCACCACTCGTTGCCAACAGAGTATGGGTTGCACACACTCTTGTGTGGGACTGTAGCAGTGCACACACTCCCACCAGATTGTGACATTGCCAGTTGTAGAAATTAAATAAAGCTTTGTAGACCAATGGAGCCAGCAAACAGGAACAAAGTGGCTGCAGTTGTGAGTTGGGCAAAGGGTGTATTAATGGTCGCACAATTATAATTGACTTTTACAAGATGAAGGAAGCATTACATGGCCTCAGCTTCCCTCTCCTAGGGATGAACATACGGCAATAAGAAAAAAAGATATGACCTCATATCCAGCCAGATGGCCCTTGATAGAGGTCATGTTGTTCAAGTCTACTAGGTGAAGTCTCTGTAGAAGTTGCTGGGGAAGACGACACAAAGTTACTCATCCAAAATCCCCTTGCTATCAGGGTCACCTCTTCAATATAAAAATGGATAAACAACTGACAGGTGTCCTGGCTCTTAATGTAAAGCCGCAAGCTAAACATTTGCCACCTCAACTGGTACAATACATTAGTTCAATTCTAGTCTTTATGGATTGCTAACTGAGGGAGCCCTTCCAATCAACAAAACAGCCCAGACAGGATTATATGAGACACACATTAAGGCATAATTGTATGGTTCTCCTTCGACACACAATCCTTCAAGGCATCAACAAAGAACATTATGAGATCTAAAAAAGTAGTCATCATGTGACACAGTACCCAGAAGTTGATATCAAAGAAGCACAAGATGTGAGTGAAAGGAGGTGTTATGTTTACGGAGGCAGGATATTTCTGCTGAAAAGCCTAGAGAGTGTTTCCAAAATGTTCTTAGATTTCTAAACTGTCAGCTGACAAGTAACCTATGAAGCTGACGGGACTGGAGGGCAGGTCATGGTAGAGCGTCAGTTCCCGATAGACGTAGGATGCTGTGTTCTTGTCTTGAGGACAACAATAAAGCTGTCTGTTTGTCATCAACAGAAATCAATGCTTGAACCTGTTTTCTCCAGTAGCATTTACTGACTGGCACAATTTCTAGCTTAGACGGCCACAAGATCTAGGTCATGGAATCTCCCCATAGACTTAAATCACCAAAACAGTTCTGCATTAATTAAATATATGTACATATATATTCATCAACGTTGCAAGCCAAACCAGAAAACTCTGTCTTGATTCCTGGGCCAATCTTAGGTAAATATTAGGTGTGGGTTAAGACCTACCAAACTGAACGTCCCGGATGCTTTCTATTGGCCTTGATATTCAGAGATCTCACGAATTCTCATGGTAGCACTAAATTGTGCCGAAATCACCATTTGACTTTCAACGTGTGTGACATGTATCAGTATCCTTTATCATCTCGAAGAGCTTCAGTGGGCAAATTAGTTCCCAGCATTCCCTAGCGAGTTTCGTGGGAGGATAAAAGTTGCTGCTCACATTCTGGTTGTGCTTGGCTGTAAGAGAGAGGAACAGGAGTTAGTCACAAGGTGGACAGAGCAGAACAGTTTATGCTGTAGCCACTGAGAGCAGTTCTTGTGTCGTTTTGACATGTAATTCCCTATGTGTTACATTTCATTTTGAAATGTTCTTGTTCCTTAATGTCTGAATGTCCTTTTTCGAAACACTGCACATTATTTTCTGATTGTTTGTTTTTTACTCCATTTACACCTCTTTTAATCCTACAACCTGAAAAGAAATACAAAAATATAACTTTTTTAACTTCTTTTTAAACACATTCTCTTACATCACCATCAAAATTAGAAAACGAGAAACCACCTATGAACTGCAATGCACTCGTGGTAACCTCCTCTGTAAACTTTCCCTTTGTAGCCTCTGTCCCCACAATGTTTATGGAGCAAGTGGACCTCTTTATGAGCATCGCATCTTCGGGTGGGAAGAACGGTAATAAGTAAGAGGTGGAGCAGAAGAAGCCAGAAATCAATGGACAGTAGAAAGTGGAAAAAAGAAGGCAGAAATAAAAGGCATCAAAATAGGGGGCATGAAGGCGGAGGTGCGGGCCAGCAGGAGGTGGAACACAAGGAGGTACAAATCAAGAGGAAACAGAAGGGGATTATGAAGCGGCAGTTGAGCAGCATCAGGTTCAAGACAGGAGGAGTTGGATCAGGGTCATATGGAGGTGAAAGGCACAGGAGGGTGAGGAAAAGGGGGTTAACAGAAATTATGCTGGTGAGTTTTGTTTTGTGAAGGGGTAAAATGGGTCAACGGAGAACATAAACAAAAGGCTATTGTCCAAACCCTTGAAAGCCTCAGCCCATCCTGGGTGTGGCACTTCTTCCCCTTGACAGAGGCAAAGGTACAGGTAGAATCATGCAGTTGTGTGGAAGCTCCGAAATAAGACAATGCGGCTGGACAAGAAGAGTGATAATTACATATGGGCATAATCACAAATGCATAAATACATTCAGTGGTGGCCTATACCTAAGTATTACAGGCATTTGCCACCTGGCTGCTCCTAGCTTTCACCACTCCAGTCCTGGCACCTTATTATATAGCATCATCACTCAACTCATTGTGCATTCCCTTACTTGCACTCCTTCACCCTTCTTGCCCCACCCAATCATTTAGACCCGCTCCTCCTCTATCTTCTGACATCGAAAACACTGTCAACATATGTGCTTAAATGTAGGCCTTCCAACTCCATTGTTTACACTAGAAAGGACACCCATACTATCCCAGTACATTCTTGCCCCTTTTGATTCCTTCCACCTAACTGACTGTTCGTACCTTCGCTGACATCTCATATACATTCTTTTTGTTTCCCTGTTGGTCTGTTCTCTGCACCCAGTTAATGCAGTACACAGCTCCCACCATCACCTTTGGCCATGTCCACTATACATGATCCCCCAGTATGTTTCTTTAGGACCCACTAGGTGGCCACACTCTTTGGCCATGTTCACTTTACATGTCTTTTGGCCCTGGCCAGTAAGCATGCTATGCTATGATATGCTATGATAGTTTTTTTATATAGCGCCTAAACACAATGTGTTTCAAAGCGCTTCAAGGCAAGGGAGGGAACAAGTTAAAAACAATGACATTCTTACAGGCTATGAACAGTAAGGTTGTGAAATTAACTATCGTACTTGGCCTGACGACATTTCAGATAGTGCAAGAGCTATGACGTAGATAAGGAAGGGAGGGGGAGAGTGGGAAGGAAATGGAAACAGACAGTTGACTATCGTACTAGGCCTGACGACATTTCTGGTAGAGCCAGAGAAAACAAAAGGTGACACTAACTTTCTTTCTCGCTCACTATCCATGGCCTTTGCTCATGGCCATTGGCCGAGGTCTTCGGTGGTGGCCCCTTTATGTGCTCCCCCAATAGCTTTCTTCTGGTCCCACTAGCCATGGCATTTGGCCAGGGCCACTCTACATATTGCTTGAACTTTATTCCTAAATGGACCCACTAACCATGACAAGTGGCCACGGCTTTCCGACATGACCCCTTGACATGTTGCCCCAAGAGGTTTTGTTGGGGGCCACCAGCCATGGATTTTGGCCGTGGCCAGTGGCCAAAGCATTCGGGCATGTCCACTTTCCATATTGCACCATTCGGTTCCTTATAGTAAACCATCAGCCATAGCCTTCAGCCTCACTTATTACCCCCACCTCACTGTAGCTGTAATATTCCACCTTTTTTGTATTAATCACATTTTTTTAGAAACCTTTTTTCCATAACAGTGGTTAGTATACCCCTGATAATAGCAATTCACTACAAATATCCCAGGTTTATCCGTAAACATCCGCAAATAAGCACGGTTATCAGTAAAAAGAGCACAAACCCAAAACCTTTCCTGCCCTCCAATCCACTCACCAAGTGCACCCCTCCTCTTGCCATGCTCCACCCACACCCTTCAAGTCATTTTCCCCTCCCTAGTGCTCTCCCATTCCCCCCAACACTCATCGTTTCATTAATCCCACTTTAATCTCCTGCGTGATTACTGTGGTTATGCAAAATTGTTAAGGCTTTAAACTTGGTCTCTGCCGCCACCCCCAAAATCCCCAATTTTACATGGTACCCCTCTGCCTCCTCTCCATTTCTAGCCTTATGCCATTTCATCCTTTTTCCTCCCCCAAAGGATTTTTTTCCGACTTTATGTTTTTGGCTAACCCTGTTACAGCCGTTATAACCGCGGTCATCTCTCGCATCGAGCAACAAAAAAATGGCGGCTTTTCATTACTGAGAGACCTCTGCTGCAAAGAACCATGGGAAAGCTGTTACTATAATTTTGGGAGAAGGGCCACACCCTTCCCTTTCAAATATTTCAACAACTACTGTCGGAATAACCACAGAACCCTCCTGGAAATCGAGTCAATGCTTCATGCCCAAGTTGTTTCATACCTGGTCCAATTCTGTCCACTGTTTTTTGCTGTGCGCTGCGTAGAAATGTTGGCTTTTTTTCTATGGTAAAATGAAAGGGAGCAAGCCGAAAACATAAGGTTTTTTGCTTTCTTCATAATTTTTTTCATTTTTTAACAAATCTTTCTCAACATGTCTTCTCCATGAAAACATTTTATTTGCAAAATATCAGCCAAATCCGTCATGCAAGTCAAAAGTTATTAGCAATTCAATTTTCAGGTTTTCTAAGGAACTTGATGCTCAAATTAACTAGAGTGTAGCGACTAGCGCACTATGATTTACATATCATAGGACAGCATTTTCCACCCTATAGTTAAGGTCAGTCGGACTCCCATAGGAATCTTGAATGATTCTATTGTTAATAACTTTTGATTTGTATGACAAATTTGGCTGACAATCTGACGCAATTAGGGATGCGAGGGGCCCCCAGACTGCAAAGTCTGGGAAAGATTTGTTAACAAATAAAAAGGTTATTAAGAAAGCAACAAAAAAAATAATAATAAAAGTTGAGGCCCACTTCCCTTTCATTTTTCCACAGACAAACAAGGTCAATTTTTGTCAGACCGCACTGCCAATACTGCTAGACAGATTTGGACCAGGTCTGAAACAACTTGGATAGGAAGCGTTTACTGTAGGCCTTTTTGTGGATTGGGGTTATTCCATGCAGTAGTAAATATTTGACAGAGAAGGGGGTGCCCCCCTTCTCCAAAACAGATAGCTACATCTCAGGTAAATTTCCAAAACAGAGGGTTTTCAGAAATGAAACAGCTGGCATCTTTGTTTTTGCTCGATGTGAGAGATAGTCGTGGGTATAGTCCTCAGGGACCCTGAGGATATGCTATAGGATCTGGTGTTCTCTCTTTAGGTTTTTCCAGATCCGACCATATCAATACCTTCTCCTTTTGCAGATTCCCTTCAGGGGCGCACACAATACCTCCTTCTCCCCCAAGACCAGACTCTCTTTCCTCGTCTGACATTTCCAGTCCCCAACTAGTGTGACTATCAACCCCTTCACCCTTATCCAGATTCAGTTTGCTTAAAGAAAATGCTCAACGTTTATCAAAGAACAGGCTTCCCTCCTCACTTTGTGATTGAGTCACTGGGGATCGATCATTGTTCCCTTGAGTTTCGTACTCATTATTTTGCCTTAACTGTCGATAAACTTTATTGATCCTTTCTCCTGTGCTCTCTGCATCAAATCGTTCTTCTCCTAGCACTACTCTAGATACTGCTGGCGTTCCGTCCTTTATTGGAACAATCTCTTCCACTCTGTCCCGCCGTATTTCTGTGCTCTGCCTCATTTGTTCTTTACAAATGAGACTGGCATTGAGACCTCACTGTCTCATTATCCATTCTATTTCTTTATCTACTCCTCTTCGCTTTCTTGTGTCCCTTCTAATTCTTTCTTGCTTTTGCCTTCGTTCTTCTCCTCTTGTTACTCCTTCTCTTCTCTCTTCTTCTTCATTCGTCTCTGTAATCTTATACCTCTTAATCTCTGTGCTTCTTCCTCTTCTCTCTTTCGTTCCTTTCTATCCCTTTCTTCTATCACTCTCTCTCTATTGTCGCACTTTCTTTGTTCTTCTGCCTGTTCTTCTTTTTTCTCTTGCTCCTCCTGATATATCTGCTCTTGCAAGTCTCTGCTTTTCTTTTTCTGCTCATCCTCTTTCAATCTCTTCTCTGATTCTTTACCTTTTCTTTCTTGTTTGTCTTTATCTTCTTTTTGCCTAACTTCCTCGATACCTTTCCCATCTATTTTGAGTAATATTTGTCCTCCAATCCATTTGTTCTGCACGAGTGCTATCTCGTCAGCCTTATCCTTCTCCCTTTCCATCTCCTAATTTCCCTCTCTATCTCTGTCGACAATTTTGACCTCTCACTCTTGTCTTCCTTGTCTTGCATGATCTTATAAATCTCTTCCTTTCTTTTATTCTCCTTTGAACTATTCTCACTACTGTAAGCAGGGGGCTCATATATTGGATTACTATACCCCGTCGCTGCTTTCAACTCCTTTAAAGGATACACCCCTATTTCTTCCATAGTAACACCCTTTGTTACAGGTGAGGTAAGGGGAACTAAGGGCTCTATGCTTTTCCCTTTATGCTGACTAAGCATCCACTCCACAGGTGGCGGGTCTTCTCTTCCCTCTTGGTACATTCTCCAGAGCTCTAAAATTGCTAATCTTTTCTCTAATTTCTACCCTCTGTACGCAGCATGCAAGTATGTGGTCATGTGTTGTAATACCGCTTTTGACAATGATCCCCCTTGTGGTCACGGCATGAAAAGTTTATCTGCCGTGCCTTTTACCCACTCTCCACCTTACTGTTTAAGCTTGGGCATATGCTTTGGCAGTGTTTTGCACAGGTGCATCAGAGGAGTATCCCCCATAATGACAAGTCTCAATTGACTGTCGATACTTACCAGAAGATTAAATTCATTTTATACCTTGGCTTTAATCACCACTTTTCAATGTTTTTGTTTTTAAATCAACAAATATGAGCAAACACCATCAACTACTGCTCAAGCCGCTAATTTCAGCAGCTTATCCTTTTGCTTGACGTATCTATTCTCTTGATTGGCGTATCTATTCTCTCGATTGGCACCAATCTCTTTACTATACTTAATCACTGTTGCTTCTCAACATTTTCTTCCCACAATTCTATCGCTCTCCGATAGTTTACTCAACAAACAACATTCAGACTAGTCAAACATTACACATTTATAAACACTGTGATCACCTTATTCCTCGCCTTTATTTATAACCTATACAGGGTGTGAAACATCACCTTACGCAATCCTGATTATGTGTTATATATTTCACTCTACTCCCATTGGAGTTTGAGATGTCTCCTTCTAATTCCCTTGATTCAGGACTTCCAGGCGCTACCTCTACTCTTCACAATATTTCCTGTTACTCAAAAATTATCACAATCCTGTCCCCTTATTTGCCATTCCCCTTAGTATACTCACCATTCGTTAACTAGCTCGAGGCCTTTGGTATCAACTCCTCCTCCAATCTGACCACTTCACCTTCTGTCCACAGAGCGCCCGTGGAAACCAGGCAGGGATTTCGTCAAAGGAGGACCTGACCACCATCTCAGTTCTTCTTGCAAGTTCATTTCTTTCAGCCAGTCTGCACAGAAAACACTGCGATCTTCCAGCTAATGGTGGAGGATGCCCGAGCATCCGAAAATCTGGAGACAAACTAGTTTGCATCTTTAAAACGTCCTTAGTGCTACTACATGAGATTAGGGCCCTTTAGGAACGTGCATGCAATGGATGGGTTCACAGAATAACTTTGAGTCCAAATAACCAAACCAACTCAAGAAGATGGCAAAGATACTGTTTTATTAACAATTATACAAAACAGGGAGTTACAAAGGACATCAAGTGACATTTGCTCTATTTTCTCTCAGCGATCTTTTCAGAAAACATAGATTTTATACTAAAAATATGTCAGAGGTGATGTCATACTACGTGGCAAATAAAGCAAATTAAAAAAAACCTATTAGGGTTTGTGATAGGCTTAAGGAGAACATCTAAGTATACATTGCATATGACCTGGAATTGCGATTGGCTGGCCACTTTCAGGTGGACAATATATGCTTACCTCTAAAACATGTCATCTTTAAAAGCATTAAGTACACAGTTTTCAATTGGTCTTCAAACTATAAGCTCCTTTGTTGTACAGACCTCTACAATTGGTTGGCATGCTTGTGCAACGTCTGGAACATTTGGTTCACTTAGCAGCACGTAAGCCCAGACCCAAGTGCAAGGAGGTGGGCCAGACTCTAGCTCCCCACCTAATTAGCCCAACATCTCTCATCACCCAAGCCTTCTGCCACGAAGATTGTCTTTGATCTTGGCCTTGCAAAGTATCCTTGTCTCTGGGAACACATGGGAGTGCAGGCACTCACTATCTTTGTTCTAGGACTCCAAGTTTGACTCTATTTTCATCCTTGGCTCATGTGACAGGAGACCACGATTTAGTCAATTTTGCAGGTTTTAAAATGTCTTAAATTAATGAAACTTGGCACCCTTGGTGTTCTTTCTTTGCACCTTAACAAGAGATGATTCATCCTTCACACGTTCACTCCATTCAAGAATAGATAACCGACCTTGGCTGCTTCAGTTTTGATACCAGGCCAGACAGCCAAGCTGTGCAACTCCATGATTTCAGCTTATTCTTGCTGCAATACAATTCTCGCCTTATCACTTCAAGGGTCCTGGCTTACTAAATTCATGACACCGATGTCCAGCTCCTGTACAATGGTGGCTCCACCTGCATTCCATTCACTACGTATAGCCAGCTTTTATGACTTAGTCTACCTTGCGTTTCAGCGTCTGTACAATTATTGAACGATTGATTCTCTGCAGCACTTGGAATGTTCTTTTTCGTATTTAAAAGTTCACTTGACTATTTACTTCGTCATCAGTTTCTGTAAGATCCATGCAATCTTCTTCAGCCAATATCTCGGGATGTCGCACATGTCTCGTGTGACGTCACTAGCTTCTCTTTTTTCCTCATTTTCATATTCCTTCAGGGAGTTCCTCCCTCAGATTGTCATCTCTTTGGGGATACATTCGATAGGGTTGTCTCAATGGGTATCTTCTTTCGAATATATACTGCGTTATCAGCAGAACTGCTGGTGTCAAACACAACACAATCTCAGACTTCCACATAAGGGTTAGGGGGAGGGATTCTGCAGAGGCATGTACCTGCTCCTCAACAGTGGTCTCATTCACATTTCTGTGGAGAGCTTTCATTTGCAATCTGGTGCCATTGCAGAGTTTAGGTGTAACGCTTACCTGACATCGTACAGAAGCATCAGGGTCTCTCGTTGTGTGTCCCACACCACTCACCACCACAAGCCCGTGCAGCGTTGTGTAATGGCACACTGCTGTGTTCAGGGTAGGAGGATTTGGAGGTGCTGGATGAAGGTGATGCCCCTGGGTAGAGTGATTTCAGTGGTAGCTGCAGATCCCGCTTAAACCAAAGGCACAATTACTTCCCATGATTACTACTACTCACCCGCTCATCCCTTGACTCAAATGCATCGTAAGGGAAGGCTGGACTCACCTCTGGGGTGTGACTGCTTGCATGCTGTTTCTTTTTTTCTGGTTGCAACTGTTGCCAGTTACCTCACTGGCTGTTGCTCGTCAAGTCCTGTTGTGACTCCTAGGATGCTTGGAGAGTAACTCAATGTCTTACATTGCAACCTTCCTGTCTGTTTCTGTGTATAACCTTTGTCTGTTTTTCTGCATTGAATCTGCTTTCCATTTTTTGCTTATGTTGACTATTTGCTTATTTTGTCTCATTGTCTTATTTTCCAGTGCTCTTCCTGATGTAAGTTGTTTTCGTGGCACTCGGAGTGCTAGCTAAATCTGCTTTCCTTCTTCTGTTAAATGCTCTAATCTACAGCTTTTGCGCCTGCTTTCTTTCTGCTAAATTCTAATCCACTGTGTTGCATCTCCTTTCTTTCCCCGAATGCGCAAATCTTTTCACTCCCCGTCGGTGCAACCACACTTATGTATACCTGCATTGTGTTCTGCAGACTTTATGAGGTGCGCTGTGAGAGCTGAGCAGGGCGGGTGTCAAGAACTGTCTCGATGCAGGTGTTGGTAAGTATCTATCCTCAGGTACGGTTACTGGAATGGAAAATAACGAGGAATTGCTGCCTTGGACTAATGGTCTTCTTTTCTTACTGATGCAAGGTTGTGGTGAGGCTCTGATCCAGTCCTGGACATGGTGAGCATTCCGCTGCTGTTGAGGCAGAAAAAACATGAAGAAAGGGTGTGGGCCTTGTTGTGTAGATAGCCTTGTATACCATCCTTGATAAGCTGGAGCGTGTGATGTTGACTCTGGCCATGGGACACCTGGTAGCCATGTTGAGTAACCAGTTAAGCCTTGGCATGGTGGCCATCTTGGAAGGGCAGCATGTTCCTGTGCTTGGATGATGCCAGCACAAGCTGTGTACCCGTGCAGTCCAGCCCTCCCCTGAGCCAGGGTTATAACAGATCCCACATGTGGCAAGTTTCCTAATAGGGGTAACAGGGGTTCAGGAAGGGATCTTTGCTCCCGTGATCATGACATCATGTGTGTTGAGATTCCGTAATAATATCACAGGTGCTCCAACTTTGAAAAGAGGTTTGTGTTCGGGAAAAGACCAGGAGGATTTGCTCAACTGAACGGGGTTGTGGACTGTGTCATCACTTTGAACTACTGAGTCTACAGGTGTATACTACATTTGGACTCCTACAAAAGAATTAATAAGTATCTTATTGATTATGGCAGCCATGCTGTTCTTTGGCATTAAAATAGCATGCTCACAAAACCATTCTGTAGATTTCTCCATTCTATTTTTTATGCCAGGGTAAATTTGTGATGTGAGGTCTGCTATGGAATTGACGACTGTGCCTAGGTCAGACAATGTTGCTCTCAAATACGGGCTACTCTCCCTTACCAATTTTAAGAAGCAGTTCGGAAATGTACTTTATTATGAAAATTCTAAATGTGAATTTTTACTTTTCTAACATCTTCGGTTTGTGAAATATGGGTATCCTTAAAAAATACCCCCGTTTTAACACCTCCCTTAACTGGATTTTCAGAAAATGGTAAAACACATGTTTCTCTATTTATTAAGACAAATCTACATACCAATTTTCACATGTGTAATATATTTGTTTTTTGACATATAGGTATCCTCCTAAAATAACCCCCCCCTCGCCCCGTAGGGACGTAATTTCCAAAAATCCTTCCTTAATGGGTGTCTATGTCAAGTTAATAATGTACCTTACAAATTTCATGTTCCTAGGTTAAACGGTTTGAGCTGGGCATTGATGAGTCAGTCAAAAATGCACTCCCCCTTTTGACCCCTTAGGGACAGAATTTCCAGAAATCCTTTCTTAGTCATCATGAAAACAATGTACATTTCAAATGTCACGTTCCAAGATTAAACGGTTTGAGCTGGGGTTGATCAGTCAGTCAGTCAGTCAGTCAGTCAGGACTTCTTTTATTTATATAGATTGGTACTGAGATCATCTTTCTTCCCATGATGCTGATTGGATGTTAACTTTTTAATTTGTGTCCTGCAAACGGAATTGTTGATTGGCTATTCCATGTGGCATATTTGTGGGGTGAGTGACTTAATAGGTTTCAACCAATCCCTATGTGAGATGTGACAGTGTGGCAACAAAAATGATAATTTAGAATCTTTTCTCCTAGACCTCATCGGTTGGCACAAACTTACCGTTCCCACCATTATGAACTGGTCACTTACAGTTATCACTGCAACTCCTCATTGGAAACATTACTTGCTTACCCTTCAACACTTCCTTTCTCATGGCTTGTGCATGACTTCATTAGCTCTGCCTTTAACCTTATGAACTGGGGCTAAGATGTGCGTAAACTTCATTTCCTTGCAATGATATGAATGTGTATATAAATTTAAATAAAATGAATGTAATTCTAAATAGGATCATGTGTGTGTTGTTAGGTGCATTCATACAGTTCCTTAAAAGGCTGTTAGTGTCTAATTGATTCTACTCTATGATATGATATGATATGATAGGTTATTTATAACGCACTTAATACCCAGAGGTTTCTAAGCATGGACCCGGGGATCAAACCTGTGTTGCCCTGTGTTGCTCTGTGTCTTCCAAGGCAAGCACGTTGCCCTTTAGCTAACCTCCTGAGACTATTTGCAATGGTAAAACTAGTATGCCGAGGCATGCAAAAAGATCCAGGACAAAAGCGCCTTGTTAGTGGTGATTGCAAAATGAATTTTAATTTCAACTGTAGTGAGATAAATGCCCTCTAATAACATGTGTTTCGGCCCCTAACAGCCTTTTTCAAATTAAGGCTGGTGTAATCAAAACTGGTGCAAAATTATGGTGTATAAATACCATGATATTGAAAAATGTGTTTACTGTTTTGTTTTTATATCTCTGCCTTGAATGTGTATGATGGAATACATTTGTGTTGTTTATTTAATTTTGCACCAGTTTTGATTACACCAGCCCTAATTTGAAAAAGGCCGTTCAGGGGCCGAAACACGTGTAATTAGAGGGCATTTATCTCACTACAGTTGAAATTAAAATTCATTTTGCAATCACCACTAACAAGGCGCTTTTGTCCAGGATCTTTTTGCATGCCTCGGCATACTAGTTTTACTATTTCTGACGGGTTTTCCTGTGGCTCACCGTCGGTCCAGTGACTAGCGACATATCGATACCTACAAGAAACAGAGTGGTTATTCCTGTCCCCACCCAAGACTTGGTTACAAGCATATTTCACTTTCAATTAATGCTGAATGAGTCGCCCAACGGACCAGCTGTCACTGTAAGCTCAGTATATTTGCAATGGTGTCTTATGTGTTTCCTGTCTTGGTGGATGGATCTCTTCAGTGAGAGTTTTTCCTACGGGGGCAGTGTTGCTCCTTGATCATACTTCCTTAATGCACATGCTTTTCACTGCTCATTGTTTCATCCCTACCACAGTGTGACCTTCACTGTTATGTTTCGAAGTACTGGTTAGGAACATCATTTGTTATATATCTTTTGAACACAGGCTTTGGAACTCAGCTGAGCTGATGTGTCTCAACCAATCCGTGTGCAGTGTCCGTCTCTTTGCTCAAGGTTCTGTTATTTTTTGTTGCCTTTGTTTGTCCTCAGAGCTGAAATTCAAGGCTTGAGAATGTGTTTGTCTAAGTGCCTAAACCAATTCCTGCCTGGCATTCAGCCCTGCTGTTGGAGTCTTTGTGTGCTTTTTGTAAAGGCCTGGCTGATATTTTCTGCTAATTCATGATGCTTCTAAGGGTTCAGAGATGGCTGAGTTTGTCTCGAGACCTACTTATGTGTCACCTATTCAATTAGTGTAAAAGCCTACTTTTAATTACTACCATTATTAGTACCCCTAATGGTTTCCTGATTAGTGTTACATACTACTATTCTTGTTAGTGATATGTCCTTATACTCATGCACATTGTCTGCATATTATGGCTTACCTCTCATCAGGGACATTGTTTGCTAATGCACTGTTTTACATGAGACGGGTTGCTTTCTGTGTGGTCTTACTTTGCTTCAAAGAGATCTTCGGAGTTTATATTTCCGTGCAAATTGGGGTCATTGGGTTTACTCCCCAATATTCCCCCCTTTCATCCCATTAGGGATGAATCTGTCTATATATTCTTTAATTTCCCTATCTTCTTGTTTACAATTGTATATAGTCTTGAGTACCGGTATTTTGCACACATTTCTTAAATCTCCTCCCTACTTGGTATAATCCTATGGGTTGCAGCCTAAGAAGTTGCAGTCTTGCTCTTTGGTTGGGTCTACATAACATTCCAAATAATTTTTTGGTGTAAGGGGGAGGTATGGGATGGTCTATTGGAGCCATTTTTACCCCACCCCCTCTGTATCTGGGTCAGTATCACAGCTTTCATTTTTCCAAGGAGGAGTAGCACCACCAACCGTGACTGCAAGGAGATTTTCTTTATGTACACAGGACACGCAGCATGTTGTGATTATTTGTAAACACACCAGATTATTATCAATAAAATTAGCATAGGAAATATGACTCTGCATGTATTGGTGAACCATTGTGGCATCCAGGAGGTAAGGACTGACAACCAACTTTTATCTTTATTGATCCTCCTGCTTCTTCCATGTCCATTTTTAGTTTTGCCATCAGTTTAATTGTGATTGTCAGTGTGTTGTTATCTGCATCGCTAGGTGGTATGTATGTGCAGCACGTGCTGCCAATTTTATGGCACAAGCCGCCTTCCATCGCTGTTATTGAGTCTAATACCATTTGATTTTGGAGCACCATAAGTCATAGCGCACACAGTCCTTCACGGATTGCGTTAAGTCCATGTTCAATGGCGTGTCCCAGTTCCAGCACGTTCCAGTGGTCTATTTGAATTGATTTCACATTAGTGGCTGTTTTTTTACAGGTGCTAGGAGGGAGGTATAAAACGTTTCCATTTTGTTGAAGAGTCTTTATTGTGAGGTATCTTCTCCAGGGCCTCATCTGCTTCCTTTAACTAATAGTTGGACCTTTTCTTTCTCCTTACTGCTTGTGAGTTCACTTGTTCTGTAACTGTCGGGGGGCACAGCAGAGGACTGGCACTGCCTCTTTGTCAAATAAACATGTCTTCCTGGGACCAACAGTACAGGGAGATGTACAGTCACTAAGGAACATAGACCATTCCATGAGGGGGGTAAATAAAAAAAATAAAAAACAGTCCATGACTGTGGCAGTTCCCTCATCCAAGGCTGGCATCATATAGGTTTTGTTGCAGTTACTGGTCGGGCCAACCAGCATGCTTCCTTTACCCCTGAAACAGAATGAAGATCGAGTTAGTTTCTGTACTTTTGCCGGTTGTTCATGTTGATGTAGGCTGGTCAAGATATTCACATGTGATGCCCATATATTTCTACAACTCTCTTCTGTTCTCATTATAGCTTCTTCTGTGAATCCCACTAGTCCCTTAATATTGCTTGCCCCTTTACCCACTTTTTCTTCCAGACATTGCTCCCTCTATAAGCATTTGTGGTTTTGTAAGAAATGTTGTACACCTTCAGTTTTCCCCTTCCCTTTGGATCCTTCATCGGATCTTACTTCCATCTTTATTCTCAATTTGTGTCCCTGAAACTGCTCTCGCACCTTGCAAAGTACTAAATCTACGAAGCACAGTGCCTTTAAATTTGGCCTGATTCATGATTGATTCATTTGGGCCCTACTGATCACTTTCATTGTGTCATACCACATAGCAGTTCCATCAGAATGATGCTCATCCATCGAGTTAGTATTTACTCCTGTACTCAATTGTCATTTGTGACTGGTCGCAAGGTTACCTTTAATAGGGACTACATGTATTATTTGTGTAAGCTGAATCTGTATATTTTGTGACGTCATTGTCCAATGATGGCTGTAGTGCTTCTATGAGTGCTATACGTTCTGCTGCTTGTGCTGAATAATGTGAGGGTAATCTCTCTTGCATCACTATTTGAAATTCTTCCTCTTGGTCTTTCACATATCTTATTACTGCTGTTCCAGTGTGTCTTTGGACACTTTCTTGATCTATACTCGATGGCTCTTCTACATAGAGCACTTCCCCTGTGTCTAGGGCATCTTCACTAACTGTGTTGTATTCATCTGGTTCTCCTTCATATACTGCACAGTCATAGACCCGATCTTGTGGCTCAAATGGTTTATCTATGAACGTAGCTGGGTTAACAATGCGGCACCTCACTATGGTGAAGGCTGGGTTATTCAAGATTACCTGATATCCACTAGCTCTATGAGTAGTGAGGGTTGATTTTTTTCTTTCCAAAATAGAGCGGACTGCATGCTGTACATATGAAGTGACTGGACATCCCATAACTATGGTAGCAGATTTCTTTAGAGCAAATGCTGCGGCAGCTAATGCTTGCTCACTTGGGAAGTGACACTGCATTACTGGGTCTAAAAGACCACTATAGTATGCCAATGCCTTGTGTCTCTGTCATGATCACTGCATGTGTACTGCAGTCATGACCTGTCCGTTTGAGCATCAGAATAAGTAAAACTGTTTGTTGGAGTCAGGGGTTGGTAGTACTGGTGCACTGCTGATAGGTGTTTGGAGGTCCTCAAGATGTTCTGCCAATTCCTCTGTCCATTCAAGTGTACCTGTTATCTTTTGTGCTTCTTTGAGTGCATGTAACAGGGGTCTGACATATGTTGAACAATCAAATACCCATGTTCTACAATAATTATACAGACCTACGAATTGCTGCATCTCTCTGACCATATTATGCTGTGGAGTATTTGTAATGGTTGTGGCTCTGTCTCGGCTAACCCTTCTTCCTGATGAGGATATGATCTGTTTCAAGTATACCACTTGCTTTTGATAATACTGCAATTTTTCTTTGTCCACTTTGAAGCCTTTGTCTGCAAGGATAGTCAGGAGTTGTATTGTGTCTTTTCTGCACTGCTCGTCTGTGGTGCTGCATACTAATATATCATCTATGTACTGCAGCACTGTACTGGCCATGTGGATATTTCCTATGTCCACCTGGAGGACTCTGTTAAAGACACTAGGGGATTCACAGTATCCCTGCGGTAAACAAATGTTCTGAAATCTTTTACCGCGATATGAGAAAGTGGTTAAGTACTGGGAATCTGGATCTAATGGTATGGTGAAGAATGCATTGTTGAGGTCAATTACAGTGAAATAGACTGCATCTGAAGGGATGTTGCATAGCTTTGATACAGGGTTAGGCACCAGTGGGTATTCTGCTTCCACTATGTCATTCAGAGGGTGGAGATTCTGATTGAATATCCATGATGACCTTGTTGGATTTTTCGGGGGGCATATGGCTGTGTTACATGGTGAGTCTGAGGGCACTTTAATGTCTTCATCAAGTAGTGATTTCATGGTATCATAGATTCCTCATATCCCTCTTTCGATAGTGGGTATTGTTTTACTGTGGGGAGTATGGCTCCTTTTTTAGTTTGATTTTTACTACCCCTATATTGGTCACTTGCCCTATATCATGTGGGTTGCTTGTCCATGGTCTACCAGACACTTTGCCAGGTCCTCCTGTAGTTTTGGCGGTCAGTATTGTCTTTGGTACTTTTCTGTGATGTACTACTATGTGGCATAGTATGCTGATTTCAAATCATATCTCTCCGTCCATTTCCATGTCTTCAAATAACTGTTCATCTGCAATGTCCATTAATGATAGTGTGGGGTCTATGCATAGTACTGTCTGTGATGCTGGAAATGCATTGGAGGGACAGGGCCTCCCTGTCCTCGTCCTGTGCTACCTTATCATGTGTGTTCTGTGTAATTTTCTACACAGGAGTCCAGTTGGGACCCCTGGCAGTGCAGTTCTTCCTCTTTTTGGTTGTGGTGAACAGAGACCTTTGGAATACCCTTATTGCACCCATGGGTAGAGGTAGAACCATGTACCGCTAGTGTATGTTTTAGTCATGCGTGTGTTGCCCACAGAGCAGAATATGGGCTGGTGCCAGTTTCATGTTGATGTGACAGGAGCTCAGAGTATCCTCCCTTTTGGGATACCCAAGTCCTGCCATAGGAATCTGTGGATTCCTGATAGAAGGTAAGGTGCCCCATTGGGCCTCTTGGTTTCTATTGCTTCTGACCTTGTTTTCCCAAAGTCCTTGGACGCCTTTACTCTGTACCTTCCCCTAACCGACCGTTGGGTGGAAGATCCATATAAGGTATTGTGGGAAAGTCCAGGCCAGACTGGCTGGAGCCTTTCCAGTGACTGTATGTTGTGGGTACACCCTTGGGGTGGGACCGTTGTGAATAGAGTGTTTGACCAATATGTATTCAATGTTAAGGGTGTCTGGCTTCTGCGTGTGTGTGACACAATGAATGAGGCAGCCCTGCCTGAAACTGATATGAATGCAGTGTGGTGTGCGAAAGGTTAGGTTCCTGCTCCAATCCACATTCCTTGTTATGGGTGTCTGGGTGGAAGTGAATGGCCTGAATGCCTGTGAGCCTGATTGGCTGCCTGCCTGCCTGCATGAATGCCATTCTGCGTGATTGGCTGCATGAGCCTGGCTCAGCCAGATTGAATGAGGGACAGATGTGTACATCTGGGGACCTCTCACTTACCAATTTGTTCAGAAGCTGAAGTTGAAACTTGAAGCTCATCCTTGAAGCCCAGCTGGAAGAAGAAGACTGCTGCTGCAATTCCTTTGAAGTAATCTAATAGCCATCGAGTCTGTCGAGGACTGACCCGAGAGAGGACCTGGCTAGGAGACCTCTTCCTGAGCTACAAGGGACCATCGTGCAATAAGTGCTGTTCTTCATCGAGACACCCTGGAAGCCAGTTCTGTGAGTCTGACGTCTGGAGAAGGGGTCCGCCGAGAATCCAGAAGAGAGCGCCTGGACATTGAGGCCATCAAAGTCCATTGACATCGACCAGGTTTTGGAAGATTTCCGTGACTGCTGGAAGCTAGTCGAATCGTGTCGACCAAAGCGGTGACACCTTGACGCCGTACTGCTTGACGCTTGTAGCAGAGAAATCTCCACCTTTGCCTAAGAACATTTGAAGGAGGGCTCCCTTGCCATCACCGTCAACCATTTTGTTCCATTGGAGAAAGTAGAGGTCACTGGCTACCGAGGAAAGTCTGCTGGTGGATTTCATGCCACCAGAAACCAACAAAGACATCCTGTGGACACTGACTGAGTGAGATCCGAGGTCCAGCCTGTGGTGAATCCCGATCGCCAAAGCTATCCTTAGGTAGGAGTTGCCCCTGTAGCAAAGACAGGCCAGAGGTTCACTGAATGCGACTCCCGACACTTGATGTCCACGGCTGGGCATGCATCCATTATTGAGTCTTATTTGCGGCACCAAACACTTTGCATCAAGGTTTACTGCACGCCTCATCTTCCCAGGACTTCCAAGATCGATCATTGAAGAGCACTTCAAAGGTCTAACTGCAGCATCACTGCTAGTGTTCCACTTTTCTTTGGGGATCTCGACACCCAGTGTCTCCTGATTTAAAGGGAGTACATTCTCGAGAGATACCATCAATGAACAATCGAAAAAACTCTTCCACTTCAGGTACATTGGGATGGTTGACCTTTTTAACGAAGATGCAAGGCTTATTGAGCATTTATGGATTGGGAGTGTTAATACTTTTATTACAGGTTGCACAGGTGGGTGGAGCCTCATTCAGAATTGTGCATCTATATCCAAAGAAAGCATTCTAAAATTGCTCAACCTTAACCTGCCTTCCTTCCTTATTGTCTATGTTGATATACCTTACTGCAAGATCTGTATGCTCTATTATAACTGCCAGCAGTTGATGCATTTTAAAGGAATCTAAAAGTGTGGTACCACATAGCATTGTATAGATTTGCCATTATACAATTACAGAGTACAAAGTGTGTTATTGAATTAAGTATAGATCTCTGAAACTTATTTGTATAAAAAGAACTGTGTTAACACATAACATAGTGTTTCGACATTCCTTTGTGGGGGCTTGGAGACTCACTGTACTTAATAACCAGCCTGCATCACCTCCCGCAAGCTTAAGTCTTGGTTGCTCGTCCATAGCTACCATATAGAGAACCTTGACTGTTTTGTTAAAAGAATGTATTGAGCGCACATACACCCAAAGGCTTCTTGCCACTAGAGGTGCTATGTGCCTCTACTCTGCCATGTAGAGGGCAGAAGTACAGATACCCCCCTCCGGTCTTTACAAAGTCCTCCACTGCATTCCTTCCTTATCTGTGCCGGTTGGGATGACTGCGTCTTTCCTCATGACCACTATGTGCAATGTGAATATTGTCGCTGGGACTGTCTTGTGTGGTACTGCTGGTCTGAATAGGAATTCTGCTGGTAGGCAAAATATTATGTTCTGCACGCCTGGTAACCAGCCAATCAAAATGGTCACTGCATATGTGAATAGAGTCTCACGTAATGGTAGGGCTTGGATTGTGTTAGTGCTACAGAGTATTTGTATTACTGTAGCTACTGTGTTGTAATGCATGCCTGGTGTAGAACACACGATTCCCTTGTCAGTGAAAGAAATGGTCATATTTAGCTTCTGAAGGAGATCCCTACCTAATAGATTCACTGATATATGATATGATATGATATGATATGATTGGGCATTCATAACGCGACTGTACACAAGTGTTTCTAGGCATGACAAGACAAGGAGGGGTAAACTGAGGGAGGACAAAACAACAATCTTACTAGGCCTTGTGTCATTCAGATCGCGCAAGTGCAGGGAAGTGCAAGGGGAGAAGTGCCGAAGTGGGGGGAGAGAAATTCAGGTAATTCAAAAGTGCAGCCAGCAGGTGGCTCAGTGCAGGTAAATCATAAAGTGCAGCCAATTGGTGGCTCATAAGTGCAGAGAGAAATGACTGTAGGGTTGCAGATACAGACCACAAGTGCTGGGAAGCCAGGAGGCAGTGCAAGGTGCAACTGGACATGCAGGAGCCTGGGCCCAAGTTCAGAGGGTGGCCAGTTGACCAGTGTGTTGAGCATTTGGGACATCAGCAGGGGAGAAGAGAGAAAGCAGAAGGGAAGAGGAAGGTCTTGAGTTGCTTCCAGAACCAGAGGTGGTTCTGCTCAAGTTTGAGAGAGGCAGGGAGGCTGTTGTCATGTCCCATCGTCTTTGCCCCCTTTGGACCGCCTGGAAAGCCCAGCGTCACCTTGCCACATCCATCTTTACTCCCAACATGGGTGCTGCTATTAGGAGACTGGATGGCAGTGGTCTAGGCTTTTGGACTGTTCCTAAGGCATCATCACATAAGCACCGAGCAACCATGTGTCGGCGCGTCTCAATGCTCAGCTGCTAGCCTTCAGCCGTGCTCATTGCTCCTGTTACCCACTCCTCCTTCTATTCCTTCCTGGCTCCGCTGCTCTCCTGGCCACGTTGCTGCTTACCTTCCTTGTGCTTCCTGGCTCTGCTGCTCTCCTGGCCACGTTGCCACTTACCTTCCTTGTGCTTCCTGGCTCTGCTGCTCTCCTGACCGTGTTGCCGCTTACCTTCCTTGTGCTTCCTGGCTTCACTGTACTCCTAGCCGCATTGCCGCTTGCCTACTCTATGCTTCTCTACTCCGTGGATTTCTTGAGTCTGCATATTCCTTTCTATACCTCCCTGGCCGCCCTCGTGGCGAATTCATTTCCTGGATTTCTTCCCTGGATTTGACCACAACAAGAAAGAACATTCAAAAACAATTCAGGTGTTTCCCTTGTTGGGTTTTCCCTGGCTCTGGGCGGTTTCCCCCAGTGCTAGTCTGCCTGGTCTTCTGTTCCAGCAGGGTTGCGTCAGGGGAGACTCGTGCCTTTCTACATGAAAAAATAACTTTAAAGAAAAAGGAGAAACCAACCGTCAAGAAGATGACTGCAAAGGCAAAACAGGTGAGCCAAGAATTACAACCCTCTAAATCTGTCATCTGTTCCAGAGGAAGGCCCTAGCCGAAGATAGAGATCTGCCCCAAACTCTCTGCTTAGAAAAGTGACTGACCCTCAGAGAGTTGGAGGTGGATGAGTGGAGAGCTTGAGAAAGGAGATGTTTAGGAAGAGACAGTTGGAGGCAATGCAGTCCCAGGCCCCAGAAAGCCATGTGGATGATGCAGAGGGTCTTTAACTTGATGCTTGCCACCACTGGGAGCCAATGAAGAGATTGAAGAGCTGGAGAGATACAATCCCTGGGCTTGAGGCCAAGGACAGGTCTCACAGCACTGTTCTGGATAAGTCATAGAGGACGGAGAGGAGAGGCAGGAAGATTTAGAAAGAGGCTGTTGCAGTAGTCCAGCCTAGAGAGAGAGAACCAGAGCACTGTAAACAGTGATCTTCTGGGGAAAGTGAGGAAAGGAAGAATACCTCTGAGGAGGTGAAGCTGATAGTTTGACTTCTTAGAGATGTCAGCGATGTGAGGAGAGAAGGTGAGGGTGGAGTCGAAGATGACCCCAAGGTTCCTAGCTGCACAGCTAGGAGCAGGAAGAGGACCCAGAGTGGGCGGCCAGAGAGAGAGATGAAAGGAGGGAGCTGGTGTACACCATTCCTGAATTGCAGCCAGACAATATGGAATGAGAGAAGAAGAAGAGGCTGCTGAGGGGAGCCTGAAAGAGAGCTGGGTGTCATCTGCATAACACTGAAAGTTGGAGCAGAAAGCAGCGATGTGGTGGGCAAGAGGTGCCGGGTATTGGTTGAACAGCCAGGGAGAAAGGTTAGACCCCTGGGGAACACCACAAGTAGAGAGCGAGATAGAAGAGAGGCAAGATGCCAGTTGGACCTGAGAGGGTCGGTCCATGAGAAAGGAGGTCAGCCAGGCCAGGTCCTGATCAGTAATACCCAGGTTATCACGAAGGCGATTGAGCAAAGTGGCATGGTTGACCATATCAAAAGCAGAAGAAAGGTCGAGGAGAATGAGGACAGAAGAAAGGTTAGATTCAGGGTGAGAGAGCAGGTATTCACTGGTGTTCAGGAGAGCAGTGTCTGTGCTTCTGTACACAGAGAGCTTCTTTAAGAGGGGGTGCACAAGGGAGTGCTTAGGGGGGATGGGAAGGTTCCAGTGTCAAAGGATTGATTTCAGTAATCAGCCAAGGCTGGAGAAAGAGTGTTGATGTGGTCCTTGATGGTTCTGGGTGAACAGGGGAGAACCTGTTTTGATGAGACTTTCATAGATTAGACCTGTCTAGAAACACTGTCTGTGGTGAACAAGGGAAAGGAAGAGAAGGGATGGGGAGAGGGGGCCACAGGTGGACCATGAGTGGAGAAGGAGGAGGAGGAGGAGGAAGAGAAAGAGAGGGTGGACAATATGTCCTATATTTTAGTGATGAAATGTGAAGCCAAGGCCATACAAAGGGTCTGGTAGGGAACAGGAGAGGTAGAGACTGTAGCATATACTCAAAGAGCACATAGGGGGTCCTCTTTTTTATGCTGGGGGCTGATTTGGGAGAGGACGTTATGAACATCAAAGAAAAAAGTGCCCCAAATAGCTACCCATAGATATTGCACAAAAAAAAAAAGACTGATTATACCATCTTATCAAGCATATGTTAAGGATGGAGTGGTCGGGTGTATGAAAATATATACAAAAGTTTACTCAATGTAACACATCATAAAATGCTGTCAGTGATGTCATATGCAAACTTCAAAATAACTAAAACATGTACAAAGCACATATACAGCATACAACCTAGTGTGGTTGTTTCGTAATGATTTCTTACTTGACTGTTCTAAATCACTTAGCCACAGACAAAAATAGAGCTGATGTTAGTAATCAAAGGGTCACTTGTTTGAAAATTCGTTTTTTATATATATATTTATATACAAACAGCCCCCAAATGACATAAGGATCTGTTTCCAGCCTTGCTAGTAAGTACAATCAGCCCTTTTTTTGTATTTCAAACATGGGCAATACTGTAAGGATTTCTTCAGGACACAGGATCCCTTCTTAGGGACGGATGATGTTGTAAATGGCTACTTGGTTTATAGATGCTGCACACAGATATCTCATTAGATGCTGTTCAGAGGTATCCACAAATTATTTCACGTTAGATGCCTGGGATTCCACAGTGACCTCAGTACAGGGAGCCTGTGAGTGCAAATCGTGTCTGATGCTTGCAGGATTTTTGTTTTTCATTTTTAGGTGCACGGTGACCACGTTTGTGTATCGGTGCTGAGCTCTATGTGAATGACGCTAGGTCAATGTAAGTTTCATCATTCGAGAATCGCTGCCAGCGTCTGTGTTGAATGAGTTACCATTGACTTTTTTATTTGAGCTAGAGACAGCAGCAGGATTGGCCAGCTCTTTGCAGATTTAGAACAGTTCAGCTGAGTTGTTAGATACCGCAGAGACACAGGCTTGGATGTGGGCTCTCTTCTTGGTGAGGACAGAGAGTCTGTATTGTCTTTGGAGCAGGCGGCAGGCCAATTTGTTGCACTTGGATCTGGACTTCAAGCGGATCCTCATGACAGGGGCAAGTACATCAAGAGTGTTATAGAGAGAAAGATGAAGGTTAGATGGGGCTGTGTCAGGATGTGAGTCAGCCAAAGGTGCAGAAGGAGGGGAGAAAGTAGTGGCGAAAGCCTCAACTGAAACACACGTCATGGGTCCGACAACCAAGAAGGTAGGTGGCAGTGCTGGCATCTGCTTGGCCTGAGGGGTAGAGAGAGAGAGGTGGGAGGAAAGGAGAAAGTGAACACTCCAGGATTGTCATGATCTCTGCTTCCAAAAGGTCAGAGTTTTCCCAACTCCCTTGGAAGCAGATCCATAACCCAGGTTCCGAGTGCCAACCAGTCCCAATTGGGACCTTTTGGACCCAGTCCTGGCGCCAGTGGCACCAGACTCATAAATATGCCCAGTCCCAGCGCTGGAAGCGCTGGGCTCATAATGCTTGGGTGGACTTACCTGCAGCAGACCATGCTGCTTACTTGCCTGCCTGTTGAGCCTCTGATCCTCTTCTGTTTGGAACTACTTTTCCTGTTGGGTGGGGCAGGAGCCACTCCCTAGATTCAGAACACTGGAACTCTTCTGGAAAGCAGGAACTCTTTTCTTACCTAGGCGTGGCTGTGGAAGGAGACACCTAAGCACTACAGGAGGCTATTTAAACCACACCCGATGGATGAATCTTGCTTTGCGTTATTCTGCATTCTCTGCAGCAGAACGCTCATCGTGTCTTCTGCATCTGATCCTGGGCCTAAGGAAAAAGGCTTACCATCCTGAATCCAGTCTTCAGCAACACCTATAAAGACAAGAAAGAACAGGTTAGCATTACGGTCTTCAGTGACAGCTCTTCACTTACCTGGTCCATCGGCTGTCACCAACGCCTCGCGCTGCATTCCGGCATCTGAAAGACAAAGGCTTACCTACTCTTCGTGCGCTCCGGAGGTCTTCACACCGCATTCCGGCATCTGAAAGACAAAAGCTTACCAACTCTTCGCACGCTCCGGAGGCCTTCGGCGCTGCATCCCGCATCTGAAAGACAAAACAAGGTGCGTTTAAAGACATTGGGGAACTTTAATACTCACGTGCCATTACTCCTTTCCACATCTAACCCAGTGGGTATTCTGGCACCCTGCAGCCGCTCCGAACTTGTACCTGCAAAATAAAAAGACAGTTAGAGCGCATCGTGAAGCAGGCAACAAGCGCTTACTTACGTGCTTCCAGGCGCTTCTATTCATCACACGGGCTCCATCTTCAACTCTCTTCAGCCCGTCATCCGCCATCGCCGGAACCCTGAAAAACAAGAGACATCATTACTAAAGACTTTAAAGACATTAGGATTACTCGAAACTTACCGTTCGTGCAGTAAACGACGAACAGCAGTCCTCTGAAGTCAAGAGGCCTGCTCCCCTTATCCAGTGAAGAAACTGGTTACAGCACCCTGCCCCGAGGCAGATGGAGAGCACGGCGTTCACTTACCTAAGGTGAGAGCGTTAACCTTTGGGGTTCTACAGGAGAAGAGAAAGGGAAGAAGAGAGAGACATTCAATAACCCAGTTCCTTAATCCCATATTTTCTATCTGCAGACATCTTACCCTTCGAGTCAGACATACAGTGCACAGAGGTCCAGCCCAAAGAGCCAGCCGTGTGTTACACATCACCTTTGAAGATACGGTATACGCCCAGTCAAGACCGGCGCCTCTACGGGAATCAGGTGAGCGTTACAGAACGCAAAGCCTACCACAAAACTTCCGTCCAGGCGCTATGGAAACCTCGGATACCGACCAGCTAGCCCAGTTACTTGGGGAACTAAGGGCAGAAGTGCATGCAGCCCGTCAGGAAACGAACGCTCTAAGAAGGGAACTGATTATTTCCAAGGAGCGAACAGATGATCTCGCTAGACAATTGCTACAGTCACAAGCCGGACAGACCCCGTTACCCGCATCTGGGGGAAATCTTCCTTCTACATCCTCTATGAATCCAGTGCAGATCAACCTACCTGGAAATGTACCTCTGGCTCCGCCCGAACGATTTTCTGGTGACCCAAAGAGGTTTGCAGTATTTATCAATCAGTGCCGGTTGCATTTCTTATGCCGGCCAGCAGCCTTTCCAACTGATCAAGCTAAAGTAGCTTTCGTGCTTTCGTACCTTAGTGGCAATGCGGCAGACTGGTCGATCCCTCTAGTAAATCAAGATGATCCTGTCCTCCATGATTTTCAAGCTTTTCAGCTCAGTATGGAAAAACTGTTCGCAAGACATTCACAGGGGCAGGCCTTGGACAATGAGCTTCTTTCGTTGCGACAAGGTAATCAAGACCTTTTGGCTTATATTGCGTCTTTCAACAGACTGATAGTGGAAACTCAATGGCCTGAGGACAAAAGGATTACGCTGTTTTATAGAGGTCTACGTGGAGAGCTCAAAGATGTGTTAGCCCAAGTAGTGAATCCCCCACAAGATTGTTCGGACTATATAGACTTAGTCGTTCAAATAGATCACAGACTGCAGAACAGGAAGGCCGATCGTTCCAAGTTTGATGCTCGAGTATTTTCCAAACCGCCAACTCCTTCCAAAGGAGTAGACTCCGGGGAACCCATGCAAATAGGGGGTCTGAAAGGTCCTCTAACACAAAAGGAGCGGGAAAGGAGAAAACATTTGCAATTATGCCTCTATTGCGGAAACTCAGGGCACTTTCTTCAAGACTGTCCGGTGAAACCTGCCAAGAAGGCAGTAGGAGCTGCAGTTACCAAAGTTACAAACTCTGAGCAGGGAAACGACCTCGCCCGACAAGAATAGAGGTCCTCTTGCCGAGCGTGAAAACCAGTTCCGTGACCTCGCATTTCGTGATACCTATGGTCCTCATTAGCCCTGATAATCCGGATCGATTACATGCAATTGAAGCTTACGTCGACAGCGGTGCCATCGGCAATTATGTGGATCATGAAATGGTTTTGAGGATGAATCTAACTCTTTGTCCCAAGGCTGTAAAGGACGTCATTACTACGGTGGATGGTACGGAGATAGCCTCCGGGCCAGTAACGCATACCACTCAAGAGGTGACCCTAGTAAGTCAAGATGGACACCATGAGAAGATCGTGTTCGATGTGATCAAGGCCCCTCAGTTTCAGATTATTCTAGGAATACCTTGGTTAGAGAAACACAATCCTCTGATCGATTGGCGAGCAAGAACGGTCCAGTTTCCAGAATGTGTCTCTACTTGTCACCCTCCACCTGGTGTTGCACTGGCAGCAATTTCTTCAGAGACTCCCCAGTTACCTCCCGAATACCTAGAATACCAAGATGTTTTCCGGAAGGATCAGGCTAACTCTCTACCTCCTCATAGGTCATATGACTGCCAGATAGACCTGATACCTGGATCTACTCTTCCTTGTAGTAGAATTTATGCCCTCACCGAGCCTGAGAACCTTCACCTTCGACAATACCTGGATCAATACCTGGCAAATGGGTTTATTCGTCCTTCCAAGTCCCCTGCTTCTTCAGCTTTGTTCTTCGTTCCAAAAAAGGAAGGAGACCTTAGAACTTGTATAGATTATCGCTCCCTGAACCAGATCACCGTTAAGAATAGATATCCGTTACCTTTGATCCCTGAACTCCTGGACCAAGTCAGAAAAGCATGCATATATACAAAGCTGGATCTTAGAGGAGCTTACCACTTGGTACGAGTAAAAGAGGGCGATGAATGGAAGACGGCCTTCCGCACCAAGTATGGGCTATTTGAATATCAGGTCATGCCCTTCGGACTTTGCAATGCCCCGGCCGCCTTTCAATATTTTATGAACGATGTCCTCAGAGAGCTCATAGATGTGTGTGTTGTTGTTTACATTGACGACATCCTCGTTTATTCTTCATCGGAATCTGAACATCGGAAACACGTGAAAATGGTCCTCGAAAGATTGCGTCAACACAAACTTTTCGCTAAGTTGGAAAAATGTGTTTTCAACGTGACTGAAGTTGAATTCTTTGGATTCATATTATCACCTGGCGGAGTGCGTATGGATTCAAAGAAGGTAGATGCAGTTCTCAAACGGCCATCACCATCCTCCGTAAAAGGTGTGCAAAGCATGTTAGGCTTCGCTAACTTTTACCACAGGTTTATCCCCGAATTCTCTCGAATAGTCCAGCCCATCACTGCCTTGTTAAAGAAAAACAAACGTTTTGAATGGTCTACCGAGGCGGAACAAGCTTTCCAGGATTTGAAGACTAAATTTATCTCTGCACCAATCTTAAAACACCCTCGCCCCGAACTCCCCTACATCGTGGAAACTGATGCTTCAAGCCTTGCCATGGGGGCAGTTCTATCACAAAAGGACCCGGTAACCAATCAGTTGCATCCCGTGGCATTTTGGTCCCGCAAATTCTCGCCTCCTGAAATCAATTACACGATTACTGACAAGGAACCTCTGGCTATCAAGTCTGCCTTTAAGGCTTGGCGGCATTATCTGCTGGGGGCCCGACACACCGTTACTGTGATTACGGATCACCGAAACCTGCAATATTTGAAAACCGCAAAAGCCCAATCCTCTAGACAACTCCGTTGGGCATTATTCTTTGCCGAGTTTGACTTCATAATTACCTATCGACCTGGTACAAAGAACGGTAAAGCTGATGCCCTTTCTCGGATGGGAGTGGAAGAACACTTGATCAACCCTAAACCTGTACCAATCATTCCCGAACAAAGAATTCTGGGTGTAATCGCCACAGAATCCATAGAGGAAGTTAAGGATAAAGCCAGGCAACTTGTAACTCCAGCAGACATACAGAATTGGCATCTGCAGGGAAAGGACTTTGCAGTAAAGGACAACTTATTGTATTTCCAAGAACGATTATACCTACCCAGCACAGATTTACAGAAAAAAGTAATCTCTTGTTATCACGATTCTTTAATGGAAGGACATCCCGGTATGGCCAAGACCTCAGAAAAGATCAAGCGCTACTTCTGGTGGCCATCTTGGAAAAAAGATATCAGAGACTTTATAATGTCCTGTAGAGTATGCCCCCAAAACAAGAGTCAAAAGGAAAGACCAGCAGGCCTCTAACGCCCTATTGACATCCCACCTCGCCCTTGGCATACGCTTTCTATGGACTTCATCACCGATCTACCTCCATGCTCCGGATACAATACGATTCTAGTAATCGTGGACTTATTCTCCAAGATGGCGCATTTCATTCCGCTCAAAGGCTTGCCAACAGCAGCAACTCTGGCCCGAGAATTTCTCGAAAACATCGTCCGACTGCACGGTTTTCCTTCGGTTCTAATTTCGGATCGAGGTAGTCAATTTATTTCTCATTTTTGGCGAAGTTGATGTCGGTCGGCTCAAATTGATGTGAGACTATCGACCAGTCACCACCCTCAGACCGACGGACAAACCGAGAGGACCAATCAAACTCTGGAACAGTATTTACGCTGCATGCTGCAACAAACTGAAAAAACTTGGAAAGACATCCTTTGGATATCCGAATATGCCTACAATAACTCTGTCCATTCGGGAACTGGGAAAACCCCGTTTTTTCTTTTGTACGGCAGTCACCCTCGAACCTCGGAGTTGGATCCCCTCCAAGATCTTGAAACACCAGCAGTAGACTACCTGCATTCTACAATCACCCAAGCCTTTAAGGAAGCTGTTTCTCACCTTCAAAGGGCTAAAGAACAATACAAGAAAGGAGCAGATCAACATCAGAAGGAAGCCCCTCAATATCAAGTAGGGGATCAAGTCTGGTTATCCACCAAATATCTACCTCTAAAAGGGCCACGCACATTCAACCCAAGATACCTTGGTCCCTATTCCATCACTACCATAGTAAACCCAGTAGCGCTCAAGTTGGACTTGCCCCCGCACATGAAGATACATCCGGTCTTCCACGTCTCTCTATTAAAACCCGTGCAACCTCAAACCCGACTAACTAAATCTCCAAAACCTATCCTAGTTGATGGAGAACTCGAGTTTGAAGTCAAAAGCATTCTGGACTCCAAGATCTTCAAATCTAAACTATTTTACCTAATTGACTGGAAAGGCTACGGCCCCCAAGAGAGATTCTGGGAACCTGCTGAATATGTCCACGCTCCTCGCCTAATCAAAAGATTTCACCGAACATTTCCTGACAAGCCAAAACCCCCAGAGAAACCCGGTTTGGGAGGGGCCTTGAGGGGGGGTACTGTCATGATCTCTGCTTCCAAAAGGTCAGGGTTTTCCCAACTCCCTTGGAAGCAGATCCATAACCCAGGTTCCGAGTGCCAACCAGTCCCAATTGGGACCTTTTGGACCCAGTCCTGGCACCAGTGGCACCAGGCTCATAAATATGCCCAGTCCCAGCGCTGGAAGCGCTGGGCTCATAATGCTTAGGTGGACTTACCTGCAGCAGACCATGCTGCTTACTTGCCTGCCAGTTGAGCCTCTGATCCTCTTCTGTTTGGAACTACTTTTCCTGTTGGGTGGGGCAGGAGCCACTCCCTAGATTCAGAACACTGGAACTCTTCTGGAAAGCAGGAACTCTTTTCTTACCTAGGCGTGGCTGTGGAAGGAGACACCTAAGCACTACAGGAGGCTATTTAAACCACACCCGATGGATGAATCTTGCTTTGCGTTATTCTGCATTCTCTGCAGCAGAACGTTCATCGTGTCTTCTGCATCTGATCCTGGGCCTAAGGAAAAAGGCTTACCATCCTGAATCCAGTCTTCAGCAACACCTATAAAGACAAGAAAGAACAGGTTAGCATTACGGTCTTCAGTGACAGCTCTTCACTTACCTGGTCCATCGGCTGTCACCAACGCCTCGCGCTGCATTCCGGCATCTGAAAGACAAAGGCTTACCTACTCTTCGTGCGCTCCGGAGGTCTTCACACTGCATTCCGGCATCTGAAAGACAAAATCTTACCAACTCTTCGCACGCTCCGGAGGCCTTCGGCACTGCATCCCGCATCTGAAAGACAAAACAAGGTGCGTTTAATGACATTGGGGAACTTTAATACTCACGTGCCATTACTCCTTTCCACATCTAACCCAGTGGGTATTCCGGCACCCTGCAGCCGCTCCGAACTTGTACCTGCAAAATAAAAAGACAGTTAGAGCGCATTGTGAAGCAGGCAACAAGCGCTTACTTACGTGCTTCCAGGCGCTTCTATTCATCACACGGGCTCCATCTTCAACTCTCTTCAGCCCGTCATCCGCCATCGCCGGAACCCTGCAAAACAAGAGACATCATTACTAAAGACTTTAAAGACATTAGGATTACTCGAAACTTACCGTTCGTGCAGTAAACGACGAACAGCAGTCCTCTGAAGTCAAGAGGCCTGCTCCCCTTATCCAGTGAAGAAACTGGTTACAGCACCCTGCCCCGAGGCAGATGGAGAGCACGGCGTTCACTTACCTAAGGTGAGAGCGTTAACCTTTGGGGTTCTACGGGAGAAGAGAAAGGGAAGAAGAGAGAGACATTCAATAACCCAGTTCCTTAATCCCATATTTTCTATCTGCAGACATCTTACCCTTCGAGTCAGACATACAGTGCACAGAGGTCCAGCCCAAAGAGCTAGCCGTGTATTACACATCACCTTTGAAGATACGGTATACGCCCAGTCAAGACCGGCGCCTCTACGGGAATCAGGTGAGCGTTACAGAACGCAAAGCCTACCACAAAACTCCCGTCCAGGCGCTATGGAAACCTCGGATACCGACCAGCTAGCCCAGTTACTTGGGGAACTAAGGGCAGAAGTGCATGCAGCCCGTCAGGAAACGAACGCTCTAAGAAGGGAACTGATTATTTCCAAGGAGCGAACAGATGATCTCGCTAGACAATTGCTACAGTCACAAGCCGGACAGACCCCGTTACCCGCATCTGGGGGAAATCTTCCTTCTACATCCTCTATGAATCCAGTGCAGATCAACCTACCTGGGAATGTACCTCTGGCTCCGCCTGAATGATTTTCTGGTGACCCAAAGAGGTTTGCAGTATTTATCAATCAGTGCCGGTTGCATTTCTTATGCCGGCCAGCAGCCTTTCCAACTGATCAAGCTAAAGTAGCTTTCGTGCTTTCGTACCTTAGTGGCAATGCCGCAGACTGGTCGATCCCTCTAGTAAATCAAGATGATCCGGTCCTCCATGATTTTCAAGCTTTTCAGCTCAGTATGGAAAAACTGTTCGCAAGACATTCACAGGGGCAGGCCTTGGACAATGAGCTTCTTTCGTTGCGACAAGGTAATCAAGACCTTTTGGCTTATATTGCGTCTTTCAACAGACTGATAGTGGAAACTCAATGGCCTGAGGACAAAAGGATTACGCTGTTTTATAGAGGTCTACGTGGAGAGCTCAAAGATGTGTTAGCCCAAGTAGTGAATCCCCCACAAGATTGTTCGGACTATATAGACTTAGTCGTTCAAATAGATCACAGACTGCAGAACAGGAAGGCCGATCGTTCCAAGTTTGATGCTCGAGTATTTTCCAAACCGCCAACTCCTTCCAAAGGAGTAGACTCCGGGGAACCCATGCAAATAGGGGGTCTGAAAGGTCCTCTAACACAAAAGGAGCGGGAAAGGAGAAAACATTTGCAATTATGCCTCTATTGCGGAAACTCAGGGCACTTTCTTCGAGACTGTCCGGTGAAACCTGCCAAGAAGGCAGTAGGAGCTGCAGTTACCAAAGTTACAAACTCTGAGCAGGGAAACGACCTCGCCCGACAAGAATAGAGGTCCTCTTGCCGAGCGTGAAAACCAGTTCCGTGACCTCGCATTTCGTGATACCTATGGTCCTCATTAGCCCTGATAATCCGGATCGATTACATGCAATTGAAGCTTACGTTGACAGCGGTGCCATCGGCAATTATGTGGATCATGAAATGGTTTTGAGGATGAATCTAACTCTTTGTCCCAAGGCTGTAAAGGACGTCATTACTACGGTGGATGGTACGGAGATAGCCTCCGGGCCAGTAACGCATACCATTCAAGAGGTGACCCTAGTAAGTCAAGATGGACACCATGAGAAGATCGTGTTCGATGTGATCAAGGCCCCTCAGTTTCAGATTATTCTAGGAATACCTTGGTTAGAGAAACACAATCCTCTGATTGGTTGGCGAGCAAGAACGGTCCAGTTTCCAGAATGTGTCTCTACTTGTCACCCTCCACCTGGTGTTGCACTGGCAGCAATTTCTTCAGAGACTTCCCAGTTACCTCCCGAATACCTAGAATACCAAGATGTTTTCCGGAAGGATCAGGCTAACTCTCTACCTCCTCATAGGTCTTATGACTGCCAGATAGACCTGATACCTGGATCTACTCCTCCTTGTAGTAGAATTTATGCCCTCACCGAGCCTGAGAACCTTCACCTTCGACAATACCTGGATCAATACCTGGCAAATGGGTTTATTCGTCCTTCCAAGTCCCCTGCTTCTTCAGCTTTGTTCTTCGTTCCAAAAAAGGAAGGAGACCTTAGAACTTGTATAGATTATCGCTCCCTGAACCAGATCACCGTTAAGAATAGATATCCGTTACCTTTGATCCCTGAACTCCTGGACCAAGTCAGAAAAGCATGCATATATACAAAGCTGGATCTTAGAGGAGCTTACCACTTGGTACGAGTAAAAGAGGGCGATGAATGGAAGACGGCCTTCCGCACCAAGTATGGGCTATTTGAATATCAGGTCATGCCCTTCGGACTTTGCAATGCCCCGGCCGCCTTTCAATATTTTATGAACGATGTCCTCAGAGAGCTCATAGATGTGTGTGTTGTTGTTTACATTGACGACATCCTCGTTTATTCTTCATCGGAATCTGAACATCGGAAACACGTGAAAATGGTCCTCGAAAGATTGCGTCAACACAAACTTTTCGCTAAGTTGGAAAAATGTGTTTTCAACGTGACTGAAGTTGAATTCTTGGGATTCATATTATCACCTGGCGGAGTGCGTATGGATTCAAAGAAGGTCGATGCAGTTCTCAAACGGCCATCACCATCCTCCGTAAAAGGTGTGCAAAGCATGTTAGGCTTCGCTAACTTTTACCGCAGGTTTATCCCCGAATTCTCTCGAATAGTCCAGCCCATCACTGCCTTGTTAAAGAAAAACAAACGTTTTGAATGGTCTACCGAGGCGGAACAAGCTTTCCAGGATTTGAAGACTAAATTTATCTCTGCACCAATCTTAAAACACCCTCGCCCCGAACTCCCCTACATCGTGGAAACTGATGCTTCAAGCCTTGCCATGGGGGCAGTTCTATCACAAAAGGACCCGGTAACCAATCAGTTGCATCCCGTGGCATTTTGGTCCCGCAAATTCTCGCCTCCTGAAATCAATTACACGATTACTGACAAGGAACTTCTGGCTATCAAGTCTGCCTTTAAGGCTCGAGCGTGAAAACCAGTTCCGTGACCTCGCATTTCGTGATACCTATGGTCCTCATTAGCCCTGATAATCCGGATCGATTACATGCAATTGAAGCTTACGTTGACAGCGGTGCCATCGGCAATTATGTGGATCATGAAATGGTTTTGAGGATGAATCTAACTCTTTGTCCCAAGGCTGTAAAGGACGTCATTACTACGGTGGATGGTACGGAGATAGCCTCCGGGCCAGTAACGCATACCATTCAAGAGGTGACCCTAGTAAGTCAAGATGGACACCATGAGAAGATCGTGTTCGATGTGATCAAGGCCCCTCAGTTTCAGATTATTCTAGGAATACCTTGGTTAGAGAAACACAATCCTCTGATTGGTTGGCGAGCAAGAACGGTCCAGTTTCCAGAATGTGTCTCTACTTGTCACCCTCCACCTGGTGTTGCACTGGCAGCAATTTCTTCAGAGACTTCCCAGTTACCTCCCGAATACCTAGAATACCAAGATGTTTTCCGGAAGGATCAGGCTAACTCTCTACCTCCTCATAGGTCTTATGACTGCCAGATAGACCTGATACCTGGATCTACTCCTCCTTGTAGTAGAATTTATGCCCTCACCGAGCCTGAGAACCTTCACCTTCGACAATACCTGGATCAATACCTGGCAAATGGGTTTATTCGTCCTTCCAAGTCCCCTGCTTCTTCAGCTTTGTTCTTCGTTCCAAAAAAGGAAGGAGACCTTAGAACTTGTATAGATTATCGCTCCCTGAACCAGATCACCGTTAAGAATAGATATCCGTTACCTTTGATCCCTGAACTCCTGGACCAAGTCAGAAAAGCATGCATATATACAAAGCTGGATCTTAGAGGAGCTTACCACTTGGTACGAGTAAAAGAGGGCGATGAATGGAAGACGGCCTTCCGCACCAAGTATGGGCTATTTGAATATCAGGTCATGCCCTTCGGACTTTGCAATGCCCCGGCCGCCTTTCAATATTTTATGAACGATGTCCTCAGAGAGCTCATAGATGTGTGTGTTGTTGTTTACATTGACGACATCCTCGTTTATTCTTCATCGGAATCTGAACATCGGAAACACGTGAAAATGGTCCTCGAAAGATTGCGTCAACACAAACTTTTCGCTAAGTTGGAAAAATGTGTTTTCAACGTGACTGAAGTTGAATTCTTGGGATTCATATTATCACCTGGCGGAGTGCGTATGGATTCAAAGAAGGTCGATGCAGTTCTCAAACGGCCATCACCATCCTCCGTAAAAGGTGTGCAAAGCATGTTAGGCTTCGCTAACTTTTACCGCAGGTTTATCCCCGAATTCTCTCGAATAGTCCAGCCCATCACTGCCTTGTTAAAGAAAAACAAACGTTTTGAATGGTCTACCGAGGCGGAACAAGCTTTCCAGGATTTGAAGACTAAATTTATCTCTGCACCAATCTTAAAACACCCTCGCCCCGAACTCCCCTACATCGTGGAAACTGATGCTTCAAGCCTTGCCATGGGGGCAGTTCTATCACAAAAGGACCCGGTAACCAATCAGTTGCATCCCGTGGCATTTTGGTCCCGCAAATTCTCGCCTCCTGAAATCAATTACACGATTACTGACAAGGAACTTCTGGCTATCAAGTCTGCCTTTAAGGCTTGGGGGCATTATCTGCTGGGGGCCCGACACACCGTTACTGTGATTACGGATCACCGAAACCTGCAATATTTGAAAACCGCAAAAGCCCAATCCTCTAGACAACTCCGTTGGGCATTATTCTTTGCCGAGTTTGACTTCATAATTACCTATCGACCTGGTACAAAGAACGGTAAAGCTGATGCCCTTTCTCGGATGGGAGTGGAAGAACACTTGATCAACCCTAAACCTGTACCAATCATTCCCGAACAAAGAATTCTGGGTGTAATCGCCACAGAATCCATAGAGGAAGTTAAGGATAAAGCCAGGCAACTTGTAACTCCAGCAGACATACAGAATTGGCATCTGCAGGGAAAGGACTTTGCAGTAAAGGACAACTTATTGTATTTCCAAGAACGATTATACCTACCCAGCACAGATTTACAGAAAAAAGTAATCTCTTGTTATCACGATTCTTTAATGGAAGGACATCCCGGTATGGCCAAGACCTCAGAAAAGATCAAGCGCTACTTCTGGTGGCCGTCTTGGAAAAAAGATATCAGAGACTTTATAATGTCCTGTAGAGTATGCACCCAAAACAAGAGTCAAAAGGAAAGACCAGCAGGCCTCTTACGCCCTATTGACATCCCACCTCGCCCTTGGCATACGCTTTCTATGGACTTCATCACCGATCTACCTCCATGCTCCGGATACAATACGATTCTAGTAATCGTGGACTTATTCTCCAAGATGGCGCATTTCATTCCGCTCAAAGGCTTGCCAACAGCAGCAACTCTGGCCCGAGAAATTCTCGAAAACATCGTCCGACTGCACGGTTTTCCTTCGGTTCTAATTTCGGATCGAGGTAGTCAATTTATTTCTCATTTTTGGCGAAGTTGATGTCGGTCGGCTCAAATTGATGTGAGACTATCGACCAGTCACCACCCTCAGACCGACGGACAAACCGAGAGGACCAATCAAACTCTGGAACAGTATTTACGCTGCATGCTGCAACAAACTGAAAAAACTTGGAAAGACATCCTTTGGATATCCGAATATGCCTACAATAACTCTGTCCATTCGGGAACTGGGAAAACCCCGTTTTTTCTTTTGTACGGCAGTCACCCTCGAACCTCGGAGTTGGATCCCCTCCAAGATCTTGAAACACCAGCAGTATACTACCTGCATTCTACAATCACCCAAGCCTTTAAGGAAGCTGTTTCTCACCTTCAAAGGGCTAAAGAACAATACAAGAAAGGAGCAGATCAACATCGGAAGGAAGCCCCTCAATATCAAGTAGGGGATCAAGTCTGGTTATCCACCAAATATCTACCTCTAAAAGGGCCACGCACATTCAACCCAAGATACCTTGGTCCCTATTCCATCACTACCATAGTAAACCCAGTAGCGGTCAAGTTGGACTTGCCCCCGCACATGAAGATACATCCGGTCTTCCACGTCTCTCTATTAAAACCCGTGCAACCTCAAACCCGACTAACTAAATCTCCAAAACCTATCCTAGTTGATGGAGAACTCGAGTTTGAAGTCAAAAGCATTCTGGACTCCAAGATCTCCAAATCTAAACTATTTTACCTAATTGACTGGAAAGGCTACGGCCCCCAAGAGAGATCCTGGGAACCTGCTGAATATGTCCACGCTCCTCGCCTAATCAAAAGATTTCACCGAACATTTCCTGACAAGCCAAAACCCCCGGAGAAGCCCGGTTTGGGAGGGGCCTGGAGGGGGGGTACTGTCATGATCTCTGCTTCCAAAAGGTCAGGGTTTTCCCAACTCCCTTGGAAGCAGATCCATAACCCAGGTTCCGAGTGCCAACCAGTCCCAATTGGGACCTTTTGGACCCAGTCCTGGCGCCAGTGGCACCAGGCTCATAAATATGCCCAGTCCCAGCGCTGGAAGCGCTGGGCTCATAATGCTTATGTGGACTTACCTGCAGCAGACCATGCTGCTTACTTGCCTGCCAGTTGAGCCTCTGATCCTCTTCTGTTTGGAACTACTTTTACTGTTGGGTGGGGCAGGAGCCACTCCCTAGATTCAGAACACTGGAACTCTTCTGGAAAGCAGGAACTCTTTTCTTACCTAGGCGTGGCTGTGGAAGGAGACACCTAAGCACTACAGGAGGCTATTTAAACCACACCCGATGGATGAATCTTGCTTTGCGTTATTCTGCATTCTCTGCAGCAGAACGTTCATCGTGTCTTCTGCATCTGATCCTGGGCCTAAGGAAAAAGGCTTACCATCCTGAATCCAGTCTTCAGCAACACCTATAAAGACAAGAAAGAACAGGTTAGCATTACGGTCTTCAGTGACAGCTCTTCACTTACCTGGTCCATCGGCTGTCACCAACGCCTCGCGCTGCATTCCGGCATCTGAAAGACAAAGGCTTACCTACTCTTCGTGCGCTCCGGAGGTCTTCACACTGCATTCCGGCATCTGAAAGACAAAATCTTACCAACTCTTCGCACGCTCCGGAGGCCTTCGGCGCTGCATCCCGCATCTGAAAGACAAAACAAGGTGCGTTTAATGACATTGGGGAACTTTAATACTCACGTGCCATTACTCCTTTCCACATCTAACCCAGTGGGTATTCCGGCACCCTGCAGCCGCTCCGAACTTGTACCTGCAAAATAAAAAGACAGTTAGAGCGCATCGTGAAGCAGGCAACAAGCGCTTACTTACGTGCTTCCAGGCGCTTCTATTCATCACACGGGCTCCATCTTCAACTCTCTTCAGCCCGTCATCCGCCATCGCCGGAACCCTGCAAAACAAGAGACATCATTACTAAAGACTTTAAAGACATTAGGATTACTCGAAACTTACCGTTCGTGCAGTAAACGACGAACAGCAGTCCTCTGAAGTCAAGAGGCCTGCTCCCCTTATCCAGTGAAGAAACTGGTTACAGCACCCTGCCCCGAGGCAGATGGAGAGCACGGCGTTCACTTACCTAAGGTGAGAGCGTTAACCTTTGGGGTTCTACAGGAGAAGAGAAAGGGAAGAAGAGAGAGACATTCAATAACCCAGTTCCTTAATCCCATATTTTCTATCTGCAGACATCTTACCCTTCGAGTCAGACATACAGTGCACAGAGGTCCAGCCCAAAGAGCCAGCTATGTGTTACACATCACCTTTGAAGATACGGTATACGCCCAGTCAAGACCGGCGCCTCTACGGGAATCAGGTGAGCGTTACAAGGATAGAGGAGTGGTGAGAGAATTGGATAGGGGGAGGTCTGAGGAGATCAGAACATCCAGGGTGTGCCCTGCAGAGTGAGTCAGGCCAGAGGGATGAATATAGAGGGAGTTGCAGAGGTTGCAAAAGAGTCCTAAAGAAGGGCAGGTAGCATCCAGGTGGATGTTTAGGTCTCCGTAGAGGAGAATTTGAGAGGTAGAGGCGAGGAGGGATGAGGAGAGATCCACCAACTCGGAGAGGAAGGAGGCGACCTGGTTGGGCAGCCTGTAGGTAGCGGCCACAATGAGAGAGCTTGCAGACCAAGCATTCAAAGGAGGAGTAGTCCTGCATAGAAGCAGGGATCCACTCCGGGAAGATTAAGGCTACACTCCCACAGTGATGGTTGGTACTGGGTCCGGAGAGGATCTTGTAGCCATCAAGAAGGACAGTGTCAAAGCTCGTGACAGAGCTGGCAATGAATCACGTCTCGGTCAGACCGAGTACATCCAAATCCAGTTATTTCAGGAGACGGCAAATGTCAGAGGAGTGTTTGACAGCTGAGTGAGACTACCAATGTGAAGCAGGTTTCCCCTTTTGAAGGACTTCCATGGAGGGCTACAGGTCAGAGGTATGCACTGTGGAAGTGGTGCATGTGCCGAGGATGGGCAGAGGAGGAAGGAGGAGAAGGCAAGGTAGCCAAGGAGCAGAAGATGGGTTTCAGAGGGGTGGCAGAGGGAGGACGCAACAGGGTGGCTGGAAAAGCAGCAGAGACAGCCGTAGAGGTGGCAGAGGATGCAGGCTGCAGAGGAGCCGGAGAAGGGAAAGAAGGAACATGAGGAACAGCAGGAGAAGAAAGGACATTGATAATGCGTGGGAAGCATCTATGAAAAAGGAGGAGGTTGGACTGAGGGCCTTGGACCAAAATGGTGCTATTTATGTAGACATTAATTAGGGTCCTGGGGGAGTGGAAGGGGGCCAGGAGGGCCTCCCATCAGTTGCCACCATTAATAGGTGAAGAGGAAAAGGGAGAGAGAACAGAGACCATATGGCGGTCCATAGGCCTGGACAGGGAACATCAAAGAGGATGTCAGTAAAGGTCTGTCTGGAGGAAGTACTGGTGTAGTTATCAGCGATGGGGAGCCCTGGGTAGGAGACCAGGATGTCCCTTTTGAACTTCTTCCTGCCAGACGTAGTGAGAAGGATAGGATAGTCGATAGAAAAGAAGTTAGAGAAGATAGGTGAGACAGAGAGCACTATAGAGGGTGCAGAGCAGAAGAGTGGGGGGAAGAAGGGAGGGGGACGGCAGAAGGGGGAGAGTGCTGGGAGGCAGGCAGGCAGGAGGTTAACACTAGGGTGGGGCAGACACAGAAGGAACAGCTGCATACAGAGGACAGAACAACTGCAGAAAATCAGACAAAACATAGAGAAAAGTCAATCACCAAAGGAAACTAGAAGTAAAGAATGAACACAATAGGCATGCAAGCAGTACAATGTAAGCAAACTACCAGAGAGAAACAAAAATGACAAGCACAGAACGATCCCCAAGGAACCTAGAAGTAAAGAATAAACACAGTAGAGATGCAGACAGTACAAGTAAGCAAAGAGCCGTGGAGAAACAACAAACAAATCTAGAAGTAAAGAATTAACACAGCAGGGATGCAGGCAATGCAATGTAAGCCAACAACCGTGGAAAGCAAAGTAAAGAATGAACACAGCAGGGGTGCAGGCAATGCAATGTAAGCCAACAACTGTGGAGAGCAAAATGTGAAGAACAGTACACAAACGTTCAGGGGTGGAAGCTAAGAAAGGGGCAGAGAGAGGGGGCCCACAGGGAGGATGGGGAGCGCAGCAGTTAGAAGAAGGAGGGGTGCACACGGCCAAGTAGAGAGAGAGCACATGCAGTCTAGATTTGTGAGGGAGCACGCACAGCCTAGGAAGCGAGGGAGCACACGCAGCCTAGAGTTGTGAGGGAGCACACACAGCCTAAGATAAGAGGTAGCGCACGCAGACTAAGATGCGATGGATCGTATACAGCCTAGAGTTGCGAGGGAGCGCACGCAGCCTAAGATGCAAGGTAGCGCATGAGGCCTAAGATTGCGAGGGAGTGCACGCAGCCTAGAGTGTCTCTGTGCTGTAAAGTAATGGTGCTACTATCTCTTGAGTTCCTATAGTAAGGGGTAATTCTTCTGTAAAAGGAACCTTTACAATAGCTCCAGAGAGTCCCTGTTGTCCATACTTTGATTTGTCAATGGAAACTATCAATCGCTTATACAGGATCTGGTGACTCCTGTGTCCACCATAAAGATGAACATTCTGTCCCTTATCCTCACTTCCAGTTTAGGTTCTTTGTGTGGGTCTGGCGTGATAGAGAGGACTGGGTTCATCAGGCCTCGCTGTCGAATGTCCTATTTTGCATATGTTGTTGACCCTGGAAGAGGAAAGAATTGCTCCCTAGTACACTACCTTCAGTCTAATGTGTCCCTCGTGGAAGAGCATTTTGTTCCCATGCTAATGTAAATGCTTGGGACAGAGCCTATGGAGTGTTTGTCTGATCCCCTATTATACTGGCTAATAAACTCTTCATACCTCCTATGGCAAAAGTGGCCCCTGCTGTGTGTTTTTCTAATCCATAAATCTGTTTGCCCGCCTCCCCTGTAGGAGTCAGTAGGGTCTTTATCAAAATATTGTTGTCCATGTTGGGCCATCGTATGTATTGTGACCTACCTACCCCTTTTTGTATTAGCGGGAATTACCTCCCCCTTGGTGTGCTATGATGTGTTCTAGCCTTCATTTCCCCTCTAACTACTTCCATCAATCTGGAGCGAGGTCTTAGTCTTCTCTCCTATGGAATTCTCTCTTCCTGATCTTCCACTCTTTCCCCATTCTCCTCACTCTGTTCTTGCTCATCTTCACTCTCTACTACCTCAGAGTCATATTCTACATCCTGTTGCTCTGGCTCTTCTGTTTCTACTTTCACATGTTTTTATCACTGCCTTCTTCAATTTTAGTAATATTTTCCCACTGCCCAAGTGTCAGCATCTATCATAGTGCAAGGCACATCCGTCTTCTTCGCTCCCCTTTGTAATTTCCCTTCTGTTTTATGTATCTCTGCTTCTAAGTCCCTACATGCTTTATTTTATATTTTTACTATAGCTGAGTCTCGCCTGTGTGAGATGTGTTTGTTTCTGAATTGGCTGGGGGTGTGTACCAGGGGTTTGTATACCCTGGTGCAGGTCTTAGGTGGTATATTCTGGGTGTAGGCAGGGCTGTCATCTGCGCAGGTGCTGGAGCCTGTGCAGACTGGGTGCTTTCTTCTGAAGCTGTCTGGGGAGACAACTATGCAGGCTTCAAAGCCTGTGTCATACTTGTGCAGGGCTGTTGTTCCTTCTGCATCCTCCTTTCCATTATTCCCACCCTCAACTTCCTCTTGGAATTTCTAGGTCTCTTTTTCAGTTTTTTACCCTTATATGTGGACATAAAATTAGTGTACATATGCTGGATTATATTTTTATTGTGCATGCCCTCTGCAGGCCAAGCGGTAAACATTTTCCCTTTCGATCCCACTGCACACTCATTATTGTACTTGATTATCTTCTCCCTATATGTGGGGAGCTCCTGTTCTAATGGCGTGCTCATTTTCATCTAGACAGTGAAATCACAAACATAACTGGGCAGTACCTACTAATCACAATACAGACCCTCCAGGATATTGCACCACAAAAATGCACATTTTGCGGCACAAAAAAGCTCATTTTGCGCCAGACAGCTGCATTTATTGCATCTTTTTCAATTGTCTGGTAGTGATTATTGAGGGGGTTGCACTGCTTCTACTTTTCAAGCTTGTTGTGTTGGTGGACCAGTGGTGCTGCTGAGGCCATGGGTGATGGTGGAGGGGGCGTGGTTGATGGTGTTGAATGCACTCTCAGCAAGGTTTTGGGTGGGAGTAGTGGTGGTGTTGATCCTGTGGCTGGCGCTGCCACTGAGGTCCAGGGTGGTGGTGTTGGTGGGGCTAGTGATGCTGCTAAAATCCATAGATGACGGTGTTGGCTGCACTGCCAGCAAGACATCTGGTGGTGATGTCGGTTTTGGGCCTGGTGATGCCTCTGTAGAACATTATGTAGTGTTGGTGGAGCTAGCACATCGGGCATGGGTGGCAGTGTTGGTGGGAGTGATGTTTCTGCTCAGAGAATGATTGGCGACTGTGGTACTGCTTCTAAAGATGATGTTGTTTAGGCCAATGCTACTGCTGAGGGAATGGTTTATGACGGCGGCACTGCCATGGAGGGCATGATTTGGGGTGGTGCTGAGTGTAAGGCCCTGGGTGATGGTGTTGGTGCACTGGGTCCTGGGTGGTGGTGGTTTTGATGCCAGTGTTGCTGGTGCTGAGAATGAGGTCCTGGGTGGTGGTGATGCCAGTGCTGCCTTTGCAGTTCTAGGTGGTGGGGTTGATAAAGCCAGTTCTAGACAGAGGGTGTGTGTGATAGTGACAGAGAAAAGGTACATGCAAAGATGTGAGTGGGTGAACATGCATGCAGCGCACCGGGAACAAGAGAGTACATGCAAGTGTTTGAGAGGGTGAGTGTGCGTGCAAGGGTGTGAGATATTGTGAGTGCAAGGGGGAGTATGGGGAGTATGTGTGCATGCTGCGACAGTGTGCATGATGAGCCATTTTGAGAGTACTCACTGTGTTACAAGTGTACATGATGGAGGAGACACAAGGGAGTCAAAATAAACACAGGCTATAGAAGGCAGATGGGCGTTCAGATTTCCAAGGGGGAGGTGCAGTGAAAGGGTGACAACGTCGAAGAGGGTAGCAAGAGGAATATGGGACAGTTGGGAAATAGATACTGCTGACATGGGAACAGAGACATTGGGCAGGTAAACAGAGGGGTAAAGAGAGGGCTACTGGAGTAGCACAGAGAGGAAGGAGAAAAGAAATTGTTGGTAAGAGGATGGGCAGGCCTGGGTAGGGGGTGCTCACAGGGGATGGAGGCAGAAGGGGACAGAGGGGATGGCTCAGTAAAGTGCTGTAATTGTCACATGGAACATGGAGGGTCATATTGGCAAGAAGGGTGAGGTGAAGAGAAGAACTTGCTAGAAAATGGGAAAGTATACCCGAAAGAAAGGAAGAAACGACAAAGCGAATGGACAACACTGACCATCTGGGGCCCTGTGTTCATGTGATAGAAAGAAGTAAACAGGAGAGGCTGAGAGAGAGAGAGGGGTTATGACTATGCATAAGGATGATGTGAGGGCGTGTATTTGCATGCTAGGCAGAGGCGCGCGAGAATGCATATAAGAGAGAGTGTGCATGCAAGGGTGCAAATGTGTGCCTGCAATGTTGTTGTGAGAGAAGTGCACATGAGGATGGAAGAGGTGCACAGGGCATTGGAATAGATACACTGAGGAAAGGAGGTAGATGGGGCTCAGATTAGCAATGGGTAGGAACACAGGAAAATGTGGGGCAAAAATGAGAAAGGGTTTTTAAAAAGAGAAAGTAAAAAGGGAAAGGGTGGCAGATGAAAAGCAAAACAATGGCAGGCAAACAAAGGGGTGAAAAGAGTTCAACAGGTGTAGCAGCGAGAAGAGTAAACAAACATAATTTTCCAGAAGTATAATTTACAGGCCTGGGAGGGGCTGCTCACCTTTGACCAGAGACAACGGATGTCTGCTGAAAACAGAGCAAACAGATTCAGTTGATTACTTTAAGTTATTCTGTGTGAGTTGTTGACATGGACGGTTATTTGTATTTAGAATGTGAGAGTGTGTAATTTGAATAATATGGCAGGAGTTTTCCCCATAAACTCACACACCCTGATCTGAAAATAGCTTTCACTTGCTTCATGGGTGTAAATAATTTAGGAGTGTCTTTTTCAAGATGACCACATACAGGTTCCAAACCATAGGGATTTCAGACTGCCCAAAATGTAAAGGTGCCAGAGGCCTTCCTGTGGCCGATTAACCTTTCAAATCAAAGGGTGGTGTCCACCGAGCTGCCTTTCAGGGTACATGAAGTAGCACTGCATTTCAAATGGAGAAAGTCTGGCGGATGCCAAACATGGCCAGCAGTTGTTAAACACTCACCCTCCATGCAGACACTCAATCTCCAGGTAGCCCAGAGGGGAATGTTTGATGTGTAGATTTTCGTGGCCCTTCACATATATTTAGAGGGAATAGCAGCAAACACCTGCTTTTGTGATTTTATTGCAAATTGCAAAATCACTGTAAGTTGGGGGTTCTGGCAAAAATATCAAAACAATGAACTTATTAACACTTCTAAGGGTCACCTCCTATGGTGCTGCCCAAGATACCTCAAGATACAATGCACAAACCTGAACACAAAATCACAGCATGTCTTCGCGCCAGATCAATATTATCAAAACCACGCCCCCTCCCAAATACAGTTTCCACGCCAATCTTTCTCCCTAACTCAAAACCTTACATCAAACATTTGCCTCTGATCACCCGATACCATTTTTATATGCACTTTATACAATACAATTGAAAATCACACTTCTTTACAGCATTTTTTATGTTCTCCACCTCTCGTCTGTCACTGTGGATGGAGGGTACAGTCCTCGCTAGTGCAGGACGTCTCACTCCATTACTCAAGCAGATTGAGGGATGTCTACACTTCACTTACTAAGTTTATAACTAATGTGATGTCATTGCTCCTCGCTTCAGGAGCCCTCTTCAATTTCTACTAAAAGAAAGAAAAACAAGGCAAAAAGACCACATGGTTCATGCCGTCACTCACTCTTGCATAAATACTCACTCTCCTGCTGTAGTTCTCAAATCAGGTGCACTGGCTCACTTTGGTCTTCTGAAGTCATCCGGGGCTGCCTCTCCACACAATGGGCCTGCACTTGTGGGAGCAGGGAGCAGGGCCCAGGCCTGGAGCGATCAGGCAAGTCTCTGTGTAACCCTGGCGCTTGCAGCCTCCTGGTGGTCTGTGCAGTATTCAGCTCCCTTCAGGTAGGTCCTGCTTGCCTGGAGTCTGGCGGAGGAGCCCATAGCTAACCGGAAGAGATCTGGAATCCCTGTAAAGACCACCAACAAATTTAAGGCAAGACCCAGAATGGAATCATAATAATCAAGCCAAAGAGCAAAACATTTATGCACAAGATGTGAGAAAAGAAAATGTTTGTTTCACACAGCTGGAGCTGGGGAATAATCGAAAAGACATTCAAAATGTCATCACAAAATGGCTGCATTTATAGTACAAAATAGAGGTGAAGTGACAACAAATGTTACAGATTATTCACAATTCCTCAGCCTGTGATTGGGCAATGCCATTCACACTATAGGTGAATCTATACAGTGCCTAGCCCTATTGGCTTATCCTACCCCTCGTGCCCATGCTATGATTTCAGTTTATTAATTAATTGGAATCAAGATCATCTTTCTTCCCCTGATGCTGATTGGATGTTAACCTTTTTAATTTGGACCCTATAAACTTACTAATGGTTGAATGGCTATTCCATGTGGAGAATCTGTGGGGTGAGTGAATTAATAGTTTTCAACCAATCCCTATGTGAGATGTGACATTGTGGCAACAACAATGATAACTTTGTATCCTTTCTCATAGACCTCATCAGTTGGAACCAAATAACCGTTCCAACAATTATGAACTGTTCACTGACAGTTAACATTGCAACTCCTTATTCGAAACATTCATTGCTTCTACTTCAACACTTCCTTTATCATGACTTGTGCATGAGTTCATTAACTCTCCATTTAACCCTATGAACTGGGGGCTAAGATGTTCGCAAACTTCATTCCCTTGCCATGAGATGAGTGTGTATATACATTAAAATAATATGAATTTAATTCTAAACAGGAGCATATGTGTGTTGTTAAGTGCGTTCATTCATTTCCTTAAAAGGCCATTAGTGCCTAATTGATTATACTCTATTTGTAATGATGTCTTATGTGGTTCCTGTCTTAGTGGTTGGATCTCTTTCAGTGAGGGTTGCAGTGTTGCTCATTGATTGTATTTTCTTAATGCACATGCTTTTCAATGCTCATTGTTTCATCCCTACCAAAGTTCGATCTTCATTGTGTTACGTTTCAATGTACTGGTTAGGAACATCATTTGCTATATATCTTTTGAACACAGGCTTGGGAACTCAACTGAGCTGATGTGTCTCAACCAATATGTGTGCAGTGCATGTCTCTTAGCTCAAGGGTCTGTTACTTTTTTGTTGCCTTTGCATGATCTCACTGCTCAGATTAGGGGCTTGAGAATGTGTTTGTCTACCTGTCTCAATCAGTCACTGCATGGCATTCAGCCCTGCTGTTGGAGGCTATTGCCATCATTACGAGTCTGCCGTTAACCCGCCGGTTCTACTGGCGGGATACCGACAAACCCACCTTACCATTTCTGCCGCACGATATCCCGGTGTTGTTGTGATATATCAGGCAGCAGAGGAACAGTAAGTTCACATTCCCATGGAGTCCCATAGGACTTCATGGCAATGGGAACACTAAACCACCGGCGCCTTTAGTAATGGTGCTTCAGTGAAAAATCTGCCGGTAGGGGCTTAATCTAACGGCAGGTCAGGCCTGCCAGTAGCACACTGCCCCTAGCGGCAAAGTTGTAGTTTGCTGGTCCAGAAACCATTGTTACTGGCACTTTTGTCCAGACCGGCAAACTTATTTTGAGGGCTTGTTGCCCTCATTACAAGTCTGCTGGCAAACCGCCATTGCTACCAGTGGTTTGCCATCAGAATCGCCTTACTGTTTCCTGCACCTGATATTCCGGTGTTATTGAGATATTATGGACAGCAAAGGAACAGTAAGTAGGACTCCTAAGCAATGGGAACACTGAAGCCCCGGGACCATTAGTAACGGTGCTGGTGCTTCAGAGAAAAATCATCCGTTAGGGGCTTAAACTACCGGCAGTTCATGCCTGCCGAAATTTCACTGTCTCTATCAGCAGATTTGTAGTTTTCAGGTCTGGAAAAGGTGCTGTTAACCGTTATTACCAGCACTTTTCTCTGGACCGGCAAACTCTTTGTGTATGTGTGCTTTTTGTAAAGTCCTGGCTGATATTTTCTGCTATTTCATGATGCTTCTTAGGCTTCAGGGATGGCTGAGTTTGTCTCATTATGTGTAACTTATTCAATTAGTGTAAAAGCCTACTTTCATTTACTACCATTATCAATACCCCTAATGGTTTCCTGATTAGTGCCACGTGCTACTATACTTGTTAGGGATATGCGGTTATATTCATGTATATGGTCTGCACCTTATGGCTTACTTCTCATCAGGGACATTTTTTGCTGTTGTGTTTTAGGCCCACAAAGGGAGTTCTACAGAGGGGTTCCTTTCTTTATGGTCTTACTTTGCTTGAAAGAGACATGCCAAACTTATATTTACGTGCACATTGGGGTCGTTATGTACTCTCAAACATAACAGTACCACTTCCTGTTTGCATAAGTACCCATGTAACAGTATGTTGTGTCCCTACCAATCTCCAGTTGACCGTATACTTGTGAATGGGAGTGTCTTATGAATCAATATCATGACCCCTGTTCCCTGGAGGAATAGATGGTGTAGTATCTTTGATTGCCCCAGCCTGGTGCTATCTTCATTGCTTACTGTTCCAAAAAAATCAGTCTCTTGAAGGAATAAAAGATTTGCCCCGAGACGGTTCACCTCTGCTACTACCTTCCTTGTTTTCATGTAGTTGCAGAGGTCTATGGCATTCCAACTCAGTAGCTTAATTTGAAAATTCCCATCACGCGAACCTATTATCTTGGTCGTATACCCATTAATTGTCACAACTATCTGTATGTTGCACATGTTTATTCTCAAGCCTGTTCCACCAAGTGTGTTTTTCAAACTGTAATACCCAACATTTTCCCTCCCATACCTTCCCCCAGTAGCTCTCCCTATTATCCCAACCCAATTATCGTAACATTACATTTGCAGAGGGGCTCACTGCATCTGTCTGAGGTGACCTAATACAGAGTAAAACCTAATCAAACAAATATTAGATTCATCCATTCTTAACAACTTTGGTTGCTTATCACCAATATCTTGTACCATCCTTTCCCACAATGTGGTTCATCACAGTTCAGGTTTTGGGCAAAGTAGATGCGTTCTGCGTAGGGAGCATTATCTTGGCCTATATGAACTTGACTGGCTCCTCAGGTACTGTGAAGGAATACGTTTCCCTGCAAAATTGAAATCTTAGTCTAGCTGGGTAGAGCATAGCATACTGCAGGTTCCGTTGACTAAGAAGTTTCTTGAACCCTACAAATTCATGTCTCTCCCGCTGTACCGCCAATGATAAGTTTGGTAACAACCATGTCACTTGTGATTCAAATCATAATTCTTGCTTATCACTTGCCAGCTTTAGCCGCAGGTCTCTCTCTCTCTGTATCACAGAATTCTCGCAATGATTGGGTGGAGGTATTTCCCTGGTTTAGGCTTTGGTGTTGACACCCTATGAGCTCTCTCAACCATGGTTGGGTTTCCGATTAGCTGCTGCAGCAATTTTTCTACTGCCCTTTCCATATTTCCTGTCAGTTCATCTTTGGGGGTCCCCCACAATGTGTACATTGTTCCTGCATCATCTGGACTTAAAATCCCCAAATTAGGATTTCAGAAATCTCATTTCCTTGACCAGTGTGGACACAGTGTTTTGTTGCTCATGCACATCGTCCTCAGTTGCGCCTATCCACTCTTCCGCCTCATTAATGTGCAGTACCTCTTTGGCCAGTTGTGTTCGGATTGTGTCTGAAATTCACTGTTATGTCACCCAGCTTTTCATGGACGGATGCAAACCCTTGTTGCATAGTGTCCAGCATTTGCTGCAGATTAAGGGGGTCCAGCATGATTAAGGCATTATGAGTGTTAATAACTGGCTGGAGGTGTTACTCTGCATGCTTGGGGGCAGATTTAGTGAATCAGTCCATGCTTCCAGTTTTGTGGCCACCACTGTCTGCCCCTCTCATTATGGTAGGTCTGCTCTAGGCTGGGGCTACTGGCACCTGCTGCTGCTGAACAGGAGAGTTTGGTTGAATGTTCAATGTGGCAGTTGTACCTCTCCCTGCACGTGTTTGCCCACCATCAGCCGCCCCCTCCTTTAGAAGTCATCCATTCCAACCGTGGAGTATCATTGTGCAGTGTGCGCTCACCTATACTTATTTAATGTATTCCATCCTTTCGCAGCAGGGATAACCAGGGGTCGCATTTCTGGTCAATGGTCAACTGGCAGTCTGGCAACTCAACTTATGCATGTACAGGCCCGACTTCTGGTCTGTTGTCTGTGATGGGAATTTTTCCACAACTGCCCCTGCTCCTTCCACTAGTCTCCACTCCTTCCTATGTCCAGGGGAACCAGCAATGCCTGGCTTAAGTAATATTAATGCACTGCTTGTCAAGTGTATAGGCACACTAAAGTCTGGTTTTTAGTAGGTCATATTCCGGTGCCCGATATCAACAGGCCCCATTCTCGGCCCTCCATCTCTGTCTTGATTGACCAAGCAAACCCCAGCCAACCGCTTGCACCCAGCCCCCAGGCCAGACCTCAGGTGCACATGCCCCATGTTTCTTGTAGCGGGCCTCTCCCATGGCACTCAGGGTGTGCGCCTTCCATTGTTAGGAAGCAGGCAGTGAGAGGGGGGTGGGGAAGGGCATCCACCAGATCCTCATGGCTTTGGCCTGATTCCACCTCTGCCAGCGCTGCCATTGATATCCTCCTCCTTCTCGATGCCATTGTGCCATCCCTAATCTATGCCAGTGATGGTATTCTGCCCGCCTGCTGAATCCAAGTTATGGGTGTTGTTCGGTGGCTATTGTTAAGTGGCGATCTGCTTCGTGCCTTGTACCTGTTCATTTCAGACGGGCCTCTGCTCCTGTCATGTTATGTTATGTTAATAGCAGTTCTAAATCACACCTACACCTTCTAGGGCACAATGGCGCTAATAAGGTAGGAGCTGTACAAGGAAAACTCAAGGAAACAGCGAGCAAAGCTCAAGCAGTAAACAGAAAAGTCTTCAGGACCCGCCTGAAGGAAAAATGGTCAACTGTCTGGTGTAGGGATAGTGGGGTGGAGTTTCATACAGTGGCGTAACTCAAAATGTGGGGGCCCCCTGCCAGCAATGCTGAGCCCCCCCCCCCCAACTCGGCAACAAATCACGGTTCGTGCTACACTTTGGGCCATCCTAGATTATCACGCTTGCACAATATGCAATACCGTGCTGTTGATGGGTTATGCCGCACACTGTACTAGGAGAAAGATATAAATGTGTGTTTTAATGCAATATACAGCACACTTTCTGAGAAGTATTGGCTAATAAGCCAGAGTGTTTGCAATTGTTTTGTAGGGTAATACCAATACAATACATGAAAGTCACCAACAGTGCACAGGAACATTAATGTGTTGCTATTAAAAATCCCATGCCACATTGAAAATATGTCCCACTCGCTGCAAAATGTAGACTAGTGTAGACACGTAATAACATTACAGTAAAGCATGCCAGGCCACATTTAGACATACCTGGACTGGTTACACAAAAATGCCAGTCGAATCGATAACACTCATCAAGATGAAGCCTGGGTCTCTGCGGCCTCTAACAACATGGCCAAACTCTTTAAAATCTTCACGGAACTGATCAGTCCTGTTGCGGTCTCCACCTCTCCTGTTCCCTCCCAAGCCCTCTGTAGGGCTCTGGCCTCTCACTTCTCCACTAAAACTCAGGAAATCCTGTCCACTATCTCCTCTTCCTCTCCCTCTCTTGGCCCACCTTTGGCCATCTCTACCTCCCCTCCTCCTTTCTCCTCTTTCTCTCTGACAACACCTGAAAAGGTTTCTAGACATGTCCAATCCATGAAAGTGTCATCCAAACAGGTTCTCCCCTGCTCCTCTAAAACAATCAAGGACCATATAGACACCCTCGCTGCCGATTTCTGTAATCACTCTTTCACCACTGGAACGTTCCCCTCTCCCCTTAAGCACTCCCTTGTGCACCCACTTCTCGAGAAGCCGTCTGCCGTACCTAACTGTCCGGCAAACTATCACCTAATCTCCATTACACCCTTTCCTGGGAAAACTGTTGGAAAAAAGCTGCCCATCTATCAGCTTACTCTAGACATTGAATCTGTTGGTTGTCTCCATGACCATCAGTCTGGCTTCAGAGCTGTCAGATGCACAGAAACTGCTCTTCTGAACACCCGTGAAGATCTGCTCTCTAACCTTGATTCCAGCATTCCTTCTGTCCTCATCCTCCTTGATCTTTCCTCTGCCTTCAACATGGTCAACCATGCCAGTTCTAACTTGATCCCTTTCTCTCTGTCACCTCTCTCTCTACCTTGGCATTCCCCAGAGCTCTATCCTCTCACCCTGGGATTTCAACCTCTACTTGGCCCCTTTGGTCCACCTGATCTCTACCTTCTCCTCTAACTTTCATTGTTATGCAGATGACACTTTCAGGCTCCTCTCATCTCTTGCTCATTCCTGACTGTCTATTTGTGTTTCAGGATTGGTGTGCCTCCAACCATCTCTGCCTAATGCCATTAAGATGGAGATCCTTCTCATTGGGACCCCTGCCCCTGCTTTCCCTCTCCCTCCCCGGCCGCCCACCTTGGGCCCTCTTCCTTCGCCTTCCTGCGAGGCAAAAATCCTTTTGTGTCATCTTTGACTCCACTCTCTCTTTCTCTCCTCGCATCTCAGACATCACCAAGAAGTCCCACTACCTACAAGCTTCTCCTCCTCAAAGGGACCCTTCCCTTTCCCACTTTCCGCCAGAAGCTCACTGTCTCCAAAGTCCAGTTTCTCTCTATACTGGACTACTGCAACAGCCTCTTTCTCAACCTGCTTTCCTCTACTCTCCGCCCTCTGCAACTATTCCGCTCAGGGATCATATCTCTCCAGTCCTGAAATCTCTCCACTGGCCCCCGGTGGTTGCAAACATCAAGTTCAAGACCCTTTGCATTGTCCACAAGGCTTTCTGGGGTCAGGCCCACACTACATCCAACGCTCGCTTCCAAAATACCTTCTTTCTCAAGCCCTTCCCCCAGTTACCTCCAACTCTATAAGGTCTACAGAGTGGGGGGTAGATCTCTCTTCTCTGCAGATGCCTCCCTCTGGAATGGCCTCCCTGTCCCTCTCAAACTTTAACGGACCACCTGATGTTCTGGGAGCAGCTCAAACCGTTCCTCTTCTCCTCTGCTTTCACTCTCTCCATCCCTTGCTGAACTACCTGACCTACCTGTCTACTGTACCAACTGGTTGCTTGGCTACCCTCAGAGTCTCACTGAGTCCAGGCTCTTTCCTGATCAGTCCCCCTTGCACTGCCTCAGGCCTACCATGCACTTAGGGGCTGTAACTGTAACCCGACAGTCCCTTGTTCTCCTTGCACTACCCAGAGCTGCACTGCCTTGGCTGCATTTACTCAGAGCATTATTGCCCTGCTTTCCCCTCCCTTCTTCCTTGCACTTCCCCCCTCCCTTTCCCCTTGCATTTCTTGTTCTCGTGCTTGCACCATCTGAATGACACAAGGCCTAGTAAGATCATTTGTCTTGTCCTCCGTCTAGCTTCCCTCCCTTGCTTGTCGTGCCTAGAAACACATGTGTACAGGCATGTTATAATAGACCTATATCATATTTGATCACAGATGCCCAAAATAATATACAATGCTGCAGTAAGAAATGGCTAGACTGGCAGCACTCAAATGCCAGTCTAGCCAGATAATTACACTTAGCAGGACTGCTTTATCAGAAATGCGCAGTTAAAAAAAAAAGTCATACCAAACTGAGGAATAACTAGACTGGCTGCACCAAAATTCCTCTCTAGCCACCAATACCACAAATCATGCCTACTTAGCCTGGACATGGACAACCATTATGATTCATCACACAATAGCGTCCCCCACCCATCCCCTCTCCCTCCCATGGCCTACCCCAACCTCCAAAATCAGCTCCTTGGCCCAGAATTACCTTCACATCCCTCTTCCTTCCTAGGGTTTATGTCTGAGGCTCCTTGCCTCATAGGTAAGTGCTGGGATGAGGAAGAGTGCTATTAGGAGTAGTGAAGATACAGGTAGCTAAATCAGACATTACCTCCATGTTCTCTACCTCATCCTCAAGTACAGGGACGAGGAGGAATAGAGCTAGGAGTAATTGTGATTATCAATAGGTAATTAAGGCATAAACATAAGTAGGGGCTTAACAATATTGAGTTGACTGGGCTGCAGCACTCACCCCCAGAAATGTTGGGCTACATTGACTCAACCTGGCTGACCTTCAGAGCAGTTGCCCGACAGAACAGGACACAGATGTTAAACAGCACCTGGGTTTTGCTGTTAACAAGGGCCCAGCAATTACTAACGTAAAGCATTTCACTGTTAGTACCTGCATTCAAATGCCAATTTAAATTGTGATGTGGGTTTAGTACTTTCATGCCAGGGAAGTGACTGGAAGGGTAGAAAGGAAACAGGAGACCATTCATTCTCAAAGCAGTTCATAAGTGGGTGCTTTCACACTTAAAGCAGAGAGTTAACTGCTTGTAACATTGAAGCAGCACTAGAATAATCTCATTTAAATGCGTAAAGAAGTTAGATGCCCCCTCACAAATAAGTGTGCCCCTCCCCCACGGCCCATGAAGTTAGCGCCTCTCTCATCATTTGAAGGATCAGCCCCCGAAATGTAGGTTTTGTTGCACCCCTGAACACAAGCACACACACCATTCACCATATACACACATGCACACCCGCCATCCACACATTTAAGTGTGCACTCTTTCACCATACAGGAACACCCAGTTGCGCCTTGAAACACTTGTGTATAGGCACGTTATAAATGCCATATCATATCATATCCATACATTTAAGTGTGCATCCTTCCACCATACAATCACACAGGCAACCACCTATACATTTAAGTGTGCACCCTTTCACCATGCAGGCACACCCAGGCAGCCACCCATACATTTAAGTGTGCATCCTTTCACCATACACGCACACACATACACCCAGTCACCCATACATTTGTGTGCACCCTTTCACCATACACTCACATAGGCAGCCACCTACACATTTAAGTGTACACCCTTTCAAAATACACTCACACAAGCACACATCATGGGGTTAGGGTAGCCATATTGCTTCAAAAAGAAATTGTTTCTTTTTGAAATCACTCCGGCTTCATAAAAAAAATATTTCCATTAGGAACCGAACCATAACGGAAATCATTTGTTTATGAAGGCAGAGTGACTTCAAAAATAAACTATTTCGTTTTGAAGTCATGGGGCTCCCCCACCCCATAACATGGAGGCCTCCAGCCTGGGGTCTTCCATGTCATGGGGTGGGAGGAGCCCTCGGACTTCAAAAAGAAAGTTTCTTTTTTTGTCGTCACTCTGCCTTCATAAAGAAATTGGGCCTCATTACGACCCTGGCGGTACAGGATAAACGGCGCCGTAAAAGGTGCTGGCGTCGTTTACCCCGTACAGCATCATTACGAGATCCCCTCGCGGGACCCAGGAAGTAACGCCTGGTCAAACCAGGCGTGCTTACCGGGTCCCGCGAGGGGAAGAGGGAGCAAAAAACGGGCCAACTCGTAATGGCCCGTTGTTTGCTCCCCCTCCCATTCAGCCCTATGGGGGCTGAAATGGGAATGGGGAAGGACCGGGTCCGGGTCCTTGGAGGGAGGAATTACCGGGCCTTCCGAATCGGAATGGCCCGGTAATTCCTCATTCTGAGGACCCGGACCCAGGCGCGATTTTGGCGGCAGACATGCCGCCAATAGCGGCATGGCTACCGCCAAGGTCGTAATGAGGCCCAATATGTCTGTTACAGAAATAATGTCTTTATGAAGGCAGAGTGATTTCAAAAAGACATTACAAAAAATATTGAAAAAATATTTTTTTTTCATTTTTTTTCTCCAAGTGGGGCCCCCTCCCAGGACATGTGCTAGCAGGGCCCCCTACCCCATGGGGGCTGCGGGGGCCCCTGTTACGCCAGTGGTTTCATAGCCGAGCCGCCGCTACAGAGAATGAGCAGCCACCCACATGAGAATATTTGAAAAGGGGCACGACAATCCACAGGTGTCAGAGGAGCGCAAAGATATAGAGGGAAATATAACCTAAATGTCCATAGAAGGCCCGATGAACTATCCAAAGGGCCTTGAACTTGACTTGCTTGGCCACAAGCAACCAGTGCAGAGTGTTCAAAATAGCAGGGGCAGGGGAGTAACGGGAGGCCCCCACAACCAGCCTGGCAGCAGAGTTTTGGAAAATTTGCAATCGCTGGAGAAAGGCAGGTTGAGCGATAAAAAGTAAGTTGCAATAGTCCAAGGGCCCAGATGTTGAAGAGGACACAACCAAGGGGTGAAGCAGAGAGGGTTAAGGTAAAAACCTGCAGAGAATGCGCAGTTTATAATGAACAGACTGGCATACTGTGCTGACCTGGGCCTGCAAAGACAATGGGCCTCATTACACGGTAGGCGGTAAACCATGGCGCTATTAGCGCCATGGTTCATGCCGGTAATTTACCGGTACTGCCTTTGAGGAAAGGGGAATTACCGCCCTATTCCAAGGTTGGGAAGGCAGTAATTCCTCCCTCCTCCATTGCCCTTCCCCATTCCCATTTTTGCCCCATAGGGCATAATGGGAATGGGGAAGGCGCTAATTACGGTACTGCAAATTGCGGTACCGTAATTAGCACCCTGGTCCCTTTGCGGGTTGGATTTTTAACGCCTGCAAAAAGCAGGCGTTAAATTCCCCAACCCCCAAAAGGACCTCGTAGTAAGGCAGTAAGGATTTAACGGTACCGGTAAAATACCGGTACCGGTAAACCCTTACCGCCTACCGTGTAATGAGACCCAATGATGCGGATTGCTTCATGCTCATGTTCTTGACAACTGGGGACAGGGAGGGCACAGGACCAAGTTCAGAGGGCCAGGAGGCTGAAGACCACCCAGAGGATTCCGGCATGGAGCCGACTATAAGCACCTCTGTTTTTTCTCCATTAAGGCAAAGGCAATTTTTTCCCATGGGCAGCAGAGAGACAGGAACGTCTCAATTCCGCATTCCAATGCCACTGCAGCATTCGGGTCAGTTCCCCATTGCCTATGCTATTTACCAGTACACTTATGGAGATTGCTGGATAGCTTTGTGCTGAATCGTTGCAGGTGTTTTATCACCACAGGCCAGAGCTCGGCAGTCAAGCGGCCATCTTACTTTGCTGCTCAGCAGCACCCCCCACAAATCAGTTTTTAACAAGTTACATTGGCAAACATATTTATAGGGCTTGTTATTGGCAAACAGATTTCTAAAAATATTTTATGCAAGCTGCGAGCATGTGATCTAACCACAAAAATACATCGCACTTACTTATCAACAATGATTGTTATCCCCTGCCTGTCGCTGCTTAAACACAATGCTGTTGCCGTAGTCTCCACAATCTGACAAGAAATGTTACGTTTATGTCATTCAGCATAAATAGTAGTCACGAAAATGTATTGCCTATCCTATGCCAGTTTTCTAAGTCACCATCAGCTAAGTCTTTTTTTTATTTTCTAGGTCTCCCTAAAGTAAATCCTATCAATTTTATTCCTCCCCCTCATCTAAACAATATTGATTTTCATTGTAATGCGCATTTAAAGCCCATTTTAACTGTCTTTTCCCATGAAATATTAAAAGAGGGTCATGATTCCTTCTTGAATTCAATTCTCTCATGATAGCAGCATTTGGGAAATCAGTCAGAGGAAAAACATTGCAAATATTTCCCATTTTTTTATGAACTAGTTGATGTCGATTATTGAAGACATGTTACAATTATATGGATTTAAAAATGCCTAGCCGTAAATTCACTATAGGTTTTCCAGCCTGCCCACTGTACAACTGCAAAACGTCGAGAGGGTCATAGTCCTTTCCTTCATGGAAAGAGCATCGAACAGTACAATTCGCAAACCGCACAGCGTCGGTGGTTTCCTCTGCTGCACTCCACCTTGCCCCAATCTTTACAGTGGCATGGAACAACGAACAGCAGCAGTATTGCATCTGCTGTATGCAAGTGATTATGTCATTGGGTGGCATGTAAACAATACAATGAATTAAACAGTAGAACATGCTATGCACGTACAAACAACTTGTCATCTGTGAAAATAAAGTCTCACTACATTGCCTAGGAAGTCATTACTCATGTGGTCCATTTCCAAATGAACATCCATAGTCAGCATTGAATTATGAACATTATCAATGTATGTGCCATTTGAAAAGCATAAATAGATTTTCCTGACCTCTTTTTTAATAACCATGTGTAATACTATGTTCAGTGTCTTTTACTAGTTTTAATTGGAAATGCGTGTTTCTTTCTTACTGAATTTTTTTTCACATGCGTATCACTCTGTAACTTATTTTTTTAAAGATTTCTAATATTTTCATTTAGTAAAAGAGCACAATCTTTCTTTTTCCAAAACCTTCAACATGCATTTGAGACTACGTTAAAATGAATGACGGTATGATGTCTTCCCATCATCCTTTTAATTGGCCACGTTGACTGGATTTCCATTGGGGTGGTGCAGAAGTCTTCTGCCTCTTTCCATCATCCTGCCGAATCTGCCTGATGAAGAGTCAGAGCTTTCTCCACTCGCATCCATTTCACCATCTTTTCACCACCTCCAAACCAAGCAGCAGAAACCACTGCTCCATTTGTGTTGATAGGGAGTTGATGGGAGTTGCTAGCAATGCTACCACCTGACCATGGGCTACTTGTAAGTAAGGCAGGGCGAAAATCTGGCCAGCCTTGCTCATGGCTTAAACTGAATTCACACCTCATTATCCAGAGATGCCGTTGCATTTGTCAGACACACTGGGCCTCATTATGAGTATGGAGGTAGCCATGCCGCTTTTTGCGGCATGGCTACCCCCATTCCGGGAACCCCGGGGACGGGTTCCTGGAATAGGGAAATACCGGGCCATTCCGACCTTGGAGGACCCAGTAAATCCCTTTTCCCGGGACCCGGACCCAGTACATCCCCATTCCCATTTGAGCCCCCATAGGGCTCAATGGGAATGCCGAGGATGCTAACAACGGGGCCCGTTAATGACGGGACCGTTGTTAGCATCCTGGTATGCTAGCGAGTCCCGCTAAGGACGCCTTAGCGTTAACCCTCTACTGCACTCGTTGTAATGAGGCCCACCGACTCTCACTAAAGGTGCCAAATCAGTCCCATGGGTATCTCTTGCAGGCTGATAGAACCACTGATGGCTGATATTCTATGTATGTGCTCTGGGATGTTTTGGAGCACTAGAAAAAGCCCAAATCACGTTCCTGTTCCCTCTATGAGTTTTTTAAGGCTGTAAGATCAGGAGTTAGGAGGCAAATGTACAGTGTGTGTAGCTTTTGGAGTAGGTTGGTGAGATTTCTTGAGCATTCCTTCCTTAAATTAGAATGCTTTCAGGTGTCTATTTGCCACTTTCTTTATTTGTGTGTGTTTATGGTGTTATGTCCCGGCCTGGGGGAACCCAGGCCAGGCAGACCAGGGCTGGGGGGCACCCAGCCGACATGCTGGGTGCACCCAGCAGACCACAGGCTGCGGTCACACAGCGGAAGTACAGGCAGGGATCACCCTGCATATGTTGGGAGCACCCAACATGACATCAAGGCTGGGGGCACCCAGCAGACAACTCCAGACTGGGGGCAGCCAGTCAGCCCATGAGCACACAGGCTCCTCCTTGGCCTCGGGGCACCCAGGCCTGCAAGGCCAGATGACTCCCGTGTTTCCCAGCAAGGGCACCGGCGCCCAATGTTAGAGTTGCCTGGCGGGGGCTCTACAGACATGGCTGGCAGCCATGGGGGCAGCGCTACCCTGCAGGGACACTGTCATGGTGGAGGGCCCTGCAGGGCAGGCCCTCTGTCAGCTACGCAGCACCAGCATGGTGCTGCACAATAAAGACACAGGGCACCATGGTTAGTTACTCTGAAGACTGCCTGAGCAGGAGACTGCCCATTCGTTTTATTGAGTATAGTCAAGTGGTTACTGCCACGGGATCCTGGGAGATACCATGCTCCCAGAAGGGGTGACCCATTACACTCCTCTTTTTCCATAGGGAACAAACAAATGACAAACATGCGGAACAACAATGCCACTTACATTGATGCTTTGACAGGTACACACTTACTGGGGTGAAAGGGTTAGTGGTACGTTTGGGGGTTTCCTCATATTCTCAAAGGACCCTTTATTAACCTGGGTGTGTGAGATCTAACACCATTGAAAAACACCTATGAGAGCTCTGGCACCACTTAAAGCATGTCCACACCTACGGATGTCCACAACTTTACATCGCCCATCGACTGGGCCATTTAAAGCAAGTCCAGGTTTGCAGGCTCCCAGCCTTTATCGGCATGTCTATGGTGTCCATTTTACGTACTAGTGGCGTTGTGGGAAACCAGTCATACTTTTCACCAATGGGATTTCAGGACAGTCACACCACCGTTCAAAGGCTGGCAAAGCCGCACGTGGGGAGGCCCAGGGGACACATCGGCCAAGTTCACAGCTTTGAGGGTCACCAGTGGAGGGGTACTGGTGACATGGTGGCAGGCCACTCGTTGCACTTCTCTTTCCACCTGGGGGTGGCCTGTAGTGAGACACTGGTGGCAGGGTGTCTGGGCCACAGGCCTAGGAGGGCGCACAAGCACTCATGAGAGATGCAACCCTCCCTTTCCATTTCTCTCCTTTTATATCACCGCCATCGGCCCAGGTACGCTGGAAGAGTTCACTGACAGTGTGTGCAACATGGGTTTAGGATGTGGGGGATGATTTTTCCTGGGGCTTGTACACATTAGCATGGCCTTGGGACTGCAGGCCCCTAGTCACCTGTGGTGCAAGGTAGCTCCAGTTGGGGTGTCAGGACTGCTTCTGTGCCTGAGCTCTGTGGCTCCTCCTCACCCATCCACTGGACTCTCTGGGGGATGATGGTTGGGGAACACACAGAAGCGGCATCAGAGCGTCATTTTAGGGCCTGTCCTGGGGACATGCGGGCAGCGCCGGCACAGAGTGCACATTTCTTTTCTCCAGCTCCCACCGGAGTAGAGCAGCATTCACCACCAGCGGCCCGGGATCCTGTTTTGTTCTGCTCCACACGCACCGTTGTGATGTTGTGGCCAGGAGGCACTCAAAAATGTGGCCTCTCCTCGCCACCTCCTGTGCCTCACCTGCACGTCCTTGGTGGTCCTCTCCCGCTTCATTCAGCTGCTTGGGGCAGCCGTGTGCGGACACGCAGTTCTTTACTGCCCCTCCACTCAGTGTGGCTTTGGCCCACACACCAGGGGCACCCGCGACCACGAGACAGGCCACAGTGCTGTGCGGGATTACCGCGATGGGCCTCCTTGACCTGGGGCCATGCCCCCTCGCACCGCGGCCGATGCCGCTCACTTCACCCAGTGCTGCTCAGCTCCTCAATGGGGGGGACACCCACAGCCACGAAGCAGGCCACAGGCTCTGCGGTTCTCCGTTTTCCCCTTTCTTTCTTCCCGCTGCGTGCCTTCTCGAACGGAGGCCACGCTCCTTCACAACATGCAGCTGACACCGCCTCAGAGATTCTCGGCCACCCACAGCCTCCAGCAGCCCGCGCCCGACAGGCACAGGGGCTCGACTGTCCTCGTCGCCAATGTTATGTCCTGGCCTGGGGGCACCCAGGCCAGGCGGACCGGGGTTGGGGGACTACCAGCCGACATGCTGGGGGCACACACCAGACCATGGGCTGCGGTCACACAGCAGAAGTACAGGCAGGGATCACCCTGCATATGTCGGGAGCACCCAACATGACATCAAGGCTGGGGGCACCCAGCAGACAACTCCAGACTGGGGGCACCCAGTCAGCCCGTAAGCACACAGGATCCTCCTTGGCCTGGGGACACTCAGGCCTGCAAGGCCAGATGACGCGGGTGTTGCCCAGCAGGGGCACCGACTCCCAATGGTAGAGTTGCCCGGCGGGGGCTGTAGAGATATGGCTGGCAGCCATAGGGGCCAGCGTTATCCTGCAGGGGCACTGTCATGGTGGAGGGCCCTGCGAGGCAGGCCCTCTTTCAGCTACGCAGCACCAGCATGGCGCTGCACAATAAAGACATGGGACACCATGGTTAGTTACTCTGAAGACTGCCTGAGCGGGAGACTGCCCATTCCTTTTATTAAGTACAGTCACGTGGCTATTGCCACAAGCTCCTGGGAGATACCATGCTCCCAGGAGGGGTGACCCATTACATATGGGATCCCTTATGTCATGTTTTTTTTGCCCTTCTTTCCTTCATCCCAAAACTTTTTCCATCTTTCCCATGTTTGATTTCCACTTTGTGGTACACAACAAGTTAAAAAAAGAAACAAATAATGTCCTTTCCCTGTTTTACTCCTATGGCATTTGGGTGTGTGTTTGCCCTATTAGTCCTTATGAGAAATATTCAATGTGTCCCCTTCCCTTGCCCTTCTCCCAAAAAACTAAAAGTAAAACAATGACACATGTTCATTTTAATTTTCATTTGTTTATGGGACCTAACAAAACTTCCAATTTGTGTGGGAACCAACAAATCCTTCCTTTTTTAGTAATCATCCTTTTCTTGTCTGAGAGACCTGTGTGAATCCATTTGTTTGCATTAGGTAGTCATTTGTCTTTGCTTCTATTGTCCCAGATGTCAGTCCTTCCTATGAAGAAGGATCGTCTTTTTGGTGCTCCTACTAAGTATGTAGATTCGGTAAAAAGCCTCAGCTGAATCTGGCAGTCCAGAATGGACTGCAATTTACAGGTCAGACAGATGGTAAAATCGGTTTATTTTCAACAGAGGCTTCCAAAACCCTGTGAGCCTCCAATTACAGTGAATGACCGCCCAACCATGGTTGAAATTTTAACAAATGCCAGGCTGTACTACTGCAATGCTCTTCTTATGGGGGTGCAACAATTTCAGATAAAGAGACTCTAAGAAGCCCAGAATTCTGCCATTAGGCTCACTGAGCAGAAGGCAGATGCACTGGCTCCCAGTTTCTCAGAGGATTTGTTACGAAGTACTCTGTCTGGTGTTTAAGGGCATCCATGGGATGGAACCAGCTTATCTGAACGCTAAAATCCAGCTATACTGCCCTCAGAGACAACTGCACTCTTTAGATCAGCGTATTTTGCAAATCCCAAGGGTCACAACGACGACATGGGTGAGCAACGGTGTTCCGTTCTTGGTCCTCGAATGTGGAATGATCTCCTGCTGAATCTTCGACTCATTGAATCCCTAACAATGTTTTAAAAAAAATTGAAAACATACCTGTTTGCCTAGTGTAGATCTCTATTGTCAGCTTGAACCCCTGTGGCACTGCAATGAACTATCTAAGAACATCTCTGCACCTAGATGCATTTGTGCCTGGTCCCCTCATGGGTATGCACTATACAAATCCACAAATCAATCAAATCAAAGATAAATAATAAGGTGGGGCAAGGGATTGGAGGAGGAAGAGGAAGTTGACTTCTCATAAAATGAGGATTGTGATTGTCAAGTGGAGGCCTCAGAGGAGAATGGTGTGCCTCTTGCAGTTGAGGGTGCTGAAGGGGCCATACACACACAGGTACAATAGGTGTTGCCTGAAGTGGGAGAGTCATTGGACGATGGGTCAGGAAGACAAAGCTATTGCCTGAACACCAACCTAACTAGCCACACCACTCACAGACTCAGGTGGGACATGCACCTCTAGCTGTCAGGCCATTGCCTTGGCTTGAGATAAGGCTGGTACACAAAAAGAAAACAATTAAACCAGCCTTTTCAAGCTACACCCCTGCCTGCTGCAACACCATTGTGGTGGTAATTGGGACTGCTTCAATGCTTAGGGAATACCAGCTATCCTCTATTCCATAAATTGTAACCTCCCCTTCCACCGATCTCTGATAACCTTAAATATATTGTACACTGCTTTATTTGCTTCCTGGATAGGCTTGCACTATGTAAACCTATTTACAAAAAGGAGGAGAGGAGGAAGGACTGACAGATATTCTGATATGGTTACAGGGGGAGATGGAGGAGGAAGTAGCAGAGCTGGCACCAACACAGGGTCTTCAAATTCCACAGAAGGAGACACAGTGTATGAGGGGAAAGAGTCCTTATAGCCAGAGGTATTCAATATGATTGGGGAGGAATTCCCCAATTTCAGGTATCTTGTGGCACAAAGGACATCATTGGTGCAGTAGTTACCCATCTCCTCATGAACCTAGGAGCACTTTCAGTTGCCAGAGGGGAGGAAACTGAGGGGTTAGGAAACTACTGTGAAAGGCAATCAATTAAAAAAGTATTGCTTTATGGAGACAATGAAAATCCACAACCATATGCACAATTATTTGTATCTATTGAAGGCTGGGGAATCATTTTGACCAGAAAGTTGTGTACATAGCAGCCGATGCAGAAGATTGGGGCAGGCTGTCCCAGGTTAAGGTGCCTTTACAAATGATTGAGGGTATTTGGCAATGAATAGCCAGTTGTTGAGGTGTACTGGAAATAGGATACCGGAACCTGTGACACAGACAATTCAATAGGCATAGCTAGCATACTTAATATAGAGCCAATTCCACAATATATCATATAATGCATATTAATATAATTACAACTGAACATATGAATTGAGTTTTGTTTTGGGTGTACAGAAGTTAGTTAGGGAGGTGTGTCGGGAGGCCGCTCACAGGACAAAAGGTGAAACTTGAGTCTCCTCTTGAAGCATTCCAACAAAAGCATGGTTTTGATACCTGGAGAGAGCGAATTCAAGTTGAGTTGTACAAGTAAGAAGAAGGACCAAAACTGGTAACAGACACAGCACTTCTGAAGGTCCAAGATGTTATGGAGGAAGGAGGAATGTAGAGATGTTGAGAAGGAAGCAGCAAGAAGTTTGTCCACAATGTATTCAAAGGAAGAAATGTTAACATAAAAGAGGGAATATGGGTCAAATGGCTTGATCTAACTAATCATGATACCAACATCCCCACCCCCTTTTGAGGGTTAAGGGCTGTGGGTGAAAGTAGCAAAGTCATTGTGTAATCCATCAAGGGATTCCCCTGTATCGATGGGGGGATACAGGTTTCAGTGATGTCCTCTGCTTAGAGCGCAGGGTTGTGAGAGCTCAAATGTTCAGTGAAGAAATACGTTTTATTGCATTGACAGAGTGGATAATCTAGAGGACCAGAAAAGGGTCATTGGAGGAAAATGTGGCGATGGGTAGGATTGAGAAGTTGCTGAGGAACAATGAAAAGGATAGACCATGTAACAGTGAGAAATACTTGGAAGAGAATAGTGACCAGGGTGTTGTGGGGAAAGCAGGCATGGGGAAATGGAAGGATACCAGATGAATCCTGCACACAGGTCAGCTTTGTTAGCACACTGGTCAGCTTTGTTAGTGTTCCAGTGGCACCATCAACCAGCAGGGCCGTGTTATCATTCCATCAGAACCATGACCAATGTGGCTTGCTTCGTTGGTAGCACTGTGTGTGTCCTGCTACATCATTAGGTACACAGCGTCTAAATTATGTGCCATCCTGGAATGTATTACCATATGACTATCAGTAGGGGAGCTTGTCATGCCCTGTGTCCAGTAACCCACACTTACACCTACTGGGATCCACAACTTGATTCCCACCCCACCTCAGGTTTTCCATTTGTGCACCATACACCATTCTAAACCCCCCTGGGGTGTGGTAGTAGGTTGTGGTTCTGGTTAATGCAGCACTTGAGAGCATGGGGCTGAAACCACAACACCCAGAATCCTGCGTGTTCCTGCAAGATTATCATGATCACAGGAGCCATCTTAGTGGCTAGCCTTTGTAAGGCATGCACAGGGCCCACATATTTACTTAACATTCGGGCCATCTGACGGGCAATCTGACAACATTTAAGGGTCTGCAAGGTTACTGCTGCAACCTCCAGAGTACGGTCTTTGCCCACCTAAAGAACTGAACTACCTCCCGAGCCTCCAAGAAGAAAACAACAACATTAATATTAGTAAGGCACAAGCTGGGAATAGCTGGGGAGCTTCACACTTACCTGTTTCATCCCAAAGAAGGGCACCGCCCCATGGATCACTCTACTGAGTAGTCGCCTCCTGCAGAAAAAGGAAGACAGGGTTAATTTGCATTGCAAACCATGGATCAGAGGAAAACTCTTGATAAACATAAACCAATGGCGCAACGGGGAAATCTGAGACATTGTTCGAATCATAGTCATTTGATTAACATAAACCAGTGTAGCAACAGGGGAATCTGAGACACTGTTAGAACCTTTTCCAAAGACATTTGATAAACATAAACCAGCGGAGCAAATGGGTTGAGCCCATGAGAAAAACACACCTAAGCCATTGCCATAAAATCATCAAAAATAATTCCTGCACCGAATCCCAATGACTCAACTGGGTTGGAACTTTGCAAGCAAGTCAGAACTAGCTGGTCTTGTTTGGCAAAGGGCAGTAATTAGAAGTGCCTTGGGAAGTTTACTATCAATGGCCACACAGAGCCAGGGCTTTAACCATGGCAAGCACAAACCAAAGCCCTGAGGGGAGATATAGAGGGATCAGGTTCCACTCAAAAACCCTATTCCCTCTACTGAGGTCAGGCCCTCCTATTATTGGTCAGGGGTTGTGGGGTTTGGTGGCGTTTGCTCCCTGCTGAAGCAAAGGCGTAGGCAGGGCAGAAAGCAAGGCCCACCCAAAATCTGTAAATTAGTAGCACTGTGTGGGAATTTACAGATGTTAATGTCACTGCGGTGGGCCCAACTACAGTAGCTTCAGGCTTCACTAGTTAGACAATCCTGGCTATGCCTCTAGAGCAGAGAAGCTTAGAGGGGCAGTAATAGACAAGTATGAGGCAAGGGATTGAGGAGGATAGTCGGAGTGAAATACATAAGAATGAAAAGGAGGGAAAGACCAGACCCATGGTGTGGGAGATAAAGAGATGGAGTAGGTACAAGCAAAGAGGCAATATACTAAGTGGTAGAGCTCGGAGTGCAGGTAGAGACAGTGACAAGTTCTGCGACCAGCAATGACAGTTCAGCATGTTAATGCCAGGGTCCACCGCAATCTTTCACAAGATCCAGAGAAGTTTGTTGTATAGCCCATGTGCAGACAACATTGTCCACCAGAGGTGGTGGTGCAAATGCCAGTTCATGAGAAGAGCAACATCCTGAATAATCACCTTAAAGATAAGCATCTATCCACAAGAGCCAAGGAAAGGTATTAGTGCATTTAAACCCCATACAACTTTCAATGACTTTGTGAGTGCCAGCCAGCAGAGGTTAATGGAGAGAGGAGGGCATGATGGACTACGATCTGCTTTAAATATTCTGCTATTTGATATAGTGATTGATACAAAAGTCCTTTTTATGAGAATTCTGAATTTCCATATGGAAAGAGTATATACAGTCATTAGAACTACCACTGCGATATTTCGGGGATTTTAGGTCATTATTAGAAATCCATTGGGTTGGCAATAGTGGGTTGGGATTTACAAATATATTACATTCAAAAGTTGTGCAAATCCATTTGCATTATGTTTCGTTTTCTTTCCATACATTTCAGCCTACATACTGAGGATTGAAATGGATTGTATACTGCCAAAGGACACTGTAATAAATGCACAGAAGGGTTGACATCTGTTTCCTTTAATTGAGGATTGTATACAGTTATAGTTCATATTGCTAATGAACACGTCTGTGAATGCACACAAGGGTACATTCTGATTCCTGTGTGCATTACATCCCAAAGATGGAGAGAAAGTGGGCATGAGACGTCCACTTTTCTCACCACCTTTGATTATTCCAAATAAAAACATATCGTTTCCTTCAATAAGTGGAAGCTCTTGCCCTCCTTTCAGTACAGTTCATAATGTTTAACACTACTGCTGTGTTAGAGATAACATTTGGTGCTAAGAGATGATGTCTATGATGTTATTTTTGTGATATGTTATTGAGTATTATACATGGCTAAAGTGCCCCTTGCATCATCTCTTGGGACTTCATTATGAGTTTGGTGGTAATTTGGCAGTACATCTGAAACATTACAATCAAACTTGTTTACCTTTATCCCCACTTGGAACCATATATTTACAATGGGATTACAAGTGGTGTTCATTCCCCATTTTTCTTTTTAGTGCAAAGGACTTCATGGGAATGTTAATGGGATAATCCTCTGGCAGAATTACTGCACATTACATTTTTGGAGGTAAAGTTGAGGATTCACCTTGAGCAACACTCCGGAGGTGCAACCACTACTTCTTCCTGCAACAATCTGGACGTAAAAACAACTAATTCTTCCAGCAAAAATCTAGAGGTGAATCCACCACTTTTCCTTAAAAAATCTGCAGATTTACTGCACAGTAATTCCGACAGCAGTAAATCCAACAAAAAATACAATTTGGCAGTGCAGGAAAAATTGTGATAATACCGTTAATGCCAAAGATATTTGTGGTAAAGGAATTACTGTCAACCCTTATTCTGTACTGCTTAAGCTGTATTGAGGCCATTGGTGTTTTATGCTCTGAAAAAAGATTTAACTTGGGCTTGCTTTGTGCAAACTGAGAGAACATTCAAGTTGGCTTTTCCTGCTGTTTCGATGTGTGCAATTTGGAAGTTCCTTGGTACTTTGTGTGGGTCTGTTCTACTTCGAAGTAATGATATTGCCCTTTACAAGTACAGTCCACTGATGCCAATTTTAATCGAATCAGCTTGGAAAAACACAGATTAAATATAGAACGATAAAACAATATAAAACAATATATTATACACTTCCAAAGACTGAGGAGGGACCAAGAGAGGTTCATATTTGAAGACATGACCTAGAATGTAATTGAACTTCGTGAGAACATTGTCATACTTGACAAATTGAAACCAATGTAACAACCTGATAGAACTCAGTGGCCCTCATTCCGAGTTTGGAGGTAAGTAACGTCCCTTACCAGCATTGCGCAAATAGCATGTCCGTGCTGGCACCAGTCCGCTAATAGTGGACTATTACGACCTTGCGGGCACAAGCTTTGTGCCATGCCGGTAGGGTACCTAACGCCATGCCACAAAAGTCTCCCAAAAAGCCCTTACCGGCTTCAAGCTCAGCGCAGATAACACTAGCGACACAGTTCACTGCGTCATTAGCGATGACCGTAAATGGCGGTGTCCGTAATTAGCGGACACCGCAAATTAAGGTCACCGCTAATTAGCAGAACCGGAAATAGCGTCATCGCACAGGAACAGGAAGGAGCACGCTGGCCATCTTTAAAAACACAATCCATTGCCATCCTCAGCAAACAGGACCCCTGAGACACTGCTGATCGTCAGAAAACGTCCTCCTACAAGACAAGAATGCCAAAGGCCCTAAAGAAGGGATCTGCCCGCCTCAGAAAGGAAAGATTCAATCAGGACGAACTCCAGATGCTTGTTGACACTTTGCACGAGCATGCAGGCACAGTCTTCTCCAGCAACCTGAGGAGAGAGGCAGTGCAACGTAAAAAAGAGATCTGGGCACTTGTTGCCCAGAAGGTTAGTGCAGTGGGCAACACACCACGCACAGTGAAAGACTGCCGTAAGCGATGGGACGACCTGCGCCTAAGGGTGCGCAATATATTATCAGTCAATCGCAGCCAGGACATGATAACTGGAGGAGGAGCTAGTTCACCCATAAAGCTCACCCCATGGGAGGACGCATGCGCAGGCATGATTGGGTCGGAATCCATTGAAGGCGGAGGCGAGATGGAGTGTAGCGCCACTACATCTGGCGATGGAGGTGAGTGTCCAAAGTAAACAATGCTATGCCAAATCTGATGAAAGTGAACACCAATGTCAGTCCAAAGAGTCACGCCATGGTCGGCCACACACACACACTCTGTGTAAAGTAGGCCGAAGCAACAGAGACACATGCTGATACCTGCTGCAAGGCAACATCGTACATGACACATACCACACAAAGTAGGAAATTCGACGAGGCACACAGCTTGCATGACCAAAATAGTATGCATGTCAGACAGCACTGTTCCTGGCCAACATGAGTGACGCCGACATATGGCTGCATTTCCCACCCATGTATGATATGACCTGCCCTTCCCAACACAAATGCCTATTACCCCCATTGTGTGGTTGAGCAATTGTCCCTATGTATGTATGATGCCTATCAAAACATCACTCATGCCGTCCCTCTCTTCCACCCCCACAGGCAGTGACCATGACAGCGAGGGGCAGGACGCCACCCCTGCACAGGCCACACCCAGGAAGAGCTCCAAGGAGGACAGCAACCGGCCGCTGTGTCCCAACAACCAAGCCACCGCAGGTACACATAGCACCTGTACCACCAAGGCCCATGGCGGACACAGCACCACCACCAGCCCCACCCACTGGTCTGCCTGCAGGCACCTGTGAGACACCCCATTCAGAGGAGTCTAGTGTGGCTGGGGAGGTGGCAGCCACGGCACCCCTGACAGTGGATGACAGCCAGGAGGACATCTGGGGCACCATGGAGGACAACATAATGGATGTGGTCCATACCCCAACCCAAATAGCATCCCCCGAAGTATCATCGATTGATACCGGGAACACCAGCACCCCAGAGCAGTTCGGCCATGACCACACCCAGGGACATTTTAGTCCAATTGTCAGTGTTGGGGAGGATGAGCAGGCTAGGCATGACAGCCAGATTCCCAGCACAACCGCAGATGCACCCGCAGGGCTGCAGCGGACTGACCTACTCACTCCACTCGTACGTAAGTTTGTACAGGACAACCGTCAGGCCAGAGAGGAGCGGCGTACAGAGTTAGCAGCACTAGGCTGGTCCATTACAGACAGACCTGCCTCCATGGTGAGTTCCTTCTCAGACAACACCAGCCGCCTCTGCGAGGAGGTCTCGGCCCTGCGGCAGGTGCTAGGGCGCATTGCGGATGCCTTGGAGGCAGGTCATCCCACCCCACAACCTCAGCAGGAGGCCACACCATCGTCCTACAGTTCCACCCAAACGAGCCCGCTCCGCATGTCGGTCCGTGCACTGCGCCGACGGGACATGCCACCCCCTGGCTCAGGGAGTGCCGAGTGAATGGCATGGCAGCCTCATGTAGGCTTAGGGGACTCAATGGGACTTGCATGGGGGAGATGTGGGAGGAGGGGGGTGAGGGTGTGGGGGAATTGTGGGGGGAGGGGTTGGGGGAGTGAGGTTGTGTACGGGAGTTGTGGGGGAGGGGAAAGGGGAGGGCGTGTGGGGGGTTTTGTCACTTACGTTTATATTGTTACATTCAATACACCGGTTGTTTGAAAAAGAAGACCTGAGTGGACATTCATCAATGTGCATGTGTCATTTAATCATTTACAGTGCATAGTGTACATGTACCCACACACCCATTACCCTCTGTCCAACCATCATGTCACCCTCTGCTGAAATGTGTGTCAGAAATATTGTGCAATCACTGACTGGCGCACAGCACATCCCTCCTTTGCATCAGCACCGTGATGAAGTCCTGCCACATCTTCCCCATCATCATCATGTGGTAGCAGTTCAATGTCAGGGGGCAGGGACACGTTCCGGCGGATACACATATTGTGCAGCATTACACATGCCATGATGATCTTGGCCACCTTCTCATGCCTGTAGAGGAGTGCCCACCCGACCGGCTGAGGCAACGAAATCGTGCCTTCAACAGGCCAAAGGTCTGCTCGATGACCACACAGGTACAGGTATATGAACATTTGTAGTCCTCCTTGTGCCTGTTCTGGGGGTTTCGGACAGGGGTGAGTAGCCACGGCTTCAAGGGATAGCCACAATCACCTGTATGAGAGGAAAATGAAGGTAAATGTCAGGTGAATCATGAAGAACAGCTGTACTAGTCACACATGCCAGCAGGTTATTGTTGCCCACATGCACATGTCCCTGGATGCATTTGCGCCATTTTCTGTCCCTCCATGTGTCCTGTGCTATGGTCTCATGGTGTGGGTTGCATCTTCAAGATGATACATGGTGTGCACTGCCATCTTGTTGCACATGCATCGTGTATGCATACAGCTGTGTTAGAGTCAAATTAGTGAGGTGGTGTGTCCTGTGAGATTATCTTAGAGAGAGCGTTGACAGTAGTCTGTGCAATATTGGGAAATAAGCATTGATCATTCCCATGGTGACATGCAGCACTCCTGTGAGTGTGCCGGCCCTGTGCCGGACAGTGGATTCCCTAGTAGGTGCAGTTTGATGCACTCCCAGAGAAGCTTGTCCTGTGTGGTGATATGCTGGAGACAGCGACAGGGTGCATATGCACTGCATGGTGCAGGATGGCATTACGAAGGATGAGGGTCGCTGATGGGTGGTGCACGTGTTGTGGGGTGGTTTCCTGTTAGTCACGTCATGATAGGAGTCGACCTTACTTCATTCATATGCGATTTGTGTGTCTTGTACAGTTTGTGATGGTTTCAGGCACAATGTTTGGTGATGTGCACATCGTGCAGTCACTTCAACATTGGCAGCATGGGGGTGTGTGCATCTCTCCCCCTTTTCAATGCCTTGTGCCAGTCCTGCTACTTACCAAGCAGCCCGGCACCTTGTCCAGCATGCCGCTCCATGAAGCGTGCTAGCGTGGAGTTCCGCAGTACCAAAGAGTCATGAGTCGATCCTGGATATCGAGCACAACAATGTGTGATGGTCTTGCTGACATCTCATACCATCTGCACATTGATGGAGTGGTATTGCTTGCGGTTGCGGTACACTGGCTCCATGGCATGCGGGACCACCAACTCCATGTGGGTGCAGTCGAGGGCACCTACACAATTTGGCATGCCTGCCAGTGCATGGAAGGCAACTTTTGTATCAAATATCTCCTGGGGAGTCCATGGTAGGGATATGTAGTCCCTCGTGTGCTTGAGTAGGGCATCCAGCACTTGGTTCAGAATCCGGGGAAAAAAGGGGTGAGATATGCCATGCATGTGCCACAATGTGTGCTGGTAGGGGCCTGTTACAAGGAAGTGGAGCACAGTCACTACCTTCATTAGAAGGGGGATGGTGGTGCGTATTTCAATGAGGCTCACTATGTCGTCATGTATCAGGTCCACTATGGTGGTGATGGTGTCCCGGTCCAGACGGTACAGGATGTGGATCTGCTCTGGGGTTAGGTTGAAAGGACTGGCTCTGATGCAAGGGATTGGGGGCTGCCGGCGTGGTAACGGTGGCTGCACTGGTGGGGCATGCTGGGCCTGTCTCACCCTCCTTCTCCTCCTGCGTCTCCTCTGTGGTGGCAGCTGTTGTTGATGTTGTGGCAATGCAGTTTTGAATTTCAGATGTCTTGGAACCTCAGAGAAATACAGCTTCATGGTTGTAAGTGCTTACCTTTTGAGGTTGAAGTTCTGTGAAATAAACAACAACTCTGGATATGTTATAATATTTAGGGAAAGATTGCATTTGAGCATCTGGTGCTCACCTAGCCAGAGTCTTTCTATTTATCTTTGTTTGCATTTGAGCATCAGGTGTTCACCTAGCAGGAGTTCTTTCTATTTATTCTGCAATTGTATTCGCTCTCCCCTCTTGCTTCTACACTCTTTTGGACTGCTTACTCTCTGTTCTCTCCTCCTCTCCCTTTCTCCCTTTTCCTATCTCCTCCCCTTGCTTTCTTCTATGCACTTACACTATCAGAATTGTCCCTGGACCTAATATGATAGCAACCTCGTCTGTTTCCTCCACCCTTCCATTACTGTTTTTTTCCTCCCCACATCCCCTCTAGCACTATCTGAAATGTCATCAGGCCTAGTATGATAGTCACTTGTTTTGTTCCCCCCTCCCTTTCTGCCCCCTCTCCCTCCCCTTTTGTTTTCTCCGGCTCTACCAGAAATGTCGTCAGGCCTAGTACGGTAGTCGCCTGTCTGTTTCCATTTCCTTCCCACTCTCCCCCTCCCTTCCTTATCTATGTCATAGCTCTTGCACTATCTGAAATGTCGTCAGGCCGAGTACGATAGTTATTTCACATCCTTACTGTTCATGGCCTGTAAGAATGTCATTGTATTTTCCCTTGTTCCCTCCCTTGCCTTGAAGCGCTTTGAAACACATTGTGTATAGGCGCTATATAAATAAACTATCATATCATATCATATCAAGCAAGTACTCCAGCTCCAGTAATGCGACTACTATTGGAATCATCTTGGTGTGGGAGGGGGTGAGGTGTGTGGGTGTGTTCTTTTTGTACTGGGCCAGACTCCATTGCCTCCATCTGTTCTGATTGTGTGCACCTGTGGCAGCTGGGAACACTGCTCAGGGCATTTAAGGGTAGGTCAGCGATGCCGGTATTTCCGGCATGCCGGTAAGCACTTTTTCCAACTTCATGCGGCCGTTATTTGCATCTCCGCCTCACTTGGGATCTACTCCAGTTTACGGCATGCCGCTAATGCCGGCATGGTGGGTCGCATGCACGCGCCCAGACCGTTATTAACGGCTCCGTACTTTACGATGCCATCAATAGCGGTCTGGTAGGTCAGAATATACCCTAGCAGTAATCGATGCCGGTATTCCTTTACTGGCATTGTTTTTCCCTTACCACCAACCTCAGAATGAGAGCCAGTGTGTATATATTTGAATGAATACTTGCACAAGTGAAAGCCAATGTACGAAAATGAATATAATAGATCTTTGCGAAGACATTTGAAAGAATAGGTGAACGAATAAGAACCAAAGGAACAATCAATAGAACTATGTAAAGATATTTGAATACATTTCTGGATGAACAAAAACACATTTAATTGGATGAATATCTGGATGAACCATTTAATATAAAGTTTATTTTCTGTGATGAAAAGACACTTTTGTAAGTATAGGCACATAAGATGGATCAAGCGACACTCCATCATGGAATTGCCATTTCATATTTTATGTAAAGCTTAGAAGCAGGAACTCTCTGCATAGTGAATAGTACAATATATCTGTTTTATTTCTTTTACCTCACAAACTGCTTATCAGCTCAGAAGAAGCACATTCTCCTCTGTAAAGAACAGGTTACACAAAAGTGTGTTCAAGGAAAGCCAATACTAGGATAGGAAACTGTCAAGGAAGATCTGCTGTAACCAATGTTTGTTTCTAATTGGTTTGTATCGAGAACAATTCAGGAATGTGTATCCATGGGGAGCCTTGCACGCCCATAATCTGAAGAAGCAGTGGACGGGACAGGGATCTACAAGCTGATTGGCGAGGCATAGTATTCTGCTTTTCTTTATTGTTTTGGGAGGAGGTGTTCCGTTGCAATGTGTTGGTGGATTTTTTGGTATGTGTATTATGTGTGAGTTTGAGATGTGTAATGTGTGGAACAGTTAGTAGAGAACCTAATGGACTTTTGGAGCATTGATTCAGTGTAGACGTGATGACACCATGGTAGTGATGCACCTCAGTTAGAGCCACTGCAAGGACAGGTCCTGAAGAATTCTCCAGATGCCCTAATCGATATCCCTGTCAGCAGACAGTGCGTAGCACATGGTCCTAAATCACAATGGAGAAGGGTAGCAGTGCCCTCAAGCAGACATCAGTGGGTACTAAGTCACAGTGGTGTGATATAGCAATGGTAAATACCTTGGAGTACTTAGCAGTGTGAAAAATCACAATGTAGCAAGGTCATTGCAACAGAAAATCAATAGACAGCATTGGGGACCTCTTTGGTAATCACAGTGAAACAAAATGGGGTAAAACTCTAGGGAAAGATAACAACAGGTACACAATCACAGTGCAGCAAGATAACAATGGCTCGGAATAGCATGCATTGCTGGAGATAACAGTGGAGCTAAACCTAAGTCCTTTAAACAATCACAAAATAGTCCATAGGCGCACCTCTGCGAGACTGAACACAGCCAATTGACCTGTCCTTTGGAAATGTACCAATTCAAGAGTCTGCAGAAACACTATTATTTCAAGGGCCTTAGGTCTAGTCACCCTAAGTTTCCCAGGGACATCCAGAAATGGACCTCTTGCTCACTGTGCTCAAGGAGGCACAGCTCCACCTCACTGATGAGGCCCAACAAGGCTGAAACATGTTTATGGGGTTACTGTTGGTACTCTTGCTCAGAAGGGAATTGCCATAGAATTTCAGTGCTGGACTGCCCATGTGGGCTGGACAAAGACTGATATGCAAATGGATATTTCCCATCTGTGAAAGGTACAGTGAGTTGTAGTGTGGCTGCGGACAGGTCAATGGGCTGTGTTCGTTCTCGCAGAGGGGCGCCCATGACTACATTTTGATTATTTCAAGGGCCTTAGGTCTATTCTCCCTAAGTTTCCGAGGGTCATCCAGACGTGGAATCCTTGCTCACTGTGCTCATAGAGGTAAAGCTTCACCTCGCTGATGATGCCCAACAAAGCTGAAACACGTGTATGGGGTTGCTGTTGGTACGCTTGTTAAGAAGGGAATTGCCATAGCATTTCGGGGCTGGACTGCCCATGTGGGCTGGACAAAGACTGATATTCAATTGGATATTTCCCATCTGTGAAAGGTACAGTGAGTTAAAGTGTGGCTGCGGACTCTCGAGTGGGTACCTTCTCAAAGAACATGTCAATGGGCTGTGTTCGTTCTCGCAGAGGGGAGCCCATGACTACTATTTTGATTGTGTTTCAAAGCAATTATAATGAACAGAGCAATTGATTAGGATGATCCCTGGTCTTGCCTGGGAGGTGCGAAATAGGATAAAAATAAACAGAGGGCACAAACATATTCATTTTCAATTTGTTTTCTCTTCCATGCGAAAAGGCAGATATAGCAGAAAAGCTAAGGTCTGCAAGTTGTCTACCCACATGATGAGGCCCGAGACTATTTATTTCCACATTTACTGAGATGTCCAGGAATGCATAAAATGGGAAATACGCAATGGTATTTTCGGTAGAAACAAGATATCTTTGCATTTCCCTAATATCTGTTACAGGAGTGTCTTTATGTTGTTCTAAGGTTTTTCTAATTATATTTGGAGAAACAGTATTTGGATCCTCTCCCATTTCAAACAAATCCAGATAAATGCTGAAGAGCACTTTTATAAAAAAATGTGTTTCCTATCATTGTGTTTGAATTTTTTTCACCATATAAAGGTTTGTGTTTTCAGCGCTGCACCAAGTCTGGGAATCGTATCCAAAGAGGACCCGAATAAAAGGACATAAGAGCAGGCACATTCCCCATGTTTTAGATGTATGCTTTAGAAAACAAAGGATAGGCACATTGTTGCATGCTCTTGCAGGTGGTGAAGGTAAACAGAGATATAAAAAATCCTACATCATTTTGATGGAGATGCCAGGGAGGCTCTTTGGTTAATACAATTATTAGGTGTGGCCTTTTGTAGCAGGGTCATATTGTGTGGTGTTGGTGCACTTTGAATCACACTTTTATTTTTCTCTGATGTTTGAATTAATAATGTGATATTGTGCTTAGGATGGTAATAGTGCTGGGTGCATTTAAAAATCAATTTTACTTTATTTCACTTCTATTTGAACTGCATTTAGACAGGTAAGTGCGACTGCACTTGGGCTGTGTTGTGAAAGGGCATTTACTGCAGTGGCACTGCAACATGACAGAAGTAGGGATTGACCCTTACACTTTTGCAGAGACAAGAATATACGCACTGGAAACGTGGTCTTCGGATACATTGTCAAGTTGGCGGGAATGCTTAATTTCTGAAATTGATAAAAAAGCTCACGAAGAATTATTTGCTGAGGGAAGTGAGTTGCAAACTGGCCTAGTTAGGCTCTTTCACGCACATAATCACAATGATCAGAATGACTGTCTCATTCGCCTTGCGGCCAAAACTTGGTTTACTTTGCATAAGCGAATTAAATTGGGGACAAATGAATCTGAGAACATAACAGAATTACGATGTGACTTGGCAGCTACACACAAAGAAATGTTACAGTTATAAGAGAACTTGAAACAGGGTGAACATTGTCTGCAGGCCCACTTTGATGATGTAACTGCACAGTTGGCACAGAAAGAGAGACAGCTTACTCAGAGTGAGGAACCAATCATGCATTTAAAAACTGTTTTGGTGGGCGTTCGAAAAGATAGAGACATTGCATTAACATATATCCAGGTACTCCGAAAATGTGGTAGTCAGTCCTCTAAAGAATTACAGGTGAAGGAAGATGACATTTTTAGACTTGTGGATGAGAATGATGAAAGAATGGCAACAATTGATCATTTTAAGTACATATATGAATGAGGTAATATCCAAACTAAGGAAAGATAACTCTGCACTCTATAATTAAACATAAGATCTCTGTGCACAATATAGGGAAATAATATGAAACAATTTGGGTGTCAGGAGTATCAGGAGTACAGAGCTGCCCTTGCCCTCTGGACAGCTGGCCATTGCTCCCATTGAGGCTGAATGCAACCACAACCTGGGAAATTTGCCAGCTGCTGTTCACTCGGCAGGAGCTGGCTCTCCAGTATTCAAGACTGGGCCTGTTTACCCAGAGCATAGAAAGGGGGTGGTCAAAATAATGTATTGTGCAATGCATCATACAATGCACTAAAAATAATTAAGTCTATCACAACTTTGATCAAACCATTCAAAAACGATTTGGGTATATCCATAGAACACATGAAGAGCATGACTGAAATATTTCAGATGCTTAAATTCCCCAAGACCCAATATGGTAGGTTGTTCCATCTCACTTCTGCTAGCTTCATTCTAGGTTTAAATGAACAGAATAAGTTCTCATAGGAGGACTTTGAAAGAGAGATTAGGAAACAATTCTCTCCATATCATTCTATCCAAGATGCCAGGAAGGCCGTGTACAGCGTGACAGCTCAATTAGATGAGTCTCCACGTCAGTTCTTGCAATATTTGAATAGAGCATTCTCACGTTTTGATGTGGCATGTGACTTTCATTCAACAGAGTTCAAGGCCACATTTATTTTACGGATTGCTGCAAGACATAATTTCACAATTGCCCCATGAATTTATTAGGGAAAAAACCTTAGAATGGATTATTGAACACGCCACTAAAATCTATAAAGTAATCTCTCATGAAAAGGGGGGATAGAAATAAGGAACCCAGACCCCAACAAACTAAATAATCTACCCCTTCAGTCCTAGAAGTAAAATCTGGGAAAATGCCTTTGTAGAAAGCGCACATTCAAATAAAGAATGTCACACCACATAAGCAGAGGGAAGTGACCATGTAAGGAAGGCAGTGCCACCCCCAAACGCCTGTGTTCCTATCCATAGATCCCAGTGACAGAAGATTATACATTAGTCCTTGGTGCCTTGGTAACTCGCCAAAGGTTGGATTTTGCTATGATATGCTGGGCCAAATAACACCCAGAATCAGGATTGTAATGGACCATATCTGGCATTGGGAGCCCAAAGTAGATTTGACCCTGCCACAATGTATATGGCAATCAGACAAAACCAAGGTATGTAGATAGATTCATTGAAAATGGAAATCAACAAAGGGGACCATTTCAACCAAATGAAAGACAGAATGTGAATTATGCACCTCGCCATTATGTTCAGTTCTCTCCACAGGTTGACCATGGTCAGAGGATAGTCACCTCACTCTCTCCACCTCCTGTGTCTCGGGAATTCAGGGGAAAAACAAACAGGAACCAGTCTCCTGAAAGGTGCCAGAACAGATCTCATCAGAGTGAATTCAACTAGTACCAGCCTAGAACACAGAGGGATGAGTTCAGGGCTATGGACACATTCTAGTGCTTGGAGGCGCAGGTGATGATGTTGTCTGAACAGATAGGGAAATTGTGTGCAGCACAGAGGCATCAGCTGAGTGAAAGTGCAGAATGTTACAAGAGTGACATTGCACGAAGTGACAACTAATTACTATTTAGCCACTCTCCCCAAAATGAAAGGGCAAATGACAATGATTTATCATTGAATGGGCAAACTGACTTGCTTAGTGATTTAAAACCAAGAAAACAGATGAATTGTGATGACATACCAAATGAAAACACACATAGGAAGGGTGTGTGGTTCAATTTAGAGTAGAATCAAAACATTCACATGTGTGAAAATGAAAGAGAACAAATCAGAAATACACACGAAGAACGCAAAGAGCAAAGAATAAAAAGACAGTTTAAAAAAGGACATGCAATGTGAAACACATGAACGGATAGGTGATGCTATAAAAGCAAGTGAAGAGATTGCATTGACTGAAATTTCTAATAGTGATCATGTCTCCACAGAAATGAAAATATTACAAAGGTCAGATGCAAATTATTTCCCTGAAGAATATTTCGAGCCACAGATGTTTTATGGGGCAGAAATAACAGGTACAGTACAAAAAATAGGTAAGTGTCACACACCAGAAACTGATTTTTTGCCACATGATGCTAATGAAAATATAGACCAATTGGGTTCCAAAGTGGAGTTAAGTGAAAGAGATCCAGACAATGGGGAAAATGCAGAAGAGTTATGGGGGAAGAGCACTGGTAGTCCTGAGACCAAAGGGCAGTCAGAGGTAATGCTCCAAATGAATTCTCAGAATAGAAAAATAAAGATATTGAAAAAGAGATGGGTAAAAAGCGGGGTATAATGTCATTTCATATGCCCCTATGCCAAGCAAGAAGCCACGCAGGCCTGAAGAAGATAAACCCTGTAATCAGTAACAATTCACACTTCCTTTGCGTGCTTGCAAAATGTGAGGACAGGTATTATGCCCCTATTACTATTGAAGAGAGGTGTAATACATTCACAATGATTGACACAGAGGAACAGGCAACTCTGATATCAAGGAAATTAATGCAAAGCAAAAATGAAGGGAAATCCCCACAAGCTATGCTGAAGTTGACAAAGAGTGAAGGCCCCGTGCATAATTTCAATGGAGAAGAAATACCAGTGAAAGATGTCACTGAAGTTGACATCAAGGTTGGGAAGCATAGAATGAGACAGGAGCTGGTGGTTAAACTCATTGAAGAGACCCCATTCAAATTAGGGACAAATTTCCTAAATAGATTGTCACCCCCCATTTATGGGGTATATGGGGTCTTGTGGTGGTGGCTATCAAAACCTAAAAAAGTAATGAGCCAGAGTAGCAGTACAAAATAATGCCACACCATTGCTAGAGCAGAGAGCGCAATGGCCGTGAATCTTCAGAATGGCTGTGTACCTAGCATCACTGTCATTCTCATCTGCCAGGGTGAAATGCAAGGAGAAAAATAAAAGCAATATTTAAAGATCTAGTTGGACCCCAAGACATTTTTTTTGGTCTAAATGAGGAAACATGTAAGCAAAATATTGATTCAGATTCAGGTCAGGAAAAATATATTTCAACAATTGCAGCAATACAAATGAAAGAAGGTCACACCTGGATTCCTCTGCATGTGAATGGGCATCCAGAAATGATTGAAGCAATGTTGGCATAGAGCAGGAACACAGTTTCATTAATGAGAATGTGTTTAAGCAAATGCTTGAGAGAGAAGAGATACCAAGTTTAAAAAAAAATGTCAACACATTGTTGGTCTGGATGGTCCTAATTTGGGGCAAAGAATTGTGGGAAGATATATGCTGAGAATCACAATGGCGTGCAAAAGCATCCATCAAAATGTATGGATTATAAGTGGTACCAAAACTAAATTCTATTTGGGAAATGGCATCATGCACATAATGTGTATTATTTTAGATGTTTTGAATCAAAATGATTGGTTGAGGCTGGGGAGGGGGCAACACTTGAATTTGAGAATAAAACACAAGCTTATCATTGTGCCCGAATGATGCCATATGCAATTGAGCTTCAGTTAAAGAGAAATGTTACTATTCCTGCTTTCAACAGGCAAGTTGCAATAACATTAACATACAGAAAGGAACAACAGATAAAAGAGCCTGATTCATTTGTGTGTCTCAATGAATCCATGAGATAGCAGGGGCTAGAATGTGAATACACATCATTAGTAGAGATTGGGGATGGCCCCATTTGAATAATGGTGAATAACAACTGGTGACAATACATTCATTTGTATTCAAAATACAGAGGGCCTCATTACGAGTCTGGCTGTAGCCGTGCCGGAATAACCGGCACGCTGCCGCCGGATCCGTAATACCGTTCCGCCTCCGTGATTGCCGGAATCACCAGGGTATTTCAACCCCGGTGACCTGGTAATTCTGGAGGCGGAATTCTGTAAATCCCCATTCCCATGTAGGACTCCATGGGGATAGGGACCATAGAAACACTGGTTCCGTCTATGACAGAGCCAGTGTTTCCATGTCCGCCTGCAGGACTCGGAATCAGCCGGTCCAGAAACAACGGTTGCAGCGGATTTCCCGCCACCATTGTTTCCGGACCGCCTGACTCGTAATGAGGCCCAGAGGTTTTTTTCCCACATTTCCGGAGATGTCCATAAATGCATAAAATGGGAAACGCGCAATGGTGTTCTCTGTAGAAAAGAAATATCTATGTTTTCATTTTCTGATGTCTATTCACATACATGAGTGTCTTTACGCGTTCAAAGGATTTTCGAATAGTATTTTGACAATCGGTAGTTGGATCCTGTCCCATTTCAAACAAATCCAGATAAATGCCAAACAGCACTATTATAATACGTGTGTGACCTATCATTGTGTGTGAGTTTTCTTTCACCATATAAAGGTTTGTGTTTTCAGGGCTGCACCAAGTCTGGTAATTGTAGCCTAAGAGGACCGAATAAAAGGACATAAAAGCAGGCTAATTCCCTATGTTTTAGATTTATGCTTTACCAAACAAAGGATAGGCACATTGTTGAATGCTCTTGCAGGTGGTGAAGAGAACCAGAGATATAACAAACTCTACAGGTAACGGCAGGGTGAGGATAACCAAAGGCAAGGAAAGTTAGAGGATAAAAAGAGCTGCAGGAAGCAGGAAGTTGTGGATTGTTAGGATGCGTTTTTTGGAGGCAGATCCAGACCAGGAGACCAGGCAGAAAAAGGACAGAGCAGAGGCAGATTATTCAGGCAGTGTGCCAGTTGAGGTATTGGTTGATGAGGAGAAGAGGTATTTGGGTTTGAATGAGCATGTTCATGAATGGAGTTGTAGGGGAAAGTAGGACGTTATTGTGTGGGTGCCTGAGAGAATTAAGTAGTGATCGTGGGAGAAGGTGTAGGTGGATGGTAGCAGTATGCAGAGAGTTGTAGTGTGGAGTAGAAAGAGTAGTAGTCATGTGGAGAGTAGAGAGTGGTCCAGATGGAGGAGTAGTACTGGTGTAGAGAGATAAAAGGAACATTAGTAATAGATAGTGAGGACAGGACCATCTGAGTGATAGAAGAGGAAGTGTCAGGGAAAGCAAGGAGATATGGTGGGTTGAATAGGTGGGTGGAGAGAAGGAAGCAATAGCGAGAGGAACATCAGTGGGGTGTGAGTGACTGGAAGGCAAAAACCCTGTGTTGCATCACCATGGGAATGTATTGCATAGGGACCGCTAGATGTTTCCCTTTATACAGATAAGGCATTTGCTTTTAAGCCATCACTGTGAGAGAGGTAGTTTTTTTTTTTAAATAGTAAGGCTTACAGATCTCTAATGAACAGCCTTGGGTTGAGCGACTGTTGGGAAAGAGAGATGGTCTACCCACCCTCGTAAGCAATTCCAAATGAGAAACAATCTGTAAACCACACATCGAGGGAGCAGGGGGCAGTGGGGTGTACTCAGGTGAGAGTGCATGATCGCACAGTGCATGCATGATGAGCTATATAGTAGAAGCGAGTGTAAAACGCCACCTTAGTTGTTGGCCCAAGCGTGGCTGAAAGTACAAACATGTTAGTAGTAGATTTGCATTGGCCCACACAGACATAACCCCCACCACGAGTCTGCTTCACCGAGTTACAAGCCTGCTATTGTCTCAGAGGTTGTAGGCCTTCACGCCCCAAGGCAAGGCTACAAGAAGGGGGCAGAGCACATCCTACCAGTTACTATCCTAGGATACAGATAGCATGACCTCTCAGTACCAACAACTCACACGTTAGAGTTACAGCCTTCCAAGGCTTTGATCACAAGACCCCACATTCCACGGCACCAGCCAGGCCCAGACCACCAACCATAAAGCTTTAAGTCCCCTGATCGATCTGAAAGATCAGACAGCAAGGTTATCTTGCTTTCACATTTGGGTCACGTAATTTGTGCTGTGAGGTGCCATGGAGGGATGACATTATAGCTCGAAATGAGGGTGGAGAACTTTGGAGGCTGCTGGCGATTCTGGGAATGAGTGAAATATGCAAGTTGGTAGGACCTTGGCTCTCCCACTGGGCTCATCTCTGTGTCTGCCAGGTGCACCATTATACAGATAGAATAGCATTGTTTTTAGAATAAGTAATTGCTTTTTAGGCCTTTTTTTAATAGCAGCTAACAAGCCCAGCAGCACCCACATGGCCAGTGAAGAACAAGATGTCTGGGACCAATGAACTAGTATCCCATATGGAGTGGGCTGCCCATGTCTAGGGTCACTCCAACAAGCCCGCAGGTTTTAACTGTATGCAGTGATGACCGTGATGACACCAGGCATCCTTTTAATCTGATGCACATCCCCCAATTTGGCAGAATGTTTGGCGGCAGCAGAATTCTTTGCTTATGCATTTCTAGTTTTTAGAAATAAATACTTGTTATCCTTGCAAGCAGTGACTTTGGCCTTTTTTCTTTAGCGTGTGAACGTTCAGGGGCGTGACTTCATTTAGTGACCCCAATGTGATCCCAGCGACCCCTGCACCGACAGAGGCTTCCAGGCTGCTTCTCCAAAAGGGCTGTGCCGACCTGCATCTATCAGTCCCATATGCGTCAGTTCCAGAGATGAGCAGGAGCCATTTTTACAGAATCCTGTCTGCTCTTTGAAGCGATGCACGTCTCTGTAGAGAGTGCAGGCCATTGTTGGAACCCTGTGACATAGGAGTGTGAGTATACCCTTGCAGGAGATAACAAGTTGGGGAGCGGTGCACGTGCATGAGAGATAGGGAGTGTGTGATTGTGTGGTAAAGAATGATGTGGGTGTATTTTTTTGTTAACCTTTTTAATAAGGTAGAATACAGAAGGAAAATAAAGGAGAGTAGGGACCATTACTGAGTGAGGGGAGATGATAATAATTAGTGGGCTCCAACATAGTAATATTAATTGTTTTAGTGTTGGTTTAGTGTATTGAGATTTATATATGTAAGGCGTAAAGGCCCCATGTGGGCCATTGTTAGTATGGTATTTTAAGTGTATTGAGTGAATATGGTATTTTAAGTGTATTAATTGATCATGTTGTGATATTTGGTGTGAGTGAACGGAAGGGGAGGGACTTTTGATTGGGGCGACAGGGAGGAGGGGACAGAAAACTGGTTTTGAATTTGAATACAGTGTGCGCAGTGTGTGAGCATAGGCGTGGGAGATTTGAGCATGCTATTCGCAAAAATGCGAGGAGGGAGTCTGCTAGAATATATGTATTTTGCACTGCCATTATAGAGGGACAGGATAGAGAAGTATCACAAGCAGTGGGTGGTAGAGACACGAGGGTGGATGCCCCCCTCCTGGCCAGTGCAGGGCACCCATAATAAGGGAGTTCTAGAGCACAAGAGTACATTCTTAACAGTGAAATACAAAGGAAAACAATTACAGAAAAGGAAAGAGATATTACATGTCTGGAAAATGATTGAGGATGTATAGGACTCTGATGAGGGAAGAGCACAAAATATCTTTAGAGGAGCTGCAGTAACAGAGAGAGGCAAGATATGAAATGATATGATATGGCATTTATAACGCACCTATACATAAGTGTTTCAAGGCACGATGAGGCAGGGAGGGGAACATGGGGAGGACGGACAATGATCCTACTAGGCCAGGTGTCATTCGGATCGTGTAACTGCGTGAGAAGGGGGCTGGGACAGTGCAGTACATGGGAAGATGATAACAATATGTAAGTAAACGGCCAGCAAGTGGCAAGTGCAGTACATGGAAAGATGATAACAATAAGTAAGTAAACGCCCAGCATGTGGCAAGTGCATGGGTAAGTGCGGGCATCGGGTGTCAAGGGCTGGTAGGGGGACTGTAGGGATACAGAACAGTCCCCAAGTGCGGGGGTTGCTAGGTGGGCAGTGCAGGTGAGTGATGCTGGCAGGGGAAGGACATGGGCCTGAGATCAGAGGGTGTCCAGGTAGCCAGTGCAGTTCCGGTTACAGCCAGGAGGTAGCCAGTGCAGTTCTGGTTACAGACAGGAGGTCAGCAGAGGAGAGGAGGAGAAAAAGCAGAAGCAAAGAGAAAGATTTTGAGGTGCTTCCGGAACCGGAGATGGTTCTCCTTAAGTTTAAGGGAAGCAGGGAGGCTGTTCCAGAGGAAGGCCCCAGCCGAAGAAAGAGATCTACCACCAACTCGTTGCTTGGAGAAGCGACTGACCCTGAGGGAGTTGGGAGTGGATGAGCAAAGAGCTTGATAAGGAAGATATTTAGGAAGAGTGAATTGGAGGTATTGAGGCCCCAGAAGGCCTTGCGAACGATGCAGAGGGTTTTGAACTTAATACTCGCAGCCACTGGGAACCAATGCAGAGATTTCAGTCCTGGAGAGATACGATCCCTGGGCTTGAGGACAAGGACAAGTCTCGCAGTCCTGTTCTGGATAAGTTGCAGAGGGCGGAGGGTAGAAGCAGGCAGATTTAGAAAAAGGCTGTTACAATAGTCCAGCCAGGAGAGAACCAGAGCTCTGGAGACAGTGAGTTTCTGGGGGAAGGAGAGGAAAGGAAGAATACATCTGAGGAGGTGCAGCTGGTAGTGTGACTTCTTAGAGATGTAAGAGATGTGAGGAGAGAAGGAGAGTGTGGAGTCGGTGATGACCCTGAGGTTTTTTGCCTCAAAGGTGGGAGCAGTAAGAGGGCCAATAGAGGCCGGCCAGAGTGCTACAGTGAAGGAGGGAGCGGGTGTGCCGATGAAGAGAATCTCAGTCTTGCTGGCATTAAGGCAGAGGTCATTGGCGGCACACCACTCCTCTGGCAAACAGACAGTCAGAGATGAGGGAAGGAGAGGAGGAGGCTGAGGGTAGCCTGAAAATGAGCTGGGTGTCATCCGCATAGCACTGAAAGTTGGGTCAGAGAGCAGCGATGCGGTGGGCAAGGAGTGCCAGGTATTGGTTGAACAGCCAGGGAGAGAGGTTAGACCCCTGGGGGACACCAAAGGTAGAGAAAAAGATAGCGGAGAGTAAGGACCCAAGATGGCATGTTTGACAGTGTCAAAGGCAGAAGAGAGATCAAGCAAGATGAGGACGCAAGGGGTGTTAGAGTCAAGGTTAGAGAGCAGGTCCTCACAGATGTTCAGGAGAGCAGTTTCTGTGCTTCTGTCAGCTCTGAAGCCAGACTGATGGTCATGAAGACAACCAACGGATTCAGTGTGGAGATTAAGCTGGGAGATGGTCAGTTTCTCCAGGAGCTTGCCCTGGAAGGGAGTGATGGAGATTGGGTGATAGTTAACCGGGCAGGAAGGGTCGGCAGAGGGTTTCTTAAGAAGAGGGTGCACAAGGGAGTGCTTCAGGGGGGATGGGAAGACTCCAGTTGCGAAGGAGTGATTGCAGAAATCAGCCAGGGACAGAGCCAGGGAGTCAATGTGGTCCTTGATAGTTTTGGAGAAACTGGGGTGAACCTGTTTTGACGAGACTTTCATAGATCGAACTTGTCTAGAAACCTTGTCAGCGGAGAACAGGGGAAAGACAGAGAAGGAGGGAGGAGAGGTGGCTGCAGAAGGACCAGAGAAAGAGCAGGGAGTAGGGGGAGGGAGGGGATAGGAGGAGAGTGAGGACAGAATGTCCTGAGTTTTAGAGATGAAGTGAGAAGCCAGTGCCGTACAGAAGGCCAGGGATGGGACAGGGGAGGTAGAGACTGCGGCAGGATTGGCCAGCTCCTTGCAGATTTTAAAGAGTTCAGCCGAGTTGTTAGATGCCGCAGGGACGCAGGATTGGATGTGAGCTCTCTTCTTGGTTAGGACAGAGAACCGATATTGCCTTTGGAGCAAGCGGCAGGCCAGTTTGTCACAGAATGTACATGGAGCACGCAATTTCCTCTCGGCCACCCTGCACTTGTGTTTTAGGGTGACGAGGTCTGAGTCGTACCAGGAGTTGCACTTGGCTTTGGGCTTCAAGCGGATTCTCATGACAGGGGCAAGGATATCAAGAGTATCAGATATAGCAGAGTGGAGCGTGGAGAGGGCTGTGTCAGGGTGAGAGTCAGCCAAAGGGGGTTGGGGGCGAGAAGGTGGCGGCGAAAGCCTCAGCTGACATGCGCTTCATGGGTCGGATGACCGAGAAGGTGGGTGGAAGTGATGGAAGTGGCTTGGCCTGAGGGATGGGGGGGTGGTAGAGGGAGAGGAGACAGTGATCACCCCAGGAGAGAGGAATGGAGAGAGGAACAGAGAGGGGACGGTCTGAGGATATCAGAACATCCAGAGTGTGCCCTGCAGAGTGAGTCGGGCCAGAGGGGAGGATAGTGAGTGAGAGAGAGTTGCACAGGTTGCGAAAGAGTACAGAGGAAGCACAGGAGGCATCCAGGTGGATGTTGAAGTCCTCAAGAAGGAGGTGTTGAGTGGTTGAGGCCAGGAGTGAGGAGGAGAGGTCCGCTCACTCAGAGAGGAAGGAGGAGATCTGACCAGTTGGTCGATAGATAGTTGCCACAGTAAGGAAATGGCTAGGGGAGAGAGAGAGCCTGCAGACCAGGCATTCAAAAGAGGAGTAGGCCTGCGTAGGAGTGACAGATGCAGGAATCCACTCGGGGAAGATCAGGGACTACACCCCAACCAGCGCGGTTGGGCCTGGGTGCGGAGAGGATATTGTAGCCATCTGGTAGGAGCGTGTCAAAACTAGTGACAGGGCTGGCCGTGAACCATGTTTCAGTGAGACCGAGGACATCAAGGTCAAGTTTATCAAGAAGGCGGCAGATATCAGAGGAGTGTTTGTCAGCAGAGCGAGAGTTTAGAGTGGCTATATGGAGAAGGTTGCCATCCTTGAAGGACTTCCAGGGAGGGCTACATATCAGAGGTACGCCCTTCGGAGGTGTAGAAGGAGCCAAGAGGGGGAAGAGACGGAAGGAGAAGGCAAGGTAGCCGAGGAGGAGCCAGAAGGGGGAGGCAAGGTAGTCACGGAAATGGGAGTGGGACAGCAAGAGAAGAAAGGAAGTTGATGAGGCGCGGGAAGCATCTAGCAAAGAGGTGAAGGTTGGCCTGAGGGCCTAAGACCAAAACGGTCTCTTTAGAGTAAACATTAATGATGACCTTAGAGGAGTGGAAGGAGGCCAAGAGGGCATCCCAACGGGTGCCACCCTTAATGGGAGAGGAAGAGAAAGGAGAGAGCACAGAGACCATATGAAGCGTCCATAGGTCTGGCGAAGGAACGACAAAGAGGATGTCGGTGAGAGTTTCCTTGGAGGAGGCACTGGTGTATGTGTCAGCGATAGGGAGGCCTAGGTTGGAGACCAGGATGTCCTTTTTAAACTTCTTCCTACCAGATTTGGTGAGGAGAGCAGGATAGTCAATAGAGAAGCAGTTGGAAAAGATAGGAGAGACAGAGAGCACCATAGAATAGGTGGGAGAGGGGAGAGGTGAAATGAAGAGGGGGAGACACTAGAAAGGACAACTAGAGCAGGCAGACAGGACAGCGAGAGTCAAGCAACTTGTGCAACGGGATAAGTCACCACTCAGGATTATAGAGATCACAAATGCACATTTTAAGACAGGAAGGAAGACACATCTAAGTTTGAGAATCCTGAATAGAGGGAGAAAGGCCTAGGTTTCACGATGCAATTTTATGGTACTTAGACAGTCACATTTAAACACATGTTGGAAACCCACCTAAGTTTGAGAATCCTGAATAGAGCGAGAAAGGCCTATGTTTCAAGATGCAATTTTATGGTACTCATACAGTCACATTTAAACACACGGTGGAAACCCACCTAAGTTTGAGAATCCTGAATATAGAGAGAAAGGCCTAGGTTTCAATATGCAATTTTATGGTACTCATACAGTCACATTTAAACACACGGTGGAAACCCACCTAAGTTTGAGAATCCTGAATAGAGGGAGAAAGGCCTATGTTTCAAGATGCAATTTTATGGTACTCATTAAACACACGGTGGAAACCCACCTAAGTTTGAGAATCCTGATTAGAGGGAGAAAGACCTAGGTTTCAAGATGCAATTCTATGGTACTCAGACAGTGACATTTAAACACACGTTGGAAACCCACCTGAGTTTGAGAAATCCTGAATAGATGGAGAAAGGCCTAGGTTTCAAGATGCAATTCTATGGTACTCAGACAGTGACATTTAAACACACGTTGGAAACCCACCTGAGTTTGAGAATCCGGAATAGAGGGAGAAAAGCCTAGGTTTCAAGATGCAATTTCATGGTACTCAGACAGTCACATTTAAACACACACGGTGGAAAGAACCACCTGCAGGTGGTAGGGGGGTAAGCAGGGCAATCCAAAGGAGGGTGTCTGGCAGCTGGCGTCCCCTGCGGATCTCAACAGAACATAAGGGATTGTATCCGTTAGCGGTTCACCCAGCAGTGGGCTATACTAATCTGACCTAAGTGCCCACCTCCACCACTGTCCCACCACCACTGTATGTTCCTACCCCAGTTACTGCTCCATCTCAAGAATGCAAGGAGGCAAAGGAATTAGAGGATGCACTGCCGGTGGCAAGAGCAGAGCTTGCACGATTAAGAGAAGCGCAGACAGAACAGAGAGTAAAAGAAACTGGACTAGACAAATGGTGGGCTGGGGACATTTTATTTAGGTTAGACTGAGCGGCAATAAAGGACGTGCACGTTCAGACACAGGAAGGTGAAGGTGGGCAGGTAGGGAGCACAAGATATGGTACAGTAAGGTTGGATCAGGAAACTGACTGAGAGTCGAGAGATGAAGAATGGGACATGGACGATGAGGGAGAGGGTTATACAGAAGAGGGATAGCAGGCAACAGAAATAACACTGAGGGTAGAGTGCTTGTGGAACGACAGGTTAAGGAGCAGGTTTGGTCAAGTAGCAGTGGCAAGGAAAAAGGGAAGTGCAGGAAGGAGAGGAAGTGCAGGAAGGTGAGGGGGAAAAGGCTGGGCACGCAGATGCCACTATTACACAAGGGCACAGGGAGAGCTCCTGGGCACAAAGGGATATAAACAACTTGATCAAGGTGCTCCTGCCCTCACCGTAGGTGCTGTGAAATGGATTCACGCATTTGAAAAACATGCAGCAGGCATCCCTTTAGCAGTGGGGCTATGAAAAGCTTGTTGGTAGGCATTTTTGGTAATCAGGCGGGAGACATATGGGTCAAGAAGGGATAACTGGACTGAAATAGGATGACGATGCACACAATGGAGTACCTTTCAACAACCTTAGCGCACAAGTGTGGGATGTGCTACGATGAACATATCCCAACACCCCAGAACTACAATCTATAATGCAATTTACAATGGGAGAGGACGAGGACCACGCGATTAAGCTGCAAGAGATTTGGAGGGCAGAGCAGGGTAATTAGTGAGACTGATCAGTTCCTCTTGTTTACTCAAAAGGGGTTTACACAAGGAGGTGCAAAAGGCACTTGACAAAATGGTGGGCATTGAAGCAAAAGGCTGTGCAGAGATTCAGACCATAATAATAAACCATTGTAAAAGAATTAGGGAGCGCAAAAATTATACAGTACAGCAGATACAAACAGAGGAAGCCAGATTGGTGGAGAAAAACTAGCTAAATTAGCTGTAGAAGGGACGACACCTGCACCTGCACCAATAGAAATGATAGGGAACACACAGATACCCACAAATGAGAGGATAGCTGCATTCTGGCCAGGAGGAGAACAAGGATAGTGTGGAGGTGGACCTCAGTAACCCTACCCAGAGTGGCAGCAAGGAGGTCAGCAGTGCGAGAGGAATGGTTTCTGAGGAGGAAGGGAGGATTTGGCAGGATGGGGCCCCGGGCAGCAGACATGGGATAGTATGTGCCACCCCAGGAATGTCCGCTGTGGGGGTGATGGTGATTATATGTAGATAAGGGGGTGGTGGTTCGCAGGATTCTCATGGATCCAGTCATGGTCATGTACGGGATCACTGTGCTTCTTCAGGCCATACTCCAGATTAGCAAGGGTTGCTGGCGAGTGCCGACCAATTTCATTTTTTGCCCTGTGGTATCCCCCGAGTTGTTAACAGGAATTATACTGTCCCTAGATGGGCACGGTTTGGTGATTTCAGGGAAAATAATTGTTGTCTTAGGGACTGACCCTGATGGGTGCGAGTGGCACAGAGTACTTTGTAGCGATCGCACAGTACCCCTGATGGAGGTAACCGATGCATAGTTGTTTGAGGACCAACACAATGATGGTGAGATTGTATTGACTATTTGTATCCCCTGTGAAATGATGGTGCAAAACGAAAGTATACTGTCCTCTCATGGCCATTGCTGCCCCACACCACTTTATTGGTGTAGACATAGACCAGGTACCAGAGCAACTTTGTACCACAAATGCTCATGCTGTAGGACTGTTACAAGGAGTGGCTCCAGTGCGACAGTATCCCCTATCCACAGAGGCGGAGAAGATTAGGGACACCATCACTGCACTGTTAAACCCAGGGATTATAGTGCCATCCACCTCTCCATGCAACACAGCCATCTATGCTATAAAAAGGCAAAGGGGAAGGATGATCCAGGATTTGCGCCCCGCAAATGATATGGCACTCCAAGAATTTCCCATGGTCCCAAATCCTGCGACAATGCTGTGTAACATCCCAAAGAAGCGACCCACTTTGCTGTAGTGGATGTCAAAAACACTCTTCTCCATTCCACTGCACCCCGACTCGCAGTATCTCACAATGTATACGCATGGGGGATCAGGTTCAAACACACTAGATTAACTTGAGGGTACTGGGAGTTCCCTAGTATTCTTAACAGGGTACTACATGCAGACTTGGGGGAACATCCAGGTACCCAGTTCCCTTATCCAGTTTGTGGATGACCTGCTGGTATGCAGTGACAGCAAACTCCAGTGCAGGAAAGATTTGATAACACTCTTGCAGCTCTTAGCACGCAAGCGGTACAAAGCGGGCAAGACTAAATTACAGTACTGCCTACAGGAGGTACTGTACTTGGGACAATTGATAACTGTGAATGGAAAAAGTATAATACCTGATCACACTGCATCTGTGGGGGCCACTTCACAACCCACCACAGTGAAGGAGATGCAAACATGTCTAGGCTTATGTAATTATTGTAGAGCCTGGATACTAGATTATGCGACATACACTAGGCTCCTCCTACACAGCCTCAACAAGGCCTAAAACAGTGAAAACAAGATTGTATGGATGGAGGACATGCTCACTGAGTTCAAAGAACTCAAAGTAGTGATTCCTACAGCCCCAGTGTTAACAACCCCAGACTACACACAGGCATTTTACTTATTTTCACACTCCGACGGTCAACTCATGACTCCAGTACTGACATAGAAAATTACAATGGGCCACAAGCCACTGGCCTATTGTAGCGGCACGTTAGATTTAGTGATGGAGGGACAGTTCCCATGCGAGCAAGCACTTGATGCTGCAGCGTTTGTGATTGAAAACAGCTCCACCATAATGCCCAACATTGAGCAGCCCCGTCCATTACAATGCCCTACCAACTGTGCAAATGATTGAGTTACAGGGGTGGGCGCCATGGGAAGAAATACTACTGCTGTTAAAAAAAAGGGTATGGAAACAATCCACTACTGACTTACTCTGGAGATAGGAAATAACGGGAAAAGCAGTTAAGCCACACAAGTTGCTGATAGTTGCATTTGACCAGCTCGATGAGCCATCACATACCTCTAAGCAGCACATTGCTGCAGACATCCAAGAAGACTGGTTTGTCCCAAATCTCCAAGAGCAATTGACCAGTTTTGTCATAAACGGCACCACATGTCAGGGTTACAGCATGGAAATGACACTGCGAACAATAAGAGGCACTCTGCCCTGCACTACTGGGCCGTAGCGCGAGTTGCATATAGAGTACGTGGATATGGGGGAGAGATGAAACAGTTCCCGATACTAAATTGTTGTCATATGCCCCTTCTGCCGATGGATGGAGGCGGGACCTTCCGCACATTCATATGCAAAAGGTGTAGCAAAATGTTTAGTGTGTGAGGTTTTTCCTCAATGGTGTGTGTGTGAAGTATTAAGATCAGATTATGGCACACACTTTTTTAACAAATTGTTCAAAGAAATTGCAGCATTGATTGGCATCAAACATCGAATGTGCACCATTACCACTCCAGGCCAATGGAGTAGTGGAGAGGATCAACTGCCTGCTCAAAAGTAAATTGTCAAAGCCTTGCACCACGTTCAATAAAAACTGGGTGCACTGCTTGCCTTTAGCAATTTTCAGTTTGCGCACACAGCCCTGCAAAGACCACCATTTATCACCCCATGAGGTCATCAATGGTGTTCGCATGCACACAACCCTGTCTCCTGATAGAAGGGCACCAGACACACACAGATCAGCATCTGTTTCACACTTACTTGACCACCCTACCATGGGCCATTCAACTGCACTATTTGACAGATTGCACCACCCCGATTACAGGAGACACCTGTTGCGGCAGCTGTAGCACCATCAGATTCCTCCCCCATCCAACCGTTACTCCCAGGTGACCTGATCTACGTGCTGAATTTTGTCCAGCGGCGGAGCGACACCAGGCATAATGAGCCTTATTGGGTCCTCTTCTCCACTCCCCTTGCTGTCAAAGTAAAGGAGCTGCGCTACTGGATCTACCTATCAGATGTCCGGAGAGCACCCCTGAACACACCATAGTAGCTTTCTTTGCCCAACAGCCCTCATTAAGAGCGTATTGAAACATTTGAACTACCTCCTGTTTAGCTACTTCCTGCCAGTGTACTCATGATACACCTGGACTATACAGCACTTTTACACAGGGAACATTCTCTTGCGCCCTCTCAAACTCTATCTCTTTCTTTCTTTCTTTCTTTCTTTCTTTCTTTCTTTCTTTCTTTCTTTCTTTCTTTCTTTCTTTCTTTCTTTCTTTCTCTCTCTTTCTCTCTCTCTTTCTGCCTCTTTCATTCTCTCTCTCTCTTTCTCAAATAATAAAATTTGCCTTAAAGACGCAGCAGAAGATGTTACCAGTGCGCTCAAACAACTCATTGTATCTTTAAAAGAGAGTTAGCAATGTTAGCGTTTCAAACTTTGCATATTCATATTTGTGTAGCTTACATTATATTGCCGGGCTGTGCCACTATCAATGTTTGCATTATGCATTTATGTAGGATCTGATTTTATATAGGGGGCTCATATAAAAAGAGGGATCTACTGAAACACCACTGTTAATAATGTATTCAAGGCAAACACACATGCAACTATGTCTCTACTTTCTTGAATCCACAACACCAAGGCCAGATTTAGTTCTATTCCTGCCACAAGTGTACCCACTAGCCGGGATTTTTAGAATTGATTATCAGATCCCTATTTTTTCACAAATACATTTACGTTGCAAGCTGCACCAATAACACCAGTAGTTATAGAATTATAAATGGATATATAAAAAGCACTAGTCGCACAAAAAAAAAGTACAAAGAGGGCAAGGTGCGATGCCTATCATGGGCTTGGCTTGGATGCTATAGAGGATGTGCGCCACCCAGAATTGCCCAACAGTTGGTATATGGACATGAGCACTGTGGGGAGAGAATTGGAGTTTTTTCATTTATACTGCATGCAGCAGGGGCCCCCAAGGTCATAGTGCCGCAGGAAGAACCCATTCTAGAGGCTCAATATCTGATACATCAAACACTATGTAGGATTCGAGGCACTTTCCAGGCAACCAGTGTAAGGCTCAAAGTATTGGATCCAGATAAACTGCAGTGCATCAACAATCCCAGAACTGTCCACTGTCTGCCGAGGCCCCATTTGGTGGTACAAGGACTCAGTTGCATGGCGGGAGGATTGATAGGGTTCAAAGACAAGGTCCTGGTCCGAGTGAATACAGCATGTGCACCATTCTGGACTGATCATATTGCAAAACTGATGTGGATAGAGGCAATGGAGGAACCCGTGAAAGTGCACAGAGAGTAGATATTTAGATTTTGCTTTTACAACAAAGGGACTGTTTCTGTAGGGGTCAATTAACGTAACAAGAAATTGCTCATTCCAGACACCAAGAAAGGCACAGTCACGGTAATGGACTATTACTGGGTGTGCAGTCAGCAGGTGTACTTGCACCTCCCATCATCATGGAGGGGATACTGTTCACTCGCTACCCTGCACTTAGCACTCAGCACTGCTTTTAATACCAGACTACCACTTCCAAGGGGGGCCAGCGGATTCATCCACACTGTGCCCACCAGAAACCCACTGCAGGCCCAGAGTTCCACATCTTACCTGAAAGTGAAAGAAAAGAGGAGTTGTGGCGAAAGAAGAGAGCTAGCTACCAATCTTGCAATTCATACGAACATATCAGAGAGATACCTGATGAGTACAGGCTGTTCAGTGGTGTGAAAACATTCTTTGCATTACTGTAACACCAAATGGTTGCAGATAGTATGCTGGGAACTGATACAGCTGGCAAATGACACTGATCAAGAGTTCAACACCATAAAAGTAGAATGGCAGGCCCTAAGACTTATGATGATGCAAAACTGCTGTGTTCTTGACCTCCTCGCAGCGATGGAAGGAGGTGTATGCAACAAGATTGGGGATTTGTGGTGCACATTTGTGCCTCCTAACAATGCAGAAAATGGCTCTCATGCAAATAATAGGAGCCATACACATCTATGGAGTGTGCATGAAAAAAGAAGCTGGAATTCGGAGCAAGGACTGCTGGTTTGAACATTTTTTCTCGATGGTCCCTTCCTGGCTGACCGCAATAGTGAAGATGCTGGTCCCCATGATTGTGTTTGTGCTGGTCATCTTTTGCACCTACCAGTTGGGCCTCAGATGGTGTTCCAAAGCAGTGCCTAGTAGCGCTAAGATGATGGTCACAATTGAGGTATCCAGTGAACCTTGCAGTACCACAGAACACATTAACCAGACAGATGACCCAAACAAACCCTGCATGATCCCCATTGAACACAGGTTGCACCCCTGTGGCACTATCACTACACTCCCACCAGATCTTGAAAACTATACAGAGCAGAGTGTTGATGTAGCTGGGGATGGGTGATATATATATATGACTTGCACACCTGAACAGTATGCCCATTCTGGAGCAGATTTGTGAAGCGTGTGAAGAGCATGGGTTCGTAAAAAGGGATTGCTAGCATAGTTGAAAGCTGAAAATGAGAAAGGGCGCAGATACTAAAAGAGAACAAATATTGGAGGATACAAGGGAGCGACAGTGTGGGGGAATTTGTTAATGTAGAATTGACGAAGGGTGGAATGTTGGGAAAGAGTCTTCCCACCACCTATGCAATTCTGAAAGAGAAATAAACTGTAAACCACACATCAAGGGAGCAGGGGGCAGCGGGTTGTACTCACAAGTGAGTGCATGATAGCGTAGTACATGCATGAGTAGCTATATAGTAGAAGGGAGTGTAAAACACCACCTTAGTTGTTGGCAGACATTTTCAACTTAGGCCCAAGCGCGGCTGAAAGTACTGAATGTCTTAGTAGTAGATTTGCATGGCCCACTCAGACATAACCCGCACCACAAATCAGATTTGCTGTGTTACAAGCCTGCTATTGTCTCAGAGGCTGCAGGCCTGTGCGCCCCGGAATGAATGTGCTCTGCAAGCCCACGAGAAGGAGGCAGAGCACATCCTAACAGTTACCATCCTATAATACAGATAGCATGATCTCTCAGTGCCAACAACTCACAGGTTAAAGTTACAGCCTTCCAATGCTTTTTATCACAAGACCCCACATACAATGGCACCAGCCCGGCCCAGACCACTGACCATAAATCTGTAAGACCCCCGATCAATCTGAAAGATCAGTCAGCAAGGTTATCTTGCCTTCACACTTGGGTCACATAATTTGTGCTGCGAGGTGCCAGGGAAGGATGTCATTATAGCTCATAGCAAGGGTGGAGAACCTTGGAGACTGCTGGTGCATCTGGGTTTGAGTGAAATATGAAAATTGGGATGACCTTAGCTCTCCCCCTGGGCTCATCTCTGTGTCTGCCAGGTGCACCATAACAGTGATAGAGTAGTATAGTTTCTAGAATACATAATTGCTTGTCAGGCCCTGTTTTATTGCTGTGAGGAGCCAAAAGCACCCACGTGGATGGAGAAGGACAGGATGGCTGGCTCCAATGGCCTAGTATCCCCTATGGAGTGGGCCGCCCATGTACAGGGTTGCTCCAATCAGCCTTGCAGGTTTTTATTGTATACAGTGACAACAGTGAGGATGGCGTGCCTTCAACACCTAGCATGGGGAGGGATTGCCCATTCTTGGATAAATAGAGAGGAATGGCCCATAGAGACCTTGCTACCACAAATCAAGATGAAACTCCTCAAACTGTCTTTGGGAGTTGGTGTGTTCTTGAGGTTATCTGTGACACTTAATAGAACCCATAATATGACTCCTGGGGTTCTATGTAGGAAGATGAAGGAGGGCATTATAACCTAATTGAGCAAAGGTGACCAAATCACTTCTTGACCATAGCCTGCATTTGTGGTTCCAGCATTAGTCCAATTTTAAGCTGAATGCCTATGTTCTGGACGACTGCTGATGTCTACAGTCATGTGCTCATGTCTAGAGGTCACTGGATGTCTGTGTTAATGTTGGCATTTTTGAGGAAATCATGATTTTCGTCTTGTCATGGTTATGCTTCAATTTGTTACAAAATCAATGAGTTCACTTGTGTGAGCCATTTACATAAGTTTGATGCATGATTTGTTTACTAGGAATTTTCAATCAGAGATCATTTAATAGCTAGTAATGTCTTCCGGGCTTTCTTTCATGCTTTAGAGGAGTGGTCTAATGCAGGCCATCTTGAAGTATCATTGCACAATTCATATCACTATTTATAAATTAATGAATTCCTGGTAGAGGTTGTCCAGTGTTGTCTTGATAAGAATTAATTTGTAGATGTCTGGAGTGGAGGGATTAGTTGTTTTGCCTAATTTGTTGCTTTCCTTTACCGGTTCTCAGAATTCTGCTTCTGTGTTGTGTTTCAGGCCTTGGAGAATCAGTGATCTTGGTGTGGGGTCCTTACAAAGTGTTTCATCTTTGTTTTGTGTTCACAATGTGTCCATGGCTTGCTGGATGGTTGTGACTGTGTTTTAGAGGAGGTGGGTGATTTTGTAGTGTAGGTCTTGCAATGGTACTGGAGGTGTGTTAATTTATTGAGGATTTCTCATTTCATAAGAAATGTTGAGCCTCTCTTTCTGTTGATGCACTGCCAGTCTGAATCATTTGGCACAGTGGAATTTCTTCACCTTTGTAGCTTCTTTGCATTCTTGAATCTATCATTGTTATGCTGCTCTGTCCTGCTGGTTCTAGCTGTTCTTCCATGCTTGTTCCATTTCCTAGATGTTTTTCCTGAGGGAATCTAGTAAAGGTGTAACCCTCTTCACCTCTTATTTTCATCCTATTTGCTGACTTGTTTCAAGGGGGCTATGCTCTCAACAGTTTTTACAATATACTTATGTAGGGTTTGTTCCTCTTCCTCCAAGCGTCTGTTTCGTGGCGCTGGCCGGCTTAGTTTGTTATCCTCATTAGCTCGTCAAGATCCCGTAGGTTGAGAGTTTTTCAAGCTCTCCTGTTGATGGGTGCCTATTTCTTTTGTGTTGAGAGGGTGCAAGTTGGCCTGATAACGTGAAAGGTACCATGAGGTTATTTATTTATTTGTGCATTTGTAAGCTGCTTATACATCAAGTAAATTGTGTTTCAAAGTCCCCATTGAATGTGGATTGGTGGGGCAGCCATTGTTAAAGCATCTTTGCATAAAATCACTCCAAGAGTATGTCCAGCTGAGTGTGTTACTCCTTTTATGACTTGTTTGAGGTGAATGTCAGAGCTCAGTGATCTGGTTTAAGTGTCATTTTCTTCATTGAACTTGAAAAAGTTCAGTTAGTAAGTCAGAAATGTCTGTTCTGCGCTTGGGCATAGGCCGCACATTAGGTGGTGTGTACATGTTTTACACCAGCGAGACTATTTCTGGTCCACCCCTAGAACTTGTATACGTCTCTCTGTGAAGTAGCTTCCCTTTAATTGGTATCCCAATCCTTCAAAGTCTTGTTGTTGAGGTTGTGGTTCCTTCATTCTCTTCTTTGTCAGGTTCTTTTTCGAATTGTTATAACAGGTTAGGTTTTATTTTTTCATGTTCTTCGTCGGTGTGATTTCCTAAGAAACCTTGTATTGCTGAGGTGTAGTCATGCCAGTCATGTATGATTAAGGGTGTATATAGAAGCTGGTTTATGTGTGCCACAGTAGATACATCTTTGGGCGAGATGGTTCATTTCAGTTTCAATAAAGAGATCCTTCTAGGTATTGCACTTGGGTTCCTGATATATATAGCATATGTAAATCAATTACTGCTTACTGTATTCCTGTGCAGTATTGCATGTGGTAATATCATCGGAACAGGCTGATTATCAAAATACCACCGTCTCTTTCTGTTGAACTCATAACGAGGTTCAAAATGTTGTTATTTCTGTTATATAATGCTGGGTCAAAACAATGCACGGCCTCATTATGTGTTTTGCAGTAGTACTTCCGGTATTACAACCAAACCTGGTTACCTTTACCATAGGCGGTAAAGATGTTGTAACGGGAAGAGTCAGCATGATTAAGAGTCCTGTGGACTCGGTAGTTATTCTCCATCTTTGAGTCCCATTCATTCCATTTAGAACATGTGTTATTTTTCGCATGATTAATAAATAACACATCCAATAGGCATTTGTGTCGAGGTCATTATACCAAAAAGCAAGCAGTTTGAAATGCTGCCAGTAATAAAACCTCTGCCGTTTCAGGCTAGCAGGCCGTCTGCAGAAATACTGCCTTACCGTTTTCGAACCCGAATGGTGCCCATATTGTTTCGTCTCTTCTTAATTTCTAGCAGCTACCATCGATTCAAACACATTATGCACATTAGTGGATATTTATTTTTCAATATGTGTGCCCGGAATGAAAGATATTTGGCCTTTAAAAGAATGAAATCTTGCCTGCATAATATGCAGCATCTGCGTCTCACTGTGCGCGTCTGACCCTGTTACGTAGCATCACATGACGTCCCTCACACAGGCAGTGAAACAAATAGAGTGGAACGATCTGAGCGCAGCACGCAGCCAGTACTGCGGCAGAACTTTGAATATTTCATGCTTTTAAATCTTTTTATCTTTTTTTTTTGTACATATGTGGCTTAAAATAAGTGTTCCATGTGATCCGACGCATACCGTACACCTCCCCTTTAAGGCGCTGGTGTGCACCATGCTGTGGCGCACTCAAGGTGTTGGCTTCAGTGCCCCTTATATTCCACTGTCATAAAACATCAATGTCACCACTGAACTTAACATGAATACACAGAGCTTGATATCTGGCTGCAATTTAGTTATGGATAAAAGTTGAGGGAAATCTGCATTTTCAATATTGGCGTAATGGTTGCGCTGTCTATTTGTCATTATCATGAAATCGAAATTAGGTAATACATCAACACTCAATAAGGAAACATTACTACCGTTCCTTTTCACATCAATGTCAATACTGAATAACGCAGGTCAGAGCTCAGTGCATTGAAACATATCATTTAGTACAATTTAAAATTATAAAACTCAATTGCCATCCTTACTCATGCACCAATAAAAACAAGCAGAGAAACTCACAATATGTTTGTGAATTTGCTCTTTCATTGCCAGATTGCCATTTTCGTATGCACCTTACACAAAAGCAAACAGAACACCAATGCATACTGGCCAGAGTTTAAGGCATAAAAGAGACAGATTAATACATGTTTATAATTAATTAATCTTTTATTCTGCTCTGAATACCGGAGACCGCAAATTGGGATTTGAAAGACAAACACGTTGCCCCTGAACTATACTCCCAGCCGCTTTAAATTCAGATCTTAGATTGCCAGAAAACCAAATATGTTTGCATTGAACCTCTAATTATGTAAAAAAGGCTCAGGAGGACAGGTACCTCCCCCAAGCCAGTGGATGATGTACCCATGGTGAGTATAGGAGGATCCCCTGGTCAGGCCTCCATGGTTCTGATGCTTTGAAGGGCTCTGTCACTGTCACAGTTCAAAGAACAAACACACGTCTCCTACACAAATATTTGCCATAGCGCCTACATTGACGCCACAAATGAACAGGATGTGCTTCAGCTGTTGCACACTCGCGTTAGGTAAACTTCTATGTTGCTATGGTTACCCGACCTAAGGCGCAACGTCAGCATACTGCAGAACTTCTGCAATGACATAAAACACACAATCCCTGGGCACCGGCGCTTCTGATTGAAGTAAGTGGCACGGGGTTCTGATCCTCATATATCGCGCTTATAACTCCTGCGACCATGCTTTTGCTCTTTTGATTCCGTGTTGATACCTTTGCCTTGTGTCTTTACGGTAACAGATTTTGCTTACGCTACATGGATTGCTTCGGGATTCCCTCCTATTGATGTTTATTTCATGAAACTTCCTGTTGTGCGACATTGGATAATCGGATTCTGTCTAACCCTTGGGAATAGTGTTGTGCACTACACTTTGGACGCTCTGCAGCCTTGAACAACTGGTCACCTTTTGTCGTTAGTGCATCCTCGTGCCACCCGGCGGCAGGTCTATGTTAACCCTACTAACTTCCCTTCCTCTCCGCACCTAGTCCTGTCATCTGGATCGTCTCCTATCCGCCAGGATTTGTACTTTGACCAATCTACGTTTCAAGACTTACCTTCTGCCTTTATTAGGTAAGCCTTCTTGTCCCTGAGAGTCTGTGTTAGCTTTCTGATATCTTTTCCACATTTGTTTTGTTTCTTCTTTTATTACTACAGTGAGGATTCAGATTTGTTTTTGCCAACAGATGATTCCTTGGATTGCAGCGTAGCGCCCACTCTCTCAAGGTTAGTGTTGTCTTCGATTTATTGCCATTGTGTTTTTGTTACTAGTTCACTGGTACTAAGACCTATTCTTGTTCTTCACAGCCTGGCACATTCCTGGTGGTATTTTTTGCTCTTTCATTTGAATTGCAGCTCTGCCCAAATTCATCAAAACAGGCAGCGGGGCGGTTCAAGGGAAAGGTCACCCTCTATGAGTTGACCCTGTCTGTATATACTTGGGGTTCCTGTTGTTCCGGAAAAGAGAGATCACCCAGCCACCTCTTCTATTCGTGATTACTGACAGTGACACAGTGCAGTACCCATGGCAGACTTCCTCAGAAGGGACTCAATTTGGGGAACTCAATAGATCCCCTCTCCACCCCAGCGACCCCAGAAATGCTTCCTGTGCCCCAGAAATCCATGAGGACAGCATGACCAATGGCCCTCTGAGGACAGGAAGCTGCAAACCCAATCTTTAAACAATGCAGGAAACCTAAAAATAGCTCTAAAAACATAACTAGAGCCTATCTTCAGCAAAGGTATTGCTTGAAGCTTCTTGATGGACACAGATGAGTTTCAAAATGGTCACCAGGTCTCTTATAGATTTAGGCAGCCACCCTCAGTCTCATTCTGACCTCAGTATGTGAGATAGCCTAGTCTGTCACAGCCCTTATACACAATTGCCTCATGTTAGGGAGAATTCTCCAGAATGGCTAATTTCCCTTACCTACTGAGTCCCTCAGCAGCTTTGCTGGACTTATAGGATTTCTTTTCTTTACCTGGTTAGAGTGTGAGCCTTTTTCCAACTCTTAGATGTGTTTTGCTGTGTGTTTTACATTTTTGTGTTCATAGACTGCGGAGTCTCACCTACTCCATAGGCATAATCTTTTTACTGTGTGTAACACAGTACCTTTAGTGCAGTGACACAGGGTTGTCTTTTTCAGGCTTCCCACTTTAAACTCAATTTGTTTTACAAACTATCTTCCATAGAGTACTGAAAAGGGTTATTAGTTATCCCTTTTTGTCTGTTTCTCATGGAACATTATTTTGTTCCCCTTTCTTTAAGATGTGGCTGGTGGCAGTTATATCTACCATTGTTTTCCTACCTCGGACTATGAAAATAGCTTTGGTACTGTTTTGAGCTACGTTAGTAGCCTCGAACTTTAATCCGCTGGACCCCTTTTAATTTTATTTGGTTCCGGCTGGGTTTATTCGCCATTTCGTTTTGTAAAGGGCTTTCTCGTGTTTTACTCTACGCGTCAACCAGGTTTGGTTCCTTTGTTTGCTGTCCTTTGGCAGGCTTCTGCACAGAAGCCCTCCTTAGGCGCCTGAGTGTCTGGGTGGATAGGATGTGAGGTAGGGGTTTTAGGCCCTCCTTTGAGACCCAAGTCACACTCTTGTTTGATTGGCTAGGTGACTGTCCTGGCAGGACAGTCACCCTGCTGTGTGATTGACAGCCAGGCTGTGTGAATGGGGGAAAATTGCATAAAAATCAGGTCTCTGGGACTTGGAAGGCAGAGTCGCCACTGGATCGAGAGAACTGAAGAGAAGCTGAAGGAAGATGACTACTGCAACTACTGAACCTCCCGGTGAAGCCCTGCTGCTGGTCCGAATCTCCTAAACTTCGACGATAGAGAAGATCTGCAAGGAACCTTCTTTCCTTGAGCTGGTGGGACCAACTAGTTCGCCAAACACCAAGCAAGGCCTCCCTCCCCTCGTCGCATTTGCTGTGCATCGCTGCAGTGAACCGTATAGCCAGGTGGACCGGACCCTGTTTGGGGTTTAAGGAGCGCACCTTTTATTCGTCACTTTGCTCTGCTGCTGGTTTCATCCCTGGGCAGGGCAGGACCCTCCAGTCTTCCTTCTTCTTGTCAGTCCGACAGTCACTTAAGGAACCGCGAGCCTGCAGGACCTGCCAGGAACGTCTGCCTCAGCTACAGCATTCTTCTTCTACTAAGGTACTTTTCAAATACGGTCGTTCGTTCTGTCCGACCGCAGTGAAAGTGTTTGAAATCTTTCGCTAATCCAAGCGCTTGTCCTTCTCTACTCTTTTAAATAACTTTTCTTCTGACCAACTTCATTTCAAACTCTTGGCAAAGACTTAACCACAAACTACTCTGAACTATGTGATCCTCTGCAAAGACTCTGAACCATTAACATTGGCCCAGGCCTATTGATTTGAATCCTAATTTTAGTAAGCCTTTTCTAGATTGCCCTGCCTACTTACTTGTTGGTGCTGCTGGATTTTGAATAACCTTGACTTTCCCTCCCTTTTTAAATTGCTGGAGTGCCATTTTGGTCACACTTCATTTTCAGCTTAACTTGTCCAGAATTAATTGGGTGGTGTGTAGCATATTAAGATTGTGATGTTCTGCTGCTTTATATTAGTGAACTGTTTTCTAATTGATGGTGTAAATAAATGTATATTCTTTTACTCAGAAACCTTGAGTCATTGTTTGTTTGAACCATAATAATTGCTATCCTTTGTGTAACTTCTGATACTGCTCACTTACTCTTGAGATAAGTCTGGCTGCTCAGCCATCGCTACCACTTTATTGTGCAGTACAGGCTTGTACCAAAGGTGAATTTGTACTTACACTTGTAGTCTTAATTGTGTGTGGTGTTCCCAAAGGGTACTGCAAATGATTCTGCCTATCAATGGTGTACAGTGGTGAGGATAAATTATAGTGATAACACTTAGAGTGCTGCTATTACCTTGGATCAACTAACCACAAGGCTAAACATCACTAAAAAACAACATTTTAATCATGTCTGATATGGAAAGCTACAGTCAGGAGACCCTCCTTAGTTACACTGTTGATTATCTGAAAAATCTGTGTAGAGAAAGGAATCTCTCTGTTAAAGGCAAAAAGTCAGAATTAATTGAAAGGTTGTTAGAGAAACTAAGTCTGGAGTGTGGGTCTGAAATACCTAACCCTCCAGCAAATGTGGAAAATGATGAGGATGATAATGTGTCAGTTATAATGGATGAGTTAGATGAGGCAGATGTGTCTCACAATGTAGGCCTTACTGCTCCTCTACCTGCTCAGCAACCTCAACCTTTGTCCACTGGGACCCCATCAGGTCCTACACTCAGTCCTGAATTCATTGCTCTAGAAAAGATGAGGCTTGAATTGTAATTCAGAAGTATTAATGCTCAAACTGAACAAAAGCATCAAGAACTTAAGTTAAGAGAAATGGAGTTGAACCATGCCTTAGAAATGAAAAAGTAGTCTATATAAAATGCTTCTCTCCCAGAGTCTTCTAGGTCTTCCAGTCCTAAAAGACCCCGTATGCCTAACAAAATTGTTGGTATGTATGAGGCTAAGCTTGATATTTTGGATTGGTTGGCAATGTTTGAGTATAACCATGGCATTCAAGACATTACAGGGAATCAGTTGCTCCCGTGGCTCTTCTCTAGGCTACCCACTGTTGCATCTGATGTTGTGATGGAGTTGGGGAAGGTGGATAGTATGGATTATGAGTGTGTGAGGCAAGCTTTAATTGTTAGATTTGGGAAGACCCCTTCCCAGTATCTTAAGATGTTTAGGACCCTCAAAAAGCATGATGATACCCCTTGGGCTACCTGGGTATGTGAATGTTTGAAAAACTTAGATGGTTGGGTTAAGGGTTACAGAGTAAACACTTATGAAGGTATGAGGAATCTTGTTATGTTGGAGTCAATTTATGATGCCTGTTCTCCTGAGCGCAGACAGCACTTGGCTGATTCTAAGGAGATAGATCCAAAGAAGTTAGCTAAGGCTGCTGATTTGTGAGTTGCCAACAGGGCTACTCACAAGGATTCTGGGGCAGCTCAGAAGAAGGATGTGGGAAAGCAGCCAAAGAAAGATAACAAGGAGAATTCTTATACCTCCAATCCAAAAGAGGGCCCCAAACAAAACAATAAGTGTAAGCCACACGGGAAACCAAATCAGGCTAGTACACCACCTGGACACAAACCAGATGGAGGTCAGAACAAGCCCCCATTCATCAAAACATTTGGGAAATGTTATGTTTGTGGGTCAACTGACCATGTGAAATGGGATCCCAGATGTAAGGGAAAACCTTCAGGGGTCCACACTGTCTCCTTCGCCTTCTCCCCAGAGGAAGAAGTACCTATGGCAAGTGGAAACTTTCACCTACTGACTGATGAACCCATGATAGTCTCAGCTGGTGTTTCTTTAGTGTCCCTGGGTTTGTGGGAACAACATAATTTAGATGTCTATAATTCCATCCCAGATAATACTAAAGAGTTTTATAAAGATAGTGTTCTTATGAATGGCCAGGATACCCCTGCCATCAGAGACACTGGAGAGAGCATAACTGTGGTTGATGAATCATTTCTCAAGGTGGAAACACCTAACCAAGTTATCTGGAAGCCCTGTGCAAATGCTTTCCCAGTTACCAGCTCTCATCCAGTGCAATGACATGACAGTCTAGATACCTGTTAGTGTGCAGAGCTAAGTGCCTGGGAGAGTGCTGTTGGGTAATGACCTGAAAACTCTTGGAGTTGTGTCCAGTACCCCGAGGTCTCCCAGTAAGAGGAGACAGGAGCTCACTCGCCCTGCAAGGGAGAGGAACATGAGAGGCTCTCCAGGGGGAATTGATAGAGGAAACTATCACCCCCAGTCCAGAGGAATTGCTCACTGCTATTACAAGAAAGAAAGAGGCAAAGGGGAAACCTAATACCTCCAAGAGGAAAGAAGATGGCACCCCTGTTCTATCAACAAGGACATCCCCAAGATTGTCCAAAGTCACACCTGTGACTCCTCCACCTGCTGAGTCTGAGTGTGAGGTACAACCCTGTGTGGTTGAGCCAGCTTCTGAAGAGTCAGATCTGGAAGAAGACATTACTCTAGTTGGAGATCTGGACACTGTTGACCCTCCTGAGCTGCAGTCTTTACTGGCAGAAGGTGGACCCAACAGGGCAGACTTCAGCAGAGGACAAAGAGTGTCCTAATCTTGAAGGTCTTCACCTACAGGCAGTTTCCCAGCTTGATTGGCAAGAAGCTGGGAAGCATAGGTTGCACTGGGAAGATGGCCTCTTCTACAGTGAACCGGCTGAATTTATCCCTGGGGACTGCAAAAGACTTGTAGTGCTCCTAGAAAACAGACTATAGTTCCTACAGTTGGCCCATGAGGTACCTTTGGCTGGTCATTTGAGCTTCAAAAAGACCCGAGTAGGGTTTCCTAAGGAAGTGATATCCGACAGGGGATCCAATTTTATGTCCCACTGCATGCAAGTCATGTGGAAAAACTGTGGTGTCACTTACAAGTTCTCTACAGACTACCATCCACAGACAAATGGACTGGTAGAGAGGTTTAATTGTACTATGAAGAGCATGATAGGTGCTTTAGAAGAACCCCTTAAAAGAAAGTGGTACCTTCTACTGCCATGCCTTCTCTTTGCTTATAGAGAAGTTCCTCTTGGATACAGTCCCTTTGAACTTCTTTATATCCATCCAGTGAGAGGCCCCTTGGCCCTGATTAAGGAGGGGTTGGAGAGTGCTCCTTCTGCCAAGCCAGTCAGAGTGACTGACTATGTGATAGGTTTTCAGAGGAGAATGTCGCACCTGATGGAAGAAGCTAGTGATAACTTGAAAGCAGGTCAGGCTCTGGCCAAAGATTGGCATGACCAGAAGGCCCACATGGTTGAGTTCACTCAAGACAAACTTGTACTAGTTATGGTGCCAACAAGGCAGAGGGCCCTGCAGGACAAATGGATAGGACCCTTCAAGTTTGTGGGCAAACTTGGAGAGGTGAACTATCTGGTGGATTTTGTCAGACCTAAGGAGGTTCTCAGAGTCTTTCACACCAACCGTTTGAAGGCATATGTCTCGAGACCAGAAGTGGGAACTTTGCTTCTAGCTTCAGCTCAAGAGGAGGAGGAGAGTAAACCTCTTCCTGACCTACTCAGAGGCCAACCTTTAGATGAGAACATAGAAGGAGTTACAAATCTCTCTTCTAATTGGACATCTGAACAACAGGAGGAGTGCAAGTTTCTGTTAAATCAGTTTGCCTCCCTGTTTTCACTTTCACCAGGCTTGACTCCTTGGGGCCAGCATGAAATTGTAACTGGTGACTGTTTACCTGTGAAAAGCAGAGGTTACCGAATGTCAGAACATGTAAGAACCCACATAAAGGAAGAGGTCAACAATATGCTTGAACTCAGGGTTATAGAGCCATCTACAAGTCCATGGTCTAGTCCAGTTGTTCTAGTACCAAAGGCCGGATCCAAGGAGTTGAGATTCGGTGTGGACTATAGAGCTCTACATGCAGTCCACTAAGACTGATGCCCATCCTTTACCAAGGACAGATGAACTGGTGGATACACTTGGTGCAGTCAAGTACCTCAGTACATTTGATCTGATGTCAGGCTATTGGCAAATAGCCCCGACAGACCATGCCAAGGAGAAAACTGCATTTTCAACCCCAGCAGGCCTCTACTAGTTTAAGGTTATAACTTTTGGATTACCGAATGCACCTGCTACATTCCAAAGGATGGTCAATCAAGTTCTGAATGGGATGGAGGACTTCTGCATGGCATACTTGGATGACATTGCAGTGTTCAGCCCTACTTGGGAAGAATATATTGATCACTTAAGCTATGTATTGCAGGCTTTTGAGCAGGCCCATCTGACTGACCATAAAGGCAAGCAAATGTCAAATTGGTCAGAGCAAAGTGGTCTACCTTGGTCATGAGGTAGGAGGAGGTGAAATAAGGCCATTGCCTAGCAAAGTAAAAGCTTTACAAAACTGGGCCACCCATACTACTCAAACCCAGGTGTCAGCCTTCCTAGGTCTCACTGGGTACTACAGGAATTTCACTGAGAACTATGGGACCATAGCTTCCCCTTTGAATGTAATCTCCTCTACAAAATACCCTAAAAAGGTTAGATGGAATGAGGAATGTACTCAAGCCTTTGAAAACCTGAAGAAAGCCCTTTGTCAAGCTCCAGTCCTAAGAGCTCCTGATTATCACCAACCCTTCATTGTGCAGACAGATGCATCCAATACAGATATAGGTGCAGTCCTTAGTCAACTGGATGAGAAAGGTAGGGAGCAGCCTATTTGCTTCATCAGCAGGAAGCTGAAGGAACCAGAAACAAGGTGGGCAACCATAGAGTGTGCATGTTTTGCTATTGTGTGATCTCTGAAGAAGTTTAGACCATACTTGTATGGATCTACTTTTGTGATTCAGACAGACCACCAACCCTTGAGATGGTTAATGCAAATAAAAGGGGAGAACCTAAAACTACTAAGATGGTCAATCTGCCTGCAAGGGTTTGGTTTCACCATTGAGCACAAGTCAGGATGTCACCACCAAAATGCTGATGGTCTCTCTAGGATGTTTATAACCGACTAGAGTGAAGAGATTCATCCAGGAGTGGATTAAATTCTCCTGACCCTTTAGTCTGGGGGTGGGTGAGAGTTGGGAGAATTCTCCAGATTGGCTAATTTCCCTTACCTACTGAGTCCCTCAGCAGTTTAGCTGGATTCCTAGGATTTTTTTTTCACCTTGTAAGAGTGTAAGCCTTTTTCCACACTCTTACATGTGATTTCCTGTGTGGTTTACATTTTTTGTTCATAGACTGTGGAGTCTCACCTACTCCATAGGCATCATCTTTTTATTGTGTGTCACACAGCACCTTTAGTGCAGTGACACAGGGTTGTTTTTTCAGGCTTCCCACTTTAAACTCCATTTCCTGGGACTGACTACTGTCTCCCAGAACATGTAAAGTTACCATTGACTTTATTAGTCTTTTTAAATTCACAGACCCAGTACAAACTATCTTCCATGGAGTACTGGAAAGGGTTAATGGTTATCTGTTTCTCATGGAGCATTATTTCGTTCCCCTTTCTTTAAGATTTGGCTGGTGGCAGTGGTATCTACCATTTTCTTCCTACCGCGGACTATGCAAATGGCCTTGGTGCTGTTTTAGGCTATGTTAGTAGCCTCAAACTTTAATCCGCTGGACTCCTTTTAATTTTATTTGGTCCTGGCTGGGTTTATTCGCCATTTCTTTTTGTAAAGGTCTTTCGTGTTTTACTCTGTGCGCCAAACCAGATTTGGTTCCTTTGTTCGCTGTCCTTTGGCGGGCTTCTGCACAGAAGCCCTCCTTAGGCGCCTGAGTGTCTGGGTGGACAGGATGTGAGGGAGGGGTTTTAGGCCCCCTGCACAGGGTCTCATTCACTCTTGTTTGATTGACTAGGTGACTGTCCTGCCAGGACAGCCACCCTGCTGTGTGATTGACAGCGAAGCTGTGTGAATGGGAGAAAACTGCATAAAAGCAGGTCTCTGGGACTTGGAAGGCACAGTCGCCACTGGATCGAGAGAACCGAAGAGAAGCTGAAGGAAGATGACTGCTGCAACTACTGAACTTCCCAGTGAAGCCCTGCTGCGGGTCTGAATCTCCTTAACTTCGACGACAGAGAAGATCTGCAAGGAATCTTCTTCCCTTGAGCTGGTGGGACCAATCAGTTTGCCAAACACCAAGCAAGACCTCCCTCCCCTGGTCGAATTTGCTGTTCATCGCTGCAGTGAACCGGATAGCCAGACGGACTGGACCCTGTTTGGGTTTTAAAGAGCACACCTTTTATTCGTCGCTTTGCTCTGCTGCTGGTTTTTTCCCTGGGCAGTGCAGGACCCTCCAGTCTTCCTCATTCTTGTCAGTCCGACAGTCGCTTCAGGAACCGTGAGCATGCAGGACCTGCCAGGAACTTCTGCCTCAGCTACAGCATTCTTCTTCTACTAAGGTACAGTTCAAATCCGGTCGTTCGTTCCATCCGACCGCGGTGAAAGTGTTTGAAATCTTTCGCTAATCCGAGGACTTGTCCTTCTATACTCTTTTAAATAACTTTTCTTCCGACCAACTTCGTTTCGAACTCTTGGAAAGACTTAACCACAAACTACTCTGAACTGTGTGATCCTCTGCAAAGACTCTGAACCATTAACGTTGGCCCAGGCCTATTGATTTGAATCCTAGTTGTAGTAAGCCTTTTCTAGATTGACCTGCCTACTTACTTGTTGGTGCTGCTTGATTTTGAATAACCTTGTCTTTCCCTCCCTTTTTAAATTGCTGGAGTGCTATTTTGCTCACACTTCATTTTGAGCTTAACTTGTCCAGAACTCATTGGGTGTTGTGTAGTGTATTAAAATTGTGATTTTCTGCTGATTTATATTAGTGAACTGTTTTCTAATTGATGGTGTAAATACATGTATATTCTTTTACTTAGAAACCTTGAGTCAGTGTTTGTTTGAACCATAGTAATTGTTGTCCTTTGTGTAACTTCTGATACTGCTCACTTTACTCTTGAGATAAGTCTGGCTGCTCAGCCATCGCAACCACTTTATTGTGCAGTACAGGCTTGTACCAAAGGTGAATATGTACTTACACTTGTAGTCTTAATTGTGTGTGGTGTTCCCAAAGGGTACTGCATATGAATCTGCCTAACACCTCACTGCTGCAGAACCCCAGTCTTACTCGCACCGAGGGGGAGGGGGCATTACCTAATAAGCCAGCCAGCCCATTGCAGTGGTAAGGTTGACAGGAGCAAGAGGCTCTTGTTTGGGGAAGGCTGGAGCCTGCAGGAAAGGAGAAAGACTTTTGAGCCGACCGGAAATTGAAGAATACTGAAGAGGAGAGATAGAAAGGTGGCATCAGGAGAGAGGAGGTGACATTAACAGGCAATCGGAAAGTGGAAAGAATTAAGGGGGTTAGAGAGGAGGGTGCAATATCAGAAAAAGGTGTGGGAGGTTTTTGCGTTTACTCTTGTTACTTGCATGTTGCATTTATAGGAACCTGGATGAAAGGAGGCAAGTGCAAAGTTTCAAAGGAGGAAATGATAAGGGGTGCAGAATGAGAAGGGTATTAGAGCAAGGGAGGAAGCCATTTTCATAGAAGGTGCCATTGATGGTGAGCAAGAGGAAATACGAGCGATAAAGGGTGAGAGTGAGAGGTTAAGAAATAAAGAGTGTGAGAGGTAGGATGGGAGGGGATAGGGAGAGTCGGTAATGTGGATGGTGGAATAGAGGGGATAGTGTGGTGTAAGGTGGGTAGGGGAATAAAGGGTGTAGGGTGGGGGAGCCAAAGAGAGTGGGTACAGTGCATAGTGGGATTAAAGAGAGAAGGGGTAGGGTTGAGTATAGAAAGAGGGGTAGGATGGGTGGCTGTACAGAGAGTGGCGCAGGTGTGTATTGCGTGGAATTCTGAAACTTGTACTTTTTCTAAATTCCAATGGGAGTTAAAAAAAAAACAAGCCGTGAATTGAAAGGGAAAACACAGGACTGGGTGGCCTTCTCACTCGAGAGCTTTGTGTAGTTTTAAATTCTCAAAAGTGAGACTGCTGAGCTGGGACTAAAGAATACTTTTTTAAAATGTTTGTTTTCGAACTAAGGTGACCTCATTTAAGGCTCTGCAGCGCCAAGTTATGTAGGAAGCACCTGTGTGATATACAAACATGCAGGTGCAACTGAGCAGGGGGTTGGGGAGACACAGTGACAATAGGGGAGTTATGATACAATCGTTTTTGACATTATTTAAGCTTGCACTTTATTTATGAAGTACAGTGGCAAAGCCTTTCATATGCATGATGGGACATTTCCAACTCAAAGATCTCACAAAGCACCAGTTGTTAACTTTCAAATCTGTGATAGTTAAAGTGCGCAACACAAAGGGTCCATTTAAAGTTTTGTTCATATCCGTGATGTATACTATTTTAACATGCAAAAAAAATAAGTTGCTTTAAGTTACTTATCAAATGTTTTCAACATCATGAATACCAACAAGCTGGAAGTTTGTGAGAAAGAATCTGCATATCTATCTTTGTTTATTACAAAACTTCTTTTATTATATGTCCTAAATCACCGAAAGCACAGTCAGGTTAACTCGATTTTTCAGGTTGGCATTATCTTGCATTCTGGCTTTCTTATGCAATGTGTGTTTTTTGTAGGTAAAATCTATAAGACATGATTGGTGTGACCTTGAAATCCAACAATTTGAGGCAAGGTTTGTGATCCTGGTCACCCCACCCTCACTGGACACCCATACCCTCTCCCCCACCATCTGTCCAACCATCCCACTCCCTCATTTTTGATGCAGCCAGAGAACCACTAGTTCCTTCTTTCCACGTCCACCACCGCTCATAGCACACCATTGTAGCCGTTCCCATGGCCTAAAATAAAGTTGTGTTATTTGGTAAAACAGAGCGTGCTGTACATTCTTCACTTCGAGGCTCTGTGGATGTTAAGTGTTATGATAAGCAACCGAAAGGCACTGACTTTCTTGAAGATAAAAACATGTAATCTGGGGGTTACTCTGCAGCAGGCGCATAAACAGGCTGAGATATCGTAGCAACATGTGCGTGCTGGGATGGGGGAGCTGGGCAATACATTTATGCCAGTCCTTTGCAGGGCTGACCCCTTTTCCAATTATAGTGCTGGTTAGAGAGATTCACAACCATGCCCCTATTTATTAATGTGGCAAGCAGAAAACCTACATGTCTGCCGTTCTACCGAAGTGCAAGATACAGCACATATGTTGTTTAGTAATTGCCTAATCTAAATGTGATTTGAGCGTATCTAGACATCTGCCCCATCTGCACTGGCCCCTAAGCTGTGTAGTCCGGAGCAGAGCAAGCTGACCAGTCTACTCGGTGGTAACCTCCTAATCACGCTTAGGGTAATGAGCACAGAAGCCCACTACCAGCTCAGCTGTTCTGTCATGGCCAGGACTGTCTTACAAGCGGGTCCTGAAGCTGCTGTAGTTGGACCCACCCCAGTGACACTGACATCTATAAATGCCTGCAGAGCACTGCTGAGTGGGTATTTACAGATTTTGGGTGGGCCTTGCCTGCTCAGGTCCTACCCTGTCTACGCCTCTGCTCTACTCGCAACCTTTCACTCACACTCTTTCTTTTCTCTACTGGTACTGCGCTCAGACAGCACCCAGAGGTGTCTTTATGTGGAATAAATGGATAATAGAAGTTTGGCATAATATGGAGGGGGGAGATACACTGAAGGGTTCACACCCTTGAGGGCCTCTTGCCTCTGATTGGTCCAGCACAGTTGATTCCTTTGGGTTACCATCAGCCAGTCCATTATGGGTCCAGCAATGCTGGAGAGTTGTGATAATTCTCCCATTTTTACCTTCCAATTTGATCAAGGCAATGAATTCTTTCTTCTTCATTAGTGGGGGAGTTGTTTGAACTGCTTACACTATTCCTTCCTAGAGTTGCACCTAACCTCTCTTTACCTGAAATCCAAGATATTGAACAGTTCACAAGCCCAGAAAACATGTGGATGGCGTTTGCTTTCAAACCCACCTTTCACATGATTTTTTCCAACAGGAAAAGATGTTGCAAGCATCACTGTGCATCACAATAATGTCTGGATCCCCCACCCGCATAGGATTGGTTAGGGTGTAGAACTTAATGCGAAAGACAGTGGAAGGTGTCAGTGGCTCCATGTAGGCCAAAAGGAAAGAGCGTTAACTGGAACAGTTCTACTGTCATGGAAAAGGCAGTATTTTCCTTAACCTTGGGAGCCAGAGGAATCTACCTGTAATATGTTGTCAAATCCTGTGTTGAAATATTAGCAGAATTTCCAACTATCACAATCATTTAGTAGAATCTGGAGGGCATGCATCAAAGCATGAGGTCGTGTTCACCTTCCAACAATCGCTACACAAACGCCAGCCACCATCCGGAATTCCCATGAGTATAATCGATATCACCCCATGGTTTTCCGAAGGGTAAATGATATGTAGGTCCACTATTTTCTCGACATTTTCTTTTACCACTTGTTAAGGTGCTTCAGTTCAGTGGGTAAGGTGACAAAAAAGAGCCTTTTCTTTGCACTTGTTTATATGGTGATTATCTTTTAGTTTTCATTGTTTGTCAGAAGGGGCATCATGAAAGTGGTTCCGAAAGATGGGGAGATCACAGGACTTATAGGGCTCAACTTCCTTATGTATCATTTTCTGGGGCGACATTTGAATTTGAAAAGTCTCTGTGATTAGCTTAGTTTATACATGTGCACCATGCACCAGTGGCCCTAATGTCGTAAAGGGCTGCCAGTTCACATGATACATTTTGAGGAATTTCTCTGATCTGGCTGCTGAAGACTGTAATTGAGGGTGCTCAGAAGTTCCATAACAAGATATGGTGTGTGGTACTGGGCAAACAGTCCAGAATCTCGTTTGCACCCTTGAATTTCCACATATATCCTTGGTAGTCATACAGCCACTTATGTTTATCTGGCGCTTCACACATTTGTGTATTCACCAGATCTCCTTGCAAGACTATCTTTCCTCTGGTTTTCTGCACAAAATGAGTTGAGTTCAATGGAGTGTCAGAATAGGAGTCACGTTCTTTGTGAGATGCATGCATTATTCACAGGGTCTACTACCCTGGTGCATTTTCTTCCGCTCCACGGATCATTCTGTATTGGGATCTCTATCATTCACGATTGGGATAAGTTTACTGGGACAGAGTTATGTCATTAGTCTATCACAACTATTTGCTCCCCTCTATTGAGGCACTGGACTGATCAGTGTCACCTGATCTTGCTTTCTATTTACTTTTTGCCATATCTTGCCTTTTAAATCAACATTCTGTTCTTATAATGTCTGTCTGTATCCAGACTTTGATTGCAATATGCACTTTCTGGAACAAGTTCAGCTCTCCTCTGCCCTTTGATAATCAGATCATCGATACATACAGCACAACGTAATTCATAATATGAAGGCTTTTGAATTAAACAGCCACGTACTTATACAGTGATCAATTAAGTTGTTCATATTTTATCTTATTACTATACTGTTGATTAGATACGCGGCAAGTAGCCCTTTTGTTTTTTGAAGATTCAACCGACAAATTAACCAATACATAATTCCCTTCAACTAATCTTTAGAGCAGTTCAGCATAGTCAGACTTTCTCTAGGGCGTTCTAGTACAATTTTTCCATACATGCCTACATCATCAGCATCTATGATAGCAATCTATTAGCATTATATCAGCTAGTGCGTTCCAAACAAGATACATCAGGAACGGTACTCCATTGTTCTATGACACAGCTTGCACCTATTTATGAATCATGATGAGAGAGTTTGCATTGAATAAATTGTGCAAGACGTATAGAAGAGAATTTGCAGGTTGTTGACATATTATTCGGTCAGGAATGGTTTCATTATATATCTCTTTTGCTTGAAAACAATAGGATTTGATCTGCCCTGATATATTATTATTTTTCCAGTTTGTATTGGCATATCAATAACTTGGGTTTGTTTTTTTCTCCAGTTTTTCTGTTTTTTTCTTCCCTTTCTTTGTTTATTGAACAGATATATGTTTTGTTATCACAAGTTGAGCCTTTTTGCTTTGTATGCATTCCAATACTGTGGATTCCTTCATTTTGATTTCCCTGTTTTGTCAATGACTTGATTAGCTTGTATTGTTTGAAGGATTTTCTTAAACTTTCTGTATGCCATTTGCACATATTGTGTTGATTGTAACTGCACCCTGTGTAGGTGCCTTTGATATATTTCTCTGAATCTGATTTGTACCTTGAAAAAGACTCAACGGGTTGAAACACGTGTTGGCACCATTTACATTTACTTTGTGCACTTTTGTCTATTGAATTGTTATGATGAATAAATATTTCCGAACAACATCATGTATTCCTTATCTTCTCTATCACATGTCAGCGCATGCTTGGTGATCCAAACACTCCTATTCTTTCGTTCATTATACTAGGCTGGGGGAACGTAGGGATTCACCTGCTGGATCATACAAAGCTCTAGTCCCTGTACATTAATCTACTAGTTACAGCACCCATTCGCCTGGTTACCCCAACACTTGTATTTTTCAAAGAGTGTCTTCTTGATTGTCCTGGATCTGCCTTGAATAGAATATCTTGTGGTTCCTTTACATCCAACTGTCGAAACAGCGAGATACTAGTAGCTCCTTGGAGAGTCTTCCAGACTTCTAATAGGGTCTAAAGATGGGTATCTCCCAATGATTCCTATCTTCATCAATAAGATACCAGAAGAGGTTTTTCAAGGTTTGGTAGTGCTCTGTTAAAGTCATTAACGCAGAGTCTATAAATGGAGATATAAAGGGATTTTACACTGAGTAGGTTTTTAACACCATCAATAAAGCAAGACCCCTGGTGCAATAGGATCTTTTTCTGCTAGGTATCTATTTTCATCTGAGCAAACGTCTCTGGATAATGGATTATATATATATTCAGTGAAAAAACTTTGTTAAAGGGACGTTATGGTTAAGTTGCGCTACTAAAAACCTATGAAATTCAGTGAAAAAACGTTTTTAAAGGGACGTTATGGTTCCAAGTAAAATCGAAAAACCCCTGAAATTCGCCAGTTAGGGTAAGCTAAGCAACCATAACTCGCGCCACCACTGTGCACTGCTAAGACTAACACCCACGACATCAAAGATGACATCACAAATGTCATTGATGACATCACTGATGACATCACATGTCTGGATCACTCTTTTTTCTTTTGCTGACATATCTAGGCCACATGGTTTTCTTCAGTAACAGTCAGAAACTAAACATATTATTTTATTTGTAGACATATCCTTCAAGTAGGTTCTTACAGTAATTCCCTTAGAGTCCAGTCACATCATATGAAACATATACATAGGGGAAGACACAAGCTTGAAAGACAGCAATCCTTTTTGTGCATAAAGATAATCAATAGACTTATCAGCACTTTCTGATAGTTCTGTTGTTTAATATGGCTGTACTTTCCCTGTACATGGTCATATTTGCATACATTGTACTCACATTACTTTCCTTAGGGTCCAATCACATCAAGTGATACATATACATAGGGTACATTGCAGCTTTGAAACAGAGCAATCATTTATTTGCATGAAAATAATCAGTTAGGTTATGAATTGTTTCTGCTACTACTTGTGCTTTTTTGCTAACTTCACTTTCCCTCTATATACCCATATTGGTATGTGCTCTTGTCTCTTTGTGTTTTGTCTATATAATGCAATTATGTAATACATGGGTTTTATTAGCTACTTATTACATATTTCACAGTACACAAAAATCTATTAAGAAAACAATTATCATTTCATTATTCAACATATTAACATTACAAATATTATACCTTCATCTTGTACGCTGCACACAATGCTATGTTTCTGCATGAGTAGCTTAGTATACTAGATAGAACCCCATAATAGAATGCTATTTGTATCAATGCATCCTTCAATGCACTAATTAGGGTATGATATTTATTGCAATGATCCTTGACACTTTTTTTGAAACATTATAATAGGAATCCCTTGTACACATATTTCATGAAAAGTACATACACATGTGATGTCATCAATGACATTTGTGATGTCATCTTTGATGTCGTGGGTGTTAGTCTTAGCTTTGCACAGTGGTGGCGTGAGTTTTGTTTGCTTAGCTTACCATAACTGGCGAATTTCAGGGGTTTTTCATTTTTACTTGGAACCATAATGTCCCTTTAACACAGTTTTTTCACTGAATTTTATAGGATTTTAGTAGCGCAACTTAACCATAACATGCCTTTAAAAAAGTTTTTTCACTGAATTTCATAGGTTTTTAGTAGCACAACTTAACAATAATAACTTTGACTTTATGTACATGTAATATGGAACATACTCAACCCCTTCTACTGAATTTGATGTCCGCAAACTTTTTTGATGTCCGCAGACATGTTCGGCCAACAGTACCACCACCTAAAAAATCTGGGGGGGTATGTTTAATTGTTATATCATAACATAGTAACATTTGAAAAATTCACAAAGCATCACACATACAAATCATATGTAGTAATACATAAGACATGTAACCCATATATGTAACACACTAACCATTCATTTAAATACAATATGTTCTAAAATGGAATATACCAAAAGAAGATAAATTGGCTTCCAACAAAATTACCTCACAGACACTCCACAACTAAGAGCAAGACCAGACCTACACCTGAAATAATAAGTGTACTTCATTTACTCATATATTTATAAACTTTCTGTATTAGATTAAAAAAAAATATTATCTTTTTTTTCTCACAGAAATGTCTAGTACTCTGGAATGACTAGAGGAGCATTTCCCACATGAGGAAATGTCAGAAGATAGTGAAACTAATGGTACACACTTTACAATATAAACCATTTAATTATTATTATTTTATATACATTTAACATACATATATATCTATTTTCTACAGAGCATACCAAAATAGAAAATACCTCTGAAGAAACTGTTACGGATAACACTCTTGACAGCATAAAAGAAAAAATGGATATATTGTTGACCAATTTTAATAATTTGAAAACTTTTGTTGAGGATCATTTTAAAACAAAAACCTCATACCATTGTCCCACATGTACTTGTCCCCCCTCACCATATCCCAGTCAATTATCCCCAAACCCCATCCATAACCCAAAACATTTTGATGAGACTTCCATCCCTTCTTCACCTGATACCAATCATGTTGAAACCCCTAATTCTCCTGTTTTTGTTTCCGTTTCTGCCTCACCTTCTCTGTCATAAATTGTTAATATATGTTAAATAAAGTTACATTTTTATATTGTGTTGTAATTAGTTTCAGTTTTAAAAACAAAAACAATTTAGGTGTCCGCGGACAGCGCGGTTGTTCTGAAATGTTCGTAAATAAATGAAAATGGAGGTGTCCTGAAGAACACTATACCTGTCCGTACTGTTCGCTAGCAAGTTGAAACTGTTCTAGAACACAGGCGGTGTCCTGAAATATTCATAAATAAATGAAAATGGAGGTGTCCTGAAGAACACTATACCTGTCCGTAGTGCTCGTTAGCAAGTTGAAACTGTTCTAAGAACACAAGAGTTGTCCTGAAATGTTCGTAAATAAACGAAAATGGAAGTGTCCTGAAGAACACTATACCTGTCCGTAGTGTTCGCTAGCAAGTTGAAACTCTTCTAAGAACACATGCAGTGTTCTGAAATGTTCATAAATAAACAAAAATGGAGGTGTCCAGAAGAACACTATACCTGTCCGTACTGTTCGCTAGCAAGTTAAAACTGTTCTAGAACACACGCAATGTCCTGAAATGTTCGTAAATAAACAAAATGGGGGTGTCCTGAAGAACACTATACCTGTCCGTATTGTTCGCTAGCAAGTTGAAACTGTTCTAAGAACACAAGCGGTGTCCTGAAATGTTCGTAAATAAACAAAAATGGAGGTGTCCTGAAGAACACTATACCTGTCCATAATGTTCGCTACCAAGTTGAAACTGTTCTAAGAACACAAGTGGTGTCCTGAAATGTTCGTAAATAAACGAAAATGGAGGTGTCCTGAAGAACACTATACCTGTCCATAATGTTCGCTAGCAAGTTAAAACTGTTCTAAGAACACACGCAGTGTTCTGAAATGTTCGTAAATAAACGAAAATGGAGGTGTCCTGAGGACGCTATGTCTGTCCGTATTGTTCTCAAGGATGTTTAACTGTTCTAAGAACAAACGGTTGTCCGTAACTGTTCGTTTGACGTGTGACACACTTTTAATTACTTCAGGACCCGAACAGTGTCCGTAGAACATCAACGTGCATGTGCAAACCAATGTCTGTGCATTTGGTGTCCTGCAGACAGCCGCTTACTTCGTGAACATGTTCACGAAGCGATCATGTGACCGCGCCCATGCTGATCGCGTGTTCTGAATGCGGACACTGTTCGTGTCCCCGAACAATTTAAAAGTTCATTTTCAAGTAATCCACAATATTTCTCAATAAAAACTCACCATAGCACAGGTCCCACATACTAATCATGAGTTTTTACATACTTTTTGAAAGCTTTTGAACCTTTTTTTGTGTTCGATCTGTCCGCGGACAGCGTGCATGTCCGCGAACCGCGTACAAGCACCCCTATAAAAGACCATGCCTTAGAGCTCATTCTCATTGTGTTTTTGGCTATTCTTCAGAGCACAGCTATTTTTCCTGCAACTTGCAGATTACACCATCATCGAGATGGCATCCATGGCTGCACTACTGCCACCTGGTGCTGCACCTGCTTCAGCACCACCCCCACCCCCTCCACCACCACCTCCCCAAGGGCCTCAAGAGGGGGAACAGGAGTGAGGATGCAGAGGAGGAAGAAGAGGATGACGAGAATGAGGTAGTGGAAATCCCTACTACCCGCACTCGGCGTGAGTCTTGGCTGTGGCGGTTATTTACCATTCATGGGGATGGTCCTAAGGCTTGTGCGAACCGAGTCACCTGCAATGAGTGCAAAATGGTACTCAGTCGCGGGAGGCATGGTTCGTACAGCTTTGGGACCACTACCATGAAGCGACACCTAAGGTCATTTCACTCTGGGGCCATTCGCAAGGTTGTACCTTGCGAGGAGCGTAGTAGGTTGATTTCCTCTACTTCATCCTCCGTCTCTGATCCTGTCACCACAAGGAACAGCTCTGTGGGACAGCGTCTTCCTCAAGCTGCCTCACAGACCATACATAATGCTGATGACCCTTACCTTTCGAGGGTCACAGTTGTGTGTATGTACTGAGACACAGTACTCTGCAGGGGGGAGCAACTTCGTAGTGCTTTTGAGACTATCGTCACAGAGCACGAGAAGACCTGCTCACTACCCAAATAAAACCCACTCTACATCTTCCTCTCTCCGCTTGCCCTTTCTTATCCCTGCGGTTGGTGCCCCCCCCTTTACCCGCCTTTCCCCTCCTCTCCTAGTGTGTCGTGGATTAAAAAAACTAAAAAATATAAAATAACAAAAATAAAAAAAAAATGATGCTCTTTTCAGAGCCGCCTTTCACAGTTAAAAAATAGAAGTGAAAATAAATGAAGCAGGGCAGTCCGTGGACATCTAACATTTTGGGGTGCTACCCTTTCATAACCATTGCAATTTTCTTTGGGACGAAGTGGTGGCTCTGAAAAGAGCCTTTGGGAGGTGTTTGTGTTTCAAAAATTATAAATACTGAACACCTACTTCAAAATCGATGCTGTAATTCTAAAAATGGTCGCAATGCATTTTGTAGGTTTCATAGAAAAATCTGATTGCCAGCATAAGTTAGATGTACTCCATCTCTGCGAAAAATGTATGTACTACGAAACATAATATTTTCATTGTGAAAAGAGGGTGTCCAGTCATTTGGTCGACTGAAAACTGGTCGAATGACATTTGGTCGACGCAATTTGGTCGAAAACCAAATGGTCGAATTTTTTTTTTTATTTATATATTTATTTTTCGGGTTTTCGTTTTTTAAAAAAAGGCGTTTTTAGAGAAAAAAAGGGGGTTGGGGGAACCCCCCAAAAAAATAAAAAAAAGCGGTGAAAATAAAAAAATAAAAAAATTCGACCATTTGGTTTTCGACCAAATTGGTTCGACCATTTGTCTGGTCGACCAATTTTTTTCGACCAAATGTCTGGTAACCTGAAAAGAGGACATGCCAAAATCTCTTAGAAAGACACAAACAGCCTTATTGACACTGCGCCTTACTTTCTCCATTTGTGGACCAAATGAAGAAGAACGAAGCCACATTTGTCTCTGCGCAATCCGTGAAAAAATTACTTGAGAATTTGGAAACATGTCCATGACCTTCCCAAGTCCTTCTTTCATTGCTAATTGCAAAGAAATTCCAGACACATGTCCTAAACTGTTCCCTCCACAATGAATTATAATTATATCTGGATGTTGCTCTGTGTCCAAAGTAGCACAGAGAGGTAACAAGTCCAACCACTTCATTCCACGTACTCCATGCCAGTGTACTTCCACATGTGGGAATCCAAGATCTACAGCTACTCCACAGGTTTCTGCATGCACCTTCAACCAATGTGTCCACGAGTGTCCCAAAATCCAAGCAATCTGTTTTCTGAAACACACAGCCATAGCTATCTGTTCTTCTATCAGCAAAAAGAGTATCTGAGAAACTCTCTCCTGGCACAACGCACCCACTAAACTTTCCTGACCAATCCCTTTCAGTGTTCATTCTCATTTGCATGACTTCTAATGTCCGCGAACTACCGCCATGTCCGCGGACATATCGTAACATGAACAGCCCTTCTACCATTTCCAGTTCACTCTCTGTGCCATTCCCTCATTGGATGTAGCTAAGAAGTAACATGACCATCCACCAACCACATTCAAGACCTCTACATCTAACTGCATCATCATAGATCAGCACTGCAAATGTACTGTGAATCTCTCTGAGTACAAGTGTCATATCATTGGCAAGCACCATCTACAAGAAATACTGTACAAGTCTCCAAGATTTCTACTTGCTGCTCCATGCATATCCATATGCATGAACACAAACTACTGATATGCATATTTTCTGTACAGTACATGAACACATTTTCTAACTGACTTTTAGCTTGTATAATCTGTAAAATGAGTCTACTGTCTTTTTTTCAATCTCCTAAAATCAACTGTCACTTACAAATCTTTATACTATTTAATTTCTTTATACACACTCAAATCATGTTAAACTAACATTTTTTAAATGAAATATATAGACTACATATAGTCAAACAAAATTGCATGCACACTCTATGTTCAAATCTCAAACAATAATACTTGTACGATTACATATTTTTTTTAAATTTCTTTATTTATGTAATTACTTACATTTATAAAGGACAAGCAGCCCATGACATTGAGGCACTATTACTTGGAAGAGCCTAGTTACAGGAATAATGGTATTCAGTGGTACATTATGAATTTCACAAGACATAGTAAAGATATTTTGTTTGCTACAGTTAGTCATTGAAATACAATTTGTTCATTAAGAACATATCATATGTATTCAACTGGTGCAACGTATCTTATGTAAATAAGATAGTTGTAATGGTTTTGAGGAAGGCGCTGAGGATTTCAATTAAAAAAATCAATGTCTAAATTAAAAACAGTGCTATATACAAACAAAATTACTAATTTGTTTCTTTTACACTTGCAGTGAAGACCATTCTCCTGAAAAGAAGCAACCGAATTTGAAGTACAAAGAACAACTAAGAAATAACCTGTTCATTTTAGAAAAATCGTAAGTAGAATATAACCATAATATTTGTATTATTACTCAAACACACTGGAAAGTTAAGTCATGGTATTCTGTGCCTAAAAATAGAGATTCTGCACCATTCTGTTCAAAAATCCCCATGTCTTAAACAGCGATTTACAGCCAGAATGGCCCACAAATTCCTATTTTTCGACACACAAATTACCCAACTGAACCGCTAGAATGTAGATGTTATAGAACAAACAACTGTTTTAATTGTATAGCATTAGATATACTATTTATACTTCTCCACACCACTAGCTTACTTTTTTCTGTCATCTGAACCCCAGTTTAGTAACACATTAATTCAAGAATACCCATCCCTACTAGTTGTAGTTCCCAATGCACAATCACACACCATTACATACATCTTTATCATCTTACTCAAACACTCATGCACACAGCACACATACATTGCAGAACACCCCAACCCATACCTTCTTTATTTTTTCAACAGACCCTAAAGAATGCCTACCAAAAATCAAGTCTGTAGAAAGCAACACAGAAGTAGAGCAAATGAAAATAAAAGTGTCCAACATAAGCATCCATCTCTAGCACAATTTGTAAAAAAGTTGAAACAAAACAGCTAATACAGTCATTTAGTGAAACAAAAGCAGTTTCAAGTACAAAAACTTTGCCTCCTCTATCAAAATGTAAACCAAACCAAAAAACAATTAGCAGAAAATCAGCTATCACTACAGATAAAACTGCTTCTTTAAATCTTGATATAGTTCAAAGTAAGCATACCAAGAAAAGTATTTTAGCCAAAATGTTCCGTCACAAAGTCCTTCAAAATCTTATAAAAACAGGAGAGAAACCAGGTTCAATGCTTAAAACCTATCGTAGGAAATTAATCTTAGAAGCGTTGATAGACAGTACAATTCTTCTCAAAAGAAAGTTATTTATTTTAGTGTTAAACAAAATGAAACCACTAACAAAAATAATAACTAAATTATAAAAAAGACTTCTCAATAAACGAAATGTCAACAGAAAGAACTTCTTAAGTATCTGCGGAGGTGAATGGAGTCACACTACGAGCACAGAACCATACTTTAATGAAGAAGCATAAAAACAAAAGCAAACAAATACAATTGCCATACATAGCAGTGGTCGAGGTTATGAAAAAGTTAATAATACCATAATGGAACAAGAAGTACTCCTTACAAAAATATGTCCTGAAATCTTAGAATTAACCCTCCGTTCAACTGAATCAGAACGTCTAGTGTACAAATGGCTATGCACGTCAATGTGTAACATTCCCAAACATTTTTTCAAGTCTTTACGCCAATTCCTCAACCAATATGTGAAAAGCAAAGACAAAATCAAAATTAAACTACTGCAAAATATAGATACCTGTCCAGTACGCAAGTACACAGGACTACAAGGACATTCATTGGCCTTCATTACAGGACCTACTTGCAAAACCACCTTCCATGATATCAAAAGGAATTCAACACATCATTCAACTATAAGAAATCTAGTTAATAAACTGTACTATGCTAAAAGTCCTGCTTTAGCACTAACCAATTTAAATAACATTCTTCTACATGGTACAGCAAAGGACCTACTAGAAGAAATTGACTATATCCAGAAAAAATATTTTGGAAGTGAAACCCACTTACAGAATTAAATAGCTGTAAACCAAATTAGTAACAATTCTACACATTGCAACCTTTTACTACACACATACAAAAAAGAAATACTAAAATTTAAAAGTACATCAGCTGAAGTACCAAACCATGTGTGTGAATGTTGCTGCAGAACTTTTTATAAAAATAACACAAAAACTGTAGACCTATCATACAAAGTACAAGACAATGAAGATTCTAAATGGTTTGAATTAGCTCTCTACCTTATAGCAGAAAACAAATACGAAAGAACTGACCCCGTAAAACTTTGTAGTTACTGCACTACAAAACTTGACAACAACCAAACTCCTTCACGTGCTATCACAAATAATTTCGATTTTATATACACAACCAAAACCCCTTCAACAACTTAATTTATATGAGAGCATCATAATTCAAACAGTGCATCCATTTCAAGCAATAATACACCTTCAACCAAAAACTGCAAAATTACCTCCCTCTGAATTAGTGAAAGGTATTCGTGGAAAAGTAGTGTATTTACCATTAGATCTAACAGAAATATGCACACTCTAGGAGTGCAACGCATAATGCAACAATCTTTAATTATCTTGGTAAATGGAGTACCTACAAAAGACAAAAAAAATTTGCCAACAGCTGGTAGATTTACATAAAGTTAAAGAAGCCTTGCAATATCATAAAGAGAATAATGAATTGTACAAAGAAATTAATATTTAAGACAACTTGAAGGGTCAACTGAAATAATTCAAGAGACACACGAAGCTGGTCAATTTAAGCTCCTAGATCCTGCTACAATATCAAACACTTTGAAACATTATACAATTCATCCATTGCACTCTAATGACACCATAGAAGATGCACTAGAAACGTACCAAATGTGTCAAACAAAAGGATCACCAATCAGCATATGGGAAAAAAGTATAGAAGCACGTGCTTTTCCTCTACTCTTTCCTACTGGCAAAGGAGGAAGTCTGCGCCAGCCACGTGCGCCGAAACACATTCAGGCGCACAGCGTATTCATGGATTCCAACATCCACAACCAGCCGTGGCGCAGAGTGGCGCAGCGACCCTGCAGCAGCGTCAGTTACGCCCCCAAGAACGCCCCTCGCACAGGGAAAAGCCATCAAAATCCCCAATCCAGCGCAAAGGGCAGCAGCAAACGCAGAGCGGGGAGCGTGTATTTCAGGGGTGTGCGGGTGTTCTCACACGCGATAGGCCTGGGTACGTGTATTACAGGGGTGCGCGAGAAAATCTACATGCGATTGGGCTGGGTACGTGGATTTCAGGGGTGCGCGAGAAATGCTACACGCGATTGGCCTGGGTACGTGGATTTCAGGGGTGCGCGAGAAATTCTACACGCGATTGGCCTGGGTACGTGCATTACAGGGGTGCGTGAGAAAATCTACACGCGATTGGGCTGGGTACGTGGATTTCAGGGGTGCGCGAGAAATGCTACACGCGATTGGCCTGGGTACGTGGATTTCAGGGGTGCGCGAGAAATTCTACACGCGATTGGCCTGCGTACGTGTATTACAGGGGTGCGCGAGAAAATCTACACGCGATTGGGCTGGGTACGTGGATTTCAGGGGTGCGCGAGAATTGCCACACGCGATTGGCCTGGGTACGTGGATTTCAGGGGTGCGCGAGAAATTCTACACGCGATTGTCCTGGGTACGTGTATTACAGGGGTGCGCGAGAAAATCTACACGCGATTGGGCTGGGTACGTGGATTTCAGGGGTGCGCGAGAAAAGCTACACGCGATTGGCCTGGGTATGTGGATTTCAGGGGTGCACGAGAAATTCTACACGCGATTGGCCTGGGTACGTGTATTACAGGGGTGCGCGAGAAAATCTACACGCGATTGGGCTGGGTACGTGGATTTCAGGGGTGCGCGAGAAATGCTACACGTGATTGGGCCTGTGCGAGTGGGGCAGTGTATTACATGGGTGTGCGGGAAGTTGAAGAGGTGAATTGCCAGTGTGGGTCCTCCCAGGTCTCCCCTCTACCCCCTCCACGACCTCTGCAGGTAGCCAACACCACAGGGGACTACCCTGCACCCCTGGTCATGTCCCGCAGGCAGCCCATCCACCATGGGCATGCCCCCCAGCCAAGCCACATGTCCCCTTGCACCCCCACCCCCCAGCACTGTGGGGCACCTGCCAGCAGGCCCCCAACCATGTCCCACTCATGTCCCCTTGCACCCCCACCCCCCAGCAGGCCCCCACTCATGTTCCCTTGCACCCCCACCCCCCAGCACTGTGGGGCACCTGCCAGCAGGCCCCCACCCATGTCCAACTCATGTCTCCCACCACCCCCACCCCTCCAGTCACCAGGGGCAGCCTCCACCAGGCCCCCACCCATGTCTCCCACCACCCCCACCCCCCAGTCACCAGGGGCAGCCTCCACAAGGCCCCCACCCATGTCTCCCACCACCCCCACCCCCCAGTCACCAGGGGCAGCCTCCACAAGGCCCCCACCCATGTCTCCCACCACCCCCACCCCCAGTCACCAGGGGCAGCCTCCACAAGGCCCCCACCCATGTCTCACACCACCCCCACGCCCCAGTCACCAGGGGCAGCCTCCACAAGGCCCCCACCCATGTCTCCCACCACCCCCACCCCCCAGTCACCAGGGGCAGCCTCCACAAGGCCCCCACCCATGTCTCACACCACCCACACCCCCCAGTCACCAGGGGCAGCCTCCACAAGGCCCCCACCCATGTCTCACACCACCCCCACCCCCCAGTCACCAGGGGCAGCCTCCACAAGGCCCCCACCCATGTCTCCCACCACACCCACCCCTCCAGTCACCAGGGGCAGCCTCCACCAGGCCCCCACCCATGTCTCCCACCACCCCCACCCCTCCAGCCACCAGGGACAGCCTCCACAAGGCCCCCACCCATGTCTCCCACCACCCCATCCCCCAGCCACCAGGGGCAGCCTCCACCAGGCCCCCACCCATGTCTCCCACCACACCCACCCCTCCAGTCACCAGGGGCAGCCTCCACCAGGCCCCCACCCATGTCTCCCACCACCCCCACCCCTCCAGTCACCAGGGGCAGCCTCCACAAGGCCCCCACCCATGTCTCCCACCACCCCCATCCCCCAGCCACCAGGGGCAGCCTCCACCAGGCCCCCACCCATGTCTCCCACCACACCCATGGATGGGCTGCCTGCGGGACATGACCAGGGGTGCAGGGTAGTCCCCTGTGGTGTGGGCTGCCTGCAGAGGTCGTGGAGGGGGTAGAGGGGAGACCTGAGAGGACCCACACTGGCAATTCACCTCTTCAACTTCCCGCACACCCACGTAATACACTGCCCCACTCGCACAGGCCCAATCGTGTGTAGGATTTCTCGCGCACCCCTGTAATACACGTACCCAGGCCAATCGCGTGTAGAATTTCTCCCGCACCCCTGAAATCCACGTACCCAGGCCAATCGCGTGTAGCATTTCTCGCGCACCCCTGAAATCCACGTACCCAGCCCAATCGCGTGTGGATTTTCTCGCGCACCCCTGTAATACACGTACCCAGGCCAATCGCGTGTAGAATTTCTCGCGCACCCCTGAAATCCACGTACCCAGGCCAATCGCGTGTAGCATTTCTCCGCACCCCTGAAATCCACGTACCCAGCCCAATCGCGTATAGATTTTCTCGCGCACCCCTGTAATACACGTAGCCAGGCCAATCGCTTGTGGAATTTCTCGCGCACCCTTGAAATCCACGTACCCAGGCCAATCGCGTGTAACATTTCTCGCGCACCCCTGAAATCCACGTACCCAGCCCAATCGTGTGTAGTTTTTCTCGCGCACCCCTGTAATACACGTACCCAGGCCAATCGCGTGTGGAATTTCTCGTGCACCCCTGAAATCCACGTACCCAGGCCAATCGCGTGTAGCATTTCTCGCGCACCCCTGAAATCCACGTACCCAGCCCAATCGCGTGTAGATTTTCTCGCGCACCCCTGAAATCCACGTACCCAGGCCAATCGCGTGTAGCATTTCTCGCGCACCCCTGAAATCCACGTACCCAGCCCAATCGCGTGTAGATTTTCTCGCGCACCCCTGTAATACACGTACCCAGGCCAATTGCGTGTGGAATTTCTTGCGCACCCCTGAAATCCACGTACCCAGGCCAATCGCGTGTAGCATTTCTCGCGCACCCCTGAAATCCACGTACCCAGCCCAATCGCGTGTAGATTTTCTCGCGCACCCCTGTAATACACGTACCCAGGCCAATCGCGTGTGGAATTTCTCGCGCACCCCTGAAATCCACGTACCCAGGCCAATCGCGTGTAGCATTTCTCGCGCACCCCTGAAATCCACGTACCCAGCCCAATCGCGTGTAGATTTTCTCGCGCACCCCTGAAATCCACGTACCCAGGCCAATCGCGTGTAGAATTTCTTGCGCACCCCTGAAGTACACGTACCCAGGCCAATCGCGTGTGTAACTTCCCGCGCACCCCCGGAATACACGTACCCCGCTCAATCGCGTGTGTAACTTCCCGCACACCCCCGAAATATACGTACCCCGCTCAATCGCATATTTGACTTCCCGCGCACCCCCGAAATACACGTACCCCGCTCAATCGCGTATTTAACTTCCCGCGCGCCACTTTTTTGATGCGCTGGGACTCTACCGCCTGCCTTCGTGTGGCGGCCGTGTTTCAGCTTGTGCGTGTCTTTGACTGTGCGTGGCTTTGCCCTATTCGATTCCATGAATATGTGTGGTTCGAGTGCGTGTGGGCGTTCCGTCTGCTTCCCTGCAGTACATCCCCAGTTACGCCCTTATTTTCGAGTGTTGTTCCCCATTCCGCGCGTTATGCCCCATGTCCCGCCCACTTTCTGGTGTGTGCGCTGAGGTTGTGCGCTTTCACTGTGCGCGTCGCGCACGCCTTTCGCGATGTTGCAGTGACTTGTGCGCCATGCACGGGTTTGGCGCACATCCCGCGGTGAACACGCGCAGGGACTTCCATGAATCGCACGCGCCCAGGCCAATCGCGTGTAGCATTTCTCCGCACCCCTGAAATCCACGTACCCAGCCCAATCGCGTATAGATTTTCTCGCGCACCCCTGTAATACACGTAGCCAGGCCAATCGCTTGTGGAATTTCTCGCGCACCCTTGAAATCCACGTACCCAGGCCAATCGCGTGTAACATTTCTCGCGCACCCCTGAAATCCACGTACCCAGCCCAATCGTGTGTAGTTTTTCTTGCGCACCCCTGTAATACACGTACCCAGGCCAATCGCGTGTGGAATTTCTCGTGCACCCCTGAAATCCACGTACCCAGGCCAATCGCGTGTAGCATTTCTCGCGCACCCCTGAAATCCACGTACCCAGCCCAATCGCGTGTAGATTTTCTCGCGCACCCCTGAAATCCACGTACCCAGGCCAATCGCGTGTAGCATTTCTCGCGCACCCCTGAAATCCACGTACCCAGCCCAATCGCGTGTAGATTTTCTCGCGCACCCCTGTAATACACGTACCCAGGCCAATTGCGTGTGGAATTTCTCGCGCACCCCTGAAATCCACGTACCCAGGCCAATCGCGTGTAGCATTTCTCGCGCACCCCTGAAATCCACGTACCCAGCCCAATCGCGTGTAGATTTTCTCGCGCACCCCTGTAATACACGTACCCAGGCCAATCGCGTGTGGAATTTCTTGCGCACCCCTGAAATCCACGTACCCAGGCCAATCGCGTGTAGCATTTCTCGCGCACCCCTGAAATCCACGTACCCAGCCCAATCGCGTGTAGATTTTCTCGCGCACCCCTGAAATCCACGTACCCAGGCCAATCGCGTGTAGAATTTCTTGCGCACCCCTGAAATACACGTACCCAGGCCAATCGCGTGTGTAACATCCCGCGCACCCCCGGAATACACGTACCCCGCTCAATCGCGTGTGTAACTTCCCGCACACCCCCGAAATATACGTACCCCGCTCAATCGCATATTTGACTTCCCGCGCACCCCCGAAATACACGTACCCCGCTCAATCGCGTATTTAACTTCCCGCGCGCCACTTTTTTGATGCGCTGGGACTCTACCGCCTGCCTTCGTGTGGCGGCCGTGTTTCAGCTTGTGCGTGTCTTTGACTGTGCGTGGCTTTGCCCTATTCGATTCCATGAATATGTGTGGTTCGAGTGCGTGTGGGCGTTCCGTCTGCTTCCCTGCAGTACATCCCCAGTTACGCCCTTATTTTCGAGTGTTGTTCCCCATTCCGCGCGTTATGCCCCATGTCCCGCCCACTTTCTGGTGTGTGCGCTGAGGTTGTGCGCTTTCACTGTGCGCGTCGCGCACGCCTTTCGCGATGTTGCAGTGACTTGTGCGCCATGCACGGGTTTGGCGCACATCCCGCGGTGAACACGCGCAGGGACTTCCATAAATCGCACGCGTGCGCGTGCGCCTGTTTTTTTCCGCTTGCGCATGCTTGCGCGAAGATTTTCGGCGCACGTTTGTTCCATGAATCGGCCCCCAAATATTATAAATCTATTAGCAAATATGCATGGTACTAAAGAGTACTGGTTTCGACGTCACGGAGATGTACGTTGTATGATCAGAAACCTTGGCCCACCCACTTGGTTTGTTACATTAAGTTGTGCAGAATATGCATGGGAAGATTTACATGATTTCCTACGCATATCAAACAAAAACAAAACAAACATAGATATACTAACACCTGGAGAACTTTGTCGCTTCATTGCTATGCTACATTGTATTTCTAATAAAACTGTTCCTCCCCTTGGAGAAGTGCAACACTTCTTTTGGAGAAAAGAATACCAAGCCAGGGGAGCACCACATATCCACATGCTTTTATGGATTAAAGATGCTCCTAAATTTGGTCAAGACAGTGATGCCACTGTTTTACAGTTTATTGAAAAATATGTCACTTGTGAAATTCCATGGGAATCCAAAAATAGTGATCTTCATGCACAAATTTTACAATTTCAAAGACACAAATGTGGCAAATATTGTCGTCGCAAATACAAAAACAAAGGGAAATACTACACCAAATGCCGATTTGGTTTCCCTAGACCAGTTACAAATACAGGTCAAGTGAACAACCTCATGTCTTCAGTTAGACATAGGGCCTCATCACAAGTTGGGCTGTATTCCCAGCTGTAATAACGCCGACTGTAATAGCCCTAGCACCGACCGGTCTGGCTGTATTACCGCTGGATCACGAGTTGGGTGCTAACGGTAAAACCCCATTCCCCATTGGGTCCATTGGATTCAATGGGGTATTTTCAGCGCTAATTATGCTGGCTAATACAGCCGAAAACAGGGGATTTTCACCTCCAGAGAAAGGCTGGAGGTAAAACAGCCCATTTAGTGCCCAACTCGTGATAGGGCCAGCCCTTAAATGCGGCTGCAATACCGTTACCACCACATTTAAGGGCTACAGCCCAACTCGTGATGAGGCCCATAGTGTTAAAGGTAAGTCACCTAATAATACATATTACATAAAAAGAAAAGAAGAAGAACAATATATCAATGATTACAATGCAATCATTGTCCACTTATGGAATGCAAACATAGATGTGCAGTACACTGCAGACAATTCTACTGCAGTTGCATGATACGTCACAGCATACTTAACCAAAGCAGAAAAGACAGAGCTGCAAGACCTTTGGAATGACCTGTCATCCGATAAAACAGTGTCTCAAAAATTATACAGCTCGTGCATAAAAATGCTGTCCCATAGAGAATGTGGATCATATGAAGCAGCTGATCGTTTAACTGGTACGGAACTGTATGGTAAATCTGAAAATATAGTATGGCTAAGTCTTGGTCCAGCTAAAACTAGAAAAAGTGTTCTAAAATCATACGAAGATATAGAAACAATAGCCAAACATGATCCCAACAGCCAAGACATTTAAAAAAAACAATTTATTGGACACATACTACCCAAACAGGAGTACCACTTTGGAAACCATGTGTCTATACCACATAGCCCAAAACTAGACATCCAAAAATAATATAAAACCTGATGAAAAAAACAGTAAATACAGAGTGAAAAACTGTGAAGGCAGCTTAGTAAAACTCACCAAACCAAATGTAATTAATCTTATCAAATTGTCATTAAAGACTCCTCAACATAAAGAAGTATATTACATGTCCCTGCTACAACTCTTTAAACCATGGAGAAAATAAGAAGAAATACTAGATAACTATGACTCATATGAAGACGCTTTCAAAGCAAATGAAAGCACTTTAACTGATGTAAACTTTACACAGCACAAAACAATGTTGCACAATGAACAGCAACACGAAGAAGAACTCCAGGCCCAACTAGATAAGGAGACTCCTGACAGTAGTCAACCTTCTGTAACACGAAGCCAAGAACCACTGGGAGAACCACTAATAACAAATGAGGCAGAATTAGCTATGATAGAAGTAGAAAACACCATGTGTCAGTATGAAGATAAAGAAGACTTAACTAAACTACAATCAAAACTAAACAATGAGCAACGTAGCATTTTTCAAGAAGTAACAAAAGAAATTGCACATGGTGTACAACATGAAAACAAAGAATTCACCTGCCAAAATTACAAACCTATACTATTGTACGTCAGTGGTGAAGCTGGTTCTGGCAAACATTCCTAATCAAAATCATGAGTAAGTTCCTTTAACAATTGACAAACAACAAACTGTCAGCTGTTGTCACTGTCCCCACAGGTTTAGCTGCCTACAACATAGGTGATGTCACTTTACACCGATTACTACTCCTGCCAGTAGAACACCAAAACAAATTAGGCTATTACAAACTTTCTACAGAAGCTGCAATGGAACTACGCAGAGTATTGAAACAAATGAAAATGCTTCTAATAGATGAAGTGAGCATGGTGTCCAACCTAATGTTGGCTTTGATTCACCTCAGATTACAAGAACTACTCAAAACAAACTATGAAGAGCTCTTTGCAGGAAAACACATTATTGTTTTCGGAGATCTTCTTCAATTGACATCAGTAAAAGGTGAGCCTATTTTTAAAACATTAGGACAGAAACTCTGCCATAGAACTGTTGGCAGCATTGGAAATGTCAACCTTTGACAACATTTCCAATACAGAGAATTAACAGAAAACATACGCCAATCTGCAGATCTCACTTATGCCAACATCTTAAAAAGTATCAAAGTTGGTATACTTTCTAAAGAAGCAGAAGCAATATTGAAAACCCAGCACATTCATGCACTTTATGGTGATGATGCATGTGCTACAGATGTTATGGAACAATTAGCCCACAAAAATGTCAATTGTATGGCCTTAATGCCAACTCTTGCAAGCTGTTTCAAATTCAATGAAATAATGAAAAGTAAAGAAATGCAACCAATAATGGAAATTAGCGCCACAGACAAACTAGATTTACATGGTATGACACTACCCATGTGTGACCAAGCCACAACAAGACTAAATAGTTTAGAAAAATCAATCTCAAACACAGCAGGCTTGGAATAGATATTAAAATTATCCTTAAGTAATGCTTAAACGTAACCTTGACGTGGACCAAGGACTAGATAATGGTGCACTGGGTACAGTTGTTGGCTTTGAAACATACCCATGTGACAACAAAATTCAGTTTGTCAATATTCTCTTTGACAAACTTTCTGAAGTGAAAAGGATAGGACGCTCAACAGCTCGATTCCTTCTCTTCAAAGACATGTATGTACGCAGAGAACAATTTTCTCTAACTCTTGCATACGCAGTCACCATTCATAAATCACAAGGTCTTACCCTAGACAAAGCAATGATAGACATTAGTAACATAGTCTTTAAAGAAGGCATGAGCTACGTAGCACTATCACGCTTACGTACACTTGACGGTCTATTTCTAATCAACTTTGATGCAAGTAAAGTAAACACTTATGTTCCTTGCATTTTAGAATAAAATAGACTTCGCTCACTATACACCCCCATCTAAACACATATTCTGTACCACAAAAAGTAAAACGTTGTAAAAGAAAACTAAATCAAACAGAAATGCAACAGGATGTCACTGCAAATCCTCCAAAGAGAGTAAAAGAAACTAAAACTTCATCAAACCACAAACATTTTAGAACCCATTAGGGAAAGTAAACCAGGTACTTCATCAAAGAAGGAAGACAAACTAAAAACAAACAATCAGATACAGAACTACCTGGTCAATTTAAACTCTCAAATAAAGTTGGAGTAAGTTGCTATGCAAATGTAGCAATGAATATTCAATTGCCACCAATTGTTGACAACATTTACTTACACAGTACAGACCAATTGTGTTTGCAAATGTTAGTACTTCACAGAAATGCAACAAACAATCCTGATAACACGTATAGTCCAATTGTTGTCTTATGCAATAAGACAACAATTGGACTACTTTGCTGGAATGGTGAAATTCACTATAAACTCACAGGAAGATGCACAAGAATTTCTAATGTACTTACTACAAGTACTAGAAAATATAAACATACATATAAATGAAATTTTCCAGATTTCATACATGTGGAAACATACATGCACTCTCTGCAACAATGTGACACAAGAAGAAATCCCCAATGAACGCTTCATATATATATATCAATACCTAATTGTGAATCCATTCCATTTCAGCAACTTGTACAAAATGCAAACCATGGTAGATTATGTACTACCTGCAATTCGGATAATCGCTCCACGTTAGTAATACAAACACATAGTAAATACGTAATACTAATGCTTCTACGTTACAATGCAGATGGGACCAAAAACAACTGCAAGCTGACTGGATTCACACATGGTCAAATATCACTTGGTAAGAAAACCTTCACAACAATAGGTATAATCTACGAGGCAGGAGCCACAACCAATTCAGGGCACTACACTGCATATATAAAAAAAGAAATGTGGATGGTTTGAATGTAATGATAGTACCATTACTCTAAAGCAGAGATTACCAGCAAATCTTACAAACGCTTATTTAATGTTCTTAAAACCAAAATTTGATAACTAAACTGAAATTATAGTAAAGAAATATAAACTGTTAAAATATTCCAAAAGCTATCTAACTGCCAAAAGATTCTACAACAACTAATCGGATAAATGAATACCACTGAATTAGAGCAAAGAATAGACAGTTAGAATACACCAATTGGTATCTAACTGTCCTAAAATGTAACAATATCCAAACAGATAAATCAATACTACTAAAATATATCAAAAAATAGATAGTTAGAATACACCTACTGGTATCTAACTGCTTCAAAAATTTACAATATCCAAACAAATAAATAATATGTTACTGCTCCAAAAAACTGCAACAAGACAATGTATAAAGCATTAGCCAGAAACAACAAGTGAACACTGAAAACAAACAAACAAATAAACTGTAGCATAACAGAAAAAGTTTTTATTTTTAATCCAACATGGATTTTTTTTCTCCCACAGACCCAATGATTTTAGCAACACAAACACAGAAACTGAGCAAATTGCAGAGTACTCTGGTTTGTAATCTACTAAATATGAGGGTCCAAAAAAAAAAAATTGTTGATTATACAATGTAATAAGTCATTAAAAAATACTAATACTAACATGCTATTTTCTTTTATCACAGAAATGAACAACAAATACATGTACTCCAGTTACTAAACCAAACAGTAAGTATATTATAATAAGTACAACCATCGCAGCATATCACACCCATAGTGGCTTATAACTTTGTTCCTTATAAATTTGTTTTGACTCAAAGGTATAAGCAACTATGAGTGTGATATGCTGCGGTGGTTGTGGCCAGGGCATAGAGTCTGGCCCCAAAATTCTATGCAATGGCCACAACCACCGCAGCATATCACACCCATAGAGTCAAACGTTTCAACTATGGCCTATGGAAACTTTTAATGTCCGCGGACATTATGAGTGTTCTTAGAACACTTTCAACTTGCCAGCGAACAATACGGACAGCGTCCTCAGAACACCCCCATTTATTTTGTTTGTGAAAATTTCAGGACACCGCGAGTGTTCTTAGAACACATTCAACTTGCCAGCAAACAATACGGACAGCATCCTCAGAACACCCCCATTTTTTATTTGCGAACATTTCAGGACACCGCGAGTGTTCTTAGAACACATTCAACTTTCAAGAGAACAATACAGACAGCATCCTCAGAACACCCCCATTTTTTATTTGCGAACATTTCAGGACACCGCGAGTGTTCTTAGAACCCATTCAACTTGCCAGCGAACAATACGGACAGCGTCTTCAGGACACCCCCTACGAACATTTCAGTACACCGCAAGTGTTCTTAGAACACTTTAAACTTGACAACGAACAACACGGACAGCGTCCTCAGGACACCCCCATTTTGTTTATTTGCGAACATTTCAGGACACCGCGAGTGTTCTTAGAACACATTGAACTTGCCATCGAACAATACGGACAGCGTCCTCAGGACACGCCCTACGAACATTTCAGGACACCGCGAGTGTTCTTAGAACACTTTAAACTTGACAACGAACAATACGGACAGTGTCCTCAGGACACCTCCATTTTGTTTATTTGTGAACATTTCAGGACACCGCGAGTGTTCTTAAAACACATTCAACTTGCCAGAGAACAATACAGACAGCGTCTTCAGGACACCCCCTGCGAACATTTCAGGACACCGCGAGTGTTCTTTGAATACTTTAAACTTGCCAGCGAACAATACGGACAGCGTCTTCAGGACACCCCCTACAAACATTTCAGGACACCGCAAGTGTTCTTAGAATACTTTCAACTTGACAACGAACAATACGGACAGTGTCCTCAGGACACCCCTATTTTGTTTATTTACGAACATATCAGAACACCGCGAGTGTTCTTAGAACACATTCAACTTGCCATCGAACAATACGGACACGTCCTCAGGACACCCCCATTTTGTTTATTTATGAACATTTCAGGACACCACGAGTGTTCTTAGAACACATTCAACTTGCCAGAGAACAATACAGACAGCGTCTTCAGGACACCCCCTACGAACATTCGAGGACACCGCAAGTGTTCTTAGAACACTTTAAACTTGACAACGAACAATACGGACAGCGTCCTCAGGACACCCCCATTTGTTTACTTGCGAACATTTCAGGACACCGTGAGTGTTCTCAGAACACATTCAACTTGCCATCGAACAATACGGACAGCGTCCTCAGGACACCCCCTATGAACATTTCAGGACACCGCGAGTGTTCTTAGAACACTTTAAACTTGACAACGAACAATACGGATAGCGTCCTCAGGACACCCCAATTTTGTTTATTTGCGAACATTTCAACACACCGCGAGTGTTCTTAGAACACATTCAATTTGCCATCGAACAATACGGACAGCGTCCTCAGGACACCCCCATTTTGTTTATTTATGAACATTTCAGGACACCACGAGTGTTCTTAGAACACATTCAACTTGCCAGAGAACAATACAGACAGCGTCTTCAGGACACCCCCTACAAACATTTCAGGACACCGCGAGTGTTCTTAGAACACTTTAAACTTGCCAGCGAACAATACGGACAGCGTCTTCAGGACACCCCCTACAAACTTTTCAGGACACTGTGAGTGTTCTTAGAACACTTTAAACTTGACAACGAACAATACGGACAGCGTCCTCAGGACACCCCCATTTTGTTTATTTGCGAACATTTCAGGACACCGTGAGTGTTCTTACAACACATTCAATTTGCCATCGAACAATACGGACAGCGTCCTCAGGACACCTCCATTTTGTTTATTTATGAACATTTCAGGACACCACGAGTGTTCTTAGAACACATTCAACTTGCCAGAGAACAATACAGACAGCGTCTTCAGGACACCCCCTATGAACATTTCAGGACACCGCGAGTGTTCTTAGAACACATTCAACTTGCCATCGAACAATACGGACAGCGTCCTCAGGACACCCCCATTTTGTTTATTTACGAACATTTCAGGACACCAAGAGTGTTCTTAGAACACATTCAACTTGCCAGAGAACAATATGGACAGCGTCTTCAGGACACCCCCTGCAAACATTTCAGGACACCGCAAGTGTTCTTAGAACACTTTAAATTTGACAACGAACAATACGGACAGCGTCCTCAGAACACCCCCATTTTGTTTATTTACGAACATTTCAGGACACCACAAGTGTTCTTAGAACACATTCAACTTGCAAGAGAACAATACAGACAGCGCCCTCACAACACCCCCATTTTTTTATTTGCAAACATTTCAGGACACCAAGAGTGTTCTTAGAACACATTCAACTTGCCAGCGAACAATACGGACAGCGTCTTCAGGACACCCCCTACGAACATTTCAGGACACTGCGAGTGTTCTTAGAACACATTCAACTTGCCAGAGAACAATACGGACAGCGTCCTCAGGACACCCCCATTTTGTTTATTTACGAACATTTCAGGACACCACGAGTGTTCTTAGAACACATTCAACTTGCCAGAGAACAATACGGACAGCGTCCTCAGGACACCCCCATTTTGTTTATTTACGAACATTTATGGACACCGCGAGTGTTCTTAGAACACATTCAACTTGCCATCGAACAATACGGAGAGCGTCCTCAGGACACCCCCATTTTGTTTATTTACGAACATTTCTGGACACCACGAGTGTTCTTAGAACACATTCAACTTGCCAGAGAACAATACAGACAGCATCTTCAGGACACCCCCTACGAACATTTCAGGACACCGCAAGTGTTCTTAGAACACTTTAAACTTGACAACGAACAATACGGACAGCTTCCTCAGGACACCCCATTTGTTTATTTGCGAACATTTCAGGACACCGCGAGTGTTCTTAGAACACATTCAACTTGCCATCGAACAATACGGACAGCGTCCTCAGGACACCCCCATTTTGTTTATTTACGAACATTTCAGGACACCACGAGTGTTCTTAGAACACATTCAACTTTCCAGAGAACAATACAGACAGCGTCATCAGGACACCCCCTACGAACATTTCAGGACACCGCAAGTGTTCTTAGAACACTTTAAACTTGACAACGAACAATACCGACAGCGTCCTCAGAACACCCCCATTTTGTTTATTTACGAACATTTCAGGACACCACAAGGGTTCTTAGAACACATTCAACTTGCAAGAGAACAATACGGACAGCGCCCTCAGAACACCCCCATTTTTTTATTTGCGAACATTTCAGGACACTGTGAGTATTCTTAGAACACATTCAACTTGCCAGCGAACAATACGGACAGCGTCTTCAGGACACCCCCTACAAACATTTCAGGACACTGCGAGTGTTCTTAGAACACTTTCAACTTGACAATGAACAATACGGTCAGCGTCCTCAGGACACCCCCATTTTGTTTATTTACGAACATTTCAGGACACCACGAGTGTTCTTAGAACACATTCAACTTGCCAGAGAACAATACGGACAGCGTCCTCAGGACACCCCCATATTGTTTATTTGCGAACATTTCAGAACACTGTGACTGTTCTTAGAACACATTCAACTTCCCATCGATCAATACGGACAGCGTCCTCAGGACACCCCCATTTTGTTTATTTGCGAACATTTCAGGACACCGTGAGTGTTCTAAGAACACATTCAACTTGCCATCGAACAATACGGGCAGCGTCCTCAGGACACCCCCATTTTGTTTATTTACGAACATTTCAGGACACCACGAGTGTTCTTAGAACACATTCAACTTACCAGAGAACAATACGGACAGCGTCCTCAGGACACCCCCATTTTGTTTATTTACGAACATTTCAGGACACCACGAATGTTCTTAGAACACATTCAACTTTCCATCGAACATTACGGACAGCGTCCTCAGGACACCCCCATTTTGTTTATTTACGAACATTTCAGGACACCACGAATGTTCTTAGAACACATTCAACTTCCCAACGAACAATACGGACAGCGTCTTTAGGACACCCCCTACAAACATTTCAGGACACCGCAAGGGTTCTTAGAACACTTTCAACTTGACAACGAACAATACGGACAGTGTCCTCAGGACACTCCTATTTTGTTTATTTACGAACATTTATGGACACCGCGAGTGTTCTTAGAACACATTCAACTTGCCATCGAACAATACGGAGAGCGTCCTCAGGACACCCCCATTTTGTTTATTTACGAACATTTCTGGACACCACGAGTGTTCTTAGAACACATTCAACTTGCCAGAGAACAATACAGACAGCATCTTCAGGACACCCCCTACGAACATTTCAGGACACCGCAAGTGTTCTTAGAACACTTTAAACTTGACAACGAACAATACGGACAGCGTCCTCAGGACACCCCATTTGTTTATTTGCGAACATTTCAGGACACCGCGAGTGTTCTTAGAACACATTCAACTTGCCATCGAACAATACGGACAGCGTCCTCAGGACACCCCCATTTTGTTTATTTACGAACATTTCAGGACACCACGAGTGTTCTTAACACATTCAACTTTCCAGAGAACAATACAGACAGCGTCATCAGGACACCCCCTACGAACATTTCAGGACACCGCAAGTGTTCTTAGAACACTTTAAACTTGACAACGAACAATACCGACAGCGTCCTCAGAACACCCCCATTTTGTTTATTTACGAACATTTCAGGACACCACAAGGGTTCTTAGAACACATTCAACTTGCAAGAGAACAATACGGACAGCGCCCTCAGAACACCCCCATTTTTTTATTTGCGAACATTTCAGGACACCGTGAGTATTCTTAGAACACATTCAACTTGCCAGCGAACAATACGGACAGCGTCTTCAGGACACCCCCTACAAACATTTCAGGACACTGCGAGTGTTCTTAGAACACTTTCAACTTGACAATGAACAATACGGTCAGCGTCCTCAGGACACCCCCATTTTGTTTATTTACGAACATTTCAGGACACCACGAGTGTTCTTAGAACACATTCAACTTGCCAGAGAACAATACGGACAGCGTCCTCAGGACACCCCCATATTGTTTATTTGCGAACATTTCAGAACACTGTGACTGTTCTTAGAACACATTCAACTTCCCATCGATCAATACGGACAGCGTCCTCAGGACACCCCCATTTTGTTTATTTGCGAACATTTCAGGACACCGTGAGTGTTCTAAGAACACATTCAACTTGCCATCGAACAATACGGGCAGCGTCCTCAGGACACCCCCATTTTGTTTATTTACGAACATTTCAGGACACCACGAGTGTTCTTAGAACACATTCAACTTGCCAGAGAACAATACGGACAGCGTCCTCAGGACACCCCCATTTTGTTTATTTACGAACATTTCAGGACACCACGAATGTTCTTAGAACACATTCAACTTCCCATCGAACAATACGGACAGCGTCTTCAGGACACCCCCATTTTGTTTATTTACGAACATTTCAGGACACCACGAATGTTCTTAGAACACATTCAACTTGCCAGAGAACAATACGGACAGCGTCTTCAGGACACCCCCTATGCACATTTCAGGACACCGCAAGTGTTCTTAGAACACTTTAAACTTGACAATGAACAATACAGACAGCGTCCTCAGAACACCCCCATTTTCTTTATTTACGAACTAGAACACATTCAACTTACCAGAGAACAATACGGACAGCATCCTCAGGACACCCCCATTTTGTTTATTTACGAACATTTCAGGACACCGCGAGTGTTCTTAGAACAGTTTCAGCTTGCTTGTCAACAAAGCGGACACATATTGCGTCCTCAGAACACCCTCCCATTTAGTTTATTTAGAACATTTCAGAACAGCCGTGTTGTCCGCAGACAAATCGAACACAACAAGAGCATCTACCACATACAAAAACACAACATACTCTCATACTCTCCCACCCTCCCCAAACTCTCTTACACACCAACACACTCTACTAAATACAAATTTTAAACCAAGTTTCACCGCGCTGTCCGCGGACGTCTGCAAATCCAAGATGGCGGGCGCTACAGATAATCTTACGCACTTCACGCTCCACGCCGTCCAATCAGCAAACATGTTGCATGTCCGCGGACATCACGCAAGCTGATTAGCCAATCAGGACACTGTCCCCAGAGCGAACAGGGAAGTGTGTCCGCGGACCGAACACAGATATCACTAATTTTTTATGACCTACTTTTTGGTCATTTAAAAAAAAAAACTACTGGACAGATTTTCACCAAATCTGCAAAAGCACGCTTTCGGGACCATCCCACTACTCCTTGGTGAAAATCCGTCCAGCGGTTTGGGCTGTAGGCGTGAGCAAAGTTTTTTCCCCATTCAGTCTATGGGGAATAAAAAGTTTTGGGACCTCCCCTATAACTTTGCCCCCCCGGACGAATCCTCACCAAACTTTGCAAAAAAAAATCAGAGTGGGCCATATACTTTTTTTGCAAAGTTTGGTGTGGATTCGTCGAGGGGGAGCGAAGTAATAAGCCGCCCAAAAAGTGCTCCACTAGTGTGGCTGTGTAATTACATGGACTGCGGTAGTGGCCATGTAGTTATGGTTAAATTGCTAAACCCATAAGAAGAGCACTTTTTGGGCCGCCTATAACTTCGCTCCCCCTGGACGAATCCTCACCAAACTTTGGAAAAAAAAGTATATGGCCCACTCTGATTTTTTTTTTGCAAAGTTCGGTGAGATTAGATCAAGGGGGAGAAAAGTTATAGGGGGTCCCAAAATGTATTTTTTTCCCATAGACTGAATGGAGAAAAATGTTTGCGCAAGCCTATAGCCCAAACCCTTGGACAGATTTTCGACAAATTTGCGGCAGGAGCGGCGGCTTGGTCCCGAAAGCGTGCTTTTGTAGATTTGCTGAAAATCCATCCAGTAGTTTTTTTTTCAAACAACCAAAAAGTGGGTCTCAAAAAATTAGTGATATCTATGTCTGCTCTGCACACACATTTCCCTGTTTGCTCTGCGGACAGGAAACCGATCGGCTTACGTCATGTCTGCAGACATACAACGTGTTCGCTGATTGGTTGAAGTGAAGCGTGAGGTGCGTCACAATCTTTCGATGTGCCCGCCTAGTTGGATCCGCGGACATCCGCAGACAGCGTGGTGTGGAAGTGAGCATAAATCTAATTTTTGTGAGTGTGTTGGTGTGTAGGAGTGGCTGGAGAGGGTGGGGGAGTCAGAGATGGGGCAAATGCTGTATTTATTTAGGTGGGAGAAGGCTGTGATTTGTTTGCGGTGTCCGCGGTCACCACGGTTGTCTGTGGACATATTAAACACTGGGCACACTACTGGGTATTTTACTTTACTATGATGTTGGTTTTGGGTCGTTAGTACAGCATTGGGTGAAGAGGGTATGCATTGAAAAGTTTTTGCGTTGGCTGTAATTATTATTTTAGAATGTTAATTGAAGTGGATAGGTTTTGAGATGGATGTGTTATGTTTTTGGGTTAGGTTTTGAGGTGGATGTGTTATGTTTTTGGGTTGTGGTCATTTGGTAGGTGATTGCTTTTATGGGTGTGTTACGCTGCGGTGGTTGTGGCCAGGGCCTAGAGTCGTAGGTGCATTTTCATTTGTTTGAAAACTCTGTGTAGTTCCATTGCAGCTTCTGGAGAAAGTTTGTAATAGTCTAATTTGTTTTCCTGTTCTACTGGAAGGAGTAGTAATCGGTGTAAAGTGACACAGCCTTTGTTCTAGGCATTTAAACTTGTGGGGGCAGTTACAACAGCTGACAGTTTGTTGTTTGTCAATTGTTGGAGGAACTTGCTGATGATTTTTATTAAGAACGTTTTGCCTGAACCAGCTTGACCACTCACGTATAGCAGTATAGGTTTGTAGTCTTGGCAGGTACAATTTTTAGTTTCATGCTGCATACCATGTTCAATTTGTTTTGTTAATTCTTGGAAAATGTTACGCTGCTCATTGCTTAGTTGTGATTTTAGTAGAGCAAAGTGTGTAGATTGCTCATATGGACACATGGTGTTTTCTACTTCAGTCATAGCTAATTCTGCCTCATTTGCTATTAGTGGCTGTCCAAGTGGTTTTTGGCTACATGTTACAGAGGTCTGACTACTGTCAGGAGTGTCCACATCTAGTTGTGCCTGGAGTTCATCTTCTTGTTGCTGTTCATTGTGCAACATTGTTTTGTACTGTGTAAAGTTTACGTATGTTATAGTGCTTTCGTTTGCTTTGAAAGCGTCTTCATAGGAGTCAAAGGTATCTAGTAAATCTTCTTTTCTCCATGGTTTAAAAAGTTGTAGCAGGGACATGTAATACAGTTCTTTATGTTGAGGAGTTTTTAATGACAATTTGATATGATTAATTAAGCTTCATTTGGTAAGTTTCACTAAGCTGCCTTCACAACTTTCCACTCTGTATCTACCTTTCTTCTCATCTGGTTTAGTATTATTTTTGTATGTGATGTTTTGGGCTATGCGGCATAGACACATGGTTTCCAAAGTATGTGTCTAGTAAATTATGTTTCAAAATGGCTTGGCTGTTGGGACCATTGTTGGCTAATGTTTCTATGTCTTCATATGATTTCAGAACTCTTTTTCTAGATTTAGCAGGACCAATGCTCAGCCATACTATATTTTCAGATCTTCCATACAAGGCAGTACCGGTTAAACAGTCTGCTGCTTCATAGCAGCCACATTCTCTATGGGAGAGCATTGATATGCGTAAGCTGTACAATTTCTGTTATAGTGTTTTGTCAGATGATATGTCATCCCAGAGGTCTTGGAGCTCTGTTTTTTCTGCTTTGCCTAAGTAGGCTGTGACATATCGTCCAACTGCAGTGGAATTTTCTGCAATGTACTGCATCTATATTTGCATTCCATAGGAGGGCAATGATTGCATTGTAATCATTGATGTATTTTGATCCTTCTGTTATTTTTATGTGATATGTGTTCTTAGGTGATTTACATTTGACACTATGTCTAACTGAAGACATGAAGTTGTTTACTTGACCTGTTGCTGATGGTGGTCTAGGGAAACCAAAGCGGCATTTGGTGTAGTATTTCCCTTTGTTTTTATATTTGCGATGATACAATGTATATTTGAAATTGTAAAATGTATGCATGAAGGTCACCATGTGTCGTTTCTGAATGGATTTCACAAGTGACATATTTTTGGATGAATTGCAAAACAGTGGCATCACTGTCCTCACCAAATTTAGGAGCATCTTTAATCCACAAAAGCAAGTGGATGTGTGCTGCTCCTCTGGCTTGGTATTCTTTTGCACTTCTCCTAGGGGAGGAACAGTTTTATTACAAATGAAGTGTAGCATTGCAATGAGGCGATGATGGAAATATCTTGATACATTTACAGGATCTAGAGAGCAGAGTTCTCCTGGTGTTTTTATATATATATTTGTTTTGTTTTCGTTTGCTTTGGGTAGGAATTCATGCAAATCGTATAAATCAACTTAATGTCACAAACCAAGTGGGTGGGCCAAGGATTTTTATCATACAGCGTCCATCTCTGTGACGTCGGAACCAGTATTCTTTTGTACCACGCATGTTTGCTGAAAGATTTGTAATACTTGTCTGTAAAACCTCATCTTTTTCTTGCACTTTTTGTAGTAATTGTGTAGCTGACATATTTTGAAAATTGGTACCTGATTTCAATGTGTGTGCAACTCCGTAGCATAGAGTTGCTAGTTCACTTTTAAAGAGAAGGTGGAATATGTATTCCACATTTTGTCTGAATCTGAGGTCTTCAGAATACATTTGTAAAGAGCTGTATTCTGATGCTGTTATTTGAGTGGGTCCATCATCGTACCTTACTCCTTTTCCAGTAGGAAAGAGTAGAGGAAAGGCATGTGCTTCTTACTTTTTTCCATATGCTGATTGGAAATTCTTTGGCTTGTCACATTTGGTACTTTTCCAGTGCATCATCTCTGGTGTCTTTAGATTATAATGGGTGGATTGTATAATGGTGTAAAATATTGGATTCTTTTGTAGGTACGCCATTTACTAAGATAATAAAAGATTGATCTATTGGACGTTGCACTCCCAGAGTGTGTACATTTTCTTTGAGATCTAATGGCAAATAAACTACTTTGCCACAAATGCCTTTCAGTAACTCAGAGGTAGGTAGTTTTGCTGTTTTTTGGTGAAGGCATATTATTGCTTGAAATGGGTGCACTGTTTGAATTATGATGCTCTCATACAAGTTAAGTTGTTGCAGGGGATTTGGAAGTGGGAATAATTCCAAGTTATTTGTGATAGCACGTGAAGGTGTTTGGTTGTTGTCAAGTTTTGCAGTGCATTAACTGCAAAGTATTAAGGAGTCAGTAATTTCATATTTGTTTTCTGCTATAAGATAGAGAGCTAATTGGAACCACTTGGAATCTTCATTGTCTTTTATTTTGTACATTATGTCTACAGTTTTTTTTCTATTCTTATAAAAAGTCCTGCGCAAAAAACACACATACACGGTTTGGTACTTCAGCAGATGTACTTTTAAACTTTAGTATTTCTTTACTGCATGTGTGTAGTAGAAGGTTGCCATTTGTAAAGTTGTTGCTAGTCTGTTCTAAAGCAATTGTATTTTGTGAGTGGCTTTCACTTGCAAAATATTTTCTCTTGATATGCTCTATTTCTTCGAGTAGTTCTTTGGCTGTACCATGTAGAAGATTGTTATTTAAATTGGCTAGTGCTAAAGCAGGACTTTTGGCATAGTACAGTTTATGAACCAGATTTCTTATGGTATGGTGTGTTGATTTCATTTTGATATAGTGGAAGGTGCTTTTGCAAATAGGTCCAGAAATGCAGGCTAATGAATGTCCTTGTAGTCCTGTGTATGCGCACTGGACAGGAGTCCATACTTTGTGATAGTTTTATTTTCAATTTGTCTTTGCCTTTCACATATTGATTGAGGAACTGGCGTAAAGATTTGAAAGATTTTTTGGCTATGTTATACATTGATGTGCATGGCCATTTGTATACTGGACGCATTGTTTCAGTGGAATTGAGAGTTGATACTAGTCTTCTGGGGACATTTTTGTTAGCAGCGTTTCTTGTTCCATAATGATATTCTTACGTTTTTCATACCCTCGTCCACTGCTATGTATGGCAATTGGGTTTATTTGCCTTTTTTGTATGCTTCTTCATTGAAATATGGTTCTGTGCTGGTGGTGTGAGTCCATTCACCTCCACAGATGTTTGCGAAGTTATGTTTGTTGATATTCCGTTTATTGAGAAGTCTTTTTTGTAGTTTAGTACTTAGTTTTGTTAGTGGTTTCATTCTGTTTCAAACTAAAATAAATAATTTCCTTTTGAGAAGGATTGCACTGTCTATGAGAGCTTCTAGGATACATTTTCTACGGTAGGTTTTAAGGGTTGTGAGTGATTTCTCACCTGTTTTTATGAGGTTCTGAAGAACTCTGTGGCGGAACATTTTTTCTAAAATAATTGTTTTGGTATGCTTATTTGTGGCTACATTGAGATTTATAGGTGCAGTGTTAGCACTAGTGGTAGCTGCAGTCTTGTTAATCACTTTCTGTTTCGTTTTACATTTTGAAAGAGGAGGCAAAGTTTCACATTGGAAGCTGTTTTTGTTTCGCTTAGTGACTGTATTAGCTGTTTTGTTTGAACTTTTTGTACAAATTCTGCTAGAGGTGGATGCTTAATTTGGACTCTATATTTTGATTGTGTCTACTTCTGCATTGCTTTCTACGGAGTTGCTTTTTGGTAGGCATTCTTTGGGGTCTGTGGAGAAAAAAGAAAGTGTGGGTTAGGATGTTGTGCAATGTATGTGTGCTTTGTGCATGAGTGTCTGAGTATGATGGTAAGCATGTATGTAGAGGTGTGTGATTGTGCAATGGGTCTGTTACTTCAGTTTGGGAAGGCTATTCTCATATTTGTGTGTCACTATACTGGTGTACAGATGATCATATAAAGTATGCAGCTGGTGAGAGGCAAGCAGTAATACTGAATCTAATGCTGCAGGGTTAATACAATTGTTTCTTCTACAATACTAGAATTCTATAGTGTTTGAGTAACTGTTAGTACATTATGGCAGTATTGACTTACTTTTTATGATGGAAAGAGTAGGTTTCTTCTGAGTTCTGGTTCGTACTTTAGACGCTGCTGGTTTTCAGGAGAGTGGTCTTCACTGCAATTGTGAAAGAAGTTAGTAAATATGTGTGTTAATAGCACTGTTGTTAATGTAGACATGATTTTTTTTGCAGTAGCAGTGCTTTCTGATAACTGTGCATAGCATGTAGATCCACTTTCTTTTGTCTATGTGCATTCTGTATATTTTACTTAGAATCTGTCAGTTGAACGTGCTTTAGAAATGATTACAATAGTAAGCACACAGACCACACTTGGCTTTTTAAGGCAGTGTTATTGGATGCTAGGAGATAGGAGAAATAACTGTATACTTTTATTGCCATTTATACAGGGTAAATGGCAGGAACTGTCAGGAAAAGCATGCAATGTATGCATTTGTGAAGGCGTGGGAAATAAAGTAGCAGGATTTGATGGGTTCAGCAGCTTATTACTCTCCAGGATAGTTGTAGGGGGAGAAGGGTGAAATAAGAAAACCTGGAAAAGTGACAATAGGACAAAGAAAGTTTACCTGACTGCAGGTGATTAGCAAACTACTGAGTGATCCTGTGGTGCTTGGAGATGGGAGAGTCTGAAATAAAGTAAGGGTTGCAATGAAGGGTGTGGTGCTTGCATTGCAGACTGAAGGGAAGGGGAGATGTTTTATGGTGTTGGTTTACTGCACTGTTCATACATAGTTGTACATGATTTGATAGACATGACTGCACCTGTGTATAGTTGAATGCTATGGTGAATTCGAAAACGGAATGGGCAACCAGCTGGAATGAGAGAACTGTGCAGATTGGAAGAACAGTTGTAGATGCAGTGGTGTTGTTTCAGCTGGGAGCCTTTCAAATGATATTGGCTATCTGTGTGCATGTATAAAGATGCATGTACTCATCCTGGCTGTGTGTCATATTATTACACACTGCAAAGCCTTCTCCCACAATTATACTGTTATTTCGCACATCTTTTAACACGAAATGCCACTTTGTGTGTGTGTGTTGTGTCGGATTACTATTATAATCATTTCTAAAGGAAGTTGAAATGATAGATTGTGTAAAATATCCAGATTGTATAGAACGGAAACTGTATGTACATCCAATGCACTATAATGCATAAAATGCTATTATAGTTGAAATGTGGATAAATAGGTGGCAGTGGTTACACAAATGACAGAATGAATGAAGAGAATAACAGTTTGCGCATTACAGTTAGTAATATAGGTAAATAGAAATTTGGAGAGCAGACAGCTTTGGAAGCGACACTTGATCATAGCAGATGGGAGGAATGATAGTACGTTTTTTTTACAGGTTATACATAGCTCTCAACCCACCCGCTTTCGCGGGTGTTACTCGCTTTGCAAGCAGCTGAATCACCCACCAAGTCCCTAATACACCCATTCACTTCTATGGCCTCTCACCCACCAAAAAGAAAATCAGGTGTTTTCACCTGCCTTGGTGACACAAAAGGTTGTGAGCTAAGTGGCAGTAACCCCATTTATATGCATTCATACAAGAGCTGTACATGTACTGTGCAGAAAATATTTATACCTGTATTTTGTGTTCATTCATGTGGGCATGGATGAATCTGGAAGAAGAAATCTAGGAGAGTTTTGCAGTAGTTGTTGATGTACATGCTTTGCAATCACAGCCCAATTGTCCTCAGAGTGATCAACAGTAGATCTAAAGTGCTGAACTGTGATGACGGAGTTAGATGTAGAGTTCTTGGATGTGAGTGGTGGATGGTTGTGTGACTGCTTAACAGTAGCCAATGAGGGAATGGTGCAGAGAGTGAAGCGGAAAGGGTAGAAGGGCTGCCCAGTGTTACTTATGTGCTACATGGACACTGCGGTTGTTCGCGGACAGGGCGTGCCACATCAGGGCTTCTGAGCATGAAATGGGAGTGTATTTTGGGGATTAGCCAGTCAGGTGTGGATGTTCTGCTTCTTATTGAGAGATGCTGTGTGTAATGAACATGGCAGAGGTGGGGAAAGTCAGGGTCTTGGTGGTTGGAGATATGTTTGGGAATGGTTTGGAGCAGTATGCTAAATCTCAGAATGTGGCTAACAATTTTGACCTAAAAGGAGTGGAGGTGGTGTGGAGCACTATGCCTGGTTTTATTTTGCAGACAATGCTAGAAGTTTGTCAGTATATGGCTAGGTTTAATAGTCCACATGTAGTTTTCCTACACTGTGGTGGTTTGCATTTGGGCTATGTCAGTGCCCCTACTTTGTTGCAAGATCTGGAAAACTTGGTTCAGGCAGTCATGAAAGTACTTCCAAATGCCAAGGTTATTTTTTCTGCTAGGTGTTTAATTAACCAAGGCATGCTCGCTTTTATGAATAGAGTTGGCATGCTCTTTTGGAATATTGACAACATTGATTCTGGTAATGTTGTTTACTTTAAAGAAGATGGCATGTCTTTATCTTTTATGGGAAATGCCATGCTGTTTTGGAACATAAGGATTGCTTTGGAGGAGCTAATGTGAAGATATTCAGAGGAAAATAAGGAAATAAAACAAAATAATGTACAAAATAAAAGGTGTTTTTGAAGCATCTTCAAAAACAAAACAAGAAAAAAGCTCTTTTCAGAGCCAACCTCAAGGGGGAAATGGGGCACACGATTTAAATTTTCATTCCCCACTCTCAGATTTTACGATTTCTCCGCAGACACTGCGGTTGACTGCAGACAGCATGTATTACATACAGGGATTTTGAGGCTGAGACACATCCAAATGAGACTTAGCAGGGCAAGGGATTGGTCAATAAGGTTTAGTGGGTGTGATGAGTAAGTCATTTTCCTGAGCGGAAAGCAGATAGCTATGGCTGTGTCTTTCAGAAGGCAGATTGTCTGGATTTTGGGAGACTCGTGGATAAATTGATTGGAGGTGCATGCAGAGCACTGTGGAGTGGCTGCACATCTTGGATTTGCTCATGTGGAAGTGCACTGGCATGGAGTACGTGGAATGAAGTGGCTGGATTTGGTACCTCTTTGTGCTACTTTGGTGACACAGCCTCATCCAGACATTATTATTATTCATTGTGGAGGGAACAGTCTAGGACATGTCTCTGGAATCTCTTTGCAATTTGCAATGAAAGAAGGATTTGGGAAAGTCATGGACATATTTGCAAAGTCCCAAGTAATTTTTTCATGTATTGCGCGGAGACAAATGTGGCTGTATACTTCTTCATTTGGTCCACAAATGGAGAAAGCGAGGCGCAAAGTCAACAGGTCAACAAGGCTGTTTGTGCCTTTTTGAGAGATGTTGGCATTTCCTATTTTCACAATGAAAATATTATGTTTCACACATTTTTCGCAGAGATTCACACATTTTTCATAGAGATGGAGTATATCTTATGCTGCAAATCAGATTTTTCTGCAAATTATACAAAATGCATTGCAACCCTTTTTGGATTTATAGCAATCCTTTTTCCAGTAGGTGCTGACCATTTGAAGTTTTGAAACACCAAAAAACACCAGCAAAAGGCTCTTTTCAGAGCCACCACTTCCTCCCGGAGAAGAGTGCAACAGTTTTGATAGGGTGGCCCCCCAAAAATGTCAATGTCCGTGAACTGTCTGCGGACTTCTAAAAATGCACCGGGTCCTGCAGCATTTCATTGGCACTTCTATGTTTCAACTGTGAAAGGCGGCTCTGAAAAAAAGCCTTTTTTGTTTTTGGTTTTTGTTGTTTTGTTTTTGTTCTTTTTTTTCAGTCATAACACATAAGGAAATAAAGGGAAGGGAGGATAAGGAAGGGGCACCAACCGTGGGGATAAGAAAGAGCAAGTGAAGAGAGGAAGATGTAGGGTGGACCTTACACAGGTAGCTGGCAGTCCATCTCATGCTCCTGGACTGCAGCCTCAGAAGCACTTCGAAGGGTCTCCCCCTGCAGAGTACTGGGTCACAGTACATTCATAATACTTTGAGTCTCAAAAGGTGAGGGTCTACAGAATCACGTATGGCCTACGAGGCAGCTGGAGGGATGCGCTGCCCCACAGGAGTGTCTCTTGTGGTGGCAGGAGCAGAAACGGAGGATGCTGCAGAGGAACTCAACCTACTACATTTATTACAAGGTACAACCTTATGAATAGCCCCACCGTGGAATGACTTTAGGAGTCGCTTCATTGAGGTAGTACCGTAGCTGTACAAACCTGGTTTACCACAACTCAGCACCAACTGGCACTGAGTGCAGCGAACCTTGTTTGCTCAAGCTTTGGGTACTCCATCAAGAGTGGTTACCAACCTCCACACCCAAGACTCATGGTGAGTGCTAGTAGTAGGGACTTCCGCTACCTCATCCTCATCATCATCATCATCTTAATCCTCCTTTGAATCCTCACGCCTGTTCCCCTCTGCAGGCCCTTGGGGAGGTGGTGGTGTTGGAGGGGTTGGGGTGGTGCTGAGACAGAATTAGCACCAGCAGCAGCCATGGATGCCATCAGGACAGCTGGCATGAATTTTTCCATAAGGATTTAATGCAGTAGCAAAAGTAGGTCCACCAAGGAATAATGTCCAGCAATGGTCTGTCTTGCATGGAAATCTAAAAGCAGAATGAGCATCAGCTCTATGGTGTGGCCTTTTATAGGGGTGCTGGGGCGCACTTCGCGAAAACCTGCACTGTCTGTGAACACTTCAAACACCAAAAAAGGGCTCAAAAAGTTCAAAAAAGTATGTAGATTGCTAGGGAGATTTTCTTGGATATGTGCAAGGGTGAAGTCTTCCAGGAAAATACTTTGGATTGCTCAAAGAAGCACTTTTTTAATGTCCATGAGCCTGGAATATGTTAGCGAACAAGAACCCAAGCTTAGCGTGGGTACGGTCACATGATGACATTACGGACACGTTCGGGAATGGGAGGGGTGTCCGTAGGACACCAAATGCACGGGTCGGGTGTACACATGCGTGCGGGTGTACTACGGGTAGTTTTCATTCCCCGAACTAATTAAAAGTGAGACACACATGCAGCGGAAAGTTAGGGACAGGCGCGATGTTCGTAGGACCCAAGGGTGTAGTACGCATGCGTGCTGGTGTTCTACGGACAGAGTTCAGGTCCCCGACCAAATTAAACCTTGCGGACAGGCGGACGGGTTATGTGTTCTATGGATTTATTCATTGTGGTTGCAGACAATGCGAACATAGGGTATGTTCTAAGGACACCTCATTGTGAATAGTTGCGGGCATGCGGACATATTGTGTGTCCTAAGGACACCTCCATTTTGATTGTGAACAGTGCGAACAGGCATAGTGTACTTAGGGCACCCCCATTTTTGTTAATTGCGGACATCCAGGACACTTGCGCTGTCCGTGGACACCCTAACTGCCTTTTATTTAAAAATAAGACACAGAGGAAAATAGAACAGCACACATAATATTTTATTATTGTATAAAATATAAAAATTATGAAAGAGAGGGGGCAGCAGAAAATTATACAAATACAGGGGAATTAGGGATTTGTACATGTTGGATGGTAGGGGAGGAAGGGATTGAAGTATAATCATTATGTTTTTCTTGCGGGAGAGTTTTTGGGGATGGTTGGCTAGGCCATGGAGAAGGGGTATAGGTACATGTGGGACAGTGATATTTAAGGTTTTCCTTTATATGGTCCTCTACAAGGTTTTTTAAAAGATTGAAATTTGTCATTAATAGATCCATGTTTTGCTCTACACGCTGCAGATGATTTTTCAGCATGAAGGTCTTTTCAGTATACTAAGCTAATCATGTAGAAACATAGGCATTGTGTGCAGCATATTTGATGGGGGTGCAATATTCATAATCTTTCCATGTTGAATAGTGAAATGATAAATGCTTTCTTATTACAGTTTTGCGTACTGTGAAACATGTAATAAGTAGCCAATTTAACCCACTTACTACATAATTGCATTATTAAAGACAAACCACAAAGAGACAACACCATATACATATATGAGCATATACAGGGAAAGTGAAGTAAGCAAAAAAGCAGCACTACTACCAGAAAGTGTTCACTGATTATCTTCATGCACAGAAATGATTGCTCTGTTTCAAAGCTGCTACTTACTCTATGTATGTATCACATGATGTGACTGGACCCTAGGGAAAGTAGTGTGAGTACAATGTATATACATATGAGCATATACAGGGAAAGTACATTAATGAAAAAACAGCAGAACTATCAGAAAGTGCTGATAACTTCACTGATTATCTTCATGTACAGAAAGGATTGCTGTCTTTCAAGACTGTGTCTTCCCCTATGTATATGTTTCATATGATGTGACTGGACCCTAAGGGAATTACTGTAAGAACATATTTGAAGGATAAGTCTATAAATATCGTACCTTTTCAATTTTTATTTCCTGACTGTGACTGTTACTGAAGAAAACCATATGGCCTAGATATGTCAGTAAAGGAAAAAATAGACGGAGCCAGACATGTGATGTCATCAGTGATGTCATCAATGACATTTGTGATGTCATCTTTAATGTCCTGGGTGTTACTCTTAGCAGTGCACAGTGGGGGCGTGAGTTATGGTTGCTTAGCTTACCATAACTGGCACATTTCTGGGGTTTCTCGCTTTTACCTGTAACCATAACGTCCCTTTAACAAAGTTTTTTCACATTATATATATATATATATTTTATAAATTCCCTACAGCTTTACTGCTCTCGTTCTGAGGATGAAATTTGGGGCCTACTAATCAATAGTGAACGCCCAGCGATTCTAATCGCTTTAGTTAAATTTATAACTACTATCCTCTATTAGATGAAATTGTTGCAAATATAAGGAGGTATTAGACAATTTCACTTTGCTTTGTATGTTAAAGATGAAATGTATTGAATTTTAAGTTGTTATATGTTGTTAGATTCAAAATAACTTCTTTCTTCTTGTGTTTTATTGTGTTTGTTTTATATTAAATATTTGAAAGGTTGAATATCAGCCAAACAAATAAAAAAAAAAAAAATATATATATATATATATATATAGCTTCGATTCGCACAGGTTTGATAAATTGTACAGAATTGTATAGTGTGTTGAAGAGTGTTGGAACAGTGACTTAATACATATTCCTGTATTTTGGTGATACTCTCATGTACTACAAAGACTGCTTTGGACTAAAACTAGTATCTGGTATTGGGTAGCTATACTCCCTCTCCCATTTTTCTTGGACTGATAAAATAACTCTCTATTGAGAATAAAAAAGGGTCCAAGATTTTGGCAACCTCATCTAGGGTCACTACTTGCTTTAAGGCATATACTAGGAACAGGTCCTTATGTCTGGTGCCTGCAAACTCTGGGGGTAGAGCTAGATTGTCAATAGCCTTTTAGTGGATCCAAACCCTATTTCACTTCTCACAGCTGCTGGACTTCCTCAGCCTTTTAGAGGTAAACTAACATGCATCTCAAACCACATTCATCAAAGATTGGATAGAAGAGTGGTTGACTAATATGACGAATATGTCCCACTTTAGTCTCATAAATTACTGCAGCCCCAATCTCAACTTCATTGTTAATCACTAGCAGAGACGTCTTTATGGCAGGGCAAAAGGGGCACTTGCCCCGGAACACCACCTTGGAGGAGGCCCCACAAAGCTGCATGATCTTTTGAAGTCAGTTTGCATTGTTGACCAAACATAAATGGCACGTGTTGGGATATTGTATGGCATGCTGCTGAGGTTAAACCTATTTGCTGTCTTTTTTTTACAAGAACTTTCTGCTCTGATTAATTCATCCTGTAATGCATTCTGTGTTCACTGTAGTATACATAGTTTGTGCATTCACTATAGCACACCTTCTGTAGCTTTCTCACCTTTCTGTGGGGACCCTCTTGATTATGTGCAACAGCCAAAGTTGAAATGCATATTGATACATTTGAGAGCTGCAATTGATCAGAAGTTAGCTTAGTTAGCTTAAGCACTCATTGCAGAGATGTCTGTGTTCATATGCAAGATTACAAAACCAATTCCAGCAAGACTGACTCAGCCTTTCCTATTTTGGGAGTCGATAAACCTGCATGTATATGTACTTTGTTTTGCAGCACAGCAGGTGCTATTATCTGCAATGTAACTGCACCCGCAGTTGGTATAAAAACAAAAAGCATGAGTATGCGGACAGTCTAGAAATCAGAAATCGGTTTCTTCTGACAGGTGATTGTAAAACCCAGACAGCCACCCCTATCGATGAGCATAAGTGTTAGTCTGGAGAGGTAATTAGGTAACCATATTCAAAACTGTGAAACCAAGGCATTCATTCTCTTGTCCTGGCTTTGTTAGTAGATGATACAGTGATCCTGGACAAATCATCTTATATCACTGACTGTGCTGTCTTCTGATAAAAAAAGGTTTGCCTTCTCACATGCTGGTGGTATTGTTTAGCCCATTAACTGTCCTTTCCTTTTAAATAGGCCATTTCAGTGGGAGGGGTTGTGCACAGAAGAAAGCGACCAGATATTGCAGGCCTCTAGCAAGCACGTTTTAAGGTCTGCTCATTTGACACAAAAACGGTTTGGTTTTTGTACAATTCAAAGGTTTATCTGCACGTTTATAAATAACAATTTCTCAAACCTGGGTTTTTAGCATATTTAAAGCTTTAAAATACAAAAGAGAAACACAGATAAAACCTTTTAAGATCACATCAATTAGACTGCTGGTACTTTAATACTGATGATGGAGAAAATTAAGCTAGAATCATTGTCATTTTGCACAATACGCTTCCGTAAAACTTTGTTTTTAAAAAACTGTCATGTTGGCTTATGCGATTCGTGTACTTTCCATGTCATTTCTATAAAATTGTACTGTCTTAGTTGATGTTAAAAATTGGAAAAGAAAACGGCAGAATTTGCAGAATGGGCCAGAATCCCAGCATCACTGCTTAACCAATGTGTGAGCCTCATCTCATTTAATCTCATACAATCTAATCTGTTAAAATAACCAGTCCCATAACCTTTTAAAAATGTCACCCTTCATAGCGATTACGTTATCAGGGTATGGTCTTCAAAAAAGCCTCACACTTTCCTATAGTGTTACTTCCTCTATAATAATAGTGAGCATTTATATATTGCACACCACAACCACTTGTTTCTTTGCTCTCCAATGGTAACACTGCTTGAAAAATATGCCCTTTTAATCTCAGTCTCAGACACCTTCCTATCAACTTCTAATCTTCATTCACTATCTATGCTATGATATGTGTAGCTTTCGTCTTGCTTCCAAATGGTCTCCTGTATCCATGCCTGAGCACTTTTGTATTAGGTGAGGCGGCTAATCTGAGTTGTCTATTCTGGATTATGTGCACCTTTTTCATATGATCTGTGTTCTGCACTTATAATATGGCCAGTATACCTTCCATGTGGCTGCTAGTGATGCAACGTGTCCTGTACCTATGCTACAACACAAGTACCCCTGTCGTGGACTGCTAATGTTGTCCTCGAAATGCTACTTCTTTATCATTCTGATTATAGCAAGAATAAAGAGGGTAATGGGACTGAAAGGGAGAACCTATGCTTATTTTGCGAGGCAGCATATCAAGCTATGAGTGATGATCACATCACGATGGGGTGCGGGGGGGGGCACGTTACCAGATATTCAGACCCCTTAATTTGTTTTTTTTCTGTGGAGGGAGGCCCCAAAGATGTCCCTGCCCCGGGCCCCAAAAGTGCTTAAAATGGCCCTGATCACTAGATTGGAATTGTAATTAACACAAGCTGGAGCTTAAAACCTGTGGAAACGAATGCTTACTCCCCTTTAGGGAAAACAATATTTTCACAGCAAAAAACAATAACTCTGCTGAACCTAAAGGCTTTCTGGGGAAAGCGTAGCTTGAGGGGAAACTGATATACCTTTAGGGGGGAGAGGGTGGTCACCGTGGACCCCTTGAGTTGGGCCGTGTGGATCATCCTTCTCACACCATATGGCACATCTCACAGATGGAGGGATCAACAGAAAACTTGAAGGAAAGTTACCAAACTCACAGGCCTTTATTTAACAACAGAAATGTGTAGGTAATATCATAATGAGAGCAATACTGAATCTTGTGGACACCAATGAAATCCGCCACATAAGGAACCAATCGCTGACTAACATCTGCAGATTTTGTGGCAACGCGAAAGAGACCATTCGACACCTTATACTGTCTTGCCCAAGTTTGACAGACATCCGTCACCCCTATATGAAATATATCCGCCAACATTCTGCGGTAACTGATGAAGAAACTTGGTGGAAAAGGATGATAAGTGGTGATCGCACATCGTGGCAACTAGCGACATTTAAAATCCTTCAAGTCTTAACAGAAAAACTCACTGTGAAACGAAATGAAAACTAAGACTCTCTTCTTAAAGCGACCAGAAATACGAACACAAATCCCAAACCAAAGAGTCACATGATGACTATAATCGAGTAAAAGAAAGAGAAAAATAACGATGTAAAAATCTAATTTTTGATTAAATACTCAAAAAAAAAATGTGTAGGTATTTGATCGAACTGAAGCAGTGTTAGTGTACTGTACCCTACCTTGTACACCTCCCCTCTTTCTTTACTTTCACATGTTCCCTGTGTATGGTCTTCTATTCCTTTTTCTTTTTATGCATATCCCTCCTCCTTTCCTCTGGAATCGTTTGCACTTGGCTTCTCTCTTCTTTACTTCTCCTGTTGTGGTAAGTATCAGGGTTCTTGCACAGAGCTCCCCTTTGTGGATCTCATTTAGGTAGGTTTACAAGCAGCTAGGACATACTGTTCATGTGACTGTTTAAATCAGGATTATAAATTCACATTGCCCCACTGTCAAATCAGTACAATGGGTAATTGTGGGTGGCACAATATTGAAATTATAAAAACGGCTGTTTCTTTGAAAATATCTGACCACGTGGGTCATAACGTGGTATTAGCAGGTACTGTGGGCATTTTAGGAAGCGCTCCACTGGAATGATCAGCAAGCCACTTTACATGGTCCACCGTATCTTAGTTATTACCAGTATGGCACTTGGCAGTAATTATCAAGGAAGACAGTATCAGATTGGGTATGCACAATTTGCAAGGGATGAACTTGGAAACCTGGGGGATCTACAACTTACTACACGGAAGGCCAATTGCACACAGCAGATAGCGATATGTGTAACTCACAGATCACCCAGGCCCATTCTCTAGCCTGAAGCATGGGACTTCATTATAGCTCATTAAGACAATTACAAGGAAGGCTCTCCATACAAATTTGCATTCTGTTTGTCCATCCAGGGCAGACGACACATGCTGTATTTTGTAAAATTGCGCAAATGTTGACCCGATTCATGGAATTATTTGCGTGGAAAACGGGTATGTGCGTGCCATTCTGACCACAAATCCCCATTTGTCAAACGGGGATTTGCGGGCAGAATGGCACGCAAATCCCCTTTTTACAAGCAAATAATTCCATGAATCAGGGATGTGTTCTGTCAATTTATTTTTGTATCAGTGTTACAGGAGGAGATTTAGAAGCACAGCTTACTTAGCTTATACAATTGTGTGATCCTGGTTATATCACCATAAACAACGTGATCGGTGGGTTGATGCCACTACGTGATGTGTTAGGGTCCCAGATACATGGGCCATTAAATTTGGCTTGCCCTCCATGCCGAAAGTTGCCAGTCCCCCTGATTAAAACACATCTGCAGTGCAAATGCCAATACGTTTGGACGCGAAGCAATCTTGAGTGGAAATTCACTCTCATCTGATATGTATGTTTAATGTAATGATGTAACTTTCATCTTGCCCAATGAGACGATTTAAAAGAGGGTTGAGAAAACCGTAAACGGGGAAAATGTTCCTCTTAAACCATGGCGCAGCAAGGTTATGCAATGCAACCTTTTATAGCGTTCTTTGGCAACGTTGTCCTAGCGCACGTCCTGGCTGCAGACAGCTCATCTCAATGCACGGAGCATTTTCCAATTTAACAAAAGCTTCGCCTCTATTACCTTCCTGGGCCTCGGGGCCGTCTTGCAACAGCCCAGAGTGTGTGGTGGGAATTCCATATACTGAAGTCTGCATGATATTGAAATATGAATTAAAGTGCACGTGGAATAGGGTCAAACCATTAATTCGTTTCTCCAGCGGCACTCTATATCAACTGCTCCGAAGTGTTGGCAGCTGCGTCACTGTCGAGTGCGAGTGGGGCTATTGATTGCAGCAATATTCGACCCCCTACCTCCCGAAGGACTTACACTATGGGACGGATTCATGCAACGTTTTCCTGTGAGATTGAGCCATTATAAAACACTTCCATGAATCAGGCCCTATGTGTCAGCACGACACATTGTTCATTTCAAATGCATAGCGCCTGGCTGTAGAAATGGAATAACGGATGTTCATGTTAAATTTCATGAACTACCCAGCTGGTGCGAATTTATAGAACACTGTTATTGTGGAATTCAGTGATAGCTGACTGTCAATTAGAGCTGGTAATTGCGTGCTTGCCAATTTTGCTTGAGTGACAGGAATTTAACGAGTATGTTTCCTTGATCACGATTGACATTGCTACAAAGCTGCACCATCTTACATCAGTGGAACATCCATGTTAAGACTTGTGGTAAGCAGGGCCATGCGGCACCAGGAGGATGAAAAGGAAGACTTGCTATGGCAGACACGACATCTCCTCCCTCTGCTGCATACACTGCTCAGCTTACCAGACCCAGTGGAAGTCCGTACAATGAATATGATATGATAGGTTATTTATAACGTGCTTATTACCCAGAGGTTTCTAAGCGCAGACACCTTTCTCTGTGTCGTTTTGCTTCCAAGGCAAGCAAGTTGCCCCTGAGCTACGCTCCAGAGACAGGGTGGCACAGGATGGAGGTGGTGTATGCTTTGTAGTGCTCTGCAAAGCTGCCACACATGTGAGAGGCAGTGGTTACATGAGAGCGGCTGCCTACACAGAATTCTGACCCAAAGTCCACACAAAGAAAATAACTAATCGGTTGAGGGTGCTGATGATACAGCAAATCAATGTCCTATGTAAAAAATGGTTAGAGCATGGGCTCATCTATTGATTATTGCTTTCACTGAAAACCATTGATTGCCAGATGCCATGTTATTTCACAATGTAGTTACTCATGAACTATTGGACTGTGGGTCAAAATAGTGTTAATAAATAGCACACCAAAGGATTTCTTATTGTTGTGACGATCTCAGTCCAGTAGATTGATATCCTACATCAGGGTAAGTAACACTTTACAAATACATTCATGTCATGTATTCTTAAGTTACTAAAGAGATTGATCTGCCGATACATTTTTGGAAGTAGAGCTGGTATTGCATATTTCCTTGAATGCAAGATCTTGGTTCCCTACTGAAACTGGTTTGCCCCTCTTTATCCCAATTTCACCTCACCAATTGATCACAATTGATCACGAGTAATTTCTCTATTTAACATTGACCTGGTAACTATTAATTACTTGACCTACGTTAAAGATCAAAAAGACAAAACACTGACGGGGGCTGTTCTCTTTCTGTGTAACCACATACTAAGTGAGCTCAAGGAACACATCACTTCCTGCATAGGCAGTCCTAATATAAGTCCTTCGACATGTTGACAGTATGAAGTGCTATTCACATGTGTGCCATTGATTTGATAAAAGCATATCATAGCAGCAAACTCTCTTCGGCTTCTGATGAATTGGGAGATGCGGTGTCTGCACAGTAAAGTTCAAGAACCTTGAACTATATTTTCTCAGCTCTATCACATGTCTCTTTGACAGATACAGTTATTACCTATCCATCATCTAACAACTTAACAAGTTCAATTGTTTTTCCAAAACACTGAATTCAAATGTTTCAAATAAGCACACACTGACATGTTCCTAATTTTGAACAGACGAGCGTTGTTGGATCTTTTTCATCACATTCCAAATTAGCGACAATTGACTTCAAGAGACCTCAAAACCATAGAGTTTGTTGATGACCGAAAGAACTGAACACATATACTTACATTTTACATCCCCGGTGATCAAGAATAATGCTCATTGATGCCACCGAAAAACTCCTAATGTTGGGTTTTGACTTGATCACAGTTCTGCCTGTGGAGGCCGAGAAGGTAACGTCTGATGAAAGATCAAAACAAACCGATCTCAAGCTGAAACACAACACGAGACTGGGTTCGATTGGAGAGGACTTGATCATAAATGTAAAGGCTGAGTATCAACACCCTTTGAGAGTCGGGCGAGTATCATCTGGCGAAGACAGAAAATAAATGTCACATTTCGAAGGAACTCATCTACTTGTGAAATTATATTTGCAAACAAACATCCAACTGCAAGCACTCTCATCCGAAAACATCACGATCGGTCTTGGTTATCAAAAGCATTAACAGCTCAAAATGAACTTTAGCAATTCAACAACTCACCAGCACACAAAAATCGACCTACTTGCACAACAAATGAAGAACCCTACCTACTAAAACTAGCCTCATGGAACATTCGTGGCCATGTCCATTTTACCAAAGCCAGTGATATCAACTTTCTACGTCCTCTGTTCAGAGGAGACATGGCTGTGCACCAAGCCATCATTGGACGGCTTTGAAATTTCATTGAGCGCTGTGACGAAGGGTAATAAAGGGTGACCATCATGAGGTCTGCTGACGGCAATAAAATCTGGAAGTCCATTAACCTCATTGCAATGTGCATCGAAGAGTGCTCTGTCTCAGGAGACGGTAATAAAATGGGAAAGGAACACATACCCGCAAACTCCTGAAGCTCCAGTAAAAGTCATAATGATCAACATTTACTGGAACCCAGCACCAATATTGAATGAAGAGTTCATCAACCACATAGCAGATTTAATTGACAACGCCTACATAAATAAAAATACTGGTTATGTGATTGTTTTTGGAGACCTCAACACTTCATGTATAACCAACCTTGCAGAAGCTCAAAGTGCAGCCCATAATCTCTCCCGAGAATCCTGAGCCACCATGTGAAACAACTTGATGGTCAGTAAGGATATGCATATGCTAAAAGGGAACATAAAGCAAGATATACCACCTGAAACAACATGGGAAGGCATGGGCTACGTGTTAGTTTCAAACTCTTTCTACCACTTATAACATCATTCAAGATAATAAAAACAAGCGAAAGCAATCGCCATTTACTATGTATGGAATGGTTGGGAATAAAGAACAAATCACACAAAAAAATGTCTGCTGACATACTCGTGAGTAATGACTCAGATTGAAGTTGGGCCACCGGAACATCTTAAGGTTGGCTATAGACCTACAAGATGAAACCTAGATGATTGACTACATTCCACTCTTAGAACCACATCGCTGTAATTCATCTGATAGACGATGGACACCTAACAATCATCTTCACACCTATAACCAGTAGCTAGTAAATCATAGAAAAAAGGTGCGAAACTACAAAGAGTGGGCAAAAAAACACAACTTCTAATCGACCATGAACATTTCCGACAGGCAAAGAGAAGCTTTAGGAATTGGCTGTATTCCACGAGATGTTCGTAATACCAATCTGATGCAGAAGCCTTGCTCAAGATCTTGGTAAGCAAGAACACCAAGAATGGTTGGACCCTAATAAAAACCGTCAGAACACAACCCACAGATGAACATACAAACCCGATTGGGCATGTCAGTTGGATGCAGCACTTTGAAAAATTATATACAGCATCTCACCGAGCCAGTACAACAGCCCAGACAACAGAAGGTGTAGAGCCCTGGGTTCCTCAGCCAAGTTGTGACGACATCATTCACCAGATTACTTGATTAAACAACTCTCGCACCCCACTCACAAATTTCATGCTAAAAGATCATCTGGCAGAGTGGACGTCTTTTATACACACTGTGTTAATGCTTATCTCCTTTACACACCAAATACCATCTTCCTGGAAGAAAGCGATCATTATCCCCATCTTCAAAAAGGGTGACAGGGACAACCCAAAAAATGATCGTCCCATGGTACTTCTAGACGTCATTGGTAAAACATACGGTGCAATCATCCAAGGATAGTTTCATACATGGTGCGCCAAAAACGGAATCAACTACCCACTCCAAATAGGATTTGTTAGGGGTGTTGGTACTTCAGCCAACATCTTCATTATCAATATCCTAAAGAGTCATGCCCAAAGCAAAAAAGTCAAATTCTTCATGCCTTTATCGATCTGGTTCAAGCCTTTGTCCAGATTGATCGTCAAACATTGTGGAACAAATTGAAAATGAAGAACTGCCTGATATCCATTTCTGAACCAATAAAAGCCATGCACCAAAACACCTTGCTGCATGTCCGATTGAACAGAACTGGTTTGTTGTCTGACAAATATCTCCAGACAGGGGCGTTAAACAGGGCTTTGGCTCTAATCAACTATTTCCTAGCAGGCTTGAAGCATACAGACCTCACTACAAGAACTTTCCCGCCAGCGATCAGTGGAGTTTCTCTACCTCGTCTACTTTATGCTGATGATTTCGACTTAGTAGACCAAACTCCTCTAGGGTTGCAACAGCAATTTAACATCTTGCAAACATTCATTGATGTCAACAGTCTCAAAATCAAAAATCAAAGACCAAAATTCTAACTTTTAGGACAAAGGAAAAAACGCTTATTCCTGGAGACTGGAAGATGAACGAATCAAGCAAGTTACCACATGCAAGTACCTAGGGGTTTGGTTGAGCGATACTGTATCTGGGGACCCCATGGTTAGTCGGTTAAAAGCCCCAACCAAGGCCTTGGCATGTGCTGTGAATCAGTCCTATAGTTGGTTTTCCATCCTTCCCGTCCTTATGTTCTATCAGTCGAAAGTCGTACTTACACTGTTTTATGGATCAGAAGCCATGCCACACATTCCAGAAAAGACGTGGGCCCTCCTGAAGAACCTTTTCTAGAAAATAGTCCTGGCCTTCCTTAATCTGTTCCAATACCAATCATACGACGAGAACTAGGTCTTTCTTCACTTAAATCAATTGTTCTTTGGAAGAGCTTCTCCCTATTCAGTAAATGCTTTGTGCCCTGCCGACCGGAGATTTTACAAATGCAGCGCAAAGAAATAACGGCATCTCCAACCCAGATAACAATGGCGAGATAAAATCTGCTCGCATTAAAAGAAATTGGCAGCTCACTTGAAGTTTTGCTCACTAACCCCAAGCAGTGTAAAACGAAATCAAAAGAATCAGACTGGGTCAAAACTCTCGAGTCTGCAGGAGGGTATCAATCAGTTGCACACATCTCTGGAGAGTCACGTCAATTAGACACCTGTGAATATTTTAGGCAATTACCTGACAAGAGTTTGAGGAAACATTTTTGCGAATTCGATTTAATCTGCAAATGACGAACGCAGTCAAATACATACGTGGCATTTGGGTGAGCAATAGTTGGCATTTTTGCAAAAATGTATTGAGATAGAAAGCTTGAAGCACTGGGACACCTCTTGTCCAGCTCTCATTGAGAGACGAACCACCATTTTTCAACATCTATTCACTGACTTCCAAAAACAGGACATGGATGCATGTTGGTCTACATTAATTGCCAGCAACAAAACAAGTACCGTGATTGCAATGACAACATTTCTAGAGCCATTGTTTGCTGATGTTTAAAGCCGTCCAAGTCATCCTTGCGACGGACTTTAATTGTGAACGCCCTTTTGAACTCTTAACAGAACGATGGACAATGGAAACAACGGTGCTCTACTGCCAGGTTCTTTGTGTGGAAAGTACGTTTCCCTGACTATTGGACAGGATTGTTTGTATATTGTTTGTCTTGTCTTTATCTTTGTTCAGAGGGTTTGTAGTTGTTTAAATGTTATGTAATGTTTTGTCATATATATAGTTTTTTTGGCTAAATAAATGGTTTCAATTTGCATGCAAATAAAATAAAATAAAAAATAAATAAATAAACACAATTCCCCAGGGCCACATAGTTCATTTGCAGACTTTGCTGGCATGGGTGGTCAGCCACGCCATTTCTACCACCCTGCTGCAACCATGTCCTTTCTGCATCTGGTCCACTGTAAACTACTGGGCAGACACCTCATGGCCCACACACTGCAGCAAACCTTCTTCTCTCCAGCCAACTAACAGGCATTGCAGATAATTCCCCCAACCTCTGTGACCCCCTGTGACCTTCTGACAGTGATCTCCTGATGGTCAGCAAACCACACCCACCTTAACGCTACCTTTCCCACCACTAACACTACATGCACTGCTTGGCAGTACCCTTGCTCCCACACTCAGCCATTGGCTTTCCCTCAAGCGCTGACCTTCCAGGCAGTTTATGTCAGTCCCCATTTCCCCATACATTCCTGTGACTGCAACTCTGTCTTCTGTTGCATGATTTCTAAAGCACTACTAGTTATCACACGCTCAATTCACACCCGGGCAACCTTCATTTCCCTTATTTACCTATCCCATCACTGCTTATCAGCACTCCTCCACTGTCCCTGCAACTGAAGCGTCCCTCATAATCATTCGGTCATCACAATGTTTTACACAATATCCTACTTTTGTACATAACACACCAGCACTGTCATCAAGGACTACCTCCTACCATGCCATACATACTCGCTGAGTCTTTAGGCCCTGTCCACCAAAGAACACAAAGACTATGTAACCATTTCACTGATTTCGCCACAACAGTCCCATCTGCCTCCATGCATACAACATCCTACCTCACTTACATCTCCGAGCCCCTAAACTCAACAACCCAAGCCCTCTGCATAACATATAAGAAGGAGAAGCAGTCAAAGCAAATAGTGATTGTTTGAGTAAAGTGATATTCTGCCCAGGATAAGCACCCCATAACAACCATTGAAGATTGGAAATCTGCTCACCAAGGTTGGTTTCCAGAAACAATTCTTCATGCACATCATACCCCTACCATGGACAATGATTTCAAACTAGTGGGAGGCAGAACCTTTCAGATCAATTGCCGTCCCCCATTATTGAAACGTGAAAAATAATTAAAAGGCCTCACTCACTGCCATCCGATAATCCCTGATGGCCAACATGTGTACATGGACCTAGATTGGGAGCAATATAATGAAATCTGCGGGTTTTCACCTGTTAACACATGTGATGGCCCAGTGAGCTGCAATCCTAACACAGAGCCTCCACCAGAACAAATTAGACAAGCCTGTCACAGATTGTGCACCACTCAGAATCTGCAATGATGGAAAATTCAACTTAAATGTATATCACACGACTTTTGCAATTTACGCACCTTCATTAACCTGTTCCATGGACTTCCAAGAATCAAAGGGCTACCCCATAGCCTCCATAACCCGATAACACTCACTTTGCAAGCTAAAGTGTACACTCAGTCCATCATGGATGTACACTGCTTCGAGCGATACCCAGAGAGCTCAAATTTTTAGCCCTTCCCAGCCATGTATGTCCACTTGCACCACTCAAAATGAAGTACACTGACACAGTGACTTTTGGCCTCAACAAACACTCAACACAAACAAGCCTCTCGCTCCAGAAAGTGGGCATCATTTCATCACAACGATCTCCTAAGCCCTCAGCATGGCTGTGTACCTATGAAGACCCCAGGCACCTGAACGCGCCTTCCTCAGACACAGAGAGCAACAATAAAACACACCATAAAGACAATAAATACACCTCCTTTTGAATGCAATTGATTAATGATAAATCAGTCAATGCAAATGTGCAAAATGTTCACATCACACAGGAAGCTGGAAATCCCACGATTATGATGTATGACTACAGATACCTCTCAGAGCTGGATGCCATATTGCATTAGTGATTCAAAATCATGATGAATAACAGGCCACACTCAGCTAGAGGATGTATGGAGCATGCATACCCAAGGATCAGGAAATACTACGAATTACCCACAAAGAATTATAAATCCGAAAATAACGTTGATCATCTTCTAGTTAAAATGTACTTTCAGCTACAAAGCGGAAATCATAAAAGCAAAGAATATGCAGTAAGGCAAATGAATCACGAAAGCAAGCAGTACACAGAAAGAGATGTTCAACATCATTAATGAGATAAGAAACTTGACATCATGCATTTATGTCCCCACTCCCTTGCAGAAACAATGTGATCACCTCTTAAACTACTTTAAACACCAAATCATAAACATCTAGCCAGTCATTAGCATCAAAATATTCATTGACGTATCCCCAGAAGAAACCACAATGTTGAACTGATTTGCAGTGATCTCCACAGCAGACTTTATTAAACTTGTAAAGGTAAGCAGAAAGGCTGACTCCCCAGCAGAACCCTGCCCACCAAGCATCCAAGCATATACACCAACATCCTGAGCAGCCACTTGTATGAACCACTTGCTGGACACAACCGTCTCAAGAATCTTCAAATCTGCCTACATTACAACCCAGTTCAAAGATCCCACAGGAAGCATAGACAACCCCACCAATTGATGCCCAATATCAAACATCCCTTAACCGGCTAGACATCTAGAAACATATGTACATGGAGAAATCCTAACACTCAAGGAACCATCTAATGGACCAGGTACAAGTCGGTTTCAGACCTATGAGAGGGACGGAATCTGCACTACTCACCATCAGTGAAGACCTAAAAATGACCTCAGACTCCAGCACTGCTTCCGCACCGATATCATTAAACTTTCAGCAGCTTCTGGACATGTTTCATCAAAAGAATAGAAGAGAATGCAGATAAGCAACATCACGGTTCAGTGGATGAAATAATTTCTAACAGAAAGAACGGAAACCATTTTGCTACCGTCACTCAGATTTATATTCACATGTGGTGTTCTGAAAGGCTCATTCCTCTCACCACAACTCTTCAACATCCTTATGGTTTCTCTCATGAACTCAGCAAATGACAAAGGCTTACATGTTACCACTATGCAGATGGCACTCAACTCATGTTCAAAATCATCACCAGAAAGGACATAGACAAAACCCTTGTCAATTTTCTCTCATAAATCAATGCATTGATGAACAGCAACAATCTTAAACTCAACCCGTATACAATTGAAATCATGATCCAGCCCAACAACCCTTCTATCCAACCATAAATAACATGGCATATAGAAATGGATAGCAGACAAGAAGCAGTTAAAGTGATTAAAAATCTCCTGAGTGACCACCTTCGATCTATCAAATGGATTATACCCTTTCTCGCTTTTCCACTCAGAACATTGACCATTTTATCGCTTGAAATGTCAATATTAGACTATGGCAGAAACATCTACCTTAGCAAACCTGACTATTTCACCAACAAACTACAACAAATCCAGAAAGCATAAGCAAGTGTGCTTCTAAGACTCAACACGAGAGAACACAGCACACCAGCACTAAGAGCCCTACACTGGCTTCCAGTCAAGAAGGACATATTTCAGAACATACTGCATTGTTCACAGATGAATTCATAGCCAAGGAACAGAATTCCTGCAAGAAAACAACATCTCCATCTTCAGATCAAACAGAATGCTGAGGTCTAGGTCTAGGATTGACAAAGTCCATGAACCCAACCGTTATTCAAAAATAAAATAGGGTGTATCTGCATTTTCAAACATCTGCAACTCCCGCTGCATGGGAATACCCACAGTAGAGCAACACCCTACTGTGAAGAATCTGATGGGATTCTCTCCAGAAACCTTGTCTGAGATCCTCCTTATGTGGCCAGGGAAAGGCAGGCGCTTTCTGATACCGACCCTGGCGGTGGTGTATTCCAGGAGGAATACATGGGTGGGAGGACAGACCAGGAAGACTGTGACGAACCCCTTTTTAACGTTCCCCACAATCCTGCCCGTTTGATGGATTTTTGCCATACTAAAGAAGTAGAAAAACCTAACTTTGAAAAAAGTAAACTACATGTCCCAGAATCCTATAGGCACTGAGACAAAGAAAAGGGCTGAAGAGGCATGTAGATGTCTGTCAATTAGGCCTAAAAGCCTTGCACAGGTCAGTTAATTGAAAGCAATGACTCACACCTGAAGCCAATTGCCAAAAGTGTGAGGCATAAAATGCTGGAGCAGCAGAGGAGAGGAAAAAGGAGTTGGAACATGAGTTGGAAGGCTAGCAGCAGAAGAAGTGCAGAAGAGCATGAGGCTAGCAATTCATGAGGAAGTGTGATGGCAGAAAGGATGCCGGGGCGTAGCGACTGCAGCTTTCATTTGCAAGTTCTGAGAGGGTCCTGTGGTCTCAAACCCTGCATCACTGTGGCTGCACTGAAGAAGATGTGTTGATAGTGGAACTTTTCCCATGTGCACCGAGTAGCTGTGACCATGCTGAAGCCCGAGGCCTGTATCAGAAGGCAAGCCGAGGGACTGAGGAGTGAAGGTGACTCCCACCTAGCGTGGATGGACTGGGTGACACATGGGCTGCAGAAGGGTGTGGGTCCCACAGGTGCCCGAAGTAGTAGTAGCAGTTGAAGAAGTTTGGAAAGTGAAGCAGCCTGCAACCAGAGTGTTGCTGGAGCTGGTGAGTGAAGCTTGACAGTCAGATTCACTCAGTACGCCTTGCCAGTAACTGTTACCAGCTCAGAAGTAACTCACATAAATTCAAAAGCAATTATAAACTATCTGTTACTGTGGAAGTTCCTTTTTATAATGGAAATGTAATATGTGCATTATTAGTGAGAACAATAATGCTTGCATAAGAAGAAAAGCCTATTATGTACACTCTTGTCGGATTGGTCGCTTGTCTCATTAAAGGGGAACACCTGTTACAAACCATTCCAAAAAAATAACATTGACTTTCACAACTGTTCCAAGAAATGCAATATCAAAGGAAGGTCGCATGTGGCTAATTGCATTTCCTTAAAGGAGTCTGAAATTGTCTCTGTGATTTTGAACATTAATACAATCACTGGTATCTCGCTGAAGGAAATCATCTATCTTAAAGAGTGGTCTTGGATACTTAACATTATTTTTCCTTTGAAGACTGAACCGTGTAGTATTAGAGACATGTATTGCTTAATCCGGAAGTTGTTTTACTGACTAGAAGAACACACATTACTCAAGCCAAAAGGCCAAGCTTTTCCATAGCGAATCCAGCCCTATAGAGAACCTGATCTGTGAGGTTGGTAAAGGTACAGTGTCCTCTGATAGAAGTATGGCATTGTTACCTGAAGCTGGGAGAGCGGCAATACAGCGTCAGGGTTGCTACTGGAGCTAACAAGGTGTGAACAAAGCGGGGAAGGGAGCTGCATGCTTTTAAAAGAGTCATGCAGAAGAAGATAATCTGTAATGCTGAAGACAGTTGAAGTTGAGAGAAAGCCAGTCTTGGAGCAGAGGGAGGTTATACTTGTGGCAGTGAGGCAAACAGAAGGGTATACGAAAAGAAGAGTGCCTTGCCTACCTGTAGAGGTCTAATAGTCCTGTCTTTGTATGCCTAATAATTCTGAAGTGTAAAATTGTATAAGAAGGAGCAGAAGTACCTGAGCTGTGGTGGTGTATAAACTGTCAGTGGATGTCACATTGAAGTTGTTTGAAGTAGTAGCATACTGTGGAACAAAGGAGACTGATCGCACTGTAACAGTAGCAGAAGGGTGCTTGTCAAGAAGAAAGCAGCAATCTAAAAAGAAGCATCCTGCCAATTATACCAAAGGTACTGCAGAGGTCATAATTAATTGCAGATGCCTTAATTAATTGTAAAGTTGTCAAAGAAGTTGTTCACCTAATCTTTGAACTGTGGCTATTAATCTTGGATAGAGGATGTCCAGGGTTACCATTGGTGCTTTTACGTTGTTTATGATTTCCTTTGAATTTTTTGTTGTTTAGTGTGAGGGCCAGTTTGTTCATGTTCAGAGTTATTCCCTTATTCCCTTAGCCTATAAACCAGGTAAGGAATTCCCTAATAGAGCACAATAAGTTGTCTGCTTCGTTTTGCTGACCCCTCACACCAGCTTTATAAAAGCAGGACAAACTTGGCTGTTTAATTTGCCTAGCTAACCCATAAGATATGGGCCATTGCCAAAGAGGGACCAAACATATCAGACCATGGCACACTGAGTTTCAGTCACCCAATAACCTACCTTCATGACTGTGACCTAACCCCAATGCCATGAAGATCTTATTCATATTCCTCCACTAACCCTTCCTCAAATTCATATCCCTGAAAACATATCACATGGCAACAAACTATGCCTCGCACACTTTAACACCAAAAATCAGAACTCCACACCTCCTCAAATAACTCAATCTCAACATGTCCAATGCATCTTCATGCCCTTGACACATAAGGTCTCCCATATAGATGCAAATGCCTTGCATTCCCAACCACACACACCACTTTGAATCAAACCCACACACATTGAATAGTTCTAAAACTACCACACCATAGCAAAAACACTCTTGTGTTCAACCTCTTCTCTCTATAAAAAACCGGCCCTGCTCTTATTTTCAGATCTGCCAGAGTGCCTGGAGACCATGCAAGTGGAAGTGGTGTGTGGTGTGTGGTATGAATCCCACTAACATAACAGAACAGAACTGTCCTTGGTATTATCCTAGCTTAGCATACCTCTGCACTACTGCACTACTTTCCTTGGAGACTGGCTTTACCTCTGGACATAGACCTGATTGTTCAAGAACAGATCTAAACTTCGCCTAATTGGTCATGGGCCCGAAACATAACTGCTGGTACACCATTGATATGATTTTTATCCTGGTTGTGAACATGACTAACATTATATTCTCTAAACATCTCTCGGTGGACAACCACCTGATCACATGTAAGATGATTATCCTGTCAAATGCCACATCATGAATGACCTATCGTAACTCAGTGGACCCATTCCACGTGCAGAGACTGTCCATCAAGAATACCTAAGTAGCATTTGTTGGCATGTCCAAAACACCACCCATATTTTTATCATGACGATACAGACATGTTTAAATCTTCCAACTGAAAAGTCACTCAACATCCTTGCAACCAAATTCTTCATGAAAACGGGTCTGAGGAACTGTGACAAATAGTTCTGCTAGGAGATTGCAGCTCTAAAAAGAATATGCAAGACCATAGGAAGGAAGTGGTGAAGAAATTACATAGTGAAAGCCAAAGTAACCTGTACAATTCGCTCCAGAACTGGTCAGAGGACAATTTTATGAAAGAAAAAGCAATGTATCGAAATTCAAAATGTTGAATCCAATGACCTGGAAGTAGAAATCTTCAATATGTATAACAAGCTGTAGAAACCTTGCCATGCTCGAAGTGTAGTACCACTAACAGCCAAGCAGTTGGAAGACGTAGCAAACATCTATAATAAGGTATTCATGCAATAGAAGCAAATACAAGTTACTATCAACCTATCAAAACTTGTGCCCCCAAACCATGACCAACAAAAAACCCATTACAAATGTCTCCCTCACATCGGTGGAACTCTTGTTGAATCAGTTTATGAAAGAGAAAGTTTCATAGCTGCAAACTGACTTTGGCCCCAGTATTTGTGAAGGAATATATTTTCACATTGACCCATACTCAATGCCTTATGTAATGTCTTTTTCACAGCAGGACTAGATTGCACACTCCTTTAAAGGACACCGAAATCACATTCTATTTATCCAGTGCTGACCCCAATGACTCAAAAAATGTTTACCTGAACATCAACCCATCAATCAAAGCGGATATATTTCGAAAATAAGCTGTTGAATGACTGCAAAGATACAGTGAGATTAACCCCTTCTTTCATAACAACCAGTTGATGTCCAGAGAATCCCGAGATAAAGATACCACTCTACTCAACATAGCTATGAACTTTGACTTAATTAATCTTTTTACACCTACATGCGGCTTATGACACAGAAAACCATAGCATCCTCCTGCACCATATAAAGCATACCTGAGGTATCTCAGGGCCAGCCCAAGCTTGTTTACTTAGACATAGATAATGCCATATGTCCATGGTAAAGATGCTCAAGAGGAGGGCAAACCACAAACCTTTTTACATAAAGCCCCATCTGGAGCTCGGGCTAAATTGAACACTATTCTTGAAAATTCTCTATCGGCTCAACAGATTTATAAATGGCTTTCACAAAACACATTTATCACCAAATAATATAATACATTTTAATAATGCGTCAAATAATTTTTTATAGATATTAAAATGCACATTATGCTCTTATTTTTAATTTTGTAGACAAATTCCATAACAATATCAACAATATTTTCTCAGCTCTATCAAATGTCTCATTAATGGTTACAATTAATATCTATCCTTCATCTAACAACGTAACATGTAATAAAAATAATTTATTTTGTTTATAGCTCAGAGAGCTTTCACAAAAAAATATAAGTTTTCAATACAACAAAATCGTTCATTACATATATATATATATATATTCAGTGAAACAACTTTGTTAAAAGGTACATTCTAGTTAAGTTTCACTAATAAAAACCTATCAAATTCAGTGAAAAAACATTGTTAAAGGGACATTATGGTTACAAGTAAAATAAAAAAAAACAGAAATTTGCCAATTATGGTAGCGAAGGCAACCATAACTCGCGCCACCTCCGTGCACTGCTGAGACTAACACCCAGGACACCAAAGATAACATCACAATTTTCAGGTCCTTACAAGGGATTGTGTTTATAATGTTGGTAACAAGGTGTCACGGGTGATCGGGATGTCTTCATGTAAGCGCGGCTGCTCGGCGCAACAGAAGTGTTTGCGTACAGGGTCAGTACCCGCACACAGATTAAAACAGCATTTTTTGCCAATCTAGGGTGCTTCAAGCTGAAACTTTACCATTGCAGAACTCCTAGACCGTGCCTTAGTTAATGTGGCAACTTTTTATAACTTTTTAAGAGCCATGTGTGGCTCGATTGTCCCCAGACAGGCGTGCCATCAGTGGACAGCCCCTCTAAAGGGACCCACCCGTTACTGTTCCTGATTCTCAATCTGGCTGTCAAGGAGAGAGCACCTGCTGGTGTTTCTGTGCTTGTTGGAGGCCACAAAAGCATCTGCTGTGTGGCAGCTCTATACCACCGTTGGGGATGTACCAAAGGCTTAGGCACACAAGGTTTGATGCAATGAGTGCAAGGTTGCGGAAAACCAGGTCTGTACTCCTATGGGACCACCTCTATGTTGTGCCACCTCCAGTCCAATCACAAGGGAGCAGTGCAAAATGTCGTACCTTTCGAAGGGACGAGAAGGCTGAAGCCCACTACCTCATCCTCATCATCTGCTTCTGTCACCAGAAGGGACACTCCTGTGGGGCAGAGGATCCCAGTGGAAGCCTAGCAGTCCATAAATAACACTGTCAACCCTTACCTTTCAAGGGTGACTGTACTGTATTTGTACTGTGAGACACTGCTCTGTAGGGGGGAGCACTTTTGGAGTGCGTTTGAGGCTGCGGTCAAGGAGCATGAGAAACACTGTCCCCTACCTGATTAATGCCCACCCAACATCTTCCTTTCTCCACCTGCCCCTTCGTCCTTGTGGTTATTGCCCCTTCCCTCCCCTCCCTTGTCTCTCATGCAAAAAAAGCAAAAAAATATATAAAACATAAAAAACACACAAAAACTGTTCCTTTAGGAACCACCTTTCAGAGTTGAAAAAATAGAAGTAAGAAACATATTACAGGCCTCTAGGCAGCCTGTGGTAGTCTGAGGACTTCAGAAAAATGTGTGTGGCGATGGAATAAAACATATTTAACTCTTTAGCGTGGGAAAGTGGTGGCTCTGAAAATAACCTTTTTTATTTTTATTTTTTATAAATATTTATCAATTTTTAAAGTAAACTAAAGAACATTCTACCAAACTGAACAATTTCTTTAAACTTGCAAAAAAGTTGGCATTTTGTTTTCCCGGTGTTTCCATGTATTTTTTTTGCACCTAGTGAAAAATGCTTTGTATATTTACAAAAACTTCTTCATATCATTCTGAATGTTTTGCAGAAAAATTGGATTAGCCACATCATCTCTGCGGAAAATGTTGGCAATGTCAAATTTAATATTTTCATTATGGAAATATGTCATGCCAACATCTCCCAAAGATGTACACACAGCCTTGTTGACATTGTGCTTCGCTTTCTTCATTTGCGCAGCAAATGAACTCGGGCACATCCACATCTGTCTCTGACCAATGCGAGAAAAAATCAGTCTTGAATTGGGGAACATTTCCTTCAGTTTGCTAAATGTCTCCTTTACAGCAAACTGCTATAAAATTCCAGTCACATACCCTAAACCCTTCCCTTCACAATGAACAATGATAATGTCCGGATGTTTCAATGTAACCATATGTATACAAAATAGGAGCAAGTCCACCCACTTCCTGTCATGCACTTCATACCATTCTAGATGAACATGATCAAATGCAAGATTTTCAGCCACTCCACAGTGCTCAGCATACACCTTCAGCCAATGGATCCATGACTCCCCCAAAATCCATACACTCTGCCTCATGAAACACATAGACATAGGCATAGCCATCTGCCGTCCTCTCAGCAAACAATGCTTCTGCCAGACTCTCTCCTTGTATACCACATCCCAGAAACATGATTGGCTTATCCCCTGGGTTGCACAGCCCCATTTCCATGCATGGTATCCTCAAAGGACCCGAATGTGACACGTGCCGTTCACGGACTACTGTGGTGTCTGCAGACAGATCATCAAATTGAAGGGGCTGTGAAGGGAAATTAAACAATGGAAGTTATTTAATGGTGGCTCTGAAAAGAACCTGTTATTTCAGTATTGATTTAGTTTTTCTTCCTACAACTACTTAGAAATCTTTTCACATGCACTCTACATCATTTTTACAGGAACATTTGGAGTGCATTTAGAATGTTTTGAAGAAAGATTTCATTACCAAAATCAGTGAAAGTCATGACATCACTCACTCAAAAAATGATGTGCACCATCCACAATGTTCTCATTTGGAAAAGATGACATCCCAACACCATTCAAAAATGAACATACCCCTTTGTTTACTAGGCGCATGCCTGCTTCTTGTTACGGACAAAACACATTTGTACATCTGCATACTGCCCTAGGAGGTGTGTGTGAAAAGGTAATCTTTCCACGTGGAAATGTAAACTGCAAAGATTTTGCACGTATATAGCCCAAACTATGTCCTCGACAATGTACCACAATGAAATCTGGACATTGAAAATGAGACAATGTTTTTGCAATATGCAATAGGCAAATAAATGCTCCCAGTTTTGGCCAGGCACATCATACCAAGAAAACTCCACTCTTTCCAATCAAATGTTAGCTGAAATCCCAGACATTTCTGTGTACCGTTTCAGATCCAGCATTCAAGAATCTCCCACCATCCACACAGTAAGCCTTCTCATAACAACAACCACAGCCATCTTATTTATTTATTTATTTATTCATTAACATTTGTAGAGCGCACAACAGCTCGAAGGCATTGTGACGCTGGTTACAGTGGGTGTTCATAGCTTAGTTACATAAAACAACAGTCATGCATACTTATGTACAATTGTATAGAGCAGTTAGTGAAGCATGAGGATAGGGAAGCTGATGGGAGTGGGAGAGTATAGAGCGGTTAGTTGAAGAGAGCAGTTTTAAGGTTTTTACGAAAGGCACGGATAGAAGTTTCAGCTCTGAGTGCAGTGGGGAGCGCATTTCATAGCTTTGGGGCAACATATGGGCAGCCTATCCCTCCTGCCTTTGCACTGTTGATGCGCAGTACGGTGAGTTGGTTGGATAGCATGTTCTAGTAAGCCTGGTTGAGAGCGATCTAGATAGTGTCTCTGAGAGGTAGGATCGTGTTGTGTGGTTAATGCATTTGTGTGTGGTTGTGAGAATTTTGAACGTGATGCAGTCTTTGACTGGAAGCCAGTGAACAGTTTTTCTTGCATGTGAGATGTGGTCTCTTTTTGGAATACTTAGGGCTGCTCTGAGCGAGTTATTTTGGGTAATTTGGAGTCTGTTTATGTTTTTTTGGAGGTGCAGGCTAGGAGCACATTGCAGTAATAAAGCTTGGCCCCTATGGTATCTCTGGCAATCGAGAGGCAGTTGTCCCTTGTTAAGAAAGGTTTTATGGCGTTAATGAGTTTGGTACTTAAGGCAGAGACAATAGCGTTGACTTGTTTGACCATGGACAGTGTGGCATCAATGTTGACCCCTAAAGTTTTAACAGAGAATAGGACTGGGATGACACAGTTGTCGATGTGGAAGTTGGAGTAGAGAGAGTCTAGATTAGCTAGAGTGGACTTTTGGCCAAGAATAAGAATCTCGGTCTTGTCCCCGTTGAGGCAAAGGCCATTTGTGGCCATCCAGGCTTGGATGGTGGATTTAATTTTCCCTAGGGCTGTAGCGTCTTGATGATAAATTCCTGTTAGAGGAAGGAGCGACTTGGTATCATCAGCATAGTTAATGTATGTCATCCCAAATGCATCAAGTTTATCAAAAAGGGGCTTTGTGAAGAGATTGTATAGCGTTGGAGCAGTACAAGATCCCTGGGGGAACACCACAGTGAATGATGGTGGGAGCTGCATTTTCTATGTTAGAGAAGACTTTCATGGCTCTGCCTTCTAAGAAGGAGGAGATCCAGGAAGCTGCTTGGTTGGAGAAGTGCGCAGCATGCGTGAGATGTTTGGTGAGGGTTTTGTGATCTACCAGATCGAACGCCACTGAGAGGTCTAGGAGGAGGATGAGAGCAGGCTTGCCCTTGTCCAGGATATGGGTGATTTGATTTTTTAGGTCTAATAGGGCGGTTTCAGTTCCGTGCCCTTTGCGAAAAGTCTTTTTCCTAGGATGGAGTTAGTTTCGAGGTAGAGTTGGATTTGGCTGTGGGCAGCCTTGTCTAATATTTTAAGAAGAAACGGGACGGTCATTATGGGCCAGTAGTTATTAAGTTGGGAGGGGTCTAGAGTTGTTTATTTTAAAAGGGGGCACAACCAGGCTTTTTAAGGCTGTCAGGGACTATTCATGATTGAAATGAGGAGTTGATGAAGGTGGTCAGGAGAGGAACAAGTGGCTCAGCACACCCCCTGATGTTCTTAGGTTGGCACACCTCACCCTTACATTGCAATGGTTTAAGATGTTTGAGGATGTCTTTGAATTCTGTTTCTGAGATTTTCTTAAATGAGAATTTGGGGAAGTTGATAGTTTTACTGTTGAGCAGTGTCTGAATAGGGTGGTTCTGCTCTAGTAAGGCCTTGTAAGGGTCTAGAATTTTGTTTTGTAGAATGTCATTATTTTTTTAGCATAGCAGCTTGTATGATAATGCACCAAGCTTCATCTTTAACAATCTCGTCAGTGCAGATGGGAGGATCTGTGAGTTCATTAAAGATGGTAAAAAGTTCTTTTGTTTGAGAGCTAGTGTCGGTTATTCAGCAATTATACGCTTCAGATTTGGCATTGAAAATGGAGTTTTTGTACTTTTTGGCATTTGTTTGAAAAATTTCTTTGGTGACGTCACAGGGGTTAGCCTGCCAGTCTTTGAGCCCCTTTACGCAGGGTTTGGAGCTCTTCTGTGAACCATGAGTTAGAGTGGAATGACTTTTTCTCTTTCTTGTTTTCTAGTGGGGAAACGGCACGAGTGAGGGTGTCGTTAAATATATCCGCTAAGATGTTTGGGTGTTGTGAGAACAGAGGTGCTGGGCAAAGGAGGTCAAGATAAGCTCTGATGTTATTCACAGTTAGTTTTTTAGCGCTTCTTGCTAAAGTAGCAGGTGCAGGTGTGATAGTTTTAGTACTTGGAGCTGTGGGGATGGTGAATTGTAAGCAGTTATGGTCCGTGCATGTGAAGGCAGTGTTGGAAGTGATGGATGAGTCACAATTATGGTCAACCACACAAACCTCCCTACGTACACCACTTCTTTCTTTTCCACTTTAATCTTTGTAGCACTCCTTCATTGGCTACTTTCAAGCAGTCACACACCCATCCACCAATCATATCCAAAAAGTCTTCATCTAACTCTGTCATCTTAGTTCAACACTTCAGATTTACTGTTGAACTCTCAGAGTACATGTCTCCTGTTACTCACAAGCACATGAATCAGAAACTACTATACACATCTTCAAGACTTCTATTTGCAGATTCAACCACATCTGCATCTATCAAGACGAAGTACAGGTATGCTTATATTTGTAAAAGTATATCTCTAACTCATTTACAAATGCAGGTAAACAGGATTCCTGCCACTTACCCTGCATTAACCTGCTCAAGTAATCATACTCTCGTTTACCCCACCTACTGCAATCAAGTGGAAGCTACTTAGAATGCTGGCTGGTTACAAAATGTTCTTTTAATTAGCATTTTCATCACAGTTTAAAAATACATATTTGCAATTCCAGCAACACTGCCTGTGTCTTTTTTGTGAAAGAAAAGAAAATCACATGCAAAACATTTCTTCAGCCTGTTTAACTGACAGATCCTGTGTGGAAGTTCAATATATTGACAGTACATTCATACTGACCAATATGACCCATTACAACCTACCAAGTGTTATTTTTTTCCTTTCATTCTGACACTTTTAACACCACTTCTCCCACTAACAAAGTTACACCAGAACTCTCACAATGCAAAGTGAAAGCGGACACTGCAAGTAGGCATCTACATGGAATGAAAAATGCCAAAATGTAATGCGTTTAAAAATATTTATTTCAGCACCATTCCAAGTGCTACTAATTAATGCATGTATACATTTGCAACAGTACTGTGTGTAATTTCAAAACAACAAATTAAAGAAAATTAAAACGATTTGTGCAACATTTTGAAATAACTATCAGTGTGTTTAATTGTATTAACTTTGATGCACACGTATACTCTGTATTTCTAGACTTGTAGTGCACATTTTCTAATGCAAAAAGTGCAACCACAACTCCCACAATACAAACAAAAGAACCATCATTGAATAATCATCTACCCATTGGAATGCATCACATTGGCAAGTATGGATGCACTGATAATAAAGTAAACTTTCACAAAGTGCCACTCAAAAGTGTTGTACAAATGTTTTACATCTCCACTTCTGTTTTATGTGAAAATACTACACACAGTGCTGCTATAAATCCACAAACCATTTTTCAACTTTCATGTACAGCCTGCCAAAAGGACATTTTATAGAACATTCGGAATTTTCCATTTTTCATTGTATACAATTGTCACCCTTTCTTGCTGCAGCCCCGTTAGGCATACTTATCATGGGACTAACAGCCCCATTACCAACAGAGCCAGTGCTCCCATGTCCCCATTCCCACAGAGTCCTATGGGATTCCACGGGAATACGGACTAACATTTTACAGCACCTGACTTTCCAGACCAACGGGACATGTACACCGGGAAGCTAGGTGCCAATACATTATTAAGAATCTGGTGGCAACCCATATGCAGCACCGGCAGGGTTACCACCATACTTGTAATGAGGCCCAAATGTATTAAATCTTCTTTCCAAAAACTCTTCCTACATTCATGAATAATGTCTTTTTGTGCTAAAATTACTTCATCATTACCATATATACACACTAATTTTCTTCTTTCGCAACTGCAGTGAACAACAACCTCCAGGAAGACAACAACCTGAAGAAAACTACTCTTCACATCCAACAAAGTAAGTGCATTACTGTAGTAGTATTCTCTCTGTTACTTGTACAGTATAGTTTAGCCACATAATAGCCTGCAAAATTCCTTTCTAATTGGCAACAATTATTTGGCTGTTGCTCAATATACCTCAACATGTAGACTCTTTTTATTCTCACCTAAACACCATTATTATAACACCCACTATTATCCTGAAAACAGCATAATGGCCTCACTTATTCATTCACACTACCACTCTCTTATGCACTAACCCAAGCCCTTCAAACATCTACACACACAGCTACTCTTACAACCTTCTCAACCACAACTATCAACCCATTACACAATCAGACAGCCCCCTATTTATGTCTGCCATCATATTCACACACTCATTCACAATAAACGTATATATATTCCACAACATTCAAACCCACCCTTTCCTTTTCTTTCCAACAGACAGAACAGAACGCCTACTAAACAGCAACTCTGTAGAAAACAAAGAAAGAAGTGAGCAGATCAAAATAAAAGCATGCCAAATACTCATCCATGTCAAGCAAATGTATAGACAATATTCAAACAAAACTGCTAATACAATCAGTCAACAAAACTAAACCAGTAACCACTAAAAAAACTATGGCCCCTCTTTGAAAAAATAAAGACAAAGAAAAGTATAAAGAAGAAAACTGCTAATGACCCTACCACTTTATCTAACAAAGTAATGTAGCCAAAGTGAAGGATTCCAAAAGATTAATTTTACAAAAAAATGTTCCACCGCAGAGTACTTCACAGTCTTATGAAAACAGCAGGGAAGTTATGCTCTACCTTTAAAAATGACTGCAGAAGACTATTCCTGGAAGCTCCAATTGAAAGTGCAATTCTGCTGAAAAGAAAATTGTTTAAATGAATTTTAAACAGAATGAAACCACTAACAAAATGAATCAGTAAATAAAGAAAAATACTTATAAACATGCACAATGACAAAATACATACCTTTTCAAACTTCTGTGAAGGTGAATGGATTCACACAAGCAGAATCATATTTCGATGAAGAGGCTTATAAACAAGAACAGAAAATCCCAATTGCCATAAATGGTAATGGCAGATGGTATGAAATGGTAGAAAACACCATTATGGCCAAGAAACCCTCATCGAAAACCCATTCCCAACATACTTTCAATCAACTGTTCCTATCACCCAACCAATCTGTCCAGTCTACAAATGGCCATACAGCTCAGTGTGTAATGCACGCCAGAAATCCTTCCAATATTTATGACAATTCCTCAATCACTATGCGAAAGTAAAGGACAAAATTAGAATAAAAACTTTACAAACCATAGACACCTGTCCAGTGCTCAAATACACTGGACTGCAAGGACATTCATTAGCCTGCATTTCAGGAACTGCGTGCAAAAGCACCTTCCACCACATCAAAATGTTAGGTACACACCATTCCACTATACGCAATCTTCAGCAGAGACTGTACTGCGCAAAAACTGCAATCTTTTAAAAACATTCTCCTACATGGAACAGCCAAAGAACTCCTTCAACAAATAGAACACATCCAAAGAAAATATTGTGGAAGTGAAGATGACTTAGAAAATTCAGTAACTTTAGAAAACACTAGCAAAAAACTTATAAACACCAATCTTCTAACAAACCCATACAAAAAAGAAATAACAAAGTTTAAAAGCACATCTGCTGAAGTACCAAACCAAGTATGTGTGTGAAGTTTTTATGAAAAGAGCACAACATGTATAGAGATTACTTACAAAATAGAGGACAATTAGGAATCGTAATGGTAACAATTAGCTTTATATCTTATAACAGAAAATAAATACAAAATATGTGACCCCTCAATACTGTGCACATACTGCAACACAAATCTTGATAGTAACCATATGCCATCATGTGCTGTCACTAATAACCTGGTGATATTCCCACTTCCAAAAGCTCTCCAACAGCTTATTTTGTATGAGAGCATTATAATCCAAACAGTACACCCATTTCAAGCTATAATACACCTTCAACCCAAAACAGGCAAATTGCCTCCTTCTGAATTATTAAAATACATGCATTGTCATTAGATCATAATGAACATGTAGAAACTCTACGGGGTTGATTAATGGAATTATTTGTGCCAGAAAATTGGGATTTGTGTGTCATTCTGCCCGCAAATCCCTGTTTGACAAATGGGGATTTGCGGGCAGAATGGCGAACAAATCCCCGTTTTTCGGCACTAAAATTCCATGAATCAGCCCTGTGAGTGCAATGGCTAATAGATCAATGTTTGATTCTCCTAGTTAATGGTGTACCAACAAAAGACAAACAAAACTGGCAACAACTAGTAGACTTAAACAAAGTTAGAAAAGATATAAACATTGAAGAGAACGTTTGAGAAATCACCCAAATAATTCGGGATTCATCACCAACTGGCCAATTTGAACATGTAGATCCTATTACTGCCGTCAATATTTTGGATTAGAATACAATTCACACACTGCACTCCAAAGACACCATATATAATGCATTAGAAACATATCAAATGTGTCAAGCCAAAGGATCTCCAATCAGCATATGGGAAAAAAGTGTAGGAACGTGTTCCTTTCCTCTACTCTTTCCTACAGAAAAAGGAGGAAGATATGATGAAAGAGCCACACAAATAACAGCATCAAAATATCATTCTTTACAAATGTATTCTGAAGACCCCAGATTCAGACAAAATGTAGAATACATATTCTACCTCCTGTTCGAAAGTGAACTAGCAACTTTATGTTAAGGAGTGGCACACACATTAAAAACAGGCTCTCATTTTTTAAACATGACTGCTACCCAACTGCTACAAAAGAAAAAAAACAAAGATGAAGTTTTGCAGCCAAGTATCACAAACCTCTTGGCAAACATGTGTGTTACAAAGGAATACTGGCTCCAACGTCCCGCTGATATACGTTGTATGCTAAGGAACCTCAGCCTACCCACATGGTTTGTTACTTTAAGTTGTGCAGAATATGCATGGATGACTTGAACAACTTCTTATGTATAGCAAACCAACATATAGAAGGAATAGACATAAAAACATCAGGAGAACTCTGTTCTCTTGACCCTGTAAATGTATCAAGATACTTGCACCACCGGTTTATTGCCATGCTGTACTTCATCTGTAATAAAAGTATCCCTCCACTCGTAGCAGTGGATATCAATCCAGAGGAGCACCACAAATTCACATGCTTTTGTGGATAAAAGATGCTCCTAAATTTGGTCATGGCAGTGGTGCCACTGTTTTGCAGTTTATTCACAAATGCACATTGTGTGATATCCCTTCAGAAACCACACATACTGAGCTACATACACACGTTACACTTCCAAAAACATAAGTGTAGCAAATACTGCTGACGCAGATATTAAAACAAAGGTAAATACTACACAAAATGCTACTTTGGTTTCCCTAGACCAGTGTCAGCAAAAGGACAAGTTCCCAGTAGTAATGGGAATACGCGGGATATGCACCCATTTATTAGGAGCACTTTTACTGATTCAAGGTACTACTGGCAAGATAGAGTTCCATATGCATCTGGGGATTAACCCATTACTATTGGGAACTAGCACAGACATTTATTTCCTGAGGTTATCCACACATGAGCAGCACACCATTACTATGGACTGTCAGAACTACCAATCCAGTCAATGGCTTGAGGACGACTTAGGTCGAAACACATGTTGGCTGACTCTTTGAAAACAAACCATCACTAGATGAAGACTTGTTAAAGGCTTTATTCAGTCAGGCAGAGCGTGATTAGCCTGTACCAATTTTACATTAATGATTACAACACAATCATTGCCATCTTGTGGAATGCAAACATAAATATACAATATATTGCAGACAATTCCACTGCTATTGCAAGATATGTCACAGCAGATCTCACCAAAGCTTAGAAAACAAAAATCTTACAGCTTTGGAATAAAAATACTGGCCCATGGAGCATGTTGATGCTATGAAGCTGCAGACTGTTTAACAGGCACAGCCTTATATGACAAATCTGAACACATAGTCTGGCTAAGCCTTGGTCCAGCTGCATCCAGAAAAATAGTGTTGAAAACCTGCCAAGACATAGAAACAATAGCTAGAAATGATCCCAGGACATTTAAAAAAAACAATTTATTAGACACATACTACCCAAAAAGAAGTACTGCTTTTGAAAACCTGTGCCTATATCACATAACCCAAAACTACTTCTACAACAATAATGTCAAACTAGATGATAAATGTGAAAAATATGTGGTCTCAGTTTGGGAAGGAAGCCTCCTTAAACTTACCAAACCCAGCCTAATTAATCATATAACATTATCATTTAAAACTCTTTAACATAGAAAGCTTTATTACATGGCTCTAATGCAAATTGTTAAACCATTTAGAAAAGATGATTTATTAGATAACCATGACTCATTTCAAGCTGCATTCAATGCAAATGAAAGCAGTATAGCAAATGTAATTTTCAAGTAATACAAAAACATGTTGGGCAATGAACACCAAGAAGAAGAAGAAGTTCAAGCACAACTACATGAAGACATTCCTGAGGGTAGTCAACCTTCTCTTACAGGAAGCCAAGAACCAATTGGAGAGCCACTCATTCTAAATGAAGCAGAAATAGCCATGACTGAAGTAGAAAATACCATGTATCAATATGAACAATCAGAAGAACATTTGTCAGTGCTGAAATCACAGCTAAAGGATGAGCAGCTTAGCATTTTCCTAGAAGTGACTGAAGATATTGAACATGGTTTGAAGCATGAAAGTAAAACTTGTAGCTGTCAACATTATAAACCTCTGTTCCTTTATGTAAGTGGTAAAACTGGTTCTGGAAAAACATTCTTAATTAAAATCATCAGAAAATACCTCCAAAACTTAACAAACAACAGCCTTTCAGTTGTTATAACAGCACACATAGGTTTAGCTACCTACAACATAGGAGGTGTTATTTTACACCAACTACTGCTGCGTCCAGTAGAACACCAAAACAAATAAGATTACTACAAACTATCAGCAGTAGCTATTACTGAAGTATGCAGAGTTCTGAAACAAAGAAACAAATGGAAATGCTCCTAATAGATGAGGTGAGAATGTTTCCAACCTAATGTTGGCTTTAATTCATCTCAGATTACAAGAAGTCCTTAAAGCAGACTACGAAGAACTCTTTGGAGGAAAACACGTTATTGTTTTTGGAGCTCTCCTACAATTAACAAAAGTGAAAGGTGAACTTATTTTTAAAACCTCAGGACACAAACATTGTCACAACACACTTGGCAGCATAGAAAATGTAAATATCTGGAAACATTTCCAATACAGCTAACTAACTCAAAACATGTGTCAGTCTGCAGACCCCACCTATGCTAACATTTTAAAAACATTTGAAATGGTCTTCTTTCTAAATATGCACAATACATTTTAAATAGTAAACTCATCCATCAGCTATATGGGTGTAACACATATGCTCCTGATGTCATGGAACAATTAGCACAAAAAATGTAAAATGCATGTTCCTAATGCCAACCATAGCAAGCTGTACTCACTTCCATGAGACAATGTTAAAAAAAGAAGTACAACCAATAGTGCATATTAGCTCCACAGACAAACTGGAAGTGCACAGCGTGATACTCCCTATGTGTCAACAGGCGACAGCACAACTAAATAGCTTAGAGAAATGTATCTCCAACACAGCTGGTTTGGAGATAATGATAATGTTGTGTTTAAACTGCAGAGTAATTCTGAAAAGTAACCTTGAGTGGAGCAAGGTTTAGTCAATGGAGCAATTGGTACAGTTGTTGGCTTCCAAATGTATCCACACGACAACAACATTCAGTTTGTGAACGTTCACTTTGACACACTTTCAGAAGTTAAAAGGATAGGATGCTCAACAGCATGATTCCTTCTTTTCAAAGACATGAATGTACGCAGAGAACAATAATCTCTGTCTCTTGCATGTGCAGTCACTATTCACAAAAGGCAAGGTCTAACCCTAGATCAGGCATTGATTGACATTGACAGCACAGTCTTTAAAGAAGGTGTGAGTTATGTAGCACTTTCACGTCTACGTACACTGAAAGGACTATTTATAGTCAATTTTGATGCAAACAAAGACAAGGCTGTCATTCCTTGCATCCTAGAGTACAACAGGCTAAGTGCATTCTACAAACCCCATCTAGATATGTACCCTGTTCCTCAAAAAGGTACAGTTTTGAAAAGAAAATGAATGCAAACAGAACTTATAAGAGATCTCCCAACAATACCACCAAAGAAACAAAAAACAACTGCTACTCCATCAAGCAGTACAACCACAAAATGTTCTAGTGCAAGCACAACTGCACACCCATCAGCACATATAAAGAGACATATTTCTTGTATTAAAAAAGTGGAGGTCCAGCAAATGACACAGAGACAGAGATTGCTGGTCCATTTAAATTTTCCAACTCAACTGGTGTAAATTGCTATGTAAATGTAGCAATCAATCTTCTGTTCCAATTGCCACCAATTGTTCAAAACATTTACTTGAATGGCTCAGACTAGTTGTGTTTGCAAATCCTCATCCTTCATATAAATGTCAGAAATAATCCTGACAACACTTACAGCTTCTCAGTAATAAGGCAAGACTTGGACTGCTTTGCAGGAATGGTAAGATTCACCATAAACACACATGAAGATCCACAGGAATTTCTAATGTACTTACTGCAAGTACTGGAAATCAAAACATACCTATGAATGAAATCTTCCAGATTTCATACACGTGGAAACATACATGCACTCTCTGCAACCATGTTTCACAAGAGTACATCCCTAATGAATGATTTGTGTATGTATCTATAGCAAATTGTGAATCCATTGCATTTCATTAGCTCGTGCAAAATGCAAATCATGCCATATTATGCACTTTTTGCAATTCAAACAATTGTTCCACCTTGCACATAAACTCACATAGCCAATATCTGATATTAATGCTTTTATGGTACAACACAGATGGTACCAAAAACAACTTCAAGCTTTCTAGCTTCACACACAGGCAAGTATCTTTTGGCAAGAAAACCTTCACAACAGTAGGCATTATCTACCACACTGGTGCCACTTCTGTTACTGAAAAACAGAGATTACCAGCAAATCTATCAAATGCATACGTAATATTCCTTAAACCTAAATTTAGACACTGACCTTTGAAACTATCAACAGTTAGTGCACTTTAAACAGTCCCTTAAGTACTGCACACTTCAAACATACTGTGAAAGTAAAACTCAGATAAATGTATGTTTTCTTTTAATGCTGTATAGATATTTTTTCCCAATGACCAATGATTAATTTCAATTTATTTTAATATACCAAATAGCCTTTTGGCATTGTATATACAACAATTACACACACAAATAGATACACATAATTCACATTTTCATCATAAAACATCAAAAGAAATGAAATCTTTACACATTTGTAAATACTGTGGGGTTAAAACATCTTGAATTATAAAACTCCTAGCTCAAACAATTTAAAATGTCAACTGCTCGGAGATAAAATGATACCATAAAATAGATAAGATTGCATTCAGCACCTTCCATAAAATGTTGCCATTTCATTAACGCATTACGACACTCAACCTGATTATTATAAGTTTTAATAAATGTGGTTCGTAGTACAAAAAGACTTTCACAATCCATCATAAGGTTGAGTGACTTCACAACCACACAGTCGGCATTTCCTCATGTCCCAATTTAGGCCTAGGCAAGCGCCTTTAATTTTATATGCCTCCAAATTGTTAAATTTCATTATAAGAAAAGATTGAAATGTCAACAGCCTGGGGTAGACCTTGATGTATTTGGGTACAGTCTCACGATTAAAGTAACATTGACAATAGTGGCCACTATGTACTCGAGTTACTAACTACACTATGTGGTTCTCTTTACTGTATGCTGCTAATTTCTTTTTTAGCCAACCCTTAACCTGGAGCAAAGATGTAATAGTTAAGGGTTGCACATACCCCATACCCAGCCAACAATATTTCATGCACGTTTTTAATAATGCCAAGCGTACCCTTCGTCAAGCACTTCTCAATTTTCTTGAATTCTTGCATGTGTGATACAACAATGGTACCATTCCTTAATTTGGTCAAATTTTCATAACACATGACAGATCTACTTATGTACTCTGTTTATATGCATTTCATGTTAAATTCCAAGTGCAAATATTCCATTGATATGGTCGTAGGGAGACACATACATTTTCAAAGGATCACCGTCTCAAATTTTTCAAGGCGGGATATATATTTGTGTCCCCATATCTTGATTGTATATAAGAGCATGGCTGTAATATTTGCTGTATACAACATTAGGATGGCTTGAGCAGAGTAGCTGACGTTCCTGCCTATGAAGGCACTGATCACATTGGCTGAAGTAAGGCATCTTGATTTGATTGATAACCACTGCCTTTTCCAGGTTAGCTTATTATCAAATAAAATCCCCAGGTACTTGTAACTGAGGACTTGTTCTAGAGGTGCACTATTCATAGACCATACGTATTTTTTGGGGATGGTCTTTACTGGGAAATCCATTATTTTACTCTTATTGATGTTTATTTGGTTCCATGTAATAAGGCCCCTTAAAAATATCGCCATGCAAAAATGTCACCAAAAATGGCCGTTTTTTGCTGCCCCTATCCCCATATATATGGTCACCCATATAATATCGCCACAACCTTTTCCCGGCGATATTATGTACGGCGACCATATATATTGGGATAATATTACCTGATACCATTTATATTTATCCCATTTTTGTTAGAATAAAGAGCCAATGTATCAAGCAACTTCTGTAGGCCAGCTGGAGTGTAGTCGAGCAACAGAAGGTCGTCCACGTATGCTAACCATCCCACGGATGACAAGACAACATTTGCTAGATATGTAATGAGATTTTCAAAGGCATATTCCATATCAGCCACATATAAGTTAAACAAGGTTGCTGCCACTATGCAACTCTGTGTTACTCCACAACTTGTAGGTATGGTTGCAGACAATTTCCCTTTGGCATCCAAGCGTATCTGCACAGAATTGTCAGAATACAGTAGCATTAACATTTTAAGGAGCCCTTTAGGTATGTTGCAAGCACTGAGGTTGCGCCATAAGTGATTCCTGAACACTGAATCAAAGGTGGCTGAGAAATAGATTAGTGTGCAATAAACGTTCAGCTTTTTTCATTGCCATGAGAATTCAATGGCAGATGATAGTACTATTAAGTTGAGGGATGTGCTTGAACGTTGTCTAAAACCAATCTGGTTTACTGACAGAATGTTATTAGTTGTTATGTAGTCATTTAATTCTGTAAATACTCGAGCAAATATCTTTGATAGTATGTCATTCAAAAATTCTTATGGTCATAAAATGCTCCCATTTTATACAATGTTAGAATGTGGCTCACCCTCCATGATTTAGGGATTCTACCTATTATATCAATTTGGACAAACAGTAAATGCAATGCAGAAGCCCACAAATCTGGCTCTAGTTTTACCAGTGTGTTGCAAATGCCACCGGGGCCCCCTGATCTGGAGTTATTGAGCTGTTCAATAATTACTGCAATATCCTAAATGGATGCTTTACATATCCATTTCTCTTCAGGAAGTGGGTGAGGCTCACTGATGTTTTCTATTTCACATAAGGTCGCTTTGATATAGCACACCAAGATTCTTCAGAGATACAGTTTATTGTTATATCTCTTTGTTTAGAGCTACAGATTACATCGCATATCATAGTAGAGTTATTTGACTGCGCCAGAAAGGCGATTTGTTGCCATTGCTCTATCTCACAGTTTTAATGATGTTGTCTTAGCCATCGACGATAACTGTTTTAATAGATTTCACTCTAGCCGTGACTGATTCAGTATCAATCCCCAATCCAATACAAAAGAAATTTGAGATTTCATTGCGCATGCCTTATTTTGCAGCACTAATAACCTTATCTACATACCTTTTATTAGGTATGCTCTTGTTTGATCTTTCAATGGTGGTCTTATATGCCCGACTTTCCATCGCTTGATATTGAATGTGCTCCATCATCTCAGTAAAGTGCGATACTAAGATTATGCCAGCATCAGATTCTATGGAGACATCTTCTTCAACACATTTTAAGAGTAACAGCTTAGCCAAAGCATTTGCTTGTTCCAAGTTATGAGCATGCCATTGTATGCGGTTATGGCCCTCGTTCACATCTATTTGGCCATTACGATCATAGTTGTGCGTTGGACTATTACCATTCGGTAGTGACAAAAGCATGCAGAGGGGCAGATGTTCACTCTCCTCTCTGCAACTAATACCCATACCGCTGGTAAATGCCATTCCCTTGCAACTTGCAAATAGATAATCTAAGATTGATGCTGATCTTCCCACCACTCGTGTGACGCCATGTTTGCGTCACTAGGTGTGTTCCCGTTTAACATTGTTAAGCTGTGGGATATCAAAGTTCAGTACCACTGCTTCCCTTGCTTGTTGTTTCCTAACCTCTTGCATGGTCGAAGACGCTTCCTCAATAACATGCAATGTCCTTAATGACAAAGAACAAATCTTAGCATTAAAATCACCACTAATCCATATCATATATTTGTGTCGATGTTTAGAGTACATTCTTTCAACAAATGAACTTGCCACAGGTTGCTGGACAGTATTACGCCCATGAAATAGTATGTTACTAGTAAGCCAGGTTTCCTGCAAGGCTACTATCAGGAAGCTATCAAGCACGGATATTAATCTTTCATCATCAAATAGGTGACAGTGATCTCTTTTATTCCAGGATAACATTAAATTATCTCTACATTGGCCGATCAGAAAATGCTGTTTAAAGGCCACTAGAAGCCACTGCCAATACCCTTTTTCTTTTACCTCATGGCCTGCCGGAGCCAAGTTGTTACTAGGGGTTGTAAGAGAGTTAGGTTTCGTACACCAAGTACTCATTGGTTCCCTTAAGACTGAGCATTAAGACAACTGGTTGCTGCTGGCTAGAGGTGTTGCGACTGAATACACAGCTTGTATGGGTTTCCTTAGAATGGCTTGTTGTTGTGCCACAAATGGTTGTGGTTTAATTGTAGGTAGAAGTACTACATTGCATGTATACCCTAGTCTTAATAAATCAACGTTGTAGCTCATAACATAATTTAGAATTGCATCAGATCTGAAGCATATGTTTGATATAAACACACCCATTAATTCCACTTGATCCACTATCACAATATCTCTCATTGTGATAGTCCTTAAAGTAACGATTGAATGCAGGATGTTTAGGACAGAAGATCTATTTAATGGTGATGGGTTATCATCCCGAAAACCTGTTTTACCTGTAGTGCTTTCTCGGATTTTGTTGAAGCTACAGATTCATTGTTGACAACTCGTGGGATACCATTGACAACTATGTCAGCACTTTTGCGTCCATTGACTTGCCAAAGCTCTGTCAGGGTACTTTGTGTCTGGGGCTGTACTAGACTCTCAGCTGAGATAGTTAATACCTCGGCCAATCCTCATGTTTCCACTACCGATGGCGACAAAGATACTGCGTTAGATGTAGCTTTTATTTCAGCACCATGGGTGTCGTTCTTTATTGGACCTATCACCACCTCCTCTACAGAGTTATCTGGCTCGGAGGTGTCCTTGAGCACAACCTTAGCTGGCTCAGCTAATGGAGCATCCTTCTTTGCACACTTTGCATATTTATGCAATATAGATTTATTGTTATACATAAATGCATTATTTACTGTGGTAGACGGTTTCTTTTTTAACAAAGTTTGTCTCCCTTTCATGGTGGCAGGCTTGCCATGTTTTGCACTTTTCTTCTCTAGCTTTTTCCGGTCCGGCAAAATCTCAATGATGTCCTGTAAATCAGCTTTACTTGGTGGCATACTAGTACCCCATTCACATCGGTTTTAAGACCCACCTTCACATTTCTGTGCAAAAGCAAAGATTGTATATCCAATTTTACCTCAAGACGTTTGCATTTTGCTACCAGTTTTGTGAGAAGATTCTTAAAAGCACTAAATATTTCGCTTGACGACATACTGTTATCATCCAGGATGATGTTTATGCTCTCACTAGGATCACAAAATGCTTAGTCAAGACTTCATCATTGTTATCTTGCTTTGTTTGTTCAGCGGTTGTACCTAAAGATGAGACATCTAGCTCGTTCAACTTAGAGAAATTAGTGGGTGCGATGACTTGAGCTGAGTCTTTATTGAGAGTGAGAGGAAACACAAATACACTAGGTGGTCCCACTAGGCTGGGGAAATTTTTACCATTGCCGTTTTTGGAGTAGAAACTGCATCACTGAATGATGTCATCATGTTATTTCCTAGAAACTCTACTTCATATTATTCTAGGTCACCACTAAAGAGACCAATACATGTCAATGCTTTCAAACCGCTATTGGCTTTGTTATGAATCATTCCTTGTGTGTTTAATGAGTTACAACCTGGTATAATTGCTGACTCGAATCTAGCCGCAGCATCACTGCTACAACCAAACTTGACCCTCTTAGCGATACCTTTAGGCACTTCATTCAACAACGGTATCGCAGTATGTTCACCTTCTGTGTGGTTTATAGTACTTATACTGGTATTTCCACTCAGATCGGGGGTTTGAATTAGCTCCCCACAAAACACATAATCTAGACGTTTAGATCTAACACACCCGAGTTCTTTGGTATGATCACCTACTAGCTTTTTAGCCGCTGTGATAGAACTTGTATTATCACAGGTAGTGGTCTTAACACTAGCATGCGCTGGGGGTAGCATTTTTGGAAAATATGCCATTAGCTGTTATATGCGTCTCCCGCATAGGACCTTATGTAATTCTAAGCATTGGTCCTCTGTGCTTCAAAGCATATTGCAATTAAGACAAACAGATACAAATTCGCCAAAGTTTTTTAGTCTACACCAACCAGAAATAGCAAAGTTTTCTGCTCATGTGTCTCATTACACATTACACATATCACAACAACACCCGATACATCGGTCACCGGGCAAGGTTGTTGCTCAGCAAATGCACCAATACTTTTCTGATACGTAAGCAACGTGAGCAACGTGCTTTGTATACTATGCTTGACCACAATCGAGTATACACATGCACATACTATTGTTACACTACCGGGACTGCCAACAAGCCACAACCCCCAATCTCAATAACCAATGGGGATACACTAAAATAAATCTGACAAATAATTTAGCAACGAGTTACGCTTAGCTGATAGTACAAAGTTCAAAGGCGACAAGACAATTAAAAATGACTAAGAGAACAATACCTTAGTTTTAAATGCTGCATTTCATGTACATGAGGCGTAAGAAACGTATTCATAGCACATGTTAGGGAGGCTTTGACTAAAAAAGTGACCAAAGCTACGGTCATAACATTTACAGTCGTTCGCTGCTCGCTGCTACAGCATTCTGCGAGGGGATGTGCTCCCCACACACCCACGCACCCAGCAGCCAAACAGCAGAACAGCGACTTCCAAAGTGACTTACTTGCTTAAGTTGGCTTCTGGGAAGTGCAACCAGGAATCTGGCCACTGGCCACAACCATGACACCACAACTCGTCCTGAACCTCCCAATTCAATTGCCGTCTGCAGGCATCGAAATGGAAGCCAACCCTATTTTAAAACCTACGAAAATATTCCCATATCATCTACATTCCACTCCCCTACCCCAACCAAGCCCTCTTTCAGTCTCCAAATAGCCCCAAATGTGTGTCTCAAGCTGTCTGCCCAAGATTCTGTCCACTGACTATCGTGGTGTCCTCGGACTGCCGCGCCACCTGTATGCTCTTTTTCCACATATACAAAGACCCCATATCATCTTTTTTCCACTCACCCACCCTTCCCAGCCCCTCTTTCTAACATCAAATGACCCAAAATGTGTTTTCCAGACTTTTTCCCCACAAGTTTGTCCGCAGTCAGTGCGGCTCTGCGCGGATTCAACATGGCGGATGTTTTTGAAAATATGAATCACCTCACATTTTTTATTGACCAATCAACGGGCACGTCTGATGTCCACAGACCTCATGTTGCCCCCTGAACGAACCAGAGGCCCATCCAGGGACCAAACAGCGGAGTGAGTCTGTGGACCAAACCCAGATATCACAAATTTGTTTTGACCTACTTTTGGGCCATTTTAAAAACATCTACCAGATGGATATGCACCAAATTTAAAAAAGCACACTTTTGGGACCAAGCCGCCACTCCTTCCTTATAGTTGGTGAAAATCCATCCAGCGGTTTTGGCTGTAGACGTGAGCAACATTTTATTTCCGTTGTGTCTAAGACAAAACCAGAAATGTTGGGATCCCCCTATACCTTTGCCCCCCCTCCCCTTGACAAAACCTCAACAAATTTTGCAGAATCAATCTGACGGGGCCATATACTTTTGTTGCAGTTTTTGGTAAAGATTCATCTGTGGGGAGGGCAAAGTTATAAGCCGCCCACAAAGTGCTCTTCCTATGGGTTGAGCAACCTAACTTTAACTACAGGGCCACTACAACAGGCCCTGTGATATATATACACAAAGCCAATTACAACATATCTCTGAATTTCTAATACAGTACAATAAAATAAATTGAAGAGAGAAAACATTGTCCTTTCATTATCATTTTGTTACTTCATTTTGATCCACATATGCACATAGAACAAATAGTATCGCATAATACAGACTTAGTGGCACTTTACTGCTTTACAGGTTATACAAGCTTCTCAGTAGCCAGAACTCCCCGCCAAACATGGTAAAGTGCAATGTGCATAGACGGTAACCCATCTTCAGAATTCAGACAATAGGTCCAAAATGAGTCGCTCTTGATATTATCGAGGTCCATCACATGAGGTTCGAACATCTTCATGAACAGTGAGGACGTGTCAGGCAGATTCAAGTTTTCCTTTCAAACCACATAATCGACAGGACCTACCTTCTTTAGAAATACCTAGTTCCGGGCCAATGACTGCAAGAACAGGTAATTTATTTACACATAAGAGAAAAATAAATCTCTGTAGCTCAGGGAAAGGACACAGCTTCAAATAAGGCTGCAGTAGGGGAAGGACACAGGTTCAATAAGGCTGCAGTATCTATGTGCCAAATTCTTGACAATGGTGCAATACCTTTTCAAAGATGCCAAATGATTATAATTGGTGCATCAATCCCATTGCTCCAATTTTAATGTCATCCCCTTTTTCAGCGTGTGAAAATGTTCCTCTCTATTTAGTCTTCACTCTATCTGTTCAAAGTTGTTGTTGGCCAGAGACTCAACTGTAGAACCAACTCCCAGCCTATGTGAATTCCCAAGCAGCTTAAGCATTGTGCAAATCTGGGTTTTCCTTGGTCTTAGATATGATGCACACCTCCTTTTCAGGGCTATAGTACTTAATGATATACGGCCCAGTTTGTGCCGAATGATTTCCATTGAGGTACTAAGTCCCAGTTATAACATTCTGCGCCAGAACCTGCCCTCAATTACCCTGAGCCAGGAGAGACCCTCCATGCATTGTGTATCAATCCTGTACAGCACTGTGGCACATAAACTCTGTTTATACATGTTTAGTATCCCCAATACGGTAAATCCGGACACAGCGGCAACACATATATGTATTTTATTCATTTGTACTATAGCTGTCTGTTTTTGCCTGCAATTACGGCCTGGTACTGGCCTAGATATTGGAAGGAAGTGACCTGTTCAATATGTTTACTGTTGATGACCATGTAAGGCGTTGAGGATCTTGTATGCGCAAAATGCATTACTTTGGTCTTCTCGCAAAATTCATGATCAATTCATGGTCATCCATGTAATTTTGCAAAGCATCAGCGATCTCTTAAAGTCGGAGAAAGTGGAATCACACAGCACAAGATCATCTGCATAAGATAGGCAATGTATTTTTTTCACCACTGATTTTGGGGGGTCAGTTATTCACATTTCCCAGGAAAGCAGGATGATCAGCAATGCAAATGTTTAAAAAAAAACAGGAGTGCTAGAACGCAACCCTGCTTCACTCCAAACCTAGTTCCTATTGGGTGAGATACAGATCCCCTACTATCCAATCTGATCGGAACAGAAGTGTTCTCATACATGCCACGTGTGGCTAGCAGTAGATCCTGTGGTCAGTCATTAGCTTCTACTTTCTCCATAGCTTGGTTCTATTGACAGTATCAAATGAATCCCGGAAATATATCATGGCCATGAATAGATTAGGTTGTCCTTTCACTTTGGCTCCCATTTGGCCCCCCTCGTCAGGGAGTCTAGCAACCACAAACAATGACCATTGCTGGAACCTGACCTGAACCCCATTTGGACATTTCCTAAAGGACGAAAAGATCTTGCCAGATTATCCAGTATGGCAAGCAGTCTGAAGTTTTCTGGCAAAGATTTACAGCCCTGCTTGTGTATTGGAACAAGAACGGATTTATGCCATGAAATAGGGATGCATCCCTCATCACTAACTTTTGAGAATAGAATAAATAATAACTTAGCCTAGAATTTGGGTCTCCTTTTAGGACAGCATTTGAAAGACCATTGCGGCCGGGTACTCTAGACTCCCAGAGTCTGCAGATTTTTGTTTCCATTTCTTCAAGGCCAAAGGATGTACTAAACCGATTGTTGGAAAATTCAGGGGGCAGTTATTGGACCACCTAATAATGAGCTGTACTTTATAACATTTCTTAGAGAAAAATGGTTGGCAAAAAACTTTGAGAATTTTAAATTCAAACCCCCTCAAGAGAGGTGGTCTATCTTAAGATGCGGAGGAAAAGTATCTCTTACTTTGGCACTGTTGAACTTTGTGAGAGAAATCTTTTTAATTTTGGACACCTAGTTCCTTTAGGGCCTATGAACTCAATTCTGTACATTGAGGCCCAGTGCCTTTGTTCTTAAATACTTCTATGTTTGTACAATGGCGGTTTTTATTTTTACTCCCCTCTAGAGTTGATTCTTTTTTTGTTTTTCTTTTCTCTACTGTTGACTCATTCTTTTCTTTATATGTGCATTTAAAGTTTTTTTGGAAACCAATTGATGCAATAAAATAAAAAAGTTATTGGACCGCACCTCTGAAACCTATCAGGGAGAAAGCGTGTCCATTCTTGCTCCCCAATGCTGCACACTACCTGGGATGGCTTTGCAGTGTTGAAAGATCCCAGCAGCTTCCACATCTTACGCATTTGTTGGCTACAGCTATCAGGTATTGCCATTGGGTGTTTCTATTAGAGAATACCCATGCTTTCATCCACCTCCTGTCTTTGCTGTTGGCCAATCGAGAAGCTTGCTTGGCTTCACTAGAGAACATATATCCTTCCTGATGTTGCACAATACACTGCACAGAGCACATTTTGCATCTCTAATGCAATATCAAAATGAATATTGCATACTTTTTTTGGTTCAAATGACCATAATACCCCTTTTGGATAGTCAGCTTGGACATGTTTATTAAGGCCTCTATTCCAACCGTCGTCAAGGAGGAGGCTTGTTCCAGTAAGCTGTCACAATTTTCAATATGAAACTCACAGGCTTTTTTATACTCCTTGCAGTCCAGTCCATTTGGTTAGAACAGGCTTTGATATCTAGATCTCCCACTTGATTCTGGGGTTCATTATGGGCCCTGCATTCGACTTGGAGGTTGAGCATGGAATGGTCACTAAAGAGGGTAAGGCAGGTTAATTGCAAAAAAAGTAATCAAAATAGAGTTCTTTGACCCACTCTTCCAAGTGTTCTTGACTCGTCTGTCTCCATTCACAAGCCCATTTAACATATAGCAGTTCCATGCAAACAATGTCTCAATCCATGCACTACCCTTCAAGGAGGTTATTTGTTTATTCAATTCAGACACTCTATGCACGTGGTCAGTTTCGGATATGACGTGATGGCAGCGGGCATTGAAATCGCAGCCAATTATAACAAGTTCCTGTTTGGCAGGACTTTCAGGTTTGAAAAGTAGCTATGTCCTTGCCTAAGGACTACCTTCATGTTTTAATAGGCCAAGAGGGTCATCAACAATTTTCACATTTATCTTCCTGCAAAAGTCTGTATGGCTAATTCTTACTGCCATGATGGATGAATATCAGTTGAAAGATGAATCCTTTCAGCCATAAGATGTTTTTTACAACAATCATGAGGCCCCCAAATGGGCGGCCCCTAGATCCCTTATTTGCCGAAATTTGAAAAATGTGAAGTCCATCCAGCCTCAATTCAGCAAGAAGCCAGAATTCCTGTAGGAGGAAAAAAATCATTTTTTAACAATAATTTTAAAGACCCTCCTGCATTCAGTAAATGAGTACATCCATGTGCATTCCACGTGCTAATCGACAATATTCAATTTTCGAACATGAGTGAGGAGGGGGCAATTTGCGTTTTGCATAAGCCAAGTTAAAATCCCCATGAATATTCCCTCGTAGATTGTTGGCATTTGCTGCCATTTCCCCAGGATGGTTTACTATTTTAGGTGCGTCCCAAGCACTCTGTACGCATGGCATGATGTTTACATTTGAAGACTCAAAATCATCCTTGGCATCAAGTTCATAGCCCAAGTTCCAGATATCTTTTTTTGAAAGATCTTAAAGGCATGGTCTAGTAAACATTTTTATTGTCCCAACGGGTCGGCAATGTTTTTTTAAGCCTAAGTGGCTCGATTTTAGAAAACTTTCCTATGGACCTTACCCGAGTTTTCGTCCATTAAACGCACGCGAAAACAAGCACCAGGGAGCCGCCATTTTCTGATAATCCTATCTTTTCCCCGATCGCCCTGGCTGACCTGCTTTTGCGGCACTAAATCAATTCCCCCGCCCCTGAGCCTGTCATCAGCAGACTCGTACTGCCCATTTCCCAACGCCAAAGCACGTCTTGTGTCAACATTCGCTGCGCTTCAGCTAATGACGTGTCGCCATGGAAATGGCAGGACGCCTCTCTCCTGAATAAGTATAAACAGACCGTTTCCCAACACACAGCAGCCGATTTTCGATTGCATTCCTCTCTCTGTGTTACTTTGAGTATTCTGTGACTCGTTTCAGTGCTCTGGTCAGCTACCTTCGCCGCTTGTAGCCCGTGTGAACAGATACCAGTACCACCGCTATAAATTATTTTAGTTTGTTCAACACACAATGGCTACAATAATGCCCTACATGTACGAGCCCGAGTATACCAAGGAGGAACTACTGGAAAGGGAAGCACGCGAAAACGATGGGGATTCGGACGGCAGTTGGCAGGACGAATCAACAGATGAAGAACCTGGGCCTAGTCGAATGGACGGCGTCTCCACCTGGTGCACATGCAATCGGTGCGAGCTAATGCCAACCGAGGAGGAGAACTGCTGCTGCCGAGAAAACTTGGGATGCCTGGCCTACATTTCGGAAGGCGAGCCACGACCGCAATGCATCACAGAGCTGCCAGACTTCAGGGCAGCCTGCCTCACACGGGCCGTGTTGAGAATAATGATGGTGCTTATGCACGAACTTCGAGCAACTGTTTGTCCTCGTAATCCGAGTAACGAGTAAGTATACTCTGCTTGTCATGCCACTCCTACTTCATGTTCTTCTACTATATCCAAAATGACATCTACATATCATTGTAACGCATGTAATTCATTCAATAGTGTGCATTGTCTAGATAGCATTTGTCCATGTAAAATGCCATTAGTTACAAGAATTGTCATTGACAACAAACGTTTATTAAACTTATCTGGGTCATTTAAAAACTGTTTGTTTCATTCCTTTTCACAGGTGGTACAGGCTGGTGGCCTATCGTTCCTTTACATGGTGGCTTCACGGGAGGCTTGGACACCGCGTTCGAAGAGTGATACCCGCCTGTGCCGTTCGTGCCATTAGAGAAACGTTCCCGAGTGACAGCGGTCAGTACAGGGGATTTTCTCTCGCTGTGCTGCAACCTGACCTGTATAATCTTTAAAGTCTTCTATTTTTGTGTCATGAAAATAAGATACAAAATAAAACACCACATATATTTTAACAACGTTTGTCTCGATTTTTTAAATGAATCAAGTGTGTCTCCATTCAAGGATGAACGTCAGACACCTGTGCAGGGTGGTCACTATCTATCTAAGCTAACATAACATATTCTCCATAATGCATGCACTAAATAACACTTGTTCAAAGTCTTTCAGTAGGTTATGTCTCTATAAAAGTCACACATATATCTATACTAACAATAACCATTGGATTATACAGGCCCTAGGGTCTTGGCCACTATAATACACCGGTTGAAGTGTGGGTCTGTGCTCACAAGAATCTCCGGTATGTGGCATTTGTTATTGATAAGCAACGATATACTATCATTGATATAAAGGCGATATACTGTATATCGATATGAAGGCGGTTCACACCCGGGGATGAGCGCTGGCACGGGGAGCTGTCCGGGGCGCGAAAGGCCAAGGTGCCAAACTGCATGTACACTTCAAAAGGTGTCCCACGCCAAGGGGCCATCGGTCACATGGCCTCCTCAGACCCCGTGTCTCCAGGCAGGCCTCCCCTTGAAGCAGGCCGCCCCCCTGCAATCCACATAAGTGTGTCTCCATTCAGCAGTCTTCCTGTGCCTTATCTGCACGCCCCAGGCCCATCCATCCCACCCACCCTCTATCAAAGGCGGTTCGCGCCAGTGAATGTGCGCTGTCAGGGGCGCGAAAGGCCAAGGTGCCAAACTGCATGTACACTTCAAAAGGTGTCCCACTCCAAGGGGCCATCGGTCACATGGCCTCCTCAGACCCCGTGTCTCCAGCCAGGCCTCCCCATGAAGCAGGCCGCCCCCCTGCAATCCACATAAGTGTGTCTCCATTCAGCAGTCTTCCTGTGCCTTATCTGCACGCCCCAGGCCCATCCATCCCACCCACCCTCTATCAAAGGCGGTTCGCGCCAGTGGATGCGCGCTGTCAGGGGCGCGAAAGGCCAAGGTGCCAAACTACATGTACACTTCAAAAGGTATCCCACGCCAAGGGGCCATCGGTCGCATGGACTCCTCAGACCCCGTGTCTCCAGCCAGGCCTCCCCTTGAAGCAGGCCGCCCCCCTGCAATCCACATAAGTGTGTCTCCATTCAGCAGTCTTCCTGTGCCTTATCTGCACGCCCCAGGCCCATCCATCCCACCCCCCTCTATCAAAGGCTGTTCACACCCGGGGATGAGCGCTGGCACAGGGGGCTGTCCGTGGTGCGAAAGGCCAAGGTGCCAAACTGCATGTACACTTCAAAAGGTGTCCCACGCCAAGGGGCCATCGGTCACATGGCCTCCTCAGACCCCATGTCTCCAGGCAGGCCTCCCCTTGAAGCAGGCCGCCCCCCTGCAATCCACATAAGTGTGTCTCTATTCAGCAGTCTTCCTGTGCCTTATCTGCACGCCCCAGGCCCATCCATCCCACCCCTCTCTATCAAAGGCTGTTCACACCCGGGGATGAGCGCTGGCATGGGGGGCTGTCCGGGGCGCGAAAGGCCAAGGTGCCAAACTGCATGTACACTTCAAAAGGTGTCCCACGCCAAGGGGCCATCGGTCACATGGCCTCCTCAGACCCCGTCTCCAGGCAGGCCTCCCCTGAGGCAGGCCGCCCCCCTAATACCACGACATACATACGTCATTCATTCACAAACACACCCCAGTTTCTAATACTTTAAAAACCACTCGATATGTCTCATGAGAACATCTTTGTGCTTTGCAAGTCAACTCTTGAACGTGCTACCTGGGAACCACTGAGATCTATGCTAATCTGCTTGTCGTCGTGCTATCCGTGAACTCTGTGACCGACCGCTTCGAGCATACCCATCAGTGCGCTACCTGTGGCCATCCACCTATTCTCCCGCAACATACTGCTCTGCTTGCTGAACCCAACTGTTTGTTGGTCAAGGTAAGGCCATGTATCCTGGTTATATTTCGCAGATTTTTAAATTTCTGTTTTCCAGTAGAGTACAAAATAGTGCTATTTTCATTGGTCTCATTGGTATTGACTTCAGTTTCCATTGCTATGCTATCAATAGATCTATTTATTTTCACCTGTGACTATTGTGATTGAATTGCATCCTTCGGGGGTCCAGTCAATAATGTTGGCATGTTTCCTTCTCGTGCAAGACAGAACATCCAAGGGACGAGTCACATGTTCAGATTTCAGTCACATCAATTATACATTTCTGCAATTTATGCAAATACTAAGCAGCACATAATGAACTGTTATAGTTCCTGCGACCAAAACAAACCTTGCATTGATCATTGTATGATTCATTTACTTTTGTATCAAATCTTTACTCTTGAAGATTCTATATTAATGTCGATATTTACTTTTCAGATTCATCAACAATGCCTGCCTGTTCGATTAGCGGTTGCCCTTCGAAGACCCATGCGAAATCTGAAGGAACTACAATGCATGTGTTCCCGAAAACTGTTGATCGAATAAGAGAATGGGTCAGACATTGCGGATATCCACTGGATGAGCTGGAGAGTAGAGTCCAACAAGTCTTAGAGGACAAGAGGGGTGATCGATACCGCATCTGCAGCCGGCACTTTTCCTTGGACATGTACACAACTTCTTGGGTAACAAAGAAGAATAAAAGGCGCACGACACGGAAATTGCGCGAGAACGCTATTCCCACTCTATTTGTCCACATTCCACCACCGGTGAGTCAAGTGTCCGGATTTAGCTTTAGGCCTTGCGGTAATGTGTAGCCGAATGGATTAATAGATATTGTAGGTGTTCTATCCCTTGTAATAATTTCGATATTGTTATGAGTGTATACTTTTTTGAATAATGACATTTATCAATATATTCTTTTTCCATTTCATAACCCACAAACGCAATGTATATATATATATGGGGACAGGGAACTGTGCTGTATTGAGCATTTTTCAAGTATTCTGTTGGCTTACATGGATATTTTTAATATTGGCATTTCATTATCAATCATTAATTGACCTTTACAACTCCTTGACTATCCCTTGAATCTGAAGCAAGAACATTCTACATCCTTGACGTGGTCGCAGTTATCAACCACTTCTAGCGCGTATCAGGTAATCTTACTAGGCTAATCCGCTACAGACCTGTTTTATGCATGCCTAGTAATAGTTTCATTCTATCGTGTAATTATTTTACAGAATGTTTGGTTACTGCTTTCCAATTAATATACACCTTAGTTATCGTCCACTGGTGTTTGTTTTCAGTTATAATTAGTGTTATCCATACTAATGCAAGTACTGTCTTTCAGGGAGATGCTGAAGCGTCCGCCACATCTACAACGTTTCTAGATGTTCCTCACCAGCAGGAGGTATGGATACTGACAGCTCCATCGAGCGTCATCATCAGAGCTGGAATTCTTGTCGTTTGATTGTTCTACACAATGTTTCATTTGTGGTTAGACGTTGATATGTACCTGTGCTGTCGACCCCAGGTGTATTTTATGTTTTCGCAATTGTAATCCTCACTAATGCAAGTACTATGTTTCAGGCAGTTAATGGAGCGTCAACCCCTGCACTTGATGCAGAGCCTGACATTCAAGTATACAAATCGGCGCAACAGCTTTCGGAAGTGTGCACTACATTTGTGTCATACGCCGCCAACGTTGGGGAATTTGGTCGCGGTGGAGACTGGGCGGCCATTAGCCACCCCTTCACGTCCCACCATGCACTGAGTTCAGCGGTCTAGTTGTTTCCGCGGCGTCTGCCGCGGTACACCTATTTCTTCCCGTCACACCTGGAAGTCTGCGCGTTGCAACCCTCTCGCGTCAGGCTCCGGGTGAGACGCTAGTATTCTCCGTTCCTGTTTCGGTCCTTCTATTTGTCTGCCTGCCCTTTTCTCCAGTTCATCTCCCTCTCCCTCCTTTGTTCCTTGCTACTCTACTGGTCCCCCCTTGGTCCCCCACTCTGTTCGTTACTCTCTCTCCTCCTGGCCTCCCATAGTATTTCGTCTGACTCCAGCGCTTCGGACTTTCCGCTTTGGCAGCTCTTGATTCATCAGTCCTCCTTACCTAATCTTTGGACCTACTTACCACAGCTTCGCTAGGGGGTTTTTTATGCCATCAGGCTTTTTCCCCCATTTAGCTTGCTCCGGCAGAGAGGCCCCCTCTAGACCTTATTGTACCAGCTCAGGGTGGCTTCCTCCCGGGGTAGGCCCTATCCTCCGTCCACAAAAACTGCTTGGTGGAAGAAGAGATTGGAACCGCCCCAGGAAACCATCGCCACAGGTGAGGAGGAGGTTGGAGGGTTGGAGTTAGAAGAGGAAGAGGGAAATTTGGAGTTTGACTCTGACAATTTGCAACATCCATAGATATTCTTCAGCAGCACAAGGTATGGATAATGACAGCTCCATCATGCGTGATCGTATAATGTGATTCCATTTGCTATACTTTCTTCCCTATTAACGCAAGTGCTGTTTTTCAGGGAGACGACGGAGCTTCCACAACAATCAAAACATCTCATTTAGATGATGCAGATGTAAAGGAATCGTTGAAATAAGTCGATGAAATGTGATCATATTTGGATTTTCCTTGATTCTTTTGGACAATGCATCTTTCGCGGTTATCTCCTTATATGTACCTGTGCGTTCGAACACAAGTGTGTGTTATGTTTCCAATATTGAAAACCATACTAATCCAAGTGTTGTGTTTCAGGGAGACGACGGAGCTTCCACCACAATCACAACATCTCATTTAGATGATGCAGATGTAAAGGAATCGTTGAAATAAGTCGATGAAATGTGATCATATTTGGATTTTCCTTGATTCTTTTGGACAATGCATCTTTCGCGGTTATCTCTTTATATGTACCTGTGCGTTCGACCCCAAGTGTGTGTTGTGTTTCCAATATTGAAAAGCATACTAATGCAAGTACTGTGTTTCAGGGAGATGCGGATGCCTCCTCTCCAATACAACCATTCATGGCAGTCCATGCAGAGCCAGAGGTATGGATACTGACAGTTCCATCGAAATAGATCATCACTGGTCAAATACTTGTCCTTTGATTGTTGCACACAATGTTTAAATCGTATTTGGCTATTAAGATGTACCTGTGTGTTCGTCCTCACGTGTGTTTTATGCTAACAATATTTTGATACATAGTAATGAAAGTACTATGTTTCAGGGCGACGATGGAGCCTCATTCCGTGCTGTCTATGCGGATACAGAAAATATAGTCCTTGCAGCGCAAGAGGAAGGGAGGACATGCGGAAACGAATCAGAGCTACAGCGACAGATGTTGAAGGTCGAGTCAAAAAAGTTGCAAAGAAAAAACAACAAAAAAAGCTTAGTTACAAACAGTTAATAAGTGAAAACATTTTTTTGTGGTGGGGACTATTTTATGTTTTTTTCCAGTCAATTCTACTACACTCCATCTTGTGTTTAAACTGAACATCCCTTTTCCAAGTTCTCCTCCAGTTACCCGTGGGCGTCAGAACTATACACACACAGACAGTGAAGCGAATGAGAGATGTGGCGTGCCAGACCATGTACACCATGGAGGAACTATTAATTGAGGCGAGGCGTGTTCAGGCCCGAAATGTTCATGTCCAATGGCCAGAACATGAATTAAATGTATTTGGAGACTACAGCAAAGTTGCATTGGACCACAGCTACAGTGCGACCGGACCACCACAAGAAGATGTTATTGAATGTATTGAAGATAGCTCTGAAGTAGTTGCAGATCAATTTACACAATCTACACCCGCCAAAAATTTGCCACCAAAAAACATGTCGACATTGTTGTGTTCTCCCATCAATGTTGAAGTAGCAGATGTTGAAATGAGAGAGGATGAACCAGCCGCAGCATCCATAGACGCTTCAGAACTTGATAGCAGCGATATTACTTTCCAATGTGTTGAAATCTCCACAACGTCACAGGCCGAAACAACGTTGACGCAGGATGACAGTCTAATGAAAGAGAGCAAATACATTGTATTCGACAGTTGTTTGATGGAAATTATAAGTATGCTGAAATGTGAGCGTTCCATTAGAGGGAATGTATGTGGGAAGCCATTGATTAATGTGACTCGTCAAATAAAAGGCAGTAACGTCAAAATAAATGCCGCCTGTAGATTAAATCATAGGTTCTCATGGTCTGCACAACCAATGCTGGGGAAAATGGCAGCAGGCAATCTACTGTGTGCAGCAGCATCACTTTTTAGTGGATCCAGTTTTAGGAAGTTAGAGGTTTTCTTTCAGTTTGTGGGACTCCATTTCATTTCTAAAGCGCTGTACTACACATACCAACGTGATTATCTGTTTCCGGCCATTATTGATGCTTGGAAAATTGAACAATTGTCTCTAGCAAGTACATTCGAAGGCAAACGATTCAGGCTAGCCGGCTATGGACAGTGCGATAGCCCTGGATTTTCTGCCAAGTACTGCACCTACCACTTTCAGGACATGGATAGTAAGAAAATTGTGAGTTCGGTGGTCGTGCAGGTAACACAATGTACATCGTCAGTGGCCATGGAGAAACTAGGATTTATAAAATCAGTGGAATATCTACAATTGAGGGGGATGCACATCGACCTCATAGCCACGGATAGACACGTTTCAATTGCCAAGACAATGAGAGAGCAGTTCCCACATATTAAACATCAATTTGACGTATGGCATCTTGCTAAATCTATCAATAAGAAAATCTTGGCTGCAGGAAAAAAAAAGGTTTTGAAAGTATTTTGCAGTGGTCACATTCTATCACCAACCATCTTTGGTGGAGATATTTTTGATTGCAGAGAAAGAAGGGTCGGTGCTATTGTTAACAAGTTCTGTACCAGAAGTTGTAATAGTCATGCATGCAGGCACACGCTGCATTGCAGCCGCAAGGGGTCTGTAGTTTTAGGGTGGAAATAGGTGTTGATATTCCAGCATCACCCTCAATCATTTGCTTCTCTCTGGACGTACTAGCGGTTAGTAGTTTTGGTTTGCATTTCTCGTGCCCTTACGGCGAGCCCGAACGCTCAAGTTAGTCTGATCTTTTTTATATGTAGCGTTTATTTCACAAATTGTAATTGTACACCCCGGTGCGGAGCTTACTGTGCATTATGGCTGTTGCTCAAGGAGATGCTCCTCCAAACAGTTTTATATGTCCGTCCCCCAATAGTCACAGCACTTGCCCAAAACGTATGGTAACTCAATGTGCCCTTACCTCATTATAGAAAATGCATGGATTAAGGCAGAAACGCTTGATGCCAGCAGTGGGGAATTACGTTACAAGAGTGAAAGGTGCAAAAGTTGAAACCTGAGACCAATGAGTTTCCTTCAGCTTGGTTAGAGCGTCACAGTGTAAGAAACACCAAAACACCAGGCCACCGGTAAGCAGCGTAAATACTCCAGCCGCTCTCCGCTGGTTAAGGATAAAGGCAATCTCTCATTTACCTTTTTGCTAGTTTGAATCATTGCGGCTTCAATTAACGGTTCTCAGCCTTTCCTCTGGGTCGTGTGTGTATCACCCTAGAGGGGCTTCTGTAGAATTAAGCCAGGAGCCAGAATCCAGAAGCCCAGGAACACAGGAACACTCTTACTACACTCTGTCGCAGAAAGTGTGCATGATTCCAGGGTGCACTCGCAACTGACACAGGGAGAAAAGATTAAAACAAGCTGTGGGACCACCATGGGGCCATGCTATGTACAATCAATGACATTGGCAAATGACATGAAGAAGGTATCAATACCAAAAACAAGTAAGACACCCTGGTGCAGATAAAAAACTGAATGAAACACCGTACAAAAAGTATCCTCATTGGGTAACACAGAAGCAGTCAGTCATGAGAACACATGTGCATATCTGTCCAACCTGACCTGCATCAAGTGTGAAAAACATGTCCTGTTGAGTCAATGCACATAAAAAGCCAGAATTGAGTCACCATAGGCTACATCATGAAGTGCTGCAGCAGAGAATGAGGATACGTGTCAATCAATGTGTGTGGTAAATGTTGAACAGTGAGATGATGGCAGGTCATGTAAGTGGAAAAGGGTGTGGATTTGGAAGAGGCACCATTCAACGAGTAGTGCGCACAGGGAGTACACTTGCCCAGCATGGCAGGAAACATGTGCACACAGGGATTTGAAGGGTGGCAGTAAGTAGACATCATCATGGGCGATGAGGGAAGTGTCTGAGTACAAAAATACACTGAGTGCAGAGGCATAGTGAATGCATGCCGTCAATTAGTGCGTACATTCGCACTGAATGAAACCCTGCCAATGGGTAAAGTGTGAATAGTGCTGTAGAATCACTTCCAAAGATGGTATCACTTATATAAGTGCATCCACCAAAACAATGCACACACACATAGAAGTGCAACTGCACATACACACACATGCATGTGTACAGACACATTTCTGCACAGACATTTACTGTGACACAAGGTAAACACCCCAGTATGTCAAGATGTGTACTGCATGCGAATACCAAGGTGACCAATACCAATTTCCCAACACACGACACAGTGCACATGCTTACCTGCTGACTGAGATGGCATGATGTGATTCCCTCATCACGTCCACCAGGAACTGTGCCTCCAAATGTGTGAGTGGAGGGCCAGTTCCTGGCAGAGGGTATGTGGTCTAGGGATGTGAACAGGTGCAGGGTGGACCTCCCATGGAGCGCAGTCACTGCTGATTCAGGATCACTGCAATAACATGGGACAATGCATTACAACAGCCATAGTTCAAAATCATGCATACAGCACACATGTGTCAAGATTCCCTCCACGCAAAGACGTTACCAGGAGTACATATGCAATCACTTTTTGACAGTAATGACAGTTCGGTCTTACTAAAGATAAGCATACTCGCAGGAAGGAATGTAACCGGTGTCAAACACACTTAGCACATGAATTAACACAAGAGAGTTGGGGATAAAAATCATACGCAATGCTGTTGACAAGGCAGAGAGAATCAGAGGGCACTTTCTAAAAAGAAGATAAAAGTCAATAGGCGTGTGCCAGTGTCAAGTGGAACAGGGTTCCTGTTGCCGAGGATCACACGGTTAGAACAGTTCACGATTCAAGATTGCCAGGAGTACTTAGATATTGTCAGAAGAGGAGGCAAAAGTTATAAGAGGGAAGGAAGAAAAGGCCAACCCTTTGGTGAGGAAGAAGGGTTCACCCCAATTCCTCTAAGTCGGACACAGTACCTTATTTGTTGAAGAACGCTGGTGCCACGGCAGTTGTTCCTGGTAGTTTCCTGCAGACTCCCGGTTCCTGGAGCTTCAGTCATGGAGACAAGAAGGAGGACGTCTGGAGTGATCTGCACTACCCAGGGATGAGGCTAGCAGCAGCGACGGTGAATAAAAGGTGCACTCCTTTAAAACAAGAGAGGCTCTTCAGATGGCTATCCGGACCACTACAGCAGTGTGCAGCAATTTCGACCACGAAGAGGATCCTCTGGCTGTGGAAGATTAGCTGGTTGACCCCACCATGCTCAAGGGAAGAAGACTCCGGACTGGATCTTCTCTGGTCGTTGAAGGGTAGATAGGTCTGGACTGCAGCAGGCCTTCACTGGGACTCGGAGGTGCAGCAGCTGTCTTCTTCTGCGCTTCTATTTGGTTCCTTGCAGTTCCAGTGTTGACTCTGATTTCCAGCCAAAGAGTCCTGCCTTTTATGCGAAAATCCCCCATTCACACAGCCTGGCTGTCAATCACTCAGCAGGGGGGTTGTCCGGCCCGGACAACCACCTCAGCCAATCAATACAAAGTGCGACTTGGGTCTCCAAGGAGACCCTGTGCAGGGGGTGACTACACCCTTCCCTCAAATTCAGCCCACCTAGACAGCCAGGTGCCAAAGGAGGGCTTCTTTGTAGAAGCCTGCCAAAAGACGGTGAACAAAGAAGGCAAACCTGGATTGCCGCGCAAAGTAAAACAGAAGAACTTTAACATAAAGAAATGGCGACTAAACCCAATCGGAGCCAATATAAAAAGTATTTGGGCAAGCGGGTTTATGTTCGAGGCTAATACAATAGCTTGGAACATAACCACGTTTATATAGTATAATCGCGGTAGGAAAGTAAGGGTAGATACCACTGCCGCCAGCCAAGTCTAAATGTTAATAGAGCAAAACAAAGCTCAGAGAGGCACAGACAAAAAGGGGTAGGATTTAACCCTTTCCAATACTCCATGAAAAATGGGGTGTACTGGGTCTGTAGTTTTAAAGTGACTATATAAAGTTAATGGCAACTTTACATGTTTCTGGGGGACAGTAGTCAGCCCAAGAAAAATTGAGTCAGTGGGAAGTCTAAAAGACAACCCTGTGTCACTGCACTGAAGGAGCTGTGTAACATGCACAAAAACTGGGGCTCATGGAGTGTTGTGGCTCCAGAGCCCAAGATCACACAAAAAGTAGAAATACACAAGGCAAAACACATGTAAGAGTGGAAAAAAGGCTCACACTCTTACCAGGTGGAAAAAATAAACCCCAGAAATCCAGCAAAGCTGCTGGGGGACTCACTAGGTGAGGGAAATTAGCCATAAAATGAGAATTCTCCCTAACACTGCCCCCCCCAGGCTAAGGGACAGGAGGATTTAATCCACTCCTGGATGGATCTCATACCTCTAGTCGGTTATAAACATCCTTGAGAGACCATCAGCATTCTGGTGGTGACTTCCTCCTCTGTGCTCATTGGTAAAATCAAACCCTTGTAGGCAGATTGAACATTTTAGTAGTTTAGGGTTTCCCCCCTTCACTTGCATCAGCCATCTCAAAGGTTGGTGGTCAGTCTGAATAACAAAATTCGATCCATACAAGTAATGTCTAAACTTCTTCAATGACCACACAATAGCTACACATTCACGTTCTATCGTTGCCCACCTTGTCTCAGGATCCTTTAACTTCCTGCTGATGAAACAAATGGGATGTTCCCTACCTTTCTCATCCAGTTGACTAAGGACTGCACCTATACCTGCATTAGAAGCATCAGTTTGTACAATTAAGGATTGGTTGTAGTCAGGACCTCTTAGGACTGGAGTGCACTCCTCATTCCATCTAACCTTTTTAGGGAATTTTGGAAAGGAGATCACATTCAAGGGAGAAGCTATGGTCCCATAGTTCTCTATGAAGTTCCTGTAATACCCACTGAGACCTAAGAAGGCTCTCACTTGGGTTTGAGTAGTAGGGGTGGCCCAGTTCTGTATAGCTTTTACTTTGCTAGGCAATGGCCTTACCTCACCCCCTCCTATTTCATGTCCAAGGTAGACCACTTTACTCTGACCAATTTGACATTTGCTTGCCTTTATGGCCAGATGGGCCAGTTCAAGAGCCTGCAAAACATATCCTAGGTGATCAATATGTTCTTTCCATGTAGGGCTGAACACTGCAATGTCATCCAAGTATGCCATGCAGAAGTCCTCCATCCCATTCAGAATTTGATTGACCATCCTCTAAAAGGTAGCAGGTGCATTCTTTAGTCCAAAATGCATTACCTTAAATTGGTAGAGGCCTGCTGGGGTGGAGAATGCAGTTTTCACCTTGGCATGGTCTGTCAGGGCTATTTGCCAATCGCCTGACATTAGGTCAAATGGGCAGAGGTACTTTGCTGCACCAAGTTTATCCACCAGCTCATCTATCCTAGGTAAAGGATGGGCATCAGTCTTTGTGACTGCATTTAGAGCTCTATAGTCCACACAGAATCACATCTCTTTGGATCCTGCCTTTTGTACAAGCACAACTGGGCTAGACCATGGACTAGTAGAGGGCTCTATTACCCAGAGATCAAGCATCTTGTTGACCTCATTCCTTACATGGGTTCTTACATTGTCTAATATTCTGTACCCCCTTCTTTTCACAGGCAAATGGTCACCAGTGAGGATATCATGTTGGCCCCAAGGGGTCAAGCCTGGTGAAAGTGAGAACAGGGAGGCACATTGATTTAACAGTAATTTGCACTCTTCCTGCTGGTCAGATGTTAGACTGGAAGAGAGATTAACTCCTTCCACTTTCTCATCTAAAGGTAATCCTCTGAGGAGGTCAGGCAGAGGTTCACTCTCCACCTCCTCTTGAGCTGAAGGTAGAAGCAAACCTCCCATGTCAGGTCTAGAGACATAAGCCTTTAAACGGTTGTTGTGAAAGACCCTGGAAGCCTCCTTAGGATTGCCTAAGTCCACCAGAAAGTTCACCTCTCCAAGTTTACCCACAACTTTGAAGGGTCCTATCCATTTGTCCTGCAAGGGCCTCTGCCTTGTGGGCACCATAACAAGAACAAGCTGGTCTTGAGTAAACTCAACCATGTTAGCCTTCTGGTCATGCCAATGCTTGACCAGAGCTTGACCAGCCCTCAAGTTATAACTTGCCTCAGCCATCATGTACGACATTCTCCTCCGGAGACCTATCACATAGTCAGTCACTCTGACTGGCTTGGGGGAAGGAGCACTCTCCAACCCCTAATCAGGGCCAATGGACCTCTGACTGGATGGCCGTAGAGAAGTTCAAAGGGACTGTAACCTACTCCCTCCTGAGTGACTTGTCTATATGCAAAGGGAAGGCATGGCAGTAGAAGGTCCCACTTTCATTTAACGGGTTCTTCTTAATGACAGGTCATGCTCTTCGTAGTTCTGTTAAACCTCTCCACCAGTCCATTTGTTTGTGGATGGTAGGCAGTAGAGAACTTGTAAGTGACTCCACAGTTTTTCCACATGGCTTGCATGTAGTGGGACATACAATTTCATCCTCTGTCAGATATCACTTCCTTAGGAAAACCTACCCTGGTAAAAATACCAAGTAGGGCCACAGCCTGAGCCGTAACAGTTCTCATAGGCTTTACTTCAGGATACCTAGTAGTATGGTCTACTACAACCAGGATAAACCTGTTGCCTGAAGATGTGGGAGGGTCAAGAGGACCAGCAATGTCAATCCCAACCCTCTCAAAAGGGACTCCCACCACTGAGAGAGGCACCAAGGGTGCCACATTCTTAGCTCCAGTCTTGCCAGAGGTTTGGCAAGTGTGACAGCTCCTACAGAATTTGTTTACTTCTGAACCCATCTTAGGCCAGTAGAAGTAAAGAGATAGCCTTTCCTTGGTCTTCTTAAAACTTAAGTGACCAGCCAAAGGTATCTCGTGGGCTAACTGTAGGAACTGGAGTTGGTTCTCTAGAGGTACTACAAGTCTTTTGCAGTCCACAGGGGTTGACTCAGTTGGTTAACTGTAGAAGAGGCCATCTTCCCAGTGCAACCTATACTTCCCAGGCTCTTCCCCATCGAGCTGAGAAGCTGCCCGTAGGCGAAGGCCCTCAAGAGTTAGACACTCCCTTTGTCCTCTGCTGAAGTCTGCCCTGTTGGGTCCACCTTCTGCCAGTAAAGACTGCAGCTCTGGATAGTCAATAAGGTCAAGATCTCCAACCAGGGTAGGATCTTCTTCTAGATCTAATTCCTCAGTATCTAGTTGAACCAAAAAGGGTTGAACCTCACACTCAGCCTCAGCTGGTGAAGGAGTCACAGGTGTGACTTTGGACAGTCTTGGTGATGTCCTTGAAGGCACAGGAGTGCTTGCTGGTTTCTTACTTGTAGACTTGGGTTTCCCCTTTGTCTCCTTTTTACTTGCAATAGCAGTAAGTAAGTCCTGTGGACTTGGGGTGATAGTTTCTTCTATCAAATCCCCAGGAGAGCCTCTCAAGGTTCTCCCTCTAGCAGACCTTGTGAGCTCCTGCTTCCTTTTGCTGGGAGGTCTGGGGTATTAGACACAACACCAAGAGTTTTCAGGTCATTAACCAACAGCACTCTCCCAGGTATGTCACTTTGCACACTAACAGGTATTCTGACAGTCATGTCATTACACTGGATGAGAGCTGGTAACCATTTGCACAGGGCCTCCAGCTAATTTGGTTAGGTGTTTGGGTGCCTTAGCAACATCCTCTACCTTGAAAAAACATTCATCAACCACAGTTATGCTGGCTCCAGTGTCTCTGATGGCAGGGGTGCCTGACAATTCATAAGAACACTATTTCTATAATACTGTTTAGTATTATCTGGTATTGAGTTTTAGACATCTAAGTTCTGTTGTTCCCAAAGACCCAAGGACACTAAAGAAACACTAGCTGAGACTCTCATGGGCTCATCAGCTAGTAACTGAAATTTTCCACTGGCTATAGGCACTCCTTCCACCTGGGAGAAGGCTAAGTAGACAGTGTGGACCCCTGAATGTTTAGCCTTACATCTGGGTTCCCCTTTCACATGGTCAGTTGATCCAAAAACAAAACATTTCCCAAATGCTTTATTGAATGGGGGTGTGTTCTGACCTCCATCTGGTTTGGCACCAGATGGTACACTAGCCTGATTCGGTTTCCCTTGTGGCTTACCCTGGTTCTGTTTGTTGCCCTCTTTTGGATTGGAATTATTGGAATTCTCCTTGTTATCTTTCTTTGGCTACTTTACCTCATCCTTCTTCTGAGATGCCCCAGAATCCTTGTGAGTAGCCCTGTTGGCAACCCACAAGTCAGCAGCCTTAGCTAACTTTTTAGGATCTATCTCTTTTGAATTAGCCAAGTGCTGTCTAAGCTCAGGAGAGCAGGCATCATAAATAGACTCCAACATAACAGGATTCCTCAAGCCTTCATAAGTGTTCACTTTGTAACCCTTAACCCAACCATCTAATTTTTTCAAACATTCACACACCCAGGTAGCCCAAGGGCTACCATCATGCTTTTTGAGGGTCCTAAACCTCTTAAGGTACTGGGAGGGGGTCTTCCCAAATCTTGCTATTAAAGATAGCTTCACACACTTATAATCCTGCTTATCCTCCTCCCCAAATTCCATTACAGCATCACTTGCAACCACGGGAAGCCTAGAGAAAAGCCAAGCAATCAACTGATTCCATGTGATACCCTGAATTCCATGATTATACTCAAACATTGCTAACCAATCCAAAATGTCAAGTTTAGTCTCATACATACCAATCATTTCCTTTGGCATACAGGGTCTCTTAGGGCTGGAAGACCTAGTAGATTCTGGGAGAGAAGCATTTTCCAAAGTCAATTTCTTCATCTCCAAAGCATGAGCCATCTCCATTTCCCTGAGCCTTAACTCTTGATGTTTCATGGCAGTTTGTGCCTCAATACATTTCACTTCTAATTCAAGTCTCATTTTCTCAGGGGCAATACATTCAGGAGTGAGTGAAGGACCTGTGGGTGTCCCTGTGGACAGAGGTTGTGGTTTCTGAGCAGGTAAGGGAGTGGTAGGATATCCTAACAAAGATTCCTGTACTTCTTCTAAACCAACACTCTCAGAATCAGAAACATCATTATCCACATTTGCTGGAGTGGTAGGCCCTTCTGACCCACTCTCCAGACTTTGTTTTCCCAATAACTTAGCAACCAGTTCAGATTTCTTTCCTTTACCAGTGAGTCTCTGTTCTCTACACATGGTTCTCAAAACCTCAGCAGTGTAGTTAAAAAGATTCTCCTCACTGCATTTTTCCATATATAACATGATTTTTCAGTTATTAGACTATAGTGGTGTTTAGCCTTGTGGTTAGTTTACCCAAGGTAATAGCAGCACTCTTAGTGTAATCACTATACTTAAAAATCCCACCGCTACCACCAGTGTTAGGCAGCATCCTATGCAGTGCCCTTAGGGACCACTGCACAGAGTTAAGACTACAAGTAGGAACACAAGTTCACCTTTGGTACAAGCTGTATTACACAGAAAAAGTGGTAGCAGTGACTGAGCAGCCAGACTTATCTCAAGAGCAAATGAGCAGTAGTAGAGATTACACAAAGGACTACAATTACTGTGACTCAAGCAAACACTGATTCAAGGTTTCTAGTTAAAAAGATATAAATACATTTATTTTTAAACTATCTGTTCACAAAACACTTAACTTCTAGTAAAATAAAACCACACTTCAAATACACTACACACAACCAAATCCCCTTGTGCAGAACAATTCAAGGTAAGTACCTTAGGATTTGACAGACCGGTGTTATGAAACAAAGATGTTACCGGGAGTGCATATGCGGTCACTTTTTGACAGTAATGACAGTTCAGTCTTACTAAAGATCAGCTTACCCGCGGGAAGAAATGTAACCGTAGTCAAACACACTTAGCACATGATTAACACAAGAGAGTAAAGGGAAAAAAATCATAGGCAATACTTTTGTCAAGGCAGAGAGAATCAGAGGGCACTTTCTAACAAGAAGATAAAAGTCAATAGGCCTGTGCCAGTGTCAAGTGGAACAGGGTTCCTGTTGCCGAGGATCACACGGTTAGAACAGTTCACGATTCAAGATTGCCAGGAGTACTTAGATATTGTCAAAAGAGGAGGAAAAACTTATAAGAGGGAAGGAAAAAAGGACAAGCCTTTGGTGAGGAAGAAGGGTTCACCCCAATTCCTCTAAGTCGGACACAGTACCTTATTCGTTGAAGAACGCTGGTGCCACGGCAGTTGTTCCTGGTAGTTTCCTGCAGACTCACGGTTCCTGGAGCTTCTGTCGTGGAGACAAGAAGGAGGACGTCTGGTGTGATCTGCACTACCCAGGGATGAGGCCAGCAGCAGCGACGGTGAATAAAAGATGTGCTCCTTTAAAACAGGAGAGGCTCTTCAGATGGCGATCTGGACCACTACAGCAGTATGCAGCAATTTTGACCACAAAGAGGATCCTCTGGCTGTGGAAGATGAGCTCGTTGACCCCACCAGGATCAAGGGAAGAAGACTCCGGACTGGATCTTCTCTGGTCATTGAAGGGTAGATAGCTCAGAACTGCAGCGGGGCTTCACCGGGACTGGGGGTGCAGTAGCCGTCTTCTTCTCTGCTTCTCTTTGGTTTCTTGCAGCTCCAGTGGTGACTCTGACTTCCAGCCCAAGAGTCCTGCCTTTTATGCAAAAATCCCCCATCGACACAACCTGGCTGTCAATCACTCAGCAGGGGGGTTTGTCCGGCCTGGACAACCACCTCAGCCACTCAATACAAAGTGCGACTTGGGTCTCCAAGGAGACCCTGTGCAGCGGGTGACTACACCCCTCCCTCACATTCAGCCCACCTAGACACCCAGGCGCCAAAGTAGGGCTTCTTCGTAGAAGCCCGCCAAAAGATGGTGAACAAAGAAGGCAAACCTGGTTTGCCGCACAAGGTAAAACACAAGAAGGACTTTAACAAAAAGAAATGTTGACTAAACCCGACCGGAGCCGGTTTATGTTCGAGGCTAATACAATAGCTTGGAACAGTACCACTTTATATAGTATAGTCGCGGTAGAAAAGTTAGGGTAGATACCACTGCCACCAGCCAAGTCTAAATGTTAAAAGAGCAAAACAAAGCTCAGAGAGGCACAGACAAAAAGGGGTAGGATTTAACCCTTTCCAATACTCCATAAAAGATGGGGTGTACTGGGTCTGTAGTTTTAAAGTGACTATATAAAGTTAATGGCAACTTTACATGTTTCTGGGGGACAGTAGTCAGCCCCAGAAAAATGGAGTCAGTGGGAAGTCTAAAAGACAACCCTGTGGCACTGCACTGAACGTGCTGTGTAACACGCACAAAAACTGGGGCTCATGGAGTGGTGTGGCTCCTGAGCCCAAGATCACACAAAAAGTAGAAATACACAAAGCAGAACATGTAAGAGTGGAAAAAAGGCTCACACTCTTACCAGGTGGAAAAAACAAACCCCAGAAATCCAGCAAAGCTGCTGAGGGACTCACTAGGTGAGGGAAAGTAGCCATAAAATGAGAATTCTCTCTGGCACATGGCTGCTTGTCTGCATTTGCATTCATCATGCCCTTTGAAGGTCAACTGCGCATCTCAAGGGTGAACAAAAAATCCACCTTGGGAAGGGCTAAACAAAAACACATTCCAACAGCTGGGCCAAGGGAACTGAAGAAAAAAAAAAGTGTACATGCCAGATCCAGGCTAGGACTGGGGGTGGGCAGGGGAGTCCACCTAGGAGGGGAGGGGGAGGTTGCATGTCAATGTCCACATGAGTGGGCACAATAATTAGACAAAAATAAAACAAATGAATTCCCTCCATGGGTTCATGGACCTCACAGCAACGGTATTCCAGGAGGATGGTATGTGCTAGGACCACCATCCTGCAGTTGATCTGCATTTGGATGTGGTGTTGGAGTCCTTACATGCAGTGGCAAGGCCTGGTCTTCACTGACAATGCCCAGCCGTGACACGATTGAATGCAGCAGCACAGTGAGGTTGGTGATGTCTCCATGCATTTCCTCATGGATGGCTGCAGAGTCTGTATGTGCGCCCCCCATGATGCATTGAGTTACTCTGAATGTGTCCGTCTAAAGGTATCCATATCCTCATGGATCAGTGTCCTTGTGGCTGCAAGTTCATCATGGATTGCAGTCCTCATGCCCTGCATCTGAAGCCTCAGGGCCTCTCTGTGTGCCTCACAATCAGACCATCGGCCCTTGATGTTTGTCTTCATGTGCATTCTGTGGGAGCGGTATGAGGAAAGCATAACCTGTAGCTGTTGCTCTACCCAAGCTGCTGGTGGAGTCATGGACTTGGCCATCTTATCCACCCCTGAGATATTTTATCCAACACATTCCCATGTCGGAGGGCAGCACACAACATCTGCTGCTCCCATTCTGTCTCCCCAGCCTGCACACATCCCTCATGTTTGTTGGTCCATGGTGGCCTGATACAAGGGACCTTGCCCATTGCTGTGGTGCCCCTGTCATTGGCAGCAGTTCTGCTACACTCCCTTGGACATCAGGCCCAGGACCTGAAGCCAAATCATTGGAGGATGGCCTTGCAGCTGTAGCCACCACAGATGGGGGGCCAATCACTGACTGGCCTTGTGAAGCCAACTGTCCTGCTGTAGACTCACGGTCCCCATCTTATCTGCCCATTGGGGCACTCACCTTTGCCCTCTTTGAGGTATACACATCAGACTCAGCATCAAAGCCAGTCAGAATAGTCTGATGGTCTTGAGCATGATGGGGTTCTCATGGCATAACACACCATGTCCTCCACTGGCGGTCTGACGCACCACTAACTCTTCATCGTCCTCCTCCTCCTCCTCTGCACCTGGTGCATCCTCACCTGCACATGGACAGAGAAAGACATAGAGTCATGTTAAACGCAACAACAATGCACATGTGCTTCAAAGTGCACCCTAACAGTAAATGGCAGGACACGCACCCATCAGACATTGTGTATTCACACACTTAGTTCTGTAAGCAACAGATGCATGGCATGAGCTGACAAGTGCCCCGTGCCTACCCATTATGTCCTTGCCAGCAGTGAAAGCAATGGATGGGATTGCAGAGTAATTCTGAGTCCAAATAATTGAACCACCTCAGGAAGATGGCAAAGGTACTGTTTTATTAACAATGATCTAAAACAGGGAGGTTACAACAGACATCAACAGACGTTCACTCAGGCTCTAAATGATTTTCTCATAAAAACATATCAAAATATGCAAAGAATACGTCAGAAGTGATGTCATACTATGCATCAAATAATATAAAACCTATCAAGGGTTGGCAAACATCTAAATATACTTTCTATGGGGACTAGGATTGTGATTGGCTGTCCAATATCAGGTGGACAATTTATGCCTACCTCTAAAAACATGTCATTTTTAACACTATTAAGTACACATTTTATCATTGGTCTTCACACTATAAGGCCCTACATTATATGGCCCTCTACAATTGGTTCACTTAGCAGCACGTAAGCTCAGACCCAGGTGCCAGGAGGTGGACTTGACTTTACCATTCCACCCAATTAGCCCAAAATCTCTCATCACCCATGCCTTCTACAATGAAGATTGTCTTTGAACTTGGCCCTGCAAAGTATCCTTGTCTGTGGGAATATATGGGAGTGCAGGCTTTCACTATCGTTGTTCTAGGACTCCAAGCTCAACTCTATTTCCATCCTTGGCTCACGTGATAGGAGACCACGATTTGCTCAATTCTGCTGCTTTTAAATGTCTTAAATGAATACAACTTGGCACTCTTGGTGTTCTTTCTTTGCACCATAACAAGGGATGATTCATCCTTCACACATTCACTGCTTTCAAGAATAGATAACCGACTTTAGCTGCTTTAGTTTTGATACCAGCCCAGACAGCCTCGCAATGCGCTTCCACGATCTCAATTTAAGCTTGCTGCAACACAATTCTCTGCCTTTCCTTTCCATGTGTCCGGGCGAACTAAATTCATGACACCAATGTCCAGCTCCATAAAAAATGGCGGCTTTGCCTGTAGTCTATTCACTATGTATAGCCAGCTTCTATGATGACTTAGTCTTCTTGCGTTTCAGCTTCTGTAAAATTATTGAATGGTTGATTTTCTGCAGCACTTCACACACAAGCAATCTTCTTTTCGCATATGAAAGTTCACTCGATTATTAACTTCATCATCAGTTTCTGTAAGATCCACGCATGTTTCTTGTGACATCACTAGCTTCTCTCTTCGTTCCTTTTCATATTTCTTCCGGTAGTTCCTCCCTCAGATTGTTGTCTCTCGGGAATACATTAAATAGGGTTTTCTCAGTGAATACCTTATTTTGAATATCTGCTGGGGTACTGGCACAACTGCTGGTGTCAAACATGGCACAATCTCAGGCCTCCAACATATAGGAGCTAGGGGCAGGATTTCCTGTAGAGACATGCAACTGCTCCTCTATAGACACATTGACATTTCAACAGGGGCAATGCAACTGTCAATTTGTCACACATACCAGGGGAAAAGTAATGCACATGTGACATTCAAATGTTGAATGACATCACATGGCAACAGCCAGCCATCCAAATCCGCACAAAACACCATGGTCAACACACTAATCCGGTCTTGGACAGGGAACTGGAGACAATGAAGACCTGCAGGAAGGTGAGGAAAGGGAAAATGCTGAAGAGTAGGTATAGCTGAAAGTGGGCCTTATAGTCAAGGTCTGTGAAGTGCAGAGAGACGGAGCGTGGATTGGACAATATAAACAAGTTTCACTGAGCCACAGAGGGGGCAGGAAGTGGCCCAGGTGCTTGGGCCAGAGTGTGGGAGGATAAGAGGGAGCAGGCATCACAATGAGTAGGCTCTCTGTGTCACTACAATTGAGGCATTGGGGCTGTGGTCCATCAGCACTTAAGCAACTTCACTCTGGCAACACAACAAGGTGCGTTGACAGACCGCTCAGATATGCATGACAAGGCAACGCAAAGGAGCAGGTGACAAATGGAACATGCAACTCTGCATGACATGCCAGGAAAGTTAAACTATGTTGGCATGCACCTGTCTAGAAGTGCAGAGTGACACACAACAACAATGTAGCATGGAACAGTACATGTATGTGTCTCATAGTGCCCATGTACCAGGGCTGTAACCTATGGGGGATGTGTGCTGTCGCACAGACATGTCCCACCAATGTCCACCACAAGGGGCTACTCCCAGTATGATGGCCATTTGACATGAGTTTGTACATCACAGCATGCTTTACCCAGGGCTGTCATCCCAATGCAGGCAGGTGTGCCAGTACACAAATGATGTGGGTGATGCATGACTGGAAAAACACAGGATGCACAATGACGGCCACTCACCTGATGTGTCCTCATATTTCTCCAGGCCTTCCACACCTTGCAAGGAGGACGAATTGGCTCATGGCCTCTTCATGCAGTGTCGCTGCTCCTCATCTGCTAGATCCCCTCTAGTTGCCATTGCAGAGGCCAGGTTGACACTCAGCTTGTGCTTGGTGTGACGAGTGAGATCATTCCAGTGCTTCACAACGTGTTCCGCAGTGCGCATTTCCATCCCCTAAAGCGTTAATCTGATCTGTGACACACAGCCAATGCACCATACATTGTACGTGTGTAAGTGTGCTTGCTGCATAAAGGCACATGTAACTATGGTGATCGGTCATGTAGTCAATGAGGATCTGGAGTTCCTTATTAGTGAAGTTCTTCTTCCTCTGTGGGCCAATGTCCTATGTTGTATCTTGGGTTTGAGCCAATGTCCTATGTTGTATCTTGGGTTTGAGCCTCTTCCTGCTGTGCAGGGTGTCCCTCTATGCCACGGGTGCCACAGGGTGTTGGTGCTGCCCCTGTCTGGCTGTAACCACATTGATGTCCAGGTGCCAGGCCACCTGCGGACTGGGGCCTGCCATGTCCTCCTTGGGCTGGGCAGATGTCTCCACACCACGTCCCTGATCCTCTGGGGCTGGGCCAAATGTGTCCTCACCACATCCCTGAGCCTGCCCCTATCTGCCCACTTTCCCTCTTGGGGCCTTTCCACTCATGTCAGAGGTGTAAGGGATGAATGAAATGCGCACCAAGTTATTGTCCTGGGCAATATGAGTAAGTGAACAGTCCACGTGAAGTACATCATAGATGTGTAGTCCAGCTAGGCTCAGATGTACCCCAAAATAAAGAAGAAAAATGGTACACAATAAGCAGTGGCACACAGAATACCCAACACCCAAAAAAATGGTTCACGATAAACACGGGCACCCCAAAACCAGAAACTGCGTAGGCAACACCAGGAAAGCTTCAGAAAAACAAAAAAGCGGTACACGATATGCAGTGGCACCCCCAAAAAGAAGGAAATTAACACACTGCTAGCCTCACACTGGAAGAAAATATGCGCGTATGTGCAGAGGCCAAACCCTGCCACCTCCAAATGTATGTGCGCAGTACCTAAAGGCAACAGATTCCGTAGCCTGCATCTTAACTACACTCTTTTGTCTTTGTTCCTTTGTGCACACAACAAGTGTTGTGTTTCCACATCCTATGTATCCTGGTCAATGCCGTGGGCAGCATCGACGTGCTGCGTACAGCACATGTCACGTAACTTACATGCTAAGGGCCTTTACTCTGTTTTCGGCTGCCTTTGTTGCTAGACATGAAAGAACCACTATCCTGCCTCTGTGCCAATTTACCTGCCTCCTCATGCCTTTGCTACCTCCCACATTGCATCTGCTGTTGCCTGTCCAGCGTGGGTGCCTGCTGCCTACTTGCACTGCCGTGGGAGTGCCTGCTGTCCAGCCATTACCTATGCTCCTGTCTCTGTGCCTGTGACCACCTCAGCTGCTGCGTCGGACTCCCACCGTACCATGTCAGCACCAAGTTCCACCGACCAGAGCGGCAAGCCCGCGGCAGTGAGGCAGAGGGCTGTCAACTGCATATCAAGGTAAGTTGGCATCCTGGTGGAAACGGTCCTGCAGAATTATGATGCCTTCTTCGAATCATCGAAGCAACGCGGCAGGGAAGGGCGTATGCAGATCTGGGAGTACCTACTGGCTTCCATCAATGTGGATGGGGTGGCAGATCGCTGCTACAAGACCATCCACAAGCAATTGGAGGACCTTAAATCCAGGAACCACAGCAAGGCCCTGCGCTCCCTGAAGGCCAGTGCCTGGAGGGGCCCCATACAGGCAGGCACTGGTTCTCAAACAACAACACTCAGGTCCTTGCGAGGTTCTACTCTGGAGCTGCATACCCAGGTCTCTGCGATTGGCAACAATGTCGGGAGTCTGCTGGTGAGTAGGGTTGTGGTGCAGGGCTCTATGGTGCATGTGTGTTGTGTATGTGCCTGCATGTCTGTGGTGACACCCCTATGTTTGCAGCATGGGTGTTTCTCAAATTGACATTGGCATGCAGACCCTGGACATTGCTCCCAGGGTGTGAGGTCTCACATCTGTGGATTGTACATGCACTGGTATTTACAGTGAGAGTAGTTGTACAGTTGTGCAAAACTTGCACATGCAATGTCACTTGTGGCTGAGACATACTTGGATGGCAATGCTGCCAGATGAGTGTGTGGTGCCCATGTCATGTGCATGCTTGATGGACTGGATGTTGTGTGTATTACAGCAATGTGTGACTCTGCTTCCCAACATCTGAAGGTGACACATGCTTTTTGATGTTTGGCGCGGTGAAGTTGGGGCAATGCAGATTTTCGGACTCTGATGTGATTTGACATGACGCAGTTTGTATACTCAGAGTTGATGTGTGTGCATACCTTGTGTGTGTGCTTGGGCCATTGCATCCTCACGTGTGCCTGTGCAATGATGCATGTATGTGTTGCATGTGCACAGGGTGGGTGGGGACGGAGGCATGTTGTTTGATGTGATTGTGTGGAGAGATGTATAGGCAGGTGTTGGAATGGCCATGCTGTGAGTGATGTAATCATGGATGACTACCTGTGGCCAGGAATCCACTGTGTGTCTTGCCCACAATGTGCAAATTGACAAGGAGGGTCCTGGGAGTCTCTCTGCCAGACATTAGTCCTGGTTACGATAGACTTACCCAGAGTCTTTAGCTCACTATCTGTCACAGAGAAGAAATATCCCAAACATATCAGTCTTTGTCTTGCCCTGGGGCAATCCAGCACCGAAATGCTAGGCAATTCTCCTCTGAAGAAGAGTACCAACAGCATCCCCAGACACGTGTTTTGGTCTGGTTGGACATCATCAGTAGGGAGAAGCTGTGCCTCTCTAAGAATAGTGAGCAAGGGGTCCACGTCTGGATTCCCCTAGTAACTTAGGGTGAGACCCAAAGTTACTTAAATATTCAAATTGACAAGGGGGGTCCTGGGAGTCTCTCTGCCAAACATTAGTCCTGGTTACGAGAGACTTACCCAGAGTCTTTAGCTCACTATCTTTCACAGAGAAGAAATAGCCCAAACATATCAGTGTTTGTCCTGCCCTGGGGCAGTCCAGCACCGAAATGCTAGGCAATTCTCCTCTGAACAAGAGTACCAACAGCATCCCCAGACACGTGTTTCGGTCTGGTTGGACCTCATCAGTAGGGAGGAGCTGTGCCTCTCTAAGAATAGCGAGCAAGGGGTCCACTTCTGGATTGCCCTAGTAATTTAGGGTGAGACCCAAAGTTACTTAAATATGCAAATTGTCAAGGGGGGTCCTGGGAGTCTCTCTGCCAGATATTAGTCCTGGTTACGAGAGACTTACCCAGAGTCTTTAGCTCACTATCTTTCACAGAGAAGAAATATCCCAAACATATCAGTGTTTGTCCTGCCCTGGGGCAGTCCAGCACCGAAATGTTAGGCAATTCTCCTCTGAACAAGAGTACCCACAGCATCCCCAGACATGTGTTTCAGTCCGGTTGGACCTCATCAGTAGCGAGGAGCTGTGCCTCTCTAAGAATAGTGAGCAAGGGGTCCACGTGTGGATTCCCCTAGTAATTTAGGGTGAGACCCAAAGTAACTTAAATATGCAATTTGACAAGGGGGTTCCTGGGAGTCTCTCTGCCAGACATTAGTCCTGGTTACGAGAGGCTTACCCAGAGTCTATAGCTCACTATTTTTCAGAGAAGAAATATCCCAATCATATCAGTCTTTGTCCTGCCCTGGGGCAGTCCAGCACCGAAATGCTAGGCAATTCTCCTCTGAACAAGAGTACCAACAGCATCCCCAGACACGTGTTTCGGTCTGGTTGGACCTCATCAGTAGGGAGGAGATGTGCCCCTCTAAGAATAGTGAGCAAGGGGTCCACGTCTAGATTCCCGTAGTAACTTAGGGTGAGACCCAAAGTTACTTAAATATGCAAATTGACAAGGGGGGTCCTGGGAGTCTCTCTACCAGACATTAGTCCTGGTTACGAGAGACTTACCCAGAGTCTTTAGCTCACTATCTTTCACAGAGAAGAAATATCCCAAACATATCAGTCTTTGTCCTGCGCTGGGGCAGTCCAGCACCGAAATGCTAGGCAATTCTCCTCTGAACAAGAGTACCAACAGCATCCCCAGACACGTGTTTCGGTCTGGTTGGACCTCATCAGTAGGGAGGAGCTGTGCCTCTCTAAGAATAGTGAGCAAGGGGTCCACGTCTGGATTCCCCTAGTAACTTAGGGTGGGACCCAAAGTTACTTATATATGCAAATTGACAAGGGGGGTCCTGGGAGTCTCTCTGCCAGACATTAGTCCTGGTTGCGAGAGACTTACCCAGAGTCTTTAGCTCACTATCTTTCACAGAGAAGAAATATCCCAAACATATCAGTCTTTGTCCTGCCCTGGGGCAGTCCATCACCGAAATGCTAGGCAATTCTCCTGGTGGTGACAATGTACATCTGTGTTCACATGCTTTACATGTATGTACATCCTACCAGCTTACTCTCTGCAGAACCCTGTGCCCATGGCAGGTCTACCATGGATGTGCATCAGGTTTCAGTTGGGTCAAGTTGACTATACAATTCTAAGATGCGATTTCTCTTGGTATGTGTCTGTGCATTGCCCACATTGTGCTGCATTCCACATGTTTATGGGTCATGAATGTGGTTGACATTGAGCCCTGGATGTTGTGTCTGTTCCGATGTGAATTGCATTTCCATGTGTGTGAGTGTGGATAATGATGGTTCACCCTTGGACAAATCATGTTCCCGTGAATGTTGTTGATGCCACACCGGCTTTTATGCAGTACACTGATGTTGCTGTTCTGTGTCTACTTTATCACAGTTGCTGCAGTTGATAAAAGAGGGCGGAAGTGGTGCTGTGGAGCTTGGATGCGGGGACCATTCACAGGATAAAGGTGCAGGCCCCACCCACTCCCCCGTGACAGCTCATCTTCAGGGAGCGATGTGGCTGAGGCAGCGCCAGTACCATCAGGCATGGCTGCTGGGGCTAAGTCCAAGGACGTGAAGGTGGCTGGGGACTCCTCAGCAGCAGTGGGACTGGGTGATGCCACACAGGGAACATCCATGGCGGAAGACACCCTGGAGTCATCCAGGTTGTTGGAGGGGAGGCGGAGGAGGTGACCATTGCAGCCCAGCCCATGGGGTCAGGTGGGGGTGTTGAGGTGAATGTGCATTCTACAACCGTGTCCCAGAGGCATGAGGCTGTGCAGACCACTGTGTAGGTGCCTGTGCAAAATCCTGTCCCTGGACCTTTGTATGCAGCAGTGCACACCGTCTGGAATGCCTCCACCCAGACCAGCATCCCTATGCCTTAAACAAACATAGGGGAACTCACGCCTTTGAGAATCATCACTCTTGTCATTGAATTCCAATTATTTCTGATAATAGAAAATAAAGTGCTCTAAGAGTCACATAGAAACCAGAAGAAAAGTACTTAGAGTGCAAAACATGATTTAATACAAAATTACTTCAATAGAAAAAGGTATATATTTTGGTTTATGGTCATAATCTCGAAAGAATTTTTTTTCAATTAAGTTTTTTATTCGAAATGGGGGGGTTCCCTTTTTTTTTTTTTTTACCATTTTTTTTAACCCCGGACCCCAAAATAAATATATAATTAAAAAAAGAGAAATTCTTTTTTTTAGAGATTATTGTTAGTCGAGATTTTTTTTTCGATATTTTGACTGACCACCATATATTTTTTGAGTTCATAAACCATCATTTTACATTGGATACAAATACTGAAAAAAATAGAAGACAAACAGAAAGAGACAAGGGGCCTCATTACGACCCTGGCGGAGAGGATATTACGCCGGCGTAGTGCATGGCGTACCCCTCCGCCCTACTACGAGATCCCTTACCGCCATGGCGATTTTAACGCCTGCTTTTTGCAGGCGGTAAAATCCATGGCGGTAAGGGACCTTGTTGTTAATTACGCCACCGTATTTTACGGTGGCGTAATTAACGCCTTCCCCACTCCCATTATACCCTATGGGGCAAGAATGGGAATGGGGAAGGGTAAAATGGGGATTGGGGATTTACCGCCCCGCCAAGGTCGGGATGGGGCGGTAAATCCGCCAACCACCATGGCGGAGTTGGCAGCTTAGCGCCATGGACCATGGTGCTAATAGCACCATGGTCCTCCGCCATGGTCGTAATGAGGCCCAAGGTATTTAAAAATGTACATAAATCACAGAAAAAACAAACATAATTTGCTAAACAATACAAAATGGTTTGGCAGATAACAAGGCCATGTTTATTAATTTACCAGGCCTATATTCTCCATCAATCTACCAGGGTAATTTTGTATATACCCTGGCAGTCCATCTGCAGTAGCATTTGTCTCCTGCAGAGTACCCCGCCTTGTAGGCCCAAACCATTGTGAATTGTTTAGCAAATGGTGTTTGTTTTTCTGTGATTTATGTAAATTTTTGAACACCTTGACTCTTTCTGTTTGTCTTCTCTATCTTTTTTCAATATTCTTATCCTCCAAATTATGTAAAAAGATAGTTTATGAACTCAAAAATATATACCTTTTTGTATTGAAGTAATTTTGTATTAAATCATTTTTTGCACCTTAAGGACTTTTCTTCTGGTTTCTATGTGACTCTTAGAGCACTTTCTTTTCTATTATCAGAAATAATTGGAATTCAATGACAAGAGTGATGATTGTCAAAGGTGTGAGTTTCCCTATGCTTGTTTCAGACTATAATGTGCCCTATCTCACGTCAGCACACAGGGGCTGCCCTATTGTTTGTAACAGTATCCCTATGCCAGCTGATGTCTCCATCAGTGATCATGTGCTGCCCCTGCTGGCCGACATGACGAGGCGGACTGCAGTCATATGTGATGATGGGGAGGATACTTGTGGTATGCTTGTCCATCATCACATTGAGCTGTACCGTCTTGTGGCCTTGCTGGCAACAGGCCTGCTCCCTGGTGGGCTCCATGGGCAGTTCACTGCTGTGACCTCCCCCTCTGCCTTCTCCTATGTGCACCAGTAGACTCCGGGGTGGATTTGGGCCCACATACCAGCACAGCCCACTGTGTACCAGTGTCACCACAAATGCCCCCTCTGGTAGAACTTGCATCTCTGTATGAGTTGGGAGTCCAAAACACTTCAGCTGAGGTGGTCACTGTGCCTACTCAGGTACTGACAGGGGCATAGGCAATGGAGGGACAGTAGGCACCTCAGAGCAGTGCAGGTGCCGTACTCCCTCGACAATCGTCATCAGGTCGACGCCGTACCAATGGAACATGCACTGTGTACAGCAGCAGCAGATGGCAGGAAGAAGGAGGCAGACTGTGGCATGGCTGGCAACACCCAGGAGTCAGGTGGACATTTTGGGGCAGGATGACCATGTGGGTAGGCTAAACCGCATTTCTTCCATGTTCTGAATTTATGAAAGGCAGCTGCTAGCAGAGAGGCAGGGGAGGCACTTGTGATGGCAGCCAGGGCTGAAGTGGTGCTGCATTGGGCAAGGTGTCTGGCTGCCATCCTGCAGGCCACTTGTAGGGCAGCATGGGACGCCGAACTACAGATGCTGTCCACCCTGCAAGCCCTTCAGGAATCACAAGAGCCCCACCTGATGGAGGAGGACGTGGTGTGTGACTCAGCCCTGGTCGACAGGCTGGGTTACATTGGTGGTGATGAGGACTAACCCGGTGCCTTTGTATATAGTTATTTAGGTATAGGTCTCATTTGTTTCTTTTTTCTTTTTCCCATGACTTTGATGACTTCCCTTCCCTTGTTTCCATGTACATAGTTATTTATGTATAGGGTTCTTTTCATTTGACATCATTTACCCCAGACCTCTTAGACTTTCCTTCCCAGTTTTTGTTGTATGCAGTTTTGTTTAATATAGATTTTACATGGTTCCATTTGTTAGGACTGATTTTCTATACTCTGGCCTGATGGACAGATGTATATAAGGCCAACCTATATTGTGACAGGAACAACTCTGGAAGCTGTAGCCAAACCAGTTCAGGTAGCAGTGACAGACAGTCTAGGCAAAGCTCTTCAGTGGGGAGGAGCTTGAGGTCACACAATGGGAATCACAGAATACACTATAGACAGGATATATGAAAATACAATTATTTATTTATGTCCAAAACACACTATAGACAAATGACTACACGCAGGTAGACTTATCACATAACACTATCAAACTAAATACATATATACATTCACTTTGTTCTAGGGCATACTACGTATCAGAAACTCCTGTAAAGGAAAGGTTAGACAAGTATTATGCACAAACAGGTCCAGAGAGATGATCCCTAACTAGAATTGTCAAGCCCTAAATTGCCTGGGGCCTTTCCCCCAATAGTCCAGGTTACAGTTCCACAGAAGTAAGGATGCAGGAAACAATGCAGGTAGGGTCTCTGGAGTCCAGTGAATGGCTTTCAGGGTTAGGGTTCAAGTTACACTAATTCCCAAAAGTAGCCCCCAACAGTCAGTTGTCTTGGGCAAGCAAGCAATGGCAAAGCCAAAAGTGTTTGAAATAAGCTTTATTATAGGCCCATTGACTTATAATGGGACTATTGGGGTAGGTTCGAAATTCTGTGACTTACACCCGTACTCTGATCCTTTCCCAAACTTGGCAGAACAAAGGAAGAGGGTCTGGTGTTGCCTTTCTTGCTGAAAGTCACAATTCTCGATTCCCAGGGGTTGCAGGTTATGAGCTGATCTTGGTTGGTGTCTTTGAATGTTGCAAGGACTCTCGTTCCAAGAATGCAGAACAACTTGATGTAGCACCCATTTTAGGACTGCACTCGGGTCAGGTAAGCAATTTTTGGATGGTGGTCACCGCGCACAGCGACGTAAAACAACTCAGCAGCTGGGGTCGGACCTTTTCTCCTATCTCGGGTCCCCTTGATGCTAGGACGCCAAATATATGCAGGAGGTAGTCTCATAGGGCCAGCTGAGGATCCCCCAAGTTTATGGTGTCACCGGCAGCATGGTAGCCCTAAAACAAAGCTGGTCAGTCACAGGACGGTTCCAGGACGGTTCCAGGGTACTTCCAAAGGCTCCCTTTGGCAGAGCACTGAGCAGACGTTGGGACGGGTTGTAGCTCCTTTGCAGGACTACTAAAGATCACGAGCAAGACAGAGATCCTCCAGGACAGCAGCAGAAGTTGGTTGCCAGGTCTCCTTCAGTCAGGTCTCAGGTTTCCTCGATGGTCTCACAGCAGGATAGAACACTTGGCTCCTTCATGTTCCTCAGGGATCTCTGAAGAATTGGTGCAGGGGTGCTCTCCTTATCCTAAAAGCCAGGTAAGAGCTTCTGCCCTCACTAGCCAATAGCAAGACTAGCCCACACACACCCCAGCAGTGGTCCAATCATGACCACTGGCAGGAACATTAATGCATACCGCTCAGACACACTGAAACCAGTTTGTGAATTGGAGTCAGACAGATCCAGCCCACATCCTGCCAGCAAACACACACAGCCATGTTAAAGGACAAGATCGGAAAAGTACAAATGAATAGTCTCGTGGCACGGCCATGTTTGATCAGTTGCCACAGTTAGTAGCCATAGCTGTAAATGCTGCAAGCCTAAGATGAAAATCCCCAAACATAGGGGAAATGTCACTACTGCCACCAGCCTATCATTTTAGCACACCTAGAGTAACCAAAACTCCTCTGAGTGTTAGTGTAGGGCAAAACAAAAAACCACCCCATTGTACTGCCATGCAAAGCTGCTTTGCACAATTATAAAAAGTTACCACAAGTGATACACATGTAACAAAAAGTAGTAACACAGTAACACAACTAAGGGAAACAAGGTTTCCCAGTACTGACAGCCTGAAGCACATATCCGTTTCCCCATAACATATGAGAAAAGGCCAGTGTGGTGAAGCTTTAGGCTTCACTGCACTGTGAAAAGTACTGGTCAGATTCAGAAAGAAAAGCAACATGTTTCTCCTAAAGATGGAAGAAAAGGTGCAGTAAAGATAAATCTTTCCTAGCACACTTCCACACTTCATGAGGTGCTCCGGCGACTTGAAGGAGCTTATTCACTTTTAGAAAAACCTTTACCCTCATCTACTCGGCATTGCGAGCAGGAAACGAAGCTCCTGTCGGCATCCCTGCGCCTCCTGGAGGAGGCGGGGCAACAGCCGGCACGTGACTCATCACGTGACACAGGCCGCCCTCAATAGAACGAGGCTACCACCCTTGCGGCGTTAAACCCGGAGGGGTAAAGGGCGTTGGCTGTTGTGCGGCTGTTCGGCGCTGGAGGCGCACAGGTCAAACATCAGATCGACGGATAAAACAACACCTGAGTAATTGTATCCAGAGCTGAGCTCGGGATCGGCAGAACACCGTACACCGGCCAAACCAGGTGAGCAAACCCCGCACCCTTAGCAAACACTCTACTCTATTTAGTAACGAACGCCAAGAAACAGCGCATAACGTTGGATTTAAACATTTCATCAGCTGGGTGGGGTGCTGCCGTGAGTTGCAGGAGGCCAGACCCCTTAGACCCCTAAACCCTAATCCCCCACAGCACAGAGCATACTCCTAAACTGAGCTGAGCTAATCTATACATCTGCCAAGTCTAGGGTACTCTTATTAAAAGGAGAATGGCCGACACACAAGGCCAGATCGGAAAACTTAACGCGGACTCAGCAGCATCGTCCAAAATGTTGTCTGCTGGTCGCCCACATGTGGAAAACCTGACACACCCACACACAAGATGCCAGCTACGAAGATGGAACTCGCTGGCCACCTCAAGTAAATCTCCACAGCCGCAGCCGATATACCGCAAACTAGACCGCAAGTCAGACTGCAACGGTGATCACAAGGTGGAGATAAACTGTCTATCACAAGCATCTGAGTCTGAAAATAGACAAGACCTAGATAAAGACCTAGAACAAATGCAAACAAGAGAAGATCTACCAAAAACTCCTGATGTTAGGATCAATAATCAGCGACACATCACAAGTCCGCAGAACGCAGGCCATAATCGGACAGCAAGTTGCCCAGCTGTGATAGGGCTCGCTCCCTCTAACACAAATCGAGTCCCAGAAAATGACCTCTCAAACGTCCCATCGATCAACGATATCTGTGACGCCGAGTCAGGCATGAATGGTTCTCCTTGTAATTCAACACTACAAAGTGACAGGAGCCAGGGCACGACCCACGATGAATGTAGCACTCTATCACAGGCTACTGTGATGGGAACGTCAAAGGAAAGCTCACATATCAATAGACATGATTCCTCCACATCCACCCCGAGGAGCTCACTAACAAACGGAGTAGAACATCTGTACCCAACACAAAAAACGGGACATACGGACGACTGGGTCGGTGCCTCAAAAGACGATGAGGTCTTCCAACAAGTACCTCACGATATAATCGAGACCCTTCGCACCAATGAGCCAACCGCTATGGGATCCAACAGGAGGAACTCACTGGAGGTCGTTAATAAGATACTAAACGACATCACTCTAATAAATAAAGCACGAAGCACCATAGCAAAAGACAAATTGGCCGCTTTGAACAAAGAACCCAGTGTCTCCGAGGCCATTGAAGACATTGTAGATGTAATGAAGGAGACCTTGGGAGCTCCGCCCCTAACACAATGGAAAAACGTCTATGGGAAACGCAGGCGTATTGATCATAGCCTATCTCCGACCCTTCCATGCTCACAGAGAAAAGGCACCAAGATCTCCACACAAAATTTAATGAGACCATCAACTCCACCATCCAGACACGGAGGCCTCTCAGAAATGGCGCAATCATCTACCCCCCTCTTGTCATCTTCGTCTGACTCTTCTTATTCAGAGTCTCAGCTCAATAAACCAAGTTGCCACAGTCCTCGAATATCCCAACTCCCACTAAAAAAACATGCGGACTCTTCTTCTGATATAGTCAGCTGCATTATGAAAGAAATACAACCGCTTGTAATGTCCTCTCTTGCAATATCTATAGCTCCGTTTCTAAAACTGTATGAGCAAGTAGATGGGAATCTCAGAGACCTGTCCACACTAGTTGCAATGATCAACTCAAAACTGGTAGGTCTGGACATGGAAACCACATTAACAAATCAAGCGCAACGAGACTCCAACAAAAGAATTGAGGCTCAATTGAATACTCTCCTGGACCAAAGGAAATCCAACGGATCGGAAAAAAAGGTACTGGCAGAAATCGCCAAAGAAGCACTCAACCTCTTGAAAACAAGGAAAATTCCAACGCAGTTTGCTAACGACGAACATTTTAGCATCCGTCCGGATTCTCAAGAGCTAACATGTACGAACAACAAAACAAGTCCACACGCGTGCACCAACCTGGAGCCCAACTTGAACAAACAAACTTCTCCATTGCAACAAGTCGAGAGCACAATAATCGAAAGCCAAGGGGCGACTAGCCCCCTGCCTCCACCAATAGATCTAACCAAAGATGACACCACACAGCAGACTTGTCTACATGACGACACAAGATCGCTGGAGACAAGTAACCCTGTAGTACATGATAACGCAACAAAAGCTATTCCACCTAACACACATCTACAGGCTCAACCAAATAAGCCTTGCTTTCAAACAATCCTAGACACAACAAGATCGATACTAAATCCAGCCTCCCTCGATCCACAAACACCGACTACCTCAACTAATATCGAGAAACGTGCCAGACTACAAGATTGCCCCCCTGGGCACCTTGACACTGAACCTGAAAGACACAAAGGAATCTTCGCGATCTTTAAGCAAAATACTAATCAGACTACGAGGACACATCCAAACCAAACTAGAAAGGAACCTCAAATCAAAAAAACAAAAAATCAACGCACCAAGAACATACGACGCGGAAACAACTCCAGAAAGTTCTTACGCAATATAAAAACAGTAAATGTAACTGTAAACCAGAACATAAAATCTGTGGATCTAACTCCGAATAAAAAGATCACAGAAAAGGAGGCAACAAGTGAGCTCGCAAATCAAAATAGCGATGAATCTGACAAGGAAGCTGAACTTTTGACCGAGTTGATAAATATGTCAACGTATGAGGACACGGACGAATTGGAGCCAATCGACCCTAACACCTCAATTGGGTCACCTTCTAGTTCTAACGACCTTTTACGAGACACAGTAAACAGGACCACTGAACAAAAATCAACAGATACATTGTTGCCCTCACAAGTTTCCACGTTACAAGGAATCTGCACAATGATCCCCAAGAATGTAAACATCGAAAAAGCATCACCAGTGAAGGCAAGTCCTATCTTCCTCACTCTGACAGAAAGACGGGAAAGGCTGCTTAAGAAAAACGAGGATAGAGACTGCCAAAAGATAAAAAATCTTAAAAGCCTAATAGAACTAGACCGCAAGAACGAAAATCGGGAGCCTTACGACGATGTTCGAAAGTTTGCACCAATCAAGTGCTATGGAAAAGGACCACGGCAATCAAAGCTCCCGCAACAAAACAAGCGCCTGGCGATTATAAAAGAATTAATTCCCACCAAACTGAACAATTAGGCATTAAAGTACCCATACCCACCTACAAAATAAAGATAGAAAGACTAGAAAGTCAAGACGACGTGATCATGAATCGCAACAATGTTCTACGACTACTCCACTGTGTCCCGCGTCTCAGAACGATACAATCGTATGACATCAAAACAGTGGAATTCCCACGAGAAGGCCAAAATGACCTCGTTATACTACATCTAAAATCAAAAATTATAACCAATAGCATCTTGGATGCCATACCTGAGCTGTTGTCGCTCGGATTTGACATTCTGGAACTAATCGACGAAGATACCCACAAACCCACTCCAATAAAATCACAGAACTACAGCCAGTTTCATCCTTCTGGAAGAAAAGCAACAAAGTGAAGAGCCCTGAGAAAACGCAAGAGGCTGGCCAACAAAACAGAAATCAGTGCACCAACAATGTCTGCGGCCTGAGAAAAGTGGAACACGTCCAAAACGACTCGTTGGAACAAATTCAAATCACAGTTGCTGGCACCAAAGCTCTCAACAAGAAAAAAGGCACAAGGGAACTAGGAAACAACGAACAGGATTCAACGGATAATTGGGGGTGGCTCGCAAAGGCCTTGAATAAAACAACTCAAAGCTAACGCCAATTAGAAAACTCGCCCCTAACATTTAAGTTTGGATCCTGGAACACCAGAGGATTTGTGCATCTATTCCAAGAGAGTTGCTTCCCAGAGCTGGATGTCGTGTGCCTCCAAGAAACGTGGCTGGAAAACTGCCCCATTGCTGGAGATTATGAGATCGCCTTTAACCCAGCCATCAAACAACTGATGGGTAGGCCCATGGCAGGCCTTATCACTATGATCAAAAAGGGATCTGGATATCAAATCCTCAATACTGAAAACGTGACTCCACATATCCAGGCAACGACAATCGCTCATAATTACGAAGAAAATAAGAAAATCCATATCCTGAATCTGTACTGGAACCACAAGACTATAAGTGGTAATGGATATATAGATCAAGTTACAACTATAATAGATGATTGGCTCGAAACAGACACTGGTGCTGATATTGTGATCTGTGGAGACTTGAATATGAATTGCCTAACAGCTAACAATGAATTGAATCCAAAAAATCCCAACAAAACACAACTCGCCCGTCAATGGGCGACAGAGATGGAGTTAAGAAATCTTATGCTGACGAACGGAAACTTAGCAGGAGACATACCAGCTCAACCTACCTGGTCCAGAGGCACCCAACGATCGACGCTTGACTACTTTTTCGTCAGCGAGAAAATACATCAACACGCAATATCCCTCACGGTGCACCCTATGACCAATAGCGATCACGACTTAGTCATCCTGACATGTAACACAGATTATGGATTCAAACCCACAACTTGGGCATTTCCGGTAATGATCGAATCCAACAGGGTGAGATTGAAACTAAAGAAAACAGAGGTCAAAAACATACTAACTACATACGTAGACGATCAAAAGGAGACTGAATACATCCATCTCTTAGACGACTATAAAGAAAAACATCAAAGATCCAAAGCTCGTGGCTTTGTTGCTAGACACAAATATGATCTAGAGGTGAGAAAAAGAAAGAGAGAACTAAGAGCGCAAATAAGAAATCTATCGAAAACGAACTTCAAAAGCTACTTAACTGCAAAAAGGAACTGTAAACAAAAGTACAAAAATTGGTTACGATCACACAAAGCAGTTATGATGCAGAACGACTCAGAACTAATAATGCAAAAACTGCAAAACAAAAACTCCTCTGACTTCTGGAAGTTAATAAACAACGCAGGACCCCCACAAATGGCATTACTTACAAACGCAATTCCTGAAGCTGAATGGATACAACACTTCTCGAAGTTATATAGCAAAAGAACAACTGTAGCAGAATCACCACCATCCACTTTAGAAAAATGGAAGTTGGAATTCGACAAATACGACATTGAGGAGATAATAAAAAGAGCTAGCTCCTCCAGAGCCCCAGGCCCGGATGGTCTAACAAACCACACAATCAAAGAAAATCCAGAGCTGTGGGCAGAGCTATGTCACACGATGTTTAAAAGAATAGCAGCTAACTGCAAGAGTCCGGACTCATGGAAATGCGCAATAATCATTCCTATCTTCAAGAAAGGAAATCGATCTGATCCAACAAACTATCGACCCATTGCGCTGCTAGATGTGCTAGGCAAAGTGTACGCGACTCTCTTACAACAACAACTTGTAAAATGGGCAGCTAACTCAAAACATCTGGACCCACGTCAGACCGGCTTTGTCAAGGGTGTAGGCTGCTCCCTGAATCTTCTCTTAATCAACCTACTTAAAATGGAAGCAATAAGAACAAGAACCCAAGTGCATCTAGCATTGATAGACTTCTCACATTCCTTCGATAGTATAGATAGAGAACTACTATGGGAGAAAATGAAGAAGTGGGAATGTCCAAAAGATCTGACAGCGGCCATCAAAGAGCTACACACTGGCACAAGCATCAAAATCCGTCTGGACCAAAAGGGCACCCTGTCCAAAGCGATAAATACCTTTAGAGGGGTCAAACAGGGTTGCCCACTGGCTGCGATAATATTCAACCTATTCTTATCGGACATTGGAGACGCAATTGATAGCGTGCGCTCCTTCTCTCCAAAAATACACGGAGCCCCGCTAAGCTGGATGCTCTATGCCGACGACCTAATACTGCTAGATGTTACACCCATAGGCCTACAGCGAAAGATTGAAGCAGTAGACCTCTATGTGAGAGCTAATGGCCTACAAATCAACAAAAAAAGTGTGAGGTGTTAACATTGCAAAACTTGAAAACAACAAAGCACAAAAAACCTAAATGGCATCTGGGAAAAGAGTGGTTAAACAACACAACAAACACAAGATACCTAGGCATGCAAATTAATTCGAGCCTGAACGACAGTCAATAGGAACAGACAGCCAAATCCAAATGTCGGCAATTCGCATGTCAAGCCAGCGTCTTTCACAAGAAATACGGTAAATTTTCAACAAAACCGGTAAGGAACTTTTACTCCCAAAAGGTAGTGCCGGCCCTGATCTTTGGTGCTGAAAATGCCCTCGGATGCTCCGCGGATGTCTGGTCTACCTTAGAAAACATCTTCTGGGTAAGAGTTCTGCAACTACCAAACGGTACATCAACTGCTTGCATCAGATACGAGCTAAACCTAACATCAATCAATGCACGAGTCAGTTGGAACCTGCTGTGCCTCTTCAGAAAGATAACCATGAAGAAAGTGGCCCTACAATTCGAAATACTTCAAAATCCCAGCAAAGGAAATCCCAACTGTCTGCTATCAATGTGGTATAAACGCTGTGAGGAAATTATGGCTTTTTATGACATCAATCTAAAAATCCTACTTGATAATCCGAATGCGGCAAAAACTAAGGTCTGGAGATTAGACTGGATCTTAACTGGGAACCTAAGATCAGCTAACAACTTAATGAAGGAGGTGCCGAGTGAGGCAAGAAATCTAAACACCGTACAGCCCTATATCGAACTGTCCCCAGACAACGGCAGCAGAGCTTTGTTTCTACACTTTAGATTAAATGCATTCAAAACAAGAGAGTGGACTAGAGAGCAACGCAAAATAGAAGAATCCAACGCAGCGTGCAGTTTCTGCAACGAGAAGGAAGAAACTCTAAAACATTTAACACTTGAATGCAACAGCCTACATCGGGAGAGAACACTGACTTTAGGGCCCCATTTAATGAAATTTCAAACGCCAAGTGCGGACGATTGGTGCCAAGCTCTGTTCGACAGTCGGGAAAAACACCTGCATTATGCGCTAATTCGCTTTTTGAGCCTGTTGAAAAAACTACTGATATAACACCTAAAACAAGGACAAAATTGTGAGAGTGAAGCAAAGGTGAAGGATCGAAAGCGACTTACAAACTCATGATGCTAAGGTGCCATCAAACGAGAGATATTCGAACACTCAAGGAGAGAAGAATGAACTAACTGTAGTGAAACACTCATCTTCTTTCTCTTTTTAAAGGCATTTTATGCCAATAAAAAAAAAATAAAAAAAAGTACAAATGAATAGTCTCGTGGCACGGCCATGTTTGACCAGTTGCCACAGTTAGTAGCCATAGCTGTAAATGCTGCAAGCCTAAGATGAAAATCCCCAAACATAGGGGAAATGTCACTACTGCCACCAGCCTATCATTTTAGCACACCTAGAGTAACCAAAACTCCTCTGAGTGTTAGTGTAGGGCAAAACAAAAATCCACCCCATTGTACTGCCATGCAAGGCTGCTTTGCACAATTATAAAAAGTTACCACAAGTGATACACATGTAACAAAAAGTAGTAACACAGTAACACAACTAAGGGAAACAAGGTTTCCCAGTACTGACAGCCTGAAGCACATATCCGTTTCCCCATAACATATGAGAAAAGGCCAGTGTGGTGAAGCTTTAGGCTTCACTGCACTGTGAAAAGTACTGGTCAGATTCAGAAAGAAAAGCAACATGTTTCCCCTAAAGATGGAAGAAAAGGTGCAGTAAAGATAAATCTTTCCTAGCACACTTCCACACTTTATGTAATTCATGTGTGTGTCTGCTGCTTTGATTGTTGACATTTCATCCAGTGCATATCTTCTTTGCAGGTCATGTTTATTGTGACGTTCGTGTGTGTGGATTGTAGCTGCTGTGATGGTTGCAACTGGAGCGATGCAAATGTGCCTAAAATGTGGTGTTGGGGCCATCAAACAACTGGGGGCTGCCGTGGATGTTTTCAATTTCATTTACATGTGCAGCATCATTGTGTGTTTAGCGTCAGTGTAATTGGGGATGAGGGTTCTGGTGTGTGTGAGAGATGTTGTTCATCCGGCTATGGATGAGTTTTGTACTTTTTGTGTGTCTCTGATTGTGTATGTAATGACACCTGTTCCTGTGTGTTTGCACAGTTTCACATTGTTTTCATTTCAGGGCAACTGTTGTTTATGTGTCCCCTTTGCACATGCTTGGGATTGTGTATGTGCCCAAACTCGGTTCACTTCATTGTGTATATTGCATTGTGGTTCCTACGGTAGGGGGTGGGCTGTGGGGTACCTTTACCAGCCCAGCAGATCATCCCCAAACTGCACTTCAGCCGTTAACAGCAGATTGGCTGTGCCGGCTCTGTTGAGCACTATTGCCTTGCATCAAAACTGCGTTTTGCAGTCACCAAAATAATGGCTGTGCTGTCTTTACGAGGCACATATGGGGCGAGATGAAACATAAAACATCCCGAGAGTTATTTTCTTCATTTGCATCAAAAAGAAGAATTCAAAAGCAGCCTAGTGCAGTGCTGCAAGGATTGGCCACTATTACACTGATGTGCAAAGACTTCAACACAAAACATCAGAACTTGGCTTGCTTAAACTAAACTGCATGAAGCCAGACTGTGCACTTTCTAAATAATGCCACATTTTGTGATAAGTGTGGTTGTTTTGCTCTCTTGTTTGTTTGTTGTTCTTTTCTTCCCCCTGACCTCAATGTCATGTACATAATGGCACCCACAAAACACAATGCACTTTACTTTTTGTGAGCATTTTATGATTGGGTGAATTAAAATACATTCTGATGCCATACATACTGATTGCATCAGATAATATTGTAGCTTTGTCAGTAGATTACAGGAGCAATATCAATGTATAGATTTATGCTGAAAAGAAGTTACGCTTTATGTACTAGGAACAAACTCTCTTCTGCAGACAGGTTCATGCACAAGAGTTATCCTTCTAACTAAAATACAAATGTTGGTTATAGTTCTAAACACAGAACCTTTGTTTTTCTTCCAAATGGACAATCCTAGTTTTTAACATTGTCTACCATCTCGTTGCTTTATACACCATGGTAAAATGTAGCATAAAGAGTTTGCTTTGCCTAAAGATGTGTATATGATTTCCTTTTAAATCACATGTAAATAAACACATGTTCCCTGATTAAAAAGGGCGCATAAAGAATGATTTTAATCTGCTTTGTTATTTACAGATAAATGCGAGTTCATGTTTAAGATCTTGCAGGTTTGGAATAGGGTGATCACTTCTAAACACCACTACAGTTCCCTCTAAATACAACATTCTACATTTTAAGAATGGTTTAACTTTGAACGGCGGTAACCACCCCCCTTGTTATACAGCGCTGCTATGCTGCCAGCTTGAAAAGTTCCAACTAAAGAAAAGGAAATTTCCTGCGTTTAAAATGGCTTTGCACTTATGCCATTTCCATTTTTTCAACATTACACGGTAGGTTCCAGGAAGACACATTCATGCTATTTATCTTCAGGCTACATACCAACAAAAGAGGGCAGTCCTCCCTGAAAGGCATTATCTGTCAAGGAAAATCTGTGAAATAGCAGAGGAATTCACTCCAGGCCGCACGACAAACGTTTTACTTTTGCAACAATCTAACACAGTCCAAGCCCTTCAGAAAAAACTCTTTCTCTCCTTTTGCTTGATGTCATTTTCAGAGAACCCTTGTGGTGGACAGATTTCAGTTTAATTGGAAATTGACTAGGGCTATAAATAATATTCAGAATATAGAAGCGAGAAAAAGCCACATGTGTAAAGGGACATCCAACAAATATTAACCCACGTGTATAATGGTGCTTTTGCCAAACAAGAAAATATCTTTCAAATAGTGAAATGTTAAACTAAGGCCCTGTGCTTGCATACAAATGTGATGGGGGTTTCCTCTAAAATGAATCTGAGATTTATTCCTAAAATGACTGGTTTCTGTGACAGAAAGCAAGAAAAAATAATGTGTGTGTTTGAGGCCACCAGAACAGGTTTGGCAGGCCCTGGCTTCAAAGGGCCCTGGCTCCCCTGGGAACAGAATCACCTTCTCCAAGTGGGCCAGCCCCCCCTAGAAACTATGAATGTGCCAAGGTGGAGATGTTAATGTTAATGTTAAAGGACATTTGTGCCGCGCAATATCACCACCGGAGTGGTCCCCTGGTGCTCAAGAATCTAGAAACCTCGTTAGACGAAGCGGCTGTGCTCCAGCATGAGACAATGGACTGCCCTGGCACAGAGGTGTGAAATACTCTGACACCTCCCCTCAACTCAATCTGGAGGACTTCAAAGGCGAATCCATGGCAACACTGGGCTAAACTGACCAGAGCCTGACATTTGGCCGGGGGTTGGAATGAATGCCCATATTTGGAAAACAAAGCCAGCCCTTTTGATTTCAGAGACTGTTCAGATCATGTCATTTATTTCAGTAATTAAAAGACATATTAATATGAAATTATGACCATTTAAATGTCATGTTTGCACAATTAAAATAAGATGTTGTAGATTTTCCTAGCATGTTGGTGACGCAAACGCCAGGAAAATGTCATTTCTGGGAAAAGAATACAAGGTACAGCTTTGAAAATGAATGAAAACATGCCCTGTGATAATATGTATACATATATAAATTTGTAGAATTTTAAGGGGAAATGGTTCCCTTGCTTTGTTACCTTGTATTAGGTTCAATCCCATAGAGATACTATAACTGCTCTAGCAAAATCCGTAAAATTGTCAGAATCCTCTGTGTACCCTGTTCTTAGGAAAATCTGTAGTGATCTCCATGTGTTAGCGCTGTTCCTTCCTAATCATTTGCTCATTCTCAAGGGTTTTCAATCTGATTTTGCCTCCCATTCAGGGGTGGAAGGTCGGATTTTCATTCTGTTTGTTGCATAGTATACCTGACTCCTTGCTACTCCTCTCTACCCACACAAAATTGGGTTAACAGGGGTTTAAGGGAGGGTTGCAGGGGGAAATACTAACTGTGGTGCTATGGGAAAATACCAGTAAGTAATCTTACCTTTATTCAATTGTGCATTGTATATCTATGTAACAAGGTCAAACTAAGTGTATTATATCAAATTACAGTGTAATTATCACCACACTGGTGATTACTGCCATACATTAAATTTGTATGATTTTCATTGGAATTGAAAAATAAATAAATATTGTATTATTACACACCAGCATTGTTCATGGTCCATTGTGACCCGGGGTATTTGTAAAGGGGGGTGTGAGACGGGTTGGGTGCCTTCACAAACTGAATTCCTAATAAATAAAATAAAAGAGTTTTATTGTGTGCTGCATCCCCGGCCAGTAGACAGAGTCCTGGTCTGGAGGATACCGTGCCTTTGAAATCCTTAATAGGGCTCACTGTGAATGGGTGTCCCGGTCACATCACTTGCACATTGGTTTATCATTGCTGTGTCACTTCCATGTCATGTGCACATGCCCACCAGCATGTGCAGTCACCCACTGCCTACTCTCATGTCTTGCTTCACCTCTGACCCTGGAATGAAGTTGTGACCCATGTTTGCTCATTCTGTGTGGCAGCACACATTTCCTGTCTCAGTAAGTCACTGCATGCACTGTCTGACTGCACTCCCATCACCCATGCATGAGCCGGTCATGTCGTGGTTGCTGCCTGGGACTGTGCCTCCCCTTCCACCCGGCCCACTTAGGCAGTGACGTGCATGGTCATAGTTTGTTGATCTGGCCGATGTTTGAATCGGTTTAATTCTGTCCTCAGGTCACAAATGTGGTTGCTCTACTATGGTGCCTTTCCAGTGACGCATGGCCAACATGCACATGCCACTTTGCATTGCATTCACTTGACACATGTAGATGTGGTGGCCACAGTGTTGTTGGTGCAATATAGTACTTTCTGGCTCAGGTGCTGCAGATTCAGGTATGCCAGGGAGAGTCAGTGGATGCTCCCATCCAGGAATGAACTTTGGTACTTCCTGTTGATCGCGTTGGTGGTGGACATGTTTGGGTTCTGCTTCATGGTGGAGGCAGACCACATAGGTTCAGGTGAGTTACAGCTATGCATTGTACTGGTTGTGTGGGAGTCTGTTAGGGGGCTTGCTGGGGTAGTGTCGGAGGCGAGGGGAGTTGGTGGGTGGTGTCTGGACTTAAGGGGGCTGCCTGGGCCAGTTTCAGAGGTGAGGGCAGTGTGGGGAGGTGGGAATACTGTCAGGTTTCTGCCTGGGGAAGTGTCGGAGATTAGGGGGGCTGGTGGGTGGTGTCTGAACTTGAGCAGGGCTGCCTGGGGTAGTGTCGGAGGTTTGGAAGGCTGATGGGTGGTATCTGGACTTGAGGGGGCTGACTGGGGTTAGTTTTGGAAGTGAGGGGGTTGGTGGGTTGTGTCTGGACTTAAGGAGGCTGCCTGGGGCAGTGTCGGAGGTGATGGCGGTGTGGGGAGGCAAGAGTACTGTGAGGGTGCTGGCTGTGGTAGAGTCGTAGGTGAGGGGGGCTGGTGGGTGCAGTCTGGATTTGAGGGGGCTGCTTGGGGCAGTGTTGGAGGTGAGGGCAGTGTGGGAGGCGGTAATACTGTCAGGGAGCTGCCTGGTGGTAGTGTTGGAAATGAGGGGGGTAGGTGGGTGGTGTCTGGACTTGAGGGGGCTGCCTGTGGGCAGTTTCAGAGGTGAAGGCGGTGTAGGGAGGCGAGAGTACTGTGAGGGTGCTGGCTGTGGTAAAGTCAGAGGTGAGCGGACTGGAAGGTTTTGTGTGGACTGTAGGGGCCTCCCTGGGATAGTGTCAGAGGTGAGGGGGGCTGGTGGGTGCTGCCTGGACTTGAGGGGGCTGCTTGGGGCAGTGTTGGAAGTGAGGGCAGTGTGGGAGGGGGAAATACTGTCAGGGTGCTGCCTTGGAATAGTGTCGGAGGTGAGGGGGGCTGGTGGGTGCTCTATGGACTTGAGGGGGCTGCTTGGGGGCAGTGTTGGAGGTGAAGGCAGTGTGGGGAGAAGGGAATACTATCAGGGTGCTGCCTGGGGTAGTGTCGGAGGTGAGGCGGGCTGGTGGGTGGCGTCAAGACTTGAGCGGGCTGCCTGGGGTAGTGTTGGAGGTGAGGGCGGCTGGTGGGCAGTGTCTGGACATGAGGGGGCTGCCTAAGGGCAGTGCCAGAGGTGAGGGTGGGGAGGGGAGGAGGGAGCACTGTCAGAGGTGATGGGGGCTGGTGGGTGCTGTCTGGACTTGAGGGGGCTGCTTGGGGGCAGTGTTGGAGGTGAGGGCACTGTGGCGAGGTGGGGTCAATGGGGTAAATGGGAAATATATGTGTATGCAGAAAATCACTGAAAACCACTGATTTACATTTACTATTTGAGAAGTTTGCAAACTCTGCTACAACAATCGGTAGAGGTGATGAAAAACGGAATCAGAAATAGAGACTTGTTTAAAGAAGCTTCCGGGTACACTGCAAACCTGGAGTGCTGTCAGCCAATCAATGAGGCAGTTTAGACAATAGAACTTCAGACAGATTATTGGCACGTGGCTTACCTTTTAAAAGAACCTTGCATTGCCTGCTACTCTCGTAACCTGGCTCTATCTCTAATGGGCCTACCAACTGCAAATCCAGTGGAGGCAATGAGGTTGGAATTAGGTCTGTCCTCCCTCCTTTCTCTATGGAAAATGGCAAGAGGAAAACTGTTGATAAACATCTTCCTGGCTGTGGGCACTGCCTCATCACTGCTCGGCCTCATAGTTGAGCATGCACGGCTTAAATCTAGTAATACAGTGTGTAGGGAACTGTTGGCTACTGTGAACATTCACCTTAAGGACACAGGGCTGGTCTTGCCTGCTCATGATGAAGGTGGCTCATTTTAGAGCAGGCTGAAGGACAAGACACTCGCATGGGATCGTGTGCAATCCCTTAATAAACGTTTTGAAAATATAAAATATATGCAATATGCTAGTCAGGGTTCTTTTTCTGACTCGCCTCGAGGTTATTTAATCAAGGTACGTGATTCCCTTTGATTCGTTTTATAATGTCTTTTTCCGTGTTAGCATTCTTCCTGTGCTGGAGTACACTGGTGCTTGGAAGGGCATTCCAAGATCGGCCCGACATTGCACGTGCAAAATAGAAACGCCAGACATACTTGAACTGAATGTTCTTCATGACTGCAGAATATGGCAGAGCTTATGAACATGTTTTGAATCCTGTCTCAAAACAACATTGGTCTGTCCAATTCATGGGGCAGAGTCACTTGTTATTACTGCAGCAGCGCACCATGTATGGTTAAAATTCATGGAAATGTTGAAATACGTTTCTTTTAATATATATAGGATTTGTTATATGAATAGTATCATGTTTTTCCACGGTGGTGATACAGAAACTACTTCTGTTTTTTAACAAAATGTTGTTTAGTATTTTAAAAATGTATTTTTTTTTTGTTTTTAGGATGTTTGTGTTTGTGTAGTGTAAAAGTCGTATATGTCAAGCCATAACCAATTAAAGAAAAAAGAAACTCAATAGAACTTATCCAGTGCACTGTGTCATGTGCACTGAGTCCAGATGCAATGCCAGGTTATTGGCCAACTCCATGATATAAACAATACCCACCCTGCCCCAAAAACACTCCTTCCTCTGCTGTCACTGAGGTTATTCTGAGGAATGGTGGTGATCTCTTGCTATCTCTTCCTTTCCAATGGCCTCAAAACGAGTTGGGCAGTAGTACTTAAATGCAGGGGTAATGCATTACTGATGCATTTAATTGTTGGACCATCACGAGTTGGGTGGAAAGGTGGAGTTTTGCCTCCAGCTTTTTGCTTGAGGTAAAAAATCTCCACTTTCCTCCCACTTTCAGTGCTATTAGCATGGCGCTAATTGCGCTGAAAGACCCCATTTGGTCTTACTGCCTTACCGCTACTCGTGACCCAGTGCTAATAGCGCCAGACCAAGTAGTGGTAACTCTATTTGCATTGTGCCGGGATACCGCCAAGGCTCTGATAGAGCCCTAAATTTCTCTCTTTCTCTTGCTTTCTCACTTTGCCTTCTCTATGGCGATTTCACTGCGTCTCGCTATCTTGCTGTTCTTGGTCTAGTTCTCCCACTCTCTCATTCCTCTCTATTTTGTTCCCACTTCCGCTCTATATTGCCCTTCATATCTCATAGTCACTTTCTCTCACATTTGCTCTGGTGATCTCTCACCAGATTTCTGCAACCACACCTTTGCCACTGGAGTCTTCCCTTCCCCCCTGAAGCACTACCTTGTGCACCCTCTTCTTAAGATACCCTCTGCCGACCTTTCCTGCCTGGCAAACTATCACCCAATCTCCATTACACCTTTCCTGGGCAAACTCTTGGAACAGCTGGCCATCTCCCAGCTTAATCTTCACACTGAATCTGTTGGTTGTTTTCATGACCATCATTTTGGCTTCAGAGCTGCCAGAAGCACGGAAACTGCTCTCCTGAACATCCATGAATACCTGCTCTTGAACTTGAATTCCAACACCCCCTGTGCCCTCATCTTACTTGATCTCTCTTCTGCCTTTGACACGGTCAACCACACCATCCTGCTCAACAGTCTCCGTGATATCCTGGGTATCACCGATCAGGCCCTGGCATGGCTTTTCCTCTCCGATCGACCCTCCCAGGTCAAACTTCGATCCTTCCTCTTCTCTATCTCTATCTCTACCTGTGGTGTTCCCCAGGGCTCTAACCTCCCTCCCTGGTGGTTCAAACAATACCTGGCACTTCTTGCCCACCACACTGCTGCTCTCTGACCCAACTTTCAGTGCTATGCAGATGACAGTCAACTCATTTTCGGTTCCCTTCCGCCACCTCTTCTCCTTCTCTCATCTCTGATTGTCTGTCTGCTATCCAAGAGTGGTGTGCCGCCAATGATCTTTACCTTAATGACAGTAAGACTGAGATTCTCCTCATCGGCACACCTGCTCCCTCCTTTCCTGCCACTCTCTGGCCTGCCTCTCTTGGCCCTCTTCCTGCTCCCACCTGTGAGGCTAAAACCCTTTGGGTCATCTTTGACCCCACACTCTCCTTCTCGCCTCACATCTCTGATGCCTCTAACAAGTCACACTACCAGCTGCAGCTCCTCTTCATTTCCTCTCCTTCCCCCAGAAGCTCACTGTCTCCAGAGCTCTGGTTCTCTCTGCACCCCTTTTTACAACACACAACACCTGATGCCTGCACTTTTTATTTATTGTCTTTATTTATTTTACTGTTTATCCTATGCACTGCACTGCCTCCTTCCCCTTTCCCCCACACTTTTCCCTTTCCCCGTCCCCTGCACTTGCACGGTCTCAATGTCAACTGGCCTAGTAAGATCGTTGTCTCTGTTTTCCCTCTATTCCCCCTCCCTTGCCTCATCGCGCCTTGAAACACTTGTGTTAAGGCGCGTTATAAATGCCATATCATATCATATCACTGCATTTCACTTTTTTGCTGTGCTTCTCTCTCCCCTTCCCTCCCTCCTGTCTCCCGCCCAGCTGCCTTAACCCATGCCCACTCCTCCCTCCACTGCACACTGAACCAGGGCATATCACCCCACAACATGTCACTGCAAATTACATCTCAAAGCAGGTTGCCTAGCGAAGATTGATTTTGTGCTCATTTCAGGACCACAAATAACATGTCCTAGCTCCCTCCCTGTGAATGTAGATTTTACCCCCCTATGGCCTTACATGAATTGATACCACAGAGCCCTTCACCTAATGACTTCACAAGGTGATGCTACAAACCATCATGATGTCATAGGAAGCTACATGTGAAGTGACATCAGTAAAAATAAACAAGTATTCAAAATGAATGTGTAACTTACAAACTTCAAAAGATCACTTAAGTAGTAAATTTAGTGCAAATCTCTCTAATGTAGAAATAAACCTAAAATCTCATGGGATAGATATACCAAGCACTTTAATTTGGTGAGGGCTGAAATGTCATGGAGATTGTTTTCCCATATATTCCCAAAGTGAATTTTGCAGAGTCAAATGATGCCCGTTACATTATTGAGAGAGGTATGTATACATATGGGTGTGTCCGTTACCAGATAAAGGTGTGAAAAACATGTTCACTTGAATAGATGAAATGTGGAAGAGAAATGCAATTCACCAGATTTTAGGTGTGTCAACTTCACTTCACCATTCTCTCAAAAGAAATGAAAAGTCAGGTTTCATATGGCTTTCACACCCTGGCAGAGGGGCGGACCAAGCAGTAATGGCCCGCCAGTCGGACCCATGATAGGCCCTAGCAAAGCAAAGTCCTCTGCAAGGGCTGTGGGCTGTTACCGGCCATGTCCGTCGCCCCCCCCCGCTGTATGCGTGAAGCCATTTGCACCCTCAGGTGTTTTCCGGGGGGCAAATGGTATATTTTTACTCTGGAGATTTGCACTGCTTGTGCAGCCAATCGACTGAGGGAAAAAAAGAATGAAAAAAATATGGCCGCAGCCGCCGTAGAGAAAAGGCGCTAAGTCCCTTTTCCATTTCTATGGTGTCCGGGATTGGAAGGAGCGCAGGGACTGGAGCTCAAAGCTCTGGTCTCGCAGATAAGTTGGTAGGGGGTGGGGAAGGGGTTTGGTTGGTTTTGAGAGTGGGGGAGGTGGGAGGCAACAGGCAGAGGCTCCTGTTGCCTCCCCACACAAAAAGAAAATATGGCACCACCCAGGTAACGGTCACGGGTGGCTGGCAGAGTGGGCAGAGGATGTATATCTTCAGACGAGGTTCCAGCCACCTGATTGGCTAATAGCCCATCCCCGGGTCCGAAAATTTCATACAGTAGCTGATAGTTGCAATTCACTCCTTCTGTTGTTCCTCCTCTCGCCTCTTGCAAGTAGCAGAGCAACCAGTTATCCAGTTATCTCCTGAAGTCCTCCATTTTTTCTAATGCCCTAATTAATGTACTCTATATTTTAACCCCCCTTCCGTTCCTGCAGACCTAATTTCTATTTATTAATTATTTTTTCCTTCTGCAGGCACCCTCTGTACGCTGCCCCATGCCACATATTATGTAGTCCTGTTAGCCCAACACTAATGCGTGAGTGGTGTGTTTGTGTGTGATTCAACTGGGTGAAAATGACCCATTATCTGGGTGCACAGAAGAATTAACCAATTAAAACATCTGACTTCAGACACGTGGCATAAAGTAAGAATCTTGAATGGAGCTGAATAGAGAATTGGACATTTCAGCTTAACAGTGTGCGGCCCACCACTCCCTAGTCTTCCACCTTCGTTAGCTCACGGCAGATTGACATGGGCCGGACAGATGTCAATTGGACATTGGGCTCAAGCTTCAGGATATTGTAGGTAGAGGGTCTGAACTAACTGGATACATCGACAGACCGAAGACCACTGATAATCAAGGTGCTGCATGCATCCAGACACAGGAACTTGCCCATGTGTTTGGTGTATGCATACCTGGATAAACGAAATGAATTTTGCGGTGCTCTCTGAGTTTCCATTGCAAAATTGAAGTTTGCTGCTTATCATATGCAGAGGCACTGCATTAGTATTGCTCTTTGGATCAATCTGCACGGTCCCATCCCATCTCTAACATTTGACATTGTCGTTGACTACTATGCCAGCAAAGGCATATGCAAAGGCTGACAGCCTGGGGGTGGAATTGCCCCTCTGCCTCCCTGCCCAGTCTGCCTCTCAGTATTAATGCCAATGTCCAGGCATGATCACCTGTGGAAAATGCCAGCAAACCGAAGTAGCAACTACCAGCAGCATTAATCAGGTGCAATATCCCTGAACTGCATATTTGCTTTTAGTTCCATCCTTAGCAAGGGAATTAGTCACCAAAGATGACAATGAAATAGTGAAAATCCTGATAAACATACCCAGTGGTGATATGGGAGAACAGTCCTGGCAGCCCAAAATAACATCATTAGGCCAAGCGTTCTATGCACATCTATCCATAGCAACCGCTGTGGAGCCCTGATTACAAGGAACACAAACTGAGAGTGGATGATTTACTAAAAAAAAAATCCCATTTGACAATAGCATGAGCCACGGTGTAGCATAGAATGGAACATACACATGCAATAACAACACAAACAAAAGCATTGTCAGACTTCACAACGAACATTCTCCCTTTTTTCTGTCTCCCTCCCAGGTGTATGTGGAACAATTAGGAGTGCCTGTTGTGATGAAACCCAGCACAGAGTCTAGGTGACCAAAGAAGCAGGGCCTAGCAACACCATCTCCCACTCAGTCATTGTTTCATTCAAAACGTATTTTCCCATCTCCCCTTTTTGCTTTCTGTCAACTCTCTCTCAAGGACTTTGATCTCGCAAACTACTTTAAGAATGATAATTAGAATTAGTACGGAGGGTGCGGGGGGTGTGGCAGCTTCTCAGGCAATGAGCAGGCTCAGACGGGGCATTACCAGCGGTAATATCCCGCTCTGAGACACCTCACGGCTGGAGGCTGCCATCTTCACCTGCCAGGGAATGATGTAAGTGTGGTCCTCCCCCTCTCCCCTCTCTCCTGCCCTTTCAAAGAATTCCTTACCCCCCCCCCCACTTACCTTCTTTTCAGTCCATTTTGGGTGCTGACGCGCTGGGAATACTTCTGTCCCCAGCGCTTCCACTCCCGATCTGCGACAGGCCGTCATGGAAAGGAAGAAGGGACTATGTATAGTCCCTTCTGTCCTTTCCATGGTGGCCATTTTTTTTACAATTGTTTCAATGGCCTCCAGGGAGATGGAAAACGGACTTCATTTTCCCTATCCCGATGGCCATTTTTTGGCCATTTTTTGTTTCTGTTCTGAAACTCTGTGCGTCTCGGAACAAAATCAAAAATGCTTTTAGTACCCCAGTCTTATGGGCCTGTAACAAAGGGCCCCGGGGCATTACCTGAAGTGGTAATACCCCCCGTGCTCATGGGTTATTGCTTAAGTAGCATCACTTATAGTTCTGCGCAAGCTAACTTTTAAATACACCAAGGCCCTGATTCACACAACGTTTTCCTATGGGATTGCGCCATCACAACATGCTTCTGTGAATCAGGCCCAAATACTTTAGAGGTCGATCCTTACACACGTTTTCAGAATTTCCTGCATAGATGTCAACTAGGGGCTGCAATGGTCAGCATACATTACTCCTGGCTTTCTTCTTGCTACCTCTGGCCCTCTCTCCATCTCACCACTATCCCTAATTACAGAGGCATTGTCATTGCCAGTTAGAAATGTTTGACTCTCGAGGAATAACCATGCTGGAAAACATGGATTAATGTATTTTGTTTTTGGGGTGCAGATATTGCAAGAAATGGTAAACATCCAGAACATGTGCTTTGCTCTTCATTGCAAGTCAGACAGATTGCAAGCATATTCTGAAACATCTTGATTGTGAAGCAGAGCGAATGTCTAAGACTGTGACACCTCACAAGGGCATTGCACTTGGATTTAACATGCTGGTGGGGCTGGGAATATTTGTTTTCATTGATAACATAATACACCCCCTAAAGGGAAGCACTATTTACGGATGTATGTGAATAAGGTGGAAAAAAAATGCAGAGTGCAAAAATGCCGATTTTCTTTTTGGTTTCGTTCAATTATATGTGGGGGAGAACCACACAGGCTCCCTGTACTCCCCTTACCCAATTAATTACCCTTACCCACACCCCACATATAATTGCAGCAATATCCGAAAATAAACAGAGGTATTTTTGCATTCAGCATTTTTACACTCACATCAAACATGTGATACCCTATTTACAACCCCAGCTGTGAGAATACGGAACATATTTTAACTATACTGACTCATCAGCAATCCCAACCCTTATTCATATTTTATATTCAAACATTTATATTTGTGGATTAATAAAACAAAGGCTGAATATTCAATCATGATATTGGCAGCTTACGAAATCTGCTATTTATTCATTTTAAATATCAACTTAGAATGCATGTTCCAGAAAAGAAAATAATGTTTATTTGAAGAGAGTATATTAACAAATATTAAATAAAGATTAATATACTTGAAAAAGAACAATTAGCGCCATGGTTGCCGCCGGTACCGTACCAAGTCCGCCATGGTGAATGGCGGAATTACCGCCACATTCCAAGGTGAGTGGGGGCTGTAATTCCCCATTCACCATGGCACTTCCCCATTCCCATTTGAGCCCCCAAAGGGCTCAATGGGAATGGGGAAGGCGGCAATTATGGTACCGCAAATTGCGGTACCGTAATTGCCTCCAAGGTCCGTTTGCGGGCCCGTTCCTTAACGGCTGGTAAAACCAGCCGTTGAGGTCGGGTCCCGCAAAGGGACCTCGTAGTAAGGCAGTAGGGGACTACCGGCACCGGTGCCCTTACCAGTGCCGGTAATCCCCTACCGCATTCCGTGTAATGAGGCCCAATACATATAAGAAGATACTGGTTACCCCCCCTTTCACACTCACAATTTGTGATTGCATCCCTCCCCGGCTGTATGCTTAGCTTGTTTTCTGCGTTAATCAACAGATCACTTTATTATCTAAAATATAAATGTATTCTTTTTGTTAAAATATGTTGTTTTGTTATAGCATGCATAATTAGAAAAGACATAGTCATTCCAATATTCTTTCAACAACAACTCTATAAAATTGTGTCTAGGGGTTAGCACGAGGTGACATTTTCAATTACAGTACACCATTTTTTGTGAAACAATTTGAAATGCTTCATCATAGTCAAAAAACCACACCTAGGGCCTCATTACGACCCAGGCGGACTTCGCGGTGCTAAATGCACCGCGAAGCATGGCGGAAAGCCGCCGATAGCGCCATGGGGGTTGGCGGATTTACCGCCCCATTCCGACCTCGGCGGAGCGGTAAATCCCCAATCCCCATTCTGCCCTTCCCCATTCCCATTTTCGCCCCATAGGGTATAATGGGAGTGGGGAAGGAGTTAATTACGCCACCGTAAAATACGGTGGCGTAATTAACAACGAGGTCCCGTAGCGCCATGGTTTTCTCCGGCTGGTAAAACCAGGCGGAGAAAACCTCCATGGCGCTACGGGAACTCGTAGTATGGCGGAGAGGTACGCCATGCACTACGCTGGCGTAATACCCTCTCCGCCAGGGTCCTAATGAGGCCCCTAGTCTTTACATCCAGCCAAGGAGATTGAAAACAATTCTAACCTAATCGAGCATTTGTATAGGATTTGTGGTACAGGCGTGGGTTTGTTGTGGTGCAAAGACAAACAAATATGTATATATCCTTTATGGAAAAAGAGAGACTTGTCAGCCCATGTCGTCTAGTCATGTTTATGACAACATGTGTTTCGGTCCCTTTACCATGATTATCGTTTTCCAAAGCGTTCTCAGTCGACTTTATGTTAGGCCTTCATCAGGACATGAAATTGTCATATGAGTCAATCTGGTATACCCCCAGTTTCTGAAACGTAGCCACTATAAAGCAAAAAATTAACAACTATTTAAAACTCCTCAAAACTGTGCTCTGTGATTTTGAAGGCTATTTACTAAGTCTCTATCAAGTGTTCAATCTACTTACCTTAATCTTCTAACCTTAATTTTTATATGTTTGATATGTCCCAACTCCTAGGCACAATTGTATGGTGCTGTCGTTGTTGAAAGATTGTTGGAATGAATATGTATTTTCTAATTATGTATGCTATAACAAAAACATGTTTTTAACAACAAGAATACATTTATATTTTGGATAATAAAGTGCTCAGTTGCTTAACACAGACAATAAATTAAGCATATAGACAGGGAGTGGTGCAATGTGGCACTATTTATTGTGGGCATATAGGGCAACCCCACTGCCCAAAACAGCCCCTTGCGGTGAAAGACCCTGATGCTAAGGACATTGTCCACAGGAGCAGCTCCAGATGGTGTCTGCCAGGGAAGCAAGAAGCCTGTAGCTGTCAACATACTGCGATGGACCACATATGTGTGGTCAGGGGGGCAGAAATCACTGCACCCCACAAAAACTGAGCCACTCCCCTCAATTCATTCCAATGTCATTTACTGCACCACAAATACGCATCTCAGTAAATTGTATTGCTTAGCCTTCCCTCTCATCTCACAGAAATTCAAGCTGCATTGATGCTGTGTTTAAAAACTAGGCCTTTTTCCCTCTTTTAGGAAAGTTGAATCTGGGTTTTTTGCATTGCTGCTGTGCTTAAAAACTAGGCCCTTTTTCCCTCTTTTAGGAAAGTTGAATCTGGGTGTTTTGCATTGCTGCTGTGTTTAAAAAAACAAGGCTTTTTTTCCCGTCTTTTAGGAAAGTTAAATCTGGGTGTTTTGCATTACTGCTGTGTTTGAAAACTAGGCATTTTTCCCTATTTTAGGAAAGTTGAATGGAGGTGTTTTGCATTGTGATAGCTGTGGTACTCTTAACTGTGTCTCAATAGGCTCTCTCCCACTCTCAATGTCCCCTCCCCGCAGGGAGTTCCTTGTACTGTTGAGTGTACCCGTCTGCTCCTGTGTGTTCCCTAATCTCTGACCCCCGTTCTCTGCATTCTGTGTGGTGTGCCATTGTGCTGTGCATCCCTACACCCTCTTTAACTCTCTCCTCGTTCTTCTTCCTCCTCGCACCATCAATGTACTTTGCATCACCCCCATCTTCTCCAACTTCAACTTCTCCCCTCACTAAGTCAGGAAGGAAGAGGTTCAAGAGGAACATTGTGGTCTCCAACCCAGGTCACCTTATTGCTGATACCTACATCAGTGCTTCCTCCAGAAAAAACTCTCACTGGCATCCTCTTGGTCGTTCCCTCCCCAGACATGTGGGCCTCCATATATATGGTCTCCATTCTCTCTCCTTTCTCTTCTTCTCCCAATAATGATGGCACTCAATGGGAGGTCCTCTTGGCCCCCTTGAACTCCTCCAAGACCATCCTTAATGTCTATCTGAATGGCACAGTGTTGGTCCAGGGCCCTGAGCCCAATCTCCACCTTCTTCATATGTGCCTCCAACGCCTTATCAACTTCCTTTACTTCTCCCGCTACTCCTACTCACACCTCCGTGGCTCCTCTGCCACATCCTTCTTCAGCCACCTCCCTGGCATCTTCTTCCTCCTCTTTGGCTACTATGCCATCTCCTTTTAACACCTCTGCCCACTCTCTGGCCCCTTTACCACTTCTGCTGAGTACCTTAAGCCTGTATACCACCCTGGAAGTCTTTCAAATGTGGCAACCTGCTCCACGTCACTACTCTCAACGCTCCCCCTGCTGTGAAGCACTCCTCTGACATCTTCCACCTCCTCAAAGAACTTGACCTGGATGTCCTCGCTCTCACCGAGACATAGTTCATGGCCAGTTCTGTCATGAGTTTTGCCACTCTCCTCTGTGAAGGCTGCAAGATGCTCTTTGAGCCCAGAACCAACCAACCCGGAGATGGAGTTGCCATGATCTTTTCAGAGAGGGTTCCTGCTTCTGTCATTCCCATGCAGGCCTACTTCTCCTTTGAATGCCTGGTATGCAGTTTCTCTATCTCTGCCGACCTCTCTCTGACAGTGGTCACCACCTATAGGCCACCATCTAGAGGCCAGATTGCCCTCTTCCTCTTTGAGTGGGCTTACCTCTCCTCCTTCCTCCTTGCCTCTGACTCTTAACTTCTCCTCCGAGAGCGCGACATCCACATGGATGCTTCTAATTCCTCCTCTTGGCTCTTCTGCAACCTCTGCGATACGCTAATCTCTCCATTCTACTCTCTGGTCTGAAAAACTCTACTGGGCACACCTGGGATGTTCTTATCTCCTTAGACATCCCCCTCTCTAACCCTCTAATCACTCTTCTCTCTTGGACTGACCACTTTCTGCTTTCCTCTTACCTGAAACTCTCTGTCCCCAAGGCTAAGCCCACTCCAGCACTGTCACCTACCTTCTCTGGTATTTGGCCCATGAAGCGTGTGTCTGTGGATGCCTTTGCCTTTACTTTCTCTGCCCCCCGTATCCCTGCGGCTGACTCACACTCTGGCACAGCCATCTCTAAACTGCATCTTTGTATCTCCAACACTCTGGACATCCTTGCCCCTGTCATGATAATCCATCTGAAGCCTTTGTCCAAGTGCAACTCTTGGTATGACTCCGCCCTTGCCACCCTGAAACGCAAGTGCAGGGTGGCTGAGAGTAAGTGGAGGGCTTCAGGAGCATCCTTTGACAAACTGCCCTACTGCCTGCTCCATAGACAATACAGAATTTCTGTCCTGTCCAAGAAGAGAGTCCAAATCTTAGCCCCCATCTCTGTGGCCTCTAACAACATGGCCAACTCTTTAGAATCTGCAAGAAGCTGGCCAATCCTTCTGTAGTCTCCTCCTCCCCTGTTCTCTCCCAGGCCCTCAGTACGGCCCTGGCTTCTCAGTTCACCACTAAAGCTCAGAACATACTGTCCTCGCTCGTCTCCCCCTCTCCATCCACCTCTCTCAGCCTCTCAGCTGCCTCTCTTCTCTCCCTACGTTCTCCTCTTTCTCTCCAACTACACCTGATGGTATTTCTAGACAAGTGCGATTGATTAAAGTGTTGTCCAAACAGGTGCTCCCCTGCTTCTCCAGAAGCATAAAGGACCACATCAACACCCTTGCTCCAGCTTTGGCTGATGTCTGCAATCACTCTTTCACCACTGGGTCTTTACCCTCTCTCCTCAAGCACTCTCTTGTGCCGCCCCTCCTTGAAAAGCGATCTGCAGATCCTACCTTCCTGGCAAACAATTGCCCGATCTCTCTCACTCCTTTCCTGGACAATCTCCTGCAAAATCTGGTCATCTGCCAGCTTAATCTCCACACCAAATCTGTTAGTTGTCTCAATGACAACTGGTCTGTTTTCAGAGCAGCCAGAGGTATGGAAACCGATCTTCTGAACACCTGTGTTGATCTGCTCTCAAACCTTGACTCCAGCATTCCTTCTGTCCTCATCCTCCTTGACCTTTCCTCTGCTTTTCACACAGTCAATCATGCCATCCTAATCAATCGACCCCATGAGAACCTGGGCATCACGGATCAGGGACTGAAGTGGTTGACCTCCTTCCTTCTGGACTGACCCTCCCATGTCCAACTTCTGTCTTTTCTCTCCACCTTCTCCCTCTCCACATGTGGTGTTCGCCAGGGCTCTACACTCTCGCCATGGCTTATCAAAATCTACTTGTCCCCTTTGGCACACCTGACCTCTAGCTTATTTTCCAACTTCCAGTGTTATGCAGATGACACTCAGCTCTCTTTCAGGCTCCCCTCAGGCTCTTCTCCGCTCTCCCTCATTCCTGACTGTCTATCCATGTTTCATGCGTGTGCATCTCCAACAATCTCTGCCTTAATGCCAGTAAGACTGAGATCTGTCTCATTGGGAGCCCTTCTCCCTCTTTCCCTCTCTTATTCTGTCCTCCTTGGGCGTCCTCCTTTGCATTCCAGTGAGGCAAAAAATCATGGTGTCATCTTTGACTCCCTCTTTCTTTCCCTCCTCACATCACAGACCTCGCCAGGAAGTACAACTATCAGCTGCACTTCCTCAGAGGTATTCTTTCCTTTCTCACTTTCCCCCAGAAGCACACTGTCTCCAGAGCCCTGTTCTCTCTAGGTTGGAATACAGCAACAGCCTCTTTCCCAATCTGCCTTCCTCTACTTTCTGCCCACTGCAACTAATCCAGAACAGGACTGCAAGACTTATCCTTGGCCTCAAGCCCAGGGACCATATCTCTCCAGCCCTGAAATTGCTCCACTGGCTCCCAGTGGCTGCGAGGATCAAGTTCAAGACCCTCTGTATTGTCCACAAAGCTTTCTGGGGCAAGGGCCCACATTACATACATCACTCTTTTCCTAAATAAATTCCTTCCGGTGCTCTTCGATCAACTGCCTCCAACTCTCTGAGGGTCAGATGCTTCTCTAAGCAGGGAGTGGGGGGTATAGCTCTCTCCTCTGCAGGTGCCTCCCTCTGGAATGGCCTCCATGCCCCTCACAATCTTGAGCTGGACCACATGAAATTCCAGATGCAGCTCAAGACCTTCCATTTCTCCTCAACTTTCTCTCTCTGCCTGCCCTGCTGACCTACCTGTTTGCTGCACTGACTGGTTGCTTGCCACCCTCAGAGTCTCACTGGGTACCAGGCTCCCCCTGATAAGTCTCACCTGTACTGGCTCCTTGCCTACCACACAATTAGGGGCTGTAACTGCAACCTCTATAGTCCCTTGCTTCCTTTGCACTGTCCCAGAGATTGGCTGCCCTAGCTGCACTTACACAGAGCAATGCTGTCCCGACTCCACTCCCCCCCCTTCAACTCCCCGGCACTTCACCCTCTCCCTTGCGTTGCACTTTGGGGTGTCGCATTTGTACAATCCGAATGTCACCAGCCTGGTAAGATTGTTTGTCTTGTCCTCCCTCCCTTGTCTTGTAACACCTTGCAAAACTTGTGTAAAGGCACATAATAAATGCCATATCACATATCACACATCACAATCACAAACTGTGTGATTGTGAAAGGGAGAGGTAACCAGTTTCTTCTGATATATATTGTGCTTTTTTCTCCTTACCATCTCGAAACTAGGCCCCCGAAAACAAAAAATTGGGAAGTACCCATATCTTATATATGTGTGTGGACAACCCTTTGAATGCAAATCATGGAAAATGTTAATACAGTATCTTTCTCCAAAGAACACTTCCAGAAATTGCTTGGGCTCCCGTCTCTTCTTGGCTCTGGTTCAAACGGCCTGATCATCAATCCTCAGACGATTGATTTTGAACTAATCATCCCAAAAAATAAGAAATTGCTCAGGACAGAGTCCCATGGCTAGCTACTGCTGGAATATTTGAAAACGGGTGTAATCCCAGATGGACTCCAAGTACGCAGCATACCAAGAGTCTTCGTTTAATTTTTGTGGAGTAGGGAACGCGTGTTAAAGCGATTGGGTGTTATTGATTATCGAGACCGCAGAAGAGGAAGCAAAGAAACAGGAGGATGAAAATGATACGTTGGAAAATAAGATTCAACAAGTTAGTGTGATACAAGTTATCAAAATAAATTTGAGAAAATCAATGCAGAAATTGGGAAATTTAAACAACTAGCATTAGATTAAAAAAATGTGAAACTGAAAAAAGACATTGACAGTTATAAAGAAGAAACACATACCCCTATCTTGTTGAAAATTATTATGAGTAATAGAACAAGACCTCTTATTATAAGAATTGGCCCAACAATATGAGTTACACGAAGATGCGCTTTGTTACTTTTTCAGATACCTCCAACTCTCCAATGGGAGCAATTCTGAAGTGAGTAATGCAGGTGTTTCCAGAACAGCAGCCACAGTTTTTTCGGGGAAGAGGCAGACAGGGCCGGAAAAGACAGCTGGGATATTCGAGAATACGTACTTATCAGCTGCACTCCAGACAGCAACCAAAATGGTGATACCTATTTTCAACTTAACGAATCACATGTTGTACTGTCGTGAAACAAGTGTCCTAACTAAAGTACTGAGCTTTGCACCTACAACACAGGCTGACCACTATCAGACTGAAGTAGAGCTAAAACACATTTTTAGATTATTTATGCATACTTCAGAATGTCCAAGAGGAGGTAGTGTTACAGGTTTAAACTAATCGTCTTCTTTTTTCCCTCTTTGGCTATGGTGCGTGCAGCCATCCTGGCTTTCCAATATAAATAAAATGTTGACAGAGACAAAAAGTGATTGCTCTAAAGAAATCATCATCGAGGTAATCTGTTTAAGGAAGAAAGATCTACAATTAAATGTTTACAAGACAATCCCAACTTAATTAATCCAGCAGACAAAAGTGGCGGGATTGTGCTATGGTCCCACGAGGCCTACAAGGCAGAGGTAATTAAGCATTTGAATAATTCACTATTCAATAACAAACCAGATAGTGATCCCATACAGAGGCTTAAGGAAGAAATTACCAGTGTTACAGCTCATGCTTTTTTTGAGAGGTGGATAGACATCGAAGAGCAAAACTTTCCAACAACGACACATCTCATTATCCCAGCATTTTACATCTTGCCGAAGATGCATAAAACCGGTGTCGCACCTCCAGGTAGACCGAATCTTTCAGCAATTTGATCAATTTTAGAGCCTCTTTCTATCTATTCTGATTTTTTCTTGAGGCCCTTCATAAGAAAGATGCAATCCTTTGTGAGAGACACCACAGACATGATTAACATCATAGCCAAAATGAATATTGATCAAGACGATTTATAAGTGTGTTTAGATGTGGGGGCCTTGTATACAAGTATTTCAACAAATGGCCAGTGTAAGGATAATGAAAGAATACCTAGACCAACATATTGAGACATCTAACCAGGTCCCTTCAGAGTTTAAACCTGAATGCATCAAGAATGGCCTCACAGCAAATTGTTTCCTCTTTGCAGGACAATACTATAATCAGAGGCATGGTACCAGTATGGGAGCGACTTTCACCCCCTATATAGCAAATCTGTATGTGGACCACCTTGAACCAAGAACTATTTATAGTGCAGAAACCCCTGATAGTACCAAGATCGATGGATGGCATTGTTAAATTAATGCTGATTTTATGATTTGGAAAGGAACCGAGATCCACCTATTGTCCTTCTTGTCAGGGTTAAATACACAAGACCAATACATCAATTTCACAATGGTAATGACAAGAACAACAAGTCTTTCCTAGACCTAATGTCTCAAAAATCGTCCCAGAACACTTTAAAAACCACTTTGTTTAGAACACCAACAGACAAAAATACCTTGTTGAAATAGGATAGTTTTCATCCTCGGAGCTTACAGTAGAACTTTCCAGTGGAGCAGTGTCTCCGTGTCTGGAGAAACTGTCCCTCGATTACTGAATTTGAGAGGCACATTAAAGACCTAACTAAGCATCTTAAACAATGTGGTTATTTATCTAAAATAGTGTGAGGAGCACAGACGAGAGCATGTCACACCCAAAGAAATACGTGCCTAGCTCAACAGGAGAAGACCAGGCTTGATAAAATGACCTGTATCACCACTATTAGCCGCATAAGTAATGATCTAAGAATGATGATACTGAACAATTGGCTCATTGTGCAAATGTCAGACTTCCCTCCTGAAAAATCTAGATTCGGCATTAGAAGGCAAATAAATCTTAAAGACATTCTATTGCACACGTATGAAAATCCAGCACAAGGGTAAAGCAAACCACACTGTGGCACATTTCCAAAGTGGTAGGTCATTTTAGCTGTGGCAGATGCTCAAGGCAGAGAACAAGTGAATATTTAGGGATTCACATGGCGTTTCAACAGATTCACCAATTGCACAACACAATGGGTGATATATGGAATTAAATACCCTTGTGGCTTGATCTATATTGGTAAAACTAAATGCAAAATAAGACAACGCATATGTGAGCACTGAACCTGTCTAAAAAAATCAAGTTGATGAAAAAACAATGGTGTCACATATAGTCAAACTCAGACTCAAACCAACAGATATGTTTTGGTTTGCAATTCAGACAATCGAGGCGCCACCAAGAGGAGGCAACCATGCTGTATTGCTTAGGAAAGCGGAACATAAATAGAATTTCTAAATTGGACACAGTCAATAGTGGTCTAAACACCACCATAGAATGGGGACTGTTTATGCATTAAACAGCTCCCTCAACTTTGTGTATCATTATGAACTTGAGGAAATACCATGCAGACACTATTTAAAACACAAGGTATTGTGAGCCTTTTTTCCAAGGACTTACCACCGTCCATGGACTAGTACGTAAATAGAAGTGCACAAATACATTTACCAATAGACAGAACCCCGACACGACACAGCGTATATCTGTGTAAAGGATCAAGAAAAGAATACATGAAAAAAACAACTAAACAGGCCTGACACTATAGAGACAAACATTTGTAATTCTTTTAATATTGCTTAGTACTGTTTGGAAATGCTTGCTAAAATGTGGGTGTTTCCTAAAATTTAAAAATCCATAAAATAGCATTGCATATGGCAACTTGTATATCCCACAGAGGGTTGAAACATTACATCTAACTGGCTGGATTGTATGTATCAGGTTCTTTATACAACCCCTTTTGTAATAATAAGAAAAGGATGAGGAATGTACTGTTTTTGGTACATTTCTATAAAGTAATATATTGAAAAAATATTTTTTTTTAAAAGACACATGTTTTGGGCTTTTAATGCGTCCTCTCATTGTGTGAACGGTATAAGAAGAGAGGGGGGGGGGCATGTCCTTCTTAAGATGGCCGCCATGTGTGAGCATCATGCTTAGCACTGGAATGAGGCTCTCCTGCACTTTCGTGCTCCAGCCATAGTGGAATCAGAAACACAAGATTCAATTGCGGTAGCAGGAGGAAGGTAAGCATTTGCTTCCTGAGGTTGATCACACTTGATACCATAATCGGAATTAGAAACAGTAGAAACACCATCCCAACAATGGGTTTCTCTACTGCAAACCAAATGTTTTACTGCACAGGTTTAGAAACTTGTCAGGAGTAGGCGTTCTTTGCAATGCATGTTCAATACAAATGGTGAAACATGCCTGAGTGATAAAACATTGGGTGAAAACAAATATGACAGCTTTTGTTTGTTAACAGATCAATCTATAGATTAACCATTCAGTTTAAGATACAAATATGGAATACCACATGGTGTGTGGAATACAATGTAAATGGCCTCTTTCACAGAGCATTTTCCTATGGGATTTTCACCACTATAAAACACTTCTATGAATCAGGCACTAAATGAACAATACAAACAACTAAGTTTCTGAAAGTAAAAATAGTAAAACAAATGTTTTGCCTTCAAAGACAAAAAAATAAAGATTTAAGAACCAGAAAGCCTACAATTAATAACCGATTTGTAGTGCTTCAAAGATCTAACCAGTGGCATACAAGTTATCATCCACTTTAAAGTTAGTAACATAAAATTATATATAGACTGGTCAGTAAATCAATTGAAATGGCAATTTAATAAGACATCTCTGTTTGTTCAATAGAGTGCAACAGAGCCAAATCCTGTTTGACAGACAGACGAAATTCAATCAAAATCCTGCCCTGTACACCACATTTCAAAATTAAAGTTAGTAGATTGCACAATTGGTAGATACTTAAATAGCCTAAAAAATCGCTCAGCATAGTTTCTAGGAGTTTTATATAGTTGTTCATCTTTTGTCTTATATTGTCTACATTTGAAAACCTGGGGGTATGCTAGATTGTCCATCTAGCAATTTCATTTCCTGATGAAGGCCTAACATAAAGTCAAGTAAGGACACTTGGGAAAAGCATATCACAGTAGAGGGGCCGAAACACATGCTGACATAAACATGACTAGAAAACATGGGCTGACAAATTTCTCTTTTTCCATAAAGGACATATACATATTTGTTTTCCTTGTACCACAACAAACTCACATATATATACCAAAAAACCTATATGAAGTTTGATAAGGTTAGAATTGTTTTTGATCTCGTTGGGTGGATGTACAGACTTAGGGGGTCATTCCGAGGTTGGTGCTAAGGGAAGAACGATGCTGGTAAAGGAATACCGGCATCGAATATTGCTACGGGCTATTCTGACCAGCCCGACCGATATTAACGGCATCGAAAAGTACAGTGCCGTTAATAGCGGTCTGGGCGCGGGCACGCGACCCACCATGCCGGCAATAGCGGCATGCCATAAACTGGAGGAGATCACAAGGTAAGGGGACATGCAAATAATTCAGCTGGAGGACTTGCATGCATTGCAACACCAGCAACAATACCAACAACAACAGCAGGCACCACAGAGGAGACGCAGCAGGAGAAGACCCTGCATGGCCCACCAGTGCATCCAGCTTAACCACGCATGCAGCACCCAATCCCAAACATCAGAGGTAGTCCCTCCAACCTAACCCCGCTGCACAACCACACCCTGTACCATCTGGACCGTGACACCATCAACACCATTGTGGACATGATACACGACTGTTAGCCTCATTGAAATATGCACAGCCATCCCCCCTCTACTGAAGATAGCGTTGGTGCTCCACCTCCTTTCCACAGCCACCTACCAGCACACAGTGTGGCACATGCATGGCATATCCACACCCTCATTCACTTGCATCCTGAAGCAAGTGGCGGATGCCCACACAACGGAATACATATCTCTACCACGGACTCCCCAGGAGATACTAGCAACAAAATGTGGCCTCCGTGCCATGGAGGTGGTTTACCGCAATCACAAAATATACCACCACAAACAGGTGTAGATGGAAGGTGACGCAAGCAAGATCTTCACACATTGTGGTGGCCCATATCCCGGATCAACTACAGGAATGCTGCATGTCACCATAGGCAAAATCTGCGCAGAATGGCAAAAATTGCAGAGACTACTGCCAATGCTCACATCAGAAAATCCTACACAACACAACAAACCACTAAATTCACACAAATTTTGCGCCTTGAAACACTTGTGTATAGGCGCATTATAAATACCATATCATATCATATCAAACACAGCACTATGCGTTCACAATGCATGAGCTACAATACGGCAGAGCACACCGTGTATCATCTTGAAGATGCAACCCACACCATTATTCCATGGCACAGGACACATTGAGGGCCTAAAAATGGCTTGCATACAACCAGGGACATGTGCATGTGACCAACGATAATCTGCAGGCATGTGTGACTAGTACAGCTGTCCATCATTATTCGCATGACATTTAAATTTAATTGCCTCTCATGCAGGTGATAGTGGCAATCCCTTGAAGCCGTGGCTCCTCACCCCTGTCCAAAAGCCACAGTACAGGCACGATGAGGACTACAATTGTCCCCATACCCGTAACCGTGTGGACATCGAGCAGACCTTTGGAGTGTTGAAGGCACAATTTCACTGCCTCAGCCGGTCGGGTGGGGCACTCCGCTACAGGCATGAGAAGGTGGCCAAGATCATCATGGCATGTGTCAAGCTGCACGATATGTGCATCCACTGGAACATGCCCCTGCCCCCTGACATTGAACTGCTACCACCTGGTGATGATGAAGGGGAGGAAGAAGATGTGGCTGGACATCATCGCGGTGCCGACACACAGGAGGGCCGTACTGTGCGCAAGTCAGTGATTGCACAATATTAGTGACACACATGGCAGCACAGGGTGACATGATGGTTGGAAAGAGGGCACTTGGTGTGGGGGTACATCTAAACCATGCACTGTAACTGAATAAATGACACATGCACAATGATGAATGTCCACTCAGGTCTTGTTTTCCACACAACCGGTGTATTAAATGTAACAATGTAAACTTAAGTGAAAAAAACCCTCAACCACCCTCAACCCCCTCCCCCTCCCCACACAACTCCCCCACACACCCTCACCCACAACTCCCCCACACACTCTCCCCCCACCAACTCTCCCACACACCCTCACCCCCTTGCCCCCCACTTCTCCCCCACACAAGTCCCATTGAGTCCCCAAAGCCTACATGAGGCTGCCCTGACAGTTACTCGGCACTCCTTGGCCCATGGGGCGGCATGTCTTGCCAGCGCTGTGTACAGGCCAACCTGCGGAGCGGGCTTGTTTGCGTGGAACTGGAGAACGACTGTGTGGCCGACTGCTGTGTTTGTGTAGCGGGATGCCCTGCCTCCATGGCATCCGTGATGCAGCCTAACACCTGCCGGAGGGCCGAGACCTCCTCACAGAGGTGGCTGGTGTTTTCCGAGAATGATCTCACCATGGAGGCAGTGTTGTCCATGAAGGACCTGCCTAGTGCGGCTAAGTCCTGACGCCACTCCTCTCTGGCCAGCCTGTTGTCCTGGACAAACTCACGCACAAGGGCAATTAGCAGGTCAGCCCGCTGCGGCCCATTTGTGATGTCATCTTTGATGTCCTGGGTGTTAGTGTTAGCAGTGCACGGTGGCGCGAGTTATGGTTCCTCATTTTACCATAACTGCCGAATTTCAGGGGTTTTTCGGTTTTACTTTGAACCATAACGTCCCTTTAACAAAGTTTTTTTCACTGAATTTCATAAGTTTTTAGTAGCGCAACTTAACCATAACGTCCCTTTAACAAAGTTTTTTCACTGAATTTCATAGGTTTTTCGTAGCGCAACTTAACCATAGCGTCCCTTTAACAAAGATTTTTCACTGAATTTCATAGGTTTTTAGTAGCACAACTTAACCATAATATCCCTGACTTCATATACATGTAACATAGAACATACTGAACCCCAACGTAGTGATTTTGATGTCCGCGGACTACCGCCATGTCCGCGGACATATGGAGAATCTGAGCGTGGTGAATGTAAATTTAAATAGTGTGCCCCATTTCCCCTTTGAAGTTGGCTCTGAAAAGAGCCGTTTTTTGTTTCTTTTTACAGATGCTTGACAGACACCTGTTATTTTGTATTTTTTTTCTTACTTTACTCCTAAAATCTTCACATAACCTTCTCCAAAGCAACCCTTACATTCCAAAATAGAAAGGCATTTCCCGTAAAAGATAAAGAGATGCCATCTTCTTTAAAATTAACAGTATTACTGGCATCAATATTCTCATTTTTACAGAAGAACATACCAGCTCTAAGCATGAAGGCACACATGCCTCGGTTGATGACACACCTAGCAATGTTTTGCTGAGGACAAAAAAGTGAACTATTGTCCCATATTGCCCTAGGTAGTAATACAGAAAAAATTACTTTTGCATTTGGAAGGATCTTCATTACGGCTTGAACCAAGCATTCCAAATCAGCCAACAAAGTAGGGGCACTGACGTTGCCCAAATGGAAAGCACCATAGTGCAAAACTACCACATGCGGACTGTTCATCGTGGCCATATCCTCACAAACTTGTACAATTCCCTGTACATTGCAATCAGGCACAGTGCTCCAAACCAGCTCCACTCCTTTCACATCAAAGTTCTTTTCAACATGCCTGCATCGAGCGTACTGTTGTAAACCATGCACAAACATATCTCCAAGCACCAACACCCTGACTTTCTCTACTTCTGCCATCTTCACCACACAAAGTCTCTTTCAACACAAATCCACAACCTCGACATCTGATTGGCTAATCCGTACAGTCTTCTTTCCATGTTGGATTTGCTGGAAAACCCCGGATGTAGCACGCCCTGTCCACGGACAGCCGCGGTGTCCGCGGACCGCGTAACTCTTCGAAACCCCTTCTACCATTTCCACTTTACTCTCTGTGCCATTCCCTCATTGCATACAGCTAAGCAGTCACACAATACGAAGAACGTCTTCAGAACACCCCCATTTTGTTTATTTTCGAACATTTCAGGACAATTATCATTTCATTATTCAACATATTAACATTACAAATATACTTTCATGTTGTACGCTGCACACAATGCTATGTTTCTCCATTAGTAGCTCAGTATACTAGATAGAACCCCATGATACAATGCTATTTATATCAATGCATCGTTCAAAACACTAATTACGGTATGATATTTATTGCAATGATCCTTGATACTTTTTTCACAACATTATAATAAAAATCCCTAGTACACAAATTTCATGAAAAGTAAATGCACCTCTGATGTCATCAGTGATGTCATCAATGACATTTGCGATGCCATCTTTGATGTCCTGGGTGTTAGTCTTAGCAGTGCACGGTGGTGGCGCGAGTAATGGTTGCTTAGCTTACCATAACTGGCGAATTTCAGGGGTTTTTCGGCTTTTCAAACAATATACAAAGATGTAGTGTAAACAGCAAGTTATCACAGATGGCTTTACACAGGATGTTGCAAAGTAAGCATTTATGCTCGTTCACAGTGAAGGTCAGCTGCTTCCATTTTTTTCTTGCGGCCCGGAGAGGCCCACGACTCTCAGTATAAGGTTCTATTTTTTTTTTTTTACCTGGACAGACAGAGATTGTGCTGAAAGACTTCTTTTGAAGAAGTGTAGCAAAAACGTAAGACACGATAAAGATGAAATTTCTGAAACGAAACCACTTTTGTATATCATATCACTTTGAGAAAGATTGTTGGCACACGCGGAGTCGTATTTTGGGACTGCACTACACTTGGACAATGGAAAATGCAATTATAATGTAAGTAACCCTTTAGATTATTTTATACCGGAATATAATAACAATAGCGTGGCATTAAAGCCCGGTCAAGTTGTACTTGTTCGTTCAATGTGGCATATTGTTTTCTACTGTGCACTATCACCCCCGAATTGATCCCCTGTCGTTTAGAGGGCTCTGAAAAAGGCAGACGACACAGGATGGGTTAATAGAAATAATTTAACCGGTCTGTAGCCGGTCAAGCGCTCTACTCGCTGTGCCACTTCACTGTAGCCGGTCAAGTGGCACAGCGAGTAGAGCGCTCGCTTTGACATCCGTGCACAGCTTGCTAACGCAGGTTCGAATCCCGGCATGGCCAAACTCAGCCTTTCATCCTTCCGTGGTCGATAAATGAGCACCACACACCGTGGGTAATAATAAGCAGCGCTGAGATACCTGACGGTTCTTAGCGCTATATAAATGCGAAAATATTATTATTTTATTATTAACACTCGCTAGCAAATAGTTTCATGCCCTAATAAATAAAATTAATATTTTTAATTAAGATCGGCTGTTGAAACTAATTCATGTTTTTTAAAACAGGTATGTTGCCCCATTTTGCCAATGTCACGATTTTCAGACTCCAGCGGATGGATTGTTCAACTGCCAGGTGCAGCTCCATGTAAGCAACTTCATGACCCTCACCATTTTATGGGACAATTGCCAAGGACCAATATGCCCTTACGCAGTACTAGCGGCTAGAAGCAACATACCAACCATTATGGTGGTCTAATGCCTCGTTGTTGGAGCAACCTTCCGATTATCAGTGCGACCATTTACTGCTTTTATCATAAACCAACAGCCTATCTACCGCAAAGGAACAGCGCGTGCCTCAAAATAAACTTTTGCTGATCGACAGCAGAGACAATTGCAAATCGCTGAATATTCACTAAACATTTCATGTGAAATAAATGTACTTTGCCAAATGTACAATCCTGCTGTTTCATTTTAAACCATAGTTTCATATTCCGAATTGTGGTGCACTGTGTTCTAAGCTGATCTAACACCCTCTGTACCGCAAAGGAACATCACGCGGCTCAACATGAACTTTTGCGGATCGACAACAAAGACAAATGCAAATCGCCGAATATTCTCTAAACATTTGATGTCAAATAAATGTACTTTACAAAATTTACAATCTTGCTGTTTGCTTTTAAATCACAGTTTCATATTCCGAATTGTGCTGCACTGTGTTGTGACATAATGTGTGTTGTCTTCCGGGTCCTGTGTAAAGTCGCGTAGTACTGGAGACGACTGGGCGCGTTTGATGACGCACCCTGTAACGTCATGGAGAGAGGCGGGGAATATGAATGCTTTCATAATGTCAGGCTTAGGGGCGGGAGATATGATTTAGTGTCGCAAAAGCAAGTCAGCCAGGTCAATAGCGCCAGTCATAGGATTATCACATAATGTCAGCGCACACCAGCTTGATTTATCATTTCTTTAGTGGACAAAAAGTCGGGTGAGGCCCATAGGAAATTGTACTATCAGCGGACAAAAGGAGGGTTCGTAGAACACTTTCAACCTGACAACGAACAATACAAACAACGTTCTCAGAACACCCCCATTTTGTGTAATTGCAACCATTTCTTAGAACACATTCAACTTGACAGATTACAATACGGACAGCGTCCTCAGGACACCCCCAGTTTGTGTATTTACGAACATTTAAATACACTGCGAGTGTTTTTAGCTCAATTTTACCTTCCTTGCAAACAAAAAGGACACATACTCCGTCCTCTGAACACCCCACCATTTAGTTTATTTACAAAATGTCCGCGGACAAATCGAACACAACAAAAGCATATAGCACATAAAAAAACAAAACATTGAACCTATCTCATACTCCCCCACCCTCCCCAAACATTCTTACACACCAACACACTCCACTAAATACAATTTTTAATCCAAGTTTCACCGCGCTGTCCGCGGTCGACGGCGAATACAAGATGGCAGGCGCCACAGAAAATCTGACGTGCTCCACGCCCCACGCCGTCCAATCAGCGAACACGTTGCATGTCTGCAGCTATGACGCAAGCTCATGGGCCAATCGGGTGCTGTCCGCAGAGCGAACAGGGAAGTCCGTCCGCAAAGCGAACACAGATATCACTAATTTTTTTGCCTTACATTTTGGTCATTTTAAAAAAAAACTACTGGACGGATTTACACCAAATTTGCAAAAGCACGCTTTTGGGACCAAGCCGCCGCTCCTGCCACAAATTTGGTGTAAATCCGTCCAGAGGTTCGGGCTGTAGCCGTGCACAAAGTTTTTTCCCATTATGTCTATAGGAAAAAACAAAAGTTTTGGGACCCCCCCCTATAACTTTGCCCCCCCTGGACCAAACCTCTCCAAACTTTGCAAAAAAAAATTCAGAGTGGGCCATATACTTTTTTGCAAAGATTGGTGAGGATTCGTCCAGAGGGAGTGAAGTTATAAGCCACCCAAAAAGTGCTCTTCCTATGGAAACACCAACTTAACCATAACTACATGGACGCTACACCATCTCAAAACTGGTCCCCCAACAACAAAAACATGGGAAGTACCCATATCTTATATACACATATGAAACAGTAATCAGTGTAAACCATTCACCTTGCCAGGAGGTGCTCATGCGCCCTCATACCCTCGGGTCTGGTGCGCAATACAAATGAATAAACTAAACTAAACTAAACTCAGTGCGTTACAGCTTCGCCTCAAAGATGTGTGTGTGATGTGCTGTGACACGATGGAATTCCATCCTATCATCTTCCAAAGTTGATAAATACACTTTTATAAAAAATGGTCCCTAATCACACCTATTATTGAACTACTTGTTTTTTCTTTAGTAAGATTGGTCAGTCCCATATGATGATGTCTCATACCATTACCAGTAGAGTAGCCCTGTGCTCCCCAGCCTCCACAGCCCTATAATATTGAACTACATCCCCTATAAGCATGAGAGAATGGGAGTCGAGTTGAGTCTGTACCAGGTCAAAGGAAGCTGGACTTGCCACATGCTGGCTTTACGTGGACATGGGATGCTGTCATAGTAACCAACTCTCCTGATTTAGTGAGATACTCCCAATTTTTCATCCCAAAATGCTGATCATTTATGACAGCTTTTAAATGCAAGTCAGTAGGGTAAAAACACACTTCCCTCTTCCTAGTGCAAAATCTCCCACTCAACAGTTTCAAATGTTGGACAGTGTGGATGTTGTAACATGCATAAGATAACAATGTCTGAATAACTGACATACAATGACATTTCCTATCAATGTGGGGCTGTACTTGCTTAATAAGAGAGTGCATCTAAGCTATTATAGCCCTCCAGCATATGTCTCTGGCATATCATGACTGCACACATGACATACAAGGACAGTACCCTAATTACTATATAGTTGCTAACTAAAATAACATTTGTCTGCATCTAGTCCCCTTTTTGATGAATACAAAGGATTGTGGGAGCCCATCTACTGAGAATGAACATGGGTCAAATACCCTTTTCTATGAATTATGTTCCACTCATAGTTGTAGACCCTCCCAAGAGGGCACCATCCCATAGAACAGGTTATTTGGCTGTGTTTGTTTTCAGTAGAGGGGCATACAGGCCTTTTTGTGCCTATTTAGGAACTTTAGGTGTCACCCTAAATTACCCAGGCTAATCCAGACGTGGATACCTTGCTCTGTGTGCTTAGAGAGGCACAGCCTCACCTCACTGATGAGGCCTGACTAGGCGGGAACACGTGTCTGGGGTTGCTGTTGGTACTCTTGTTCAGAGGAATTGCCTAGCATTTCAGTGCTGGACTGCCCTTGTGGGTAGGACAAAGACTGCAAATGGCTATTTCTCCTCTGTGAAAGGTACAGGGAGCTAAAACATGGTTGTAGACCCTCCTGAGTGGGCACCTTCCCATAGAAAATGTTATTTGGCCGTGTTTATAGTCATTAGAGGGGCTCCCAGACCTTTTTGTGCCCTTTTTGATTTCATTTTTCATAGTTTTTTAACATCTGCAAAGCCACTTGCAGTGATGTCGTTACTAGGAAAGCTAATTTGTTAACACTTACTGTGATATCATCGAGATCAAAGGTCATGTGTATCACTTCAAGTGATGCCATCAGTGGTGTGATGTCAAGTATCCTACCCCAGGACTTTTAAGTAATTAACATTCTTGTTTTCTTTGGGCAGAAATAGCATAGGTGTGATGATTGACATGCCTATATAGGGACCACTCTTATGAGCTTCAAGATCAGTCTGAGGAGGCAGTGAAGGAGGCAAGAGTAGCAGGTTGCCAGGACAGTGCATTAAAACGGATTACATTTAATTAACTTTTATTTTTATTAGTGATATGCCTTATAAACAAAACCGTTTGCACATTAAGAACAATTAATACATATACAGCTATTCATTACATAAATCCTTAAAACTTGAAAAGGGAAAATCATGCAGTAAATTGCCATAGGATTTACCAAACATTAAAATGCATACACTATTAAATACAAATAGATTCATAGGCGTTTTTAAACGGGTAAAATACAATTCTAATTACAGCTAAAATCTGAGAGATTTGTGTTCCTGTTAAAATCCTACACCTAAATTTGGATGGGGGTTGAACATTCAAATTGGACACAAATGTATCAAAATAACATTGTCTTAAGGGGTGCAGAGATGGGAAGTCTACTGCCAGCTGTTTTAGTGTTCCCACTTAACGCAATCTTTACAGTATCTGCATATCCGTATGTTTCTCAAATTTTTAAAATGGCTCCTAATATTGTATTAGTATGATACAGATTAAGGGGGTAATTCATAGAATTCAGCACACAAGTGGCGCATGCGGCTGGCGCACAATGTGCGCGTGCGACTTTCTGTGCCAGCCGCGGGCGCTAAAATCCATTTCCGTGCACAGCGTATTCATGGATTTTAACATTCAAAACCAGCCGGGGCGCAGAGTGGCGCAGCGACCCTGAAGCAGCGCCAGTTACGCCCCCAACCCCTCCCCGTGCGCCATGTACAGCGCACAAATCCTGTACATGGCGCACAGGCTCACAACCAGGAAAACGCCTGTAAAACTCCCCACGCACCCCTCCAAATACACGTACCCCGCTGCATGGGTAGTCTCACACGCGATTGGGCCTGTGCGAGTGGTGTACATGGATTACTGGGGTGCGCAGGAAGTTTCACACGCGATTGGCCCTGTGTGTGCGGGGTACGTGGATTTGGGGGGTGCGCGGGAAGTTTCACACGCAGCAGGCCCTGTGCGTGCAGGCTACGTGGATTACTGGGGTGCGCAGGAAGTTTCACACGCGATTGGACCTGTGCGAGCGGGGTACGTGGATTACTGGGGTGCCCAGGAAGTTTCACACGCGATTGGCCCTGTGCGTGCAGGCTACGTGGATTACTGGGGTGCGCAGGAAGTTTCACACGCGATTGGACCTGTGCGAGCGGGGTACGTGGATTACTGGGGTGCCCAGGAAGTTTCACACACGATTGGCCCTGTGCGTGCGGGGTACGTGGATTACTGGGGTGCCGGGAAGTTTCACACGTGATTGGGCCGGTGCGAGTGGGGTACGTGGATTACTGGGGTGTGCAGGAAGTTTCACACACGATTGGCCCTGTGTGTGCAGGGTACGTGGATTACTGGGGTGTGCAGGAAGTTTCACACGCGATTGGCCCTGTGCGAGCGGGGTACGTGTATAACGTGGTACAGGGGAAGTTACACATGCTTTCACTGTCAGTGCGGGGTACGTGTATCCAGGGGGGTGCGCGGGGAGTCCCACACGTCAATTGGCAGTGTGGGTTCTCACAGGTGTGCCCTCTACCCCCTCCACAGACCCTGCAGGCAAACCACACCACAGGGGACTACCCAGCACCCCTGGTCATGTCCCGCAGGCAGTCCATCCACCATGGGCATGCCCCCAGACAGGCCACATGTCACCTTGCTATGTGATCACCAACTCATGTCCCCCAGCACCCCCACGCCCCAGCAGTGAGGGGCACCTGCCAGCAGGCCCCCACTCATGTCCCACTCATGTCCCCCTGAACCCCCACCCCCTAGCAGTGAGGATCACCTGCCAGCAGGCCCCCACTCATGCCCCACTCATGTCCCCCAGCACCCCCACACCCCAGCAGTGAGGGTCACCTGCCAGCAGGCCCCTACTCATGACCCACTCATGTCCCCCAGCACCCATACCCCAGCAGTGACGGTCACCTGCCAGCAGGCCCCCACTCATGCCCCGCTCATGTCCCCCAGCACCCCCACCCCCCCCCAGCAGTGAGGGTCACCTGCCAGCAGGCCCCCACTCATGTCCCCCAGCACCCCCACCCCCCCCCCAGCAGTGAGGGGCACCTGCCAGTATGCCCCCACTCATGTCCTACTAATGTCCCCCAGCACCCCCACCCCAAGCAGTGAGGGGCACCTGCCAGCAGGCCCCCACTCATGTCCCACTCATGTCCCACTGCACCCCACCCCCCAGCAGTGAGGGTCACCTGCCAGCAGGCCCCCACTCATGTCCCACTCATGTCCTCCAGCACCCGCACCCCCCAGCAGTGATGGTCACCTGCCAGCAGGCCCCCATTCATGTCCCCCAGCAACTCCACCCCCCAGCAGTGATGGTCACCTGCCAGCAGGCCCCCACTCATGTCCCCCAGCACCCCCACCCCGCAGCTGTGAGGGTCACCTGCCAGCAGGTCCCCACTCATGTCCCCCAGCACCCCCACCCCCCAGCAGTGAGGGGCACCTGCCAGCAGGCCCCCACGCATGTCCCCCAGCACCCCCACCCCCAGCAGTGAGGGTCACCTGCCAGCAGGCCCAAACCATGTCCCCCAGCACCCCTACCCCCCAGCAGTGAGGGGCACCTGCCAGCAGGCCCCCACTCATGTCCCCCAGCACCCCCACCCCCCAGCAGTGATGGTCACCTGCCAGCAGGCCTCCACTCATGTCCCCCAGCACCCCCACCCCCCAGCAGTGAGGGTCACCTGCCAGCATGCCCCCACTCATGTCCCACTCATGTCCTCCAGCACCCCCCAGCAGTGAGAGTCACCTGCCAGCAGGCCCCCACTCATGTCCTCCAGCACCTCCACCCCCAGCAGTGAGGGGCACCTGCCAGCAGGCCCCCACTCATGTCCCACTCATGTCACCCTGCACCCCCAACCCCCAGCAGTGAGGGTCACCTGCTAGCAGGCCCCCACTCATGTCCCCCAGCACCCCACCCCCCAGCAGTGAGGGTCACCTGCCAGCAGGCCCCCACTCATGCCCCACTCATGTCCCCCAGCACCCCCACCCCCCAGCAGTGAGGGGCACCTGCCAGCAGGCCGCCACTCATGTCCCACTCATGTCCCCCTGCACCCCCATCAGTGAGGGTCACCTGTCAGCAGGCCCCCACTCATGTCCCCCAGCACCCCCACCCCCCAGCAGTGAGGGGCACCTGCCAGCAGGCCCCCACTCGTGTCCCCCAGCACCCCCACCCCCCCAGCAGTGAGGGTCACCTGCCAGCAGGCCCCCACTCATGTCCCACTCATGTCCCCCAGCACCCACACCCCCAGCAGTGATGGTCACCTTCCAGCAGGCCCCCACTCATGTCCCCCCACCCTCTCACCCATCCAGCAGTGACATGCCCATCTCATGACACAAACCAGTCAACTATGAACATCAACACACATGTCCGTCACACACACACACACATACACACAGGTTGCCATTGATTGAGTAAACCCACATGTCAACATGCATGAAGCCAATGAGTGAACAGTAAAAGATCAAAATGTATTAACATGAAAACCAATTGGAAGTACTTAAAGCATAAAATAATGGCAAACATGAAATGAAATGCATGTCCAAATAAAAAAAAAATCCTCAAAAAAACCCAAGTAATCCAAAAGAAAAATGGCCAAAACTATCTGTCCACGAAACCAAATCCAAATGAAACGCAAAAAGTTAAATCCATTGATCCATTTTGAAATGAAATCAAAATGTCCCAATAAATCCAATGTCCAACTATGTACAATCCAATTTTCAAGGGTCCATGAACCCAACGAAACAAATGAAACCTATCTAATAACCTACCTAACAAAAAAACTATATACAAAAGTGTGGGGCATAGTCCAAAAGCCCCAAAATAAATAAAAGGAAACTATTTACAATGGCGACGGGCAAGTCCTGCGGCTCACTCAGTGATGTTTTCGGCCAGGGCATCATCGAACTCCATGTCTATTTGCTGGAGGCGGGCCTCTGTCCTGGCCCAGAGGTCTCGCAGGGAGGCACTCATGGCCTGTTCCAACTCCCTGCGAGTCGCCTTGAGGCACTCTGCCCGCCTCAACGCCCGACGCATGGGGAACTCCGCCCTGACCATGGTGAGCCGCGCCTCTTCCGCCCGCCACGGCTCCACACCTATACGCTGGCCCAACCGCAGCCACATGGAAGACACACCCATTCCAGGGTCCTCCTGCACTCTGGCCGATGCCTGCCCCCCTGATGTTGATGGCCCTGAGCCATCATTGCTCCCACCTAGAGCCTGCTCCTGCTGCTGCTGCTGCTGTCCATGTGCCTTGACCGATGATGCCTGCACATCCTCCATCAGCTGGTCTCCAGTTGTGGTGTCCACCCCTGCTGGACCACCGACTCCCAACTATGGCAGGGTTGGAATCTCCACCAAGCTGGCTGTGTTGGTCAGGTCAGGTCCATAGGGGGCCCTGGTGGAATCTGGGCTGGAAGACGGCAGGGATAACGACTAGCGCATAATCTCTACAGATGATGAGAGGTCCGTCAGAGTGTGTGTCACATGTAGGAACCCACCAACCAGGGCCCCTCGCAAGAGTGCCACGTCGCGACACTGCTGTTCGTGATGGCGTGCATTCTCCACCCAGGAAGAACGCACGTCATCACGAATGTCACGCATGCGCAACGCGACACCAATCAGGACGGAGCCCATACATTCATGGGACCCCTCGTCCGCAGGTAGTGGAGAGGCAGATGACATGGCACTCTCCCCTACCTGCGGACGGACCTGGGACGGGGCATCCCTGCTGGTGCATGGTGGTGCAGTCACAGGGTCAAGGACAGCGACATGCACAGGCCCCTCCACGGTGACCTGTGCTGCCTCCTGACCCCGGCCCTGGACTACACCACTTGCACCAGTGGTACTACCCCAACCAGGCCCCATGTGCGGCTCAGTAGCGGGCTCCTCCTCCTCTGTGGAGACCACCAACCTGGATGTCTCCACACCGTCTTTCACCTGTGGGGGCTCACCCGGCCCTTCCGCCACAGCCGTAGTGGCAGACGCGGCACCAGCCCCATCGTTCCCTGATGATGGCAAGTCCTGGGAGGGTGGCTGGGCCTTGCGTCGCCACCCGATGGAGGATCCCCGCTGCTTGGTTCCACAGCGCCGTCTCCGCCCTTTTCTTCACTTGACGCTGCGTAGAGGGAGACATAGAACACAAGCATCAGGATACAGTACAATATTCCCCTAGACAGGAAGCAATAACACATGAGTGGCAGTGTCAAACGTCACTTCCATCCTGTCCCTCCACAACACATGGTGAATGCACGCAACACACATGCAGAAACAGGCACTGCACCTGCAATCAACATCAGCATCTATGTACAAGGGCCTCTATTAACCAAAATGTTGCCTTCAAACTCACATGCATCATGGCTCACACTGATCCCATGCACACACATCACCGGAGGGTCATGCATCATGGCTTGTACACCACAGACACAGTGGATAGACACAGTGCTTACAACGGTGACAGCACTGCATGAGTGAATGTACACATCATCACGGACATGTGTCATGCATCCATGTCGTTTCAAAGTCACACATACTTCTCAGACACACACACATGTGCACCATATATGTACATGACAGCAGCACCCATCCCTCACACCCCCTCCATGTCCAATAACAGGCACTGGCATGCTTTCATGTGTGCATTTGGCATACAGCTCCCCATGTAGCATTGTAACACATGCACCAACCATGTGGTTCACACATTACTGGTCTCACATGCATGACCATGATGTCCATGCACACACACATCCATACATGGCCTATGTCACACATACAGGCAAGTATCAGACCACCAGTACACTGCAACATGCCCCGTCTCACACACCAATGCTTGGCCACTTACCGCTCAACTCCAGACGGGTCTTCCTCCAAAGGATCTGGGCGTGGAGCGCTGGGCATACGTGTTCCAGGACCCTCATCTGGATGTCACTCGTGCAGACCCGGTCCCCCTCCGCGAGGCGCCAGGCCTTGTAGAGGGTCCTGGACCTGAAGTCCTCCCAGCGCTTCTTCACATGCTTTATGTCGCGAGTTGCCACCCCCTCCGCATGGATGGCAACCACTACGTCGTCCCAGATCCTCTCCCCTCCTTCCTTGTTGGCGCATGATGTTCCGAAGATGTCATCAAAATGCTCCAGGACATGCTCCAATAGGACACCAACTTCCTTCACACTGAAGCTGGTGGCCCTCTGCCTCTCTGGCTGGGGGTGGCCAGTGGTCTCAGATGGTGTTTGCCCCAACATGGCGACCCCTGAGGCAGGCGTGTATGGGCAACTGGGTCCTGGGGCTGGGCTGTGGAGCGATGGTATCCCAGTCGGGAGTCTTCTGTTCCAGCAGGGGTGGACACAGCAACTGGAACCCTGGCTGATGTGCAGGCACCAAATAGCAGGGCACGTGGGCAGCAGGCAGGCAGGCAGCAGCAGATGGCAGGTGGGAGCGTGCTCGGGGTTCTGGGGGGCAATAATTCGGCCTTCTGGGCAGGAGCGTGGTCTTCCGTGTGTTGTTGCGTGGCCAGCTTGATACGGAGTGATTTGGCACGTGAAAATCTTGCACGTCTGCGTGTAATTCGAGGACAGGCCCTTAGCAGGTAAGCGGGTCTGTGACGTTACGGGCGTGGGCGTTTCCCTCGTGACGTGGGCATAGTGGTTCATGGCATGTGAAAAAACTGCATGTCCGCGTGTGAATGCGTGTAATCCGAGGAAAGGGCCTACGCGTCTGTGACGTGACGCGCGTGGCCGTTTCCCTCAACACGGGTGCATGTTCATCGTACACGTCCAAAAACTGCACATCCGAGTGTCAGCTCATGTAATTGGAGGAAAGAGCCTTAGCGCGTACATGCGTAAGTGACGTTGTACGTGTGGGCCGGTTTAAAAGGTACGTGTAGGACCCCATTTCCTTGTACGTGCTTTTCGTGGAGAGCGAGTGGGTGAATTCTGTACTTCTTGTCGGTTCACACGCGATTACTTCACAGCGTTTCAAGTTCGTACGCCCTGTTACCTCTGACAGCGTTCATTTTTTTTGTTGGGCCTGTTTCCTCAAACAGCGTTCACTTCTTCTTTTGTTCTGTCTCCTCAGACAGCGTACAATTCTTCTTTTGGCGGGGGTGTTGCCAACGGGCACATGCTTTTTCCACGCACATGGTCTATGAGGGGTTGCGTGCACGTTATTTTTTGTTTTCGGGGTGCCTGTGCGTTGCGTGACCCGTCATCTTCCCCCAGGGGTCACAGACAGCCTTGCTAGAGTACTAGGTTATGAATTCCATCTAGTACCCTACCCTTTCACCCCCAATTGCCCAGGACAATCGTTTACTGCTACTCCCATATGCACAACAACATCAGTGCCATGGTCGGGAGGCGACCAAGCGGTAAGGGAGGCAAAGGTGGCCTACCTCCAAAAGGTGGGCATGGTGGGCACGGTAGGAGACGTGGCCAGAATTTGCAGGGTGCCCTTAGACCCCATGTGTGGAGGAGCAATCAGGGACGCCCAATCCCCCCCCCATGGTTGTGGGAAACGTAGCTGACACCATCCCAGCTCAGCCCTTGTTGGACCAGCCCATTGTGGCACCTGAACCGGCACAGGATGGCTCCCAGGCTGACTTCCAGGTCAGCAAGTCTATGCCACGTGTGGCGGTGCAAGTTGGTGTCACCAGGCCACGTGGATCTGGGGCAGCTATGTCATCTGCTGCACCAAGTAGGCAGGGTGGGGAGGCTGCAGGGGCAGCTGCAGCTCAATCCACCCCAGCTCTGAGTCTCCCAGCCGGGACAGTGTCGGCCCGGTCCATCAAACCGACGTTGCCCCTGCCAACATCACCCTGCAGCCAATGCCTGCACCAAGACCTATGGTCATTGTACATTTGCACACTCCTAGTACCCAGTCCACCGGTGCTTCTGCCCCTACTGACCAGAGCAGCGTAAGCCACTCAGGATCCGTACCACCTTTGAAAAAGAGGAAGACAGGTGCGCTGGCACTACAAGCTGGCCTCAAATCATGCTTATACTCTGGTGACTGGCGGGGGATCTCCACAAGAGGACAACCAACTCACTGAACATGAGTCTGTTGCTGGAACCTTCGTCACAGAGGAACAGATCCAAGGTGTGGGAGACCTACCAGATTACGACGTATTGTCCGGTGAGTGCCCATGCATGTGTTTGTAATCCATGTGTATGTTGTGTGGGTGACGGGTTCTGATTGAGCGCCAGGTGAGGGTGGGGGCACCTAAGTGGTATGGGTCACCCATGTGATTCCTCCAAAACATTCACTGGCCTTGGATTTGGGTATGACAGTATCCCTTCTGCCCACAGTAGCCATTTAGCGCCACATTACTGCAGTTGCCCTTGAACTGTCATCTTGCAACAACATTGTTCAGAATTTTTCAGTGTTCATTCAGGCTGATTGTTTCAATTCTCCCACTTTTCCAACACATTTTTCAGCCCTATTGTCACATATGTGACATGCTTCTGTCATTGATTACACCTCACATTGGCCCACATGTGTTACCTTGTTATGTGAATGATTAGACCATTCAGGCTGATTGAGTATTGGCCTTCTCACATTGATTTTTGGTGCCTGTTTGTATGTGGTACTTGCTAGTTGTTTCCTGTGATGTTTAAGTGAACAAACATTGATGTGTACATCTGCCTTCAATCACTGTATTCTTGTACACTGGATGTGTTGCAGTGAGTGGCACATGCGTATTTTGTCACACTATGTAGCATTGTTCATCTCATCATGTCCATCTCACATGGATGGCTGACAGTACTCATTCACTAACATATGGCTGTACTTGTAAAATATACCATGGCTATGCTACATGCCATCTGTGTGCTGGCATGTGTCATGTATGTGTATTGGACATGCCACTCACAGACTAATGCGTTATGCCAGCGCTACCCAGCATGCAGAAAATGTGTTGCTTTTCCATCTTGGTGTCATCAGTGTCTGCTTTTTGCCTCCCCTTCCAACTCAGTGACAGTGCATGTATGCCAGGGTTATAGTCATGTGGGACATGTGTAAATCATGTACTGGATCTCTGGCTTGTCAGGCCTATATGTGTGCTATGGTGCTAATACCGGTTTCCGTTTTTGTGTTTCATGTTTTTGCAGGGGATGACGCACTTGATGCTGTTGAGGTTGAGGAGATGGTGCAGACCCAGGAGGAATCTCAGGCACGACCGGGCACCAGTGGGGGACGTGGTGTGGTGGTGGGTGAAAACCCAATCTTACTGCTGACCATACTGTCCAGGGGTGTCTCTGGGTGCACCTCTCCAGACCTCTATTCAGGTGCTGAATCGGATGATGAGACTTATGTGCCGTCGCAGGTGAGTGTTTCTGCCAGGGATTTTGTTTTGTCCAACCCACCTGCACCAGGGGTAGAACCCTCTATGGGAATGTCAGTGTTGGTAAGTCCGCCTTTGGCGGTTACGGATGCAGGGTCACACTCCACAACATCTGATCCTGTTCCTGGGCCAGCAGATCAGATGGGGAATGCAGTCCTGCATCCTCAGGCAGTGCCAGCACAGCAAGGTGCAGATCGCCATGCCCCCAACAGGTGTGGTGCCCGCCAACGCGGTGGCCGTACGCCACCAGGCAATACTGTATGGGAAAACTCCATGTACGGTATGGCAACGCAACAGGGAGCATCAGTTGAAATGATGGCTCAGGCAATGGAGAGGGTGGCCACTTCCATTATCCCCCCTGAAAGGCAGATGGAGCAACAACAACAGGCAACAGACTCCATTTGCCGATCACACAGGGAAGACATGTTGGCGTCCAACAGGGACTGATGGGCGGTACTGGAGACTCTGCGGGAAGCCATTTCTATAGAGTCACAGGGCCACAGTGAAGTCCTGAGGGTAGAACTCCATAACCTCAGGGAGACTCTTGTTGAACTTGAGGCTTCCACAAATTTGAGGACAGAACAGTAGCTGGAGCGGCTCACACGTTCACTCTCAGCTGAGCTGCAGGCAACTCGGGAGGAGATCCAGGCATCACGGGAGGCCATGCATGCAGAAAAGTAGGCAACCTGTCAGGTGCTGCATGGGGATCTCCGTATTATCATCCTCCAGAATGAGACCTTCCACACCCTCATGCTTGCTGCCATGGAGGACCATACCAGGTCTTTGTGTGGGCTGCCTCCATAGCACCACCACCTCCTGATGCAGTAGCAGAGGGTGATGAGAGCGACAGCATCACTTCTCCCACAGTAGCGTAGCCGTGCAGGCCATGAGCCCATGGAGGTGTTTTTTTTTTCCGCAACATCCACACAGGTGGGTGTTGGTGTGCACCCTGTCCTCGGACCTCCTGGGTGTCCCCCCCCCCCCCCCCTGGCCATTTTTGATTTTTTTTTTTTTTTTTTTTTTACAGTGTGTTGCCTTGTGTGGCTCCTGTGGGCATCCACTGTGTATTCCGGCTGGGCACATGCAGGCTTGTCCTGTGTTTGGGTTAGATGCTTGGGTTCCTGACACACACACCCCTCCTGCTTCCCGTTTCCATGGGCTTGCAAAGGGTGTGACCAAGTGACAGTGACTTACACAGTGACATTGGGCTCCCATGAGCTGTGTTGGCAGTCTGTAGTCATAACTGTGTGTCATGTGTTGTGCATTCCTTTGTTTGCTTTCACATTGCAGGACATGCCATGGTGTGTTGGGTGGCGGAGATGGGGAGGGGTTGGGTGACATGGCGCTATTTTCATGTTGTATTTTGCAAGGGGGTAGTCATTCATGCAGCATAAATGTGTGTCTTTTTGTGACACAGCATTGGTTGTCTTTCGGTAGGTAGGAATGCACACAATGTAACACTTCCAGGTGACCAATCTCAGGCTGGTATGGTTGTGACAGTTGACTGTCCCTTATGTCATCATCATTGATTGTCAGCTGGTATCTGCCAGGGCTGTGTGCACTCCACAGGGGTGTGATTTTAGGTGAAGTAATTAGCCACCAGCTGCGTACGGGCTGCCTCACCACGTGCCCTTCCCCCCCATGCGCAGCGGGCGTGCTTGTGGTTGGGGATGTGGGGGCACCACCATGTCCACCTGCAGGCCCCGGCGTGTTGCAACGTTGTGCAGGACACATGTTGCAACTATGATCCTGCACACTACTGGGGGCACGTATAGCAGCTGCCCACCAGAGCGGTCAAGGGAGCAAAAGCGTGACTTGAGCACTCTGAATGTGGGCCCCACTATGCCCCGGGTTGCAATATGGGCTGTGTTGTATCTTACCTCGGGTGGTGTGGTGGGGTTCAGAATAGGCGTCATCGTGTGGGTACTCAGAGGGTAGGCACTGTCCACTGGGGAGGTGATGATGTGTATCATTAGTGGTGTTGTGACATTACTCAGTATCTGACATGCATGCATGTGCAGGGGCATTTATACTCACCAAGCAGCCATGTATCGCCATGCCGCCCAGCTTTTAGGTCCCGGTTTAGGGTTGACATTCTGTAAATAAAACTGGCATGGGTGGACCCTGGATAGTTGGCATATACTGAGGTGATGATTCCCTTGGCATCACATACTACCTGCACGTTGATGGAATGCCAGTGCTTGCGGTTTCTGTAGATGCGCTCAGTTGCCCTGGGAGGACGTAGAGCCGCATGGGTGTAGTCAATAGCACCTAGCACTTTGGGGAAGTGTGCCACCCCGTAATAATTCTGGACGACAGCCTGCCTTTCTGCAGGTGTTCTGGGCAGGTATATGTGCCTGCGGACTGATGGGCGTGCAGTCATGATGGCCAACACCTGGTGCAGGCAGCGTGACTGCGTGGCCTGCGACACCCCCCCCACTATGGCACTTGTCTGCTGAAATGAACCAGTGGCCAAGAAGTGCAGTACATTGAGCACCTTTTCCAAGGGGCTCAGTGCTTGGGAGCACAGGGTCTGTAATGTGAGGTCATCCTCCCACTCACTCACCAGGTTGAGTATTATGTGAGGTGGAAACCTGTACCTCCCATGCACCTGGTCATCAGGCATCCCAAAAAGGCTGGTTCTGGGTGTAAAAATTCTGGCCCTGACTATCCTCCTCCTCCTCCTGCGGTATCCCACAACCACTGCTGCAAGGAACGGTCTATTCATCTTTGCGTCTGAGCTTGTTTGTTGTTTGCGTGTGCTTTTATGCTACGCAGGTCCACGTACGCCTGCTGGCGTACTTGTTTCCGGATTAGCGCGTCTTTTTTGGCACACGCGTTAGCCCCGTTCGTTTTCCATGAATACGTGTTGTAGGCGCCCGTGTGGGCGTTCTGCGCATGTGCCTCCTGTACTTCCCCCGTGACACCCACATTTTCACGCGTTGTTCCCCATTCCGTGTGTTACGCCTACTTTTGTTGTGTGCGCTGCGCTATGGGCGCTTTCGCTGTGCGCGTAGCGCATGCTGTTTGAAGTCGTGTGCGCCAGCGTGCGCCACGCAGGATTTTAGCGCACATCCATGGATTTACATGCGCATGGACTTCCATGAATCGCTGTGCGCGGGTTTCGCTGCTATTTTCACACTTGCGCTGCGATTCGCATGCTTTTGCACGCTTTCACAACAACTCAATGAGAACGAAGAGCATTGAGCATTGAAGTCCCCTTAGGGATTAGTATCTTGCTGTACAGGCAGAGGCTGTTCCTGTTCATAAAGGTCTGAAAGATAACAAACCTAACTCATACCGTATGGTTAAAATAGGAACAGCCTTAGGAAGATTAAGAACCATTCTCTAAAGAGACCTTTTATTTGTGTCCATATGTCATTTGTTGGGATCCCTTCCACATCATCCTCATAAATCAGAGCCGGAACTACTTTGACTTTTAAAATCTTACTATAGGTAAAAAATGAAAACTTACCATATCTTTTGTCTTTTTTTTAACAAATCTTCCTGTTATTGGTAAAGCAAGATAGATATAAAAATTGAAAACTTTAATATTTATATGATTTATATTCCAAGCCAATTTAATCTTGTTATTTTTAGGAGTTATTATTAAAATCTTTGTTTTTTCTGGATTAATCTCAAGCTTGTTATTACGTACATATTTTTTTAACACTGTTAATTGTCGTTGCAAACCTATGGGGGTATAAACCAAAAAGGACTAAGGCCCTCATTACGACCCTGGCGGAAAGTGACTGACCGGACCGCCACAGCGTAAATAGCGTTTCCGCCATTGCACGAAGGAGCAAAGTGCGGCCCATTCCGACCCATCGGGCACGAGCACCACGCCATGGCGGAAGTGCAAAGTCCGCGATGGCGGAAATGACCCCAAAACGGCCCACACCGCCGCCGTACGGCGCCCTAGGTGCAATACCGCCACCCATCACAGCGGACACCGCAGTGTGCGCCTACCGGAAAGTACGGTGACCGTAAATATACGGAAACGGAAGTAAAAACATGGGCCCGGAACGGGAAACATCCCGCCGTACACCTATAAAACCACTAAAACCACACAACCACCAAAAACACTACCCTGAGACACACCCCAACCCGTCATCCACCCTAGCGAAACCAAGAAAAATGGGAAAAGTAGCAAAGAAAGCGTGCGACCGCAAGCGGCAGGTCCACTTCTCCCGTGAGGAACTCACCGTGCTAACAGAGACCCTCCAGGAGAATGCTGCCGTCGTCTTCTCCACGCAAATGACCAGGACGGCAGTTGCAAACAAGAAGGCCATATGGGCTCTGGTGGCACAGCGGGTAAGTGCGGTGGGGACCGCACCCCGCAACCCACAGCAATGCCGAAAGCGATGGGACGACCTGCGGATACGCGTCCGCAGCATACTCTCTGCCAACCGCAACATTGCCACAGCCACCGGGGGAGGTCCTGAATCAAGAGGGAAAATGGAGACCAAATCCATGCCCCCGCACCCCAAGCGCCCCAGCGCACCCATGGGTGACAAATATGCTGAAACACACCCACTTCACCAACAGTGCAACTTCTATGCTACATTAGAATCAATGCTGCAATATCAGAATCTACAAACACAAAAATCCCTGTTTAAAGGCTTGCAAATGCCTATATGAATTAACATGGTCTAAATGCACAGTGTAAAGCTATGTTTCAGGAAAATTACAGCTAAGTTCATTTCACTCACTGAACACTGAACACTGGCTGCGGGAGCCTTATCAACATTCCTCGCAAAAGAAGTCCGACCTGCCAAAGCCGCAAATTCAAGATAAAACTACTTTCTGCAGACAGACATTTTTTAATTATCCACAAATGCGAGTAAATCACGGCAACCCAGTGTGTTTTTTTTTTCTTTCTGGGAAAGAAAGACATTTTCTCAAGGACACGCACAACATTGAAACATAATTTGTAACAAGCCAGAACCAGGTGCGAACTGCTTGTCCAGCTAAAAAGTTATGGGAACAAAGTCACATTGCAACATGATTAGAATTAGGTAAGGGGGGCTGGCACAGCTAAATCAACCCACTGACGCAGGAGGTAAATATCCAATTATCAGGCTCTCTATAAGTGCTACATATGTAACCCACCACTCTGCAGCCAATAACAGGAGGAGATAGGTTTCTGGGAGCTGATCCAATTCTGTGAGGTCAGCCTGCAGTGTGATTATAAAACTTACTTGCAAGACAGCCCCGGGGGAGACGGCGCCTGAACTCACGATGCTTTTCTTTGGCTTTTTTCTCTTCTCTGTGCTTAGAAATAAAGCAGTTTGAAACATGTTGCTGCCTGCTTGGAACTCTGTTGCATTTCTGGGGGCCATATGGGAGGTGTTGGGGCCTCCCATAGCTGGTGAGGCTATGGCTGCTGGCCCCCCACTGCCCTGGGGGTGGGGGGGGATCCAGCTTCTCCCCGACAAGTTGGTGCCCTCTGTGAGGCTCATTGCTCATTGTAACATGAGTGATTGAGCTCTGCCTGCGCAAGCCCTGTGATGGACTGAGCTCCCTGCCGCCGACTCAAGGAAGCTGTGAGACCCTCGCCTGCACCTGAAGACCACCGGAAAAACGCGTAACCGGCTAAAGGCTTCGGGGGCCACTTGGAAATACCCCGCTTGAGGGCAGGTGAGAGCCCTGCAGGAGAAGGGGTCCGGTGAAGTGCATTGAGGGAGTGTCCAGCAGTGGTGCAATTGCCAGTGCAGCATAGGAAAATGTAAGTAAACCAGCAACATGGGCTCTGAGGGGGGGAAATGTTTAAAGTAGAAATGTTAAAGTGTTTTTTTTAATTTTTTTTTTTTTTAGGGAGGGATTGTAAATTGGGTGGTGGGTGATTGTACATTGTCACAAAATTCAGCGCATTGGTAGTGATCGGCACGTGGATTGTAGTTGGGACTGGGGTGGTGGCAGTGGTCCCTTCTTGTGTTTTTGAGCATATTGGGTGGGGTAGTGACTCCCTACACATAGAACAGGAGTGCCGCGCTGATTGGTCTAGAACAGGAGTGCCGCGCTGATTGGTCTAGAACAGGATTGCCGCGCTGATTGGTCTGGATGGTGATTTCATGTACGGGGTCTGGATTTCCTATGAATTGACGTTATAGATCAATGAGTAGATGAGGTTCCCTGCTAATTGAGCGTTTTAGTTCAGTGAGTGGATGATGTTTTCCCGCAGGAGGTAGCTAGATTGTTCCCGAAGTGCGGAAGATAGTTGGCTGGTTAAGGTCCCCTGGTGAGGAGCGTATCATGCACTAGGCGTCGCAGTGTGTGCAGTCCAATTATAAGAGTTTATTGTGGTTTACCTTGTTCCAGTTGAGACAGGAAGACAGCTGTGGGGATTGTGGGGTTTTATTTTGGGATTTTTTGTGGGGTTGGGAGAAATGGGTTATTGTTCTGTGTATGCACATTTGTCTTTTCATTTGCATTGTGTTTTTAGTTTGGTGACGTCACCTTCAGATTGATGCATAAGGACACAAAGTTTTGATGGTGAGGAGATAGTGGTGTGGTTTTGGATTTGGAGAATAGGTGACCAAGAGGCGGTGTGTGGAAGACACATGCGCAAGATTTTGGGAGTGTGCCGGAGAAGGCAATGGTTTGGTGAAGATGGATTGCACGTGGAGTGCACTGGCTAAGGTGCGGAGCCAAGAAGGCTCACAGAAGTTGAATATTGTTCAATTATCTTCTAACTTTTGCTCCCTGAACAGCGGACTACCGAAATTTTCGAATTGAATAGAGGTAAAATGTATCACACAATACAGAAATGACTCCCCTTCACTTGTTGTGTAGCACACAGCTTCCATGCTGAAATAAGTCAGTAAAACATAGTGTGCAAAGATTCAAAAGTACTGAAGGTAAATTAAAAAGACCATGGCTGCTCATAGGCGGCTTCTCCAGAAGCGTGCAGCAATCGCTAAGGACACACATACACAGCACTTACACGGGAATAGCTTTAAAAGCACATGTGCAGCAATAGCTAAGGACACACATACACAGCACTTACACGGGAATAGCTTTAAAAGCACATGGCTACAGTTGAACTGTGTGCACGAAGGAAAAGGAAAATGCGAGGGGTCAGCTGATGTTGAAAAAACACGAGCAGAGGGAAGAGGGGACTCACCCTTCTGAACCTCCGGGAGTGTAATATTTGATGACACAGGGGCAGAGAAAGGCAGATGAGGACAAGTAGGCACAAAATAAATTATTTAAGCATGTGATGGGAGGGGCAGTTAAAAACAGCTTCAACACACACGCACAAGAATCACAATAGCAGTGTCAACAATCACCACAATATGCACCGCCCATGTGGGGAGGATACATGGGGCAGGATGGGATCATTTCAGCAGACACCACAAGCACCAATGCAGGTACTCTCACCACTACATGTACAGACACAACAAATGACAGCACCACTACCCCAGGACTGACTAGAATAACAACACAGGGGCACTGCACAGCAGCCAGCACCCATACAGAACACTGACACAATAGCAATGGTACCGGTTACATGACTGGGTGGGGTCTTCCTGATGGGGAACAAATCTTTCAAAGGACATAGATTGACATTATACCGCTAATAGGACAGCCCAAGACAAACTTGATTTGACTCACTCTGCCACACACACTCATGCTCCGCTTCACCGACAGAGCGGGCGAGACGCGCGCCGACACACACACTCACGCACACTCAATAATGCAGAGGACAATTGCATAGGGGTGGTGATAGGTATCAAAACATTTTCTTTTCTGGGTGACAGTGGGGCGACTAGGCCATGCATTAGGGAAGAGACATTTGTGACATCATGAGCAATGTGGATATGACCACCTTATTAACAGAGAAATACATAACTTGTTAAACACCAGACATACACATGTTGAAAGTAAGGAAGATTGTTTAAGAATAATGGGGGTGCACGATACAGAGGGGGGTGCATAATGATAGCGCATCACAAGAGAGTACATTTAGCTACATTTTGAGCACACATCTTTCAGTGAGGAGACTGGGCTCATGAATACACGATTAACACAGAACAATTAAATGAGACACACAAGGTAGAAGAAGGTGCACTTGAGGGGGGAGGACTACATTTCATTGACAGTTCACCACAGGAGGAGAGAAATAGGGGTAAAGGGTGGATGATCCATGTTCCCAACAGAATTAATTTGGCAACAAAATAACAGTGCAAGTGGTACTGCCACTAGGGCTTTTGAAAATAACACTGGCACAAATGCATTAGCCAACACACATAGGGAAAGAGGTCATTGCTGCACGAACTGGAGCATAATGGTTGTATTAAAATTTGAGAGCAGATATTGGGGGGAGAAATATATATTGTTTAAATGTAACCATAATTAGAAATATATATTGTTTAAATGTAACAGTAATTACAGTAGTGGAGTAATAAAATACTAGACTAAACGAGTAATTAACAGAGTAGGTAAGCTTTAAAAAGTGGACATGGGGTGGGATAGAGAGAATGGGAGCAAATTGGTAGCGGATTTCATTAGTACCAGCTTAAAGTGCCTGCAGTTAGTACCAGCTTAAAGTGCCTGCAGTTCACTGCGAGGCACGCCCTGAGAAGTGTGAGAGGAGCCATAGAAAAAAATAAATAAATAAATAAATAAAAAAAAAAAAAGATTTTAAAACCCTGCGATTATCTTAACTAAGTAACATGGTGCACTTAATTTAGAAACACAGCCACCCCATGTGACAAATTTACCACCCTGATGTTTCCCTATTTAGCTTGTCAGTGCCTGATGCCCCACGGGACAAAGGCACGCACTATAAATAACTTATAACAAAAGCACAGTAAATACAAGGATCCAAAGGCCCACTTGTACACTAGCACCCAAATTGCATATATATGATCCAAGTGTGTAATGAGTATCTTCACAAAAATTAAGTGCCTACCCATTTTCTGGGTACATTCCGAATTGTGTAATAATTTACAGTCAGACCGCCATTGAACGCCACCAGGTGGTGACAGGATGGTGCATAGGTGTACCATTGGCTCCTCCCACTAGGACACTGAATAATGTGAGAGTAGTGCAGAGAGGTTAGGTCAAGAAATTGAAGAATATGTAAATTCTCAGGTCTCAAGCGCTTCCATTTCATTTCTCGCCAGATACAAAGGACCCAGGGCAGGCCTGAAGACAACGGACAACCAACACCCAATGGCTATGGACTACAGTGGGACATTTTCCCCTCCTGACAGACTTTGTCAGAAGTGTAAGGCGTCAAGCCCTACAAAGCGGTGGCCACCCTGGCAACGAGGGAGCAACGATCAACAGGGCCAACGCAAGAGATTTTCATGAACTACAAAATAGCACGAACTCTCCCGAGTTAGGGAAACATGGCCATCCCATGGTCCAACGCACACTAGCAACTAGAATAGGGACAGACACACGCATTTCCAAAGTTTAATTGAGTTTCATATTACATTTTTTGCACCTACAGCTGTAACACTGTTTTGTTTCTTCTCTTTTCCCCGCACATGCAGGTTGTTGCGTATGTATGCTGTTAGAAATGTGTAGGAAATTTCCTTAATGTTATCTTCCATTAGAAACTGTGAGGCCCACTGAGTAAAACATTGTGTAGCATTCCCCACTCAATTGCCCACCCTATCAAGAACCTCAGACCCCTTAGAACATGTTTCCCTGAAGTATATTTCCTTGCTTGCATTGAATAAACAGCCCAAGATTTTCCCTACCCATATTGAGAAATTTTGAAAACACGAAATGTCCAGGGGAAGGTTTGATTTTTGCCCTTAGTGATTGTTTAGTTCGCAGAGCTTGATGTTACTAACATGTACTAACGTATTAACGCTTTTCTTGCGATTTTCAGGCGGGCAACTTTATCATCTCATCAGCTGCAAGGACCCAGCAGCGTAAGTGGTTATGGGCAAGCAAATAAGGACTTTTACCTTCACGATGGGACTATTAATGATGAACGAAATTATGGGGGTGGTACTTTGAAAATTAGTTGTAATAATGAGCATTACCGCTGTATCCCCTGCTAACATTCCCTAACCTAAGCAGGAACAGTTACGGCGTCAGTGGGTAAGGAAAAGCTGCTGCTAAAGTAAGGAGAGTTAAAGGCAGACACAAGGGGAGTAAAACATACACATAACACACATATCAGAAGTGACCAACAACATGCACACATGTACAAAATTGGTAGGGACACCACTGGAGAGAGCTGTCCTGACTGTTCTTTAACATATGCCGGAAGAGAATTGATTACAACAGAAATTACTACAGCAGAGCACGACGCCCATGTATGACAAGGTGCGAAGAAGATTGCAAGGGAAAACAGCAACATTGAGATTGAAAAAATAAATAAATAAATAAATAAATAAATAATATGGTCACTGAAGAAGGACGTATACTGTTAAGGTACCAACGTTATGTTACCAGCACAACAGTGACAAGAAGTGGACAATCATGCTGGATGAAAGAAGGTTGAGAGAAGTTGCGAGATGAGAGCAGGAACATCACTGCTTATGGACTACTATTGAGCACATGCATCCAAAGGTCAAGAGAAACTACCACTGAATTGGGGAGGAGAGTGTTCATTGGAGCGCATCAGCATGCCCTTGTTGGTGATGACCAAGGAAGATGTGAAGAGTGACACATTAACAAAGATGGAAAACAACGGAAGAAGAGAAACAGACAGAGAAGTAAAAAGAGGGGGGAATTACTTCTCGAGCGAGACAGAAGGATGAGTGGGTGCAGTACCAGCATACCAAAGAATGATCAGCAAAAAATTCATCTGAAAAGAGAAAGAAAAGAACTAGCTAGTGCTTGCATGGTGATGGATGACATCATGACTGCCTGGTTGCTTGAAGGTGATAACGGAAGGACGAGTACCGAGCACAGCACCCTTGTGCAAGATAGAGATACATTGCAAAAGAACAACAGAAGAAGTTATCGGAATGCAAATAAGAGACATGGTGAAAGGAAGAGCCGGACTAAGATAGCGGTGCGCAACATGGTTCCAGCAGTAATAAAGGTGGCCACTCCCTGTGATCAGAGGAAGTACGAAGGGGAGTGAGTGTGGTGGAACACAGAAGGGGAACACTCCTATATGTACTGTTGATCAACAACAATGCAGAAAATTATGGACACTTCAAGGAATTGGCAAAGATATGCAGACCGGAAGGAGGTGAATGTTGCTTGGTGGTGTGGTCGACAAAGTCGACCAGAGGGGGGACTGAAGAGGGAAAATGGAGACCAAATCCATGCCCCCGCACCCCAAGCGCCCCAGCGCACCCATGGGTGACAAATATGCTGAAACACACCCACTTCACCAACAGTGCAACTTCTATGCTACATTAGAATCAATGCTGCAATATCAGAATCTACAAACACAAAAATCCCTGTTTAAAGGCTTGCAAATGCCTATATGAATTAACATGGTCTAAATGCACAGTGTAAAGCTATGTTTCAGGAAAATTACAGCTAAGTTCATTTCACTCACTGAACACTGAACACTGGCTGCGGGAGCCTTATCAACATTCCTCGCAAAAGAAGTCCGACCTGCCAAAGCCGCAAATTCAAGATAAAACTACTTTCTGCAGACAGACATTTTTTAATTATCCACAAATGCGAGTAAATCACGGCAACCCAGTGTGTTTTTTTTTTCTTTCTGGGAAAGAAAGACATTTTCTCAAGGACACGCACAACATTGAAACATAATTTGTAACAAGCCAGAACCAGGTGCGAACTGCTTGTCCAGCTAAAAAGTTATGGGAACAAAGTCACATTGCAACATGATTAGAATTAGGTAAGGGGGGCTGGCACAGCTAAATCAACCCACTGACGCAGGAGGTAAATATCCAATTATCAGGCTCTCTATAAGTGCTACATATGTAACCCACCACTCTGCAGCCAATAACAGGAGGAGATAGGTTTCTGGGAGCTGATCCAATTCTGTGAGGTCAGCCTGCAGTGTGATTATAAAACTTACTTGCAAGACAGCCCCGGGGGAGACGGCGCCTGAACTCACGATGCTTTTCTTTGGCTTTTTTCTCTTCTCTGTGCTTAGAAATAAAGCAGTTTGAAACATGTTGCTGCCTGCTTGGAACTCTGTTGCATTTCTGGGGGCCATATGGGAGGTGTTGGGGCCTCCCATAGCTGGTGAGGCTATGGCTGCTGGCCCCCCACTGCCCTGGGGGTGGGGGGGGATCCAGCTTCTCCCCGACAATTGAAGTCCCCTTAGGGATTAGTATCTTGCTGTACAGGCAGAGGCTGTTCCTGTTCATAAAGGTCTGAAAGATAACAAACCTAACTCATACCGTATGGTTAAAATAGGAACAGCCTTAGGAAGATTAAGAACCATTCTCTAAAGAGACCTTTTATTTGTGTCCATATGTCATTTGTTGGGATCCCTTCCACATCATCCTCATAAATCAGAGCCGGAACTACTTTGACTTTTAAAATCTTACTATAGGTAAAAAATGAAAACTTACCATATCTTTTGTCTTTTTTTTAACAAATCTTCCTGTTATTGGTAAAGCAAGATAGATATAAAAATTGAAAACTTTAATATTTATATGATTTATATTCCAAGCCAATTTAATCTTGTTATTTTTAGGAGTTATTATTAAAATCTTTGTTTTTTCTGGATTAATCTCAAGCTTGTTATTACGTACATATTTTTTTAACACTGTTAATTGTCGTTGCAAACCTATGGGGGTATAAACCAAAAAGGACTAAGGCCCTCATTACGACCCTGGCGGAAAGTGACTGACCGGACCGCCACAGCGTAAATAGCGTTTCCGCCATTGCACGAAGGAGCAAAGTGCGGCCCATTCCGACCCATCGGGCACGAGCACCACGCCATGGCGGAAGTGCAAAGTCCGCGATGGCGGAAATGACCCCAAAACGGCCCACACCGCCGCCGTACGGCGCCCTAGGTGCAATACCGCCACCCATCACAGCGGACACCGCAGTGTGCGCCTACCGGAAAGTACGGTGACCGTAAATATACGGAAACGGAAGTAAAAACATGGGCCCGGAACGGGAAACATCCCGCCGTACACCTATAAAACCACTAAAACCACACAACCACCAAAAACACTACCCTGAGACACACCCCAACCCGTCATCCACCCTAGCGAAACCAAGAAAAATGGGAAAAGTAGCAAAGAAAGCGTGCGACCGCAAGCGGCAGGTCCACTTCTCCCGTGAGGAACTCACCGTGCTAACAGAGACCCTCCAGGAGAATGCTGCCGTCGTCTTCTCCACGCAAATGACCAGGACGGCAGTTGCAAACAAGAAGGCCATATGGGCTCTGGTGGCACAGCGGGTAAGTGCGGTGGGGACCGCACCCCGCAACCCACAGCAATGCCGAAAGCGATGGGACGACCTGCGGATACGCGTCCGCAGCATACTCTCTGCCAACCGCAACATTGCCACAGCCACCGGGGGAGGTCCTGAATCACCCATCAAGTTGACCCCCTGGGAAGAAATCTGTGCCTCCACCATCGGAATGGAGAGCATAGAGGGAGTCGGAGGGATGGAGAAAGGAGTGCAGACATCCGAAGATTCAGGTAGGTGGGCCAGATAAAACAATGCCAAATCCACAAAGTCCATCCATGTGAAGTACCATGTGTCCACATAGTGCAACAGAAACACATGTCCAGGAGAACGTCCACACACATCGGCCTGATAGCGCACGTTAAAACCCACAATAAATACATAATTAATTAAAAACCCCTAAAACACGCACTACACGTGCAGCAGGCACACCCTAACTGCAGGCTGCCAAACAACTGCACCCTCACTCCACACACAAATGAAGGCACCTCCAAGGCCCCGACCCAAATCACCCTCAGGTACCACCCCAATGCATGTGATACAATGCCATTCCAATTCCCACAGACCCATCAATAACCCTCGCCCTCCTTTACTCCACCACAGGGTCCGATCCAAACGACGAGCATCAGGACACCCCTACCAGCACACCTGTAAAGAGGGCCAAGACCAACGGCCAAAGACCCTCCACCTCAGCTGCACGCATCAAGACACGGCAGCAGCACAAATCAGGTGGCAGCACAGAGGAGGGAACATCAACAGGCACCCCAGCAGCCAGCATGCCCACACCACCACCACCACAGGTCCCCCCAACGGATGCCACAGAAGGCACTGCCTCTGGTGGCAGCAGCACCATAGGTGACACCCCATTGATGGCAGCATGCTCCGACACAGAAGACGGGGATGTCGAAGTCAGATCCATCCATGACCTGTCCCAATCCCCCTGTCTGTCCCATCCCGTACAACATGAGGATACCACGCAGGGGCACCCACAAGACGACGACTGGCCATCCCCCACAAGCCCTGTGGCAAGGCAACATGAGGTCAACAGCCCCTCTGTGACACCCCCGCAAATGGCCATGGCCCAGCAGAGGCAACAGTCCCTCGACCAGTTAATCGTGCAACAGCAGCAACTGGCCACGCTCCTCAAGGACCATGCCGATGAATGTGGGGGCACTAAGGCAGACATAGAAACATCAACTGAGACACTTAGGGCAGAAATGGAGAGAGGTACAGAGACACTAAGGGCACAAATGGAGAGAAGCACCGAGAGCCTGAGGGGGGAACTGCATGCGACGTCCAAGGACGTATGTGCCGAACTTGCCGCAGTGCGCCGTGTGCTCACTGAGCTCTCGCAAACCCTTAGGGACATGCATGGACGTGAGCAGGCCGAGACATCATCCGTTGCAAGTTCCGTCCAGGGCAGCCCCCAACGTAGATCTGGGAGGAACCTGCGCTCCACAGGCAGGGGTGCCCCTGATACCCGCAGAGGGGGCTTGCAATAGCGACTGCCCACTGACAATGAGCATCTTTGGACACTGGTGTTCGGGGGGGAGGTAGGAGGGTGGAGGGGGTGTGTTGGGCTCACTTGGGTGGCGGGTCGATAGGGTGTACAACATGATATCACATATGCCATAAACAGTGCACGATCAACCAATGAGATGTGTGGACATTGATCTTTGTGTACTAGGCCATCATAGGCGTACAGTCCATATTGTGCATGTACCAGACACACACAGTGCCACGAGTCCCGTGTCCATGTATCAGCCACCAGGCGTGAGTGCTAGAAGCATGCATCAATGAGATGCTGACGAATGTCACGGCCCTCCGGTGCCTCGCAGACTCCTTGAGGTGCTGCCACATCCCCACCCTCATCATGACCATCATCAGGTGCTTGCAGTTCTGCGTCAGGGGGCATGGGCACATTTCTACGTACGCACATGTTGTGGAGCATGACACATGCCATCACCATCTTTGCAACCTTCTCATGGCGGTACAGGAGTGCCCCGCCAGACCTGCTGAGGCAGCGGAAACGACCCTTCAGTAGGCCGAATGCCTGTTCAATGACTACACGGGTACGTGAGTGGGCATGGTTGTAGTCCTCCTCATGCTGGTCCCGTGGGTTCCGGACTGGTGTGAGGAGCCATCTCTTCAGTGGATATCCAGCATCACCTGTATGTGGACGATAAACGTATGATGTGGAATGCCATTGCTACGTACGCACCCCCCCCCTTCCTGCCAGGTCATTGCCGAATCACATACCCCACATTATCATGCATGTAATGAGACTCACCGAGTAGCCAGGATCTGTTCCCTGCGTGTCGCTCCATGTAGCGTGGTATTGTAGAGTTCCTCAAGACCATAGAATCATGGGTTGATCCAGGGAATCGGGCACAACAATGTGTAATGATCCTGTTGGAGTCACACACCATTTGTACATTCAGGGAATGAAATTGTTTTCGGTTGCGGTACTGGGCCTCCATGGCATGTGGGATGACCAATTCCACATGGGTGCAGTCGATGGCACCAATGCAACCCGGTATGCCGGCAAGTGCATGGAATCCCACTTTTGTGTTGGTAATTTCCTGCTCCGAGCGTGGTAGAGAGATGTAGTCGTCTGCGTGCTGCAGGAGGGCATCGAGCACTTGCAATAGTGTCCGTGAGAACAGTGGCTGAGAAATGCCATGCAACTGTCCGACTGTGTGCTGGTAGGTGCCTGTGGCCAGGAAGTGGAGTACAGACACCACCTTCAGTAGGGGTGGGATGGCGGTTGGGCTATCTATCATGCTGACAAGGTCAGCCTGTGTCATGTCCACAATGGCGGCTATGGTGTCCCGGTCCAGACGGTAGAGGGTGTGGATCTGCTCATCAGTGAGGTTGATAGGATGTGCTCGGAGGCGTGGGATTGCGGGCTGCCTGCGTGGTGGTAGTGGCTGTGCTGGCGGCCCTTGCTGGCCCTGCCTTGCCCTCCTCCTCCTCCTGCGTCTCCTCCGTGCGGCCGGTTGTAGTTGGTGTTCGTCTTCCTCTTGGAGTTGGAGTACTTGCAGTGCTATCAGGTCCCCCAGGGCCAACATCGCGAGTCCTGCCGGTAGCATTTCGGTGTGGTTGTGGGAGGAGACTGGGTGTGCAATTTATGTGTTTTCAGGCTGTATGGCCTCCACCTGTGGTGATTCATTCCACCTGTGCAAACTGCTCTCCCCTTTGGCCGAGCACGTCCCGCACACAACGCTGCAATTCGAGGAATGGCATCTTGCTATTGCAATCATGTATTTGTACCCGATGGGCGTGTAACATTGGTTGATATGTTCATTCTGCTGTGGTCCCATTGTTTCACATACTATCTGTGCAGTCGCGAACAGACTTGTGAAGGGTCAGTGGTACGTAGTACTCGAGTAACGGTGGGCCCTCATGCATCACTGTACCGAGTTGCAACGACGGGCGGGGCGTCCCATTTGTGGGTGAAGGCAGTTGCCATTTTCACACACAGCCGCACTAGATGGATTAATTAGTGATTTCAAACGGCCACAGATGCCTCTTCGACGTGATGTTGCAAATGAGGAATTCGAAGGGCGGCGCTTTCGGTTTTCAGCTAGCGGCGAGGAAATGCCCACAGGTCTGACTGCAAATATAACGTTCTATTGTACAATGTCCTTGAGACAGGGGCCATGGCGAGGATGCAATGATTGATATGAATGGTTTGGGATGCGCAATAGCGACGTGGGCGATGAGGCCGGACGTTCCCAAATACATGTTACTTCACTACACTGGAATTACGGGCTGGGGCACTGTGGATTTTGCAGGCTGCATAACGCACAGACTCAATGGATATTTCTAATGTTATGTGAGTAAATATTCAGGCGTTTTAATCCCGGGATGAGGGAATGATGAATGGATGCATGGGCAGGTGATTTGATACAGAGTTTGCCATGTACAGGGCTTCTTGGAATCTATCCGCCTCCCCTGCGCTATGTGATGCAGGGCTGCCATAGTGGGACCATCGTCTATCTGGCCTTGTTGAGCCCTCCCTGTCTCGACGCGCCCTCAGACACTTGTGTCCATGCACGTTACCAATCCCATCTGATGGATTCTGTTTTGACAGACGCATGCACAGGTACACTCGTTTGGGATGGTGTTTACACCTCGATATAGATAGTTATGAGTCGCAAGTGGTTTTTGGGTGGTGATGATCCTTTGGAGTGGGCTAGCATGCATATGGCTGTGGATTTAGTGTGATCATTGAAGTGAGTTGTTCGAATGTAGTTCTGATGGCCATTCTATTATTTTTCTTTTCTTTTGGTTGACAGGTATCTCCTCCCCTTTTGCCACTGCCATCTGTATGCCACTCCTGCAGATGGCTTTTACTCCCGACACCTGCTGCTTCGTGTTAATCAGTGGAGCAGCATTACGATCTTATGGGACGATCGCCAATGGGCCACATGCCCTTACGCAGTACTGGTGGCTCGGAGCAACATTTCGGCCTTTCAGCTGGACTAGTGCCTCCCCATTGGGACGGCCCTGCGGTTCTGTGCGCTTCCATGTTGCCTTTTCGTACGTGAATGTGGCTCTGTGTACCATGATGGAACAGGGCGTCACACAAGTAGTGGCTGGTCATTTCTTGCGGATGCAGCCCACAATGGTGAAATGTGTTTTGGAGTTCATGGCCTAATGGCTGTATGGGCTTGGTGATTTTGTTGTGCATTAAATTTCTATTCTGATTTGGCCCGTGTAGCGTTCTTCTTTGCAAGTGATGTGGCATATTCCTATTTGGGGAGCGATGTATTGTGAGGAGATCTGCATTGGGTTCCAGCTTCGGAGTTTAGTTGCGTGGTACTGTACTGGGCGCGTTTGCCTACGAAGCCCAGTGAGGTCAGGGATGGGGGCTGCCAATATGACTGTTTGAATGTTGTCATGCTCAGGGGCGGGGGATTGGGTTTTGTGTAACAGATGCCGGTCAGCCAGGTGGACTGGTGGAATTATGTGATTTTCGGAATGTTGCTGGTCACAGGTGCCTGTGTTTGCGTGCGTTTCGGGGGGGGGGGACTGTGGTCATGTCCATTGGATTGGCTTCTGTATTCGTGCCATCTGTGCCCTGCAGCTCCCATTGGCCCCTCTTGTGTTTCTTTTGTTCGTTGGCATGCATGGGTGACTTGTACATTTCACTGGTTGCATTGTGACTTCATTGCACCTACGGGGAGTTGTACTTTGTGGGCAGGGAGCGGTGTACAGGCACTCAGTGGGGCCGTTTACGGTTGATTCGCGATGCTGTACTTCTCACCATGGCGGAATGGTACATTCCGCCATGCTTGATGGCGTTAGGTACATGTCCGCTAGGGTCGGAATTGGCGTACCCTTGCGCCATGGTGGTGTTTACGGTTTGGCATGGCGCGCACGCGTGCTTGGTGCAGTTAGCGTTGGCGTTCACTACGGTGTCGCTAATGGCTTCGTACTTTGCGGTGACGGGTCATAGTCGCACCGAGCGCTATTCGATGGCGGTATTGCATTTCCGCCATCGTTTTCCGAATTCCGCCAGGGTCGTAATGAGGGCCAAAGTCATTTGCCATCTAACAAATGAGGACCCCCGTTTGGGAGGAAAAGATCTAATATTCTCAAAAGCGTCCCCAATTTCTGATATAAATAAGTTGAACAAAGTGAGGCCAGGACACAACCCTATCGCAAGACCATCTATTTTTGTCCATATGTCCATTGTACGGGGAATTTCAACATCAGCCCCATAAGCCAGAGCCAGAACCACTTTTGCTTTATAAAATCATATTAAAGGTTAACATGAAAAGCAACCATAACGTGAGTTTAACCTGTTTAACCTGTTGGCCTGGGCTGTCTGAATTATGGTTTTAGCTTGAATTCCAGCATAATATGTTTTTAACAAATCTTCATGTTATTGGGGAACCAGGATAGATAAAGTGATAGACAACTACAAGATGTATATGATTTATATTCCAAGCCAATTCAACCAAGTTATTTTTTGAGGAGTAATTATTAGAATCTTTGATTTTTCTGGTTTAATCTCATGTCATTATTACCTACATATTATTTTCAGTGTCATTAATTGACATTGCAAACCTACGGTGGTATAATCCAAAAGTACTAAGTCGTCCACCATCTGACAAATGAGGACACTACATTAGGAGAAAAAGATATTATAATCTCAAAAGCAACCCTGAGGTATGACATAAATAAATTGAATAATGTTGGGCCAGGGAGCAACCCTGTCACTGTCCACTAAATGTAGGAATGGTTCATGAAATATGTCTTTTGGCATTCAGTCTACCTTGAACCTTAGTATCTGTGTGTAGAGAACTTGAGATTTTAAGCAAGGAGGAAGGCCATTTCACAAACTTATGTAAGAGTAAGGATCTGTTAACACAATCAAACAAACATATAAAATCAACAAAAGCTAAATAGATTGGTTGTTGTATATTAATGGATCTTAACTGTAATATTTACGCTATTTAAGGAGGTGCCTAAGCCTTTCTTAAATTCTGACACGTGAATGTCAAAAATCCCATTCTATAACGCCCAACATTCCAAATGTTTTAATAATAATGATGATGAAAATACTTTGCTAGTTAATCTAGTAAAGTATGAGAGGTGGGTTTACTCCTGGTTATCTTGTCTGATTCGGTATCAATAATCCTTCTAACACGGTAGTTAGTGCGATACAGGTTCGCTTTTATTGATGGTTTATGAAAGATTCCACTTGATACAATGATTAGTGTGTAGAACACTGTTATGGCATTTTATGCCTTGGTGCGGTCAGCCGACACGTGTTTCAACCCAAACGGGTCTTTCTCAAGGCAAGTATGTCATGCTGCGGTCCCTGGGTGGGGTTCTTGTTTTATTGTGGGTGGCTGTCCTTATGGCAGTCTAGCTCCTATTGGGCTCTTCGTCCGAGTAGTGTCTGTGATGCGTTGCTCCCTGCAAGCGTGCTTAGGAGGTGGATGTCTTCAAGGTCTCTGATGGTGAGCAGGCTGGGTTTTGGTACCGTTTCTGGTGGTTTGTAAACCGTTGTTTTGGTTGCGAAGAATTTTGTAAGTTTGAGGCGTCTAGTAAATTTGAATAGATCTATTTGTATGTCTACAAAGTTGTTCTTGCTTGATGGTGAGAAGGACAATCCCTTATTGAGTACCCTTATTTCCAGATTCGTGAGTTCTTTGTGTGACAGGTTCATGATCAGATTTTGTTGTGTTTCTGTCCCACAGTTTTCTGTGATTGTGACCTTGTTTGTCTTTGTTCGATTTCCTCTTCCAGGTCTCCTGCGTCCTCTGTCTGTTCTTCCCCCCCTTTCTTCTTCTTGAGGGGTTCCTGTATTTGTCAATGGGGTTGCGAAGGATACCGATTTTTTGTTGCTGTTGGGTTGTGATTTCAGGCGACTTGCCTTCTTGTGTAGAAGAAGGGGGGGAAGAACAGACAGAGGACGCAGGAGACCTGGAAGAGGAAATCGAACAAAGACAAACAAGGTCACAATCACAGAAAACTGTGGGACAGAAACACAACAAAATCTGATCATGAACCTGTCACACAAAGAACTCACGAATCTGGAAATAAGGGTACTCAATAAGGGATTGTCCTTCTCACCATCAAGCAAGAACAACTTTGTAGACATACAAATAGATCTATTCAAATTTACTAGACGCCTCAAACTTACAAAATTCTTCGCAACCAAAACAACGGTTTACAAACCACCAGAAACGGTACCAAAACCCAGCCTGCTCACCATCAGAGACCTTGAAGACATCCACCTCCTAAGCACGCTTGCAGGGAGCAACGCATCACAGACACTACTCGGACGAAGAGCCCAATAGGAGCTAGACTGCCATAAGGACAGCCACCCACAATAAAACAAGAACCCCACCCAGGGACCGCAGCATGACATACTTGCCTTGAGAAAGACCCGTTTGGGTTGAAACACGTGTCGGCTGACCGCACCAAGGCATAAAATGCCATAACAGTGTTCTACACACTAATCATTGTATCAAGTGGAATCTTTCATAAACCATCAATAAAAGCGAACCTGTATCGCACTAACTACCGTGTTAGAAGGATTATTGATACCGAATCAGACAAGATAACCAGGAGTAAACCCACCTCTCATACGCACCAAATTGGGGTCCTGGCTAAACCCCTAACCACTCCTGTGATCTTGCGACACCAGAACAAACCTTCCAACCTATAAATGGTGCTTAGCATGGGCAGGTTCCAATCCTAGAGCCAACCAGACAATCTAGTAAAGTAATTGGATGATAGTTAATGTTACACGATCTATAGGAACTAAATGGGAGACTTTCCACAAGGGTGCAGTAGAGCAGTTCTGGGTTGTTGTCCAAATAGACCTTTTAAGATTCTTGACCATAGGTTTGGGTTGCCTTTCAAGGTATGGTTTGATAGGCCATTTGGACCCGGCCTCGGTACTCTTTACATTTCTTAATTAATTGTGCAATGTCATCTTTATTAAAGACTAGTGACCATCCTGGCTCTTCTATAGGTATGGGGAGTATATGTTGTTGTTAGGGAGTGTAAGGACATAAAATGGTTTGTCCATTCAACTTCTGGAATGGATTAATTTGGTGAAAGGATTGTAATTAACTGACTTTTGTAACCTCTTACCAAATGTTTACATTTTAATTTCAATTTTGTAATTTGGTTCTTTAAACTTTGAGAGAAAAGGATACCCACATTAAGAGTATTGACTGAAATTAAACAGTAAAAATGGTTATTTTTAGATTAGGATAAAAAGATTGTTTAATGACTTACTCATTTTGTATTTGAAAGTAGGTTATATGCATGCAAGTTAATATTTTGTTACTAAATGTTTTTATACTTTTTTCTTATATTGTAAAAACGTTTCTCTTTTTTTAGTGTGAAAAGTTGATTTAAACTGTAGCACACTTCAACAATAAAAACTAAAATAAAGATACCCAAGGTTTTAGATAGCATCAAAGTTCTCTTTTCTTTTCCTGAATATGCATCTATATTTTAACAGTCAACAACATTGTTCATAAAAATCGATACAAAAAAAGCTTTGCGGTTACTTGGTGTGAACGACTTTTCAAATGTATCCCATATTTAATCTCCTATTTCAAAAAGTTGAGCATATCGGAAATGCCAAGTCCATTGGCTCCACAATCAACTTCTTCTAAGGGGGCACACTTAATTATAGGGTCAACTTGTTTACTTATATCCCACTCTACATAGTGAAGGGGCTCACCCCCCACATCACAAATAAGACTCAGAATAATGGACACATCCCAGTAGGGAATGAGACCAAGAGATTGGTTGTGAGAAGCAACAAAGTCTTTATGTAAAGTTCAGCATCCAGAGAACTCTGCTGCCTTGAGAGCGCTCTGGCAAACAATGTAGATACAATACATTATAAAGGGTTACAGCGTCATCAGTGACAATTTCTATACAGTCTACAAGTTACATTTTGATTGGTGGGGGAATGGGTCCTAGTATAGTGCTGTAGGGGCCGGCTACATGAGATTGCCTGGTAGTTTGGTGGGTTTGGCGGGCATCACGTGGTTCAGCTGGGCTAGTCTGTGCAAGGTGAAGGTTGGGTTGGGTCCGGGAGAGGCAGCTGGTGCTGTCTAACTAATCTACACACTATTACAAGACATGCTGTAAATACTGACCACTACTACACTTTTGGTATCAAGGGAGGCCTATAAATTGTACACATGTATTTACATTATCTTGCTTCAGATTATTGGTGAGGTGAAGGGTGTGGGGGTCTTGCCCTGGGGGTGAGGTTAATAGTTGCCGGGTCTAGCACATCAGAGTGGGAGGGGATGGATTAACACATGTTAGTTTAGGACAGAATATATAATGACAGGAGTTTGGTTTTATTGTGGGGCACTCTAGGGTGGTCAGCAAGGGAGGGTCACACTTGTGCTACATCAAAATAAGGCTTGGAGGGGCATAGGGTTGAACAGGCAGTCATTTTCCAACAGTGGGGGTGAGCGGTGCAGGAGCAGGTTTGTTGAGATAAATGGGCCACAAGTCATGATTTGGCCCCGTCACATGCAGGGCATTGAACTCAGAGGAAGGATGAAAAGAATACACTGTTTTGTTGCAACAATTCATGCCAGAGCATCTGTGAGAAATGGGCTTAGGAGGCACAGGCGCGGGAGGTAAAAGCTGGGGGTTGTCAGTGCTCGCTGTGCGCGGCGCTGCTGAGGCGAGAGAAGGTTTCACAGATACCATAACGCGGCCTAATCCAAAGATGGAGTCTGGGGTACACAAAATGGAGTCCAAATGTGTCTTGCAATAGCCCCACCTCTGTGCGTTCCAGGGACTAGTCCACTGAGGCCACAGAAGGGCAAGGAAGGCATCCCTCCACTAGTGCTATTGCAGGTGGTCCCTTTTGTGTTGAATGTTAGAGAAGGGGGGAAAACCGACCCCCCCTGCCTTACATTCCCCCCTTTCGTTACATTCAGAGTAACAAACTGCTTTTATCATTAGCATGCCTGTAGTCTTCCACCTCCAGTACTGCCTCTTCCCAAGCAAGTGTCCCTTTTATGGGCATCTAAGCTCAAAATACACCTCATAAGATTTGACCTATCCTAGCATATTCATCAGGGGTGCAGGTCATGTATATTCCCCCATCCCCATCCAGGTCCATCCACACTTCCTTATACCATTCCAACTCTTGGGTTCCTTGATTGTGGTTTGATACAAACTATCCACCCTGTCCCCTGCATTACAATATACTGGTGTCATATGATATTTAGGGGTGTTATGTTCCCCTGTTTGCATTTGCGCGTCCTTCATAGTTTGCACCTTATTTGGTTTGCCCATCGTCACCATCATCATGGCAGAACTAGGCATTGAATTTGCACAACATCAAACCCCTACCTGGCACACACAAAAAATCAGTAACAGGAAAACTATAGTTGGAACTAGTATTTTCATTACAGTTCCAAACCAGGAAGGGACCCAGTCAAAAATGATGTCAAACCAGTTTCTAGGTTGGATCCCTCTTCCTTCTTCATTCTTTCACCAAGGTTGTGTACTGCAGTTATCACGTGTGATAAAGTTCTGTTGTCTGCATCGGCAGAAGGTATGAATGTATAACATGCACTCCCGATTTTTCGGCAAACACTGCCATCCATTGCTGTGAGGAGGTCTAAAACAAATCCGTTTTGCAGGGTCATCAAATGCAGGGTTTTGAGTTCCACTTTGATCACGTTGAAGCCCTCTTCTATATAATTGGCGAGTTGAATCAACTCCGAGTGGATGATTTGCAGCTATTTGGCATTCGCTCACGCCTGGATATTTGGCACAAGTTGGCAAAGAAGGTTTCTACTCTGTTAAAGAGTCTGTAAAGGTCAGGAATTTCTGCCAGGAGGTCTGAGGACTTGCTGGAGATATAGTTTGATGATCGCCTCTTGCGGGACACTCTTTCCTGCAGCTTATCTTCTGACAGGATGTCGTATGTGGGAGGCTCTTCAGTTGCTGGCTGGGGTGCTGAGGACGTTTTGATTGGCACCCTTTCCCCCTGGACATGGCTATCCGGGATCACCATCAGGGACGAATGCAGTGTGGCCATGGTGCAGGTACCTCTCCATGACGGCGGGAGGTTCAGGTATGCTTGTTTGTCACAGACCCAGTAAGTGTCCATTAAAGCTGCTGTGCGACTCTCCCCAGTCGCTGCTACTGTTAACTGCGCCTCCAAAGATCAACACCACATTTGGTGATACTTTAGCCGCAGGTATTCATCTATGTTCAAACAAACTAAATAATACCCTTCTATCTGTTAAAAAAGAACACATAACTAGTTAATGGACACACATTTTAAGAAATGCAATTTAATACACACGTTTTTATGACCCTCATATCTTGTATGCTGTTCATCACATGCACTATATAAGATACAACATTTGTGTAAACAGCACTGTTTTTCTCTTTGCACATACTAATCGTTGGGTCATTGGGAAACAAAATCCATCTTGGATTTAAAAAAAAACAAAATTCATTAATATAAACAATGTATTCAAACTGTCACTACAATAAATGAACAGCAATATATAAACAGGGTAAGAATAAACAGGATAAATAACACTTGGTAGTTGAAATAGAACAGATGAGGTAAGGGCAGGAATCCTGGACAGCAAACGAATATAGGGTGGGATAAGTAAACTTGGAGACTGAGCTGCTGTGAGTGGCTTCAACTTTCGCTCAATAAAAAAAAAAATGAGGTACATAAAAAACACTTGCTGACAGTTGACAATGATACTGGGTAAAGGACCAACACAGCAAAAAAAAGATATCAAGAAACTTCTGTGGACAAGTTTTACAGAGGGGTCCTCCAAACAAGCCATCACACAGTTTACATTTCGGGAACCTCAACGTTCATTCAACATCTTGTCTGTATACATTGGAATAAAAACTACCACTACAATAAATAAACAGGGATATATAAACTGGGTGACAATAAACAAAGGATGTTATACTGGGTGGGTGCAGGACAGAGGATGGGGAAGGTTAAGTAAACTTGGAGAGCAAGAGAGTATAGAGTAGGATTAGTACACTTGGAGAACAAGGGATACAAATCAATTACACAGGTAGAAACACTACTACTATCATTTTTAGCAGTCTTTTTCACCCCACAAAAAAAACCTCTGAGAACAGCACTGCAAATAGAAATATTTCAAAATAAAAGAACACTGTTTTTTAAAACAAAATAAAGAACATTCTATACACCTGGTGCAAACAAACAAGGGGCATTATGCTAAAGAATTACAATAGAGTGAATGGGGTAAGTTAAGTAAATCTGGAGAACAATAGAGAATAGAAAAAAAACACGTAGAAACACTAGTACTTTTAAAAATATGTTCCATATTTTGTGGCAAAAAAAGAAATGGAGAAAGTCCAACGTAGCTTGTGCAAAAAGACACTAGGATGTGGGTCTTAAAATATTTGTCGGTGGTCAGGCCTTTTTTGCCTTACATATGGTCTTCCCTCTTCACTGGAGCAGTAAGCGATGGTTGTGCAGAATCAACCTACACATACTGAAGGTGCTGCCACAAACAGCAAGAGTCGTGGTACACCTACAGCACTGCAGCCCGCCATTTGAAGAAACATCAGAAATGCTAGAGAGGTCCTCAAAGAAGGTTTTTCATGAACTGTCCACAGATGTGCTGCTTCCACCTCCAGCACTACCAATATGTTTTGAATATGGGTTGGCCTCTCACAGGCGTTTATTGTACAACATCTGATTTAAGTCCACTGGGATGGATGATGAGAATGATCAGCTACAAGAATATACAAAACATAAACAAAGACTAAAATGAACTTGCAAAACACCATCAATTGTACTAAGTTACAGAAAACTCAAAACAGCTAGGAGAAATGCATAGCTGAAAGTGCACTAAAATTACAACAAAGCCAATCCAACAAAACCTTCAACCTCACTAACATTAATACAAAAACAAAATATCTGTATAAAAATGCCATTGATTGACAAATCTAATTTTGTAGGTCCATGTTAGTGAAAGTTAAAAAAACACATTAAAAAATACTTGCCACACAATCGGAGCAGATGAAAATAATAATGAACACCATCTGATATCAGTGGTTAATATAACTAACACACACAACGCTGTAAATAAACCTTCAAATACATAAACACGTATTAACACTTACTTTCACATCAGCCACACTCTTGCTATGTGCACAGTGAGAGTTTTGGAATCAAAAGGATAACACTGCAGAAAATGGTCCCTTTTATACTTTCCTAAATGAATGACAAAAAAGAGGACTGTATACACATGCTCACCATAACATATACCAGAAGCTACACAATTAAAAAAGTAACAACAACCAATAACAAACAATGAAACTCACATAAATGTCCCAACCCAGCATCTTTCATAGCTGTGGCTATTCAACGCATCAGCAGATCTAACTTTGTATCCGGGGCTACACATACTTTTTTTTTTGCAAGCCCATAATCAAACTAAGCTGCCCTTCAAAACTTCAAATGAAATAAGAGAAAATCTAAGCAGATAAAATAACACACACAAAGACAGTTCTGGGCTGTATCATCCACATAACAATATGATTAATGCACTGAAAATGTATGGTTTATAGATGTGGCTATACATACAACCATGCCTACAGGTACAACTAATAAAATGACAAAAAGCATTGATGCACCTTTTCATAGACGCAGTTATTGAAAATCCCCTTAATGGACGTTTGCAGTTAGCCGTGGCTACATGACAAAAAACACAAATAGGAAAATGTATTTCACTCCCACAAACTCCAAACAAGTGTCCCTAACATGCCTACCAGCACCCCTCCACTCCCTATGGTCCTCCTCCAATCTGCAGGTCTCTCTCAAACCCCCAAAGCACTCAATGCATCTATGATGCAACTCCACCCAAAATGTCGGATAGCGCAGCTAGCAGATGTCCACAAACACACAATGTGCCATTTGCCAGAATATATACGCAGCTGCACAGGGTGCCACATTTACCCACCTGTAGCAATGGCATGTATTGTATAGAGAGGGTGTTGGATAGCTGCAGGTAAATACCCCAGCTGTTGTTGTTACTGGGCGAGATCCTCAGTACACCAATCTCTCCCTTTTTGGAATAGCCGCGGATATCATTTTTTTTTTAACTGAGCATGGGCTATAAATGACAAAAAGAGACAGTAGTGATACAATGGTACTTAATTAAAAGGTGTCAATACAATAAATGACTGCTCATAGAGTTTTTTTAAAGTGGTTGATGATAAAGTATACATAGCAGATAGGATATGAAAGATTGGGGTTAGGTATGGTGGATAAAGTTCTAAAACAGTTAAAAGATGGGTTGGACACAAACAATTAGGGTATAGTACATAGAGAGTTCTACAACCAGAAGGACACAACTCCATAAAGCTATAGCTTTAGTACTTTCCAAAATCAAAATCACAAAAAGAGGACTGTATTTAATAACCAAAACATAAAAATGGTCGACATATTTTGAGTGTAACCTATCACAGACAAACACTGAATTACAACTGTAACATAAACAAATTACAAACACGAAAGCACACACATCATACATATCCGATTCATAGAAATTACTAGAAATTCAAACTAGGAATCAATTTTCTGGAAACAGAGAAAGACTGCAGATATCATTGCTGGTTTGAAAACCATGTGGCTGATCAGAGACAGTTGGCTGTTTTGGTTATTGGCTTTTGTGAGAAACTAAATACTAACATGAATCTTTGTTTGAGAGTTTTTACAAATAAATGGTTTAGATTGTGGGGAATGCATTGGATCCAAGTTTTTCCAAAATTGCTCAGTCTGAAAAGTACAGGGCACCCAGACATCATACTAATACATTGTTGAGGCAATGATTTGGGGAATGTATGAGGTGTGTCCCTTACTTTAATGATGAAACAAGACTTCGAAAAACTAATGGAACCTTTCCTTCAGACCCTCTCTGTCTTTTCCAATCTGACTCAGAGGCAAAAATGGAGATGGAGCACCAAATTTAATGGTAAAATTGAAAAATCAGAGAGAAATATTCTGAATTCATGAGCCACTACAACCAATTATGATTTTTAAACAACAACATATAGTTATTCATGGGCAATTTCTATAGACATGATGGAGTACACCTAACCGATGAAGGAAATTCAGTGTTCCTTTATAACACCAAAACACTACTCCAAATTTGCTAAAAAACTACACTCAGTGTACCCCAAAACAAATGGATTACTTATCACATATAAATACACAAACGCAATAAAATAATATCACAACAATTTTTTTGAACATAACCACGGTTGGAGTTCATTGACTTTTTTTGATAACAACGGTTACAAATTGTTAGTTAAAGTGCAAGGGCCTCACTTTGGGCTTTATAATACAATAGAAGTTGAAAAATCAATACAGTAAAAGACTTTTCATTTAGTTACATTATGTGGATGAAGATAAAGAAAGCAGAGTATAATACATGACACTAAACTTGGTGGGGATATATTTAATAGTTGCAATTACACACAATATAATAGCATAGGTTACAATACACAGGCTACAATACATTGTATAGGGCATCTTAACATTTTAATTGATTTTTGTAAACAATTTCTGTCTGTTTTTCTCCACAGTCTCACATGTACGAAAGTCTGAAAACACACAGCCAAATAGATAAGACTCCCAAATACTTACCGGGTCACTGACCATGGCCTTTTTTACCCTTGATGTCACTGTACCTATAAAAATAACTTTTAAAAAGAACTGAAACACAGACACCCCAAAATGTATAGTTGCGGGAAAAGAACTACTCTTACCCATGGTTATTTGTAGTCCTGTATAGCCCTCGGATATAGCCACGAATATCGGAAAAACATCCGGAGAAAAAAATGCTTTCCTGCCCCCTGAGGCCCTTACCAAGTGCTCCCTCATCTGATCCAGCTCCCCCACTACCCGATGGTCCCCTCACCTCTCCTGCCCTCTCCCTTCCCCCACAAATAATGCTGTTTCTCTGACGCAGTTTGCTTTGACATGTCAGCTATTCAAGGCTATTGCCATGGCTACCAAATGCTTTCTGATGTAAACTAGGTCCCTGGACCTCCTATAACTGCCAAATTTCCCTCAGTGTCCTCCGGCAACCTCCCCAACTCTGGATGTAACTCATTTTAACCTCCAAATAGCTTTTTAACTACTTTCTAAATACTTTATATTTCCTGTTATCCTCGGCTATGACCGTGGTTGTCTCTCATATCATATTTCATTTCTAAAATAACCAAGACATATCTTTCTATTTTTGATAAGGGGGCACCCCCTTCTCTGTCAAATATTTAAATAACTACTGCACGGAATAACCCCAAACCATGAATGGATTGCAAGTCAACGCTTCGTTCCCAAGTTTTTTCGGCCCTGGTTAGAATCCATCCAGTGGTTTGGGCAGTGCGCTTTGAGAACAATTAAAATTGTTTGTCTATGAAAAAATTAATGGGAAGTAGGCTGCACTTTTGGGGAAAAAAATGTTTTGTCTTCTTAATAACTTTAATTTTGTAACAAATCTTTACAAAACTTTTCAGTCTGGCAGGCCGCGAGTCCTTAATCACTTCTGAAATTTCGGTCATATCTGTCAGTGGAATCAAAAGTTATTAACTATAGAATTTTGAGGGGTTCCTATTTGTCTCTGTCTAACCTTAACTATAGGGCAGCCAACACCACCCTATGTATTACATGGCCAGTGGTAGCATCCCTGTAGTTAAGGTTAAGTTGCTCAACCCCTCGGAAGAGCAGTTTTTGGGCAAAAAATTGCCAACTCAAAATTATTTTTGCAAGTTTGGAGCAGTTTCATCAAGGGGAGCAAAGTTATAGAGTGGTCCCAAATGTTTTGAAAGATGGATAGACATACATTGGAAAATGTTTTGCTCACGCCTATAACTTAAACCGCTGGACAGATTTGCACCAAACTTGCGCGAGGAGTGGACGCCTGGTCTCAAAAGAGTGTTGTTGCAAATTTGGTGTAAATCTGTCCAGTAGATTATTTTTAAATGGCCAAAAGGTAGGTCCAAAGACATTAGTGATAACTCCGTCCAGTCAATGGACTCATTTCCTGAGTCCACACCCCATGACCACTCAGTGAAGTGTTTGACATTTGTGGACATCCAATGGGCACGCTAATTGCTTCTTAAAAAATGTGCACTGTCTCAAAATTTATGATAAGGTTGCCATATTGGATCCATGAACCACGGACAGGGTGGCAGGACAAAGCTCTGGAAATTGTGTTTGGGGTTATTTTTGCCTGAACTGGTGTCTGGGAAGAGAGGGGGAGTGGAAAAGATAGAGCCATTTATATAGATGGAAAATGGCTCTGGGGGGTTCCGCTGAGTCTGCAGTCTAGTCCAGCTCTGTTTGACATAGTCTTTTCTAGGCTGTTTAGTTGTGCTGTTACTTGTTGTTGACACATAAGGAATGTCAAGCCATGAACCTCTAGTTTGCCTGTGGAGCTGATATGCACAAAAGGTTGCATTTCTTTTTTCAACATTATTTTGTTGAACTGGCTACAGCTTCCCGGGGCTGGCACTAAACACAAGCATATTAGATTTTGTTGTGTTAATTGTTCCATCACACCAGGGGCAGATGTGTTTTGTCCATACAGCTCATGTATTAGTCTAGTTTTTAAGGTGAATTTTGCATCATCAGTTAGCAGTCCAGTTCTAATGTTTTTTTTAAACTTTTAAGTATATTTTAGATCTGCAGACTGTCACATATTTTGGGTCTGTTAATGTAGCAAAAATGACACCACAAATTGACATTGCCAATGTCGCTGAGTGTATCACAGCATTGTTTGTGTCCTAATGTTTGGAATATGGGTTGGCCTTTTACTGGTGTTAACTGCCTGATGTGTCCAAAAACAATAACATGTTTTCCTCTAATAGTTCCTCATAAATGTTTTAGGACTTCCTGCATTCTTAGATGAGTTAAAGCTAACATGATGTTGGAACCATGCTACTTCATCTACTAGGAGGACCTTCATTTGTCATAGAATTCTGCGTACTTCAGTCGCAGCTTCTGGTGACAATTTGTAATGATCTGATTCATTTATGTATTTTACTTGGAGGAGAAGCAATCATTGTAAAGTTACACCTCCTATGTTGTAAGCAGCAATACCTGTGGGGGCTGTTACAACAGCTAAAAGGTTGTTGTTTGTTACTTCTTCTAGATATTTCCTGACATTTTTAATTATGAACGTTTTGCCAGAACCAGCTTTACCACTTACATACAGGAGCCGGGGTGTTCTGTACTTTGTACAGGTGCAAGATTTATTTTCATGTGGTCCATGATCAATTTCTTCAGTGATTTCCAGGTAAATGGTGAGTTGTTCATCATTTAGCTGTGATTTGAGCACTGACAAATCTTCTTTAGATTGTTTGGATTGATAAATGTTGTTTTCTACCTCATCCATTGTTATTTCTGCCTTGTTTCGGATCAGTGGTACTCCCAGTGGTTTTTGGCTTCCTGTAAGAGAAGGTTGTCTGCCTTCAGAGGTGTCTTTGCCTAGTATAGTTTCTATTTCTTCTTCCTGTTGGTGTTCATTGTCCAAAATGTTTTTGTGCTGTTTAAAATGGTCATTTATTATATATTATACTGCATTTATTTGCCTTGAATGCAGCTTCAAATGTGTCATGGTCAGCTAATAATTCTTCTGCTTTTTTCCAATGTTTGAATAGTTATAGTAGGGCCATGTAATAAAGTTCTCTAGGATGAGGAGATTTGAAGGATCATTTTTCATGGTTAACAAGACTGGGGTTGGTAAGTTTTACTAGACTTCCTTCACAATTTAAGATGGAGTATTTGCCAGTTGACTAATCTGTCATAACATTATTTTTGTAGGAATAGTTCTGGGATATGTTGTATAGGCACATGTTTTCCAAAGCAGTACTTCTGTTTGCATTGTATGTATCAATCACATTGTTTTTAAAATATCTCAGCTGTTGTGATCATTTGTGGCTATATTTTCAATTTTTTCATAGGATTGAAGTACTCTTTTGTGTGATGAAGCTGGATCAAGGATTAGCCAGAGAATGTTTTCAGATTTCCCAGATAAGGCTGTACCTGTTAAACAATCTGCAGCTTCTAAGGACTCACATTTTCTACATGAGAGCATTTTTATTCCAAAGCTGTTTATTTTTTGTGACAGAGTTTTGACGGATGAAATGTCAACCAAATGATCTTTTAGCTCAGTCTTCTCAGCTTTTGTGAGATGGGCTGTGACATACCTTGTAACAGCAGTTGAATTGCTCAAAATATATTGAATCTTTATATTGATAGTCGCCAGCACAGCGGGCGGACGCAGCGGGCATGCCGTCAGCGCGCTCAAGGCGCGCTTAAGGTGAGCCGGTCTGTGCCCATTTGGGCACGGGGGGAGCAGGACAAACAGCACTCACTGGGAACATCTGACACCGCGAGTTGAACTAAACGCAGTGTACTGCTGTCCCCCACTCCAGCTACCACAAACTGGCCCCTAGGCTTCAAGCCTGCCCCCACTAGTAGGAAAGTAACACCTGTAGCCACTCTGCAATGTGCTTTACTTAACACACAATCCCTAGTTGCTCACCACATGGACTGTGATAACCTTTTGTTCTCCCAGGGGCTTGACCTTCTCTTTCTTACTGAAACATGGCTTAAAGAGACATCTGGGCCGGTGCTGGTTCAAACTCTCCCTGAAAACTATGCGCTAGTGCATGATGATCGTGTATCCTGCCATCTAGGGATAGCTCTAATTTACAAGACCAACTACAAAGTTATTAGCATGGTCCCTAAACACTCCCTCAAAATGGAATGCTTTCTGACCCGCAATTCAATTTCTCCTACCCCTACCCTCACAGTCCTGTTTGTCTATTGACCTCCAGGGCCAGACATGGTGTTTTGCACTGAATTTGCAGAATTTGCAGCAGAATTGCAAGTGAAGTACCCTGATTTGATTGTCATGGGTGACTTCAATATACCGATCAACTCTGTCACCACTCGATTGGTTGCCAACTTCATGATATTAATGGCTGATTTAGGCCTCTGTCAAGGTGTTTTCACCCCTACTCACAAGGGGTCAGTATTCTAGATGTGATCTTTCCTCCCTTTTCCTATGCAGATATTGATATACCCCTCCGTCTTATATGGACAGATCACTCCCTGGTTCCTTTCTCCATTCCCTTTGAAGCCCTTTTTTCTGCTACACTCCAACCACGCATTCGTTGACGTAGTTGGATGTAATCGCGACAAAGCCTCATGCGATGACATCACGTAGACATCATATAATTATTGGCGCCATTTTGGTTTTCTGATTTTGTTTGGCATCCTCATGTATGCGAAAGAAGCACAGTCTCCATAAACAGTGAGACACTCTGTATCACCACTACAAACTTGTAAGGTACATTGTTTACAACCTATTCATTACCCTACCACTACAGTATATAAAAGAATCACAGCCTTAAAGACATTGCTATTTCTGTATTGTCTCATCATCTATTTCAGGCTAGTGTACCTAGGAAGCATAACTACTTCAACTGATGACAATTAATATACATTAAAAATTATAGAAGCAGTTCTCAAGGTAAGCAACCATAATCATTCACTAAAAAGGATTACATCATCTAAGAACAATTATCAGTCATGTTTATCAATATTGACTTGATTACTCCATTATTTTAGGAATATCAAGTTTCCTATGAGATTCTTACATGATTCAAAAGTGCTTATCCTCCTGATGACCCATAGAAATGGCAAAACACGCGTGGAGGACTGAAGAATGAAGGCACTATAATGATCATTGAAGAGTCAAAGGTTTGGAATGAATTGCAGATTTACGAGCGCTAATTATTGAAGGATCTATGATGAGGATTGAGAATTCAAGATGTTGTAGAGATTTCTGTATTCAAAGAAGAGGATTGAAGGTTAAATGATCAATAATGAGGATTGAGGATTCAAAGGTTTTTGTAGAAAATTGAGGATTTAAGAATACTGAACATTGGAGGATCTATACTTATGATTGAGAATCATACCTTTGTAGAGAATTGAGGATTTAAAGATATATAACAATAATTGATAACTCCAGGTTTTGTACCAATATTGACTGAATATAAGAGTATTACCTAAGATTTTGATGATGTTGACTTGACACAAGTGTATCTGAGGATTTTACTGAATTTCAGAACAAAATAGATTTGATGAATCACTTCAGTTTTCCTTTCCCACACATCTTTCATCTATGAATTGTGACAAACTACAAAATAGATTTATCAAATGTTATCCAAATGTGCTCAACTCTCCACATAGCTTAAACATTTAAATTAGACTTATTTTGATAGACTTGAGTGCATATGGGTTTTTTGCTGAATGTCATTCTAACTCAATATTGGAAAGTTTGGCACTGAACAAACAAACATTTCAGATTATTTTCAATATGTTATTAATGTATTATTACATTGCTTATTTGTCTCTTTATTAACTTTAAATGTGGATATATGCACAGGTGAGATTGTCTAGCTGAGACTGAATGTGCAAACATCTCAGAATCAGATCAAGATGGCACTGCAACGAAATTCTATTGTCAATGAACAATTTTAAAATAATGATTTTCAATAAATGAGTGACATTGTGATTTCAGAAAGCTAAAAGAACATTTTAATATTATGCAAAATGAAATAACTTGTCTAAAATAAAGTAATGCCTACGATTTAATAAATGGCCTTCAATAAATAACATGTCTGATGTTGGGGACCTACTCCTAAAACATGATAACAGTGAGGGGGGTAGGTTCTAGAATACAAACACTCCTGTGCTGAGCTCTGCAAATGGTTTTCTTGAATTCTGTTTTACTTTTGCAGGGTCACAGGTTGGAAGAAGGAAACCCAATACCTCTTATGGAAAAGGTTTGTAAGGAAGTCCTAGTTACCTTGCAATTAAAGTATACCAATTTGACCCTTCTTTTAATAAGAGGGTCTCACACGTTTTGCTGTGGTTTCTTCAAGTGCGTTTTTATTGGGTCATGGTCTAGGCACATTGTCTGGAGAAGGTGGTCAGCCGGCACGTGGTTCAACCCCAAAGGGTCTTTCTCAAGGCAGGAATGGTCAAGTTAAGGGGACCGAATTCCTGTTGAATGACAATGGCCAGTGGCAGGTGTGTCTCCCAGGATGCAAAAAGGTCCCTCAAGTTGTTGCCTGTAAAATTCAGTTGAACCGCCTGGTGCAGTGATTCATTGAGACCCTATTAAAAGAAGGGTCAAATTGGTATACTTTAATTGCAAGATAACAGGACTTCTTTACTAAAACATGATAACGTTGGACACATGAAAGCACCTTCCATTCCAACATTCAGATAAGTAACCCTTTTATAGTACATCAATGTCTATTCTCATCATTTTGGAAAAGAAGAACCCCAATACTTCATAAAGATGAAAACTAATCAAGTCCACCAAATTATGTGAATGTCAGATGTTTACTGCAGTTGGTCTTGAGTAGGGAAAGTGGATCCTAGGAAGATGACAAAGGAGTATTTCCTTATGGTAAATGATATCAGGCCTTTGTTGGCATAGCCAGCTATGGTTTGATGGATAGTTTAGGATTCCTAAAGTAAGATATTTCTACATTTTCAATTGTTGAGTCTTTTTTAAGGCTGTAATAGGTTTTGGGCAAAGCGTACTTTTTTGTCTTTGTGGTGTGGAATATGTTAAGTGAAAGATCCTTTGTTTTGTGCTACTGTTCATTAAGGGGTAAAGGTGATTGATTCCTCTTTGTTGTCAGAATTGGGGCACAACATTAGTTTGCAGCTCAATTATGGATTTTATGGACTTTAATTATTTTTAAATTGCTTCCATGGCGAGAATGTGGGCAGGCAAAATGATACCCAACCAACATATTCACTCTTTGCTACAACGGAGCCCACAACGCAACATGCAATTATATTCCCCAGTAATGTGTAAGGCTACATTTTGCTCCACATTGTTTGTATCTTGGACTGTAGTCTAGTAATTAAATATCTACTATCCTAGTATTTTCTCTCAAAACAAATTCTTAAAGTCCATACAAACAGCTTAAATGCTCTTAATGTTTGCTTGTCAAAGATCATCTATTGTTGTTTATGTGAATACATTTATTTAGACATGAGTTTATTTCCCCTTAGTAATAGAAGTGTTTGTGGGTTAAGCCTACCAAAATGCTCTATGGCTGTTGCCCTGACACTCTGTGCAATAGACGCATAGTATCCTTTGTAGAGTTCAAGTTCATCACATGCGATGGCCAAGCACATATTTATGTCTACTGTAGCTTTCTAAAGAGAATTAGAATGCAGGGTTTAACAGACAGTAAATGCTTACAATGTGCTTGGCCAGTGAGAACATGATGTTTTCTTCTGTGTTACATTCAAACACCGAAACAGTTGACATGAGGTTATTTATTTGGAGAATTGCATTGCCTTTTGTCTAATTTAGCATTTTGTATTTGGGTTATAAAGTGTGATCCATGTAGTGTCCACCTAGCTAGGAAGCGACAGAACAGTGTACACGTAATATGGGGTTAATATGGGTCAATGGAAGTGGAGGTTATAGTACATTAGATATCTCATTCTGGAGGAGTGTTATTTATCTAGAAGTACAAGGTCCTAAGAGACCCATATTTTTTCTCTGAAGATGAGGTTATTGAGTTATTTCCTGAACTGAAGGAGCATTGGAGCTCTCCTGATTGCTACCGGGACGGTGCTCCAAATTCATGTGGCATAGCAAGAGAAGACCTGCTTCTTGGTTTTCCTTTGTGTGCCAGTTTATTGTCAAGCTTCACAATTGTGTGGCTCATAGAAGTACATGCCCCAACAAGCCTGCATGTTTTGTGGATAGGCAGGCTGGTGTTTGGGCAGAGGTTGGTTTATTCATGATGTAGCCAGTTTTGAAGAGTATCCTGCCTGGGATGGGTAGCCGTTGTAATTCTCTTTTGATGAGGAAGATGTGGTCAAATGTCTTAGCACCTGCTTTGAGGCATGCAGTTGTGTGCTAGACAGCTCTAGGGGGAGGGGCAAGTGTGTGGGGGGACACCGGTGAGAACGGTGTTCTCTTTATCGAAGTTCTTAATCACCGGGCCTACAATGTGGTTCTGAAATCCTAAAGGTAGAGGAAGGGTTTACCTTATGGAGGAGAGTAAGTTAATGCCAGGTTATAAGGACTTTGTTTTAATTTGTAATTGAAAGGAGAGATTGCTGTCAATAACAAATCTGACTGACTTTACACATGCGGTCAATGTAGGTGTGAATACATCAAGATGCAGATAGATCTTTCAGACACCCGTAGTTGACTTCCTGTTTAGCTGGATGGAAGTTTTGGACACGTTCCATTTTGGTTGGATTGAAGTTCAGGTGATGTTTGTCATTGAAGCTTGGACAGAGAGAAGGCATTTCCTGAGGTGTGGAATGTCTTGAGTAAAATTAACTTTGGTGTATAACTGAGTATTGGCGGCATATTGGTGAAGTGAGAAATTAGGGTCATTTAGCAGTGACCCGAGAGACTCCATATAGAAATTGTACATTCATCGAAATAATTTTTAATCCTGTGGAACTTCACAGGTGACCAAGTAATTACACATTCTGAATGTATCCTTCTGGTCTGCTTGGTATCTGTAAGGGAGATAGAAGGCAAAGTAGTTGAGCACTGTCCCTCTGTATCCAATTTTATCTGTTAGTGTGAAGTGTTGGACCATGTCGAACGTGTCAGAGAAGTCAAGGAGGACAAAAAGGAGGGAGTAGCCTTACTACTGGGTAAGCTCTCTGGCACCCTTGTTTCCAGACCAGCGAATTACAAGATTGCCTGCCGGTGCTGCTGTGCCCGACAGGTCTGACCCTGCCGAACACAGTGGCCACAGTAGGTAGACTCTTCACAGAAGTGCCGGCAACGTTGCTAACGCTGCTGGCGCTTCTATGAACCCATTCCCGTGGAGTCGGGAATGGGGAATGACATTTACTGCCACCTAGCTTGCCGGGTCGACCGGACTTGTAATGTCCCAGTGGCACCGGCAAGCTAGGAGCCGGTAAAATGACGAGTCCAGCAGCAACCCACCGGTAGCACCGGCAGGGTTACCTCTGGACTCGTAATGAGGTGCAGTGTCTCCTTTTAGCTATCTACTCCTGTTAACTAAGTATGGCACAGTAGAACATGCAGACCATATACTTCAGAGCAACAATATGTACTTGCTAAGGTCTTATTGGCAGCAAGCAGTGGTCACGGCCAAATGGTTACATAGAAAAGTTCTAGTCCTGGCGGCTGTGGCAATGTTTGTTGTGTTGGAGCAATGAGTAATGTCTCACGGAACATCAAGGACAATAATTCAAATTGAGGACTCAGAAAAGTAGAAAGGAGTGTGATAGGTCAGGAGTCCTAATGATCAATATATTTCATTATTTTATTAACATAGAATCATAAAACATAACCAATGTTTGTTCTATCATTTAAACAAACAAATGTACCACTAAAACCATGACACCACCGTTTTTTAGCCCATCTGCGCTATTGCAAAAGGGGTCCAGCCATATGCAAATCAGTCTGGTACTGCCACCAATGGTAGCAGCCCAGCCCCAACTGCTAGGCTAGGTCCCCTCTGCAGGGAAACACAAGCAACCCCAGACATGTTTCAGCCTTGTTGGGCCTCCTCAGTGAGGTGCAGCTTGGTTCCCTATGGCGCAGCGAGCAAGGGACCCACGTCTGGGCATACGCTCTCTCACAACTAGGCTGAAACCTGTCTGGGGATGCTTGTGGTCTCGTGCAGAAGGGATGTGACCTAGCAGTTCGGGCTGGACTGCCCCTTTAGGTGTAGGACCAAGCCTGATTTGCATATGGTTTTTCCCCTTCTGTAATGGCTTGGCAGGCTGAAAAATGATGGTCTGGAGGGTTGCCCGGAGCTTTGCCCGTGGTTATGATTAATTCAAAACCTTCAAGCCATCACCTTTCTGTTTTACCACTAAAACCAAACCAGTTTATCACAGGTCCAATAAAAAAGTATTTAAAAAAAAGTCAAAAAAATGCCACAAGTGGTGAATGCCGTGGTGATATGTTAGAGGCAAACAGTTCCCCTACCCTCAATGTGGAACATATATATTGTCCTCTGCAGATCACTAAAGTGCAGAATATCTAAATAAAGTCAAGTAAAGGTATTCTAAAAAGATAAGATAAATGTTAATACTCCAGTTAGCGAATATCGGTTCATATTTAGTTTAGACGACCAATTCATCTAGTTTTTTAGATCAAAAACGGATGTTTGTCTTCCTCAGGACAAAGACGCATATTACAAAAACCGATATACATTTAAAACATGACGTGATGATATCTGTAGAATTTTTCTTTTTTCTTTCAATTCTTTAACACTATGCCAGAATCAATGCATACAATGGCCCTCATTACGACCCTGGCGGATTTTTTCCGCCAGCGACGGACTTTCCGGCCATGGCGCAAAGTCCCTTTACGCCATGGCGGATGGCGGACTTACCGCCCCATTCCGAGGTCGGCGGGGCGGTAAGTCCCCATTGACCCATTTACCCTTCCCCATTCCCATTTCGGCCCCATAGGGCTCAATGGGAGTGGGGAAGGAGTTAATTACGCCACCGTAAAAAACGGTGGCGTAATTAACACCAAGGTCCCAGAGCGCCATGGATTTTTCCGCCCGCAAAAAGCGGGCGGAAAAATGACCATGGCGCTCCAGGAACTCGTAGTTGGCGGTAAGGGGTCCGCGCAGCTAACGCTGGCGCAGACCCCTTAGCGCCAGGGTCGTAATGAGGCCCAATGTATTCTAAGAAAGACCAATATTTAAAAATAAACAATTAAAACAATTAAAACCTGACCGGACACTACTCCATTCTTCAAAAACTTGAGTTCCATATATTTATGAAGAACAATTTACTATTGTTACCTCTTGATTCAGATAGAGAGAATCACTTCATCCTCCAACCAGAAGTAAGTCAGATATTAACCAATGTAGCTGCAGAGACACAGAAAGAAGGAGAACTGGGGTTAAAAACCCCTGATTCTAATAGGTGGATTTACAATCAACAACGGGCATCACACAGACCGAAGCATTATTCACTGTACTCTGTCTTTTAGTGAGGGTCACTAGCACCGCCTTTCCCATGAGGGTTAATTCCTTTTTTAGGAGAAAGAGGCGGTGTCGTCATCTGTGCGTCCCAACATCGCAGCCTCTGACGTTTGTCTAAGATGATACCAGAATAAATAAAGAGACTGCCTGCTAGTAATCTGGCTGTCCTTCAATCGTATTAGAAAGATACTAATTGTCAATAATGCTCTGAATGAATGACAAAAAAGCGAACTATACGGACAAGCCGTTGAAGTAACAGTATTAAATGGAAAAAGTATAATTACTGCCCCAATAGTAGGGCAGCTAGCTACCTCATCTGTAACTGCACTGAATGTGTACCAACTGACTGGCTATTCATAAAATTCCATCCAACTGCGATGGTAAACGAAAAGAACGGGAATCACGAGACTGACAAGTGACACAGTCAATGTGAGCATTAGTTATACTGTGGACATGACTCTTATCGTGGTATCGCATAAGGACACAATACAAAAGTTGCTTACTGGTGTTCTACGGAAGGCATCACTTTGAGGTGAATGAAAAGTAACAAACTCACTGTGTCATCCGTGTTAGAAAAGCCGCCTGTATGGAAGCGCTCGTCTCGCGCTGCATGACCGCAAAAGTATGAAGTTTAAAGGCCGCGGTACAAATGCTTTGCACAGAGTATATTCCTCCCACGATGCTGACTCTATGGAAAACCAGTCGGTCATAGTCACTAAAAAAGGACTAATGAATAAAGAATGTGGCCACAAAAGGGAGTGTTGTTGTCTATATCAGAATTATGTGTGTTCCCCTCTTTTGTATATATTGCCAAAAAGGCACAAGGACTCCCTGAACAGAACCCCCCAGGGAGAACCAGTGTATTTTTGTGTGGCTCGAGTTTAGAACCAAATGGGCAATTCCTAGATTTATTATTTAAGCCTTTAGCTGTTAGATCCAACACATATCTGGCTGACACTACTGATGTGATCAACCAAATCGAATGGGGGGGCGTGGCCAACGCTGATGGCGTAAAGACGTGACTGTGTGGAGCTCCCGTCCCGATCCTGGCCTAGATCCTTTATTCGACCCTTATTCCTGGCCCGATTGTGTGCCAAAACTTATACCCAAGTGGGGGAAGTGATTCTGACCCCGTTCGGCGCTGGAACGAGAAGAATCGGAACCAGCGTCCCCGAAAACGCAACCTCGGAACTGACGCCCCCGAGCGAAACAAGATGGCGGACGACAGCGAGGCCTGACGGAGGGGCGGACCGAGCGGGCTGCGAGGCGAAGGGAAGAGGTTCCATCGGGCTTCGCCTCCCCTGTCCCTACGCAAGTGGCGGAAAGACCCCAGCAAAGTCATCGTCCGAAAGACCGGACACCCTCGCTTTTCCCTGCTCCTCGGGACTCGTCCTGCCGCTGGATGCCACCGAGCACACGAGGAGACCACCACACTGCCAAGGGGAGCGGACGGAGTCACATCCATCGCCCCGGGACCACTGCGGAGGGGACACGAGATGTGCATAGCCCACTGACGCGATCTGCTGACCGCGAGGAGCTCTGTGCGAAGGAGCGGCGGAGACCTAAACAGGCCCCCAGCTGCCGCGGGGCCCTCCTCCTCTCTCCCCGAACGGACGGCCCGAGGACGGAGGAGTGAACAGTTTACCCACCAACGCACCGGTAAGCTTGCAGACCCTATCCTAGCGCTTGGGAGCCGGAACTCGCCTGTACCATAGACGACGGGGCCCAGCGAGGCCACGGCCCGGAGTGTCGGGAAATCGCTGAGCGCCCTGTCGCACTGCCGGGGGAACACCCTGCATCGTGTCGCCAAGGAACACCGCTGCTCTTCACTGAAATACGCCGTCCTGTGGGGCCGACGGAGGGCTCATCCCTGTTGCCACACTACCAGGTGGGACAAATGTCTACTTCGCGCAACAAGAACAGGGGTGCCACAATCATGGACTCATTCTCAGGGGCTAAACCCAAACAGCCCAACCAACATGAGATCCCCACGCAGACTGAAACCCCAACAACTGCTACCGACCCCAGCAACGCCCAAGTGCTCCAAGCTATCGCAGCACTCCAAACGTGCATGGAGACTAGGATAGACGAACTCAAGGTGGACATGCAGCTAATCCGCCAAGACGCCCGCAACATGGCAGAAAGAATAAACAAAGTGGAAATAAACCTCCGGGACACCACGGACACTGCCAAGGACTTAAAGCAGAAAGTCATCACACTTGAGAGGCAAGTGGCTCATCTTGAAGCGAGATCCGAAGAAGCAGAGGGTAGAGCCCGCCGCAATAACATCAGAGTCCTGGGCGTTCCGGAGGGGATGGAAGGCGCTGACCCCACAGAATTTATCGAGTCCCTACTAATGCAGGAAGTCGGAGCTGGCAAACTCACACAGGGCTTCTCCATCGAGAGAGCCCACCGCGCCCTACAAAAGCGGCCCCCTCCGGGATCACACCCTCGCCCAATGATTGCCAAGGTCTTGAACTTTCGTGACAGGGAAACAATCCTCAAATTCTCGAGGGATGGAGGTGACATCAGACGCGATGGCTCCAAGATTGTAATCTATCCCGATTATACCCCGCAAGTCCAGCGAGCCAGGAACTCGTTCATACCTATCAAAGCCCAACTGCGGAAGTTCGACCTTAAATACATGCTACTGTACCCCTCGCGCCTCAAGATTCTACACAAAGGTAAAGCCGTCTACATGGAGACCCCGGCGGCAGCCACTATGTGGATGGAACATAATAACCTGGCCGAGGGAGAGGACCACGTTTCGACACCCAACGGCTAAACCCAAACAGATCCGATACAACAATGATTGATTAGTTCTCTCAAGGACGGGAGTTCCGCGGACCACCCCACAGACATCGGCGCAACCCACCCCACCCCAAGCATGGCTGGCCCAAGGCCAACACCACAACCGCACCACATGACCTGGACAGGCCGATGGGTAGCGGATGCCCCCGAGCGTTGTCCTCCCAGAACAGCTGCTGGGAGCAACACACAGTTAACTTTTTTGTTCAATCCACCTGTTCGAGTGGAAGTTAAATTCGTTTATAAGTCTCCGATTAACACGTCAACGCAACAATCAAGGCCAACAGGAAGAAAGCAGAGCATAGACCCTGGGGGCGACCACTCGGCACACAGAGCTGGCTCAAGGAGGGTGGAGCCAGCGCCCTGGCCACATTGCCATCATCATGCCCACACGCCTTAAAATCGCCACCTGGAATGTGAGGGGCTTAGGTACCTACTTACGCCGGAACAGAATAAAATCCTATCTACACAGAAAGAAGATAGGGTTGGTCCTATTACAAGAAACACATCTAACCAAGGAAGCCATGGCAGCACTCCAATCATACTGGGGTGGACAAGGGTTTGGGTCCGCATACTCCAAATTCGCCAGAGGGGTGTTCACCTGGATCAGCCCTCACATCCCCTTCCAGCTCACCAAAATCGAACAGGATCCCGATGGAAGGTATGTCATAATTCTGGGCCACATTGAACAAACAGAGATCTGCATAGTCAACTCATACCTCCCCAACAACAACATCCCTGCGCACCTCACCAAGTTAAGCACAAAGATTGCGCCCTACAGAGATGCATTCCTTATCTGGGGAGGCGACTTTAACTGCATCAGTGACCCTGCACTCGACAGGTCGACCCCCCCCTTGGCTGGCCCATCAACTGCCACCACCGCCCTGAACACCATGCTGAACCGCCTAGACCTGGTCGACATCTGGCGGGAACAGCACCCCAAGGATCGTGGCTATTCCTTCCACTCCTCACCGCATAATCTTTACACCAGAATCGACTACCTCTTCATTGGCAGAGAGAGCTTCCCCCAGATCGACTCTTCCAACTACCTGGGCCGCACCATCTCTGACCACTCTCCCCTTGTAATTGAATGGAACATCACTGGACCCAGATCCCCCATACCCACATGGAGGATGCCCACTGAGGCACTTAAAGACCCCGAGTTCAGAGAAAGCCTTAGAGAAACCATAGAGAACTACATCAATGAGAATAAAGGCAGTGTAGCCCACCTAAGCACGGTCTGGGATGCTCTCAAAGTGGTTGTAAGGGGAGAGGTCATAGCAAAGGCCGGAGGCATGAGGAAACGCCTAAGAACTGAACTCGAATCACTAGAAGCTGAAATAGAACAGCTAGAATCCAACACCCTGGACCTCCAACCACAGGAAGTCAAGCTGGCCAGCTCTAGGGCCGCCTGCAAGGAAGCCTGGGACAGATTGGCCAAATTTGATTATATCACCAGAACCAACAGAACGCACGCCCATGCCGACAAACCTGGCAGACTACTCGCCTGGCTGTGTAAGAAAGAACACCCTAAGTTCCCGACCACTGCCCTAAGAGATGCCGATGGCACGCTACAAAGGTCCCAACAGGGAATTAACGACACCCTTAGGCTGTTCTACACCCAGCTGTACTCCCACGCTGAAGAGGTACCCCCCGAGGACATCTCAAACACCCTGGACGAAATTGGCTTGCCCCTTCTCCCCCTGCCACACAGGGAGGCTCTAGATGCTGACATCGATATAGAGGACATAAAAGACGCCATTAAGTCACTGGCCACCTGCAGGGCACCGGGCAGTGACGGGCTGCCCGCTGAATTTTACAAAGCCTATGAGCCGGAACTGTCCACGCTGCTACACGAGGTATTCCAAGAAGCCTACGAGTCGGGCACCCTGCCCGAGAGCATGCGAGAGACTTTATTGGTTCCGCTCCTCAAGCCTGGTAAGCCTGCGGATGACTGTGACTCCTATCGCCCTCTCGCTATGCTCAATTACGATGTTAAAATTCTCACAACCATATTGGCCAAGCGGCTGTCCAGGGTGATCGGAGAAGTGGTGCACCCCGACCAGAGTGGCTTTGTGCCGGGCCGCAACACCACTGCCAACCTACGCAGATTACAACACATATTGTCACATCCCTCTCACACTGGGCAAGCCCACACATTACTTTCTTTAGACGCCATCAAGGCATTCGATTCAATTTTCTGGGAATGGCTGATTGCGGTACTCAGGGAGTTTGGCTTCGGAGAACGATTCATTCGCTGGATCATAATTCTCTACACCAAGCCGCGAGCACGGGTGAAGACTGGTCGACTCATATCCACGGCATGGGATATACAAAGGGGCACACGGCAGGGCTGTCCGCTCTCCCCCATGCTATACATAATAGGGCTTGAACCCATTGCCATTTTTTTCAGGAAACAATTCTTTGATGCTGGTATCAGGATTGATGGGGTGGACCATATAATTTCCCTGTACGCGGATGATGTTCTCCTCTACGTGAGGGATCCGCAGCTGAATGTCCCAACTATGCTGGAGGTCCTCGACAACTTTGCCAAGGTGTCAGGCATACACTTTAGCAAACGCAAGTCCTGTCTGTTTCCGCTGGGCGCCCTCAGGGACACACATGTTGATGACCTCCCCTCACTGGGTATAGGATGGTGCCCCACTACGTTCCGCTATCTAGGCATTAATATTTACCACACGCCTGAACTCATGCACGCCAACAACACGGTAGCGGCACTTCCCCCCTTGCGCAAGTCAATCGGGTTTTGGGCTCGCCTCCCCCTATCCATGATGGGCAGGGCTTCCATCATTAAGATGATCGTCCTCCCCAGATTTCTCTATGGCTTCCAAAACATTTCGTATTACATTAGGGCTCCCTTCTTCCGTCTCTTAGGGAAGATACTTACAGACTTCCTGTGGGGAACTAGTAGGCACAAATTTGCATTATCCACCCTGACCCTCCCTTACGAGCAGGGAGGCATCCGGCTCCCTGATCTGGAGCGTTACTATCTGGCTGCTCAACTAAGCTTTGTGGCTAAATGGCTAGCCGATGATGTTACCCCTGAAACACTGCTCTTACAGCACTCGACGGCCCCAATCCGATTAAATGAACTCATTTGGGCCCCTCAACGTCTTGTGGGGGGGATACCCTTCTTAGCTACCCTGGGTCGTCAGGTATGGCAAAGGGTTAAAAGTCTTCTCCGCCTACAGCACAGTTACAATCCAGACACACCGCTCTTAGCTGACCTATGCCAGAACTCAGTAGACCTTGCCTCTATTCGACACTGGGAAAGGCTGGGAGTATACACGTGGGGGGACCTATACAGTGAGGGCACTTTCCGGGACTTCTCCTCCTTGCAGCTCGATGATGGCGTCCCAGCCGGTCAATTCCTTTGGTACGTAAGGATCCGCAATTTGGCTAGAACTAAATGGGACACGTGGCCTGAGGAGCCCGAATCCGACACCTTCATAACGCACCTATACAGCCTGGGAGACGGGTGGAGGCCTGTGTCCCGCATATATAGCCACCTAATTGACAGGCCTAACCCCCGCAGCAAGGACCTCAAAACCAGGTGGGAGAGTGATTTGGGCCACGAACTGTCCGAAGCTGAATGGAATAGAGCATTAGCGTTCCCCAATGCGGTATCCAGAAACTCTAGATTTAAATTAATTCAACTCAACATGCTATATCGATCATACTTGACACCGCTTAGAATAGCCAAAATATATAACCTACCCCAGCATAACTGCCCATGGTGTGGTAGAGATGAAGCCAATCTATTACACATGTTCTGGGGATGTGTCCAGGTCCGGAGACTCTGGGCGAGAGTTGAACTCCTCTGCAGCGAGGCAGGCATGACCAGATATGAATGGACTCCGTCAGAGTGCCTCCTCGGAACGTACCCCAGACTGGCCAAGTTCAAACACTCAGTCAGACTAATGGATCTGGTATGCATTCTGGTCAAAAGGACCATTGCCATGGCTTGGAAGCGACCCAGAGGCCCACAATACCAGGCATGGCACAATGAACTTGAGCGCTGGATAGGGGCGGAAACTTCAGCTTGGGAGAATGGTCTTACCACTTCCCCCGAAGACACGAGCTTGGGACTTGCTGCCTGGAAAACACTCACCTGGGCCTTACTTAACCCCCCCAATGACGATAAACCCCCCTGAACAATCAGCCCCCTGTTGACTCACAATACCTGAAACGGAACACTGGCACAGTATCCAACCTGTGCTCTCCTGCGGCCAGACCCCCCCCTTTTTGTTGCTTACATCATTGACATTATGGAGACTCGTTAATGTTGTTATTGTTTTGTTATTTCTGTTTAATTGTTTCTTCACAAAAGATCTATTTTGATGTATTCCAAATTACTACCACTGTGATTGTTTGGATCAGTGACGCAACTGTTTTATAACATAAACCCCAATAAAGAAACTCGAAAATAAATCAACCAAATCGAATGCTTGCCATGTATTTCCATTTAATACAGATAATGGCAAAAATGTCCTTGCACTAATTATGCACTAATTATGGTGATGGTTTGCAACTACGGGTGGAAAGTGTGTGTAGATTTTAAGGATTGTGTTAACATTCTTCTTGGTATGTTGGGTTCTGCTCATTTTATTATCTCTATAGACCACACCATACATATCCACATCTTTGTACAATGACAAAGCAGGCACACTAGTAATATTTAGAATGTTTGATGTTTCTTTGACTCCTACTGCTCCCTTTCCTTTGTATTCTGTCTGGCATCTGTCTCATCCCTGCTGTGCATCTGTACTTGTACAGCCAACACAGACCACGTGGTGTCCCTTCCATGCTGTTTTCCTACAGTCTGCTGTTCCCATGCCACACAGAAAAACGATCAGAGGAAGACTGAGCCTCTCTCCAACTGCATCAAATAACTTAAATTGTTCTCTAATTCATGTATCTTTTTTTAAAAAAAAACTTTGATGATTTACCCAGAGATATTATGCCATCACATGCAAGATTAGAGCTTAGTCGATGTAATAAAGAAATGATATCCAAATGCAAAGAACATGCTTTCATCCTGTGAGGTTCATAAATCAATTAGCAGTGACATGGGTCATATTTAGCCCTTATTATATGGACCTAAAGAACATCTGTATTGTGGTATGGTGTATGCGTTCATTACTATTATCAGGTGTTTAATTTAGGGATGACCTTGAAACCTTCCCTTCCTCCATCATTGAAAGTGGCTTTCAGGAGTCGAAAAAATAATGACCAGTTGGTCACAAAACCCCACCCCTCCTGGAAAAAATAAACATACTAGATAAAGATACCTCTAGCCTTGTACAGCTGCTGGGGGTATGTTATGTTTTGTTAGATTTTATGCACAGGGCACATGTCCACCACAATTCGCCTGTTAGCACCTAACATCCGTGGACAAAGCCTTGGAAGCAACAGCTATTATTCCTGTCTCAATTAGCTTGGATAACTAGTTTGAGAAATGGTGATCATTTCCAGGTTCCTTTTGATCCAATGACCGTTTGAGTAGTAGTGTTAGGAATGCCTCATGAATGGACATGGTGAAAATCCTTTGGAAATTGAGTCATCAAAAATATTCCTAGAAATTGGGGATATTGCTAGCCGGAGAGCTACTTTTACATTTGAAATTGAGAGGTAGTCAAGCAGTGAACAGAAATCCTACTACATTTAATCATGGCAGAAGTTTCAGCAAGTAAGAGGAGTTAACATATATTTATTTTAACAGTTGCTAGCAGGACTGATAGGGGGCAGGGTAGAGGGATTAGGGCCTGATCTCCGATTGTGGACCTGTTATTGATTTTTGTTGGAGAAATAACATCATCATGCAGTCATTGACTGATCTTGACATTAGGTACACATTTTAAAAGAGGCCTTTTTTTGTTTATTGTGCCACTGAAATGGACTGTATGAATAGAATATCTTGTGTGAAAAATGAGTCCTTTATAAAAATGGGAGATGGAGAAGTAAGGTGATACAGTCCACGTTCTGATGAGTCCAATGCTCTAGGCAGTGTTTTTTTGTTGTGTTTACCTTTGCAGCAGGTACGTTAGGTGTAAACAATGCATTGAGAAAACAATAGGATGGAAATCAGGTATAAATGAGGATAGTGGGGGAGGGGGTAAACCTGACATATATAAACCTTTAACAAAAGAGAGGCCACCACGCTAGTTTAGGTTGTAGACACACAAGTCGCTGGATACTGTTGGGATACTCACACTTTTGGGGACAGTGCAAATATAGAGAACAGAAGTTCTAGGAAAATACAACCTGACTTCACCAGTAAGCAACAACTTAAAAGAAAGAACATCAAGAAATGATGTATCAGCAAAATTGAGTGTACAACCGACACTAACAGAAAGCTGGGGTCTCCCCAGAACTACAGGCCACAGTCCATGTGGCCGCTGCCATTGTTGTGCACAAACTTGCAGAACGAAAGACATTGATTTGGGCTTGCACAAAAGATGGGAACAAAGAGTCCTTACTAATTGTAATTGCACAATGGTAGTTTATGCCATCTGGTGCCCCTGTGATAGACTTTACATCGGAAAAACAGAAAGGAAAATTAAAGTCAGAATAGGAGAACACAAAAGCTGCATAAGAAAAACTACAGTGAATGCACCCCTGGTGGGACACTTTACTAGTCTAGGGCATAAACCAGAAGAACTTAAATGGACTGTAGCTATGAAAATTGAATGAACCCAAGACTCTACTGCAGACAAACTCACCCTAAGCATACAAGAGCAAAAGATAATTTTTTTGACTAAAAGTTACCCTGCCGGTCTTAATGAAAATATTGATTGGAACGTCTTTATTAATTAGCACACGGCCTCTCTAATTTGGGTAACTTCTGACACGACCCAGCACTGTGTATATTGCACCACAGTATAGAGAGCTTAACCTGCTCATCAGGTATTTAGGTGCGATACCAGCAAGCATTTCCATTTCCGTCCTTAGGTACCTGTTGTGTCAAACATGTCACATGATAATTTTTGATAGTGTGTGTTGTCTCCACAATACCACACTGGAGACTCCCCATACACCTAACATTGGGGCACAGGGTCCCTTATGCACAAGTGAAGCACTACCTCTCTAATATCGAAGACGGGGGGATGACACCTTTTGAAAATTGTCTGTGCCTTGACATCTGGCACCCAACGATATCAATATCATCTATTGGACATACACGCTCTGCGCCAGTAACTTATACGAGTGTACAAGCAAATAATTACCTTTGTACACTCCAACACGCGGTGTTTGCTATTTCCTATACTTCGCCCGTGCGCCGACACCCGGCTTCTACTGAGACTAACATCATCTCCTTAATACATGTGCATTGCGCTAGTAACTAATGCCTCTGCTACTCCTTTCTCTATATCCAATGTTTTTAGGATGCAGAGTATAACTGTACCCAGCTACGCACACGCTCACAGCACTGCTTCCTCCACTTCTAATTAAGGTTCCAACATCAAAGTGGAATTGGTGCAGGTCATGACACGTGACCGACATCTACGCTCGGCCCCCCGTGAGTGAGATAAATGATCAGCAGTATCTCCTCGTATACATGCGCATCGCGCTAGCACTCAATGACTGTGCCACTTCCCCCCACCCCTCTGACATTTGCTGAATGTGGGGAACAGTGACAGACATACATACCCGCACATGCGCAATGTATCGTCTTCCCCACGTGAGCTAGCCCAGAGATTAGCGTCCATTGTTCCATGCATGCGCACACAGGGCTTCTGAACGCTTATCTTCCATTAAGCGTCCACTAGTACGGTTTCTCCCATCAACCACGGAGAGAGCACAACGAGCAGTTTCAATGATCTAGCGCTCAGCGAGATCGATCAACAGCAGGTATTCCTTATGCTCTTCACACTTTACTTTGTGATGCTTTCCTTGACACTCCCAGATCCATGCCACACATTGTGATGTATGTTCTGACGTTCCACCCTTTCGCCCTTATTAACAGGGATTAGTTAGAGGCAGTGTTCCATCATTTTGTATTTACCTCGATGCGTTCACAGAGTCAATAGCTTTGTCCAGCATTGCAAATCTAATTAGACCTATTTATATGTTTTGGGCACTCAGGCTAGTATTTATCTGTTTACAGATCGATCCGCCAACCTGCCAAATTGATGTCTCTTACGAACCATCTCTATTGCTGCAACTACAACATGCCTATATAAATTTGAGACACGAGTTCAGTAAGTTATTATGATGTTTTCAATCAGCAATTACTATTTATATCGACTCGCAATTACTCCAACAGTAGGCTGATAGCCTATGCTGTCGAGCCTTTTTCTTTTTTCCACTGTGTTTTAGGGGATTGAGTGTCATGACATTTTGTATGTCCACAGGGTTACTCTTGAACTGCAACTTAGAGATACAGCGCAGTTCTCGAGGACGCTTAACCGACACTGAGAGACGGTAAGCTCCCGCATACATCTAACTCAGTAGATTAATGATTGATGTACCTGTCTTAAGCAACCACACTAATTAGTTTGTTGTTTGTTGTTTTTATTATTAGGTTGACACTGGATCTACTTCTTTGTATTAAACACAAGCAAAGTGGGAGTCTTACTTCATTTAAGTGCCCAATGGGATAAACCATTTAAGACCTCGCACTTCTATGTCAACTTCAACTCTTCAAGTGTTCACTTTTTACCACCACAAGTTGGGCTGAGGGTGCCCTCTGGTCCTGGCTCATAAATTCCCCTGAAGAAGTTCCTATTACCAGTTTGAAATATTGAAGGAATGATACATATAAGGTTTCCGTAGATACAACTGAGAAGTATATAGACGAGTACTAACCAACTTTGATGCACTTTAGGTAAATGTTGACTTAGGCATCATAACCAGAAACACTATATAATGACGGTATTTGTGTGTACATACTGTGTGGTTTACTGTTTAGTAAATAACTAAGGTTACAAGTATCTAAAACTGTTTACATGTTCACTTGTACACGTGTTGCTATCAGAATATCTCAGAGAAGAGATACAGATTAATTGCGAATGTTGCACAATGTCAGTTGTTTTGATGACGAGCACTTAGCAGCGCCTCTGAAGCAGTGTTGTATGTTAGTTTTTATGTATTTTATGCAGTTACTATTTATATGAAAATTTGCCCCTGTTAACAGAATTACTGGTTGTATTTTCGTAGAACTTCTGTTCTCTATATTTGCACTGTCCCCAAAAGTGTGAGTATCCCAACAGTATCCAGCGACTTGTGTGTCTGCAACCTAAACTAGCGTGGGGGCCTCTCTTTTGTTAAAGGTAAACAAGGCATTGGCCATTGGTTGAAGTATTATTATTTTTATTATTAATATATTTATGGAGCGTGTGCCTAACTTCTGGAAGCAATAGAGCACTTGACAAGTCATAGGGTGAAGTAGACTGCAAGGGAAGCAGATCAAAAGGGATCAATACAAGGGAGCGGGAAGGGGAGATTCCAACGGGGGGCAATTTGGCAGCAAGGGATCTAAAAGCAACCAGGGTAGGAAAAAGGGGATAGCAGAGGTAAGTTTGGTGTTAACAGTTTCATGGCCTTAGGGTTACATTTAGTCTACGTTAAGTGATGGAATTTGTCTAGGAAGTTGCTCCGGTCTTGTGTTCAAGACAATGGGCACGAGCCGTCATGAGTGGTAGTTTGGATGTGGTCCAGTTTGGAGGCTAGTGCCTCAAATCTCTGCCTTGCACGTATTGCCATGCATTTAATTGTGTTACCATGGTAATGACCCACTTCTCTGTGGGAGCATCAACCTTCCAGTTACCGCATGCCGACTTCAGATCGTGCATTTTAACATGTTCCTTCCAATGGCACGCCTCATAAGAGCAATGCCTCCTACTTGCTCAGAAATGTTAAACTCTTCCATGATGCAACTATGATGTCTATCCATGGGATGAGAGCTTGCCACATTCAGGAGATTAGGTTTAGAGTGCGAGAAATGCCAGACACAAACATGAATTAAAATACAACTGACAATTACCACACGATCTGAACAGTTTTGGCTTAGAATCTAGCACTTAAAGGACGCACACTCCTCCTAATACATGACGATGACTCATTTCTATTAGCAAACACACAAAACGCACTGTAGAACAGCTGTGTGCGTTCAATCCTATTGTGCAGCATGTAGCTTAAAAATAAACACAGAGAACATAAACAATAATGTATGCAGCTTCATAACAAGCGGAAGGGAGTCATAACCCGATTCAGTATTGATAACAAGTTTTTAAAAGTGTTGTTGTTTTCAAGCTTATTACTGGAGAAAATCCTTCTCCTGGTTCGGTAAAGCGAGAAAAGTAGCAGAGGGCTGAGGAAAAAGAAAATGTAGCAAAAAAACACCATCTTTATAAATAAAGGTCTGCTTTGTTCAAGCAGGAATGTCCCAGTAACCCCTAAAGTGCCAAGGCTCGTACTTTTTGGATAGACTTGTATAATAGCCTGGCCCTTAGGTTAGGTCGGAGAGCAGTCTATTTGGCAAAGCCGTGGTGCAATGAGGCCGTTCTCTTGGATTAACCATTTAAATAACCAGCCGTCAGCTCAATGTGTTAGTAGTATGGCTTAAAAAGCCCATGTCACTTATGGCAAAGACTTTTTTTTCCGAAAGCACATAAATTGCATGAACTTAAAGTTTACCAAATAATAATGGTGCAATAGCCTACAGTGAACTAACTGTTTGTCTGCCTTTAGAGTTATTGGAATGAAGAACACATTCTTACTGAAATAAATGACATTCATGCAGACTTTTATATCTTCCCTCCAGGGGAGCTTTTGGGGATGAAGGATGGCCGTATAGAATATCATTCTATAGGAGAGGACTAGCACACTTCACCATTCGTCACTTGAGCTCGCATTTCAGGCTTGGGACCCCATGAGATATTTTGGTAACAGTCGTGGCATTGTAGTGTGCTCATTCTAAAGTACCACGTTGGGTACGCATGGGATATTTGCACGATGGGGTACATGAAAGTACTGAACGGGGTAAGTGGGTATTCAGTGGGGGCTGTGCCAACACATCCAAGGTCATTACTAACCAGGCGTTAAGGGTTAACGCCGTCGTTAACCCTTAACGCCTGATTCCAATTTTAACGGCTGCTTTTAGCAGGCGTGAAAATCCATGGCGCTAAACCGCCTTGATGCTAATTACGGCACAGGAATTTACGGTGCCGTAATTAGCGCCTTCCCCACTCCCATTATGCCCTATGGGGCAAAAATGGGAATGGGGAAGGGTAAATGGGAAATGGGGATTCACCGCCCCACTCACCTTGGAATGGGGCGGTAAATCCGCCATCCACCATGGTGTAAACATAGTTTACACCATGGTGGTAAATTTGGTGTACTTACCACCTGGGTCGTAATGACCTCCATCATTTCTAAAAGGACTCACTCAGACTAAGGCAGCCTGGCTCTCGCCAAAAGGATATTTCACTTTGGATCTCAAAAGATCAAGGTGGAGTTTATATGGAGCTCACCTTGTCATGGTCGATTGTGTTGACTACCATTTAGGTGCAGGTCGGGGTGTAGGGGGTGATCTCAAGACCCATTTGGAAGAATGCACTGGGGCAGAAAGGAAGACTTGGGGCCTCATTACGACCCAGGCGGTAAGTTACCGCCTGGGCCGTGACTTTACCACCATGGCGTAAACTATGTTTACGCCATGGTGGTTGGCGGACTTACCGCCCCATTCCGACCTTGGCGGGGCGGTAAGTCCTCAATCCCCATTTACCCTTCCCCATTCCCATTTTTGCCCCATAGGGCATAATGGGAGTGGGGAAGGCGTTAATTACGCCACCGTAAATTACGGTGGCGTAATTAACTCCATGGTCCCTTAGCGCCATGGATTTTAACACCTGCTAAAAGCAGGTGTTAAAGTCGCCATGGCGCTAAGGGACCTCGTACTCAGGCGGTAAGGGTCGGCGCTGTTTACGGCGCCGTAAACCCCTTACCGCCTGGGTCGTAATGAGGCCCTTGGTCCTTGGCAGGAGACTGGTCATGCATTGGTGTGCACGAGGATTTAGAATACGTTAGGAAGAGGCAATGTTAGAAATGTTTCTGGCATCCTTCTGGCTATATATTTTGAAGTGCTTTCAGACCTTCTGGTAGATATTGCCAATGGCCCAGAATGCAGTGATTTAAAGTTTGAGTAGGGGGCTGGGGGCTAGGGGGGGGGGTGATGATGCCTTAGCACAACACTGTCTTGGTTTTCATTTGGAAAAGGGCCTTCTTCACTCTCTTCCTGGGGTAATATTTTTGAGACACCATTTCTTCTTGTTTCCGATATACTGTGCTGCATGGATGGCTATCTGATACAGAGCTGGACATGCTAATTGTCTACTAACTTAACAGACAGAATCAGCAGCAATTGGTCTCTTCAAAACTAGGGGGTCATTACAGTTTTCCCGATGCAGTAGAAATGCTGGTAAAGTGCTGCTCAATCCGTTACCGCCAGTTTTACTGCACAGGGAAAACACAAGTTTGTCCGTGGGGGCCACAGATTTACCTCCACACAAGAGCTGGATGTAAATGAGGCCCCCACCAGAAAATAAAGGCCGGAATTACCAGCATGTGTAAAACCAGTGCCGGTTTTTCCTGCAATCCCCTCATGGAGTTCTATGGGACTCAATGGAATGGGGATTTACTGCCCTTTACATTGTCTTTAATATGCCAGTAATACCGGGATATTAGGCAGCGGAAATGGTAGGTTGCTTTGCCGGTATCCCGCCGGAATTAAGAGTGGTATCTAAGTAAAGCTATAATGACTCATTATGAATATTTTGACGTCTTGTTTCCTTTTTTTAAGTAACAATGATAAATTGAATGATTTCCTGGTAATAATCGAACATTCTTAAACACTTTTACGATGCTAAACATTTGTGGAACTAACATTTATTTAATAGTGGAAGCTGTGCCTACAGTGAAAACACTGACCATCCTTAAAAAGGTTCCCCAGGTAATTTCGTGCTCTTAAACCTTTTCAAAATGATTAGAAAATCTTAAAAAGCAGAGAATGACTACATGGCACTTATCATATGATTTTGTATTTATAACTTGCCTCTATACAAGTGTTTCTAGGCGCCACAAGGCGGGAGCGAAACAGAGGAATGACAAGACAAGCAATCTTACTAGGCCCTGTGACATTCAAATCATGCAAATTCAAACGAGAAGTGCAGGGGTGAGGGTGCGGGGGGAAGTGCAGGGTAGGGGTAAAGGGGAAGTGCATTCAGGGCAGCAGGGCTCTGAGTAAGTGCAAGGACAGTAAGGATTACTCGGGTGCAGTCCCAGACTGGGAGTGCTGGGTAGGCCAGGAAAAAGTGCAGGGTGACTGGTGGAGGTGGGGGGGGGGAGGTTCATGGTACCCTGTGTGACTCTGAGGGCAACCACGCAAACAATCAGGGTGAACATATAGATTATTGAGGGAGATGGAGCGAGAAGGAAGAGGAGAAAAGGAGCGTCTTGAGCAGCTTCCGGACCTTCAGGTTGTCAGGCTCAAGTCTGAGAGGGACAGGGAGGCCATTCCGGGGGGAAGCACCTGCAAAGAAGAGAGATCTATCCCCACTCTCTGCTTGCAGAAGTGTCTGACCCGCAGAGAGTTGGAGGTAGCTGAATCGAGGAAGGTACTTACCTACTGTGGCCAATGTACCTCATTATGAGTTTTGTGGTGCGTTGCATTTTTTTTTAGCAATTTCATTATTCCACTTTATATGCTGGTAACAGAATTACTGCCAATTTTCCTGCACAAACTCCCATTCTATCAGTGGGCCCGATTCCTAGCTTGAGCTAAAAGTAGTGTGGAAAGTCGATATTCTCCTCTTTATTTTCCAGCACCACCATTCTGATGTGGGTGGAAGTATTGGAAGGGAGATGCAGTGCTTTCCTGAAGCAAAAGCTGCTAAAATCTGTTGTGGAAGAAACATGTGCATCTTTGGCAGTACGAGCAGTTCTTTACAGACTGCCACTTTTCTATTTTGCGAAAGTGTCCTTAAGCTTTCAGAAATTTCTAAAAGTGGTGCTGCAATCTGGGAAATGCTATTTTTAGACAGAGAATAGGGTACAGTAGAGGATAATGGCACCTCCGACGCATCGTAGTTTGTCTACATGCAAAGGCAGTGCTTTTGAAAGAAGAATCGCCATGCAGTGCCTGCCATTAAATCCTCGTCGTTGTTAAGGCTGTTGACAATCAGGAAATCAGGCACCTGCAAAAGTTGGGGCTCTGATGCCAGGTCGCCACATTCTCACGTTAACAGAATATGACACTTTTAAGGAAAGTGTTCTTCCCATTTGGAAGAACACTTTTCTATGTTTGCATGCACTTCAGAATCAGGGCCTTTGAAGTTGCGGGTGTACGTCACAGTTACTGCAGACACATCCTCCACTTAAATGACAAAAAAGTGACAGATTTACTGGTGGAGAAATTATCATCCACACTAAATCCACTAAATTAACCAATTGAGGCCTGTGGAATGGCAATTAACACCGTCAAACTGCGGCTCGTAATGTCGCAGTAAATATGCCAAACCGAGTAGCAAAAACGTATGAGGTTTTGATGGTATCCCCAAGGACAAATCATGGGAATACTGACAAACTCAGAATGAGGATCAACGTACTAAAAATTATTTTAACTAGCTTGATCTAGACATTCATCCATGAAACAAGTACCTAGGTAAGACATTAAAAGGAAGGAATTCTACATTTCATGATGACATGCAATTAATGTACTTAATATAAGGGATGCTTAAGGGCAGTCATTGAGCCTCATTATAAGTTTGGCAGTGAAGTAGTGGAACCATGACAGTAACATAACTAGTTTCACTTTTACCACATTGCCATATAACCTGTGTGTAGGGAAAGTGGAGGAATTACCTCCAGCACAAGGCTCGAGGTATTTCCTCCACTTTACCTGAACAAATCTAGGAGTTAGCACCAGAACAATTAGCACAAGCAGAATTACCGCTGGTGGCAATTCTTCCAAATCACAACGGAATCCAATGAGAGTCCGTAACAGAGAATCATTCCACTTCAGGGTCTGGTGGATGTGCCTGCGCTTTAAAATCAGTATTGTGCTGGTTGTGGTATATGAGTTTTGGAGATTTAAGAAACTCTTAACGTGGCCCGTTGTTTCCAAATGGAACCTGGATGCCAGCTTCTGCATCAGTCCTCACGTGCGTCTGTCCATTAATATTCATAGGCTTGCTTGTGCCTTTCTTTTTTACCTGGACATTATGAGCACTTGGAATGCCTTTTAGTCGGGATGGCGAGCACCATCTGTGTTCCAGCTACTGGCTAATTGCATGCACGGGAAGCACCGTCACTAAACTCTGCTCGGCTTCTTTCCCTCATCCCGGGATTATCGCCAGGTACATTTCCTGCAGCCAGACACTGCCGTGACTCATTCACCCTTCTGCCGTCTATGGGACCGCGGCATAAATAACCCATTTTAATATTCTAGATGGGCTTAATGACCACCATTCCCTGAATTAATGTCATCTTTCCATAATTCACCATCTCCATTGTCTCTACCGCACGTCCCCGTGTGCACGGAGGCAAGGATGTGTACTGCACTGATGAAAAGTGAGCTTGCACTGCTGACACAAGCCCTGATTCATGGAACTGTGCAAAGTGTATTTTTGCCGTGCAAAGTCCGGGCAAAGTCATTTTGTACTGCAAAAATGACTATGCATTGACTTTGTCCGGAGTTTGCATGGGAAAAATACACTTTGCACAGTTCCATGAATCAGGGTTTGTGTCGCCAATGTAAAGTCTCTTTTCAGCAGTGCAAATTCACTTTGAACCGAGCTAATATTCCCTGAATCGGGCCCCAAGGGCCTAATTCATGGGATGTTTAGCGCAGTGCAAAAAGTCTTTTTTCAGTGCAAAGTGACTGCGCAACAGAAATACATTTTGCACCGCTCTTTGAATTAAGCCGGGTTCAACGTGTTTGTTAGCACTGCAAATTCACTTTGCACCGTGCTAAATGTTCCATGAATTTGGCCCCACGTGCATACTATCACTATGAAATCCTGCCACATGTGTAAGGGTGCTTAGTAAACGTACAGCATAGCAGATTCGTGACCCCAAGCCTTAAACCTGTCTTCAAATGCTTTCAATTTGTCGCGTGTAGGATAACCATAAAATAGGAAATGCTCCATGCAACAGAACTGCTTTGCAGTGCTTGCATTATTAACCCCATCTTTCAATGAAGCTCAACTTTCGAATAAACCGGAGTTAAATGCTCAAGCAATTAGGTGGTTGGGAGTCAGGGAGTGCCCAAGAAGCATCTGTGGATATGAATGCTTCATGGGTTATTATTGGCGATATCGAACTGGCAGTTGGAATACCCGTAACACGATGGACATGCTAGAACGTGAAAAAACAGCAGGGGCCTACACTCAGCTGTTATGTGTGTGCAAAAATTCTACGCTCCAAAAGATGCGCCACTTGCACAAAACCAAAATGCACACGATTCACAAAAGAGACTACTTGCAAAATGTCCATGCAAATGATTGTGGGATATGTGTTCAAGTTCAATGTACGAAAATATTCGACTATTCAGCCAGGGACGGGATTATTACCACTGATTTGCATATGCTCAATGGGTGGGGGGGCGGAGTGATGATGTGCAGGTAATGCAAATACTACACGCCTCCATAACCAGGCACTGGCAGAGCATAGTCATTCATAAAACAGGAAAGAAAGACCTATGCGGGTCTGTACCCGAGAGATCAAAGGAGTATGCAGCTTGACCCTAGTGCCAATCAGATGATCCTTGATGCACGTCTGCGTGCATCACGAGAAAGGCTCTGTCATAGGATTGGCTTTTTTTTTAAAACCAATGGACACTGTGGGCCTCATTACGACCCTTGCGGAATGGGTTTACAGGCACCGGTAATGGTGCCAGTAAACCCATTCCGCCCTATTACGAGGTTCCCTCGCGGGACCCGGAACAGACGTCTAGTAAAACCAGACGTCCATTCCGGGTCCCGAGGGGACCAAGGAGCTAATAACAGGCCCCCTATGGGGGCTCAAATGGGAATGGGGAATGGTTTTGTGAATGAGGAATTACCGGGTCATCCAAGGTTGGAAAGACCCGGTAATTCCTCATTCACAGACCACAGACCCGGAAACGATTTTGGAGGCAGCCATAGCGCTGATAGCACCATGGCTACCTCCAACCTCGTAATGAGGCCCAGTTTAAGTTAGGGGAAGCACTGTACAGTAGAATGTGGCCTGTAACCACACCTTTTGTCGACCCTGCCTAGAGCACTGATTGTTTTCCCAACTGTGTGAGGAATGTATTATTCTGGTTTGCTTCTGAAGGGAGGAAGAATCTCTGTGATGAATGGCTGAGTGCATTACAGGTAATGATATTGTATTGGATAAACCATTTTGTGGAAACCAGGACTGCTGTATAAATTGAGAGGAGAGGTGTAAACATTTTGGCCCCAGCTCAATATCAATGCCAGCGCTAATGGAAGCAACATCACACGGCCATTGACCTCTAATGACATCACAGGAAGTGATGTAATTTGATGCCACCCCAAGTGACATCATGGGAAGTATTGGCACACAACCTTCAATTCCTTGACAAAACAGGAAGTGGCATCACATAGCATTGCTCCTCAGTACACTAAGAAAAATATGGTTACGATATCACTGTAATATGATAGACATTTCATTCAAGAATGGATCACCATACGTAGCATTAATATCCATGTTTATTGGCCCATACTACCAAATTACTGCAGATGTCCAGTACAACAACCTGGACAATTGTACATCCCTCAGGCTAAACTGTAAATAGACAGAGCATCTCGAAGAAGCCTAAACCACAAAGCGTAGACATCCAATGACTGCCAAGTGCCTTGCCACAGTTCGGAAACAGCAACTGACCAACGCAGGTCCAACCAGGAAAAAAAGGATGGTCTGGAGGGTTTCCCAGAGCTGTGCCAGTGGTTATGAATGATTTGAAAAAAACCTTCTAGACATCACATTTCTGTTTCTCTGATTTGGTAAGTAACTCACCATTTTTTTGTTAGATGGGAGATAGAGATAGAGTTTATTTGTCATATATGTGTAAACAGCAGCAGCATCTCGCTGCCATCACCCTAGAAAAATCTGTTGGGCCTACAGACCTACTGATGACACCGAATGGGGCTGAAACCTGTCTGTTGATGCTTGTGGTCTCATGAAGAAGTGATTTGACTTAGCCGTTCGGTTGGGACTTCCCCTTTTGGGGTGGGACCAGGCCTTATTTTCATTTGGTCATTTCCCTTCTGTAGTGGCTTGGCAGGATGATAAAAGGTGGCCTGGAGGGTTGCCCTGAGCTTTGCCAGTGGTTATGAATTATTTTAATCCTTCTTGTTAGATGTTTGACCGAGGAGATGTATTGGAGGATGTGTTGCAGGTCACAGTAATTGCAGGATTTTTTATTTTAAAATGTAAGCAGCAGCTCCATGACATCAACCCTAGAGAAGCCTTCTGGGCTTAGAGACCTAGGTTACACCTCACTCATGATGCCGAATGAGGCTGGAACATGACTAGAGATGCTTGTGGACTCGTGCAGAAGTGATGTGACCTAGCAGTTTGTGCTGGACTTCTCCATTTGGGGTGGGACCAAGCATAATTTGCATATAGTCTTTACCATTCTGAAGTGGCTTGGCCGGCTGAAAAAACAGTGATCTGGAGGGTGGCACCAAGCTCGGCCAGTGGTTTTGAATGATCTGAAACCTTCCAACCATCACTTTCTGTTTTGTTTCTTTAGTAAGTAACCCACAGTTTATTTTTGTTAGATGGGAGATACAGGGTAAGGATGTGTTGCAGGCCACATTAATTGCAGGTTTTCTTTTAAACAGCAGCAGCTCCATGACACCACCCCTCGAAAAAAGGCCAATTTCATTATTTTCTTTAGTCCTTATATCTTGCTTAGTGACAGTCTCCTCCAGCTTCTAAGCACATGAACAGGAACTGAACCCATGTTGTACTGAATCCTCTTCTTCCCAAGCCAAGTGCTTTGCCCATGAGCTATCCTTCCAGCTATATATTTCTTTTGATTGAGGAAGCAACATATGGTTTACTTCAAAGGCAGAGGGCAACTTCATGTAAATTCATTATCTCACCGTGTGCCTATCTACAGTCTGCCTGTGATGCATGTCTGGCAGATCTGGGCCTTGTTACACAGTGACCAGGCAGGATTGGTGGCAGAAGCCACTAGGGCATGCTTCTCTCATCACAGGTCCAGTGAATCACTGGATTTGTGTTAGGGAGAATTCTCCAGATTGGCTAATGTCCCTTACATACTGAGTCCCTCAGCAGCTTTGCTGGATTTCTAGGATTTATTTTTTTCACATGGTAAGAGTGAGAGCCTTTTTTCCCACTCTTACATGTGTTTTGCTGTGTGTGTTTAACTTGTTTGTGTAAATAGACTGTGGAGCCTCACCTACTCCGTAGGCATAATCTTTTTACAATGTGTTACACAGCACCTTCAGTGCAGTGACACAGGGTTGTCTTTTTCAGACTTCCCACTTTAAACTCAATTTTCTGGGACTGACTACTGTGGGATGTATTAACCCACTTATGCTCTGCCCTGCGGCACCACTGTGTGCTGATAGTGCCAGAATTATCAAAATGGCTGCAAAACCCTTATGCGCGCCAATACCTATGGAAATCATGCTTTGCAACACGAAAAGATGGCTGCCAAATCTACCATGCATGTTGTCAGTGGTGGAACGGAGACCTCACTGCTGAAACATGTCATTGGGCTGCCCAACAAGTAAAAATGGAGCACAGCTGAAAAGCAGTGCTTTACTGAAAGAAATCCAGAATCCTGTTTTTAAATCTTTTCTCGGTTGCTGAAACAGCAGAATGCAATATTCTTGCTGGGTGTTACAAGTCACATAGTTCAAGAAATCATTATGAACATACAATGTCATGAAAAGCGGAATCTGTCACCACAACATTCACAGCAAAAAAATGTGCCTGGCTTTGAAATCTGTCAAAATCTGGGCGCAGTACCAGCGGCCGCCTGTGGACAGCTGTCAGTAGCTTGCATCAGATAATTTAAACTTGTGCAACTGAAATCAAATCACTGAAATCTAAGTGACCTGTTATTAAGAGTAACCTAGGTTGTACCTATTCAAATCCCATGGCTTAGAAGCTGGAATATATGTTCTAGCTTCTTGTGTTGAAAATTCCAAGTTTGTTTTAAACCAAGTAAAAACATTTAACAGAATGACATTTAAATTAAGGCTCAAACCAGTTCCACAGCTTTCCCTCACAAAAGCCAGGCATTTCCCTCCTGCTCCACTCCACGAGGAAATCACACTTCTGTGATGATTAGATAAGGGGAGGAGCTCTTGGGCTGCAGCAGAAGAGGACAATGGACTTCCTCTGGCTGAAAGGATATGCAGAGTGTGAAGAGTCATAAACGGCCTCTCCCAGAAGGAAGGGGGTGGAGGTTGCTTCTGAGCTGTCAGAAGGAGAAGGAGGCAGGCACAGACAACCATTTGTTGATTCACAAGGACAAAAAGCACATTTTTAAAAAGACTGATAATTTACTGTGTAAAATTGTGAAAAATATATAAACCCCGGTCTTGTGAACCTAATTTTTGGCTTCACATTTTAAGAGGCGCCAGAACTCTGTGCTATGTTCTGGGAAGTAACAGTGGAAATTATGGTTCTATACCAAATGTAATTATGTCAAAAGCATGAAACTTCACATGCTTATGCCCATATACAATGCGCACATTTGTGGGAATTTTCTCTTAAATTGGACTATGAGTTCTGGACAAAAAGGGAGGAATTCTGTCAAAAGCAGACCCAAGATCCTACAGCGACGGGGCTTGGAAGAGTATCTGCTCCACAAAATATGTGATGTATGTATGTTATTGTTATAAAGATTGCACACATGTAAATATGTATTGTACCAAAAGTAGATTTTATGTCCAAAGGTCAAGGGGAGGATTCTCTGACTCATAAACCCACATCATCATGGTGACACCCTGTTTTCTTCTCCAATCAAGGGGGAGAAGAGATTCTAACCTATAGCCTGCCTAGGGGGGGCACTTAGGATAATCCAGCACACACACCCCTTTACCATATGCATAAATAGAGAAAGCTGCGGACATAGAAACACACACAGATTCACCCACTATCCTGATCCTGGCGAGGCACCCTGAAGCAGATCCATACATATTCATTGCTCCTGACTCCAGAAACATGGCAAGCAGAAAGGCCCATTCCATTAGTTGAACCATTTTCAACTAGGCCTTGAGTTTCCAGAACCAGAAAGAATCCCACAAAATCTAAGGGGAACAAAAGAAACAGCCGGGCTGTGCTGTAACTGTTTTCCTGCTAAAAGAATTATTACCAGAACCAAAAGATTCATTCCAGTTGTGCTGTGCTGTGCTGTGCTGTGCCATGCAGTGACCAGATAGCTGTGACCAGAGCCATTGCAGACCCAGTCCAGTCCTGTGTGCCCAGCAGTCTGTCCAGTCCGGTGTGCCCAGCAGAATTCCTGTTCAGAAATCTTGACGGACCAGAATTCCTGACGGTTCTGTTCAAAACATATAGTGAGTTTCCATAGTATAGGACTGTGTCACTAGCATATGTACTATCCTTAGTCTATCCCTATCTAAATCCATCCGATCTTGTCTTCAGAACCTGCATTGTTAGAAATCTTTTTTGAATTCCCTGAACTCTCTATATTATCCCTACTATCTCTTTCGGTACTAGTATTGTTAAATATCTTTGCGCTCATATATTTTATCTGAAGAAGGCAAGCTCCTCGGTAGGCAGTCACACTGATCCAGTGGTGCCCTGGTCCAGTGGATGTGCTTCTGTGTGGTATTTACTTCTTCATAGTCATCCCCCAGTGTAAAGAAATCCTGTTTATCTTTTGAAAGTGCATCCTGTTTTCCCCCTCTTGCGCCTATCTCAGAAAAACGACCTCCACTAACACGTCCATCACTTCCTCAAATTTTATGCTAGAAACAAAATGTATATGTCTGCTTGTAGCTAGCATTCCAAATCCATATAGTTCTCCCGTGATTGCGATTACCGCGCGCAGAAATGTTTGCCACAAATTATGTTTTTGGCAAAACATTACACGTGTAAAACAGTTTTTGATTGCACCCGACCTCAATTTTAAGTTTTCACATTGCTTATTAGTGTCAAATCATTGCTAGTGTTTGTCTGTAACTTTCTAAAGTGGCTCCCATTAGAATTTAAACATTTTCCGCAATTTATCCCTATTTAGTGTTTTTGCACAATCCATTCAAGATAACTTTAAAACCATTTTGACAGTTTGCCAATCAGTTCTGTTCCTCTCTTGTGTTTGCTGGGGGGAAATTGGGATTGACATTTTGTTTGAACTCTGCATTCCTGAATACCTGCTCTCTCTCCTCCTATCTTGTTACATTGCATATTGGGGGGATTGAGGGTGTGCAGGGGGAAATAGTAAGTATATTGCTATTTGATTTGAACACACAACCACAATAGTATTATTTCTGTGCTGCATTATTTTGGCTTACTATTACTCCTTATGATTAAAGAGATTGCTTAGTGTTGCATCACCTCATTGGTGATTATTGTATACCCATTAAACATAGTGTGATTATATTGTGAAATACATGAATAAATATTTTAACTTTGCAAACCAGCCTGATTCCTGGTTCAGAGTGACCCGGGGGGGGGGGGGGTTCCAAGAGAGAGGCGTGATATAAGTAGTACATCGTTCAGAATAAAAGAGCTTTTAGACACAAAATAAATTAGGATTTCAGTTGTGCATTACACGCTAGGCATTGATTTAGGTGAGGTGCTGGATTGAAATCACTTACAGATTGGGGGCTTGTCCGGGATTTCTGAATTAGACATACCACTTGTGACAGTCTAATACAGCGTGCTAACTGACAGGGTGCATAAACCCTGTTGGGCTACCACACGGTGCTACCCTGTATAACACCCTTCAATAGAAACACTCTAAGGAGTTGGCCTGTTTTGTAAAAATAAAATAACTCGTGTAATTCAGAAAGTAAATTAATATTTTCGCAATGGCAAGCCCAGTAGAAATTAATATGGCAAAAGAACACCTACTGCACAAATTATTTGTTAGGGGTGAGTGGACAGAGCAGAATTGGAAGGCCTGGCTGCAGGAAATCAAAGGACAAGCCACTGCCACAGGATTAGATAAATGGCAGGATCAGGGTCCATTACACATGGCACTTAGTGAATTGTACATGGCCCCCAAGGTGAAAGAAGAGCAAAGTAAAATTGCCACAATAGCGTCATATCTGTGCCTCCACATTGGAGCAATACAGGAAAAATATGCCGAAAACCTAGATGTGGCAAATAGGCAAGTACAATCATTAGATAAAACCCAAACTGATTTGGACTCTGCAGAGCAAAGGCTACAAAAGAGCCAAGAATCAGAGAATGAAATCAGACAGTACCTGATAAAAGTAAAAGAAGATCTGGGTATCATGCAGCAAGAGAAGGTAGAGCAGGCAAAAAGAGTGCCGAGAAAGTTTGGACTCTCTACTGCAGAGCCAACAAAAGCTGGAACAGCAATTAAATTTTAATAGAGCCTGCGCAGAGCAGGTAGTCAACCTTCAAAACCGCCTAGACCAAGTAAAAGAAGAAAATAATACATTAATTCTCAAAGACCTTGACTCCTAAATTGAATTTGATGAAGAGCGCCAAAAGCTGGTGGAGTCCAAAAACAAAGGGACGACCTGGCTGCACAAAGGGGTACTCTTATTCAGGAAAGGGACACCTTACGCCAGGAGGTCAGTTATTTAAAAACCAAGATGGAAGAAAATCACCTGGCCCTTCATGGACAGGGTGAGCTCCAAAAAGACTATGAAAAACGGTTAGGGCACACCAGGAGGGTCGAAGATGCTCTAGCAAAGAATGACCAGGCAAGTAAGGGCAGGAGTCAGGAGGTAACCCTCCTGCAGCAAAAATTGGCCCAATAATCCAAAATTACACAGGAAGCACAGAGAGACAATGAGGCTCTCTGTGAGCAAAATGACAGGCTCCACAGACAGTTAGCTATGCAGGAACAACTATTAGAGATTAGTAAGGCCTTGATGGAAGAACAAAAGGGTCAGGTTCTTGCATATTAACAGGGAATAGGGGCTGAGAGAGATGAGGTCCGCTGGGAGAGGGAAACACCTGAGCATAACCTCAGGAACCCTGTCCCCAGAGACTTTCATCTCTTCAACTCCATGGACTCTGCCACCCCCATGTCCACTGGCTCACATGAGCCAAGGGCCACAGGGATGGCAGACTTCAACCCAATGAGGTATATGGGGCTCATAGGTCAGCGCCTCCCAGAAATGGATGGTCAGGCATCGGTATATGGGTTCCCAAGTGCTAAGGCCATCTTCTCTGATCAGGGAGACTCCAATGAGGGGAGAATCAGAGAAATGGATCCTCAGAAATACCACTTGTCCAGAGATCAGACAGTAAAATTTAGTGGGGAATTCCATGAGGGTAGGCCCACTAGAGTATATTAAAAACCTCTTCCCAGCTAGGACAGTGGGGGGGAGGGGTACTCAGCCAATCCTGGGAGCAAGGAAGAGTCAGAAGACTCTTCTGAGCGCCACAAGATCCAAGAAACTAGGCCCCCACATTCTGCCAGCCATTCCCAAGCTTGCAGAATCCGGGAGAGCCTAGAAGACCAGGCAGCCACCTCTGGTAGCAGTGCCCCTGAGTCAGAGGATGAGTGGACCAGGGTGACCCGAACTAAGAAAGCCAACAAAGTCAAGAGGGCCTTGCTCAAGGATCCCCTGGAACAAATAAAAGCCATTAGGAGCGTCATCGCGCCCTATCACAAGAATGCAAAATATTCAGTTTGGGAGCACCTTGAGCTATTTGAATCGATGATGGACACTTTCCATCTGAAGGACAGCCAAAGCTGTATTCAGTATGTGAAGTGGCAATTTTCTCCTGAGTACTCCAGCTTCTTTGCGGGGCTGGAGGATCAGAATCATTCCAGATGGTGGACCTATAGGGCGGCCATCCTGAAACATTTTTCAATTCACAGGAACCCTCAGGAGGCTCGCAAGGCAGCCTACAACTTACAATGTGGGGAAGACCAGGCCCCACAAAAGTTTGTACAGGAGTTAAAACATGCCTTGGCGCAGACCACTAGAAGGGTGCGCACTGACAGTAAAGAATTTGTAAACACCTTCTTTCATGCTCTCCCCAAATATATTATGACCCAGCTAGTGAGGGACTTTCATGACAAAAGATCACTAGAATGGGTCATTGAACAAGCAACGCACATCTATGAGGTGCAGAAGCCGTTGGAAAACAAAAACAATAGCAAAAGTCCTAAAACAACCAACACCCCTGCTGCTGCTAAAGTGGCGGAGGTGAAGGTTGCCCCCATTTTAGATCTCGAGATTGGGGGGCCTAAAAACCTTTGCGCACAGAATCCAAACAACCCCAAACCCAGAAGGCCCTCGGGCCAATCACAAACAGGGAGCCAGGGAGGCAACCCCACAAATGGGAACCCTAACTCCCCTGATTACATCAGCCCACGCTACAAGGGTAATAGACCCATCCTGGGTTATGTGTGGACTCCTCCAGCCCAAGGGGGGGATCCAACCAGACAGGAAACCCAGGGAACTTCTCTCCTAATTTCCCCAAGGAGGGCAGCAAACCCCCACATGCTGGACAACATTTCTTTCCTAGGTACCCACCAAATTTCAACCCCCAAAGCAACCCATCCTTCTTTTCCCACTTTCCTGAGCCCAAACAGCCCAATCCGGGAGAGGGGAGGCCAAGAGAGGAGGGGTACCCAAACTTCCCTAACCAAGGGTATTTTGTGAGAAGGGATAGCTACCCTTCCTGGGATCAGCCCAGGGGAGACATGAGGACCCCGTATCAGCCAGAGCGGGTGTCACAACTAGAGCCCCAGGTCCAGAACATGGCACAGGATCTCGGTCGAATGCCGAGGGCTCAACTGAACCCTCAGATGAGCATGGCAGCTTAGAATGCCTCAAATCCAGGATCTGGTGCTCCGGAGCAATGACGGGGGAAAGAACCCCGACAACCCACCGGTTCCCAGGGAGGAGGCACAAGGGGAAGGGGGGTGTAAAGCCTTGGAGGATGCTTCCTTCCCCACTTGTGGAAAGCCCCTGCAAACCCAGGAACTGGAACCAAAATCTAATGCCCCGAAAGTCTGCAACCCAAGGAACAGAGGGCGGGTAGGAGAAATAAAGAGCCCAAAAAGATCCATTTGAGGAGGAGGTACAAATCGTTCAGTTTGAAGGAGAGGGATCCTCAGAGGATCCTGGGAAAAGGATCTTCTCCTTCAGGGACGGGGGAACTCCTCCCAAAGAAAAATGGGTCCCAAAGGATCCAAATCCAGACTGGGTAGATGTGGGGACTGAGTTAGCACCGCCCATCATCAAACCCCAGAATCACCAACACGAAATTCCCCTGGTTCAAACACATCCTGGCGACTGCCTCCAAAAAGGGGGGGGGGGCAGCCCAGAATCAGAACCAGGGGAACCCGAAACTTCGCCCATATTTAGCTGTCACCTTTTTCTTCCAGATTCCCAAGACCCCAAACAGAATCCTGCCCAAATCACCTTTCTGTCAGTATCCGAAACCAAGAAACTAACCCACCAGTTGTCCAAAAATGTACATTATCTTTGCCCCCTTGAGGAGAAGGAGGGAAGATTCCATGCCCTGGTCCAAATACAGGGGCAATGTACAATTTTGGCACTGGTGGACACTGGATCCCAAGCTACCCTTCTGTCAAAAGGGCCTTTGATCAACTGAATTCAGGAAGGGGGGAGAAATACCAAATTCCTCTCACCCCTCTTCCTGGACAACTTCAGAACTTCGACAGGAAGGAAATTCCCGTTGAGGACACTGCGGATTTGGACATTAAAATTGGGTGACACGAGGTGAAGCACCCGGTCATAGTTGTGACTCCAGAGGGCACACATTGTTTACTAGGGAATGACATCCTGCGTAGGTTGGCTCCCCTCATAGATTGTGTAAACAAGGTCCTCTGGACCCAGACTAACCAACCAATAAAATTAAAACATAGTGTCAACCATGTTAGTTTAAACAGCACATGCCACATGGTTGAACAAAAACCTGACCAAATAGAATTTCACTTCCAGAATAATGAAATACCAGACGTGACAGTAATTGCAGTAGGACAACAAACTGGTGATTGGGGGTCCTCTCTATTTCTGAAAATCAACCTTCCTTCCAGTCTAAAGTGGCATTCCACACTGGAAGGAAACACTCTGAAATTCTTTACAAATTCACAATCAGAAAATCCCACTCCTATAGTCCAGAAAGATGAAAAATCAGCTCAAAGCTTGGCTGATATTCAGAACATTGGAGAACAGTTGTTCATCCATATTCAGTTAAATGAAGGGAAGGACTCTGTTCTCGCCCGAGTGTGTGTGAACAATGGTAAGAGCTCCATCAGCAAAGCCATGTTCCCCAAACTCCCAAAAGATCCAGCCATTCCCACATTTAAACTGATAGACAAATGGGAAATGGACATGGAAACACCCAATTCCAAACATCTCCTGCCTAGCAGGTGTATGCTCAAAATTGCCATAGGCATCAAGAGCATAGTCTATAATTGTTGGGTCGTGCGAGATGTCCCTGCTGCATTTTACTTAGGCGGTGACATTCTCAATCGCTTTGGGCCTCATTAGGACCCAGACTGTAAGGGGTTTACAGTGGCGTAAACAGCGCCGACCCTTACCGCCTGATTCCGAGGTCCCTTAGCGCCATGGAGGTTTTAACACCTGCTTTTAGCAGGTTTTAAAATCCATGGCGCTAAGGGACCTTGTTGTTAATTACGCCACCGTAATTTACGGTGGCGTAATTAACGCCTTCCCCACTCCCATTATGCCCTATGGGGCAAAAATGGGAATGGGGAAGGGTAAATGGGTTAATGGGGACTTACCGCCCCACTCACCTCGGAATGGGGCGGTAAGTCCGCCAACCACCATGGCGTAAACGTAGTTTACGCCATGGTGGTAAAGGTACGACCCAGGCGGTAACTTACCGCCTGGGTCGTAATGAGGCCCTTTGCCATTAGTTTGGACCTAATAAACTTCAAAGCTTGGTCCCGATTAGCGGCTAATCCCATGAACTTTGATGACCCAGAGAAAGCATTTAGGTCAGCTCAACTGCTGCCTTATGCAGTTGAAATTCAGATTGTAGAGGAAGTCACCATCCCAGAAAGGACCCGACAATGTTCACTGGAAGTTAAAATTAAAAGAGGACAGAAAATGAAAAACCCTGATGCCTATATTCATCTCAATGCTCATTTCCAACAGCAAGGGTTGGATGCCAAATGGCATCCCTGATCAAGGTGCTATTTTGAAGATTATCTGTAGGTTTTGAAATGGTTTAAATTGTTCAAAGTCTACCACAATATTCAAGTATAATCACCCGCAAGAATGTTGGGCCATCCATTGCTTCAAAGCAATGACAAATATGTTATTTTGCCCAAAAATGTATATATATATATATATATAAATAATGGCATGTGCTTTGTGAACTCATGCTATTTGCTTGAGTGGCATCCCAGTTTCTGATTACACAAAACATATGCTGACAAATGAGATGACATCATTTTATTGTACAGAATTATTTGTGATCTGAATCATGGCAGTTGAAAAACATTGTGTGGTATGCCCTCCTCAGTGAATACCTCTGCACTTTCTCAGACTCTGGAAACATATGTTTTGGGTTTTTATCGCCTGTTTATAAGTGAATGTGACTCACCTTTCTATTGAACATGGACTGCAGAAAGGGATCTCACATCTTTCTCTACACAATGACATAGTGAAAGATGCACTCTTCTCCCTCCCATTACATACTGCTCAATAGAATTAAATGTCAAAGTATGTTTAGGAATCACTAAATTAGCAAATTAACAGTGTCCCTCAGAATTAATTAACTAATCTGCCAGTAAAAGAACTATGCACATTCACTCTAAATATAATATAAATACAAGGCTATTCTATCTTGCTAGTTACAGCACTCACTAGCAAATGTAAGAAAGCACCATTCTAAAATGCCAGCTTCTATTCGGGTATCATTGAGCAGGTAGGAATGCTGTCCAGGTTCTATTTCCCCTTGAACACAGTAAATAAGGTAAATGTCAGTTACAAGATCAATACATTAGAATGAATGGCTACTACACAATATGTTAATAGATGTGATGCACAGCTTCAATATATTTCCCCCCTGCTTTTGTTCTCCCTCTAATAGTTAATACTACTATTTCATAAAGGAGGTTTTGATATCTTCAGGAAGAAACACTATCTAAGCAATTATGGTAATTTCATGTATTTATTGGGCATTTATATAACGTGTAGAATATAGACCTAACATATATAGATCATCATTGATTTTCAAATTATCGAACAAGGAAAGAGATATGGAAGTAATGTCACTCTAGTATAATTTAACCCATATTTTGTTGCAATACATTATGCATTCAGGAGTCACAATTGAATTCTAATATATGATTCAATACAAACTGAGGCAAAATTGATGAAGGGATATTATTGTTTTATTATTATTGTGTCGCATGTCTTGAAAAAGAGGTGGTCAAAAATGTGTTTGCAAGAGGGGCAGGCAAATAGACAATCACACATTATAAATTATGATTTTTGACTTAAATATTTTTTTAATAACTTTTATATGAATACAATAACAATCTGCATGGTATAATTTTGCACATTAGCACACACATGAGAAAGACAATACACTTTTCACATAATTTCAGAGGGCACGATGCCAGTTTCTGTGTGCACTGATCCAGCAAGATAATGCAAAGAAAATAAGGACGAATTGAGGAGGTGTGATGCATGGTTCCGTTTAAACTACCACCTTAGAGTATATTGTGTCTGTTCTGCCTACAGCCTTTTTAGGGGGTCACAATGCAGGTTAGCCATTAAAGTGAATCCGTCAGTGAAGCTATTCCTTTTATGTACCTGCTTGAAGTGAATCTGTCCAACATGGTGAGTGCCTGAACTTAGGAGAAGATACAATGTGGCACAACTGGTGAGGAACTTTATTTCAATCATTCATGATGATCCCTGTGTATCCATATTTGAAGGTAGTATTAAGTACTTGATAGCTTCCTTTATGCACGCTTGGAGGAAGGCTTACAGCAATTGCCACATGAAGGAGACACTGTGCCTACATGTTATGATAATGTCTGCAGCACCTGCAACATACATTGGAGAATGTACACAGGAAACTGAAAGAACATCAACCAACCCACATTTTACAAACTACACCTTGAATGTCATCCTGAGGATTGACACCATACATAGGCACTACATAACTGACACATGTGTTGAAAGAATTAACAGCAGTACTGTCACAGCCTATGGGAAAGGGATGGTGTGGGATTCCCTCCACAGTGACCTGGGCATCTTGAATACAGAGGAGTCATCAACAGAAACACACAGTGGATGATCAGCTGTACATGCACTTAATGCGTATTTACTGGACTCTTGCCCTGTGGGAAGGGATGAAGACCGAGTACAGTATTGGTACAGAAAACAGTCCATCTCGTCAGTGGCACTTGTATGACTTGCTATTCAAGTACTAGGCTGCTTACTGCATGTGTCCAGTCACAAAGAGATTTACTGTGGCTGGGATGTCACGTATTCTATGTATGCCTCCTTTGTACAATCATACAAGCTAAGAAAGCTATTACTCTTACCATATGTAATACACAGTAATGAATTGGGCGTAGCGTGTTGCAAACCACACACTTACAGACACTCACACACATACTATTCAAAATATCAATTTATTTCAAAATATGCAGAACCCACACAGATTTGAATGTGTCATTTAGACATTGACCTGCTGTTACAAATATGCAACAATGAGTCATGCAAACAGAACGTGTACTAGTTGGTGGTTTTATTTACATTTGTTTTAAAAATGAAGATTTCATGGAATCAAAAAGGCAAGCGATACAAGTGTGTGGCTTATCACAGTGCTCAAATTTAATGTACAGATGTACATTAGCAAACAGACTTATCATTTTGAAAATATTTTCCATTTTAATTGTTAGATGGCATGTTCACAAAGCAAGTCAAATTATGTAATTCAACGTTTTTGCGAGTAGAAATTAATTTAAGTGTACACTGTGGATTCAGTTTTTAATATGATCTAAAGTCATTGTTCATCTTTCATGGAGTACATGCTCATTAACAAAGAGAAAAACTAATTTTAAGCTAGTTGGAACACTTTATATTACAGATGCATCTTCAGCTTCAATTCTATTTGTAGTCATTTAAGTCCATTGCACAGGGAAAAAATTAGCTTGATTCAAAAAAGTCAATTCTAAAAAGAAGGAAGCAGATTGGCTCTGAATATTGTGGGGATTCTCACGGAAGGGTCTCCTGGTTTAGACTCCTGATTGCCACTTGTACTGTTCATTTTTATAATGAATGGGAAGTGTATTAGAAAACAACTTTCCAGCAGTTTTCACCTTTTTATGGTGTGCAGTCTGAGATTCAATATTGGCTGGTTCAAGTTTGGGAGCAGATAAGATTCATTTTTAGGATGAGATCCAGATTACAGTCCATGATTACTTGTGCGCTATTAATCTTTTAAATCAGTTAGAAGGCAAAGGGAAAGAGATCTCACAAAAGATTTTGAAAGAACTATAGATTATGACACCCGTGCTCTTCGGTCAAGATTGTATGACAAGGAGATAGGAGGGGTGTACATGAGTATGATTAAAGACTATAAAGCAAGCTCCAGAGTAGAGGTAAGACACAGAATTCCCGAATTACCTGCTGAGCAGATTCCTTGCAGGATGGCAGATCTTTCAGGCACACTTAAATCACATAGCTAGATAGAATTCCTAGCTGGATTTTTTGAGAATACACACCAGCTAGCTATTTAAATGCATTTACCAGAATCTCCTTTATGGTCCTACAATTGGCATGTTTCTAATTTTTCCAAATTCAATTTTTTAGGAGATTCCAAGGAGGATGGCAGAGCTTTCAGGCAAATGTAAATCACATACCTTTTGAGGATTTATTTTAATTGTATTGTATTGGTTATTTATAAGGTGCATATACAATAAGAAAGTATTTAGAAGCACAGGATCACTGGCTGGCTTTTTTTTAGAAGACATAGAAGCTAGCGATTCTATTATATTTATAGTCATCTTCTTTCTGGCCCAACAATTTACATTTTGCAAATGTTTCCATATTCAAATGTGTTGCATCCTTCAGTACTTTGGGGCTGAATGTATCCTTTATGAGGACATTTAAGCCACTTAAAACATCGTTTGTCCATGCTTGTGGATAGGCCATAATGCCCATGATGTATCTTTGTTAAAGTGCTGCTAGGCACCACACACAATTAAGACTACAAGTGCAAGTACACATTCACCATTGGTAAAAACTTGTACTACACAGTAAAGTGGTAGCTATGGCTAAGCAGCCAGAATTATCTCAAGAGTAAAGTGAGCAGTATCAGAAGTTACACAAAGGACAGCAATTGCTATGGTTCAAACAAACACTGACTCAAGGTTTCTGATTAAACAAATATACATTTATTTACACCATCACTTATAAAACAGTTCACTATTATAAAGCAGCAGAAAATCACCATCTTAATACACTACATCACACCCAATAAATTCTGGACAAGTTAAGCTCAAAATGAAATGTGAGCAAAATGGCACTGCAGCAATGTAAAAAGGGAGGGAAAGACAAGGTTATTCAAAATCAAGCATCACCAACAAGTAATAGGCAGGGCAATCTAGAAAAGGCTTACTAAAACCAGTATTCAAATCAATAGGCCTGGGCCAATGTTAATGGTTCAGAGTCTTTGCAGAGAATCACACAGTTCAGAGTAGTTTGCGGTTAAGTCGTTGCCAAGAGTTTAAAATGAAGTTGGTCAGAAGAAAAGTTATTTAAAAGAGTGGAGAAGGACACACCCTTGGATTAGCGAAAGATTTCCAACACTTTCACCGTGGTCGGAGGGAATGAACGGCCAGATTTGAACAGTACTTTAGTAGAAGAAGAATGTTGTAGCTGAGGCAGACGTTCCTGGCAGGTCCTGCAGGCTCACGGTTCCTGAAGTGACTGTCAGACTGACAAGAAGGAGGAAGACTGGAGGGTCCTGCACTGCCCAGGGAAGAAACCAGCAGCAGAGCAAAGCGAGGAATAAAAGGTGCGCTCCTTAAAGCCTAAACAGGGTCCGGTCCTCCTGGCTATCCTGTTCACTGCAGCAATGCACAACAAATTCGACCAGTGGAGGGAGGTCTTGCTTGGTGTTTGGCAAACTGGTTGGTCCCACCAGCTCAATATTCCTTGCAGATCTTCCCTCTCGTTGAAGTTTCAGGTGATTCGGACCCGCAGCAGGGCTTCACTGGGAGGTTCAGTAGTTGCAGTAGTCCTCTTCTTTCAGCTTCTCTTTGGTTCTCGTGATCCAGTGGCGACTCTGCCTTTCAAGTCCCAGAGTCCTGAATTGCATGCAGTTTTCCCCCATTTACACAGCCGGGCTGTCAATCACACAGCAGGGTGGCTGTCCTGGAAGGACAGCCACCTAGCCAATCAAACTAGAGTGCGACTTGGGTCTCCAGGGAGACCCTATGCAGGGGGCCATGAAAGTCCAAACACTTACCTTCATTCCCTACACATTCAGGTGATGCTGGTTGTCCCTTCACGCCGTGGCTCAGGATCCCTGTCAGAAGCCAACTGAACAGGCCCGAGGAGACCTACAATTTTGCCCATACCCATGCACGTGTGGTGATGAAGCAGGCACTTGGCCTGGTGAAGGCACGAATAAGTCGCCTCAGCCGGTCGGGTGGGGCACCCATCTACTGTAATGAGAAGGTGTCCAAGCGCCCCATGTCATGTGTAATGCTGGACAATATGTGCATCACTTGGAACGTGCCCCTGTCCCCTGACATGGGACTGCTACCACCAGATGATGATGATGAAGGATAGGAGGAGGAAGGGGCAGGACAGCATCATGGTGCCGATGCACAGGAGGGACATGCCGTGTGGCAAACTTTGATTGGACATTAAAACCGAAAAACAAGTCAGCAGAGGGTGTCATGACATGGGGACATAGGGCACTGGGTGTGGGGATATATGTACACCATGCACTGTCAGATATCAGAATACACATGCTCAATGATGAATGTTCACACAGGTTTACCTTTGCAACACAAACGGTGTATTGAAATTGTACGTGCATAAGTGTATAACAAACCCTCCACCACTCCACCCCCTCCCCTCCCCCCAAACTCCCCAATACACCCTCACCCCTCTCCCCCCAAACTCCCCAACACACCCTCACCCCCCACCCCCCAAACTCCCCAACACACCCTCAACCCCTCCCCCTCCCCCCCAACTCCCCAACAGTAGTTCCATGGTGTCCATCCAGGCCACATGTGGCAGGTATGCAAGTCACTCCGTGCTCTCAGGGCCCGGGAGAGCCATGTCCCGGCGGTGCTAGGAACGTAGTGAACGTCGCAGTGGGCTTGTCCGGGTTGGTTGACTTGTCAAATGAGAAAGTATATCGTGCCTCCTATTGCAATGAATATATGTATAATGGCCTACGCCAAGCTGCTTATAAGTCACTTGCGAAAAGTCTGTGTTGCAAGGTCCTGACCTTAAAATCAATGTAAGCCGCCATTTTAGGTCAATCCGCCATTTTAGGTTTGTGTTGTAAAGTCACTCTGTGAGTTAAAATGGTGGACGATGTCATTCATAAATACAACATGGCTGTCTTGAACTCTGCATGTAGCTAATATGTAACTTGCCTGCAGGCCACTTGTTGAGGTCGTGAACTGAGACCTTGTCCTTCATTGACCTGTGTGTAAAGGATTACTTGTGCAATGAAACTAATCCACAAGCATATGTTAAGAACAATGTAATAAAATACTGAACTAAGAACACTTGTTTAACTACATTGTATTAATGTTTGAGAAGATTTGTATGAAGAATCCCAGAACACACAGTTGCCGTGTATGCTTGTTGATATATGTATTAAAAGCAAACCAGTTACATGTGGATATGCGAACTCGGCATGAACCCTAGATCAGTAACGTATTAGAGGAATATTAAGCTGAAGTAGGGTTGGACATCATGTTCGCAAATAGCATAAAAGAGCAATGAATTCTAATGTACAGCGTATCTCACTGAATACACCAAAACACGCTGGAGTTCGCTGTGTTGCACTGAGGGCCGATAGCTATCTTATTTTGTTCTGTTCTTTGTAACTGAATTCAGTATAAATTAAAGTACTTTGTATGTTCCTTTGTACCGTCTCCGGTATATTTCCTTTTGGGATACTCAGCCTCTATATTATGATTTTGTTTTCACAGTTGGCGCCTGAATAGGCACCCTCAAGATTGATGGCGGATTATCGAAGGTTGACCCTCGCTATCGGACTGGGATCAGACGGTGTGAAAAAAAGGGGGCCCCACTGAATGAGACACAACACCTCAGCAGTGCTGCACGACCCGATCCCTGGACGATTAGCTTGTGGTCCGAGAATGGCATCTTGACGAGGGTCCACTTGTCGAGGTGGGCAGATTTGCCGAAATCACCATACACGAGGTAAGATTAGTTAGGTAAAATTCTTTGAAATCCGATCGGACCTCCTTATGCTTGATCAGGTGAGTCGTGACCCGACTCTTAATATAATCCTGATAATTTGATTTTGACGTATTGTATCTGCAGACACAATTATTGACCAGGTAACACCAATAATTTGATATGCCTGGGAAATTGTCTACCTGCTTCAGGGCGTTGTTCGGCAGCGATAGACAATCTTTGGCATTTAGCCATCCCGCACCACAGGATGGGTCGCCGGCGTGTACTATGTACTGTGAGCATGGCATTGAAAGTATAGTATTTAATGATGTTTGGCACAGACAAACCAGACATGCCTCCGAACTTCAGTTGTCAATCAATGGTAGTTTTTAAATCCCTCGTATTGAGTATTTAGAGTCAATTCTGTTAAATAAAAAGGCTAGACCTGCAGCATTCTATGTTTTGCAGAATTGGAAAAAAGAAGCGTTACTGTAGAGAAAAACATGCGCGCCATCATAAGATGAATGCCGAAAAAGCATTATTGTATGACCAAGATAAACATTCTGAATCGACTAGGAATATGGATAGGAGTTCTCACTTGGAATTCAGAAAATCTATCCTTCTAAAGACCTCCATGCTTCCGACAAATTCATAGACAAATTGTTAAATGAACGAAGGCCTGGTGCCTCTGTGCCACCTCCGTATGTTCCTCTTCCTGCTGCTTTGCCTCTTCCACCTGCTATTCCTGCTCTACCTGCTGTTGTTCCCGTTGTTCCTGCTCCTCCTAAATGTTCCTCTTCCTCCAGCTCCTCCACCTCTTCTTATCTCACCAGTAACAGTACCCCCACTGAATTTGCCTGCTGTCTCTCTTCCAAGTGGTCCTGAGCAGCTTGTAGTCAATCGAGGTGCAGGGTCGAAGGTTGTCACTCGCAATACTTACCACCAGAGAAGAAACGTGATTTGATTGAATGGGCTAAGCATTGTATGGCGAGGGATGATCGAGCTAATGTTTTTGCCACACTTTATAATATGGATAATTTTCCTGAGAAAAATGTTTTTATTGAAGGTTTAGGGATTCATTTATGTGTAATGTGGGGAAAATTAAATAATACAGATCTCCCGCAAGGGTTAAGGGATCTAAATACCTTAGCGCTTTCTAGAGACACTGTGGAGAAAGTAAATGAGCATGTCGAGAGGTTATTTGGGTATAGAAAGGAGTTGGAAAGGTTACAGAATGAGGAGGACGAGGGGGAAAGTATGTATGTACAGAAATGGTTCCTTCCTTGTCGAGAATCGATATCTGAGGGAACACAAATTTGTATGAAGGACGCGCTTAGATGGATTTGAGATATGTCGATAACTCCAGTTGAAGTATATGACACATATAGTCAGTATATGCAGAAATGCAGAGGAAAGTGATACAGGTAATGACAGAGTACCTACAGGATGATTGTGTAAAAAGAAAGATTAGTTGTCCCACAGAGTTATTGAGTATTTATAAGAGAGCTTTTTCACTTGACACTTCTTTGACTGTTTTAGCGCTCGACTTAGCTCTGTTGCTTAGTAAGCATTCAGAGTCACCTACTTCTCAGTTGCCTATGAGAGAGGTTCCTCCAACATTTGTCCCGAAGGTTGAGGTTGCGGCCGAAGTTGCACAGGGTATAGTTGCTGTGAACATTCCTGCACATTATGTATCGCAGTTTGTTCACGTCCCGTTCTCGATACAGGAAGTGAATACTATTAGACAATTTATTCCTGATATTAGGAAAAATCCGACAGGATTCTATAAAGAAATAGAGTCCGTCTTGCAGTCCTCAGTATTCACCTTAGGCGATATTGATTTATTATTTCCTGTACTCCTGCCCGTAGATTTGTGGAAACAAGTCAGAACTATAGACGATGTGCCAGGGTTCGGAGATACATGGGCGAATATAACTAGACTTGATGAAGAAAGGCCAGCTGGTGAAAGACCGCCTCAGCTGATACTAACTTTGCCAGAGAAAAGAATTATTTGGGACAAACTTACGGCCTGTGTCCAAGGGAAGTCTGAGGGTGCTACCGAGTTCTTTAAGCGGTTGCAACAGGTATTCTCGAATTTCAGTGGACAAGACCTAGGCACAGAGTCTGGGAAAAGGTTATTTGTGGACACATTTGTGGACAGAGGGTCATTGGCGTGCACAATGGCCCGTCCTTCGACAAAGGTCGAATAACACTTTTGGGAAAATGGGTAGACGATGCAGAGGTCGCCCGGGTAAATGGGGGCCCTGGTAGAGGTCAGTTTACACAGGATCCTCAGCAACCTTTTTCACAGGATAATCAGACTCCGAGTGTGGATACTAGGAACATATTTGATCATCCTTCTGCTGCATATTTATCTGAATAGCTTCCTTTTGATGACATTCTGTTTCGTCAGGATTGCCCAAAGCAGGGTTTGGAACCTACACCTATTCCCATCAATCAGAAAGGTCCCTACGTTGAAATGGTGGTGGGAAATAGAAAACAGTTTTTGATAGACACTGGAGCACAGAAGTGTTCCATTGATCATTCGCGGGTTCCAAACATTCCACTGTCAGGGCAAACCAATGTTTCTGTAGGGTTTTCTGGCACACCAGTTGTTTGTGCAGTTTCTTCACCGGTACCCATTTCTTTGTGTCCCTTTACGGACCACTTTCCATTTCTGTTGACTTCGAATTGTGGAGAGAACTTGCTGTGGTTGAATCTGTTAAAAGAATTAAATGCAGTGATTTCTTGTTCTTCTGATGGAGTGCGCTTGACGATTTCACCACAGCAATACTCTGCCTCGTAATTCTTGACTAGTCCTTTGCCGCCAGAATTCATTAATGTACCAGAGAGCTTATGGGCTGTTGATGACAATGATGTCGGTGTTTTACAGATTGAGCCTGTTAAGATAGTTTTGAAACTTGGAATTGAGCTGCCACGCATTCCCCAGTATAAGATTTCAGTTGAGGGCAAGCAAGCTTTGAAATGCATTGTTTCCGACTTTGTGCATCGCCGCGTGATTGAAGAAATTTCAGGAAGTTTGTGTAATAGTCCAATTTTACTCGTGTACAAGAAAGGCGATAATGCAATTCCATTTCGTTTCATAATTGATCTACGTGCTATTAATAAAGTCGTTGCTCCACAATTTCCAATTGTGCCTGATGTGACGACAATATTAACCATGATTCCAGCTACGGCTACTTACTTTAGTGTTGTGGATCTAAAGAATGCTTTCTTTAGTATTCCTATACACAAGGATAGTAGATACTTGTTAGCGTTCACCTTAGGGGGACGCTCGTTCACATTTACTCGTGCACCTCAGGGGTACACAGAGAGTCCTTGCATCTATAGTAGGGCTTTGAAAGAACAGCTTGATACCCTTGAATTGCCCTCTACTTGTAAATTGCTTCAGTATGTTGATGACTTGCTTTTAGCTGCTGACTCTGAGAGCGCCTGTAAGGAGGGAACTGTGTTATTGCTTATCCATCTAGCTAAGCATGGTGACAAATCTTTGCTTAAAAAGTTTCAATATTGTTGCCAGAAGGTCACCTATTTAGGCTATCTCCTGTCAGAGGAGGGAAGAAGATTGACACCTGAAAGAATAAAACACATTTCTGGCATGTCTGTCCCAAATACACAGAAGGAAGTTAGAGCCTTGATAGGTATGGCTTCTTACTGTAGGTTGTTGATCCCACATTTTTCACTAGTGATCCAACCGATGTTGGCTTTGACAAAGAAAGGCATTTCTTCGCCATTGCCATGGAACGCGGAACACTAGCAATCGTTTGACTTGCTCAAGACTGCATTATGCTCTGCACCAGTTTTGGGCACACCAAACTATCAAAAGGCCTTTGTGTTGTTTGTGCATGAATGTGATGGATGTGCTTTGGTTGTATTAACGCAGGAACATGGAGGGAAGAATAGGCCGTGCGGTTACTTTTCTTCCGCCCTTGATCCTGTAGCATGCGCTTTGCAAATATGTTTGCGAGCTGTTGCTGCTGCTGCTGCGTCTGTAAAACAGAGTGAGGGAATGGTCCTAGGCCATGATCTAACCCTGATGGTGCATCACTCTGTAGATGTTCTACTGACCCGAACCCAAATGCAACACCTCACTTCCGCATGGTTGACAAGATATGAATTGATCTAGTTTGCTCCTCACATTCAAATTAGGAGGTGTTGTGTTCTTAATCCGGCTGAACTCCTACCTTCCCCGCAAGATACTACTTGCGGCGATAAAGAGTCACATGACTGTTTGTATACTACCGAACAAGAAACAAAGGGTAGAATTAATTTGAAAGACACTCCTTTGGATAATCCGCAAGGAGAGCTGTTTTATGATGGCTCCTGCTTCAAACTTTCGGATGGTAAATCCACAGCTGCTTATTCAATCACCACATTAAGCACGGTGGTGGAGACCAAGAGAATTACGCATAACTCTGCGCAGGCCACAGAGATTATAGCATTGACCCGAGCTTGTGAACTTTCCGAAGGGCTTGCAGTAAACATATATACTGATAGTCAGTATGCCTTTGGGGTGGTTCACAACTTTGGGAGACTTTGGTCAGAGAGAGGGTTCTTAACTTCACATGGCACCAAGATCCAACATGGCTCCCTAATAGTACAACTGCTCTCAGCGCTTGCGCTCCCTACTGAGTTAGCCGTCATGAAATGTGCAGCACATCGAAAGATTACAGATGACATAGGAAAAGGGAATGCTTTCGCTGATCAGATAGATAGACAAACTGCTACCGATCCCCTTACGGAGATGTATGTTTCAAGGGAGACTTTAAATGTTTATGCAATGGATGAGGGTGTTGGGTCTGTACGGGATATCCAAGCTGATGCCATGTTAGAAGAATCCAAGAGGTGGGCTGAAGGCTTGGGGAAACTTGATGATGATGGGTGTTGGGTGGACATAGTTGAAGGGAAATGGCTACTCCCTGACACGTATGTAATGATGATGGTCATCATGGCCCATGGTCCTACGCATGTATGTGCCCAGAAAGTGACAAAAATGTTAGAGAAAGTTTGGGCAAATGACAAAATTTTGAAAATTGCCCAGCGCTATGTCCAGGATTGCATGATTTGCCTACAACACAATGTGGGAAAGGGGACAGCAATTCCAAGGGGAAGTTTTGGACTACCCTCTGTCCCATTTGAACTTATCCACTTTGATTTTATTGAAATGGAACAGTGCAATAATATGAAGCACGTGCTGGTGGTCATCTGTGCTTTTAGTAAATGGGTTGAGGCTTTCCCCGTTAAGGATGCTATAGCCATGACTACTGCGAAATGCATGTTAAAGGAGTACTTCCTACGGTTTCGGGCTACCAAGAGTTATCTGGTCGGACAATGGTCCACATTTTGTCACTGCTGTAATTCTGCAGATATGTGCGGCATTGCAGATCGACAAACAGTTCCATTCGGCCAGACACACTCACAGCGCCGGACTAGTGGAAAGACATAATGGTATCATCAAGAACAAGCTCGCTAAGACGTGTGCCGGCACTAAATTGAGATGGTCGGACGCCTTAGCGATCATGTTATTATCCATGCGTACAACCCCTCAATCTAAGACGGGGCTCTCTCCATTTGAGGTGGTAATGGGGAGACCTGCCAATATCTTGAACCTTCCCAAATGTAACTCTTCAAGACACGTTGAAAATGTATTACTTTCAGGTTATTGCAGCCAGTTGACTAAAAACCTGTATTTGATTTATCACCAGGTGCAAGAGGCTTTACCTGTGCGATACGAGGGCCCGGGCCACAGCATATGGCCTGGAAGCTGGGTGCTCATCAAGGTGTTTGAGCACTCTTCTTGCCTTGCACCTCGCTGGTGGGGCCTGTTCCAAGTCCTGTTGGTCACCCAAACAGTGCTGCGGGTTTCTGGAAGAAAGAATTGGATCCACGTGTCCCATGTCAAGAAACTTCCTCACCCTGTGCCACACGATACAGAAGAAAAAGAACCCCTTGCTAACTCTTCAACCAACGATCCCAAAGCAGTAAATAGCGCTGAGAGTGTGTCGGAGAATTTTCTGAGCCTGTGAGGCTTGGGGAAGCAGCCATTTTGTCTCCACACTCTCCAAAAGTTTTGCATCCGGAAACTGTTGTTTCAAATTCAGCATCGTCACTTATTTCTGATACGTTGCTTCCAACAGGTAGTGACGACACATTGTTTCCAGATCAATCAGTACTGGGAAAAGCAAGATACAATCTGCATCCACGAAAATAGACTTATGGCACGGTTTTGCTGTGCATCTGATAGATTTACGGCACGGTTCTGCTGTGCATTCGGACAAGGAAAGGATCATTGAGGGCTTGTTTTTGACCAAATTTGAGAAAGGGGATTCTGTTTGCTAGGGTTGTGGAAGGACTAAGAAGTCACACGGCCGGGAGGTCGCCAGCAACGAACATTGTGGTTTCCGTTTGAAGACTACAATGCCTGCCACTGCTACCGCTCGTATGGGACTTGTAAATGATGGGGTGACCAACCGGGACAATGCACCTGGGCCCCGAAAACGTATTGCTGTGTTTTTTTTAATAATATTTGGGTTTATAATAGTTACTGTCTTAGGTTTGTGGTACCTTGAGGAAGCTCATCCTTTAGAGTCCTTGTTACCTACTAAAAGTGTACCTACTGTTCCTACTCACTTTGTACATTTGCATACTGTGTCCCCTATGGACTCTCAGCATAGACAAAGGTACCACAATAATACTCTGCTACTTATTATGAATGCAACGCATGCCATTTTTAATAAGTCCAACTGTTGGGTCTGCTCACATTTACCGCAACATGGGGATAAGGGGCTAGGTTGGTATATTCATCCTTTACCTTTCACAACTGCTTGTTATGCTTCTCTTAGAGCACTGTTTTTTGGCCGTTGGAATGATAGCATCTCAGGGAACTTTGATGGCACTAATTTGAATAGCTTTGAGAAACGTGTTCTGACTCCCCTGGGATGCTCGCTTTTTGCAAATAGGAGTAAGCCCAACGTTGCTTCTATTAGGCCTTCTGATAGACTGTCTCGTCCTTTCCAATCTTTGATTTCCTTTAAGATGGCTCCAATAGGCAATAAGGATGCCATGCCTCCTTATTACACTGTTAACCATAGCCCCGATTCAGTTTCTTTTTGCATACAGAGGAATGGCACTCAGTCAATGGGAGATTTTCTAGGTTGTGCCAATGTTGCAAATTTGACAGGGGAAAACAGACCTTTGTATGTAGGCAAACCTGTCTACTTTGTCTCCTGTAATGTAGCATTCCCATGGTTGCCCAGGGTTTGGCAGGGATCCTGTTATTTAGGGATCCTGTTACCTGGGGTGTTTATAGCTAGTACAATAGAAGTTTCAAAGGCTCGTCGACGGTGGGACGAGAATGGTGACACTCCAGCACAAATCTTTGGAGATATAGCAAAATCAGTTGTGCCATTTTGGGGGCAGATAGCGAATTCTGAAGATATCAGAAGACTAGTGAGAGTATTGGAGAGAACCATCAACCGGACCACGGACATACTCTATAATATGACATTAGAACAGAAGGCGATAAAACTAGTAGCGCTTCAAAACTGGATGGCATTAGATGTCATTTTGGCTGAACGTGGTGGAGTGTGTAAATTAGTGGGGACCGCTTGCTGTGTTTTCGCACCAGATTCCTCCCCAACCATCTTCAAGCCAATACAGATTCTGCACGTCTTTAGTTCAGAAGTGCATGTTCCCGAGGGAAACAGGGATCTTAGCGCTTGGTTCTGGGACTTCTTGCGATCTTGGGGTTGGAAGGTACTTTCGATCTTGCTGATTATTTTGGGAATTTTGTTGTTCCTTTGTTGTTGTATTCAGTGTCTACCTGGTATATGCTCGATGCTAGGGGGTTGTTGCGCACAAGCAATAGGTCCGATAGGACATAAAGTGTATGCCTCAGATAAAACTTCCAAAGAATATGTGTTAAAAGAAATTTTAGCGAATGACCAAATGGCAATAGATATTTCTGACAGCGAATCAGGGTGCATGGACGATGATGCATGGAGTTATTTGCAAAGAGATCCAAAGTAGTTTAGCACTTGGCATAGGCCAAAAGGAGGGTTTGTCAAATGAGAAAGTATATTGTGCCTCCTATTGCAATGAATATATGTATATACGCCAAGCTGCTTATAAGTCACTTGCGAAAAGTCTTTGTTTCAAGGGCCTGACCTTAAAATCAATGTAAGCCGCCATTTTAGGTCAATCCGCCATTTTAGGTTTGCATTGTAAAGTCAGCCTGTGAGTTAAAATGGTGGACGAAGTCATTCCAAAATACAACATGGCCGTCTTGACCTCTGCATGTAGCTAATATGCAAATTGCCTGCAGGCCACTTGTTGAGGTCGTGAACTTCGTTGACCTGTGTGTAAAGGATTACTTGTGCAATGAAACTAATCCACAAGCATATGTTAAGAACAATGTATTCAAATACTGAACTAAGAACACTTGTTTAACTACATTGTATTAATGTTTGAGAAGATTTGTATGAAAATCCCAGAACACACAGTTGCCGTGTAGGCTTGTTGATATATGTATTAAAAGCAAACCAGTTACATGTGGATATGCGAACTCGGCATGAACCCTAGATCAGTAACGTATTAGAGGAATATTAACCTGAAGTAGGGTTGGACATCGTGTTCGCAAATAGTATAAAAGAGCAATGAATTCTAATGTACAGCGTCTCTCACTGAATACACCGAACCACGCTGGAGTTCACTGTGTTGCACTGAGGGCTGATAGCTATCTGATTTTGTTCTGTTCTTTGTAACTGAATTCAGTATAAATTAAAGTACTTTGTATGTTCCTTTGTAACCCGTGTCCGGTGTAGTTCCTTTTGGGGTACTCATCCTCGATATTTTGATTATGTTTTCACAGACTGGTGGAGGGGGTGTCCTCCTGCTGAGCTGGCTGAGAAGGAAGCGCAGCCTCAAGGGCATCAGCAATGCGTTCGAGGACTTCGGATAGGCGGTTTATGCTGTCCGTCACCACCTGGCGCATTGCCCTTAGTTCCTCCCGCCACTCCTCCCTCCCCTGGCGATTGTCTTGCATCACCTCTCTGATGAGGGCAATGAGCTGTGCTGCACGCTGTGCATCAGCGGATGGTGTATCATCCCTGCAGAGGATTGGGCTTCCATGCCCTGACAGGGCTTCGGCTGGGTGACTAGGCACAGGATTGGCCTGTTCCCGTGCTTCTCCACGGGCACATCGGCCAGGTGTGTCCGGCTCCCCTGAGTTGCTGCACGACACCTGTGGGTAGTTGCTGGGGTGTGGACGATTGGGTATGAGTCCTCCTCTGCCACTCCACAGATGGACAAGGGGCTGTCCACAGTTTCCAGGGGGGCCGTGGCTGCCACATCCCCAGTGATGCTGGACTCCGCGGACCTTGGGGTGGACATGTACCTGCCGCGAATGCAGGGAGGGGTGGGGGTGGTGCACCCTCCATTGGCCTTGCAGGAGCCGGTGTAGGTGTGTCCTTCCTGGCTGGGATGTGGTGGACCCTGCCTTTGCCCCTGGAGGTGGTGGGAGCTGGTGTCATGGTCCTCGCTGTCATGCTCACTGCCTGTGGGGGTAGAAGAGAGGGACGGCATGAGTGATGATTTGAGGCGTAACTTACATTCATGGCTATACTCACATATTCAGTCATTTGGGGTTTATGGGCATTTGTGTATGCAACAGCACTACATTCTATTTATGGGTGTGATATGTATGCAGGTGTCGGTGTCACTCATCCTGGCTGGGTACTGTGCAGTCTGACTCGCACACTGGCCACACCAGCTGCACAGTGTGCATCATGGGATGTGCCAGTTCATGCACTATATGTGATGTGTGTTATGCCCTTGCACTTGGAACTTGCCAGGATCGTAGTTGGTTCGGCATGATTTTGATGGGGATGGGCACCATGCTGTGATTCCATGTACGGGCCTTGGGATTGTATATCATGGAATTGGCATTTGCAGTGTTGACTTTGGACACTCACCTCCATCATCGGACGACAATGCCCCACACTCCATGTTGCCAATGCCTTCTATCGTTTCCTGTCCTATCAGGCCGGCACACATCTCCTCCCATGGCACAACATTCATCAGGGAACTTGGGCCCCCTCCGGTCTCCTGGGCCTGTCTGCGGTTGGCAGAGAGGATGCTCCTCACCCTCAGCCGCAGGTCATCCCACCGCTTGCGTCAGTCCTTGGGGTTGCGGGTGGTGGTGCCGACTGCGCTGACCCTCTGGGCCACTAGTGCCCAGATTTTCTTTTTCCGGAGCACCGGCTCTCTGCGCATGTCCCCGCTGAACACGATGTCAGCGTGCTCCTCAAGGGTGTCAACCAAGGCCTGCAATTCATCCGGGCTGAATCGCTGCTTGCGGAGCCGGTCTGCTGTCTTTTTAGGTGGTTTTGGCATTCCTCCAGATTCTGATGGCCTTTTCCAGGGTTCAAAATGCTCCCAAGGGTGCTGCTTGTTGAGGTTGGCAATGGATTGTGTTTTTAAACATGGCCACTGTGCTCCTTCCCGTTCCTGTGCGATGACGATATTTCCGGTTCCGTTATTTAACGGTGCCCGTAATTTACGGCCACCATTATTTACAGACATCGCTGTTTCCACTTTGTTCTATGGCGGTATACGGTGCACTTCATGCCGGTAAGGGCTTTTTGGGCCCTTTTGCGGCATGGCGCTAGGTACTTTACCGGCATGGCGCAAAGTTCGTGCCCGCGAGGTCGTAATAGGCCGCAATTAGCGGTCTGTTACCAAATCGGACACGTTGTTTGGTCCATGCCGGTAAAGCCCGGTACTTACCCCCAACCTCGGAATGACCCCCATTGTCACATCTGCTGTAGGAAGGACATTCTTGAAACCCCTAGGCACGTTCTAAACACGTGCTGGCTTGGGTTCGGTCTATATCAAGGAGCTTGGGTCATTAGTCGACAATTGTGACTCGATAAAATCTAAGTCGTTTTGGGCATATTGTTTGAACACTGACTCTACCTCTGCACACCTGGCCTTATATTGAGTATGGCCAAAATCAAAGGGGATACTTAAATGTTAATCGAGGGATTCTATGAATCTGATAGCTTGCGCTTGTCTGTTATGTATTGATGTTTCATGAATATTTTATACATGTATTTTTATGTATGTATTTTTGGATTTGTTTTTATTTGTGAAAAGTTTGTATGAGCTGAACAGAATAAAGATATGATTATGATGTTCTTCATTCAGAAAAATTACTTTGTACAAAATGTGAAGAGTGCGCTCCTAACAGGTGAGGTTATGTGAATGCGTTCACATTTTGCTCGAACGTGCGAAATGTGTCATGGGCACTTTGCTGCTGTTTTCAGTTTCGTTAGTCAACCAGCCCATTCATTTTTTATTTTTTTTTTGTTTACTTTCATTAGTTGCAAATTGGTTTTTGGGTAGCGTCCGTCTTTGGCGCTGCCGAGCTCAGAACTCAATCAGTGTCAGATTCTCCTGCTATTGAGCTGGACCATGCCCCTCCTATTTATAATATGCATTCGGACAATAGACGTAATCATTTAAGCTCTTTAAATATTTAATGGGAAAGACTGTGTCAGTAGTTGCACGGCTTTGAGGAAGGCACTTGTCTGGGAATTGCTAAGTGTATAGGCAGGCTTCCCCCGTATATTTTATAATGAGACTATGTTTTTTTTTATATATAATGGTTTGTTTGAGGAGCAGAGGCCCCTCCCTCGCAATGCCTGTCAGAGAAGTTACTATTTCGAGCTGCATGCTGCTGGGGGTGGAGAAGGTGGGCGGCGGGGGTGTTTCCTGCCGGCTCTGCTGGAGCCAGTTAATTCAGCACCACGGCCAGCGCTGTTGTGGCAGGCTGGCAAGGCTTCGCAGCAGAAAGAACCGCAGCTCCGCAGAGCACAGCCGAGGGAGGCACGCAGGGCTGGCAAACGCCACAACAAAGGACTCGCCCCATATCCCAAGTCCCGAGCATCAGGACCCCGTCCTGGCTTCACTCTGAGCCCGGGCAGAAGGCCGGCTTCAGCACCGCGGACAGCTGCCGCTGATCGGCTCGCAGAGCAGCCGGTCGCTTCGCCAGCGGCAAGCGAGAAAGGGTGAGCGCATCCAGCAACACAGACACGGCGCTCAAGCAGCCAGCAGAGAAAAGAGCAGCCGCGCATTTGGACTGAATCGTTCAGTGTTCTGCAGAGCCTCGCAGGCACCAGTGGAAACATGGCAACCGAGGTAAGAGCAGCCGCTGGGGATCACAACAACATAGGCGAGAGGGACCCTGAGATAGGGCAGCAGCAAAGGACAGTCCCTTCTCAAAAAGAAGGCAATACACCCCGAAGCCTCACTACCGGGGTGCAGGTGATAGCAGAAGTCCACACAGCATGTTTATGGATACGACCCCCTTTTCACTAGCAATCAGTTCTGGTCAGGTAATGAACTTAGCATATGCAGGACCCCTGCATTTGATGGGGTAGCACAGGGCAGTTCGCAGCCTTCCCAAGGAATCCCTTACCCCTAGCAGCACAGTGCAAGCAATCCAGACAGCATGTGCAACGATCCACACATGCTTAACACTAGCAAGTAGCAACGTGTAGGTGATTCACATAGAGGAGCGAGGGTTCCTACCTCACTAACCTTAATCAGCAGCACACAGCAGGGGATCCAAAGCAGGGGTCAAGTCCTAAAAATTAAAGTGGAGGGACTCATCTACAAATGCAATGGGATGTGACATCGCCAGAAATTAGCATATCAAAGTGAAACATGCACATTTCATTGAAATGGCTTTGCATAACCAGCCAAATTGCACAGGACAAATGGCATTTGCCTTCCATAAAATCAACACACACACACAAACAACCAAGAGAGGATATTTTCTTCTAATAGTGTTTTTGAACACGTTAAACAGATGTGCATGTTTTAAACTCCAAGAGCCAATACAAATGTTTTCCCTGGCACTTGCACTACCGAAATGGGACATGTTACCTTTAGTTGTTTGTAATTTGTCATCAGTGGTGCAGTGGTGAAGTGTCCGGCTTACAAATCTGACTGTGGTTCCATACTCGTGGTTGTCATAAATGCATACATTCAAAGAGGACATTAATTGCTTCTCATTTTAGCTGGGGGGACTGAGTCCATCCTCTGAAAAAGTGGGTGGACTCCGTCCCCCTGCGTGTACTCTCCACTTCAGCCCCGGTCCAAAGGACATGTGGACGTGACCCTACACCTCTAACATTGGGAAGGAGCACAGAGCAAGTCATGGACAGCAGATCCTGTACCCACGAGACATAGCAGGCAATTCACACAACGTGTGAACGGAATCCTACACCCTGCGACTGTGGAGCAGCACAGAGGAGGCCGTTCACGCTGCACAGATAAGCAACCGCAAGTCACACGTCACTGGGAAGCAACACAGCACATGCATGTGCAAGGGGCCCTCCCACCTAACACTGACAGGAAGCACAGACAAAAAGGACTCGTACATCATACTGAAGATACACAGAACCCTCACACTAGGAATAAACACACAGCATATGCTTCCCACCTCACATTCAAGTGACCAATCATCTCTTATTTTAGCAAATGACACCCATCAGATGATTCATATAGCATGGGCAAGGGGCCCTACAACCCTAATGCGAAGCCGCAGCCCAGAGTATGTGATTAGCGCATAGCATCATATAGTCAGAACATTAGGAATAACTACATGGAAAGTGATGTAAACCTTGTAAACAAGAGTACTTACGTCATTACTCTACTGCATGGGTGCAGTGGAGAGCAAGCAGCGTGCATGCCATGCTGAAGAGCAGGTGATTCACACAGCATCACGTGCCCCTACAGCTAGGAAGCAGCTCGAGGGATTGGTGCAGTATGTGTATAAAACTGGGTGGACAGATCATGGTTTATGCACTTGTCTCTAACATGGGGCATGCCAAAACTTTGCAACCTTGAATAACAGCTTTGACCATTTGAGGTCAATAACTTGAGTACCATTAAATTGGGCAGTAATAACAGCTATTATTGCAAGAATTAGCATACAGAGGTATCACACGTAAAGAGCTATATAACAAACTCCATCACAAAGGGCCTCATTCCGAGTAGGGCGCAAAGGGATACCGGGCACCGTTAAGGACATTGGTGCTGGTAATCCCTTTGCGCCCTACTATGAGTTCCCTTAGTGGGTCCCTTCCTTAACGCCTGGGTTTACCGCTATGGGAAATCAGAGCCAATAACGGTACTGCAAATTGCGGTACCGTTATTAGCTACTTGCCCCTTCCCATTGAGCCCTATGGGGGCTGAAATGGGAATGGGGAATGGTTTGGTGAATGGGGACTTACCGGCCCTGCCAAGGTCAGACTGGACTGGTAAGGCCCCATCTCACCAAACCGGACATGGTACCGATACGGGAGGTAGTCATGGCGCAAATAGCGCAATGACTACCTCCATACTAAGAATGAGGCCCAATGTGTATTATACCATCTCTGACGCCAAAAGGATGCACCATATAGGTGTGTACAAGGCAGGTTTGGACTGGCCAATAGGGCAATAGGCCCGTGGCCGAACCAAGAATGCAAAATGCTGGTGTGGGCCAGTTTTTGGGGTCAAAGTGGGCACATGTTGGTCAATGTGGGGAAGCTTGATGAGCTACTTCACTATGCAGTTAGTAGTTTTTACCAGTGTTGCTGAATAAATATTCTTTCAAATGCACAATGTACCTGACATTTTATTTAAAACCTCCCCCTTGGGTACTATTCAAACAGTGTCACAAAAGGAATGAATAGCCATTTGCAACTGTGGGCCGCTTTTTCATTGGTGTCCAAGATAATTTTAAGGTATAGTCTGACCCTGGTCTAAGGGTACATACATCGGTAATAGTAACAAGCAGGACAGAGCAGGTGTTTCAGTCATGGCCCATGGAAGGAAAACTTCACCCCCAAAAGCACAATGCAGGTTAATCACACATTTGCATTGAGGTCCAGCAGCCCCGACACTAACAAGCAACACAGAGAGTGGCTTCACTCATCAAGGGCAAGGCACTCTACAACCCTATAACTAGCAAAGAGCCCAAAGAAGTTGTTTCCTAGAGTATATTGTATTGTATTGTACTTGTAATTTATATAGCGACTTTCACCATTATTTTAGTCACAATGTACTGTTAGTGGGATTGCCCTGAGAGACCTAAACCCACAATTGTTGGAGGACATGGAGTAAGATTAGGATGAAGGTGTGCATTTTTAATTAATTCTTAGCAGGGCTGGCCAGGCTCTGGTAGAGAGCAACCCATGCGGTAAGGCTTGTGGATGGGTGCTGAGTAAAGTCCGGATATTGTGGGTCATTACGACCCAGGCGGTAAGTACACCAACTTTACCACCATGGTGTAAACCACGTTTACACCATGGTGGATGGCGGATTTACCGCCCCATTCCAAGGTGAGTGGGGCGGTAAATCCCCATTTCCCATTTACTCTTCCCCATTCCCATTTTTGCCCCATAGGGCATAATGGGAGTGGGGAAGGCGCTAATTACGGCACCGTAAATTACGGTGCCGTAATTAGCACCAAGGCGGTTTAGCGCCATGGATTTTAACGGCTGCTAAAAGCAGCCGTTAAAATTGGAATCAGGCGTTAAGGGTTAACGACGGTGTTAACCCTTAACGCCTGAGTTGTAATGAGGCCCATTGTCTGAGTGCTAGAGACTTGCTATGTGCTTTGCATGCCCGAATTACTGAAGTATGTGCAATTGATACTGTGCTAAAACTGCCAACCAATAAAGAGCAGGTCATACTCACAGGCCCTCATTAGGACCCAGGCGTAAGGGGTTTACGGCACTGTAAACGGCGCCGACCCTTAACGCCTGATTCCAAGGTCCCTTTGCGGGATGGTGATTTTAACGCCTGCTTTTTGCAGGCGTTAAAACCCATGCCGCAAAGGGACCTTGGTGCTAATTACGCCACCGTAATTTACGGTGGCGTAATTAGCGCCTTTCCCCATTCCCATTATGCCCTATGGGGCAAAAATGGGAATGGGGAAGGGTAAAATGGGAAATGGGGATTTACCGCCCCACTCACCTTGGAATGGGGCGGTAAATCCGCATAGTTTACGCCATGGTGGTAAGGGTACGACCCAGGCGGTAACTTACCGCCTGGGTCGTCCCATCATTTCTAAAACTTGTTAGCAACACAGGGCATGCTTCTTACTCGGCATGCAGCATACTCCTCACACTGTAGAGCAGTGCAGAGCTGGGAGTGCACATTGTATGCACAATGGACGATGCATCCTTAACACAGGTCAGGCAATGAAGATAGTATGGTAAAGCGATTCTGGGCTTGATTTACAAAGCATTTATCAATGTATTTTCCCTTCAGAAAATGCTTTATACATCAGTCACTCTGTGTCCTTAGCACCAAGACGTAGTACAGAGCAGGAAATTCTCATCATGCGCTTTCACCATCAGATTCCGGAAAGTGAGGAACAAGACGTAACAGCCACTGGCAAGCAAACCTAAATCTCTGACACTTGGACGTAGCAGAACGCCATGTATTCATAATGTATGTGAAAGTTGCCTTATGTTGCTCCCGTTGATAGGTAGAACAGAACAGCAAATCAGAAGGAGTTCAGTAAAGCCGAGTATGAATGGGAACAGAGTGCAAGCAGCTCGCAAAGCATATACCAGGGTTTTATCTTCCCTAACTTCTGAGAGCTTCAATTAGAAGAAATGGCAGCATTTGTAAGAGATGCTATGTGTGAGAACCTGCGAACAGTGGCAAAGGAGGCAAGTCATACAGAATGATAAGGGATTCTAGGTCTCTATAGAGATCTATTTGGTTATAGCAGTTTGATTGCCAAACTATATATTATACATTCTATTACTAATACCGTGTTTTTGGATGGAATTTTCTAAAAAAGACTTGTATGGCACAAAACCTGCACACAGGACATTTCGGGGAAACTAATTGACCAGTCCAAATTATTACCTAAGTAGCACAAGGCTATTTTTAGTTTTCTCCCATTCATTTTCCCATTAATAAAAAAAGATGCTTCCATTGAACACTGATAGCGTGAAAACCATTGGACAGATTTGTACCAAATAAGAAACAAGTTGGGCACACATCATTATAAATATTCATTTTTTGGTTTGGTGGCAATCCGCCCAGTAATTTATAGACAAGTTTAATCAGAAGGGGGTGCCCTGGACCAAAACAAAAATGTATATATCTCCCACGATGCATTGCAGTAGCGAGCCTTTTCAACAATGATAAGCCACCATTTTATGTTTTTCTCTGTGCAAACAAATATTATGAGAATGTTCTGCGAAGCTGAAAAAGAAAAGTTGTCAGAACAAGATTGGAGGGGGAAGGGTGTTTTCACATTGGGCAGAGATTGCAGGGGGAAGAAGAACATGTAGTGGGGAAGGCTGGCATTGGCTGAAGAGCCCATTTTGTAGTGAAATGTTTTTGTCTTGCCACAAATATCTTGAACGATTCTCATGGGATTCCTGCAGGCTTGCCACACAAACAATGCACAAGGCTGTCAGAAAGAAATGCATCCTGGGAGATTTGAAGGGGATAGTAGCAGAGGGGTAGGAAGCATTTACAAAGAGTGGGGCATATGGTGGACCTATAAAGGATACGATTGCACATGAAGAATGACAGTGGGGATGGCAAAGACTTTTGAAATGTCAAGCATTTTCCTATTGCCTTGGCATCAGCAAATGATGAATTACAACAGGAATGAGTACCACAAACGATTAGAGCAGTAATAGAATGCAACATAGATGTGATTGTGGGTTGTAAACATAAGACTTTCCCCAGTAAAACTGCTGTTGAAATGAAGGAAACAGAAAAGTAAGAGGCATGGGCCAATGGTCAATGGACCTAATTGTTGGAACATGGATAGTGAACATGGCTGATGGATCTGGTTAGTTGCCAGGGAGGGGGACATGGCCCTTGTTTTTGTATAGTTATTGGTGCAACATGTCCAGTGGGGCCTGAGAAGATATAGGATAACAAAAACCCTGCAATGCAGTGAATAAAACTCTGGTTACGACAGTGTTAAGATGATCCAATTCATCACAACAAAACTCATGAAATTCGGCAGATGTGGCAATTGATACTAATTATAACTTATGCGTGTCCCAACCTGTGTTATGAGTACATACATGATGTCAAAGCAGGCAATAACATTGAGATTAAAAAGGCTATCTAAATGGTACACTCCAATTTAAGTATATCATCACTTCCCACATCCGCTGAATTTTACTTAATATATCTGTAGGCAGATGTATATATAGATAGAAAGGGTAAGGGAGATGCACTGGCAAGAAAAGGGGATGGTCAGGGCATCAACAAGAGGACCACTGGTCCTCCATTTAAAATAGAAGAAACCAATCATATGGCTATGGTGAAATTGGTATGACCAAAAAATATACTTAAAAACGTGTGTAGATTAAACCATGAAGAACCATTTCTGAGAGTAAGAACACGTCAGAGGATACAAACTATACAAAATGTGCAGGAAATCTTAGCCTCAGACACTGGAAGCAGCATCTGAGGCAATTCACACAGTTTTTTACAAAGGACCCTAAACCTGAAATGTGTGAAAACTAATTCACACATAAAACAAGCATTTCCAACCCAATGGAGCAGAGAAGAGCAAGATCCTGCACACACACCAGGAGGCAAACATCTTAACTCTTGATCAATCCAAGTAGCACAGAACAGACAATTCTTATAAGAAATCCTAAATGTCTGTCTGGAAGGGTCACCATGGTGCTGCTGAAGTGTAAACAATTAGAAGAGATTGTACCTCCCTCACAGGAAGGCAAAGTGCAGAAAAAGCCACTGACAGCACACAAACAACCAATCTAAGGTCACTGACAAGGGCAATCACATGCAATGTAATTCACAAAATCTATTTTGAGGCCGTACATCCATAATAATGTGGAGGAGCAATGTGTATGATAATCAAGTAACAGTGGTACTTGTCCATTGTATTGTATTGTTTATTTATTTATAGAGTGCGCCCCACCCTCAGGAATCTTGGTTCTTTAAGTTACAAATTACAAAGGTTACTGGTGATAGGTACATCAAATAACAAACATATACAAGCTATTTACAGTAGTATAATTAACGGTATACTAAGCAGGATCATGTGGTAATATTTTAGATGATCATTGATACATAAAACTTGAGGAAATCACTGGTCACATGAGTGTAACCAATGCTTAACATTGGTCTTAAAAGAATGGAAGGAAGGCAATGCTCTTAAGGTGTCGGGAAGGGAGTTCCAGAGTTGTGCCGCCATGATTGGAAAGCTAGAGCCTCCCGTCTTTTTGAGTTTGAAGTCAGGGATTCTCAGGCTGTTGGCATTGTGCCCTTCTAATACGTCGTTCTGAAGTATGTTTGATGAATCTGTCAGTAAGGTATATGGGAGCTTAATTCTGTCATTTATGGCGAGCCAGTTGATAGAGCGTCTTACGTGTGAGATATGCTGCAATCTTGGAATACCTAAGGCAGATCTAAAGGCATTATTTTGGAGAATTTGGAGTTTATTAGTGTTGTGTATGTTTGTGCCCAAGTATAGTGCATTACAGTAATCCAGTTTGGATAAAATGAATTCTCGTGCGATCGTAGTACAATTATCCGACGATAGGAAAGGTTAGCATGCATAGATCAATTTGCAAGTGTAGCTAGTTGCAGATGCAGTGGCATTTACTTGTTTATTGAGGTTGAGTGACGAGTCCAAGTAGAAACCTAATGTTTTTACTTCATTAGCAACCTTGATTTTGATTCCATCAATAGTGACGGAGCTTTATTGAGATGAAAGTTTGTTTAGTCTATTGGAAGACCCAATGATTAAAAGCTTGTTTTTTTCGTCATTGAGGCATAAGCCATGAGAGGCCATCCATGTTTGTATAATTAAATACATTTTGTTGATCAGTTCCACATCTTTGTCATAGTCTCCTTGAATGTGGATGAGGATCTGGGTGTCATCAGCGTAATTGGTATATGAGACACCCAGTTTGTCAAGTATATTGAAGAGGGGCTTTGTAAATATATTATATAAAGTAGGTGAGATGCATGAACCCCGTGGCACACCACATGCTATGGGTACTGTGTCTTCAGCTGAAGAGGGTGAGAAACTCTTATAGATTTGTCATCTAAGAAAGAGTTTATCCAAGTGGTAGATTCCTTGGAGAAATGGGCGGCTAATTTGAGGTGGTTGCAAAAGACTTTGTGGTCAACAAGGTCGAATGCAGCGGATAGGTCCAAAAGTAGGAGAGTGGAGGCTTCTCCTTTGTCTTTTCGATCATCCAGTTGGTTCTTCAACTCAGGGAGGGCAGTCGGTCCCGTGCCTTGGCCTAAAGCCTGATTGTCAAGTGCCTTGTAGGGTATCAGGTAATAATATCCCTATATATATATGGTCAGCTATATAATGTCGCCGGGAAAAGGTTGTGGTGACATTATATAAGTGACCATATATATAGGGACAGGGGCAGTGGGGGTTGCGGGGGTGTCCCTACTTCCCATGAAAAATAAAAAAAAAGGTTTTCGGGGTTGCAGGGGTGTCCCCCGCATGTTCCATGTAGTAATGTCCCCACAAAAAACAGCCATTTTTCAGCCATTCTTTTGCATGGCAATATTTTTGAGGGGACATTATTACATGGAACCCCTAGTAGGTTGTTGATCTCCAGGTAAGATTGGATCTGGAGATAAGCAGCTCAGTCTAAGATTTTAAGGAGAAATGGTACAGTCGTGATTGGCCTATAATTAGTGGAGATGCTGGAGTTCAGGTTAGGTTTTTTTAATAAGGGAAGTACCCAGGCATCTTTAAGGTTGGTATGAACTGAGCAAGATTTGAAGGAGTCGATGAAGGTGGTAATGAACAGAGCTAGGTCTTTTGTAGCTTCTTTAATGATTGGTGCAGGGCCGGTATCTCCAAGGTTTGAGGGATGAGATGATGTTTACAGCCTCTGTTGTAGAGATGGCTCTTAATTTGAACTGGTTACATGGTTTGGTTTGATTGTTGGCAATGTTTTGCAGGATGGCTTCTTGTGTAGCTAAGGCAATCCTGTGTGGAGTCATTTTTTTGGCTATAATTTTGTCTTGGAGCATAGACATTTTGGGGGAATTCATGGATTATTTGTGCCGAAAAATACAGGATTTGTGTGCCATTCTGCCTGCAAATCCCTGTTTAACCAATGGGGATTTGCGGGCAGAATGGCGCACAAATCCCTGTTTTTTTGGCGCAAATAATCCCTGTATTACCCCCTTTGTTGCAGAGGGCATCTTGGATGTCAGTACACCAAGTTTTGTTTTTAAAGCATGAGTCATTAGGGACAACCAGGGATTCTAATTCTCTTAGTATGGAGAAGATTTCCCTAGTATTTGAGTTGGCTTTTTTGATTCATTCATTGAATGTCTCTTTTTTGGTTATAATTTCCTTTTTATATCTATCTCTAAGGGATGTAAGTAGTTTTTTATTCGGTTCAGTATGGTTATTTTTCCAGCTAGTTTCAGCCCGTCTTTTCTCTAAGCGAAGGGCTTTCAAGCTGGGGATCAACCAGGAGTTCAGGTGAGCTTGAGGTTTTTCTTTGCTAAGCTTCAATGGTGCAATGACGTTAATAGCTGAGTTGATAGTATTGTTGTATAGATCAACCAGGTCGGTTGGATCTGCAGGTAGGTGGATAGGATTAGTTATAGGGTGGAGCAAGGGTAAGAGGTTAGTAACTGTTATGTTCTTTTTACATCTGGTTAGGGCCTGTGGAGCCATAGGCTTTGCTAAGCTAGTTTGTAAGCTGTCTTGGATAGTGAATGAGATCAGGTAGTGATCTGTCCAGACACAAGGTTCAATGGTGTATAGGCTAGATGTACAGTTGATATCTGCGATCCAGTCTAGCGTACAACCTTTAATGTGAGTAGGTCCATTATTGTTGATAGTAAGGCCTACTTCGGCATATAATATTAGCTAAAATGGTGGCGTTAGAGTTATTAGGATCATTTAGACCTAAATTAAAATCACCCATAGGATTATTCGGGAACCAGGTTTGGTGTTCGTATTTAATAGTGACACCATGTCTTCTTCAAATGTTGCTAATGGGCCAGGTGGTCTATACAGCAGATGCATCAAGATGGTTTGTGAGAGAGATAGGGCCAACTTAACTGAGAGTAACTCGGCTGAGGGGAGTGCTTTGGATTCTGTCTCTCTTATGGTTAGATTGGGTTTGCATACACATGCTAAGCCATTCCTTTTGTTGTTTCTCTGTCTCGTCTGATAATATTGAAGTTTGTAGGGACAGCTAAGGAGAGGGCAGGTCGGGCTGCTTTGTGGAGCCAGGTCTCAGTGACTGCTAGGAAGTCTAGCTGGTTGGATGTCATGATGTCTGCAATTTCAGTGGCATGGGCCACAAAAGATCTGGCGTTGATAAGGGCTCCCTTGATTATGTGATTTTCCTTAATTGTGATCTTATTCGTAGGGACTGTAGTAATGGGGCGAAGTGATCTGAGCTCCCTATTTAGTGTAGGTTTGAGGTTGAGGATGTTGAGTGTGCATAGCCTAGGTGTAGTAGGCTGGGTGTTCCCTGTTATGGGGGTTAAAGAAGGTGAGGTGAGTCTAGATCCTAGTCTGTAGTTTCTCCATTTAGTAGAGCAAGGCTGGTTAGGCTTAGGTTTGCTGGCGAATCGTAGGATCCGTTGGGTAGGTGCCAGTTCAGGCGTATGTGGCAAGTCGCCATTAGTAGGGCTGGATTCCTTTTGTGCGAGAGGCGGCAGGAAGTAAGTTGGCTTGATGAGGTTGGATGGTGGTAATGTATTTCTTAATGAAGAACAAATAGGGGAAGTGAGCGCCAAGGTAGTGTTGGCTTTCAGTGCTAAGGATGGCATGGTGCAGATGAGTGCCTTAGAGGTTGGCTGAGGGAGAAAGGTTAGGATAGCAGTGAGCACTGTATAGATGGTAATCTCGGGCATGGCATGGATCATGGCTAGGTTACACAGGATGCAAGCTATCAGAGGTACAATAGTGTTCAAAGTTAAGAATTCTCAGAGTCAACGAGTGGTCAATTCAGTACTGGCGATTAGCAGAATGAGTGCACCAGATACAACTTTAAGAAGAACACAAATAAACAAGAGAGTGCTTGCTATTGAAGAGTACCTACATTTGAGTAGGCAAAGTGGAAGAGGTCAGGACATAGGTATTTATCTCCTATTATGCATAAACTACTAATAAGATCCTAATCAATCTCGAACTGAGGCGGCTGCAGAGGTCGGATGAGGACAAGTTAACTAACAAAATTGAAACATTACTGAGGCACAGCTAAGTGTAACGTTGCCAATTCATCTTAATAAATTACGGACAGTTTGTGGTGGCCAAAAGCAAATGTACATTTCGTGTCACAACGTGCATTTCAAGTCACGGCGTTAACTGCAGGCAGATGCTATCAGGCAGTAATCAGCTCTAGCATATTAGTAGCACCAAATAGCAACCAGCAATGACACAGTCGTACTATGCTTGTTCGGAATGACTACAGGCGGATATATTGGAAATGAACACGTGTGAATATACAATCAATACAATTACCATGTGCAGTTGTTAGATACATGCGCATAATATCAGTGGTACTGGCATAGCAGTGTGGAAGTGGTTAGTGACATTTCACTAGACAAGCAGGCAGTTCGCAGTGTGGTGGTAAGGCAGACATAGATGAATGGCTGTTTCAAGGACGTTTAAGTCAGGACCATGTTTAAGGTTGGCACGGGGTAAATGTACAGGATCAACCTTCATTCAATCGTTTGATACGCTGAGAATGCGGGGAGGGCAGCATATATCAGAGTTTGTTATGCACGTGTCACACGTGTGAGGGGAGGAATGTGTAGATAGGGTCACCCACGTCAGCACTCATGGGTAAGTACAGGGGAGACACATGGGTGCAAGATTAACACGGGGAACAGTGCTTACCACCAGGAAGGATTGGTAAGTGTTGAGAGTTTAGTCTTTTATTTCAAGCTCAGGACGAGGTGATTTCTTAGGCACATCCAATGAAACTCTTTGCAGTCACCCCTGTAGGATACAAAGTCAGGTGAGAGCCACACTATTTAAAGAACATCATCCATACACATCAGTTCAACAAGGAAATGATTCCCGGAAGACAAGGCATTATTGATCCGATTGTTTGTTTTAAAACCTGAAAAGAGCAGGTGGTTTGATCAGCAGAGGGATGAGCAAAGTGGAGAAATGAAGGCTGTACAATGCCTACAACATAAAGCATCTGCTCCTTATCTGTGGTAGGATTCTAAACAGATAATCCTTAGTATTCTAAACAGATAATCCTAAAAACTAAGAGGACAGATCTTCAACAGCTCATTATCAGATTCATGAGCTTGTGTGGCCTAGTGAGTTCCACAACATGGACTCTGCAAGACTTGCTTCAATTCCATGAGAAAGAAATGTCTACATAGAGGAAAGTGGGGTCTTCACTCTGCCATGTGCAGAGTCAGTGCAGAGGGGGGGACACAAAGCTATGTCTCCCAAATTGAATGGAAGTGTAAGTCATACCCATGAAATGGAACCAGAATCTGTGATTTGGGGATACGTAACAGTTCAACCCAGATTATACCATTGTCTCTCCAAAAGAGAACACTTCAATCCTCACTTATATCAGAAGGTTTCTCTGCAAATATGTGAAATGAATTTGTCATCTCAAGATGGCTATCTGCCAGACTGCACTGTCTATCAGCTCAGTACTACTGTGGTCACATCTCAAAACAATTGCACCTTTAGGAGAACTTGATACTGAGCTGGTGGTAGTGAGGCATCTGTAGTCATGGAAAGAGAGTGTCTTCTTTCTGTGGACTCTGAAATGAATGAGGCAAGCACTAAAACAATGCCACAAGGGAGAAGAAAAATGGAAACCTGCAATGATAATGCGTAATAGCCAACAAATACCAAGGATGTTAATATGGTGTTAATCTCCCATTCCAAGGGCTGGAATGGGTGATAATGGCCCGGAAGACAAAGTTATCCAGCCGAGCCAAGTGAGGGTGGAAAATGTGGGTTTCCAGCCACTACCCCGCCCATTTCAGCCCTTGGAACGGGCAATCAAGGAAATTAGCCCCCCGGGCTGCCAAAACAGTAACTGTGGGTGCTAAAAAAAATGGCATTTTCCTTCCTTCAACAGGGCCCCTCTTCGCTTTGCATGGCTGTCAGTGGGAGCTGGGGAGAAGGAGCGGCTCCGGCACCGGCACTCGCTGCATGCAGAAATAAGGTAAGTAGGGGCTGGGAGGGGGAGAAAAAACACACAAAAAACGGACAAGGGTGGGGGGAAGAGGGCGGCGTGAGGAGCGGGATGTCAGGTGGCATGCGACGCAGACTTTCACCGGTGGTTCAAGCTTGCGTTACTAGCCACCTGATTGTCTTTCTGCCCCCGCCAGGTTGCTAATACCACTTAAATCTGTCGGAATTGACTCCCAATGTTTTTTGGCAACATAACAAATTATTTAAACATCAGGTAATCCCCATATAAAAATCAATTTCCCACAATATTGTCCTGGATCCTTCAATCGAGTCCTCGTCAAAGTAAATCCAGAGACAGAAGAGTGGTGCTTGTTGCATAATGTTTTCGTGGAGGAAAGGCTGAGGAGAACTTTCTGATGCTCATGAAAGAAAATAGCAGTGCCTTCCAAAGAGCATCTAGAGGTTGGACCAATGAAGGCCATCTGTATAAGCCATCCGTGTAGACCAAACAATCTGAAAATAATGAGAATGTTTAACCCAACAGTAAAGGCCAGGAAATGCATGAACATTCAGAATTATAACCCTGTAATGCAGACCAGGCCATTGTTAACCCACGGGGGCAATTCATAAAGCCGAGGGAAAATGCCCCAACACGCAGACCATTCCATTCAAAATATGTAGGGAAGTATAAACCAGCAGCACATGTCTTTCAATTCCTAGCCCATGACGAAGTATAAACGGACATTGTAGGCAGGCAACGCTGAAAGCATAGAGAAGTGTAACCCCAAAAGTATAGGAAGGCTAAACCAAGAGTAAGCACCTCGCTAAGTATCACCCATCAGTGTAGACCAAGAATGCCACAAATAATGGGAATATGTAACCCAACTGTGAAAACCAGAAAATGCAAGACCTTTCAAAATTACAGCTCACTAATGAAGACTAGGGGATGTATAACGCACTAGGAGGTATAACCAAACAGCACACACGAGATCATTAATAGTCACTAGGGAAAAATGCCCCAAAGGTGCAGACCATTCCTCTCAGACTGTACAGGGAACTATAAACCTAAGCACATACCTGCCAAATCCCAATCCAATCATAATGCAGTGGGATGTTAACCAAACATCACAGTTTGGCAATGCCAAAAAGCATAGGACGTTTTAACTTACCAGTGAGGAGCAGGCTGTCCATACATCTTGGGGGATTGAAGTATAACCCAACTGTACAAATTGGCAAGTCATAAAGCATGGGTAAGCGAAAGATATTGAAACCTGATCTTCAGTGAATTCCTTCATCTTTTGAGTGTTGATCATTCTGTACCAACCGGCAATTCATAAATCACGTACAAGTTTAACCGAGTGGTGTACACCAGCAGTTGACAAAGCATGGGAAGTGAGTTATAAATCAATCGAGAATGCTAGGGAATTTATAAAGATTTCGAATGATAACCGTTCATTCAGTACAGACTGGCAATCCATAAGCCATGGGTCCGCGAAGGCTAACCCAAACGGGAAAGCCAGGGAATCCACACATATTTTGGATATTGATCATTCAGTGCAGACTATGCAATTAATCAAAGCCTGTGCACGTGAAGTGTAACTCAGCCGTAAACATCATGCAATTCACAAAGCTTTTCGCTGTTAGACATTATGGACTGGCAATTAATAAAGCATGGGCAAGTATAACTGAACAGCGCATACTAGACAATTCATGAAGCCTTGCGGCATTTAACCAAACAGACCAAATCTGACAAAGCGTGGGGAAGTAATGCCTCACTGTACAGAAGCATTTATAAGAGACTATAACACCACTATACAAGGATATTTCCGCCCTGATGCCGGTCAGAAGGAAACTACTTCCAGGGTATGAGAAGAGATCAGACTCATTGGCCCTCATTACGACCCTTGCGGAAATTGACTGACCGGACCGCAACAGCGTAAATAGCGTTTCCGCCATTGCACGAAGGAGCAAAGTGCGGCTAATTACGACCCATCGGGCACGAGCATTACGCCATGGCGGAATCCGAAAGGCTGCGATGGCGGAAATGACCCCAAAACGGCCCTTACCGCCGCCGTACGCTGCACCAGGTGCAATACCGCCACCCATCTTAGCGGTCACCGTAATGAGCGGGCACCGTAATGAGCGGGCACCGCAAATTACGGGCACCGTAAATATACGGAAACGGAAGTAAAAGCATGTGGCCGGAACGGGAAACAGCACGCCGCACAACTATAAAATCCGAATCCCAACACAACCATTAAAAATCCGACCCTGACACACATCCCAACCCGTTAGCAACCCCAGTTCAAAAAATAAATATGGGAAAGGTAGCCAAGAAAGCGTGTGATCGCAAGCGGCAGGTCCACTTCTCCCGAGAGGAACTGACCGTGCTGACCGAGACCCTGCAGGAAAATGGCGCCGTCGTCTTCTCCAGTCAAATGACCAGGACGGCCCTTGCCAACAAGAAGGCCATATGGGCCCTTGTGGCACAGCGCGTAAGTGCGGTGGGGACAACACCCCGCACGCCACAGCAATGTCGCAAGCGGTGGGACGACCTGCGGATCCGCGTACGCAGCATACTTTCTGCGAACAGGAACATCGCCACAGCTACCGGGGGGGGATCAGAGTCGCCCATCAAGTTGACCCCCTGGGAGGAGATCTGCGCCTCCACCATAGGAGTGGAGAGCATAGAGGGAGTCGGAGGGATGGAGAAAGGAGTGCCGACATCCGGAGAATCAGGTAGGTTTGCCAAGAGAAACAATGCGAAATCCACAAACCACGAACATGTGCAGTACCATGTGACCCCATAGTGCAATACATACTTTGCCCTGACAGCGCCCTCTAAAAGTCAGAATGAATAAACAAATTAATCAAGATGCCATAAACAACCCCTACATGTGCAGCATGCACCCCCTAACTGCAGGCAGCCAAATGAATGCATCCTCAATCCACACGAAAATGAGACCACCTCCAAGGCCCAGTCCCATATCAGCCTCATGTACCACCCCAATGCATTTGACACGTTGCCATTCCAAATCCGACAGACCCATAACTAACGCTCGCCCCTCTTTACTCCACCACAGGGTCCGATACCAACGACGAGCTGCAGGACACCCCTACCAGCACGCCTGCAAAGAGGGCCAGGACCAACGTCCCAAGAGCCTCCACCTCAGGTGCAAGGATCAAGACACGGCAGCAGCAGGAATCAAGTGCCAGCACACTGGAGGGGACTGCAACAGGCACCCCAGCAGCCAGCAAGTCCACAACCCCAGCACCACAGGTCCCCCCAAAGAACGTATCTGATGGCACTGCCTCTGGTGGTAGCAGCACCATAGGTGACACAGCTGTCATGCCAGCATGCTCCGACACGGAAAACAGTGCTGGCGACGTAGGTACCATCCATGACCTTTCCCAATCCCCCTGCATGTTCCATCCCCTACACCATGACGAAACCACGCAGGGGCACCCTGAAGACGACGACTGGCCAACCCCCACAAGTCCTGTGCCAAGGCAACATGTGTTGAGCAGCCCCCCTGTCACACCACCGCAAATGTCCATGGCCCAGCAGAGGCAACAGTCCCTCGACCTGCTGATCGAGCAACAGCAGGAAGCGTCCACGCTACTCAAGGACCATGCAAATGAATGCGGGGGTTCCAGGGCAGCCATGGAAACATCCACCGAGACACTCAGGGCACAAATAGAGAAAAGTAGTGAGAGCCTCAGGGGAGAAATGGAGAGAAGCACCGAGAGCCTGAGAGCACAAATGGAGAAAAGCACCGAGAGCCTGAGGGGGGAACTGCATGCGACGTCCAAAGACGTTTGTGCTGAACTTGCTGCTGTGCGCCGTGTGCTCTCGGAGCTCTCACAAACCCTCAGAGACATGCATGGACGCGAGCAGGCAGAGACGTCATCCGTGGCAAGTTCCGTCCAGGGCAGCCCCCAACGCAGATCTGGCAGGAACCTGCGCTCCACGGGCAGGGGTGCCCCTGATACCCGTAGAGGGGGCTTGCAATAGCGTCTACCCACGGGCAGCATGCATATCTGGACACTGGTGTTGGGGGGGGAGGAAGTAGGGTGGAGGGGGTGTGTTGGGCTTCACTGGGTGGCGGGTCCATAGGGTGTATGAATCAAATCACATTAACAATACAGCACTTCATTATCATCCAATGACATGTGTGGACATTGATATTTGCGTACGAGGCCTTCATAGGCGTACAGTCCACTATGTGCGTGTACTACACACACACAGTGCCACAGGTCCCCTTTCCGTGTAATAGGCACCATGCGTGGTTGCTAGAAGCATGCATCTATGATGCTCTGTCGGATTGCACGTGCATCCTGTGCCTCATGGACTCCCTGGCGTCCCTCCACATCCCCACCCTCATCATCATCATCTTCAGGTGCATGCAGTACAGCGTCAGGGGGCATGGGCACATTCCTACGTATGCACATGTTGTGCAGCATGACACATGCCATGACCATCTTAGAAACCCTCTCATGGCTGTACATGAGTGCCCCGCCAGACCTGCTGAGGCTGCGGAAACGAGCCTTCAGTAGGCCGAATGCCTGTTCAATGACCACACGGCTACGTGAGTGGGCATGGTTGTAGTCCTCCTCATGCTGGTTCTGTGGGTTCCGGATTGGTGTAAGGAGCCATCTCTTCAGTGGATACCCGGCATCACCTGTATGGGACGAATAAAGGGTGTCAGTGGAATGATAGTGCTAAGTAGCCCCCCCCCCTCCTGCAAGGTCATTGACGCATCAAATGGGCCACGATGTCATGCATGGAATGAGACTCACCGAGTAGCCAGGATCTGTGCCCTGCGTGTCGCTCCATGTAGCGTGGTATTCTTGTGTTCCTCAGGACCATAGAATCATGGGTAGATCCTGGAAATCTGGCACAACAATGCGTAAAGATCTTGTTGGAGTCACACACCATTTGCACATTGATTGAATGAAATTGTTTCCGGTTGCGGTACTGGACCTCCATGGCATGTGGGACAACCAATTCAACATGGGTGCAGTCGATGGCACCAATGCAACCCGGGATGCCGCCAAGTGCATGGAATCCCACCTTTGCGTTGGTAATCTCCTGGTACGTGCGTGGTAGTGTGATGTGGTCGTCGGCGTGCTTCAGGAGGGCATCGTGCACTTGGGAGAGTGTCCGTGAGAACAGTGGCTGTGAAATGCCATGCAACTGTCCCACTGTGTGCTGGTAGGTGCCTGTGGCCAGGAAGTGGAGTACAGACACCACCTTCAGTAGGGGTGGGATGGCGGTTGGGCTATCTATCATGCTCACGAGGTCAGCATGTGTCATGTCCACAATGGCGATTATGGTGTCCCGGTCCAAACGGTAGAGGGTGTGGATCTGCTCAGCAGTGAGGTTGAACGGATCAGCTCGGAGGCGTGGGATTGCGGGCCGCCTGCGTGGTGGTAGTGGCAGTGCTTGTGGGCCTTGCTGACCCTGCCTTGCCCTCCTCCTCCTCCTTCTCCTCCGTCTCCCCTGTGCGCCCGGTTGTTGTACCTGTTGTTGTTCGTCGTCTTCTTGTAGTTGTAGCACTTGCAGTGCTATCTGGTGCCCCAGGCCCAACATCGCTAGTCCTGCCGGTAGCATTTTGGAGTGGGAGTGGTTGTGGGAGGGGTTTGGGTCTGCTATATATGTGCTGTCGGCCTGTATGGCCTCCACCTGTGCTGATTGAATGAATCTGTGGCAGATGCAATCCCTTCTGGCCGAGCACGTCCCGCACGTAAGGCTGCATTTGGCCGCATGGCATCTTGGGGTTGGAATCATGTATCAAATCCCGATGGCAGTGTGATGTACTTTGACTGATTTTCATGCTATGCTCCCATTGTTACACATGCTATGATTGCAGCCGCTTACATACCTGTGAAGAGTCAGTGGTATGTAGGGCTCGATCGATGGCCGACCCTCATGCAGCACAGTATCGTACTTCACCGACGGGCGTGGCGTCCCATTTGTGATTGCAGCCAGTTAGCATTATGACACACAGCCGCACTACATTGATGTAATTGTGAATGCAAGCGTTCACAGAAGCCTTTTCGACGTAATGTTGCAAGTGTGGAATTCGAAGGCCAGGATTTTTGGTTGCGAAGTAGCGGTGAGGAGACGCCCACAGGTCTGCCTGGAAATGTAACGTTCTATTGTTGAATGTCCTTGGGACAGGGCCCATAACGAGCAAGCAATGAATGACATGAATTGAATGGGATGCGCAATAGCGTAGTGGACGATAAGGCAGGACGTTCCCAAGTCCATCTAGCTTCACGACACTACAGATCCGGCCAGGAGCACAGTGGTTTTTGCAGACTGCATTACGCACAGACGCGATGGAAGTTTCACATATTATGTGAGTGAATGTTCATGCGTTTTCATTGCGGGATGAGGGAATGATGAATGGATGCATGGACAGATGATTCCATTTAGGGTCTGCCATGTACATGTGTTTTTTGATTCAATCCCCTTCCCCTGCGCTATGTGATGCAAGGCTGCCATAGTGGGACTTACGTCTATCTGCCCTTGTCGGATCCTCCCTGTCTCGACGCGCCTTCATACACTTGTGTCTAGGCACGTTACTAATCCCATGTCATGGGTTCTATCTTGACGGACGCATGCACAGTAACCGACGTTGCCAATGGTGTATTAACCTCGATTGGTTTCGTTATGTATCGATACTGATTTAGGGGTGTGTATATTCCTTTGGAGTGGCCTAGCATGCATATGGGTGTGGATTTGGTGTGTTGAATGAAGATAGTGATGCATCATGTGTCATGTAGTGCAATCGGTTAATTTGTGTTTCATTTTGGTGACAGGTATCTCCTGCCCTATTGCAGATGCCATCTGTACGCCACTCCTCCAGATGGTTTTTACTCTCGACACCTGCAGCTTCGGGTGAATCAGTGGAGCAGCATTACGATCTTATGGGACGATCGCCAATGGGCCACATGCCCTTACGCTGTTCTGGTGGCTAGGTGCAACATTTCGGCCTTTCAGCTGGACTAGTGCCTGCCTCATGGGACGGACCTGCGGTTCTTGCCGCTTCCATGTTGCCTTTTGGAACGTTGATGTTGGCCCTGTGTGCCATGATGGTACAGGGCGTCACACAAGTGGAAGCTGGTCAATTATTGCAGATGCAGCCCTCGGTGATGATGGATGTTTTGGTGTTATTTTACAAATTGCTGTGAGGCCTTTGTCATTTGGATGTGCATTTAAATTGTATTCCGATATTTGGCGTGTTGCGTTATTCTTTGCAGGTGATGTGGCGATTTTCGATTTGTGGCGGTATGTATTGCGAGATGATCTGCATTGTGTTCCGCCTTCTGAGTTGAGTTGTGTGGTACAGTACTGGCCGCTTTTGCCTACGTAGCACAGTGTGGTCACGGATAGGGGCTGCCATTGTGACTGTTTACATGATGTGCTGTTCAGGGGCGGGGGATTGGCTTTTGGCCGACTGGTGCCTGTCAGCCAGGTCGATTGATGGTATGATGGGATGTTCAGAATGTGGCTGGTCACAGGTGCCTGTGTTTGCGTGCGTTTGTTGGAGGGGGACTGGGGTCATGTCCATTGGAATAGCTTCTGTATTCATGCCATCTGTGCCCTGCAGCTCCCATCGGCCCCTCTTGGGATGTGCCTGGCTGCTCAGTCACTCTGCCAACTTGTGTGGTACATGCTTCTGCTGATGGTTGGTTTGTTTACTGGCAAGAGTACAGGTCTGGTGCAATCCCCCTCAGGATGCTGTTTTGGATGTTGCCTTGCGCTGGTGGCAAGCGATGGGGGACTACTGTTGTTTTGTGTCATGTGTTCTTGATTTCCATTTTGATGTCTTGTACCTTCACATGCCTGTGCTGCATCAGTACGGCTATGGTGAAATGCCGTACATGGATGCCCACTCACGGGGCGCTTCGAACACCTGCATGCATTTCTACGTTGGCATGCATGGGTGAATTGTAGATTTCACTGGTTGCATGGTGTGAGTACATTGCGCCTGCCAGGAGTTGTGCAATGTGGCCAGGGAGTGGAGTACAGGCACTCAGTGGGCCATTTACGGTTGGTTCACGATGCCGTATTTCTAGCCATGGCGGAATGGTCCATTCCGCCATGCCTGATGGCGTTAGGTACATGTCCGCTAGGGTCGGAATTGCCGTACCGTTGCACCATGGTGGTGTTTGCGGTTTGGCATGGTGCGCGCGCGCGTGCTTAGTGCAGTTAGCGTTGGCGTTCACTACGGTGTCGCTAATGGCTTCGTACTTTGCGGTGACGGGTCATAGTCGCACCGAGCGCTTTTCGATGGCGGTATTGCATTTCCGCCATCGTTTTCCCCTTTCCGCCAGGGTCGTAATGAGGGCCATTGCCACGTGGAGACCAGTCGTCTATTTTCTCGGCACGGTGTCCAAGCTGTGTCCCACTTGATTTGATTTCATTGTTGGGAAATGCCGTATTGCCGATGAGAGCTACGAGAAAGCTGTTCACTTTTGCTATCAGCTTAAAGCAGAAGGTTTCAGAAAGAGGAAGAGCCGGCTGACATAACTCTTCCGGGTCGTGGGAGTAACGTAGAGCGCGCGTGTCATTTCGGATGACGCTCGATGTGAGCCCAGCTGGCACACCGCAGCGGGGTCTCGGGTTTCCTACCAGGAGGTGCAATGCAGTCGGTCGTGTCACTCGCCAAGGAAAGGACATGCAAAGCACTCGGAGAATCCAGCCATGAAAATAGTTGCCAAGGTAATGCATCAATATTTAGCTCTGTGGAGCGCATGCAGCTAATGTTTGGTCTGTGTGGGCGTTCTTCTGGCTGCAGCCCGGTGGGGTGGAGAGGTACAGCAGGTCCCTATTAGTCTCTTGCCCGCTATTTAGCCGGATGCGAATACGCTGTTGTGATGTGTGTTTCCTGAAATTGGCAGGGAATGCCAAAGCAGAGTAAAACAGCTGTGCCTATTATTTGAGCGAACGCCTAACCCTACCTGGCTCTTAAGTTGCAGGGGCGCCTTTTGTGCTCAGTCATGTGTGCACACATTGCTCTTTAGACTGCACAGAAGCCGACAGCATCTGTATAAAGTCTGAATGTTCAGGTGACACCACCACTCACCCGTAAGAAGGCAATGGAATTACTATCCATTACAGTGAAGGTGTGACATCACAATGCTGCCACCAGCGGTAGCACTCTGTGCGAAATGTGGCTCCTTGGAGAGAATCACTGCTGTTTCCTTAACACAGCGATCCACGATTCTAAAACGGCTTTCCGTGGCAATTTGTACCTGAATTACAAACATGTTTTACAATGGCGAAACCCCATTGGGAAACCTTTTGTAAATCAGGCCCTGTACGGTTATTAGTTGAGAGGAGGCATAAGTAAGGGAGCTTTAGTCCGTGTACTGTTGGATCTGAGTTTGTGTGTGGTCCGTTTGCACGTTAGTCCCTAATGAATACAGAAATCGCCCATTTAAAATAAATGTTCATTTATGAACTGCTGAAAATAATTGTTTGCAACAAATTGCACAATGCAAACTGTTTCGTTGATCCCAACAGTGCAGAATGTTCGCTTAAGCTTCTTACTAACAGCTGGCAAATGGCATGTGTTAGTGGCAGCAAGAGCCCAAGTATTAAAGAGGTGGCTGTCCTTTTGTGTATTATAATGAATACATTAACCCCAACTGTACGTAAAACGGGTATTGCAAGCCATATCTCCATTCAAACATCGTATTTAGGAACGCGACCCGAAGCCTAGTTCACGTCTTGAACATTCTGGAATCTTGCAATGTACTCATAAAATACAGTTGGCAGAACTTTATCACATGTACTGGAAATAAGAACATGAAGCAAACTTAGGCCAGGCACAGTGGAGCTCTTAAAAAGTAATGTGCAATGTATAGTCTTTAATCTGGGATGTCTGAGCACCATTAAATGCAATCAGAAATACAGCTTAGATAAGTACATTTTAACAACGCCATCGCTCTTGTCATTTATATAGCAGCTTTTACCATTATTCTAGCCTTGATGCAGTGGTGGTGGGAACGCCCTCGGGGACCTTAGTCCAGAGGTCACGCAGTAAGATTAGAATGCCTGTGTGCATTTGGCCAAATAAGGGTAAGCAGTGCACTCCAGGCTCCGGTAGAGGTATGGAAGGACGTGTCGTCAAATTCACATTGCATCGCATAATTTCTCTTGAAATGTTTTCCAGCTAAAATGTCAAACATAAATTTGTCATTTGACAAAAACCAATGTCTTGTGAAAGAAATACATTCATTTGCAAAAAAAAGTAAAAGGATTTCCAGTTTTCTATGTAAATTCCCAAACAAAATCCCACAATTCGCTGTGTGGTAAATATAAATATTTTTTTATTATTCAAACCAATTGGAAAACCAGATTCACAAACTAAACTACTGAACCCTGCGCTAATCTGGAGCACAGTGGCTGGTTTTTGGTTTTGGTGACCATGTGGTCCTCATCAAAGAGATTCTGGTGAAAGCATATGAATTTGTGTCTTCAATGGGCCTCATTACGAGTTTGGCGGTAGCCGTGCCTGCATTACAGGCGCGGCTAGCACCAAACTCGCATCCAGCACCGCCACCCGTGAATGGGCACTTACCGGCCCATTACGAGTTGAATGGGACAGTAATTGCCCATTCGCGGGTGGCGGTAATGCCGGGCTCCTCATCCTCATTCTGCCCCATAGGGCAGAGTGGGGATGAGGAGCATGGATGCACCGGCACGATTTATAATGGTGCCGGTGCATCCATGTGTTTCCCTTGTGCGTGCCGCACATCCCGCCAGGTCAGACCTGGAGGCTGTCAGGGACCCGCGAGGGAATAAGGCGGTACGGTATGGACAGTGCCGGTGCCCAATGTCCACTTTCATGTGCACTGCACTTTAGAGAACCTTGTAGTTCCTTCTCTTAGTTTTGGACATTCTTAACGAGGCACCACAAATCACCCTTGTGCTGGACATTTCACTGGTAAAAGTGAACTCTTTCAGGCAATTAGCTTTGCACCAGGACAATGTTTACCCTAGTGCCAAGAGGACACCATATTAGAATTAGGGAAAACCTTTAGATGGTGCAAAAATGCATTACTACAACTGTTACACTAGTGCAGTGGTATTGAAGCTTTTTCATAAACCCCCCCCCCCCTCCCTAGTTTCTTGGAACAGGGTAACCTCTGGACAAGCCAGACCAAACAAGGTAGCTATGGCAGGCGGTCAAGACTAAGTCTCAGGAGGGGTGAGGGTGACTGAAAGACCTCAATGAGCACACAGAGCAAAGACACTTACAAATTACTCCCAGCCAGGTGTATATATCAAAAATATAAACACATTTATTACAAGGCCTTTGTAACTCAACACACAGTAAAAGAATCACAGCAGTCCTACTAAACCAACACAACACAATCCATACAAGATATATACAAGACTACTGGGGTCTAAAGGGTTAAAGGCATGAAATATATTCACAACCAAGAGGGGAAGGAAAATAGGCAGTGCAGATAGTCTTTAGTCCGCTTCAACATCAAACACACACCTAACTAAGAGGCAGTCCAAACCCTAAGAAGAGAGGAGCCTTATTATCGATAGTATATGTAGTGCGGGCGCACGTGGTTGTTCCAATGGGCAAAACGGGGTCTCTTCAGGGGTCTCTAGCAGCTCAGAAAGATGGGTGAGGCGATTTAGAATAGATTCCCACTATTCTGGAGGGCCTCCACTCGAAGGCAGAGGTGATTCCAAGGTTCGGGACTAGGTCGCTAATTCGCACTAGCAATGGAAAGGAGAGGGACCCCCGGGGGCCACTTGTGCGTAAAAACAGATGGAGGCACTAGGGGTCACCGGTTAATGTTTGGGTTACTCAACGGCCCAAGCGCACTGCAGACCAAACTTTGCCAGTTGGGTCCACTGCTGCTGCAGGTTGACATGCGACAAAAAGGACGTCTCTGCGGCTTTAAGTTCCGACGATACAGTGAGGATTCCCAAACAGGACAGTGGCTATTTCTCTGCTCCTGGTGGATGGATCAGGCCGGTTTCACTGCAGCAGGCTTCAGGGGCAAGAGGGTCACAAATGCAGCGCACCTGCAAAGATCGTTGGCACGGCTGGGCAACACAGAAACCGCGTTTACTCTGGTCCTGGGGCACTCTTCCCACTTCAGGCATGGGAATGCCAAGTGTTCGAAATTTGGTGTGAGGGCATCCTCGAAACCATGGCAGAGACAGAGCAAAGGTCCTGCTTAAGCTGGTGAGCCCACTGGTTGGCACAGGGACACTTCCGAGAAGGCTTGCTTGCAGGTTTTGTTGAAGGTGCAGAGAATAGTTGGTCCCACTATTCTAATGGGTCGAAGCGTCTTCGCAGACCTTCTAGGACGACCAGATGCAGAGGGGTCCCATGGGACGACAGCTGGCTCAGGGTGCCAAACCTTCCAGCGAGTCACCAGCGGTTCCTCGACTCAGCTTCTTAGTTTCAGGATACTTGGATCCTATCCTTCGTTCAGTGAGAACTCCAGAGATTGACATGGTATGGGTGTTTCTGGCCTCCTCTCATCCAAAGTTCCCTTTGCGCCAAAACGGAGAGGACCCAATGGGAGATCTGCTCACAAACACACACTCCATATGTGGACCAATCACAGACCACGGTGGTCCCAGGCATTCACAGCACTCCAGACTCTCTGGCACCCAGGATGTGTATTTTGGACAGACACCCCAGCCCACTTCCTGGAGGCACACACACAAGGCATGCAGAAGTCCACGAAAGCTTGGCGTTTCGCGGGAAACTGTATGACCAAATAATGACTGAACTGGGTCAGCTCGATCTGGGGAAGGCAAAAGGGGCAAGGTGGCCAAAGGACAGGACAAAGAACCTCATGGCATAGCCATTTTGGAGCCCGGCCACCTAGTCATGACAAACGCGGTAAGCGTTCTTAAAATGGCAGGAAAGGGTTATAATTACATGAAAAGATAAACTGCCACCAGCCCTGTCCAGGACACATCTGCACATCTCCCAAAAAGTCCTACAAGAGTATCTAGGGTCTTTGGAAAGGACTATGAGACCCAAGTGCTGTGTACTGTAGATCTTAAAACTCAAAGGCCCTCATTACGACCCTGGCGGAAAGTAACTGACATGACCGCCATAGCGCAAACAGCGTTTCTGCCACTGCACGAAGGAGTAATGTGCGGCTGATTCCGACCCATCGGGCACGAGCATCACGCCATGGCGGAAGTGCAAAGTCCGCGACGGCGGAAATGACCCCAAAACGCCCCTTACCGCCGTCGTACGCCGCCCTAGGTGCAATACCGCCACCCATCTCAGCGGTCACCGGAATGAGCGGCCGGCGCAAACTACGGTCACCGTAAATATACGGAAACGGAAGCAAATACATGGGGCCGGAACGGGAAACAGCACACCGTACACCCATAAAACAGAACCCCCACACAACCATTAAAACTCCGACCCTGAGACACATCCCAACCCGTCAGCCAGCCCAGATTAAAAAACAAATATGGGAAAAGTAGATAAAAAAGCGTGCGACCGCAAGCGGCAGGTCCACTTCTCCCATGAGGAACTCACCGTGCTCACGGAGACCCTCCAGGAGCATGCTGCCGTCGTCTTCTCGACGCAAATGACGAGGACGGCACTTGCGAACCAGAAGGCCATATGGGCCCTGGTGGCACAGCGGGTAAGTGCGGTGGGGACCGCACCCCGCAACCCACAGCAATGCAGAAAGCGATGGGACGACCTACGGATACGCGTCCGGAGCATACTCTCTGCCAACCGGAGCATTGCCACAGCCACCGGGGGAGGATCGGAATCACCCATCAAGTTGACCCCCTGGGAAGAAATCTGTGCCTCCACCATTGGAATGGAGAGCATAGAGGGAGTCGGAGGGATGGAGAAAGGAGTGCAGACATCCGAAGAATCAGGTAGGTGGCCCAAATAAAACTATGCTAAATCCACAATTACCAACCATGTGAAGTACCTGTGTCCCCAAAGTGCAATAGGAACTCATGTCCAGGAGAACGATCACATACATCGCCATGACAGCGCCCTCTAAAAGTCAGAATAAATACATAAATAATTAAAAAACCCAAAAACACACTCTACATGTGCAGCATGCACACCCTAACTGCAGACTGCAAAATAACTGCATCCCCAATCCACACTAAAATGAGACCACCTCCAAGGCCGTGACCCAAATCACCCTCAGGTACCACCCCAATGCATGTGATACAATGCCATTACAAATACCACAGACCCATGAATAACGCTCGCCCTCCTCTACTCCACCACAGGGTCCGATTCAAACGACGAGCTCCAGGATACCCCTACCAGCACACCTGCAAAGAGGGCCAAGACCAACGGCCAAAGACCCTCCACCTCAGCTGCACGGATCAAGACACGGCAGCAGCACAAATCAAGTGGCAGCACACTGGAGGGGACCCCAACAGGCACCCCAGCATGTCCACAACAGCAGCACCACAGGTCCCCCCAACGGATGCCACAGAAGGCACTGCCTCTGGTGGCAGCAGCACCATAGGTGACACTGCATTCATGCCAGCATGCTCCGACACAGAAAACGGTGCTGTCGACGTAGGACCCATCCATGACCTGTCACAATCCCCCTGTTTGTATCATCCCGTACACCATGAGGAAACCACGCAGGGGCACCCACAAGACGACGACTGGCAAACCCCCACAAGGCCTGTGGCAAGGCAACATGAGGCGTCCAGCCCCTCTGTGACACCACCGCAAATGGGCATGGCCCAGCAGAGGCAACAGTCCCTCGAGCACATGATCGTGCAACAGCAGCAACTGGCCACGCTCCTCAAGGAGCATGCTGCTGAATGTGGGGGTTCTAAGGCAGCCTTTGAAACATCTACTGAGACACTCAGGGCAGAAATGGAGCGAAGTACCGAGGGCCTGAGGGAACAGATGGAGAGAAGCACCGAGAGCCTGAGGGGACAAATGGAGAGAAGCACCGAGAGCCTGAGGGGGGAACTGCATGCGACGTCCAAAGACGTATGTGGTGAACTTGCCGCTGTGCGCCGTGTGCTCACTGAGCTCTCACAAACCCTTAGGGACATGCATGGACGTGAGCAGGCAGAGACATCATCCGTTGCAAGTTCCGTCCAGGGCAGCCCCCAACGTAGATCTGGGAGGACCCGGCGCTCTACAGGCAGGGGTGCCCCTGATACCCGGAGAGGGGGCTTGCAATAGCGTCTGCCCACTGACAATGAGCATCTTTGGACACTGGTGTTCGGGGGGGAGGTGGGAGGGTGTAGGGGGTGTGTTGGGCTTCATTGGGTGGCGGGTCGATTGGGTGTGTAATGTCATTTCACATATGCAATACAATTCTTCACAATCATCCAATGAGATGTGTGGACATTGATCTTTGTGTACGAGGCCTATCTTTGCGTACAGTCCACAATGTGCATGTCCCAGACACACACAGTGCCACAAGTCCCGTGTCCATGTAACAGCCACCAGGCGTGAGTGCTAGAAGCATGCATCTATGATACTCTGACGAATCTCACGGGCCTCCTGTGCCTCGCGGCCTCCTTGAGGTGCTGCCACATCCCCGCCCTCATCATGACCATCTTCAGGTGCTTGCAGTTCTGCATCGGGGGGCATGGCCACATTCCTACGTACGCACATGTTGTGTAGCATGACACATGCCATGACCATCTTTGCAACCTTCTCATGGTGGTACAGGAGTGCCCCGCCAGACCTGCTGAGGCAGCGGAAACGAGCCTTCAGTAGGCCGAATGCCTGTTCTATGACCACACGGGTACGTGAGTGGGCATGGTTGTAGTCCTCCTCATGCTGGTTCTGTGGGTTCCGGATTGGTGTAAGGAGCCATCTCTTCAGTGGATACCCGGCATCACCTGTATGTGGACAACAAAGGATGTTTGTGGAATGTCTTTGCTACGTACGCATCCCCCCCCCCTTCCTGCCAGGTCATTCACGCATCACCTACCCCACATTCTCATGCATTGAATGAGACTCACCGAGTAGCCAGGATCGGTGCCCTGCGTGTCGCTCCATGTAGCGTGGTATCCTAGAGTTCCGCAAGACCATAGAATCATGGGTTGATCCTGGAAATCGTGCACAACAATGTGTAAAGATCCTGTTGGAGTCACACACCATTTGTACATTGATAGAATGATATTGTTTCCGGTTGCGGTACTGGACCTCCATGGCATGTGGGACAACCAATTCCACATGGGTGCAGTCGATGGCACCAATGCAACCCGGTATGCCGCCAAGTGCATGGAATCCCACTTTGGCGTTTGTAATCTCCTGCTCCGAGCGTGGTAAAGTGATGTAGTCGTCTGAGTGCTTCAGGAGGGCATCAAGCACTTGGAATAGTGTCCGTGAAAATAGTGGCTGTGAAATGCCATGCAACTGTCCGACTGTGTGCTGGTAGGTGCCTGTGGCCAGGAAGTGGAGTACAGACACCACCTTCAGTAGGGGTGGGATGGCGGTTGGGCTATCTATCATGCTGACAAGGTCGGCGTGTGTCATGTTGACAATGGCGGCTATGGTGTCCCGGTTCAAGCGGTAGAGGGTGTGGATCTGCTCAGCTGTGAGGTTGAACGGATTAGCTCGGAGGGGTGGGATTGCGGGCTGCCTGCGTGGTGGTGGTGGCTGTGCTGGTGGGGCTTGCTGGCCCTGCCTTGCCCTCCTCCGCCTCCTCCTCCTCCTGCATCTCCTCTGTGCGGCCGGTTGTTGGAGTAGTTGGCGTTCGTCTTCTTCCTGCAGTTGGAGTACTTGCAGTGCAATCAGGTCCCCCAGGCCCAACATCGCTAGTCCTGCCGGTAGCATTCTGGAGTGGGTGTGGTTGGGGGAGGGGGTTGGGTGTGCAATTTATGTGTGTTCAGGCTGTATAGCCTTCACCTGTGGTGAATCATTCCACCTGTGTCAGCTGCGATGCCTTTCGTGCGAGCACGTCCCGCACACAACGCTGCAATCCGATGCATGGCATCTTGCATTTACATTCATGTTTTCAATCCAGATGGCAGTGGCATATTGGTTTATTTGTTGATTCTGCTATGGTCCTATTGTTCCACATACTATATTAGCATTCGCGAGCAGACTTGTGAAGGGTCAGTGGAATGTAGTACTCGATCAACGGTGGACCCTCATGCAGCACTGTACCGACGTTCACCGACGGGAGGGGAGTCCCATTACTGATTGAGGCCAGTTGCCATTTTCACACACAGCCGCACTACATAGATGAATTTGTGAATATAAGCGTACACAGATGCCTTATCGACGTGATGTTGCAAATTAGGAATTCGAAGGACAGCGCTTTCGGGTTTCAACTAGCGGCGTGGAGACGCCCACAGGTCTGACTGGGAATATAACGTTCTATTGTTGAATGTCCTTGGGACAGGGCCCATGACGGGTATGCAATGATTGATATGAATTGTATGGGATGCGCAATAGCGTAGTGGACGATTAGGCAGGACGTTCCCAAATACATGTAACTTCACTACACTGGGAATCCGGGCAGGAGCACAGTGGATTTTGCAGGATGCATTACGCACAGACTCAATGGAAATTTCTAATGTCATGTGAGTAGATATTCTGGCGTTTTCATACCGGGATGAGGGAATGATGGATGGATGGATGCATGGACAGATGATTTAATTGGGAGTCTGCCATGTACATGGCTATTTGGAATCTGTCCCCTTCCCCTGCGCTATGTGATGCAAAGCTGCCATAGTGGGACCATCGTCTGTCTGCCCTTGTTGAACCCTCCCTGTCTCGACGCGCCTTCAATCACTTGTGTCTATGCACGTTCATAATCCCATCTGATGGATCCTGTTCTGACAGGCACATGCACACAGACACTCGTTTGTAATAGTGTATTCACCTCGATTTATGTCGTTATGATTCGCAAGTGATTTTCGGGTGGAATTGGTCCTTTTGGGTGGGCTAGCATGCATATGGTTGTATGTTTGGTGTGTTGCATGTAGTGAGTTATTCGTATGGAGCTCGGATGCCCATGCCATTTTCTTTTTCGTTCGGGTGACAGGTATCTCCTCCCCTTCTGCCGCTGCCATCTGTACGCCACTCCTGCAGATGGCTTCTTCAGTCGACACCTGCAGCTTCGGGTTAATCAGTGGAGCTCCATTACGGTCTTATGGGACGATCGCCAATGGGCCACATGTCCTTACGCAGTACTAGTGGCTAGGAGCAGCATACCTACCTTCCAGCTGGACTAGTGCCTACTTCATGGGACGGCCCTGCGGTCCTGGGCGCTTCCATGTTGCCTTTTTGGACGTTGATGTAGCCCCTGTTTGCCATGAGGGTACAGGGCGTCACACAAGGGGCAGCTGGTCATTTATTGCGGATGTAGCCCACAGTAATGATAATCAGTTGGGAGTTTATGTTCGAATGGCTGTATGGGCTTGGTGATTTTGATGTGCATTAAATTTATATTCAGATATTGCCCGTGTGGCGTTATTCTTTGCTGGTAATGTGGCATATCCCGATTTGTGGCGCGATGTATTGTGGGGTGATCTGCATTGGGTTCCGGCTTCTGGGTACAGTTGTGTGGTACGTGCTTGTGCTGATGGTTGGTTTGGCAACTGGCAAGTGTACAGGGCTGGTGCGGTCTCCCTCAGGTTACTGCTTTGCATGATGATTTACGCTGGTGGCATGCGATGGGGGACTTGTTCATTTCACTGGTTGCATGGTGTGACTACATTGCGCCTACGGGGAGTTGTGCTATGTGGCCAGGTAGTGGAGTACAGGCACTCAGTAGGGCCATTTACGGTTGGTTCGCGATGCCATAGTTCTCGCCATGGCGGAATGGTACTTTCCGCCATGCTTGATGGCGTTATGTGGATGTCCGCTGGGGTCGGCATTCGCGTACCGTTGCGCCATGGCGGAATTTACGGTTTTGCAGGGCGCGCGTGCGCGTACTTGGTGCAGTTAGCGTTGGCGTTCACTACGGTGTCGCTGATGGCATCGTACTTTACGGTGACGGGTCATAATCGCAACGGGCGGTATTCGATGGCGGGATTGCATTTCCGCCATCGTTTTTCGGATTCCGCCAGGGTCGTAATGAGGGCCAAATTAAGGTACTAAAAGATAATGGGAAATTAGCTTTGCTCTTACTTCTTGATCTTTCTGCTGCATTCGATCTGGTCAATCACCAAATACTATGTAAACATCTCAAATTTGCTGCCTACTTCTCTGACTCTGCCAACACTTGGATCACCTCTTTTCTAAGCAACAGATCCATGCGGGTCTTCTCACCTACAGCATCTGCTGACCCCTCTCCTATTCACTGCAGCGTCCCACAAGGTTCTTGTGTGTCACCAACCATCTATAATATTTTCACCAAACCTCTCTTTGATGTGCTTGATTATACTCATTCCTATCACAGGGGATCACACAGCCGACACCAAATCCTTGAATGACGTCTACCTGGTTATTTAGGCTTGGATGGCACAACATGAACTTTGCCTCAATGATGACAAGACTGAGCTCCTAATATTAGGCTAAACTCAACGCCTTAATAAACTAGACCAGGCATTCAAGTCTTTCACTATTGACGGCAATGTCATTAAGGTCTCTAAGGACACTAAAAACCTAGGTGTCTATCTGGACTCTGCTCTTTCACTGAACAGACAAACCAATGCAGTAAGGTCGGCCTCGGCTTATACCTGCAAAATCATCACTGCCTGCAGGCCTTTTCTGAAATCCCCTAACTGCATCAACTTGGCAAGAACACTTATGTCTAAGATAGACTATTGCAGTGCCCTCTACCTGGGGACTAGCCAGTCTAACCTCAGCAAACTGCAAACCACCCAGAATAATGCCATCAGAGTGGGACTTAATATCCCTAGGCACTCCCACATTTCCAACGTCAGATCCCATTTACGCTGGCTCCCAGTAAAACACAGAACCTCCCTGAAAGCTCTAGCCTTGACACACAAATGCCTGGCTAACAAGGCCCCTCTCAATCTCTCCAACCGCCTTACTCTCCACACATCCATGCAACCTATGAGAACTGCACAAACTCACAGCCTCACGCTGCCCAGATTCAAACTCCAAAAAGCTGGTGGTGTAAGCTTCCCTGTCCTGGCTTCAAAGCTTTGGAACTCTCTTTCTGTCCCTATTAGAAGTGAGCCTTAATTCCAAGTTTTCAAGAATAAAACAAAAACTTGGCTTTTCAATCAGAATATGTGATGCTCCTTTTACAGGGCTGTTGCCGTACTCTCATGGCCTTTTCTGCTCTATAGTATATTTCTGTATTGCATTGAATTTATGATTTCATATGGGGACTTCAGCTCCCCCTGTATCATTCTGTAAACAGGGGGAGCTAGAGTAACTCTGATATTTTTCTGTAATGTTAATGTAACTGTGTATGCAAGATTATGTGCCTGGATGCCTACAGGCCTGGCTGCGCTTTAGAAATAAACTAAATACAAATACAAATACATTGTGCACTTGTTACATGTTGCAGAACAGTTGCAACATTGGAAAATAACTAAGGAAAACAAAGTCTCCCAGTACTGACTGTCATAAGGGCATGTCAGTTTCCCCATAAAAAGTGAACGAAAGCCCAGAGGAGTGCAGCAGAAGGCTGTGCTCTCTGGCGAAGTCAGACTAAGGAAAAGTTTGGGGGTGTAGAACTGGAGGGAAAATTACATATAATATGAAATCTTTCCTAACACTCGCCCCTCCCAGACTAAGGACAGGGGGATCTAATCCACCCCTGGATGAGTCTCATGTCCAGGTCGGTTAAACATTCTGGACAACCCATCAGCATTGCAATGTTGGACACCTGGCCTATGCTCAATAGTGAAGTCAAAGACTTGCAGACTTATGGACCACCTGAGCAACTTTGGATTCTCTCCCTTCATGTTCATTAGCCACTTTAAGGTCTTATGGTCAGTTTGCACAGTGAAGTGGGTCCCATAGAGTAGGGCCCCGGCTTCCTTAGGGCCTACACAACAGAGAAACAGTCTTTCTCTACTGTGGACCATCTGAGCTTTCTTTCCTTAAGCTGTTGACTAATGAAGCCAATAGGGTGTTCCGTACCCTTCTCATCTACTTGTGATAGTACAGCTCCTATCCCAGTGTCAGAGGCATCTGTCTGCACAATAAAAGGTCTTTGGTAATCAGGGGCCCTGAGAACAGGGGCCTGGCACAAGGAGTCTTTTAAGCCAGTGAAGGCCTTCTCACACTCTTCAGACCAAGTTACCTTCTTAGGTTTCTTTGGAGTAGTGAGTGCAGTCAGAGGGGCAGCAATGGTGACATAGTCTGCCATGAAATTTTCGTATTACCCAGTGAGTCCTAAAAAGGCTCTCACTTGGGTCTGATTATTGGGCTAGGCCAGTCTTGTACTGCTTGTACTTTACTGGGTAGAGGCTGTATCCTTCCTCCACCTACTTCATGTTGAAGGTAGACCACTGATCTTTGTCCAATCTGGTATTTACTGGCCTTTATGGTCAAGTGGGCCTTCTGAAGAGCCTGTAACACAATCCTAAGGTGTTTTACATTGTCTTCCCAGGTGGCACTGAAAACTGCTATATCACCCAGATATGCAAGACAGAATTCATCCAACCCATTCAACACATGATGATTCACAAGCCTCTGGAAAGTGGAAGGTGCATTCTTCAACCAAAAGGCATTACCCTGAACTGGTAAAGACCCTCTGGTGTTGGGAAAGCTGTTTACTCTTTGGCATGTTCTGCAAGAGCTATTTGGCAATAGCCTACAGTGAGGTCAAATGTGCTGAGGTATTTGGAGGCACCCCAAGTATCCACCAGCTCATTTGTTCTAGGCAAGTGGTGTGCATCTGTCTTGGTGACAGCATTCAGAGCCCTGTAATCCACACAGAACCTCAACGCAGAACTATCTGCCTTTGGAACCAATACTACTGGGCTGGACCAAGGACTACTAGAGGGTTCAATCACCCCAAGATCCAACATTTTGTTGACCTCTGTATTAATGTAAGACCTTACTTTGTCTGACATTCTGTATACCCTACTTTTGGAAGGTACGCTGTCTCCTGTGTCAATGCCATGTTTGCACCAAGGTGTCAAACCAGGGGACTGTGAGAACAAGGGATATAACTGCCTAAGCAAACTATTCACCTCTGCTTGCTGATCGGAAGTCAGGTGAGGGCCCACTTGGACACCCTCAATGAAGCTGTCTGAAGGACTGCCTTGGAACAGGTCAGGGAGAGGTTCTGACACCTCTTCCTCAACATCTGAAGCCAGTAGCAGTGCAGTGATTACAACTCTTGGGATGAAAGCCTTCAGTCTAATCACATGCAACACCTTTGGAGCCCATCCAGACCTTTCAAGGTCCACTAAATAGTTGACCTCGCCTAGTGACTCCACCACTGTGTAAGGGCCTGACCATTTGTCCTGCAACGCTCTAGGCCTTATAGGATTCATGATCAGGACTTTCTGACCAGGTGTGAAAGTGATGAGTGAAGCCTTCTGGTCATACCAGTGTTTCACCAGCGCTTGCCCTGTCTTCAGCTTCTCACTAGCCAGACCCATCAGGAGTACCATCCTTTTTCTGAGCCCTAGCACATAGTCCACTACGTTGGTAGTAATAGGGGAAGTGGGCATCTCCCATCCCTCCTTGATTATGGCCAGGGGTCCCCTTACAGGGTGACTAAACAGAAGTTCAAAGGGGCTGAAACCACCACCCTCCTGTGGTACTTCTCTGTAGGCAAACAGTAAGCATGATAGCAGAAGATCCCATTTTCTTCTTTGGGGTTCTTCCAGAGCCCCAATCATACTTTTCAAGGTCCTGTTAAACCTTTGCACAAGACCATTGATTTGTGGGTGGTATGAAGCTGAAAACCTATAGGTGACACCACATTCCTTCCACATGGCCTGCACATACTTTGCTATAAAATTGCTGCCCCTATCAGACACAACTTCTTTAGGGAACCCAACCCTAGTAAAGATGCTAAGTAAAGCTTTTACAATGGACTTGGCAGTCATAGTTTTTAATGGGATGGCCTCATGGTACCTGCTGGCATGGTCGACCAACACCAGGATAAACCTATTGCCTGAGGATGTTTGGGGGTCAAAGGTACAATGTCAATCCCTGCCCTCTCAAATGGTACTCCCACAACTGGAAGTGGTACCAATGGAGCTTGGATTGTTGAGCCACTCTTACCAGATAACTGGCAGGTGGCACAACTCCTGCAGTGACTTTCTACTTGCACCCCCATCTGGGGCAAGTAGAAGTGCATGGATAACCTTTGCTTGGTTCTGTTGATTCCAAGGTGACCAGCAAGGGGAACCTCATGTGCCAGCTGCAGGAGGAAGGGTCTTACAGCAAGTCCTTATATGGTCTCCTTCTGTAGACTCTGTAGGCTCACTGTAAAGGAGCCCACCTTCCCAATAAATCCTATGTGTCTCAGGAGGTTCACCCTCAATCTGGGCACAGGCCTGTCTCCTTAGGCCTTCCAGAGATGGGCTCCCATGTTGGCCTTTACTGTATTCCTCTCTGTCAGGACCACCTTCTACTAACAAATCTTTTAGTTCAGGATGGTCATTTGGATCAAATACTTCAGGCAACACCTCTGCCTCATCAAGTTCTGGTGTTTGGCCAACTATCTCCACCTCAGTGGTAGGTGAGTTAGGGGGAATATTCTCTTTCCCTCTTTTGGTTTTTATGACTCCTTTAGCCTTGGGTTCCCCTTTGGCGCTGCAGTGGTCTTGGCCAGTGCTGCTCTTGTTTGAGACATTGTGAAGGGTGTTTCAGCTGTATCTCCCACAAGCCCTAAAGCTCTGAGATCATTTGCCAGCAAGACCTTTCCTCGGACATCTCTCTGAATGCTCACTGGAATCCTGACTACTGTACCATTTATAGTAAGATTTACAAGTATTACTGGGAACTGGAGAGGTGGGCCATGAGCCAACTTAATGGGCATCAGAGGAGCTCTGGCTACTTCGTCTGGGTCTACCAAGGTAGAGTCCACTACAGGTCGACTCTACCCACTATCCCTAAGAGCTGGAGTATCTACTCCATTGATCAGCACACTGTCTTTAAAGTAGTGATTGGTATTGTCTGGAATCCTAGCATACACCTCTGAGACTTTAGGCTCCCAGGAACCCAGGGAAACTAAAACTACCTCAGAATCTATCCCACTGGGGAAGGAATCTGAGGAGAATGATGCTCCTGTAATCTCTTCTTCCTCATAGGAGGAGAAGGCCAGATTAGCAGAGTGGACCCCCAAGGTTTTGACCTTACACCTGGGATCCCCGTCACATGGTCACTTGATCCACAAGCCTCACAAGATCTACTGGGTCTGCTGATACAGGGAGTCTTACTGTAACCAGAGTTCTGTTTTGGAGGATAGCCTCCACTACCTTGTGAGTTCTCTTGTGACTTACCTTTATTTTTATTTTTGTGGCCCTTCTGGCAGGAAGTTTTATCCGATCCCTCACCCTCTTTATCTTTGGACTTTTCCCCCTGCTCCTGCTTACCAGGATGAGTCTTGTCATTATGGCACACTATGTGTGACACCCATAAATCTGCTGCTATGGCTAGCTTCTTAGGATCTATCTCCTTTGAATCTGCCAAATGCTGCTTAAGCTCAGGGGAACAAGATGCAAAAAATATGATCAAGCATGACAAGACATATCATACCCTCAAAGGTGGAGACCTTATAACCTTCAACCCAGCCAGTCAAGTTTTTTAAGGACTCAGTCACGTAAGACACTCAAGTACCTCTTTCTTTCTTTTTGTACTCTCTGAATCTCTTCAAGTATTGGGCATGAGTCTTTTCAATCTTTAAGATGAGAGTTTGCTTCAACATTGCAAAATCTGCTCTCTCAGCTTTTAACATTTCCATAATGGCACTGCAGCCAAAATGAGGCAGTCTGCTAAGTAAACATGCAATTTTATCAGCATTGTCAATTTGTTGAACTTCACATGCATACCTAAAAGTATTCATCCAGTCCATAATGTCATTCCTTTCCTCATACACACTGAGCAGATCTTTAGGAAACCTTGGATGAGAGGAGGACCCAGACCCATGTCCAGGACCCTTAGATCCATTGGAAATTTGAAGCTTTGCCAGTTCCAACTGGTGATCCCTGTCCTTCTGTTTTTCTGCCTGCTCTATCTTCAGCTTGTACATGTTAAATTCAAGTTCCTTCTGCCTAACAAGCAGCTCTTGCTTCTTGAATTCAAGCATGGCCTCAGTATCAGCACTGGCAGAGAAACCATTGGACATCACATCATCTAAATCCTCATGGGTCCCATGGAGAAGTGCAGCAACAGACTTGTCAGTTCTGCCATTGAGAGCAGCCCCACCACCTTCTGCACTTTCCTCAGGAGCTATGGCACCAAGTTTTATTCATCGACTCATTTCCATTTTTTTGCCTTGAGCAGGTAATCCCCCTCTCAGCACACATCTGTCTTAATGTTTCAGATTTAGAAGCATTTAACGTTAACAAGGTACTTGTTTCCATTTTGTTAGGAATAACTCGAAATTTCGTCACTAGTGTGCAACACTGGATACCTTCAGTCCTATCCCACCGCTGTACACCAATTTGTTAAGACAGATTTCTGAACTCTGACTTGGTGGGCAGATGTTCAGAAGGCCAGCCTATATTCTCGGAACAGGGTAACCTCTGGACAAGCCAGAATAATCAAGGTAGCTATGGCAGGCGGTCAAGACTAAGGATCAGGAGGGGTGAGGGTGACTGAAAGACCTCAATGAGCACACAGAGCAAGGACACTTACAAATTACTCCCAGACAGGTGTATCAAAAATATAAACACATTTATTACAATGCCTTTGTAACTCAACACACAGTAAAAGAATCACAGCAATCCTACTAAACCTACACAACACAATCAATACAAGATATATACAAGACCATTGGGGTCTAAAGGGTTAAAGGCACGAAATATATTCACAACCTAGAGGCAAAGGAAAATACGCAGTGCAGATAGTCTTTAGTCCCCTTCAACATCAAACACGCACCTAACTAAAAGGCAGTCCAAACCCTAAGAAGAGAGGAGCCTTATGCTCAATAGTACATGTAGTGCAGGCACACACGGTTGTTCCAATGGACAAAACGGGGTCTCTTCAGGGGCCTCTAGCAGCTCAGGAAGGTGGGTGAGGCGATGAAGAATAGATTCCCACTTTTTGAGGAGGGCCTCCACTTAAAGGCAGAGGTGATTCCAAGGTTTGGGAATAGGTTGCTAGTTCGCACTAGCACTGGAAAGGAGAGGGACCCCCAAGGGCCACTTGTGCATAAAAACAGATGAGGCGCTAGGGGCCACCGGATAAGGTTAGGGTCGCTCATCCTCCCCAGGGGCACTGCGGACCAAACTTCGCCAGTTGGGTCCACTGCGGCTGCAGGTTCAAATGCGACAAAAAGGACGTCTCTGCGGCTTTCAGTTCTGGCGATAGTGAGCATTCCCAAATGGGACAGTGGCGATTTCTCCTCTCCTTGTGGATGGATCAGGCCGGTTTCACTGCAGCAGGCTTCAGGGGCAAGAGGGTCACAAATGCAGTGCACCTGCAAAGATCGTTGCCACGGCTGGGCAACATGGTAACTGCGTTTACTCCGGTCCTGGCGCACTCATCTCATTTCAGACATGGGAATGCCAAGTGTTCGGAATTCGGTGTGAGCGTGCCGGGGACACAGAGCAAGCAGTATATCAAGTTTTGAAGTCCTCCTCGAAATGACGGCGGAGACAGAGCAAAGGTCCTGCGTAAGCTGGTCAGTCCACTGGTTGGCCCAGGGACACTTTCGAGAAGGCTTACTTGCAGATTTTGTTGAAGGTGCCAAGAGTAGTTGGTCCCACTATTCTAATGGGTGAAAGCATCTTCACAGACCTCCTAGAACGACCAGATGCCGAGGGGTCCCATGGGACGACAGCGGGCTCAGGGTGCCAAACCGTACAGCGGTTCACCAGTGGTTCATCGACTCGTCTTCTTAGTTTCAGGATACTTAGTGTGGGATGTTTTTACCCATGCATCCGAGCCCTACCTCAAAACTGTGCAGTACTGACATGGAAAAACATCATGATGGCCAGAGCTTCCCAGAAAATGCACTGGGAAATGCATGAAGAATAGGCTGCCACTCTTTTTGCCGATGTTATGGGCACAGAAGGGCACTGTCTAAAACCACCATTGGACTACCCACACAGTAGTCTGAAACCATTGGGAATGGCAATGCTGATTGACAAAAGCAACCTAGAATTTTGGGGAATTCATTTTCTTAAATCCCAAAAATGGTTGCATTACCAGTACGCACCACTATCAGAAAGCCTGCGTTTTAAAACCACCAGACTTTGTGTAAAACTGAATAAATGAACCCAAAGCATGCCAAAGAAAGACTTACTGAGAGGTGGATACAATGTAAAGTTATATTCTGAAGTGACTTGAAGGTTTATAACAAGACTGGCTGAGCTGTGGATTTCAGCAGTTTAAGTAAATTTGGACTGAAAGACACTAAAACTCTAAATGTTTAAAAGAAATGAGTGACCTACTTTTGAGTGTCACATAGGTTGCAATTGTTTAAATGTCATAGTTTTAAACTTAGAATCAGCATTTTAGCTGCATATGTAAAAAATGGTTAGTTTATTTGAATGCAGAAAACTGGGTAACTAAAAGTGACATTAGCTGGGGCCTGGCTTAAGGAACTGAATTCTGCCCACCAGCTACCCCCGACAGGAGTTGAGACTTGCACAACAGCTGTGTTCCCAGGCCTAGCTGCCCTTTTGCTGCTCCCACCAAAAGGGATATGACACTTCTCTGATTGAATTACCTGGGCTCTGCAGGAAATTGAACAAAGCCCTGTCCTGACTCAGGCAAATGTTTTATTACAGGGGCCGTAAAAGTGGCTTCCTCCTGAAGGAAAGGGGAGGAGCACTGCCTGTGAGAGCAAGCTGGCTTGGCAGAACTGGAAAAACCAGAAATTCAACCTTGTGCTGGGAGGAAACCACACACCTTTGGGGCCAGAACATAACTCTAAAAAGATGGATCATTCATAGAGCGGACTTGTGAAAATTATTTAAATGATACCATAATTCTTGTGATTTTTCTGCCCACATTTTAAGAGGTTTTTAGAACCGGTGGCATGATCTGGGGGCAAGCTAGCAGTTAAGAGGGTATTACTTAAAATGTATGCATGTTAAAAATCTGACACTTCATCAATTAATGTGCATACTCCTTGCGCACATGTGTGTACATTTGGGGTAATGTCCGATATTGCGAAACCAGTTAAAAAGTGCAAATGTCGCCATTTCTGAATGCAAGCTCCCAGGAAGAGCAGATTTGGACAGGGTATACCTCCTGTGATATGTGATGGGTGCATGTAATTTTAAACAAATGTGTACCTGTGCAAATATGTCTTTTGGGTCAAAATATAGATTGTGTGTAATTTGACAGGGGTGGGTTCTCTGTACCATAAACAGACTTCATCATGATGACACTTCATTTCATTCCCCCAATCAAGGGGAAGAGGAGGAAGTGGCCAATGACAAGTGGAGAGGGGTAGAGCCTAGTGATGCTGCACACCCACCCATTTTCAAAACACATAAAAGCAGACAGTCAGGACAGATAGGGACCTTCAATTCCATTTGCTGCAACGCGCTCTGCCGGACCACACAACATCCAGAAGATACTAGATTCAACACTTAGACTTTAAAAGTCCAAAGAACTTGATTCAGAACTCAAAGCAAGGGCCTAAACCCACAAACTGAGAACTCTTCTCAGTGGGCCTCAGCATCCAGCAAACCTAACAGCGATAGCAGCTTCCAAGAGCCGTGCAGATCAGCGCTGGGTCCAGAGAAAGCTGTGCAGAAAGATCCAGAAGCAGTGCTGTACCCAGAGAAAGCAGAGCAGTTCGCAGAACCAGAGGCAGAGCAGAGCTGACCCAGACCGCTGTTCGCAGAACTAGAGAGCTGACCCAGACACTGTGCGCAGAGACCGTCCGTGGCGAGTGAAGAAAACCTGACCAGATCCGTGGCGAGGCCCATTTATTTCAAAAATATATTGTGAGTACCTAGCAGAACTGTGCAGAACCAATCTCTTAGTTAAAATAATATAATTCAATCTATTTTAATCTAACCAGAACTGCCTCCCAACTGTCACCTGTCATTTTCTAGTTGCTAGCTGTCACTTGTCTTTTTGAACTTTAAAATTTCAAAGCTGAAAAACGACCTTTACCATATCGCTCATATCTCCGTGACCGTTTGTCTTAGAGACTTGCAGTAACTTTCCTCTGAAAGCTGGGAATCTTGGATTTTCAACAAACCTAGAACCGCATTCCTACCCCCGATACTTTTGCCGCAATCGCGAATAAAGCACGTGCGAATTTTACCGCGATTTGAAAATTCCTCCACGTGTGAAAACAGCAGCTTCTTGCTAGAACTGTTAGAAAGTCGTTTGCAACCTGCCAATCATTCCTAGAACATTGCTAAAGTAAGCCTGAACTAATTTAAACCAACTAATCCTCAACCTGAACCTCTTGAGGGAATTAAAGGCATTTTAGCATATTTTTCACTTCATTGCCAGCACATATAAAAGCATTTTGGGCCTGTGTTTCAAACTTCTGTAGTCTAAGCTTGCTGGGGTGAACTGAATTACATTTGATTGCATTTCTGAGAACTGTGTGCTTTCCTTCCATTTCCTTGCATTGCATAAAGGGGGGGAGGGGATTGCTAGAGAAAAGTGATTACATTGTTTTGTTGAAATCATATTGAGTATTTTCTGTATTGCATTTTCATTCAACATTACATCCATCTGAACTTATATAAAGCATTCTCTACCACCTTATTCTTCTGTTCCTATTCACAAGTGTGCTAGTGCCAGACTATCCATTATTGATTACTGCTCAGATTCAGTGTGATATTCAATTATTAATTTCTTATAAAGCGTGATATATATATATATATATATTGTTTAAATTATCAAATAAACCTTTAAACTTGCAAAACAGAACTACTTCTTGGCTCAGTGGGGTCAGGGGGATTCCAAGAGAGGGGTGTTATATAGGGGTAGTCATCCAGAACGCATGAACTGGACATAAAGATATATCAATAAGGGTTTCCATTCAGTATCCCAGACTAAGCATTGACTTAGCTGTAGTGTTGAATTGAATCCTCTTACATTAGATCCTATCCTTCGTTCAGTGAGAACTCCAGAGATCAACATGGTATGGGTGTTTTGGCCTCCTCTCATCCAAAGTTCCCTTCATGCCAAAACGGATGTGTATTGGGGACAGACACCCCAGCCTACATCCTGAAGGCACACACACAAGGCATGCAGAAGCCCACAAAAGCTTGGCGTTTTGCAGCAAACTGCATGACCAAATAAGGACAGACCCGGGTCGGCTCGACCTTGGGGAAGGCAAAAGGGGCAAGGTGGCCAAAGGACACGACAAAGAACCTTGTGGCATGGCCATTTTGGAGCCAGGCCCCCTATTCATGCCAAACACGGTAAGCACGGTTAAAATGGCAGGAAAGGGGTAAAATTACATGAAAAGATAAGCTGCCACCAGTCCTGTCCAGGACACATCTGCACATCTCCCAAAAAGTCCTAGAGTATCTAGGGTCTTTGGAAAGGACTATGAGACCCAAGTGCACGGTACTGTAAGTTACATTGTGCACTTGATACATGTTGCAGAAAAGTTGCAACATTGGAAAAGGACTAAGGGAAACAAAGTCTCCCAGTACGGACTGTCCTAAGGATGTGTCAGTTTCCCCATAAAAAGTGAGCAAAAGCACAGAGGAGTGCAGCATAATGCTGTGCTCACCTGGCAAAGTCATACTAAGGTGTTTAAACAACAGCAACATGTTTGGGGGTGTATAACCAGAGGGAAAATTACATATAATATGAAATCTTTCCTAACAGTGGCCAGGGACAGTTATGTGAATAAGTGTTTGGGATCTTAGAATGCAACTTGTGCATGGCAGACTATAGATTCGTCAGCGAGTTGTGGACACTCATGGATGGATGGAAGGATTTGTACACGAGAAGAAGGAACTTGAAATATTTGTGATTATCTATGGGCTGCTAGGAAATGTAACAGTGGTGCACTGACGTGAGCAATGTCTATGGAGATTGACTAGGGCATGCATTGCACATTTGAATAGTTTCTTTAGAGAAACAAGTCTGTAGACTCGGATCCCCATGCCGGCATTGTAGCAGTAGTCCAGCCTTCCGAAAACGATAGTTGTGATGAGTGTTTCGCCACAGTGAGAGTTGAGATACGGCTGGAATTTACAGATGTTTAAAAGGCACCAAAGCTGTAGCAGGGGAGATGATGAAGTGCTGAAGCTTCAGGTTTCTTTCAAACAGAACCCCTAGTTTGCAAGGTTTAGTGGATGACATAAAGAGGTCGGGGAAAGGATTGTAATGTTTTGCACGTTAAAATATAAAACTCAACTTAAGAAAATAGATACACTGTTTTTATTATGATTTCAATGTAGATTGACTTATGGCATCACCTATCTCCCAGACTCCTCCAACATTGCCAGGATTGCTTTCTCTGTCTTCTATGACTTAGACCTCTTTCAGTAGAAGTATCAGAGACTGCAATTTTGTCTGAAATTGAACTGGTTTTGTAAATTTCAACATGAGCACACTTCTTAGTATTACGTTTCCTTGTCATCAAACTTGCGCTTTAAAACAATCAGTAGGGCACTTTTGACAGTTTGTAGCGTTCTTTGGCTTTCATTTCACTTACCAGTTAGTCTGTGTCATGTTCGTGGAGTATCTGAAACACAACTCCCAACATGATATTCCTAATTGGTTGTCTTTCATGCCCACGCCCCCAGTGACCCTGCTATAGTGAAAATTTCGAGGCACAGCTCTCAATCAAGCTCATTTTGTAAGAAATCTAATTTGAAAGTATGGAACCGCCAACGTTAGCATGCATGTGCTGTTGGATGCCTGGAATACCATTGTAAATGTAATCAAGGTGAAGGCAACTCACTTTTATGCATCAATTTTTCTTTCAAGCACGTGAACAAGTAAACACCAACTGAAAATTATGATTTACTACTGGATTCCCGTGGAATTCACCTGGATTTGAGTAGGTGCAAAAGTGAGGGATATTCCATAGAAATCCAGGTTTTACACCTCCATGTAAATCTCACGGAGACGTAAAATGAAACGCAGTGATGAGATGGAGATCGAGAGAAAAGATCTTATCTCTACCGGGTTGATCACCTCCACCTTGTCACTTCTCCAAAATGGGGCAGATGGCAAATCGATACATGCGTAGAAGCATTTCACATTACTTTTTTGGCTCTCTTTAACACACCACATCATTTAAAATTAAGGCCCAATCAGTCATTTCATTCTGGTTCCATTTTACATATCCTCACCATTCCCCTGCACTTTAGGAAATTAAGATTCACTGCATCTCATATCTGATTCCTCTTTGTTTCTCTTCGCTTGTCTGCACCAGTGAGCCATGCTTTTGGAATATTGGAACCACTCCTTCCAACATTCACTTCACCTTTGGGTCTGATGGTATATTTCTTCCTCAATTATCATGCCCTCGTCAAAGGGACAGCGTTTGCTTTTGGAGAGGTGCAGAGTGGTAGAATTACACATTTGCCAGCATCAGTGCTCTGGACTTTTAAGGTCCTAAGTGAAATTACATTTTTTCTCCCAGACTGCAAAAAAATCGATTTAGAAAAACCACTCCGTGACCACACGGAGCGGTCTTTCTGAATCGAACTGTCACCCCCCGTGCGGCACACGAGTGCACGCAGGAGCTGACAGGCTCACCAGGACCCGGAAGCGGAGTAGCAGGAGAACGGGTAAGTGTGTATTATGCCTGTGTGCTGGTGCGTGCGTTGTGTGTCTGTGTGTGTTTTCGTTTGGGGGAGTCGAGGGAGTGGAGGGATGGAGGGATGGGGAAGGGGAAAGAGAGGGTGGTCCAAAAAAGAAAAAAATATTTTGAGCTAATCCCGTGGAAGAGGGTGGAGGTGTAGGGGGCAACTGGATGGGGGGCAGGGAGGAGCAATGGAGTGCCTGGGGGGTGAAACCCCCGAATAAAAAAAATGCTAAATAAATAAACGCTGCCTTTCAAAATCATTTACAATGCTGGTTGTGCGAGCAAAATAAAGTCGATCATTGGAAATCAGTCCTTTATCGCCTGCAACCTTTCCAAAGAAGTCTTTCCACATAGAACCACTTTTAGAGCATTGGAATAACGGTTCCCAACCTGCGATTCTTCGCAGTTGGATGCAAAACCCACAATATCGATGTGGCAGGTCTTCTTTGGTTTTCTTGTATTTTACAATGTTAATGTGCCAGGCTTTTTGGGGAGTTATAACCACAATTCTCAACATGCAATGCTTGCATAGTTACATTGAGTTTGTCTGTCCTACTTTGCTAACTTTTCAGAATGTTAGAACTACACATCCTAGCATTCCATTATCTTGCTCTCGCTCTGTGTTTTCATGTTCGTCTTATGGGTCTCTTTCTGTTTCATGTCTTAACTCCAGTGCAGATGGCAGGGGAGTGCTGTAATGAGTGAGTAGGGTATGGTGATGGGGATTGTCTTCACTTATTATGTGCTGCATCACTGTATTGGAGAAGGTCACTAAGCCTACTGGCCTTCATGTAGTAAGTAATGCAGCTGAGCTGAAAGTTACAAACATTTGCATTATTTGGATTGTGAGTAACAAGAGAGTTTGATATTTGGGTGGTCTTTCATGGGTGTCCTTCAACATGAGTATGATGCTGGCCAACTTCATACGCTGGGATGGTATTATAAAAAAAAATGTTGAAGAGAGGAGAGAGGCAGGGAACAGGTTAGGTATGTAAGCCTGTGGGTGGACTGTGGTGCAAAGATGTCCACATGAGCACAAGAATGGTTGGCCTGTAAGGGGAGAGGTTGCAGGTCAGCCAGAGTGCTGAGTGGGAAGTTAAGTAGTGCAGAGAAAGTGCGGCTGAAGGTGCTGGAGTGAATGAAGGTGGAAGAGTAAGAGAGACATTCATACTGGGTGTTTTCGCATTACAGAGATCTTGGAGGAGAGGTAACAAGAAAGCTAGCAACAGAGAGTGATGAGGAGAAAGAGTGGAGGCAAGGGGGGCAAGTGTCGATGGGGGGTCATGAATATCTTGACAGATTGAAAGTGAAGTGACCAGATGAAGTTAATGCAAATGCTGGTCATTTTTTAATACAGAGATATAGGACCTTATTCATGGAATTATTTGCGTGGGAAATAGCGGATTTGAGCACCAAACCATGCAAATCTGCATTTGTTGATTCATGGAACAGATTGCATGGGACATTCTTGGGATTTGCATGGTGTTCGCGCAGGCCCGGAACGTCTGTGCGATCTGTCGAGTAACTTGCAAGAGAGACCACACAGAGCGTGGTGTGGCTTGCGCAGAGGTCTGGGAAAGGAGTAGAACACAGAAAATGGGGAAGAACATGCAAAAAGGTGGACGTTACGAGGTATGGCCTGCAGACAGACCTTTGCACACCCATATTTGCGCCAAATGACAGATATTCACGGAACCACCCGTGCAGCCTCTCGGCAGAGAAATGGCCATACAAATCCCTCAATCACTACGCCACCCGAAGGCAGGCGTAAGTACATTCGCGCATAGGATTCGCAGCACAGAGGTGGGTTTGCATGTCGGATTTAGGGGCGTGTGTACGCAACTGGGGTTCTGATCTAATTTAGGGGTGCGCGTAAGCGGTGTATCGGAGTGCTGGAATTGTTTATGGGGGTTGGCACACAGATTTACGGACATTAGACAGAGTTACGATTTTTCATATGCATGTTGTCTGGGTGCCGGCACCTGTTAGGGGGGACCCTGTGCAGGGTCCCCGAGATGCAGGTCTGTTGTGGGGCACCCCACGCACTGTTTAAAAGGTGCGTATATTGCTGCCCATGGAGGCAGGCAAAGATAGATGTTCTGGCTGTTTATGCTTTGCGTGTGGGTGTATCTGGGGTGTTCCAGCCGCAACTTGCAATTGAAGTTACTTTGTGCAGTAAATTCCATGAATACGGGGGGGGCACATATTTTTTATTCTGCGCTCAGGCTCGCGCATTGTCCTTCTCGGCGTGCAGCACTTTCAGGATTTCGGCACACATTTCCATGAATCGGGCCCATAGTGAGAGCAGTGATTGATGCCTTGTAGGAAGGAAGGAGCCAAGGAGAGTTGGTTTTCCACACACATCACAGGTATATAGCCTTAAAGACTTTCGGAGCAGTCATTATTGGGGGATAATGACCCACCACCAAGTTATGGCCCGATGTTTAGCTGAGTAACATAAGTTAGGGAAGGGTCATTCTACCAAGTGGTAATGACCCCTCTCGAGGGCTAGAAGTCTCTTTGCACCTACTGGTGGTAGCAATACATGTTTTGAAGTTTTGGTGGTGAAGTAAAAAACGTTGCATTAATAGTGAGTAAATTAAACAGACTAATTGAGTTTGTAAATCAAATATGTTTTTTTTTGTAGTGTTTAAATAGAAAGGTTGTTTTTATAATTTAAGCAATTTAATTGCTAACTTGGTAAATACTGGAGGGGTTTTAACGTACACATTCATTAGGTGTCATCCAAAAGTAAACCGTTTCTCTTTAAGAAAATGAAAGTATTTTCCCGCAGTTTAGCTTTCGTTTTCATCTGTTTAAAAGGAGTCTGCATCAAACAAAAGACACTTTTGAACAAGGAAGTGTCCCTTTGCTATAAATATAACCTGGACATTGCACTGTTGTTTTCGTGTCCGAATTTGAAGATAGAATGCTGTCAGTACCAGTAGTTATTGACTGCATTCTAAATATTCTGTTTGGCTGAATGGTGGTTGATAACGCTCTAACGATATTCATGTGCAATAATATTCATTGAGTATAATGGGGTCATTTCAATGAGATATGCTGCACATGAGGATTATAAAAGAGAGAAGAGCATCTCTTTTGAAGTTGCTTTACTAATAGTCAAGGGTTGCTAAGCAAGTAGTCATCAAGATAATGGAGTGCTAACCATGGTGACGACATGGGGCAGACGAGAGACATAAACAAATTATAGTATATAGAAAGAGGCAAATGTAATGCAAAATCCATTTTGAGTATTCATGATGTACTATGGGGACAGTTGGGTGTCATGGAGGAGGCAAAACATGATGAGTAAAGGGCAGAAAACCCTTCAATGGAGAGGCGGTTCATTTTAAGGGCAGTTTTGAATAGCAAATGTTAGTACGATTTGTGAAGTCAGGTTAGAGGGATTTCTGTTAGTTGGGGTCGATGTAAGTATAAGTGGTGGCACTGCACGGTGTGTTGCCAGGGACAAAAGGGGTGCTCTAAGGCACTGGAGCAAAAGGTCTGAGGTGTAGAGTATTGGGGATGGCGAAAGCCAGATTTGGTGATTATAGTACATTGATTATACACAACCGTGCCTTTTCAGTTGGACGTTTCTTTACATTTCAACTGTACCGTCATGGTAAACTTGTCCTGCATAGCTGCATTTCTACTTACATTCAGCTAAACAGGGAGTGTTTGATGGTGGTTTTATAACTTTCATAAGACTGGTGTATCTTGTGCCAGTCTAATGAAAGTTATAAGAACACATTCAAACACGCCCTGTTTAACTGGCTGTAAGTAGAAACTCACCCATACAGGACATTTGCCTTGTATGTATGGGATTTCCTTGATATTGTGTGCATTATATGGTAATGGGGGTATACCACATGAGTTAAGTGCCCACCCTTGACATTTGTTCAGCCTGCACTTCACAAGTTCAAACCTGTGACAGGGCCGATTTAGCCATTCATTTTCTGAGGTAAAGAAAATGGTGTACATTCGTGACTAGAAACACTTGTGTACAGGCGTGTTGTAAATTACTTATCATTTCATATCATATAATACATTACACTGGGAAATAATAACATCCGTTTTTACTGCATTTAGAAGAAACAGGAATCTGGCAAAAACACTATATTAAAGCAAATATGATTAGTATGTAACGTAAGTAAATGTCAATCGGAATGTATGGTAATTATTCATTTGTGCACAGTTTGGAACTCATTTAACGTAATTACCCATTAGCCACAAGTCAGAGAGGCAAAGTATCAAACAATGAGAATTTATCCACCAGGATAATGCAATACAAAAAGTATGCAACATTTGTGACACATATGATGCATGATGGCAATGATCACAAGCCTATTATGTAAAACAATTGGCATAGCCACATTTTTTAAGAAAAGAAACTTCGGCTTGCATTACACTTACACACTCACAGACACAGGCCCTCATCACAAGGTTGGCGGAATGGGTTCACCGGCACCGGTAAAGGTGCCGGTGCCGGTAAACCCATTCCGCCCTACTACGAGGTCTCCTCGCGGTACCTGCAATGGGCGCCTGGAAAAACCAGGCGTCCATACCGGGTCCCGCGAGGACACCAGGGAGCTCACAACGGCCCCGTTGTTAGCTCCATCCCCATTCCCATTGAGCCCTATGGGGGCTTGAATGGGAATGGGGATGGACCGGGTCCGGGTTCCTCGGACGCGGAATTACCGGGTCCGCCAAGGTTGCGATGGCCTGGTAAGTCCTCATTTGAGGAACCCGGGCCTGGAATGCAGTAAGGAGGCACTCCAACCTCCTGATGAGGGCCACAGACAAAATGTTCACAGTTTTCATAAGTTGCACCATTTTCACCAGAACAAACACATGGACATCCGGTTCAATTATCGTGCACATTTATGGCAAGAATGAGCAGATGAACATGTTGTCACAAAGATAATGTAATTAATGTGGAACATTTTGACCAAAATAATTTGCAGTAAGGCAACAAAGGCAACACACTCTAATCTTACACGTAGAAAGTACGCATATCAAAACTTTAAGGACAGTTGGGCATTCAAGCCAATTATGTTCCTACTATTAATTTGCCAAGCTTTCAAAACTAGCCACGTTACCCTTTACCTGCACTAGGGGAAGGCTTTGTTTGCTGCAATGCTTTCTGCACAGACTGTGTACCTGATCGAGTCAGTGGTGCACCTGGGAGCATTAGAGAGCTCCAAGTGGCACAGAAAGCATAGAGTGCTGAAGACTGGGGTTATTCCAAATAGTGGCGGTTCAGTGTGGAGTCGTTTTTACTTCTGATTTCAGCAGCAGTACCACCGTATCCACAGGGATAAACAGGCCGGCCTAGTTTCTGGGCCTCGGGTTCCCTTAGACCCTTGTGGCCCATCTCATCTGTAGCCTTAAGAGATTCATTTTAGCAGCCACGTCCCTTGATCCCTGCACCCACCGGACCTTCTTCACCATTCAGCCCACTCTACTTATGCCTCCAGAGCTAATGCATTGACAACTGATATTATGTCATGCCTGACAGTCAGAGTAGGCTGTTTGGCTAGTCTTCCCAAACAATCCTGGATCAGAGAATACTGCATTTGATGTCTCACCCCTGCAGTTCTTCCTTCAGGAGAAATGCCCCATAGAATTTCTACTAATTAACTTTTCAACATATGACGATAGCCGAAACAAAGGTGTTACAAAAAGGTTTGTCCTTTGCCCCCAAAGCACCATATGACCCCTTTAACACCAGGATCGAACTACGACAGCTAGCCATTGAAGCAATATTTCAACACTAGACTGCGATTATGAAAGCAATGACATGACAATTCTGCATAATGCATCAACATTCTATCCTCCCCCATCTAGAGTCAGTGCAGAATCCACTACTTTCAAGAAAGCTCTGATTACAACATTTAAAGCATTGGAAGTAAGAGAAACGAGAGATTTTAACAATTTCCATAAAAATGAGATGATGGCATTAAAATTTCCCATTGAGCATAAAGGGATAAATATCAAGCCTGCGGATAAGGGAGGAGTGGCAGTAGTTATGAGTAACAGCAACTATAATCAGATGGTATACACGCTATGGAACAACACCAAAAGCTACCACCATCTTGAACGGGATCCAACTCCATCCCTAAAATACATGATTAATCCTATAACATAATAAGCTTTAAATGAAGGCTACATTAGTCAAAGGGAAGCAGATTTCCAATGTCCACACTTCCACAAAATTCCAGCACTTTATGCCTTACCAAAGATTCACAAAAGTGTGTCCTCTCCACCAGGCCTCCCCATAATGGCTGATGGAGGATCTATTCCTGAGCCCTTTTTCCAATTTGTTGATTTCTTCTCAAAAGCAGAGTTACCAAAAATGTGCTCTTATGTAAAAGAAAATCTGCATTTCTTAACTTAGTAAAGGATCTATACTTTAATCCAGATACCCAGTTGCTGGTTACACTAGATATAGAACTTGCACAATCTTAATACACGAGGCCTAGTAAGATTATTTGTCTTGTCCTCCTTCTGTTTCCTCCTCCCTTGCCTTGTTGCACCTTGAAACATTTGTGTATAGGCACATAATTAATAACAAATCAATCAATTAATCAATCTCTTTAAACTAAGATACCTCATGTGGAGACCCTTCTGGAAAAGATATTACGTGCCCAAAACCCACTGCTAGAAATCCCGATCTTTATTGTGTTACCGTTAGCTGGATGAATATTTAGAGCAAGTGCCACGTACAGCCATGGGGGTAACTTTTGCGCCTTGCCTGGCCAAACTGTATGTAGCAGACATTGAAATCTGCATGCTTTAGAGTTAGTCCAATCCTTTTATTCCAATCCATTTAACATCCACATTAAATTATGGGTTAGGTAAATTGAGAACATCCTGTTGATTTTTGAGGATGAAGTAGAAGAATTGGATTTGGATACTTTTATGAGGTGGCTGAATGATCGCAATAGGAATCTGCATTTTATACATTCGCACAGTAAACACCAGATACATTTCTTGATCTGCAGATGATAGTAAGGGATGGACAGCTCTGTACTACTGTATTTCAGAAGCAGACAGATAGGAACTATTTACTGCGCTACGACAGCTACCACCCACAATCCTTGCAAGGCAATCTTTCCTTTGGACAATGTCTCCATTATAGGAGGAATTGTTCAAAAACGAGCGACTTTGACACTCAAGCAAACAAAACTGGCAGCACGTCTGAAGACTAGAGGTTACCCAAAGAAGTTATTGCGGTATGCCAAAAAAAGAGTCTGCAATATACCTAGGGACGTAACACTAAGATAGGAAATGACCGCCAGTGGGTAATAAGATTATGGCAGTTCTTAGTCATTCACCACTGGTTAATGTACTAAAGAGAAAAATAAAAAGCTGTGGCTTATAGTGAATGTGGGATCCAAGACAAATACCCATCCCAAAGTTTGCAATTAGGAGATGCAAACGTCTCAGGGACTCGCTGGTACATTCGTATTGCAAAACGGAGATCCCTGAACAGCAGCAGACCCTCTGGTGAACACCACAACTGCAAAGCCATTCCTCGTGTGGGCAATGCTCAATTTGTGCACAAACCTCATGGAGTGTCAGATCGGACAGTGGTTGGCAGACCCCATGGATACAAAAGAGCTTTAAAATACTGCAACACACCAGATGTATCTATTTGATTACATGCCCATGTAATTTTAAATACGTGGGAATGACCAATAGGCGAGTCAAGAAATGCATCATAGAGAACAGAAAAATTATGGCATCAATGGTGGAACACTTTTGTGACAAAGACATAAAGAGAATGATGTCACGTGGAAAGTACTAGAGAAAGAGGTGGGACCAGCTAGAAGGGTTGATACACAGGCAATTTTACTGAGATAGGGGCAACAATGGATCTTTAGACAAAAAACAGATACATGTGGCCTAAACTAACAAATTTGCTGGCAAAAACTCTCCACTCTGTAAGCACTGCCTTCTAAGTTCTGTTTTATATAATTTGCATTGCAAATTTTGCATGGTAGCTTATGCAAGGTAAGCTTCATAATGTTTCGTATTAGAAACCCATGTGTACCTATCACATCAAAGCATGACCAGCCATGTAAGACATTTTGATGTAGGTCAGCTCCTTACAAGTAGCAGTAGTATAACTAAAATACCCTTTCCTTTCTTAAATGATTCTCAGATGGTGGCCTCAATAGGAGTAGCCTGCAAACTGGACTGACACAACAGTGAATGCGTGAATTGATACTCTTACCAGGGCCCCAAGATGCCCTTGTGGTCGACTGAGGAAAAGATAAAAGATAAAAAGAATACAAATATTGTTCCGTAACTTTCTCTACAATGTTGTGATGGGTGGTTGCCCTAGTGCTGGCATATGGCATAGTTACGTTCACATCCCATTCTGTCATATGACAGTAAAATCACAGGCTGAGGACAAATAAAGATGGGGATGCACTGAGCAGCGATCCAACTTAAAGACAGAACAGAGATATTCAAATACAGCAACCAGGTGAGATTAAATCTGCAACCCTCGTAGAACAGTGCACAATATTAGTGCGCACTATCATGATGTTTCAAATGCTTTTTTGTTGAGATGCTTGAATGCTGAGTAGAACAGAACCAGCCTTATACTTGTGCGAGTGAGCTTTTCTCTTGTATATACGAATTAGCACCATTATTAATATTCTTATTATTTTTTATAATAAGGTATTTATCATTATTATTATCAAGGTATTTATTGACCTAGCTTCGAGAAGCAACTGAGTACTTTACAGAGTAATACAGCAATACAGATACAAAATAGAGTATTTTACAGAGGTATACAACAGAACTGATGCATAATGGAGCGTTTTTCAGAGGTAAAAACAGAACAGAAATACAGTGGAGGGTAGGATACAGAGGGGCACAGTGGAGAGGTACAGCTGTACAGGGTGGCAGGAGGTAGAGCGGCGGGTGGCATCTAGCGAGTCAGATGGCACAGGGGCTAACACAATGGCCTAGGTGTTGAGGAGGAGAGACTCCTTGACGAGGTGGGTCTTGAGTTCTTTTATGAATTGAAGGAGCGTGGGGGTGAGGCTGATGCAGAAGGGGAGAAGGCTTGTTTTCTGGTCCTTGAATTTTTGCAGTGGTGGATTTAAAGTCTGCATGTGTCCTGGCTTCTGGTGGTGCACTGTCTGCTAGAGATGCTGAGTTTCCCCATGAGGTAGCTGGGTGACTTGATGGTGACTGCCTTATAGATAAAGCAACAAGAATTTGAGGTGATTTGTGCATGAAGATGGAGCCTGTGAAGGTCAATGAGGGCTGAGGTAATGTTGTCATATCTGCATAGACCCTTGATGAGGCATACGTCAGTGTGTAGAACACTTCTCAGGGGCACACGGGAGGACACCGGGAGGCCTTCAAGGAAGACATAGCTCCCATCCTGGTGGGATAGGACCAGTGTTTTAATGGTGGATCTAAAGCTTTCTGGAGACAGGAAGGTCTTGGCCTTTTACAGGAGGGAGAGCTGATACCAAGCTGTCTGAGTTTTCGTAGCTATGTGTGTCTTGAAGTAGAGGTGTTTGTGGATGTGGTGAGCATGGGTGTGAAGCCCCCAGAGTTTGTGGTTGATAGCCATGTCTGTATGTCTGGGTGTTTGGTGTTGATGGTGAGGAGTAAAAATTCAGTCTTGGAGGGGTTGAGCTTCAAGTATGCATTGGACTGGATCAGCGAGAGGCAGGTTTTGAGCCTGTGGATGTCCGTGAACAAGTCAATCTTGAGGTATAGTTGTGTTTCATCGGCATATTGGAGGATGTGCATGTTGTGTGTGGCTAAGAGGGCTCCCAGCAGCTTCATGTATAGATCAAAGCTCAATTTGAAGAGGATGGAAAACCTTCAGGACTCCACATTTGATGAGAAGCATTGGCGATGTAGAGGAGTCCATCCGAACAAACTGCTGAAAGTTGGTGAGGTAGGACTTGAACCAGTGTAGGACAAAGTCAGTGATCCCTATGTGCTGATGTAGGGTGTCCTTGATTGCCTGGTGATCACTGTGTCGAAAGCAGCTGAGAGGTCAAGTAGAATCGGCAGGCATGGATGGCCATTGTAAAGGATGTTGCGGGTGACATTGACCACATGTGTGGTTGCTGTCTTCATTCTAAACCTGGTTTGTTAGGTTTGGAGGAGATTGTTGGTGTTGATGGGTTGCTGCAGTTGTGCAGCTACTGATTTTTTCGATGATCGTATCTAGGAAGGGAAGATGGATGATGGGGCAATAGTTACTTAGGTTGTTGGGATTCAGAGTGGTTTCCTTTAGTAGAGGGAGGATGTGTCCTGTCTTTAGGGTTGAATGCAAGGTGCCTTGAGTTAGGGAGCTATTGATGATCTAAAGGTAGGGAAGGGGAGCTTCCATGGGGAGGGTCTTGAGGATGGATACTGGAAGGATGTCATCTGTATTTGATGTGGCTTTGAGGGTGGACATGGTTTCTACTAGGTCATCTGTAAATAGTGTCTTGAATGTTGTCCAGGGTGTGCAGATTTTGCACAGAGGCACATGAGGTGCTTATGTGGATGCAGAGCTGGTGTCTATGTACTGACAAATCTTCGTAATTTTGTCAATGAAGAAGGTGTTGATGGAGGTGGATCTTTCGATGGAGTGTGGTATTGCAGGGTCCGGTAGCGGGTTTATGCAGTGCTTGACCTTTTTGAAGAGGGCTCTGCGTGTGTTGTTGCTTCCGTTATGGCGTTGTGATAGTAGGAGGCCTTGACTGTGTTGATTAGTTGTCAGCGGGTTGCTCAGAGTTCCATGAGAAGCACCAGGTCAGATGCAGTTTTGGAGAGGCACCAGGTTTTATCTTGTTTCCTGATGACTCTTAAAATTGAGTTTCAGTTCTTGCATGTACTAGGGTCTGGTGGTTTCAGTTCACAGTTCTGCTGTTTCAGATGCGCATGTCAGTCAATGGAGGCTGAGAGGGTGGCTTTGAGTGCTTCCAGTAGAGAGTTGTGTTCGAGTGAGGTGTTCAGTCCATGTAAGGTAGAGGTTGGCAAGGTCTTACGTGAAGGCTTCCACCGCAAAGTTCTTGAAGGACATGAAGGTTTGTCTGATGGGTTTCTGCTGGGAGTGCTTGACTGGGGTTTGTGAAGACATCATGAAGCAAGACACAGACAACAGACATAAAGTTTAAAGTAAAATATTGAGCTGAATTTCATGCTGGTAAAACGCATTCCTTGCCCTATGCTAAGGTGGGATTTCCCTAACTGTACAAAACTAAGGAACGTTTGAGTCCAAGAGTTGAACTTAAAAGTCTGTCGGTGTCCACATCCTATGCTAGCCCTCAGAGCTAAATTTAACCATTGTGTAGCGATATCAAAATCAAAAGACAATGGGCCTCATTACGAGTTTGGAGGTAGCCATGCCGATACGGCATGGCTACCTCCAAACTCGTGTCCGGGTCTCAAAAAAAGGGAATTACTGGGCCATTTCTACTTTTGCGGGCCCGGTTATTCCCATTTTCGGGACCTGCACCCGGTACATCCCCATTCCCATTGAGCCCCTATGTTGGTGTTGCCTGGTTATGGTGGGAATGGCCTGTGGGGGCAGGGGGAAAAAAAAAAACATATTGTTGCATGCTAACCTGTTGTCTGGGCAGGAGTTCCGGCCCTTGGTCCTCCCGGTCAGAACAGGTCCAAACAGCAATTGGCCTTTTCTTCATCTGCCCTTCACTTTGGCACCCCGATGAGTGGAACCCTTGATCTAAGAGTTAAAAGCAGAAAGGAAGAGGCATGGCTAAGAAGGTGGGTGGAGCTTAGGCCACATGGCCTAGATTCACTTGCACCTGCTCACCAACTGTAAAAGAAAATATGCTGGAGTGCTGCTTAAGTATGGAAAAGGGTGGCCAATCAGGAAGGCACCAACAGTTTAGCAGTGATTGACAGGTGGGTGGCACATAGGCCACATGAACTAGATCCACTTGGACCTGCTCACCAACTTTAAAGGAAAATAAGTCTGGAGGACTGCTTATTTAGGGAAAAGGGGCAGAAAACAGGAGAGCACCAAATGTTTACCAACCGTCATTTGGAACTACCAGTGATTGGATTGACATGGTTTGAAGCACATGTCTGCTTCAGTTCTTGGGTGCATAGTGTTCGGGTTTGACAGCATGATTTGTACCGTTAATATTATAGATATGGAAATCCTGCAATTAATCATTTTCAGCAACCTTTTGATCGAGTGAGCAAGGCAGTGCATACATCCAACTCAAGTAAGTGTTGAAATATATAGTGGACATGCTAGACTACTGGTAAGTAATAGCAAATCATGTGTCATTTGTGTCCTTTATAGAGTGCTGAGGTGAATATAATTACACCCAATCAAAATAACTCCAGAACAATTGAAGCACTGTGTAAGCTGAGCAGTACCAAGCGCACCATACATGCAAGTAAATGTGCCTTGATGGTGTTAACTATTAAAAGAGAACCAAATGATTTAGTAGATTGGTATTATTATTGATTGCACCTTTTGGATGCACATGGTCCTGAAGAAGGCGGCTGGTAATCAAAAAATGCTGCAGAAACCGGCAACCACAAGTGAAGTCCTATATATGAGTGACTTTCTTGTTTGCTCGATCATTTTGAAATGCTGAATGATCTGACCTGGTTTTAAACTAGGGGTTGTTATACCCCATGGAAACTACTGAGGAGTTATAGTAAAACAAGGGGGTGCCCGTTGTTTTAGAATTGTGTGTACTATCTTTCTTCACAAAAAAGGCTTTTTTTAGTTTTTCACACTGAATATCGAGGTGTTCACAGACTAAGGACATTTCTTGGTTTCATTCATCCTTTCGCACTTATTAATGTTAAACAAAAATGAAAAAAAGAGAACAAAGAAAATGTCCCAGTTTCCACGTGTATGATTATCTCAAAAATAGATGGCAGGGGCACTTTTTCTATTCACTGTCATATAGGCGGCCCATCACTGCAATCTAAGGCAAGGTGTGAATTTTAATGAGGGATAGTTAGTCTTTCTCTGTCTTCTGATGTTTTTTAGAGCTGCTTGTATGTCTGTGGGATAAAAATAGGTGTTATACGGTATCTTGCCCATTGTGTGTGTGCAATTGTTCCTCCTTCTAGGCCTTTACCCACTGCCCAGAACAACTGGCATGAAACAATTTAGAGCCAGAAGAGTAACATGTTGCTTGTGAGCTGCACCTTGGAGGGGTCCCTAGTTTAGAGATTCATAGTTCATGGAATCAATGTCATGCCCTTTTAATCTCCAAGTGAGATTTGAGTATGTTTGCAGCTTCCCGAAGATTATTCTGCTGGCCTGAATCTACCCAAACCTCTTTCAAGAGACATAAACCTTCAGGGAACCTAGGGAGAAGTTCGGGAAGGTTTGGGCTGATTCTTGCAAAACAAATATACACAAAATAACTTAAAAGGCGTCAGGAATTGAGATAAAGGTTAGTGGAAGTGTGGGTTCAGGTGAGGCTAGGTGTGTGGGGCATTGTCCAGAAACAATTGAGTCCTGTCCATCTATGAATGTTATCCAAGTAGGACAGCATTTTAAACTCTGGAGTAAGATATATCAGCAGATTAATGCGCCTACTGCAGATATCTATGTGTAATCTGCAGTTCCCTGGTTTGAATCTGGGCAAGAAGTAATCACAATGGCAGCCTTGTGAATTGTATCAAATTAGTAAAGCTGAAGTAGGGAACTGTAAGATTACTTCCCAGACCATCAGGGTCAGTCACATGCCAGGTATGATTAGGTCTGAATTTCATCTTTCAGAGATCAAAACATTTATTAATATTGTTGTTGCTTTTGAGTTATTACATGGGTCAAACATGTAGTTTCATCCTGCTGAGTTTGCTCAGTGAGGAATACTGAGGTTATTTATTTAATCATTGGGAGAGTACATGGCTGCAGATCAATGGTGCATGTAGTTACATCCTGCTGAGTTTGCTTCTATGAGGAACATTCCAGTTATTTATTTAATAACACATAGCTGCAGATCAATAACCCCAGGATGACAGGTGTGCTGAGGCAGAGTCATTCACATATCAAGCATTCTTGGACTCTGATGGTCTTTAAAGGAATACCATTTAGCTGCTTACGACTGCAATGTTATGAGGTCTGTATATGGGAAAACCACACATAATGTATGCACTTTTGTTAGCGGAAGTGATCAGATTCACGAGTGCATCTCATCACTTGCACCAAAAAGATGTGCTCGCTTCACAACGTTGTTCTCACAGATGCAAACATTCAGATTCCCACCTGCACTTTTAAACAAATAAGGGGGATTTCTGTGCATTTTAATGTGCTTCCCAAATTCAGAAATGGATTGCACATTAAAATGTCCACATAACAAACACAATCTCCATGGAACATATGCAGGGTAAGTGTAATGCATGACTTGGTCATTTCTGATCCATTCACACATTGTATTTAAATGTATACCACTGCACTACCACATACATAAATGATCCTCAGACAGAGCTGTTCCCTTTTTTCCACATTTCACAAAGACAGTCCATTTAAGTTCCACTTAGTATGACATGCACTACATGTGGCTGCAGGGAGTGTCATACAGACACTAATGTATACAAGAGGGCTGGCCAGTGCACCAATTTTCCTGCAGCAACCCTCATGCAATTTGCAGGACACCTTTATGAAGGAGGTGACCTGTACATTTCTCAAAGTAATGCAAATAAAAAAAAAAAACATCCTCTGAACTTTTTTTTAATTACAGTTTTGGGAATGTGTCAGTATTTTTTGTCAGCTGCAAACAAAGAGTTTATTTTTATTTCTGTTACAAAGAGAGCCAAGTGCAAACCATCAGTCAATTGTACATTTTGTTTGCTTTGAACATTTTCTGGCAAGAAAAGGTCTGACCTCTTCAACCCAATATGTACAGCAACATTTCAGAAGCATGAAATTGTCATGAGCTTAACCCAAACATGTCATCCAAATTTCTTAAAAGTTTGTCTGGGGTGAATGACCCGAACACAGTGAAAATTCAGCAGATTGCCTTTGGTCAAAACTATTCACCCAGGTTTAACAATGAATGCCATTTCATCACACTAAAAGTATATGTTAATGATGCTCGGACAACAGGTCGAGTTCACATTCTCCACAATTATTAGACTGCCTGAATTTATATTATTTACGCTGGGGCACTTAAGGGATTTTCTGTCTTGTGCCCTCCACCCCCAGTTATCCATTAGCTGTGTTTTGTGTATCCCCCTGCCCTCTGGATGAAAATTACTAATGACAATGATTCTTGTGCTTTTCCATCATTTTGCGATGCTAGCAACACCAAATTTGATTCTCAGGTAATGTGAAAACTGTGAGCAAGGCACTCTTGTTCAGAGGCGCATTTTACTGGCAGTTTTCATCTTGCTCAAATATATTGTAAGTTGAAAGGGTTATTTCTCTGAAATAATCACAAAATATGGTCATGTTTTCCGAATCATAATACATGGAAATTAGAGGTGCTGCACAGTAATAAACACAGTGCAGGTAATTCCGCCATATTCTTATACAAGGTGAGGGTTGATTTGAAGCACAAAACACATATTTACAAATATTAACTCACTGAATTAACTTTACATCTCCAGTGCGTGATTTAGAAATGGCCTACTCTAAAGGTATGAATTTCAGCAAGGGGTGCTACAGAATGTAATATCTAACAATTTAAATCAGTCATTTATTTCATTCTTTCACACTGGGTTTTAATGTGAAGTGATAATTGTTAGCAAAACATTTCAACTGCATTTGATAATGAAAGGTTACTTTTGTAAAACTAAGTTGATAACAGTAATTAGAAGTCAAGGACAAGGACATGCACCTTCAGCATGTTCAGGGCTGAATACCCATTTGTACAATAATGTTTGATGCAGATCTCTAGCAAGAAAAATACAGTAAGGCACATGTGAGTACTGTTAAGCCTACAGAAGGAATGCTAATGCTACCATTGCAAGGAAGTGAGATCAATGAAGCATCAACAAGCATCATAGAGATGTTATGTTATCTAACTATCCTTTTTTACTCCATCAAATCAACACTCTAGTAGATTCAAAGTGCCACAACCTTGTTTGAGGAATATTGCACTCCTGTCCGGGCTCACCAGACCATCGTCTTTGGGAAAGGATAGCATGAACAAGGGCGAAGTAAGAGGAAGCGAAAGCAGGAAAGAAGTTTGCAGACATGTTTTTATTTAGTATGGATGTGTGTTTTCCCATTATATATATACTATCTTATATCACGGGGTCTGCAACCTTCTGGACTATGACTCTATGTTCGCTCACCATTTACTTCGCTGCATAGCGCTGATGAGAGTTGTAGTGCAAAACCTCTGGGGAGCCTATGGTTGCTGACCCTTGATGAAGACAACACAGAAGAGTATCTGTTGAGTGGGAAAGGGTCAGGAAACTGAGCATGTCAAGGGGGGTGAGGACGCCTGAAAACCTAAGGCAGGAGGCCTACAAGGATTTTTGCCAGTCCTGTCACAGAGTTGGAGTGAGGGTTTTGGGTCGTACCCAGTATCTGCCCCTTTTACCAACGCCTGGCTGCAATTGTCAAGTGGCATTTACAATCATCACTCCATGCCTACCTGCTACATTGCTGGCCAGTGTTACCTCTCTTCGTTTGTAGGACGTCACATCCAGAATCACTTGCAGTGGAGAGCGGCAAAGTCAACCCACCGGCGAGAGAAGTAGCAACAAACAGGCAATGAGCAGAACATTGCTCTTGGAGGATTGGCCTGGAAAAAAACCATCATGCACAGAAAATGAACCTTGAAGTGTACTTTCTGCATTGTGGACCACATTTAGGAGACACTGGTGGACCTGTGTTCAAAAACAGGGCAGGGCTTAAAGGATGTTTATGCTTTTGCACCTCTGTAATCCCCCCAAAGGTAAAACGCAAAGCAGCAAGTGGCCCCGGGAACCAGCTGAGTGACAGAGCAATAGGAAGGGGAGAAGGAGAATAAAGGTACCGGGAAGAAAAGGGTAGCATGGGTTGTTCTGTGAGGTTAAGGGAGAAGGCAGGCCATGAGAGTAGGCAGAGGAAGGACAATGCAGCAGAGTTCAGAGGAGTATTATAGAGAATGTATGCAAGGTCAGATATTTGCTGGTCCTTGTGTGTGAGGGTGTGTGCATGGTTAGTGAAGGGAGAGATTGAGGTTCAGTGTGAGAGTAGGATGAGTAATTGAGAGTGAGTGAATAAGAAGAATGAGAGAGTGAAGTGTGGGTGACTCTGAGAGTAGAAGTAGTGGATTGTAGTGTGGATCATATTAGTTTTAGCATAGAAGAGTGGATAATTGAGTTGGGAGTGCATCGTGGTGGAGTTGGTAGTGCAGAGTCTTTGGAAGAGAGTGCAGTAGATAGTAGTACTGTTAGTAGGGTAGATAGTAGTGGAGAGTAGCGGAGAGAAGAGTAGTAGAGATGGGATGAGAGAGTACTAGATAGTGAGAGCGAGTGGTAGGAGACAGAAGAACATCAGAGTGTCAGAGAGAGGAACAGAGGGAGAGAAAGAGGAGAGGGGGAGTAAGTGAAGGTGGGAAACTGGAAGAAAGGGAAAGGAACAAAAGAAGATTAAAGCAAAGAACATGAGAATGTGTGAGAAAAAGACAGAGTGAGACCCGAGTGATTTGAAGGCACCACCTTGTGATGCCATCCTTAGTGTGGCACCCTAGGTCAGTACCCACCTAGATAGATTTCACATGTAGTGAGAGACACAAGGTGGTTGCCTTTAGGCCCTCCCCATCAGCCTGCCATATGTTTAGATAGCATGGGTTACTGATCTCTAGTTAATACCTTGGGATTTAGGGAACCTGGTGCTAGGGAGAGAAAAGACCACAGGAGTTGTGAAAAAGAGGAACATCCCTTTTTGCAACCCTGCACAAACATGTTAATACAACTCCCTGTCCTTGAGAGTTGGTGTGTTCTTGTGGCCATCTGTGACACATGGTGTCATCGTGAGATTCATCAATCCCTGATGCAGGGGAGTGTGAGAGATAGAAAATTGACAGGAAGTCGGAGGAAAGAGAGGAGACGCCTATGTTTGTTTGTTTGTTTATTTATTTATAATGCGCTCCAGACCTAAAGGTTACTGGGCGCAGCAGAAAGTATATGCGAAGCTTACAATGTTACATGAATAAAATTTACAATTAATAAAATTTACAATATTGAATAACATTTACAATATTACATAAATGTACAGTTACAAACTTATAATGTGTTGAAGTAGTTACCAGGAGAAACTCAGAAATGTGCAGGAGTATGCATTCAATATTAAAACAGTTATAGGCATAATGAAGGTAGCTAATAGTCTCTATGTGGAATTGAGAGGGGTTAAGCGTACAGTGGAGTGGAATCATATTCAGTGTCTAGGCATTGTTAACATTAATGTGTTTAATGGAGTTCCTTCTGAAGTGTGAGAAAGGTTGGTCTACTCTTAGATTGGGTGGCAAAGCGTTCCACAGGTTGGCAGCTCTCACAGGGAAGCTAGTACCACCAATTTTGGCAAGTCTGAATGTGGGTACTACCAGGCAGTTGGAGTTAGTAATTCTCGTAGGTCTATTGGACGTTTTTATTTTTATTTTGTCCGTCAAGTAATTGAGGGCAGCATTGTCGAGAGCCTTATGGGTTAAGGAGATCATTTTTAGATGGATTTTATTGTTGGTAGACAGCCATTTGTATTGCTGTCTAATAGAGGAGATATGCTCCCTTTTCTTTATGCCGAGTGCAGCTCTAAGAGCATTATTTTGTAATGTTTGGAGTCTTTGGGTGGTGGCTTTGGTAGCACCACTATAGAGGGCATTGCAATAGTCGAGTCGGGAAAGTATTAGGGCTCTCACCAGGATTAGACAACTGTTATTGGATAAGAAGGGCTTACCTGCTCTTATCAGTTTGCAGGTGTAGGCTGTGGTAGAGGCGAGGGAGTTAACCTGTTTAGTGAAAGACATGGTAGAATCGAGGTAAAAACCAAGTGTTTTTTACTTCCCTCAAGACTTTGATCACATTTCCATCAATACTGAAAGCAGAGTAGTCCGGGCCCAATTTGTTGATGTTGGCTTGTGTGCCCAGAATGATCAACTCTGTCTTATCATCATTCAGGCAGAGACCATGGGTTGCCATCCATGCCTGAATGATAAGATACACTCTGTTCACCAACTCCCTGTCCTTGCTATGATCCCCAGAGAGCGGGAAGAGAATCTGTGTATCATCTTCGTAGTTAGTGTAGGTGATACCTATATTATTCAGATCATCGAACAGAGGTTTGGTGAAAATGTTGTATAGAGTAGGGGAGACACAGGATCCCTGAGGGACTCCACATGTGATAGGTATGGGGTCTGCTGCTGCCGATGGGGAAAAAACTCTCATAGTTCTCTCACTCAGAAAGGATTCTATCCAACTGATGGCTTGGGTGGAGAAGTGAGCGGCAGTGTCCAAATGTCTACAAAGGACCGTATGGTCGACGAGATCGAAGGCAGCTCAGAGATCTAGTAAAAGGAGGAGAGCTGTCTTACCTTGATCTCTCAGTTTGTCTATTTGGGTCTTTAAATCGATAAGCGCAGTTTCTGTTCCGTGTAATGGGCGGAAGCTGGATTGTCTGGCTCCTAGTTGCTTATGCAGTTCAAGGTGTTTTTGAATCTGCGTATAGGCCACTTTGTTCAAGATCTTCAGAAGAAATGGAACTGTGGTAATTGGACAGTAATTAGTGGTGTTAAGAGGGTATAATATCTGCTTTTTGAGTAGCGGGAGCACCCAAGATTGTTTTAGGTTAGCAGGGATGATGCCTGTGGAGAAGGACGCGTTAACAAGTTTGGAGATAAAAGGTGATAAATCTCTGGCAGCGTCTTTTATTAACTGTGCTGGGCAGATATCACCTTTGCAGTTGGATGGTTTGAGGGTGAGGATGATTTTCTCTACCTCTAGTGTAGTAGTTTTGGTGAAGGAGAATTTACTAGTTTGGTGATTGTGGGTGGCATTAGTCGGTGGCATATGTAGATTAGTGTGGTTGAGCGAGTCTTTTTCTAGTTGGATTTTGTTTTGGAGGGCATTTATTTTGTTAGCTGGGGCATGTTGAATATCTGTGCACCAGGTCTGGTCCTTAGTGCAGGTGTCTGGTGTGGCAATGGGTGATTCAAGTTCCTTCAGCATAGAGAAGAGTTCCTTCATGCTTGAATTAGAATTGGCAATACGATTGTTATAAGAGTTCCTCTTTGCCAGGCAGACTTCCTTTTTGTAGTGGCGTGAGATGGAAGTTAGGTTAGCCTTATTCTCATTGGTTGGGCATAGTTTCCAGTTAGATTCACATTTTCTCTTAGTAAGGCGTAGGGCCTTAAGTTCAGGTGTAAACCATTTATTTAGGTGGGCTTTAGGTTTACTTATATGCATTTTAAGTGGGGCAATTCTGTCCATAGTCTCGGTCATTATTTTGTTATATTCATGAACAAGAGTACTGGGGTCTAAGTTGTCAGGTAATGCGTTTAATGTGGGGTGGATGGCAGGTATGACATTGTCTATTGTCATGTTCTTCTTATTTCTGGTCAGGCACGATGGTGCCGTGGGAACAACTGTGGGGGATGGTCGGGAAGTTAGGAGGTTGAAGGACACTAATGAGTGGTCGGTCCAAGATAAAGGCGAGATAGACGACATGGCTGCTGTGCAGTTAGAGTCAGCGACCCAAACTAATATTCTGCCCTTCGTGTGGGTGGGATTGTTCACTTTTTGGGAGAGTCCAGGGAATTAATGGTGTTGGCAATGGTCAAGGCACGCGCGTCCGCTTGGTCGTTAAATCCTAGGTTAAAGTCCCCTAGTACCAGCAGTTGTGAATTAGTTTTAGCATTGTTAGTTAGTAACATATGCAGATCCTCTTCAAAGGTCCCTAGCGGGCCTAGAGGTCTGTAGATTAGGTGAATGGTTAAGGATTGATTATTATTTATGATGAGTTTTGCAGTGAAGTCTTCACAAGATTGATAGGTTTGGGAAGGGGCTAGCAGTGAAGTCTTCACAAGATTGATAGGTTTGGGAAGGGGCTAGCCTAGCGATAGATTGGAAATAATGGCAATTCCAACTCCGCGGGTGCCCTCTCGGTCTTGCCTGCATATAGTATAGCCATTAGGGATGGCCAACATGAGTGCTGCTGCCGTGTGTAGCCAGGTCTCAGTTATTGCAATGAAGTCCAAATTCGCCTCAGTGATTAAATCAGCTATGTCGAGAGCATGGGCGACTAATGACCTAGCATTGAGGAGCGCTCCTTTGTAGGAGTGATCCTTAGTTTATGCTTTAAATGGTGTAAGATTTGGAATACTTTTAGCACTAGATTTTGTCTTAGATTTTGGTGTTTGTAGGTTCATTGTGGCTGGGGTGGTGTTGGAAACATTACAATCCTTATCAATGTAGGGTTTCATCTCACGTTTTATAAGAGGGAGGAGTCGTCTAGGTATCTTGTGAAGTTTGTTAAGTCTAGCTCGTAGTTTATTATTTCTATCGTATGTAGAGCTAGGCTGGGAGTCATAGGTTGGCATAGCCTGGTGTTTAGGATCAGTGTAGACAGATGTGTTGGTGGTTATGTCATTCAAAAGGAGTGAGAAAGGTGCTGGTCCGCCTAGGGGGACCCCCGTATGGCTGACCTGGTTACTGGAGACACAGAATATAGCAATGGCCATGATGCGTAGATACTAAGTAAAATTGACATTATGCAGGGCTATCACTTAATTAGGAAGGTAGGAGTCGTGCAGGTAGGTGTTTCTATAGAGGGGAGAGGTAACCTAGCTGCTAGGTTAGGCTATGTAGGCAGGTAGTCAGGTTGACAGATAATATTTGTCTACTAGATCCTATCTGATGAGCACATAGGGTGATCACAAGACAGGTCGGGCAAGTGCAGGTCGTTATGCTGTCCTCAGTGACATACACAGCGTAATTGCACGTATGCTTAATCAGACTATGGTCTATAAGGCTTGCAAATGTTAATAATCAGGCGATAATCTGTAATAGACAGTGGTTGCAGGAGCTTTCATGTAGTTATGTGTAACCTTACGCTAAGCAAAAAATAAGTGGCACGCAGATCAATAGTCACAACACTCGCAATGCTCAAATTACAGTACATCATGCCGTATAATACAATATGCCATACATTGCAATGATCGATGGTAGACTGTAGTCGCAGGACATTAGCAAGTAGATTGTGTGCCGCACTAGTTGGCAGATAAGGGACAAAGCTAGATGACGCAGCTCATATAACATAAATCATGTTGCAAATGAAACTTTGCAGGTGTACACACTCGCGGTTACTTATTGTGCCATGCGTTACAATTAAGTATTAGTATGTAATGACTAGCGTTTAGTTTAGGCATGCCTGGCTATAAGATACAATAAACCAATTATGAGAAGGAGTGATACTGGCCTGTGTAGTTGTGAATGTTGGGCGGAGTGTTAAGTTACTACAATCACTGAACCACACATACCAGGAATATGGGAAGTATGAGTAGAACTGGAATTCCATTGTCTTGATTCCCTTCCAGAAGAATCAGAGTACTCCTGGGAATCAGCCAGTTCTGTCAATACCCCATCCAAAGATGAACTTCCAGAGGAACCCACCATCCTGATGGAGGAATGGAAGCAGTGTTTGTTGGAATAGACATGGGAGGCTCAAGAAAGAACCAGCTGATTGAAACAAACTAGCCATCGGAGGCCATCTGCCAAGCCTCCTTAGTGGTTACCCATTCCAAAAGTGTAGAAATGTCATGGACCGAAAGGAGTACAAGGAAAAGGTGGAATCCACAGTCACAGCACACTATGAGGATCCCAGATCCAGGGAAATAGTCTCTGCACCAACACCCAAGGAAAATCTCTTAAGGGCCCAGGTCCACTAGCAATCCATCAACATCGGTAGAGCATTAAGGGGGGCTATTAATGAGGGACTGGAGCAAGTGTCTGTAACACCCACAATCTCACATAAATTGGTTTATGGAGAAGATCCAGCCTCCTTTGTAAATTGTGTGAGGGAAGCTGAAACTGCAGACTTGCACTGAGATCACAGGGTTCGGTTTATCACCCCTCTCTTAACAGGAGAAGCCCAACAGGCTTTTTGTGCCTAAAAAAATCAATGGCACAAGCCTGTAGGAAGAGCTGAAGCAGGGTCTACTAGAGAGGCTGAGGCAGTATTGGGAACACTATAGGATTCAACGACAACATCTGGAATTACAAAAAGGAGAAACTCATTGCCTGATGTTGTATAAAATGAAGGACCCATTTAACAAATGGCTGACCAACAAAATGTATGATGAGGTGAAAGAAACATTGCTATTGGAATAGTGTATTCATTCCTTATCCCCACATCTGCAAAAAGTATTGTACTAGCTGCATGATCATTGTGAAGCTATCTAAATGGTGAATCCACTTCAGAGAGCTGTGTACTTGTGGAGACCATTTATGGGGCCTAATAAAATCAGTTACATGAAACCCAGAACTCAGGAAAGAGAAGAGAGTCCAGTCTTGAGGAAATCGAGTCCAACTCAACCAGTCCAGTGGGAAACTGGGACATATCACAAAGTTCTGCCCAAAAAACCTAAGGAAGGGTATATGGAGATTGTGCTTCCAAAACCAGGATTACAAACACCTTTCAAGGAAATCACCCCAGAATGGGAAGAAGAAGAAAAAACTGACCTGAAATACCTTGACAACCTGTTCCCTGATGAGGAATCACTCACCTGGACAGTTTATAATACAGGCAAGGTGATCAGAAGTCCCATGTACCTTTGATTGCCCAGGGGATTCTGGATAAAGCCCTAATGGATTTAGGGAGTCAGAGGACTGTTATTAGCGTGATATGGTAACCTCTGAAGAACTTCACCCATGGCCCCTGTCCCAGATAATATGCTTAGAAGGAGATGCAGATATCCACAAGCCACTGTTAAAATCCAGGTGCTAGTGAAAACGTATCCTTTACAATAAGTTTACAAAAAGCAGAAGCTTAAAATATACATTTAAAATAACAATCAATTACCATATTCTCACTTCCATTTCGATCACTTTTCAGCATATTATCAGCTACCATAGAACTGAAAAACACATGTTTAAATTCATATCACAAATTTTACATATTTCACGATAATAGCTTTCCAAATGATACTAATTACAAGACAGAATTCAATACTTAATAAATATAACATCATTTCCTCAAATTAATCTATATAACAAACAATGTTTAAAAAGGATAACAATCTTAACTTTAGTGGCATTGAATTTCCATGTAATAAGGTAAGCCACATGTGATGCTGCTTTATCCATTCCTGATTTACAAATCCTTTAAAATACTTTATCCTCATACTCAATTTTCTCCAAAAAACTATACTGGCAATTGACTGCAAGCCCAGGTTATATCTTATTACCTGTATAGGTACACACTTTGGCAAATAGTAGAGTACAGATCTCCAGCTCAAACTTTCCATTACCTTGAATTCAAATTCTGACCCTTTAGGCAAAGATTCTAGACCATAGCAGATACAGGCTACTACTTTACATCGGTATAATTTTCTACATTACACAAAAGAGAACTTGCCATACGTCATATCCATTTGCCTCAATTGTCTTACTATTCCCCAAACCTTTGATTTCAGATAATGTTTGTACACATTTTTTTTAAATGTTGCCACAATAGGATATCCTATGCATTGCAAATTGTCTTTTATAATAAACACATTATTCTCCCAGTGCCAACTGTACTTCAATGACTTTTTGTCTTTCCCTTTGGCCACTCTCATTATGACTGTGTTTGAGGGGTTTATTTTTAACTCTATCGATTGCATGTGTTCACCAAAAGCCGAGATAAGCCTTTGCAGACCTATAGGCATGCAATCCACCAGTTTAAAATTGTCTGTGTAAGCTGGGCAGTTCATTTTTGTGTGCCAATTTTTGGAGAACCCAGCGATTTATTATACAGTGCCACACCTACGTCTGCAACATACAAGTTATACAATGTTGGTCCCAGGATGCAACCCTAATGTATCCCCTGGCGAGTATTACATACCTTGGATAATAGGCCCTCAAAATGTAGTCTTATCTTCCTCTTTGAGTCTCTGTGTAAGTACATAATAATACTCAACAACCCCTTGGGCATACCAAATCTATCCAACTTCTTTCACAATAAATTTCTATTTACTGTGTCGAAGGCACTACTTAGATCCATTGAGGCAATACATATTGCAGAATTTGTGGATGACTGAGCCAATCTTTGTAAACAACTCAATAGTAATCCTGCACAGTCCATGCCCATGTTCTTTCGAAAGACCATTTGTCTGTAATCAAGAATGTGGTTATCCATACTCCATTCCTCTATATGGTCCAGCACTATGAAAGTGAATATTTCTGAATCCACATCAATTATATGGATCTATAATTCATAGCAAGGCATCTTGAGTCCTTCATAAAAATAAGCACCATGTGTGACATTTTCCATGTTTCTGGAATGTCTTGCAATTGAACAATATTGTTAAATTGAATGTGGAGAATCTTAGCCCACAATGCCCCATTTGGTTTCAAAATAGCATTAGTTAATTTATTCGGCCCTGCGGCTCTTCATGGATTGGCTTTCCTATTCTTTGCTTCTATATTGCTTACTGATGTATCAATTCTCCACCTATGACATAGGTCCATTGTTAGATCTATTTAAGAAGAGCTTGTTTTATGGATATCCTCAAAATGCTGCAACCACGATCCTCCAATATAGGATTTGTTACCAATATATGTTGATTTTCTTCTGTCTGTTCTGTTTACCAGCTCCCAAAAGGCTCTGGATGTTTTCCCTTTTAAAATGTCTAATATTCTTTCTCCATCAATTTGGTGTAATCTTGCATGTTCAAACTCGATCCAGTTCTTATGCCCTTGTTTTAAAAATAAATCCTCTCTCCACATCCAACCACATTACCCCTCTGCCTTTGAATCTGTCCAAATATCTCTGTGCAGTGTTGTTTTCCTTTTCTTTACCTCTATATAAAAAATATGTCTTTCTTTTGTATAAACCTTGCTCCTATGATCCCACAATACATTCATACCAGCAATAATCCCCTCCAAATATTCTGGGAAACCCTGCACCGAATATTTTGTCATTTCTTCTTCAAATGGACTTGAATTAAACTCCATCATCATTGTCATGTTGAATTGACTCATATTCTTTGCGATCCATATAAGTCTGTTCCAGTTTTCACTACTATCTTATTCAGATTATCTTCTAGAGGTTCTACATTTGAAGCCCAATTAAACTGTACTCTCAATTGGGCGTGATCACTTAAATTGGTAAAATTCATCTCATAATTCAATGCTTTGGAGAACAAATTTGCGCACAAAATATGTAATATATTTCAGATGTTAAGCCCCTTGCCACCCAATTGGGCAAGTAAATATGCAGAAGCACCAAACCTCAGCTTTCAGCAAAATTTAGCGACATCCCTCATTCAATACTTTTTTTTATCTGCACCTCTACATGATCTACCATAAGATAATTCAGACTATCCATCTTTTCAATTTTGCAGTTTGCATTTAAATCCCCTGCGAGAATTACATCCCCTCCCAGGTGGGTCAGGTACTACTCTTCAATTTTGTGATTCAGCATACCAATGATCATTTCCAAATTAAGATCAGAGGTCAGGTATACATCCATTAGTAGTACATAAGATGTTCTTTCCGGTCTCTCTACCTCCATACCAATTCCCAGGATGTTCTCCAATATCCTCCATTCCTGAATTTTCATTTTTAAATTGCTATTGCCACTCTTCCCTTTGGCCTTCCCTTCAATCCCTGCCAGGCACATATATTAGAAACCTCAGATCCATCCCAGATCAAATTTGCAATTGCCCAGGTATCTTGAAGAAATATTACATCATTTTCCTCTATCTCCTAACTGTCACGACCCGTGACCCAAAACCCCACTGGCATGGTCATGTGACATGCCAGGTAGGGTTAGGACTCAGGGTTCACTTGGGGCCCCTAGGGCCTTGCGTTATCATCATAGACTCTCCTGCGGTCAGTCCTGGTGCCTTTGGCACCAGGCTCATGTTCAGATTGGGACATTGTCTTGAAGGGTCTACTTTTCTGTGAAGGCTTGCAGCCAACATGGAGGCACCCACACAGTCTAGTTCCTAAGAACCAGACTGTGCAGTGCAGTGTTTTAGGGTGTGGTAGGCCAGACTACTTTACCTGGACTACTTTACAGAGGGCTATATAAACCACAACCAAGGTACAGAACGTGCTTCGCATTATTCTGCAGCCAGCAGCATGACGATCATCGTGTTCAGAGACCAGCACCCGGCGATCCTTGAATAATGGACCTGCAGAGGAGACAAAAGAACATCATTAGCAGTGTCTGCTTATCTGCAACTTTCCATCCGTCGATTCCTGCTGCTCGTGGTCTTCCATCCAGTTTGCAGCATCATCAGGACACCACGCATGCACTGGAACGAAGCACCTGGAGGGAGAGAGAAAGAAGGACAACGTTAAAACAGGTTACTCACGGCATTCACGGCAGTTATCACAAAATCCTCACCTGGCTGGGCATTTCTTGACCGGTTTCGCTCCGGAAATCTTCACACGACCAGAAAGACCATTGCGATCTGAAAAGGAATAAAGAATACAGGTTAGCAAGAAAAGACATTACAGCGCCGCACTTCGCGCTTAACCTTCCATCCATCATACGCTCCTGCGTCCATCATCCTGGCAGGATCCTGATCCAAGTAGCGCACCCACCGAACCTCCGTGCACCTAAGGGGAAACTAACAAAAAAAAAAAAAAAAATAGCAAGAAAGGAAAGCAATGACATTTTAAGACTGCTATAACCAGACTTTCCTCCTTAAAGACACTTGAATGGGTTAGCACCAGAGAAGTTAACTCGGTCGCTTCAACCCGCAGAAAACTATGTGCCTCTGCACAGAAGGCAGGACAGAGAGCACGCCAGACATCATAACAAGGTGAGGAGTGGGCCATCAGATCGAGTCCATGGGGCTGGTGGGAGGAAACGAAATCTGTTCCTAAATCCAGACCTCCTGTGTTTTCAGGCCCGACCGCCATAGAAGGCATCGTCCAGAATCGGGAAGGTCCAAGGTGAATCCGGCAACCAGGGCATAAGGGCGTCCCAGTGGATACCAGGTGAGCGTAACACTTACACTCTTTTAGATTAGTAAGTAGGTGTCTATGCTCCCTGGTCTTTCAGGCAAGCAACCTGAGAGTTCTGTTGCTTTTAAATTGGCTGGCTTAGAGATTAATTGTACAATTGATTATTTTAGAGTAAAAGCCAGCCAACACCAACTAGGACCCTCACCATTAGGTGCTCTTTGGCTCAGTTCTTCCTCCTTCTTTCACCCCCTTTTCCCACTTCCTACGTCCTCCCTCAGCCTTTTATCTTCCTCAATGTACATATCATCTTTGAATATTGAAATATCGTATCCATTTTTCTGCAAATTGAGTGTTTCTTTCAATATTATGCTTCTACCAAAGGAGAATGAATAATAAGCCTCACATAATCATAACAATGAGGATGAATGAAATCAACCTATTGAATGTCTGCAGATGTTATCAAACGTAATGCTGGGATCTCATCAACAAGTGCAAGTATACCCATCCTATGCAGTGAATTCGGGACCCATTCATCAAATAGATAATTCAAAATTAAACTGGGGCATCTGGATATTTTGTTTCACAAAACGTTGCTGCTATTACACTCAGATTATATTCAGAACCGCTATAATTGGTTTTGTTCCATCCCCTTTCACTCTAACCCACCATGCAGACCCAGGCTTTCCCCCTGGATAAGCTCTCACGTTCGCCCCTTTGCTCCCCTCCAGTTTCTGAGTTCATGCCATCTGAGTTTATTTTAGCCACATTCTTTGATTCCTCTGCATTCTCTTTTTTTTCATCCAAAATATTTCTCACCAGACTTTTCACGTCCAATTCAGAGAGAGCAAAACCTTTCATTGTGGGCTCTCCCGTATCTGCAATTTTTGCCTCAATTGTATCTGGATTCACCACAACAACCTCCAGTTCATCAGTTGACAAAATCATCTTTTTTCCCGTTTTCCCCTTACCATGGTCACCTCTTCCTTGTCCATATCCCTTTAGGATCCGTCACAGGAGGTTGATATTCTTTTTCCACCTCCCAGATACCTTCATGATTCACATTTTGGCTAATATAATAACACCTTGACAACTTGGGTTGCTAGCGTAAGGGAGGATTGAATATATCATAAGTTTGCTTGGTTTCATCAGATTTCTTTTTATTTATTGTTGCGTCTTCCCTCTGTTTTTCTTTTAGCGCCTCTACAAGCCTCTTCTCAGCATAAATATTTTCACTTTGCTTTGTTTTCTCATTAACAATATGCAAAGGAGGAGATCTCCCATTATTCTCAAGATCTTTCTCATGTTTTAGGCCTTCCTCTTCTTCAACTATTGCCTTTTGATTCCTTAAATTCTTAGCAACATTGCAAAGGAATTTACGGGAGGTAGCCTTGGATGTTTTAAGTTTGGATCCTTTCAGCAGTCTCATCTTGTTCCCCCCTTTTTTCACATTTTTAGATATCACAATTCTTAAAGGGTCCTCGGTTTCCATTTCAACCAGCTCCATTCAACGTACCGCACAACCATCACCTCGTCCTCCTCAGCCATACTCCCATCCAAGTTTTCATCAGTTAAATCTATACCTGTATCTGTTAACTTCTTTATACCCATTTCCTGTATAACCATATCTTCTTTGCCCACCACTCTTATATTTGCTTTGTGATCTCTCATAGAGAGGCTCTTTACAATATTTTTTAAACAAACAATATGTACACTTAATTCATTTTGCATTTCAGACAATATGGTCAATACCATATTTAGATCTTAATTACAGTTTGTTTCGTCTCTTGATTCTCCCTCTTCAACATCTTTCTCTTCTCGCTCTTTCAGATAGTCCATCATAGCCAATTGTGTAATAATACCCCTTGAGAAAATAGGCGAGGTATCCATTAATGAGTACTCCTGAGCATCCCTCCCCATCCATCCTATTCCTCATTATCCACCCCTCCCTCTGCAGTCCTCTCAATCTCTTCTTCATACAGTGATTGAGAGTGGCCCAGCGACTCTCCTTCACGTTGCGGCCCCCCCTCCATATCCTTTGATATTTCGGACAAAATATCTTTATTTTGTCCAGCCTCCTCCTCCTCACACTCGCTTTCCTCCAACTCTGACTCAATTTCAGGAGAACGTGGGAGGGGCAAGGCTAATGCTCTAGACAGTGTATTCCTCCTTGTTGTAAAAACCAAAGGGGCCACCAATATGTCTTTAAGACTGCTGATAATCTTTTTTTCTTTCTGGGAAAATGAAGCCTTTTTGAACTCCTCAGCAGAATGAGGCCAACTTATTATCAACATTTAACAAGAAATACAATACTAAGTATGGTAGATCAGACAATGGGCCCCATTACAAGTTTGGCGGTAGCCTTGCTGGTAAAACTGGCAGATTGCCACCAAATGTGCAAAATTTTCTGGCGCCCGCGTATAGACAATTACTGGGTCATTACGACCTTGCCAGACCCAGTAATTAGCCATTCGCTGGTGCTGGAATCAAATGCTCCCCATTCCCATTTGAGCCCCATATGGCTCAATGGCAATGGGGAGGTCAGATGCAGGGGCACCATTAAGAATGGAGCCGGTGCATCTGACATGCTCTGCTTGCGGGTGCCGGTATGCCCGCCAGGTCAGACCTGGTGGGCGGGAAGGCACCTGCTCGCAGAACTCTGCTCGCAGAACTCGTAGTTTGCTGGTCCGGTAACAACGGTACCGGCAAGCTTACCGGTGCTGTTGTTACCGGACTGGCAAACTTTGAATGAGGCCCAATGAGCTTGAACACTCACAACTTGGTTAGACCTCTGAGCAGGGCTTTTCCTTTCCCAACACCCAGCAGAACAGCAAAACAGCATACTCATGAGCATACTCCTGATGTGTGTGCCTTGATGGGGCGACACAAGAGTTTTATATCCTGCCTTGTGGGCGTGGCTTCGCTTGCTTGTTTCACTTTCTGAGGGTAAAATAAAATAAAATAAAGGAATATATGTTAGGCTTCCTTTCTAGAACATATCACACTCCTTTTACAGTGTCCTGATGTCTCCCAGTAGTCTCACCCAAGAGATAAATGTCTTATAAGTTCACACGGCTTTCTGTGCTTTCTGCTACTTTTTGACCACAGCGTTCTAAACATCAAAGGGACAGTATTCCAGACAAACCAGCGTACTCATGAGCATCTTCCCTCTTTTCAACCTCTGTCTCTGGAAGCTGCAAGGAGAGAAAGTATCAGAATCTCTTTTCCAGTTGCACCAAGTAACCAGAGCATTCAGTGAAAAAGGGAACTTAGTAGAAAGGGTGGAGGTGTTCAACAGGGTTATGCATATAAACCTGTCAAGGGGGGGGGGTGTTCCCCTCGCAACCTGGGGCAGGGGACCTTCTAGGGTGTTTTTCAGTCAGTCCTGCCCCAGAGGCTGGGTTAGGGAGGACCCTTTTACCTGTGCTTCATTGCAATTGCCAAGTACAATTTACAATTACTGCATACCTACCTCCTACATTGCTGGCCAGTGAGTTCCGTCTTCTTTTGCAAGACTCCTGCATAAAGAAACCCTTGCCGCGGAGAACAGTGAAGACAACCAACTGGTGAGAGAAGCAGCAGTGAAAAAGCAGCAAGGGGAACATTGCTCACACAGAGCCAGAAATCAGGAAATTCATCTTGCACCAAAAATTAACTCCAAAATTGTCTTTCCACATAGCAGTCCACATTCAAAAAGAGGGCAAGGCCTAAAGGATTTCATGCTTTCCCACTTCTGAAAAAGCAAAGCAACAATTGAACTTGGGTAACGGCAGAACTACTTCCTTTGATTATTGGTTTCTACATGAGGCTGTCTGTGCCATGAATTAATATACACAGTATGGGCCTCATTATTACCCATACAAAATTACCTGCGCCTGACTTCCCAGTGCCACCGGGTTATTTCAAGTCCGGCTTCCATGACTGCTTTGCTTACCATGAACGCTGTGCCCGGCCAGGTCAGACCTGGCAGGGCACAGTGGATCCGGCAGGCATACCCGTAGTTTGGCATGAGGCCCTATGACTCCAGTCAGATTTGTAGTATTATAAAATGGAGATTCAATGTTTTGTGTGCAAGTTGGGGCTGGAGAGTATGCTAAGGCAATCCTTGCAAATACGAGTTTTTTTTCTTTCCATAACCATTTGATGTATGTACTCACAGTACAGTTTTTGTCTGCTATAAAGCACCTGTTGTGTTGTTGCCCTTTAGATACGCGTGCAACCTTAATCCAGGAGCTAAAGAGGTCTGCGTCGATGTACAATGTGTTACAAACTAGGTGGACATGGGCATGGTCTGTGCCTGTGGACCTTGTACCTCTTGATTGCCTGAATATGGATATTGCTTAAGAATAGGGCATCCATTTACACCTGATAAATGTCCAGGGAAAACACATATGTAAGAATGAGAAGATCTTCCTATTGCAACATATGTTAGGTATACCTAGGTAATACTTTGCATGGGTGTATGCATGATTGCGTGGGCGTAATGATCTTTGGAACTCTCTATTGAATTTGACATAATCTTAATTTAGGGACTGATAACAATGCTTGCTCTCATGAATTAAATAAAACCAATTGTGATTCAATCACTTGTTAGAAGTTGGTATGCAGTGTTTATTTTTCTACAAACAGTAATTACATATTGATAAGATCCAGTAGACGTTTTGTGGGGAACCACAACATCTTTTGAAAAAATTACTTACATGGAATATTCTGAAGAGTAGTGACATCCTTAGATTTTTTGTTTTGAATTGTGTGCACATTTACCCTGCTGTTCATTATATGTATGTACCCAACATGTGTTCTAGTACACATTATTTTTCCAGCAATAGCGTCCCCTTACTTCCCAATGACTTTAAGAAAAGACAGCTCACAGGTGTTGTTCTTTAATGAACATTGAAGCAGGGCTAGTCACACACATTACACTCAAGTAATTACATCAGCGACATTACATCAGAAGTCACATGACAAGCCAGATCATATTCCAGGAAGTTATGTTATGTGTCAATAGGCTGTGATGACATCAAATTATGTGACCTCTTGCATATAAAAAAAAACGTTAATATGCTGAAAAGTAATACAATGCAACTATTTGCTGAATTAGACAAAATACCATTTTACTTGTTAACCACATTTGAGCTAGTGTGCTATATTAAGATGCTATGAGTTGGTTTGGTATGACAGGGTTTAAGCCAGTAGAAACAACAAAGACCAGGACACTACTTTTATTTGTATTTGCCAATACAGCAGGATATGGCCAGTTACTGCTATTACATGGCAGTTTCAATCAACATGAAATTGAATATAGCCCTAGGTCCTGGCATGTTATGCCAGCTAGTCTGCTCTGCGCATGACAGGAACCACTGTTCACACTCCGTGGAGCAGGGAGCTGGAGGCCTACCTGCAGAGGAGTTCCTCGGAACAATGGATTCTAAAAAAGTAAGCAAATCTATTTTTTGTAAATATGTTTGCATGCGTGCATGTATGTTATGTAATGTATGTGAAGGCATGCATGATGTGTGTGTTTGTGAGTGCATGGTGAATGAGTGTTTGTGTAAATTACAGAGTGAATGGTTTCTGCTTGTGTTAAATAGTGGAGTAAAATATAGCCCCTATTTAAAAAAGACCAGGCCAGTATATAAGAGTGAAGCTGACTGGTGCTATCTGTTGGAAAATGCAGACCAGTCCCAAAATACCTCTTTTTCTGACTTAGGGCCTAGGACATGAACAGAAATGGGCCTCTTCCAACTTTAGCAAAATGAACAGGCGCTCGAGTGAACAAAAATGTGCCTGAAAACTTAAAATTGCTAAATGTGCCCAGTGCACGGCAAAAGATATATGTGGTTCAAAATGCTGTTTTCATAAATTATGGAAAGCTACAATTTTACTAAAACTGACCGATAGCAGCATGTTATGTCGGCTTCAATCCAGCACAATACTGTGATCCAGAAATCTAAAGTGAAGCCAAGCACTTTGCATTTGTCACAGATAAAAACACTTGCTTGTCAACATTTAAATGAAAACATTGATGACAACATTTAAAAGGAGAGGACTACGTGGAGCATTGCAATACTCATGTTATTTCAACTGTTATATTAAAGAAAGACATTACAAATGGACAGATTGAAAACTGTGGCAGAACACATGGGAGTAAAAGAAAGGGTTGTAAAATTGGAAGCTTTAAAGGAGGAATGATACCTGACATTTAAGAAACAAAATGAAGGACAGAGTGTATTCATCAGGAAGAAAAAGACTTTACTTCCATCATATAAAATGACAGTATAAACAAAGAAGGACCTTTTTAGTTTGGTGTAGATTTCAATACTGATCCCATATGTAATTATGGACTATCTGTGTGGAGAGAGTGAACTCATTGTTGTTATTAATATATAAAGAAAAGGCTTTATGTTCGAACAACAGGCCATGGCGCAGCATTGAAAGTTGCAGATACATGGTGGTTAAATGCAATGTGCTAGCCTTTCAGAATGATAAACTGCCTCTTGTGTTTCCCTCTAAGCTGAAATCACTCATTGACTGTGAAATAGATAAGTGTGTCTGGATCCTGACCTTCCAACCAATGGTTTGAGGAAGGCAAGGGGTGAATGACTGATTTCAAAGATATGCTTAAATATATATATAAAGCTAGAGCTCGAATTTGTGGGGAACTGTTGATAACACAGCCAACAGACACAACTTTTAAGGTCGGGTGCCCCATAAAAAGTGCATTTAACTCTGAACAAAGATCCTTTGAAATCTGAACTCCAGGCTTTTTGGAGCTGAGCCTACCAATAAGAATGTCTGGTTGTCAATTAGATGCTGATAACGGGTACTGCAGAAGTAACCTTAAGGTCAAGCTTCCCATAAAACTGTTCATTAAGCAATGAGCAAGGCCTTTGATGCCAAGCAGAAGAAAATGTTAACACAAACATGGATACACCAGATGACTAGTCACAAGGTTTCATGGAAATGGAAACCTACCTACTGAGGCCATGTTATGCCCTGCCCTTGATTAAATATTTAGTGCAGTTTTTCCTAAATAAGAGGAGCAGCGTGTGTCTGAAAGAGCCCACCACAGGTTCAAATTAAACAGGAGAAAAGGCCCATTGTGACCCCTTAAAAACAAAATTTGTGTGATGTACATAGTTTAAGTTAAGTGGAAAAGTATGATTTTGCCATTTGCATACACCTGAGCAATGGGAGAGTTGGCACAGGGGTAGATTGTGAAAATAAGCTCTAAATGGGAAATGGTCCAATTTATAGATATTTTGGGGCAGCAGAAAACCATGCAAAATGGTAACGCTGCTCAGAAAGTGCGTGCCAAAGCAAAATTAGTTTGGCCAGATTTGCCATAAAATATATATATATTGGTCCTTTGCAGACTCCTCCGGTCCAACAAACAGTGAGCAGCACTTTCCACAGGGTTGAAATTACAATCCAGATTTGTTTATTCTGTAACCATTACTTCCTTTATTTACTCCACATCAGGGAAAAATAACGGCACCCACAAGAATATTGTGTCATAATCTTCCCAAAATCTGTCAAGGTAATTTGCCTGGGCATTAACGCGTTTCGCGGCTACTTGCCACTTGTTCACATATATATATATATATCATCATGGGGTTTGTAGAGGAGGAGCCAAAAGCCTCTACTGGAAATCCTGCCCCTCAGTTGCCTATCTGTTGGGAACCAGAAATAGTGACAAAGGCGACACCTGTAATAATGCTGATAACACAAGCAGCATCTGAAGCAAAGTATCCTTTAAGGAAGCCTTTCTTTATTTATCCACGAAAAGCTGATAGCCTCTTGGGAAAGATACCTGAAGAGCACGTGAAGACGGATGTAAGAAGAGACTGGTGACGTCACATGAAGCAGAGTTACACACCTCTGAAGAGATAACAAGAGAGAAGGTGAACAAACCATATATAATCTGATGATGAAGTGAGAATCAAGTAAACTTTCATGTGCGGAATAAAGGTCACACGTGTGAAGAGCACGGAAGCAAATGAAAACCATTTTATAATTATACATATGTAGTAACACAAGTAGACAAAGTAATCATAAGGCTTGCTATATAGTGAATAGATTGTGGCGATGGTACATTTACGCATAGGAATCTCGAAGATCCACATTGTCCTTTAGCAAACTGAAAACCCTGTGAATAGAAGGACTTGAAGTGTGGCGCAGCAGAATAAGCCTGGCTGGAGATGGAAGAAGAATCAAGGCTGTCTGCCTGGTCCTGTGTCAAGGGGTGAGGCAGCCATGAAAATAGTTAATTATCATGGAAAGATACAATGAACGAGAAGGCGACAGCCGAGCTCCTGTTAGGGTGCGGCGCAAGGACAATGAGGGCCAAGTTTTATTCTTTAAATGGTGTTGAGCACAGCGAAAAAAGCTCAAAACGTGGTCTCCAGCCACATGGTCAGATGAAAATGGACTTTGGGCAAGTTATACCGAGACAGGAAGATAAATTCATGCTCACATTCCATTTTTTCCCAGGATCAGTGATACTTACAAGGCAAAGTTCAAAGGACTATTCTCATGGCAGACAGCTTGAGTGATGATAGATGATGGGCTAATTGGGTGGAGAGGCATGGTCAAGTCGGACCCACTGGCACCTGGGGTACCAGCTGGCATGCTGCTAACGAGTAGAATATTCCAGAAGGGTACAAGCATGCCAATCAATTATAAAGGGCCACGCATGAAAGAGCCCTATAGTTTAGAGATCCAATAAGACGTTGCACTAGGGGTGGGCTGAATTGCCCACCTGACAGTAGAGACCCAATCACAACACCAATCCCTATAGAAAGTATATCTAGATGTTTCCGTTACCCAATCATAATCTCCATAGGTTTTCTTAGTTTGCTACGTAATGTGACATCAATGATGATGAGTTTTTTGTATATAAGTGTGGTTTTCTTTTAATATTCTGAGATCTTACTGTCAGACATCAGATGATGTCCATTGTACTCCCTGTTTTAGATAATTGCTATTAAAACACACCAAGTCTTTTGCCATCTTCCTGAGTCAGTTTTATTATTGATGTTTGAGTAATTTCCCCATACCCATCCGTATGTAGAGTGTTACCTCGTCTTCAAAGGGCCTTTGGGTTCAGGGTATTTGAAAGACCAAGGGAGATATTGCATTATGAGACTTTTCAGAACAAAAGATGCACAAATCCTTGTCAATTTGATATGTTGAATCTATTCCCCTCCCTGATCACACATATCTCCCAACTTCTGGTCCTATCAGCAGCCAGTGGAGCTCTGGTGGGAGGTGAAGGGAACATGCTGGCCAATCCTGACAGCAGGAATTATGACAAGGGTGCTGTGTCACTAGCCCTAGAAAAGGCCAGGTTTGCATCAGAACTGGGCTTTTTGTGAATTTTTCTGGGAGAGAGCTGCTGCGAGGAACAACTAGCAGAGAGGCCTCAATCCTTGCAGTGGAGATAGTGGATGGGATATAGAGAAGCTAGCTGGGTCCCAAAACAGAGGAGTAGAAGGAGTCTGGATTCAGGAGAAAATCCCTGACTGAAAGCCCTTGACCAGACCTGTGCTTATTGTATTTATTGATTAATTATAGAGCGCTGAAGCCCGCAGGCATCTGGGCGCACAAACAAAAACACAGTGGACAAACATAAAGGCACAGAACAAAAGCACAGGAAGAACCAGCGCGTCAGGGAAACGGCATTAATTCAAGGTAGAACTTAAAAGAGGTTAGATGAATAGAGCAGTCTTCAGTTTCCGATACAAGATATCATATTCCTTTATCAGCCTAAGCTCCAGGGGCAGGGCATTCCAGATCTTAGTGGGCCTGATCGGGAACACTCTTCCCAAGCAATTGGTGAGAGAGAATTTGGGAATTTTTACCAATGCCAAGGTGGTTGAGCGTAGTTTGCTTGATGGCTCATAAAGAGAGACCAGGTCCTTAATACAGATTGGAGCGGTCCCAGATAGCACTCTGTGTGTTAGTGCAGCAGCCTTGAATTCTAGCCAATCAGTAACTGGGAGCCAATGAATATCTCTCTGGCTACCCGAGATATGATCTCTTCTAGATTTCTTCACAACAATGCAGACTGCATCATTTTGAAGGATTTGCAGAGCATCCATTTTTTTTTACTATTGGCTCTGACTAACAGAGCATACCCGTAGTCTAATCTAAACAGAATCACAGCACAAGCAACCGAGGAGCAGTTGGGCGCTGACAGGAAGGGGTGCAGGTTTCTCAGCAGCCAAAGATCTTATGATCCATTCTTTACTGTCTGATTGATGTGGGCATCTGCACTGAATAACGGGTCGAGATAGAAGTGCAGGAACTTAACGCTCTTTGAGACCGGGATCAGACAGCCATGGATAGAGAAAGATTGATAGTTAGAGTGTAATTTTGCTTGAGCATGCTTGGTACCAAAGACCAGCAACTTGGTTTTATCTCCATTTGGACACATCCAGTTCTTACTCATCCAGGTCTCACTGTGGCGATAGGTGGTCTCAAGAAGGTTTGCGTCCTTGGCATGCTCCCCTGATAACTCAATAATTAGCTGGGTGTCATCAGCATAGTTTGAGAAATACACTCAAAGCTCATCCAACATATAACAGAAAGGTTGCATATAAACGTTGAATAGCAGAGGGGACATACATGCTCGCAGAGGAACTCCATGGAAAATGGGGGAGAAGGGAGAGGTGGCCTGGCCCCAAAACACCCGGGATGTGCGATTCAGAAGGAATGATTTCACCCATAGAACAGAATCAGGGTAGCTAATACAAGCAAGTGTTTATCATGATCGAGGAGATCGAAAGCCGCTGATAAGTCCAAAAGAACCAACAAGCTAGACTGATCAGACCAGACTGACCAATATCTGACCAATATCTGAGATTTTCAGCATATGTGGCTGTAATTCTAGGAAGGCAGTCTCGGTACAGCTACAAGGTCTGAAACCAGACTGGCTCGATGCAAGATATTACATTTCTCAACAAATGCTTGCATTTGATCGGTGTCACTTGTATCAAATACCTTAAGGAGGAAGTGGCAGTTGGCAATGGTACGAAAGGTTGCCTGGGTCATTAGGGTTAGGTCCTGGCTTTATCAGAAGGGTGATAGTAGCTTAGAATCAGAGACTTGATTGTTAGAAAAAGAGGAGTTGACAAATCTTGTAAAAAAAGGAACAAAAACCTCCTTATGATCTAGGATAAGGTTAGCTGGAATAGCATTCTCTGAACACTGGGATGTACGCATGGTGGGGAGGGTAGCCATCATATCAGTGAGAGAGACGGGAGCAAAGCTAACCATACATGTTTACATATTAATCGGAGGGCCAGCGGGGGACACAGGGGAGTTTAGCCCTGATTTTGTCACTCGCCTTATCTACCTTAGCATTAAAGGTGCACATATGTCAGAACATATTTGTTCCATAGGGACTATAGCTATGGAAAGGGCACTAGGCTTTTCTAAAGATTTAGCAATCTGAAAGAGCTTTTTAGAGCAGTTATTAGCTACCTCAACTTGTTTGTTGTAAACGTTATTTTTTGCTTCGTGGATATCTGCCCTATGGGCTTTCTCTCGGTTTTCCATTGATCTTCATTGTGAGTGGTAGGGCCTTTAAGCCATTTAGTGCTGTCCCAACCAAAGCCTCCCATGTAAGTAGATATCCCAAAGCGATCAATTTTGTGTGGAGCCACCTGCCTTTATCCCTTCCCATTAGTGGGTAGAGGGGGGTGAAACACGGTGGGCCCTTCCAACAAATGTATTAAATCTCACTCAAACTTATTTCGCCATAGAAAACAAATCCTCTGTTGAAATTGCATTGTGTTGGGAGCAGCCATCCTTAAACCTTTCCATTAAAGTGTGGGGAGAGGGAAAACTGTGTAGATCCTTAGCACATTGGATTAAAGCAAATCAATTAATGCCCATATAGAAGATCACGGGTTGAGTGTTAGAATTCGAAACTAACAAAATTCATACCTAGTGTGTTATAGCCTGTATAGTCCATTAAGACTTGATTGCCTGTTCCTGAAATCCTTGACTTCCACGTAGAAAGGGGGGCGTGCCTAATCCCCAAAAGAAGTAATCCACAAAACACCACGTTTCAAATCAGTGTGGAAGGTGCAAAAACGAAATTCCCCATTCATTTTAAATCAGAGTTCCAAAGTATTCTTCTCATCACTATGGGTGTTACAAAACTATTTTTTTCTTTTGTTTCCATTTTTCTCAGATCTCAAACTATCAAGTCCTGCCCTTTATTTTCATATGTGTTGAAAAAACCATGCCTGTTAAATAACAAGCCCAAAAAGTTTTTACCATTGAATTCCTTTCCCAAACAGTGGCATTTTAAATCAGCAGCAAAACGATTTTTCCATTGTGCTCACACTCCTTGCACCTGGCCTTTCATTCAAAGGGGTCATGTTTAATTGAGGCCTCGAGGGTGGGGGTTGTTTGGAGAAAAGTATTGTTTCAAATTAAGTTATTTCTGTGAATCTTTTATGGTATTGGGAATGTTCTCTATTGGTTACATTGAAAGTAAATCTGTTTAAGCTATTATTGCATGTTTCAAAATTTCACCTGTGTTGTTTTATATACCCAAGTTATTGTGTGATCTTGGGTGTTGCCTCATTATTGGTGGCTGATGTTAGCATTGTGTCAAATATTAAATAAATAAATACATATTTTTACTACACACTGGCCTGGTTCCTAGTCCGTTGCTGACACAGGGCATTTGTTGGAGGCCTCACCAAATTGAACCTAAAATAAAAGTGCTTTATTTTGCACCATCTGCTTCGGGGGAAAGGAACTCCCTCATTTGAGAGTGACAAAACTCCTAGATTATGTACAGGTAATCTTCATGACTTCAAGCCCTACTCTTCCTTATCCCAGTACTTGTGTATGAGTCCCCTTGCCTTATACTTAAGTACTGGGGCACGGAAGAGGGATGTGGAGGTAACGCCTGGCTTAGTTACTGGTATTCATCATACTCCTAGTCCTACTGTTGCTCCTCCCAGTAATTATAATTATATAATTGTTCTTTTATAATGGGCTTAATACCAGAGACCAGTTTCTAACCGCGAGACCGGGATTCAAACCTGTGTTGCTATGCATTGTCTTGCTTCCAAGACAAATGCGTTGCCCCTGAGCTATACTCCTAAGTACTGGGATGAGGAAGAGGGATGTGGAGGTAATGCTTGACCGAGGAGCTGAATTTGGGATTTGGGGAATTGGGTGCTAGGGAGAGGGGATGTGTGGGGAAGGTGTGGCCGGGGGTGGTGCACCAAATCAGAATGGGCATCAACGATAAATCAGGCATTACATTTTTATTAGTGTCAACACTGGCATTTTGGTGCAATCAGTGTAGCCATTTCTTACTGTGGCATGACTTTTTGTAATGGGCTTTTATAATTTTGTAAGCATCATAAGTGTTATTACCTGTCTAGAATGGCAATTGGGATGCGGCCGGTGTAGCCATTTCTTTCAGTGGAATGGCATATTGTTCTTTGCATCTATAAACAAGTAAGCATCGTAAGTGTTATTATATGGCTAGATTAGCATTTTGGTGAAAACTCTCTAGCCATTTCTTTCTGTGGTTTGACTTTTATTTACTGGGCATCCCATATAAAATAATCCTTTTAAGTGTTATTTCCTGGCTAGACTGGCATTTGGGTACAACCATTCTAGTTTTTCCTTACTGTTGCATTGTATATTTTCTGGGCATGTATGATAAAATAAGCATGATAAGTGTTATGCGTGCTTAGACTGCATTTTGGTGCAACCAGTCTAAGTATGTCTTACTGTGGCATGATATGTTTTACTAGGTATCATCAACACTAAAGCAAACAAGATATGTGTTATTACGTGTCTAGACTGGCTTACATTGTGCAGGCAGTTTGGACATGTTTTCTTATTGTGGTAGGGTATTTTTAATAGCAAAGCGTTAAATTAATTGAAGCATTATTGCTCTTCTGCAATTTTGGTCAGTTGCATGTATTGAATTTTTGGATTGGAGTTACCTTACAAAAACAATTGCAAATGCTCTTTTTGCTCAGTTTTTCTAAAAAAAAGTGTGCTGTATAAAGTACCATTTAATCCATTATTCAAATATTTATTTGGTGTTTGTGGGACACCCACAAATCCCCTTTGGATGGTTTTGGTGCGTCACTATGCTCAGCCACTCTGGTATATATGTGGGAAATGTTTATGCCCCTTCAATTAAAAAATGCACCAGCCTCCACTGGGTGAGTGAGTGACTTCTGGGTGAATGGGTATGAATATGTGCGTGCCAGCTTGAGGCCCGTGCAAGGGGCATTAGAACATTGATGTTTTCCTATATGATTTACTGGCATTTTTGGGAAAAGTCATCTTGATGAACGTTATTACATCGAGATTTGTTTGGGGTGGGGGTTTTGACTGTAAAGGGACATTCAGACTTTATATGACATGGCATTTTTTACTTCCATATGGGGCAAGACCAATATGATATGTGTTATTACATGGAGAGTGGAAGCATGTGTGCAGCCAAACAAGGGCATGTTTCCCTGCTGTAGCCTTCTAAGTTTTACTGGCATTGAGGGCAAAGTCCACTTGAAGAGTATCCTTACATGGTGGTCGAGGATTTTGGCTGGGTTTTTTGCAGCCAGCAATAACGTGCTTCCTTCCTGTGAAGGAACATTGTGCTGGCATTAACGCAAAACCAACAAGAGAATGCTCGTATATGGGGATACTGGCAGAGTCAGCATGAACATGTTTCCTTATTGTAACATTATTTCATTATTTATTTTGTTTATTTAGTTGGCTGGTACATGTGGGTGACAGAGCCAGACACAGCCCCCTTGTTTCTATGCTAGGTGAAAGAATTAAGGTTTGATTAAAACACATATTATATTTGTCTCAGAGTGCAGGGCACAGCGGGCCCTTGCAGCATCATGAACATCATGTGCATTGTACATGACTGGCAGTCCAGGCCAGCCCGAAATGTGTCTCAACCCATGCTTTGTTGCTGAGCTTCATGGGGGGCTCAGCATGACTTGCAGGCAGGCCCCCACATTTTGTGCTACACCACTGAATCAGTCTTCTCTTGGTCAACATATAAAATAAAGCGTGGGTGCTGGACTTCACTATTACAGGAGACCACGTCACATAAGGAGAAAATTATACAGAGACAATAAATATTCAATTTGCTCTCTTAGATTACAAAAGGTCAATTGATAATTTATTAATATTAAAAAAAACTCTATAATAATACTCTTAAAATACATAAGAGCAATTCTTTGTTAGTCGTTCTTTGTTATTGACTTGGCATAAAATCTGAGCAAAATTATCAGCAATGAATCACTAAATGCCCCAAAAAGTTCACTCACTTACCTAATGTAAATTCGTTGCATAGGTCATCTCAAGGAGTTTTAATTACTCTCATAACTCTCTTCATACAACAACACACAAGTATGGGCCAATCATTAGAGACTTGAGGTGGCAAGTGCCTATTGCTATCATTTTATATTTATTTAAACAAGAGTGATTAGTTGGAGCAATCACTTACTTGCAAGGTTATGTAGAGTCCAGATGTGAATAGAGTATGGGTTGTTGTCTTCACAACAGTAATCGTCAATTTCTTACTGGGAAGAAATACCCAATATCTGCAATGTAATTAAAATTACACTTTAACTTATAGCTGTGAATCAGTTATTTATATTTCAAACACTACAAATCGAATAAACTTGCAAAGACAAATGGACATTGGTTGATGTGACTGTCATTATCAGATATTCGCATGATTTATTATCGATTTATTCTAGAGGACATGAGCCAAATAGTAAAGATGTCTTAGAAAACTGATAAGGTTTGAATCACATCCTCTTCAGCACATCTCAGACACCAAGCAATACTTACTTCAATCTCGAGTTCGATTTCGTTTGTCCAAGCTTCCTACTCACTGTCAAAAGTTGGCAAAATTTGTCTGCTAGTGAATGCGGGGATCAAACGGTCCTCTGTTCTAAATAAGTAAGGAGAATCCATAGTGTATGTTGAAAGGAAGCTGTTTCTAATGACCAGTATGAAGGTCTGCTAAGTGGAATGCGGGCAGAATTGAATGAACTTGGTTGATATGCTGTGGAGCATGATTTATCTGTAAACCCGGGCAAAACAAAAGCAATGTTGTTATCATGGAATGGGGTAAACTGATATAAACTGAACTCCAATCTGGGGATGATTGAGTACATGCTCACTTATAAATACCTAGGTCAGGAACTGTCCTGTATGGGTGATTACAATGCCATCATTGAATCTAAACGCAGAAGAGCGAAGCAAATCACCCATTTTATTTGCAAACATGTAAATGACCATGCAGGTTTCCCTCTTAAGGGTGCTCTTAGCCGCTATAAACAATGGTTTAGTCCATCTATTATGTATGACCACATAGTGATCTAAAATGGTTGGATCTAGTAGAAGGATACTTCTGGCGTTATGTTCTGGGTTTACCTTGGAGCACCCCAATCCAATATATCCAACTAGAACTGGGTTTAACATCATTAGGAGCCTTATTGCTTAAACACAAAGCAAGATCATTCATCTGGGCTTCAATGTCACCCTCTTGGCCGCTACTGTCGATATTGGGTGAAAAACAGGCTAAAATTGGGAACAAATGTAGGACTGACCCATTTGTGGAGCAGGTAAATAACTTGTTTTCGTTGTTAAATTGATATCTTGACTCAAAAATATGCTCCAAAGTTGAAGTTGTAAAAGGTGCATTAGGGCGAAGCGTATTAAATTGGGACTGGTTAAATGACTATAATCACCTGTCACAGTAACACCTGTACCCTATGGTGACTCTCGTTTCCCATAAATATATGAGACCTCAATAATATTTGTTACTCTGCCCTGATCCAGCTGTCCGCAGATTTCACCTAAAAATGTGCACAAACCAGCTGCTTGTACGTGCAATTTATGGGGGAGGTGGAAGCTAGCTCCAGAAGACCAATTCTGTTGTATCTGTAGTATTACAACTAATATGGAATCAGTAAAGCACACACTGACTGAATGTCCCCGGTCGGGCCCCCTTTATATGACCAAGTTGGGCAAATGTGTTTATAACTTAAATACAATTAAGTCTAATGATTTTTGGGTAATATGTCTGAACTCGGACATGGTCGCATTGCACTTAGCACTTTAAAGAGTTTGGACGAGGGCCTCAAAATACCTTCAGGTTGCTGAATAGGCAAATACTCTATTGCGAGGCTGGTGACGGGAAATACGCTTAGGTTTGGTTTAGGAAGCTCATTGGGAATGTTTTAAATAGTTTGTATACTGCTCTAATCTGAGAAATGATTATATCTTATTTGTAAATTCATTATTATCATGTATGCAAAAGCATTTTCAATGAGATCGATTGATTGTAACATTTTGGGTTAAATGGGATATTTTCTTGTGAATGAAAGATGATATTAATTTGTAAATATGAGTTTTAAAAATGAATTTGAATGTGTTTATTGTAAAGGTCTTGATAGACCTATATACAATAAATAAACAAAATATATGTGCTGACAAAATAATAGCTGGATCGATGTCCAAACAGGGTTTCAAACGGAAAGTCGGTTTAACTAACCGTGCAAGATATGTACATTTCTTACCTGTCTAATAGTCTAGTTATTTACTGCAGACCTCTGGCTGGCCACTCCAATTTTGAACAGGCTTTACTGTTGTGAGAATCCTGTTTACTAGGTCTAATGATGTACATATGTAAACAACGTGCCACTTTGAATACGGCACTCGTTACAATCAAGGGTGGACTTTTTGTATTGGTTTCGCTCGTACTTTGAAGAATCCATACTGCATCTTGTGTAACAAAGCTTAAACAGTAATCATTTACAGCATGTCCTTTTGAAATCCACTATGTCTATTACCATGCATGTATAGAGAAGGTACTGACTAGAATGCACTCGACACAGATAAAAGCAAAATTCTTAGTACAGTATCGCTCTCATTATGAGTGTTTCAAATTATGTTTTTTTTATATAACAAGCCTTGACCAATTGTACTAGAAGGAGGGCTCTCTAAAATGCGACCCATATGACTAGACAAGGCAGACATATTGGAACAGTCTTACCCAAGTGGAGAACAACACTCATTATGTCATCTCATGCAAAACGTGACCGATTCACACTGCAGTATGTCACTGGACTTAAGTAACATACAACATAAGTAAGTAAATGCAAACATGTGTTGGAGCAAAAGCAATTATGGAAGTTATCATAAGCTCTTTGTCTTTTCTAGTTACTAACTGACAGTTGACTATACCAAGTCTGATGTCTTGCTTCTCTTAACTAGCCTTTCGTCAACAACTTATTAATTACTTAAGTTATGCCACTCAATGTGTGCATTCATTCGTATTGTATGGCTGTTAGGAATATCAGGTGCATCTATTCTCTAATAAATTTCAATTTGTCAAGGTTGATGTCATTACTCATATACATTTTCTTAGAACCATCCATCTCAACTCGTCACATTTGTCTCCCGTTGCCATAACATGTCCAACCATTGGGGCATTCAGTGCTTCATTCCTGATACAATTCTTATGTTCTCCAATGGGAACTTTGATTTTCCATTCAGTTTCTCTTTGCAGATTCTGTTTAAGGGAAACCATATGCCACAGTTAACCCAAGCAGTATTACAATTGGTAAAGGCACATTGTTGCCATGGTGTATTAAGACCGATGTCGAATTCAGTTAATCTTCTCATTTGTGGGCAACATCTGCAGTTACCACAAGGACTGTGGCCCACTAAGTTGCCAAAGCACCATTTCTCTGTTAGGGTCCTCTGCCTTGTTGTCCATGCATAAATATAATTTCTTGCCAACAACTCTTTGAGATTACTACTCCTTTGGTAGGCACATCAGGAGGCTGTATCGGTTGTGTGTCCTTGGACAAAATATGCCAATTAAATGGTACTAACCCTGGAGATTTCACTAATCTCAAATCTCTTCAAATCAGCCATAGGATTCTGATTACCGAGGCCAAAGCTGCTTACTACTTCACCACCATTGGGGGAGCCTGTAACTGGAGCAAAGCCCTATTCCAAGAAGTACAATCACATGTAAAATTGACAAAACCGGACAGGTCATTGACTCAACCTCCCAGACAATTAGTTCCCCATGCACCCCTGAATGCACACTGTCCTTATGGAATGAATTCTTTCATCTTTCTCTCCCCTAGACCTCCTAAAACATCACCCCCCTCAAACGTACTTACTTCTCTTACAATGACATCCGGCCTTCATCATTAAACAGTTGATGGTCACAGCATTCAATGCACTCCTGCGCATCATTAAGCTCTCCCTCTTAGATGGGTAATTGCCATACACTCTCAAGACTGCTTTTGTATGACCCCTTTTGAAAAAGTGGACCATAAACCCAGACGACCTGGCCAATTACTGGTCCATTATGAACATCCCATTTATTAGCAAAATCTTGAAAAAAGTAGTCGCTTCACAGCTACTCGAATATTAGAAGGTCCTATTAATACATGGTTACTTTCCAATTAGAACTGTCAAATTATATTCAACGTACAAATAAGTGAAGATGTTATAGTGTGGCTATAGTTAAGATGAGTATTAAGTTCCATAGGAAACCAGAAAATGTAATAGCTAATAACTTTTTACTTGCATGATGGATTTGGCTTATATTTTGCAAACAACATGTTTGTCATGGGACCACAAATGATTGGACATTTCGGGAAAGATTTGTTAAAAAAAGAAAAAGATATTAAGAAAGCAGATACATGCTATTTTCAGCCTACTCCCATTCATTTTCCCCTAGAGAAAAAGTCCAAATGTCGGGACTGGGGGGAATTGGACCAGGTATGAACCAACTTGGGCACGAAGAGGCAACTCTATTACCGGGAGCGGTTTTGGGTTATATCGGCCTGTAGTTTTCATTGGTGATGTCATGTATGATGTAATTAGTTATGTCACTAGTGATGGTCTCTCTGATGTCATCATTGTGGTTATACGCTGTGCAAATGGGGGTGCATAGTTAAGTTGGACTTGCTCGAAATGCGATTGATGAATTTCACGGGGTTTGTTGCATTAAATCGGATCACATTAACATTCTCTTAACCAAGTTAATTTTTGTTCACTGAATGATATATATTAAATATGTATATGTAACTACACAAAATAATTTGGTTATTGTATTTCGAATTAAAATGTTAGTAAGACAACAGCAGGCAGGTTCTGCATTTCCTTTTCTAGACAAGCTGCCTGTATTTAGTTGTTAGTAATTTGGGTGTCTTTCCCAGCAATGCAAATTAGGGGACCTCCTTTAATTCCTTGATGTACTTCTTTAAATATGGTGAAAATATTCATTTTACAGCAGCTTGTTTTTTGTCCAAGATTTTGCATTGTGATGTTTGAAGCATGAGGTATTAATGAGTTCAAATCAAGAATTCTGCAGACAGGCACAATAGCCATTTTCATTAGGCTATTGTGCCTGTCTGCAGAAAATTCTTTCAAAATTGTTTCATTCATTTTCATTTTCTATTTGTTGAAGTAGACCATTTTGCTTATCTCAGCATTCTGTTCCAAGGAGGGATGGTGGGCAAATGAATTAAAAAAGGCTGCAGAAGCAGACGTGTTGGCAGTCAATGGGACAATCAGGCTGATGGGCTTTTACTGGAGTGCATCACACTAATTTTAAAAAAAGCCGAGGATGTTCCCACTAGTTTATATATGGCAGTCGTATAGGGAATAGGGGAATCCCTTGAGGTAACTATAAAGGAGAACACTGTCCTCTGTGCCTTTTAGGTGTCCCAAAAGGTTACCTCTTGCTTTGTGTCTTGACGGAGATGAACATTCATCCCACAGGAGACAGGATTGGGCAAAGACTTTTGCTGGTGTGACTAAGCCAATACCAAAGCTTCTGTATGCAAGGATACACTTAAAGATGTGAAGAATTTGGAGGCAGGTAGTCCCATAAAATACTTATTGTATAAAGGTCCAGGGCCGGCAAGAGTAGATCTGGAAGAGCTGTGGTCAAACCTTCAAGCTTTTCAAGAAGGGGGAATCCTGCGTGCTAATATCAAAATGTTCATCTGATAGATAGGAGATGTGGCTCACGGAAGTGGCGAAGCTCACAATATGCATGAAATATGTGGGGCATAGAGTGTCTGAAGGGATGGTATTATAGCAATTCACACAGATAGTTTACTTGCACGTGGATGTGACACAGTGCCGCGCCATGTTGACAGCAGGTGGAGTATTGGCAGCGGGACTGCGGCAGGTGAAGGTTTACTGTGATTAGCAGAGGTATGTCGTTTCGTCTGGAACAGTTCCTGAACTTATTATTCTGTGCCTGCTCTAACTGTTGGAAATCATGTGCAGGTCAATGTGTTATGGTGACAGAGTTGTTTTTCGGACCTTGGCAGCATGTTCTTGCCACAGATAGAAATGTTCATACTTTGCTTACTTTTCTCTGCATGAGTGTTTCTCTTTATTGTTATGGTTTCCCCCATCCAAAACGGAGCGGGAAATGTAAAAAAGAAATGCAATGTGCAGTGACACGCACTTAAAGGTTCATCATTGCAAATGTGCTTACTTACAGCACATGGTATGGGTCTGGGTGACCCCATCCCTCCTACAATCGTGGGCTCAGTACTCTAATGCATTCCTGGGTATACAGAATGTGCAAATACTCAGGTATACATGAAGTGGCTGGCTACACCTTCCAGGTGTCAGTAGCCATCCCTTTCGCCATCCCGCAAGTCACTTTTGCGAATCCGTGACTTCTGCAGTGAGAAACACGCCACAGAGACAAGGGGCAAAGCACCACTTGTAATATTGAGCTACAGTTTTGTAAATTGACACCAGTGTGCACAGTTTGGAGCTTATTATGGTTGTGGCATAACCTGAATGAAAAGGAGAGAGGGTGGGAGGCACTACTGATAGTAGTTTAAAGTAAAGTAAAATAAACAGACCCAACAGGTCTGAAGTGTTGTAAGAAATGTGAGTATATGACACCTCAGGTGCAGCAGGGGGAAGCTCAAGGCCACTCGAGATTCGGTCTGAAGTGTTGTAAGAAATGTGAGTATATGACACTTCAGGTGCAGCAGGGGGAAGCTCGAGGCCACTCGAGATTCAAAGTAATGAAAAACAAAAGCATGCACCAACTGTTGCCGGTCGGTAACCCTGAATTGCACTCCTAGTGGGAAATAATCCCTGAACATCAATACTCCCTCACGGAAATGTTTGTTCAACAAGGCGTGTTTTCAACAATGGGATAGCCGCATACGCGGCTATCCCCTTGACAACGCTTTTAGCGTGGGTTGGTGGCACAGCGCGTCCTTGAGACAGGCGGCTTCGTTCGGCATCCCGCAAGCAAATTCTTCTGTGCAAGTAAGTTTGTTTTCAGTCCATTACAGGTATAGATCGTATGGGGAGCTCGTGAGTTGTGCACAACACAATTTGGGCCTCCCAATTAATTTCGTAAGCAATTAAATTCACAGCCATTTGGCATGTGATAGTATGCTCTCAATCACACCCCCCCTTTCTTCTCTCTAAACCTCCAGTTGCCCAGAGTCGAAGCCATTGCCTGACTTAGTCACCGCACCCGGCAAGACATTTGGGTCCTCTGACCGGGTGAGTTACTTTGTAATGGAATTTACATTATGTGAGACTTTGATCACTCATCAATGATCAGTTATTTACAAACTGCGCTTATGTCATTTTAACCACACAGGTGGCCATGATTTCCTAATGGGTACCAAGATAAGCAGGTTAGTTTACCCACACGTTGGAGTGATACTTTTTGAGTTCCTCCACACTCTATATGTACCTAATTAGTGTATCCTTATACTTCTAGGAATCCAAACTGAATTTTGAATTTGTTGAAACTAAAACACGTCCTGCCCTGAAGATGGATTTTCAATAATCCGAAATGCGTTGGCACTGACAACTTAAATTGGAGTGTCTTTAGAAGCTATATTCCTGAGCTGGGTGAATGTAACGGCTCAGAAGTAGAGAAATTACAATTGGACAACTGTTTTTGACCAAATCCAATTATACTGACTAAAAGTGTACTTCATTTTTTGCTTTATGTGATTTGTTGCTGAGTATTTTGTCCAGATCAATTGAAAAGTTATGCTTTGTTTTGTATTATAAATCTATGTTTATGTACGACCAAGTTGTGAATTGAATGAATTCATTTATACACCTCCTGGACAGTGGGGTGTTTATTATTGAATGTGTCTGAACCCCAACATTGGGTGTTGTCATTGAACCTTCCGGGTCTCCCCTTCACCTGTATTGCTCCCAACTGGTTTGTCTCTGGATTGTGGGTTTAAAGTTATAGAGGGGTGGTGGTACTCGGTAGACCATTTGAAACCTTGATTAAGTTGTTATATATCTTTATTTTAAACATTGTTGAAAACATGCCTTGTTGAACAAACATTTCCGTGAGGGAGTATTTGATGTTCAGTAATGCCGAGTTACCATTTGGGATTATAACCTGAATGAAAACCATAAAAGGCGTGATTAATGCCTTCCATTCATGTCACGCCACATATTCAATCAACTGTATGGTGGAGATGAGAAGTGGCACGCCACCTTCCTTTTTCTCTGCCGTACAAATGCTCCAGCATTTGCAACGTCAATTGCTCGAGATCCCTTTGGGGTCCGCCTGCTTTATGCATCAGCATAAGGCAAGCAGCCCCCATAGGGATCCATTGTGCACATTGCCTGCCATGTGCGCATTTCAGACAGCGTTTAATTGTAATTGAGAACACTGCTGACCAAGCACGCATGGTAAGCAGTGTGCAAAAAGAAAATTAATTGCTGTCCGAAAGGGCAACGATGTCGGGCAGCGTTTACTTTTAATTGTGAGCACCACCTGCCATGCGAGCAAAAAGCATACAAAATAAGATAAAAACCATACCCCAATACAAATAAGGTTTGTATGGTATATCTACACTGTATACTCGTTATTTCTTTTATTGCAAATACATTTGTGATCTGCCAACGTCTTCTTTCCCATTGAAACGTGTGCATGGCTATATCAATGAATCTTTCTGCCACCCAGGCTTTATTGGTCCAGCTTGTGTTAAGTAACCAAGTCTTCTTCATGGTCACGTGCCTTGCTGTGGCAAAATCTCAAGTTCTCTTTGTGGAACATTGAACATTGTTCGGGGACTGATGGCCATGTAATATGGAGCAATCATTTTGACTTTTTGCAATAAATGTGCAGAATATACTATTTTGTAAAATAAATGGTCACATGTATTGACTATATAAAGTGGTATCATGAATGCACACTTAATTGTCATGAGATTTACAGGCATGTTTTGGGTTGTGTTGTAGTGACGAGTGCACCCTAAATTTAAATAACAAAATTGAGATTGCCACACTTCCCAAAACACTACATTAATTCCTAGGGAACTTGTTAGAGCACATACCAGCTCCTCTTACCATGCACTGAAAAAGGCCCTGACAAATCCAACGTATCTGGCTTTGTAATTATAGATGGTAACGTATAAACATATGGGAAGGCACCCACACGACAAAAACTGCGTACCCTCTACATTTGCAGAACCTCGCCCATTGATTGTGCCAAGGTTTGTTATGGTAGAGTTCCCATGAAAGAGAATCGAATCCCTAGCAATCAAATACAGCAATGCTTGTATTAGCATGACTAAAGGTGCGCACCGGCACACACACACCCACACTCTATTGCTGACAGTGACAAGATGCTCCTGCCGTGCATCCGCACTGCTCATAGTCTCACATAGGTCAGATAGAGGCGTTTTTACAGTTACTGATCACAGGTTCAAATTGCAGCTGGCATGACTATTTTATTATTTTCTTTTTTTAGGGAAATTAATTAAATATCATTTATCTGGATATTAGTAATACTTGCTATTTACAATGGTAAAACATATCAAACAGTAGCTTTACAAATGTATTAGTGTCATTTATTATTGGCAGGACCCATGCACTGTCTGATTGAGAGCAAGAGAACTAATGGGTGCACTGGCCTTTAAACAAAGGGAGATTACTTATTTTCCAGAAACTGGGAGCACAGTGCCATTCACAAGGCTTTGTGTGGGAGTGTAAATGTCACGAGTTTCGTAACTGGGCTGCAGTGCTATCCTGCCAGTGTGTTTGGTATTGTGAATTGTTGTGAATCATGCATTGTTTTATATGTTCAGGTGTCTGCCCTACATACAAGAAGGGCATCCAGACCCTCGACTGGGATGTCTGCAGTCATCACGTATCATATTACTGCTTTGGACATGGAGATTCAGTGCTAACGAAACCTATGCAACTCGTCGGTTCTCTTCATGGAGCCTTTTCACATTAACAGAACGTGTTGGTCAATTTCAATACTGGTGTCATGGATTTCGTGACCCTCTTTTCGCTAGGGTGTCAGCCTTAATCTCACGTAGGACCTGCAACATGACGGTTTCTGAATGTGACCTCTGCGTCTATTGCAACATAATTCAAGTCCGCAGCTAGCCTTCTTGCTGCAAGTCAAAAGTTGCAATCACTGCTTTGGGGGTCAGAGAGGAGGATTCTGGCCCTGTATATGCTCCCGGGGTTGTGTTCGGCTTCCTCTGTTCACGCCCCTTGTCTGTAAGATTGATCCCGTAATTACTTCTACTTACTTGCACCTGCTTTGATCGTGTTTTTCGTGAATGTAGTTGCTTGATATGAGTCCATGTACCCGTTTTGCTCAGCTGCCAAGCTCCCATGTAATGCTTGACACTTTTTTCTGTCCTGGCATTCTGTAGACAACTTGAATGCACGTATAAATTATGTGGGACAAGACCCACTGTCTGAGAATGCAATGATTGACAGGAAGAAATCCAGGTATGGTTAAATATGTCACTAGAGGAATGTGGGCTTTTGGCAGCAGGGGTCAAGCCCTAAAAAAAGAAGTGGGGGGACTCATTAGCATAGCCAACCGGAAGTGACATCGCCAAAAGTGACAGTGGTTGCACTGCATGCTTGTTACGGGGTACTGCACAAATGTGGACACATTAGACTGCATTTCCTGTGGTGCATACAAGCCCATAGGAAACATCAATTGGCACAGACTCTGTTCTGTTTCACCCAAACCCTCCCTCCCCCACCAAAAAGGCTTTATGTAGGAATTGGGCCTATGGCATTTAATACAGTTCAGCAGACAAAACCTCACCCAAAATTGTGATCAAGGGTAATCTCAGTGGCCCTTGTGGTGCACACACCACTTGCCCTGGAGATTCCCCAGATCTACAAACAATGTACATGTTGAACGGGGTAATTCATAGATTTCAGCACAGAGGCAGCGCACACGAGCAGCGCAGAGAGGTAGCGTGCGCCAGCGTGCGCCAGCCGTGTGCGCTAAACAGCATTCTGGCGCACCGCGTATTCATGGAATATCAAAGCCATTTTGAGCGCTGGCGCAGAGAACATCCCGCAGCGCCAGTCACGCCCAAAAGAATGCCCCTTGCGCAAGGATAAGGCATTGAAATGCCCAATGCAGTGCAAAGGGCCGCGCTAACCCTGCACCAGTTCACAGGGCCGGTACAGTGTATTTGGGGGCTGCGCGGGGAGTTTCACACGCGATAGGCCTTGTGCGAGCAGGGTGTGTGTATCTTGGGGGTGCGCGAGAAGTTTTACAAGCGATAGGCCTTGTGCGAGCGGTGTACATGTATTCTAGGGGTGCGTGAGAAGTCTTACACGCGATAGGCCTTGTGCGAGCAGGGTACGTATATTTCGGGGTGTGCGCAGGAAGTCTTACATGCGAAAGGCCTTGTGCGAGCGGGGTATGTGTATTCTATTCTGGGGGTGCGCGGGGAGTTTAACAGCGATAGGCCATGTGCGAGTGGGGTATGTGTATTCTGGGGGTGTGCGCAAAGTCTTACACGCAATATGCCTTGGGCGAGCAGGGTACGTGTATTTTTGGGGTGCGCAGGGTGTTGCACACGCGATTGGCCTAGTGCGAGCAGGGTACGTGTATTTTGGGGGTGCGCAGGAAGATGTACACGCGATAGGCCTTGGGAGAGCGGGGTACGTGCATTCTATTCTGGAGGTGCGTGGGGAGTTTAACACGCGATAGGCCATGTGCGAGCAGGGTATGTGTATTCTGGGGGTGCACATGAAGTCTTACACGCAATAGGCCTTGGGCGAGCAGGGTACATGTATTTTGGGGGTGCGCGGGGTGTTGCACACGCAATAGGCCTTATGCGAGCGGGGTATGTGTATTTTGGGGGTGCGCAGGGTGTTGCATACGTGATAGGCCTTGTGCGAGCGGGGTACGTGTATTTTGCCGGTGCGCAGGAAGTTTTACATGCGATAGGCCTTGGGCGAGCGTGGTGCGTGTATTCTGAGGGGTGTGCGGGGAGTTTCACACGCGACTTCGCTGGGCGAGCAGGGTATGTGTATTCCTGGCATGCCCCAACATGAATTGGCAGTGTGTGTCCTCCCAGGTGTGCCCTTTCCCCCCTCCCTAGGCCCTGCAGGCAGCCCACAACACAGGGGACTACCCTGCACTCCTGGCCATGCCCCGCAGGCAGCCCATCCACCCTGGCCATGCCCCCCAGCCAGCCCACATGTCACCATGCACAAGTGAGCACTGACACATGTCCCCCTGCACCCCCCTTCCCAGCAGTTACAGGCACCTGCCAGCAGGCCCCGACTCATGTCCCCCTGCACCCCCACCCACCCAGCAGTGACAGGCACCTGCCAGCAGGCCCCAACTCAAGTCACCCCACCCACTCACCCACCCTTCAGTGACAGGCACCTGCCAGCAGGCCCTGACTCATATCCCCCTGCACCCAGCCTACCCAGCAGTGACAGGCACCTGTCAGCAGGCCCCGACTCATGTCCCCCTGCACCCCCACCCACCCAGCAGTGACAGGCACCTGCCAGCAAGCCCCGACTCATGTCCCCCCACCCACTCACTCACCCAGCAGTGACAGGCACCTGCCAGCAGGCCCCGACTCATGTCCCCCTGGACCCCCCACCCAGCAGTGACAGGCACCTGCCAGCAGGCCCGACTCATGTCCCCCCACCCACTCACCCACCCAGCAGTGACAGGCACCTGCCAGCAGGCCCCGACTCATGTCCCCTGCACCCTCCCACCCAGCAGTGACAGGCACCTGCCAGCAGGCCCTGACTCATGTCCCACTGCACCCCCACCCACCCTGCAGTGACAGGCACCTGCCAGCAGGCCCCGACTCATGTCCCCCTGCAACCCCACCCACCCAGCAGTGACAGGCACCTGCCAGCAGGCCTTGACTCATGTCCCCCTGAACCCCCACCCACCCAGCAGTGACAGGCACCTGCCAGCAAGCCCCGACTCATGTCCCCCCACCCACCCAGCAGTGACAAGCACCTGCCAGCAGGCCCCGACTCATGTCCCCCTGTGGCCCCCACCCAGCAGTGACAGGCACCTGCCAACAGAGGCCGACTCATGTCCCCCTGCACCCTCCCACCCAGCAGTGACAGGCATCTGCCAGCAGGCCCCGACTCATGTCCCCCCAACACGTCATCACGATCCACAATCATGGGCCTTATGGCCACCCAAATCACACACCATGCCATCCCATTCCAAACACACAACCAATTATTACATCCACCCCACATTGAAATCCCCATCACATGATACATCCCAAATGGCAAGTATGCACATCAACACATGTCCCTCACACACACAATGGGTGCAAGTGATTGAGAAAACACACATCGTGAAATGCATGAAACCAAAGAGAATACCACACATTGAAGTATGAAATAAAAATGTATTAAACACAAAAGCAAGGGAATGAAATGAAACACACATGTCCAAAATATAAAATAAAAATGTGTAAAAGCAGAATCCAAATCAATCCAAAAGCACATGGGTCCAAAGTGTCTGTCCGTCAAAACAAATCCAAAGTGAAAAAATAAAATCCAGTGCAGAACCATATATAAAGTACAAATCCAGGGTCCATGAGCCCAACCATTGAAAGGAAACCTTCAAAAAACCCTACCTAATGAACAACTATCTACAAAAAGGTGGGGCATTGTCCAAGTGCCCCAAAATAAATAAAAACAGAAAGGAAACCTAACACTAATTAACTATATACAATGGCGGTGGGCAAGTCCTATCGCTCACGTGTTGATTTCCCGGGCCAGGGCATCATCGAATTTCTGTTCCACATCCTGGAGGTGGGCCTGCTCCATGGCCCGAGGTTTCGCAGAGATGTAGCCATGTCCACCTGCAACTACCTGCGAAGCCTCAAGGCAGTCAGCCTGCCTCAGCGCCCTGCGCATGGAGTTCTCTGCCCTGACCATAGTGAGCCGTGCCTCTTCCGCCCGCTGCCACTCTGCAACTATTTGCTGGCCCAAACGCTGCCACACTGAAGACACTCCCAATCCAGGGTCCTCCTGCCCTCCGGCCGATGCCTGCCCCTCAGATGTGGATGGCCCCGAGCCATCATCGCTCCCACCTTGAGCCTGCTGCTGCCGTGCCTGTGCCCTGCCTCTTGATGCCTGCACGTCCTCCTCCTGCTGGGGTGCAGTTGTTGGTGTGGCCACCCCTGCTGGACCTCCAACTCCCAACTGTGGCAGGGATGTGGCCTCCACCAGCCTGGCCGCTGGGTCAGAGGCAGCTCCACAGGGTGTCCAGGTGATACATGGGTTGGAAGATGGCACGGTGGACGACTGGCGCATAGGGGGTTACGGTGAGGAGGGGGTCGGTACAAGGTCCAGCACACGGAGGAATCCAGCACTGGTGACCTGTCCTAGTAGGTCGACGTGGTCAAAGGGGCATCCAAGATGACATGCAGGGTCTTCACGAAAACACTGCAGGTCATCTTGCATGCCCTGTTGACACAACTCCATCCCAGCCAGGACACGCTCAACACAGTCCCGGATTGCCACATCCGCATGGAGAGGAAGGCCAGTTGTTGTGCACTCATCCCCTCCCTGAGAACGGGTGTGGACGTAGGCATCCCTGCTGGTGCGGGATGATGCAGTCACAGGATCGGGGACAGGATTACACACAGGTACCCCTGCGGTGGCCTTTGCTGCCTCCTGTCCCTGCCCCTGGACTGCATCACTATCACCAGTGGCATCCCCCCTCCAGACCCCGTTTGTGTCCTTTCCACGACCTCCTCTTCAACCAAACCCCCCACTAACTTGGATGACTACGTGCCATTTTCCTCCATTGGACCCTGTGGGGTCTCACCTGGCCCTTCTGCTGCCGAGGAGTCCACCTCTGACCTCCACCTCTTGGACCTACCCTCGGCAGCTGCGGCCACGGACGTGGCACCAGACTCTTCACTCCCTGATGAGATGACAACGTGGGAGGGGAGCCGGGCCTCGGGTCTACGGCTGGCGGTGCAATCCCTGCCGCTTTGCTCCACAGCACCGTCTCCGCCCTCTTCATCAGTTGACACTGCAGACAGGGAGAGATAGAACATAGGCATCAGGGCACTGTACAATGGTCTGATACACACATGACAGTTGTACATGAGTGGCAGTGTCAAACTTCAGACATGGCATCACACTCCCCAACACACATGTCATTTCAACTCACACACATGAGCAAATCAACAGGAATGTTGCACCAGGCAGCATCATCCATACACAAACAACACCATGAGCAGCCGAAGGTGAGCCTGACGTCACATGCAACACGGAGAGTGCAGAACACATGCACACACGCCACAGACATACATGCATCTGTACATCTCCTCCACCTGTCGCAGTGATAACATCGCCATCCATGTCACATCTCGCAATCAGCCTCCTACATGGCAGTGTCACATGCATCCATGGTGTATCACAGTTGCAAACTTGTCAAATACACACACATGCAAATGTACATAGTGCAGATACATGCAGGTGGAAGCAGCATCCATGTGTGACACCACAACCATGCCACAGTACATACACAGAAATGTAAAAATGTGTGCACCCACACCTGCATTTGGCCAGCATGCTTACCAACACATACCCCATCGATGTGTCTCACACATGAGAGGACTCACATGCAGCAGGCTCATGTCCCTGTACATACACATCCATACATGGCCCTACAAAGACATATGTGCAACCTAGTATAAATAATAAAACAAACAAAACAAACAAACATAAAACAAACCTGCACACTCCTGCCACACCTCAACATGCACAGCGTCCAATCAGTAGGCATGTACACTTACCGCTTGACTTCAGACGGGTCTGCCTCTCAAGGACCTGGAGGTGGAGCGCTGGATGTATACGTTCCAGGACCCTCATCTGGTTGTTGTTTAGGTGGACCCGGCACCCCTCAGCATCCGCTGCCTTCAAGAGGCGCTGGGCCATGTTGAGGGTCCTGGACCTGAAGGCCTCCCAGCGCTTCCGGACGTGTTGAATGTCATGGACTGCCACCCCCTCCACGTTGATGGCAGCCACGATGTCCATCCAGATCCTCTTCCGTCCTTCATTGTTGGCCCGCAAACTTCCAAAGAGGGCAACATACTGCCCCAGGACGTGCTCCACCAGGATACCAACTTCATTGGCACTGAAGATGGTAGCCCTCTGCCTCTCTGGCTGGGGGTTGCCAGTGGTGCCAGATGGTGTTGTGGATGACATGGAAACCCCAGAGGCAGGTGTGGGTGGGCAACTGGGTCCTGGGGCTGGGCTGTGGAGCAGTGGAATACCAGTCGGGAGTCTTCTGTTCCAGCAGGGGTGGTCACAGCAACTGCACCCCTGCAGATGGCTGACGTGCAGGCACCAGACAGCAGGGCACGTGGGCAGCAGGCAGGCAGGCAGCAGCAGATGGCAGGTGGGAGCGTGCTCAGGGTTCTGGGGGGCAGGAAAATGGCCTTCTGGGCAGGAGCGTGGTCTTCCGTGTGTTGTTGCGTGGCCAGCTTGATACGGAGTGATTTGACACCTGAAAAAACTGCACTGCAGCATGTAATTCAAGGAAAGGCCCTTAGTACGTAAGCGCATTTGTGACGTGAAGCGCAAGGGTGTTTCCCTCAACACGGGTGCATGTTGATTGTACACGTGCAAAAATTGCACGTCCGGGTGTCAATGCATGTAATTGGAGGAAAGGCCCTTAGCGCGTATGTGAGTAAGTGACGTTGCACGTGTGGGCTGGCTTAAAAGGTACGCGTAGGATGCCATTTTCATATACGTGCTTTTTGTGGAGAGTGAGCGGGAGATTCTTGTACTTCTTGTCGGTTCATACGCGATTACTTCACAACGGTTCCAGTTCGAACTCCCTGTATACTCAGACAGCGTTCAATTCTTCAATTGTTCTTTTGGCGGGGTAGTGTGCGCGTCTTTTTCACATTATTTTTCCAGGGGGAAGGTGAGTCGCGCACATACTTTTCAACTGTGGTTGCCCCGTGTGTCGGGTACCCATTCAGAGGTCATTGTAGGCTGCGTGTACCACACATACGCTTATTTTTGTGTTTCTGGGTGCCTCAGCATAATGCGGGTTCTTTATTCCATGCACGTGGTCTACCAGGGGTCGCGTGCATTTTACATTTTGTTTTCGGGGTGCCTGTGCATTGCATGACCCGTCATCTTCCCCGAGGAGTGGTAGAGCACTAGGGTACATATTACATCTAGTACCCTACCTCTTTCACCCCAATTGCCCAGGACAATTGTTTACTGCAACTCTCATTCGCACAACAACATCAGTGCCATAGTTGGGAGGCGACCAAGCAGTAAGGGAGGCAAAGGTGTCCAACCTCAAAGAGGTGGGTGTGGAAGGGGACGTGGCCAATATGTCCAGGGTGGCCCAAGAGGCCAGTGTGTGGAGGACCAATCAGGGACACCTATGCCCCCCCCAATGGGTTGAGGAGATGTAGCTGACACCATCCCAGCTCAGGCCTTGTTAACCTGGACCATATTGTCAACCGAACCGGCACAGGATGACTGCCAGGCTGACTTCCGTGTCACCAAGTTGAAGCCACGGGTGGCGGTGAAAGTTGCTGTCACCAGACCACGTGGATCTGGGACAGCAATGTCATCTGCTGCCCCAAGTAGCCAGGGTGAAGAGGCTGGAGTGGCAGCTGCTGCTCTATCCACCCCAGCTCCGAATCTCCCAGCCGGCACAATGTTGGTCCAAGTCCATCACACCGAGGTTGAACTGCCAACATCACCCAGCAGCCAATGCCTGCAGGGAGACCTTTGGTCATCGTGCCTTTGGCTACTTCCAGTGCCCAGGTCACCTGCGCTTCTGCCCCTACCAACCAGAGCGGCGTAAGCCACTCAGGGTCCGCACCACCTTCCAAGAGGAAGAAGGATGCTATTGCAGTACAGGCTACGACCCCAGACATGGCTACCCACTCCGGCACATCAACGAAGCCTAGTTTTAATGATGCAGAACTAGATGCACGTGTGGGCTACGTGTCGGCCCATGGCTGCAAAATGGTGGTGACTGCAGGGTGAAAGACTACGACTGCTCAACATGGGGCCCACTGGCAGACCATCGCAGACCACATTAGTTCCCTTGGATTTGTGAAGCTCACAGCTGATTGATTGCTCTAAGCGGTGGAATGACCTGAAACGCAGAGCAAAGAACAAGCTGGCTTCTAATCATGCCTCTACCCTGATGACTGGCGGTGGTCCTCCACCAAAGGAGGAACAACTCACTGAACATGAGTCTATCGCTGGAGCATTCATCACAGAGGATCAGATCCTAGGCGTGGGAGACCTACCAGATCTAGAAGCAATGTCCGGTGAGTGACCATGCTTGTGTGTGCAATCCATGTGTATGTTGCTTGGGTGATGTGTTCTGATTGAGTGGCCGGTGAGGCTGTGTAGTCATGACTGCTATGGGTCACCCATGTGGTCACTCCAAACCATTTCCCGACCTTGGGTTTCCGTTTCACAGTATCCCTTCTGACCGCAGTTGACAATTTGCACATGATTACTGCACTTGCCCTTCAACTGTCCTCTTGCCACAGCATTGTTCATACTGTTTTCTTGTTCATTCTGCATGATTGATGAAATAATTTGCATTTTTACCACACATTTTTTGTGGCCTACTGCCCCAAATTTGACATACTTCAGTCATAGATTACACCACACAATGGCCCACATTTCTCAACTTATAATGGGAATGGTTTGAACAATCAGGCTGATTGAGTGATGTGCACCTACACATGGCCTGCACACAATCATTTTGGGGCCTGCTTTCTGCTGGCTTACGTGTTTCCGGATTGGCACGTTTTTTTGGCGCACAGCTTTCACCTGTTTGATTCCATGAATACATGTTGTTAGCGAGCGTGTGGGCGTTGTGAGCATTTACCTCCTGTACTTCCCCCATAACGCCCACATTTTCACACGTTGTTCCCCATTCTGCGTGTTACGCCCCATGTTCTGCCCACTTTTCTTGTGTGCGCTACACGATGTGCACTTTCCCTGCACATGTAGCACACGCCCTTTAATGACGTGTGCGCCCGCGTGTGCCAACCACGGATTTGGAGCACATCCCAGTTTTTACTAGCGCAGCGCATTCCATGAATCAATGAACGGCTGCGTGCGCTGCTTTGGCATGAGTGCGCTGCGATTTTCACTCTTGCGCTCCCCTTTTCGGTGCACATTTATTCCATGAATTACCCTGGAAATGTCTGCCCTGCTTACTTTCACAACAAAGCTTCTCTTTTAACAATAATACCAAGGTGATATGATTATCAGCAAGGGTATAAAACATGTGGCTCTGCAGATGTTTTAGACTGCACCTTCCATGATCCTTCACCATTGGCTATATTGCTGATCGGAGTTGTAGTGACAAGCTTCTGGAGGGAAAAAGGTTGTATACTCAAATTCTTTGTGTAACTGCAAAGTTTTTAAAGCTATCTACAGGCTGCCTGAGTGAACTTCGCTTTGAAGTGTTTGTTCTATTTTTAATGTTGGATATTTGTAAAAAAATGTAACAATGACATGTGAAATGAAATCCATGTATGTTCAATTATCTGTATTGTAGCCTCTTATTTTCTAAAGAATAAGATCATGGAATAACATGGTTTTTAACAGTTAGTGCGAGCCAGCGGCCAGTGCTGAAACCAACCTCACTTTCATGCAGAGCACACAAGGCCCTACAGACTGAGTAGCTCAGAGCGTTACAGATGGGTGCTAGAAGTATCGGTCACCACATGAGACTGCAGCTGGACAGGCTAGATATTATTTGGGTGGGGACTTGGGTGGAGGAGGTGTGAGCATTTTTTCTCATTGTTCAGCTTTTTCTTATTTTATGGTGCTCACATGTTAAGCTGTTTGGGTGGGGCATTGGGTACCCAGTTCCTGTAGCTAGTAAGTTGGCTGGTCTGTACTTTCATTTCACTCACTATGACTTCTGTGCACACACGCTGCCTGGTTCCCACCGTGTGCAATGAGAGGAGGGGGAGGCAGACTAAAAAGAGGAAATGCACAATGATTACAAAATGCTGCAAAGTTGTGAAACTCGAGTTGTGTTCAGCACACATCAAAGTGCGTGGCCTAGTGCTCGTAGTTGCTCAGTTCAGCACTGTAACTGACTAGGTGAACTTTTTGATTTTGGGTGCCTAGTAAGTCTTTTTGTGCTATGGTCTGTTACGTAACAAAACAATGATATCTTGTGGATGGTGGAGTGGGCCTTAAACAAGCACTTTCATGTCTGGGCACCCAGGCCAGTGCTCTAGGTCGGAGGCTGGTTGCCTGTGCTTTCAGTTTTTCATGCAGTCTCTCCCAAATGAGCACGCACACATAGACTGTGCTACTGCTGACACTGATGTCACTGATGTGACAACATTCCAAACATTTCAAACTCCAACAAGCAGCACATTTTCAGACACAATTCTTTCTTTCTTTTAAACTTTGCATTATGTTTTATGCCGTTCACTTTTCACAGATGCTTATCCTCTGTGAAACGTGAATCTGCGTGTACCCTCGACTTGAGCCCTGTTTGGCAGGTTAGCTGTTAAAGTGTTGGTTTGTTTCGTTTTAGTGATGCAGAGACTTCTGTTTAACTTTACCAGTCTTTTAGTCTTAGAATTGTCTAAATGGAAATTATGTTTAGTGAGGAGTGACTTAAACACCTGGGGCCCAATTCATGGAATATTTGCCCGGTTCAAAGTGAAATTGGCCTGCTGAAAAAGGACTTTGTACTGCCGACACAATCCCTGATTTATGGAACAGTGCAAAGTCCGGGCAAAGTCATTTTGTATTGCAAAAATGACTATGCATTGACTGCCTGGACATTGCAGGGCAAAAATACACTTTGCACGGTTCCATGAATCAGGGTGTGTGTCAGCAATGCAAAGTCACTTTTCAGCACTGCAAATTTACTTTGAACCAGGCAAATATTCCATGAATTGGGCCCCTGATCTTCTGACAGTAGCACATTTTTTTTTATAGTTGACCACAAATGTGCATGTATGGTTTTCTTTTCAGAAAATGTGTTTAATTCAAGAACCTGCTCACTCCGTCGTTCAAATAACACCTCTGCATAGCATCATTTTGGGCACTTTCGAATTGTAGCTCACTTGTCCCTCTAACCCACTCTAACGCATCATTCTAAACCATAAATTAATGGTAAACATCCATGACAGTGCATGCATGCTGCATGCAGTGTTTAAATGTTTCTGTGAAATATACATATTTCTACTGCAGATTACAGTGGGCTAATGTTGCACAATTGTAATTGAGGTTTCATTAAAAGGATTTCATATTAGAAAATCACCACGATTTGCTAATTCGAATTTACGTAAACGGCATCACACTGTACATCCAACACAGGACACATTGAATGCGTGCTCACTAATCATCTTTCCGTCTTTCAGAGATGTGTGTTATTTGCTGAAAGCCCAATTTAATAGCACAAATCTCAGGTTGTCCCATGCTGCGACTGGATAGCTTGTCCAAAACTGTTTTTTTTTTTTTTAATGTATTCAGTACTAGAAGCCCTTCCCTTATAATATAGAAAGAGCTTTGGAAGTGGCAAAATATAGAGAAAAAATCAGGACTTCACATTGCAAGTTATATTAATTGATTTGCAAAATATCTCTTAGCTTTGATATGGATCTCACAGAGCAGGCACCATGGCAATCCCAACAATTCTAGAGCAAGAAACAGGATGTTTTTGATCTGAACATTCACATTTAAAAAAATAGTAAATCAAAACCAAAGGTGATCCCCTAACTTTATACTTGGAAAGTCATGCGCAATATTACACAACCACAGGCAGCTTGTCTACAGAAGAGAACATTAACCTGACTGCTTCTTTTCACTACTTATCAAATCACGCAAACATCCTTTTGCAGAAATAAAATCTATGTGTATGTTTTAGACAACAGTGTATGCTATAGACAACAATATACTATATACCTTCAATGTATTACCGACAATGTGAATCATTTTATTTTCTACAACGTGAATGACACGTGTTGGCATCAGAAAAAGATTTCAAAGATTTCAACTTCTCAAGCACATTTCCCTGAATCAAGCCCTATATATTCTTGGTGCAACCCACCACCGTTTGTATTTTACATACATGCTTACATTAGAAACCAACCTACTCAAATACATAAACATATAATCTGTTTGTTTGTAGTGTCAGCATATATGTAAAACACAACCCATGATGGGTTGAGCTAGGAGTCTGTAGGCTTTGGTTAAGGGAATTGTGCTTTTATCTTTTGGAGAGCACACGGTTGTTGGTTCAATTATAAATCGCACAGACATGAAAACATGTTTCTCTGAAGGCATAGGAACTAACCCTCCAATCCAACTTTGTACTGGAAGACAGCTTAAAGCTCAGTCCTTTCTTTTTATGGGAAATGCTATTGGAAAAATTGCAATATCATTACATTGGCTTCATTTTGGGGGGGAATGGAAATAGACAAGGTCATTTCCCCTTCATTCCACTAGAATGGTGTGGCTTTACTCAGAAGTTCTCTTTTTAATTAACTATTGCTCCCACAAGTCAAACGTGTAATAGTACACTGCAGAACTGTGAAAAAGGTGTACGACTCTTCACAGATGCAGTCTCAAAATACACTTGTGAAAACACATGGTTTAATTTACTTGGCTAGTGTTTGAAACAGTGTGCATTACTCCCTGAAAATGCAATGGTATTCTATTTTAAACTACTTATCTAATAGCTTCCCTTACAGCCCAACCCCATTCGGTTGAATAGCTGGTAAAGGATCCGTTAGGACATATATCTAGCTGTGCCGATGTTTTTATACACAGCTCTGTGTTTGGCTTTTAAAGACACATGACTGGTATGACAACTCACAGCTCCAGTCAGTTTACCCAGTCAGCTATGCCTCCTGCCACCTGCTTTCACAATCCTTCTCAGGGAATCTGGTCCTATTTAGGAAGTTCTGCATCAGACTATCTCTGGACAAGGCTTTCGTAGCGTATCCTCCCATTATCACCCAGGTGTTATCCCACATCAGCACTTCCTCTGTCAGGCAAGGATCCCCTGCCTGCAGACTGTCATAATCACTGATCTCTATCTACTTTCTGTGTGTTTGGGCTTAAATAAATGCTAAATATTCCCATGCAGTGTCATTTAACATAGCACTTTTTCATAGAACATGTTTTCTCATTAGTTCCCTTCATTTGCTGACCCTCCCAGTGATACAACCAATTATTAGGCTAGGTTCAGCATATTTTGTGATGTGACATGGAGAGGCTCCAATCAGATTTGGACCCAAATTAACTGCCCCCATAACTTCTATTCTGAACCTATTCTACTAATGAGGTTTACATTTTCAAATTCACACAACAAACCCATATCTAGGGTTATGTCACCCGCTCCTCCCCTGCCACGTGTTATGAAACTATGACGTTATTTCAATAATGTAAATGTATTCATATTTTATGCATATTTATGTCCTTTTTGAACATATATTGAGGAGCATTTTCCACCGAATGCAGAACGTTCTCAAATGACCAAATTGTTGCAAAGATATGGTCAATTTTGTAAATCCCATTTTGGTGCAGCCTCAAACTGGTGATTTTTTTGCACATTGGAGGTCCATTTAAATGTAATTTATTATTTTGAAACTGGGTTAGTTTCCAAGTCATGAAAACAAACATTGACAGACAGTACTTTATTGGGGCTTCCATGTCTAAAGGTGGAGGGTCTTGCAGGAAACTTGCTGTTTGCTCCAATATCCCATGAAAACTACAGTTATACCAATAAAACTAAGACAGAATGTACTGGCTGTTGTCATGCTCCATACTTCCATAATTAACCTGCATCCCTGTGGGTGCAACCCAGCATAATGGAGTTACCAAAGTTTTATGGGAAGTCTGGGTTTGTCAAATAGATGACCCATACCTTCTTTGCCTAGTCAACTCAGCTTCAAAGTCATGTATTGTGACCTCCGTGTCCTCTTAAAGTGACATGCATGCTACAGGCCCAGGAACGGATGAATTTGCTTTGTATTTGGCATTCTGTAATTTAAGGTAATCTAATTTGTACATTTACTCTCCCTGAATAGAGTTCTAGTTTTTCCTTTGCAATAGGATGCACAGAGATTTAAACAGACAAAGCACATTAAAACAATGTTACAAGTCAGCATTATGGAGAACACACAGTGCATTTGGTAGCCGTCTGACCTTAAAAACGATTTCAATGAGAAATGAAAAGCAATCCACATGTATAACTTAGTGAATGTTGAAATATAGGGTTGGATTTTTGGCACACATCTGCATCTGGTAACGTTCGGAGGTTTTTACATTTTAGAAATAAACAAGCCAACCACATTGTGTTCGGTTCAATACACTGGGTTCCATTTACATTAAGGGCCTAATTCATGGATTATTTGCCAGGTTCAAAGTGAATTTGCAGTGCAGAAAAGTGACTTTGCGCTTCCGATACAAACCCTGATTTATGGAACTGTGTATTAAGTCCGGGCAAACTCAGCGCATAATCATTTTTGCAGTACAAAATTACTTTGCCCGGACTTTGCGCGGCAAATATACACTTTGCACAGTTCCATGAATCAGGGTTTGTGTCGGCAGTGCAAATTCACTTTTCAGCTGTGCAAATTCACTTTGAACCGGGCAAATATTCCATGAAGCAGACTCTTAATATTTCCAACAATGCGCTAAGCATGCCTGACAGGGATCAGCTATAGATCTCTAATTAAAGTGTTGCTGCCTTTAAGATTTTATATTCATTTTAAGTGTTTTCTTGGAAGGAATGATTTATTTTGTCAGTGATATTCACATATTCACAAACACTGGTCAGATAGCTGTGCGTATTATGACTTGCTTGCTCTTGGATCAAGTAAAACGGCAGTATTATTAGTCTGCTGGTGACAGTAAAAACATGTAGTAATTCAAGTTAGTTATTTGTTTTTAGAAAATAACACATATTCATGAGCTTGTGTTTTTTTATGAGCCAGTGAAGGGTACATAGATATGACGGCAGCAAGAATTAACCTTTAATCTAATAGAGTAGCAATGTAGCATTTGACCGTTCTGAGGTTGATAAACTGAGTATCATTAAACTGTGTAATATGAAAATTGAACATTCACAGCGCTATGAAAAGGTAAACTTGCTGCAGCAAGCACAATAAAAAAAAAATCTTCATTATTAAACAGCTTATACATAGATTCTTAGGACAAGATGCTCCAGTGATCTATATTCCACCACTGTACATTACCCACATGTATTCGATATGTTCACATGCCTTCTGTGACACAAGACACTTTGTTTACAGTCTGAATTTGGGTAGCTATTCATTTTTAAGTCCTTGCTTGGCAATACGTCTCAGAAGACTATGATTTTCATGCAACACTGTTCTTAATTTGAAAAACTGAATATTCCTAAAAGTATCCTTTGTTCGAATTAATCCGTGGGTATCAAGTACTATATAAGTCATGCACATGGCAAACTTGGAGACAAAATATATTATGTAAAGTCACAAATAGTGAGTTTTCGAGATGGGTTGAAGACATTTCTTGGTTGTTCTTCTGTGTTTTAAAACAAAAACAGAAAACAGCCAATCACTTTTCAAAACCTTTCAATATGATCCTATCCCTTAAACACATTTGTATTTGGATACAGGGGATGACTTCCCTAGATGACCCATTCTTTATTGTGAAGATAAACCCATGCCTGGCCACAAAAATATGTAATTTATTCCTCACAATTCGATATTAAATTATTGGTAGTTTAACTGTAAGTAGGCTTCCAGGGTGGGTGCAATTACCAAATACACAGATAAGCTTGCACTGCAATTGTTCCGGTAGGCAATGTGAGTGCATAGGAAAAATGTTGTAATCTTTTCCTTGGTGCACTTTTGAGTAGTGCGGGTGTGCTCTTTTTAAGGAGTAAATGGAAAACACTGAATTATCAGTCTAGTTAAAACAGTAAATAATGCAATGTCCTAAATAAGTATGTAATCATTAATAGACCTTTAAAAGATATTTATCACAAAACCAGGTGCTAGCGATGCATTGAAAATGGTAAGTAGTAAAGAGTAAATGGAGATAAATTAACAATACAAAGTGACTGAAAACATGGCGGTAAAGTGTATAACAATAAAGGGCCGTAAAACGCGTCCAGCCTAAAATAAAACAATACCAAAAAAACAGCAAGAAGACAAATGTTCATAAGAAAAGAGCCTCAACACTGCTCAGTGTCCACCACATGACCTCAGAACACCTTGTTTCCACCCCATGATACGCGAGATCTACTGATTCACAATGTGCTTCCCCCTCTCTATTCAAATGTTGTGTGATGACATTTCTTTTGCAGTCTTGTAAGAGTGAGCACAAAAGTACTTCCAAGTATTAGATGTTCAAGAACAGACGGGGAACTCTATACATACGTTCCTACTCAGATTTCAGGTGGATCATGTGGAAAACATATTTTATTTGCGCTGTTTATTTGCTTGTGATTTGTAATGTGCCACATGTAATTCTTGTTACTTATGTGGTGTAAACGGCTACAAGATCTCATTTCTGAACTATCAGTGGTTTCTGCAGGTCCACATATCTCTTTGGCTTCAAGGAAATAAAGCATGCTTCCAGCCTTTGTCTCCAGCAGGCCCTTACACTAACAAAAAAGAATATCCATCTGAGACTGGCATTCGAGACAACAAAGCAGACACATCATCTACTTGTAATGACATTATGCTGGCTCCTCTCTTCTTCAGACTCTGAAAACTACCAGAGGGACAAATGGCAATTATTTCTCAAAGTAGGCATTTTTCCTAAGGCACTGTGGTCAAGGATCACAAGTATGACGGCCTGACTCGGGTACTTCTGGTGATTCCATCAAGCCCACCTGGGTCTACAAGTGGCAATCATGAGAGAGCAGCCCAGGCTTACCTTTCAGAAGGCTGAGTGGGCTGGGTCACAGGTACAGTACACTTTTCATTAATACTAAGTCAGAGAAGGCGCACATACAATGTATATAGTTAGAAAAAAGAGTTGTGGTCTTTTGGAGGAGACATGTCCTCATTAGTGGGCAGTGGGACATTTCACCTGAGTCAGATGTTGTGAAGCATGGCACAGGAAAGACATATTTGTACAGCCTTCTATGGCCTCTACATCAAAGTGCCTGCAGTCCTGTGTAGACACTGAAAATGACACTTCACCAGGCCAAAGGTCCTCTCTATGCACAGCTATGTCCTAACATGTGCCTCGTTGTAGTCCACCTACTGTGGTGTATCTGAATTATGCACAGGTGTCATTAGCCATGGTAGCTGGGGGTATCCAGAGTCACCTGCAAGGAGATGCCAGTCACAGTACATTGTGGATGCGTTGCCTTTTCAAAGGCATGTTGACGGACACTCTGTGCATGCATTTTTCCATAAATTGTTGTACAACGTGATGTAAGGATATTTGGCGTGTTACAGCACAGAGTACAGCACTACTGCACAGGTAACAATTTTTTTTGATGCAGCACCACCACATGGGTGTGGTGCATTGCTATATGTGTTGCCAGAGTAACATGGACATATAAGTAAAGACAGGCTATTCAGTCAAAAACCGATTTTTACATATAAGATGCAAATCTATTTTTACAGTTAAAAGCACACATGTGCACATTCAAAAATGCACACTATTTTTCACCTGAAATGCCTATGTTGCAAGAGACACATTTGAAATTTAATAACTAACCTTATTAATAGCTAACCTGACTAATAAAACTTCATTTAACATAACCCACTAATAAAAATGTGTCTCCACTGCAGAATTAGGCCTACTCTGAAAGTGAACTTTTAAACGCACATTCATTTTTTTTTCTCTGCTGCCCTGTCCACATAACTACAGGAAGCAAAGAGCTCGAAGGAACAGGAAATCAGTTTGTTACAATTTTTACTGTAGAAATGAGCCATTGTGTAGTGAGGGAAGAGATGACATGATTGATTCTGATTGGAGCAGCGTCATAGCACGTATTATGCTAGAGGCTGTGATTAGAGTTTTGCTGGGGAAGCTTGAGGAGAGGGGGAGAATAATCGAGATCTTGCAGAGCTGGGAGAAGGACCTGTTTCCTGGCTGAAACATTTCTGCTGCAAAAGCTGAGAATTCCAGGCAATAACCCCGGTTTGAGAACGGCAGACGCTTGTTTTCACTGGGGTTAATCTTCAAGGGAGCCAAATTCAGAAAGAGAATAGCCGGAGAAAACTCATGCTGAACAGATAAGGTAATTACAGAAGTGTGGGAGCTGTGCGAAAGTGTGCAAAACTGTTCAGTCAGTGTATTTGAGGGAGTCCCAGTCCCTTATCAGCATATTTAATGTTACCAATTGAATATATTCTCGCGGTTCCCTGTTCATTTTATCACAAATAATGTTGTACCATTTCATTTATTTCTGTAAAAAAGGGTTAAACTGTGTTTAAAGGAAATTTCTATAATACAAAAATATCTGAAAACAAATAGCTAGTGTGTATTATTTCTCTCTTTCATTTTGCATGGGAAAAGGTTTAAACGTGGGTAGATTTTTAAACAGTGCAATTGTCATTTTAAAACAGATGTGTGCATGATTATATTCTGTATGGACAGTTGTGAGTGACTGTTTGTAGCATAGCTTGTTGGAGGTACATGAGCCAACGGGAAGAGAGACTCTCTGGACATAGTTCCATACCGTAAATAAGGTGGTGGAAATTACCACAAAAATACCACAATAGCCCAGGTTGGCACACAACACTGAAAATGTGGTATCCCTAAAATGTAGGCCTGAGGTCTCTCTATTGATCAAGAACAATCTAGATAAAAAACAAGGGATGTTGGATATTGGAACCACAAATAAACCAACCACTATACCAACCAACCACCCAAATTATCGCGCACATTATCTAAATAGGTCTGAATTCTGAAATAATGCAATGTATTATTGTTATGTGTGATCCAATATGAATACAGAGAGTGATTATTGCTAAAGGTATTTTGGCGGTAAGAAAATACCGCAAAGCCCCAAATATCCACAAAATACCCAACATATTTATGGTGCGTTGCAGGCCGGGAAAGTGATCATAGAGTACCTACTGGGCGTGGCAAGCATGTCTCACACTGCCATTTGCACATTAAAGGGAACCCATTTTATAATAGCAGTGTGCCACTAAAAACGAATTTCAGAATGTCACAAAGGGAAACCACATTTTCGGACCTAGTGCAATATTTAGAGGCAAAGTTGTTTGCACATGGGACGTGGTCGTCGAACAGCACCTTAGAATGGCGTGACCGCATTCAGGGATAGGTGCAGAAAGAAAAACTAGACAATATTTTTGCAGAAGGCAGCATAATTCAGGTCTGCCTTACAAGATTATTGATTGCAGCCGATAAAAGTGCAGAGAAAGACTGTTTAATACGGCTATGCGGCAAAATATGGTTTATTTTGAATAAGTCCCTGCGAATGCAGGAGAATGATACCCAGCTAATTAACAGGTTAAAGACTGAATTAGATGGGGCAAGTAAAAATCAGGAAATGTTAAGAGCAGAATTGGATGTATGCCAAAAAGACATGCAATTAAAATGCAGAGACTTTGATGCTCAGTTATCCAAAAGCAAGAAACAATTTGAGAATAGTGAGCAAGAATTGGTACACTTAAAAGCCTTAGTGGACCACATTAGACAGGATAAAGATGAGGTTGTTTCAGAAATGCAGATTTTACAAAAAGAACATTGTGAAAAAGAATGTGATCTCCAGAGTGCAGAACAAGAAATGATTAAAATGATTCAAGAAAGAGACAAGAGAAATAAAGAGTTCAATGAATGCCAAATGCAAATGTGCGACATGCAGGAGGTGATTAATAAGATGAGTGATGAAAACAACTATTTGCAAAATGAAGCAAACAGACTCCTTAAAAAGTGTAAGGACTTAGAACAGCAAATGTGCATTCCCAGGTCCCAGGAGAGGCGGCAGGGTACCACATTCAATGGAGTGGAGGTGAATTCTAGCTCTGCCCAAAGAGCTAGTGCTCCAGTGACTGGGCCGGTGACTGAACTTGGTTGCAGCGCCCTTGGGGGATTTGATACTCCCATTGGGGGCAGCCACCAATCTCATACACCTGAAAACAGGATTGAATCACAAAATAGTGCAATTCCATGCATTGCAACAAGTAGCCCCATAAAAATAATGAAATCCATTAAAGCCCTGATCAAACCATTTAAAAAGGGAGGTGAATGCTGCATTGAGGATCACTTAGAAGCGGTGCATGACATTTTTAAAGCACTCCAGATACCTAAGGAACAGTACAGACAATATTTTCATTTAACTTTAGATGCCCCGACGGCCAGCATCATAAGGGGATTAAATGAACAGCAGAATATGACCTGGTTGGAGTTTGAAAAAGAAATTAGGCGTCATTTTTCTCCTTTTCAGTCATTGCAGGAGGCAAAGAAAGTCGCTTACACAATTACTGCTGGACCTAATACATCCCCTCGCCAATTTTTACAAGACTTAAAAAGAGCATTTTCTCGCCTTGATGTATCTTTTGACCCAAATTCCAATGAGTTTAAAACTGCATACTTCTATGGGCTACAGAAAGACATCATATCCCAATTGGTCCGTGAATTTGACCGTGACAAGTCCCTTGAATGGATTGTACATCAAAGCACAAAACTATATGAGGTACTCTATTGTCAGGGTAGAGAAAGTGATAAAATGAAAGATACTAGACCTAAATCTAAAGAACCCTCAGACACAGTAATGGAAATCAGGTCAGCCAAAATGTCCCTTGAGTCTGCTCAAAGCCAAGGTAAAATTAATGTGACACCTGAACAAAGGGGTAATCAACAAAGATCGCCATTTCCTGTACCTATGTTCCAATCACATGATCCTAGTAATAGAGAGAGCTACATCAGCCCTAGGTATTTAGGGGACAGACCCCGGGTAGGATATCGGCCTGATATGGCAGGTATGAACAATAACCAGAGACAAAATCAAGGTCAAAGAAATGATGGTCCCTACCAGTCATTGGGGACACAGAGCAGATTTGATCCCAACACCATGATATATGGTAATCAGGAAAGACCCCGATATGTGGATCGATTTACTGATAATGGAAATCAACATAGGGTCCAGTACCCACAATCTGAGAGACAGGACATGAGGCAAAACGTGAACTACAATCCACGTCAGTACAATGATTCCCCACCAGGGGACTACAATCAAAGGATGGGTGCAACCCGCTCCCCTCCACAAATGAATCAAGAGTTCAGAAACCATCCCAACCGACATCAATCACCTGAGAGGTATCAGAATAGATCCAATCAGGGGGAAAACAACCAATATCGACCTAGGCCACAGAATGAGGATCCTATAGAGATGGAAAGGTTCCAGTGCCTTGAGGCCCAAGTGAAAATGTTAGCTGAGCAAATAGGAAAGCTCTATACAGTGCAAAAACAACCTTACAAAGAGGGGGCTGATGGCCATAGCAATGGCCGGGGGGCTTCCGAAAAGTGACTAAGTACTCATGATAACTGCAGTGCCAAAATGACAGATTGCTCTGATATAATTTTGCATAACGACTCTGAGATGCCTAATGGATTAAAAATGAAAGTGCCAGTAAATGAACTTGTGACAGAAAGTGCAAATACTTCTAAAAAAGAGGTACGGTTTAACCTAGAGCTAAATAAAACAGTAAAGATTTGCACAAATGAAAAAGAAACATTAGGAATTCCAAAAGAACAAAGGGACAGATTTAAGAAAAATGACTCATGCATGGGGAATACCAGTGAACAGGGAGTAAGTGGGGATGCAATAGCTCCTTCCCTGGGCAAGCAAAACAATGACCAAACACAGACAGAAAAAGGAAATACTCAAAAGGAGGGTACAAGTCAATCACCTGAAGAATTCTTTGAGCCACATATTTTTGAAGAGGCTGAAAGGGCTGGTATCACACTAAATGATCACAAATGCACAGAATTAAAAAATGACAAATTGCTGAATGATGTTGTTACACATGTTCAGTTGGAAGGTTGTAATGTGGTCTCTGATGTTACCCAGATGGATGGGCGAACAGTGGCCACACTCCAAAAAACCTCTGATCATGGAGAAATTAATAAAGTCTCTTGCGCAGAAATGGGTAAAAAGGAGGGAAAAATGTCTTTCCATTTACCAATGTGCTTAGCCAAAAGTGAAAAAGACCTGAGAAAGGCGAGCCCTGAAATCAGTAAGAATTCACACTTCTTATGTGTATTAGAGGAAGTTGAGGACAGATATTATGCACCCATCACTGTAGAAGAAAAATGCCACACCTTTGCTATGATTGACACTGGCGCACAGGCCACAATTATGTCCAAGGAGCTGGTAAAGAGTATCAATGAAGGGAGACCCCCAAAGAGTCAGATCACAGTGAAGGAAAATCAAGGTCCAGTGCATAACTTTAATGGGGAGGAGGTGCCCATCATAGGTGTAACTGAGGTTGACATAAAAATAGGAAAGCACAGAATGAAACAAGAGGTATTGATCACATCTATTTGTGAAATTCCATTTCTGATGGAGACAGATTGCCCGAAAAGATTGTCTCCTCTCATAGATGGGGTGAATGGAGTGCTGTGGTCCTTAACCAAAAAACCATTGAGGCCTAAGAAACTAAAATCACAAAACAGCAATATAAATGAATGTCACACCGTTGCCAAAACAAATGATGCTGTGGAGGTATATCTCCAGAATAGCTGCATACCTAGTGTCACTGTTATATTAATGTGTCAAGAGAAAATGCAGAGCGACAACGAAAAACTACCTGTACAAATATACTTGGACCCAAGGAAAAATTGGCAGACTGCCATAGATGAGCACACATTACGTTTTTATTTAAAAGAGAAAACATGCAAACAGAATATTGCTCCTAAAACAGATTCAGAAAAACGCATTACCACTCTGGCAGAAATACACATGGAAGATGAGCAACCATAGGTTCATGTTGGTATAAATGACTATTTTAAAACAATAAAAGCCACTTTAGCGCTTGGACATGAAAGGAGTTTCATTAATGAGAAATTGTTGCAAAAAATAATGGAGAGGGAAGAAAGCACGAAATTTAGGATTAAAAACCAATATGTTTCTGGTTTGGACAGTCCAGACTTTAGAAACCGAATTGCAGGCAGATGCATGCTTAAAATTAGCATTGGGCAGCAAACAATTTACCATAATGTATGGATTTTGAGTGGAGCACAAAATTAATTTTACATGGGCAATGACATCATGCACCGAATGTGTATGGTGTTAGATTTCCTTAATCAAAAAATATGGTCACGCCTAGGTGGTCCGGCACCTGAATTTGAAGACAAAAGAAGGGCTTATCATTGTGCACAACTGGTTCCTTATGCAATTGAATTACAAATGAGGAAAGATACTATTATTCCTGCATTTACAAAACAGTTTGCAATAACACTGAAATGCAAAAATGGACAGCAGATGAAAGGCTCTGATGCATTTGTATGCCTGAATGAATCCATAAAACAGCAAGGCCTGTATTATGAATACATTCCATTGGTAGACATTGGTGAAGGATCTGTAAAAATTATGGTAAATAATAAAGGTTGTCAGGATATTCATTTAGAGGAAAACTCCCCATTAGGAATGGCCATACAAAAATCACATTATACGGCAGATTTAAATAACATGGTGATTGGAAATATCCCTGAAAATTATGTAGATGCCAAGGGTGAGTTGCCAGAACACCTGGATTCTCAGCCCAAAGGAATATTTAAAATTAATTCTGTGTATCCTTATGATTCAAATGAGACAGTGTGCTGCCATCAAGAGGATTGCATAATATTTAATTTAAATGAAAATGAAACAGAAAATCAGCCCATTGAAGTGGAAGCTGATATGCCAAAATATTTAAAAGTGATAGCTTTACAAAAAGACACAGCCACACAGTTAGAGGAAAGCGCCGAGATTCCCTTACCAGAAGATTTTCCAAAATGGTAGAAGAGCAGATATTCTTAGCGGATGCGTGTGAAAGCAATGAGGATAGGGACAATCTGAGGGAGATATTTATGGAGTTTAAGGATGTATTTACAAAAGATGCTTATGATTGTGGTTTAACTGATTTACACGTGGCCCCAATATCCAACATCCCTTGTTTTTTTATCTAGATTGTTCTTGATCACTAGAGAGACCTCAGGCCTACATTTTAGGGATACCACATTTTCAGTGTTAGTGTTGTGTGCCACCATGGGCTATTGTGGTATTTTTGTGGTAATTTCCACTACCTTATATACGGTATGGAACTATCTCCAGAGAGTCTCTCTTCCCGTTGGCTCATGTACCTCCAACAAGCTATGCTACAAACAGTCACTCACAACTGTCCATACTGAATATAATCATGCACACATCTGTTTTAAAATGACAATTGCACTGTTTAAAAATCTACCCACGTTTAAACCTTTTCCCATGCAAAATGAAAGAGAGAAATAATACACACTAGCTATTTGTTTTCAGATATTTTTGTATTATAGAAATTTCCTTTAAACACAGTTTAACCCTTTTTTACAGAAATAAATGAAATGGTACAACATTATTTGTGATAAAATGAACAGGGAACTGCGAGAATATATTCAATTGGTAACATTAAATATGCTGATAAGGGACTGGGACTCCCTCAAATACACTGACTGAACAGTTTTGCACACTTTCGCACAGTTCCCACACTTCTGTAATTACCTTATCTGTTCAGCATGAGTTTTCTCCGGCTATTCTCTTTCTGAATTTGGCTCCCTTGAAGATTAACCCCAGTGAAAACAAGCGTCTGCCGTTCTCAAACCGGGGTTATTGCCTGGAATTCTCAGCTTTTGCAGCAGGAATGCTTCAGCCAGGAAACAGGTCCTTCTCCCTGCTCTGCAAGATCTCGATTGTTCTCCCCCTCTCCTCAAGCTTCCCCAGCAAAACTCTAATCACAGCCTCTAGCATGATACTTGCTATGACGCTGCTCCAATCAGAATAAATCATGTCATGTCCTCCCTCACTACACAATGGCTCATTTCTACAGTAAAAATTGTAACAAACTGATTTCCTGTTCCTTCGAGCTCTTTGCTTCCTGTAGTTATGTGGACAGGGCAGCAGAGAAAAAAAATGAATGTGCGTTTAAAAGTTCACTTTCAGAGTAGGCCTAATTCTGCAGTGGAGACACATTTTTATTAGTGGGTTATGTTAAATGAAGTTTTATTAGTCAGGTTAGCTATTAATAAGGTTAGTTATTAATTTTCAAATGTGTCTCTTGCAACATAGGCATTTCAGGTGAAAAATAGTGTGCATTTTTGAATGTGCACATGTGTGCTTTAACTGTAAAAATAGATTTGCATCTTATATGTAAAAATTGTTTTTGACTGAATAGCCTGTCTTTACTTATATGTCCATGTTACTCTGGCAACACATATAGCAATGCACCACACCCATGTGGTGGTGCTGCATCAAAAAAAAATTGCTACCTGTGCAGTAGTGCTGTACTCTGTGCTGTAATACGCCAAATATCCTTACAGTATCCAGAGTCACCTGCAAGGGGAAAGGTCACAGATGCCAGTCACAGTACATTGTGGATGCGTTGCCTTTTCAAAGGCATGTTGAACGACACTCTGTGCATGCATTTTTCCATAAATTGTTGTACAACGTGGTTTGCCATCCCAGTAATTGGATGTAGAGTCATTTACTGTGGGGAAACATATGCATTGTCATGTTACACCAAGCAGACAGCTCACAACTAGCAGTTGTCACTTTCATGGTCTGTGATTGGCATTGCAGAGTGCAGGTCGCCTGCGTTGGGCCTGTGTGTTGCTATCATGCATGTGCCCTGATGGGTGATTAGTTGCTCATGTGCATGTGTACAGTGTCTGCTTTCCTTCCATTATGGCTTCACATGCATGGTTACAAAAAGGCAGAAACCAACTGATGCAGTAAATCACTGCTATTCACATGAAATTCACAGCTCCAGGCAGTTACCAATATTGGACACATGTTCAGAAATAAGAGCAAAGAGTCATTCAATGTGTAGAAATGTGTCTTGTTCACGTCAAGGCAGTATCATAATAGAACATTCAGCATGCATGTTATACAACCAATACAAAAATATCATTGACACAATTGAAATTATTCAAAAAGCATTGATTACATGATCTAGCAAAGCTTTTTCACCACGGACCTCAACCATTCACACAAAACAATCACTTATAATCCCCTCCTCAATTGTGAAAGTCATTGAAGAACCATTAGGAAACCTATTGTGAAAATCACTGAAAAACCATTGAGAAGCCAACACATGTTTCAATGTGTAGGGGATGCTCGCTTCTGTGTTCTAAGTTACAATTGTTGAAGGGTGGGTCAGTTAATAGTGCTCATGACAGATGCCAGAATGAATAGCCACTCGGGACAGAGCCCACCCTCGTCTTTGTCAGGGCCAAGCAATGTGGGTGTGAAGTTCTAAAAAAGAAAGTGTATGATATAATAGAAACTACAAACAGAAAATAATGGAGTGATCAATTGATTGGCTCTGATGAAGAAGTACATGGTGACCAAAGAAGGGACACAGGGTTAAGGGACGAGACAGAAGTGCTGAAAGACGACTGAATTCTGAACGTAAATAAACCAAACAATTGTGTCGAAATTCAAGTTAGGACCTGTGTGGGGGTACCACGGAAGAAATTCGCAAAGGAAACCAGATTGCAGATGTGAATAACGTGCCACCAATGAGATCCATGGGATTGAATGCACTGAAAGTATTAACAAAAGGAGTATTCAAATAATCTGTAATGAGGAGCATCGAAAGCCAATTAAGTAAAGGCCTTGACATAAGCGAAAGATAACTTGAAGGAGAGACGTCGTTTTTTTGGGGACTGACACTCAAATGGATGGAGAGGTCTTTACCTCCTGATTTATGAGAGAAATCGTTTATACAAAGTCTTGAACTCTTCTCATGGAACTGAATGCTGTGCAATTCAACCTATGTCGCAAAGACTCATCAGTATATGCGGCCTGTGGAATAAACGCAGGAAAGTGAACAAATGATCCAACAAATCGTTTTGCTAAGGGAGCCATCAAATGAAAGCAAACCAGATTTACCCCAATAGTGACCGAATCAGTGGCCCAACGAGCAAAACCTCCCCTTGTAGGTGTTCGAAATTAGGCCAATATCGGCTCTCAGTTTAAAAGTGTCCCCGAAATGATGTCAATATATTTTGTCACAAGAGGACATTGGAAACCAGAGCAGGTTCCCATAGACACCAGGATGTGCGGAAATAGAAAATGCAAGGCGGATCATTGTAAACGCAGCATGACACAAAGGATAAACAAATTAACTCTGTTGTGGGAGTGGACAATGGGATGGAAGGGATATATTTGTACAAATGTTCTACAACAATTATGGAGAAAATGAAAATCGACTTATTAAATGGTATCAAATACTCCCCGAATGGGAGGACATATAACTATGGTCCATGAAAATAAGCACAGTGTGCTTTTTGAAAAGATGCACGTGTATGGAACCAGACGTTTTTTAATTCATCTTGTTTAATTGATTCCTTTCTCTAGTTCAACTCACTCCTACCTGAATCCATGAGTGTTATCCAATACGCCTCTCAAATATTTTGCAGGATCTCCCCTTCTACGTGATACAACCATCTTCTCGATGACGGTCCAATGTTAGTCTTCAGCTGTGTGTCCATACTGGGTTAAATGCTCAGTGATCCTGTTAGAGGCTGTATTGGTGCTATGTCTGAGCAGTGTTCTGTTAACTGATGGAGATTTTTCTAGTTGTCTGCCTCACATACATTTTGTTGCAGGGACAGAATAAAGCGTAAATGACATTTTGAATTGCAATTGGAGTGGAATCTAAGTTCCCGATATTTCCATGTGTAAAGATTGGGGTCATGCTAGTTTAATCAATGTCCGCAGGGGTAATGACCCCCAATTTGTGGCATTTCCCAAATTCTGGTAGAGATGAAAATCGGGGCTCAAGAAAACTCATAACTGTTTTTTGTTGTAGACTACTCCTTTTGAAAACAATCTACATTTTTTGGCTTGTTAGAGTATCTTTGATAATGGGCCAGGTTCTTCTAACTGCTCATCTCATCAGATCACTGTGAGCACAAGAGGTCATAGCACATGTGATGATATCAGTTTGCATAGTCTTCTCTTATCTCAAAGTGTGTGTCTCTATATGAGCTGTTAGCCCTTTTGCATGTATTCCTAATTTATATTTTTTTGGGTAACCCCTTTCCAGCTGGCTTCACATACATGGTTACCAGATTAAATGGCATTACTTTTTGCCAGTATTGTATTGTCTTTCTGCACTGTTGAACCTGTGATATTCGATGTGTAGGTATGTGTTCCGTTGCAAAGTGGTTCCTGCAGTCCTGTGTGTGTCTTGCTTACTCGTATGGGCAATATACATCGCTGACATACTACTGCATTATCCTGCATTGACTAGTCATGTAGGTTGTTGGTTGTCATGTGCGGGGTGTGAGGTCAGGTACTGCATCTACAAGGCCTTGACAGTGCATTAAGTGATCGTTTGTGGTAATGCCCCCTCCACCCTTTAACATAGCATTTCACTAGTGCTGCAAGATCAGTTTGTGTGATGGCACTTGTACTCACACAGTATCCATGTCCGTTGGCCTCTGCGGCTCTCCATTTATGCAGGTAGTGTGCTGTTCTGCAGCGCCAATACATTGTGTGTGGAAACATGGAAGCAGTCACGGCAGTGTACGATCACAGGGTCAGCATTGCAGGTGCATTGATGGAGTAATACTGCTTCCTGTTGCGGTATGCCTCTTTGGTTGCCTTGGGGGCTACCAGCGCCACTTGGGTTCAGTCCAGAGTGGCAATTACATTTAGCAGGTGGGCTGCTGCGTATGAATGAAACTTTTTGGCATTAATCTGTGCCGTGGTGGTGTGCAGGGAGATATGGCAAGAGGAATGGCACAGGAGCTTTTCCAGCACCTGCCCAAGCACAAATGAAAGTGTGGGGTGATGCACATTCAATGCATCATGCCCACACTGTGCAGGTATGTGCCAGTTCCAAGGAAATGAAGGACCGACATAAGCATTGGCAGCAGAAGTAAGGCAGTTCTCATTTTAATCATGCTCTGTTTGTCGTCATGGATCAGGGAGAGTAGCACTACAATGATCTCCTTCTTCAGTCGGTACATGGTTATAAGATTGATATCAGTTAATGTCCAGTTGAGTGCCTGCCTTGGGAAATGTGCTATACCCATGCAAAGCATCTCCTCCTCCTCCATGTACCCTGTGCTGCTGTTCCCGTCTCTGCAGATCAATGTGATGTAGGATGAGCTGCTTGTCCCTGTTAGCAACAGCTAGTGTCCGCATGGTGTTGAAAAGTGTGTTTGGTTCAGGTGCTGACCCTTTGTGGTCCTTCTGAGTGGATTGGGTGCACCTGTGACTTGTTTTCCATCATCTGTATACATTTACCTGCACCTTTTAGTGTTTTTGGTGGAATTACCACCCATATTCAGCGTTATTTCAGCAGTATTCCAACTAGTGATATGACACCTTGGCGGAATTTCTGCATGCAAAATTAGTACAGATACTAATCTAAACCTAAAGAAGATTTAATGTGTCCCTCCCTAAGATGGCTGCCCTTTTGATGAACACCCCAGCAATGATGCCATGATAGTCTCAGTTGTATGCAGGAGTAAGAGTGATAGTGACAATGATATACCTAAAGGTAGCACAGACATGGGCAGGGAAGGATTCTACTTTGTGGGAAGACTTCCAGTAGTAGTAATGGCTCAAGGGAGGTTAAGCAGCATTTGTGCACAACGATGATAATGCAACAAAGGGGCCTCCATTTACTGTCGCAAAGAAGGGATGTAAATTGATACCAAAGTGAAGGTGAAAGGGATATAATAGTACATAGAAAAAGGGAAGATCCCTTCCTCTAACCCCCATGAGATTGTGGAGGGGTGGGGCCCAGGTGGGGTAAAAGGAAACTCCTACAAAAGAAAATGCCAAGCCACAATCAATAATGCCTAAGGCTGCAAGAGTAAAGCTATTTAGTTTTGTGTTAATCACGTTTCTTACAAAAACTCTGCACCAGTCAAGATAGGTGTTAGACCACAGCTTCCAGTAGCTGCTGTACCCTGTTAGCTCATGCTGGGCTAACTTGGCAAGTGCTGTACCTCAGCTTTTTTGTCCACGGGAGAGGTACCTTTCAAATGGGTATTGGCCAGGGATTGAGGACTGATAATCTGAAAGACTAGCCAACGCACCACTGTCAATATTTATCTAGTAGCAACCTTTCCCTCTGGACCAAATTGCTATTGCAAGCCGGCTTTCAGTCGGTCATAGCAAGTTTACACTAGCAAGACAAAGCCTCGGATGTTCCTGCTTTAAACTACAGAAAGAGGGTAATGATGTTGTTACAGTAGGGTAAAGGATACATTTGGGGTGTGGATTAAGTCATTTAGTTTGTCTGGGTGCATGGCAATCAGGCAACATGGGTGCTGTCCTCGCACCAATTCTGACGTTACATGTATAACCATAAACCTGAATTTGATGATGTGTCAGACATAGGGCAAAACATAGGCCTTCCTGACACGATGGAGAGGTGGATTATTCGCACGTGGGAAAGACAAATTATCCAAACAGAATCTGTCTTTCCCAGACGCAATTCTGTAATCACCGCCCACAGCTGCAGAGTTAAATAGAAACGGGACTAAATCCCTTTTCAAATGGCAGGAGACATTTTTTTCAATATTTTTTATGGCCGTCATCATCTGAAAACGGAGCTAGTCCATTTTCCATTTTAATGGCGGCAGCCTTTTTGTCGACTTTTTTTTGTTCTTTTCCTCATCCGATGGGCACACGCATTCCACGCTGAGCTCACTCCCGACGAAAAAACAAAAAAAACAGAACCCTGATTAAATCCTGAAGTGTGAATGGCTTTCACCCCATGGCGGAGGTGGGGACAGTGCCGGTAATGGCCCACAGCCCTATGCAAGGCCTTCACTTCAGTTTCTGGCACACCAATTTGTCCCACTCATTTGGCAGGGACCCCTTTCATTTAGACGTCATGTTCCACCCCCCAATATTTTCAGCAGTTACTCCACTGCTCGGGTCTACCATGGCTCAAGTTGGCAGGCCTTTACTGGCCATGTCCGTCCCCATCCTGCGGTGAAAGCCATATTCTCCTGCAGTCATGAGAGGGAGTAGACATGTCCATCAGCCATAGGGGATCATCTTCTTCACAGTTGCAGAAAGTGTCTTGGCATGGGGTGAGGATGGGAAGCCACCTTCTCCTCTGATATCGGTCTGATATGTATCCAGGGGGCTCGTCTCCATTTGAATCTCTCTTAACGGTAGTTGCTAGCCAGCAGCCAATCAAAATACTGCATCATGATATTCGCTGATGGCCTTGTTACCGATCCTACATTGCAGCAGGAATGTAATTAAAATTACTTTCAAGCTTAAAAACCCCTACTGCTCAATGGCACGCAAAGTGCATCATAAAATGTCCTCTGTGGTAACTCAGTAACATCTAAGTATTTTAGAAACACATAGGAATGCTATGAAAAGCAAAATGCCAGTCAACCTCTGTATGCTCAATTCTTCACACACTATAAAACACCTCCTGAAATGCCACTATTTACCCCCATTTTCCAATAGCAATCTTTTTTCAAAATAATATCACTATTTCGGCTTCATGCCATATTTCTCCTGCTTTCAAGCATGGTAATGATAGGTTTTAGAAAGAGCCAATGTGATGGTACTCGATGTATCTACTTTAGAAGGATAAATGTCCGCCCTGCCATGAGGTGAGGTTGTGAGGACAGGCTGTGCGCATATCTCCGAAGCAAGCACGTTTGTGCTTTTTAAAAACAGATCTTCAATAGACAGGAACAATAAGCAGAATTTTGCTGATTTGAGTTCCTGATTACAAATCAAAAATAAATTGGCAAGAGAAAAGATTACTCTCACTTCTCCGCAGGCTATACAGGAACAAGGGCAAGCAATGCACCTTTCTTGACTAACTGAAAAAAAGTTGCTCCCTCTTTGGTCCAGATTTCTTATGTGCTGTGCATTACACTAATTCTTTTCTGCTCAGCGAAAAAATGACGTTTCAGAACTCTCCCCAGACCCACCTGACGAATTTTTCCCAGACATAGGTGTAGTCTACCATTAGAGCGTCGCATAAAATCAGTCCCAGGCTCCGTTACTTTGTGAAGAAAGTCAATCACTCAAGTTTTGTCCTCTGGGAGCTCGACTGCCTCTCTCGCTCTTACAGAGAACCCGTTTTTCCTTCCAACTTCTGCCTATTGGACACTTTCGCTTCCATTTAGGAATATATAAAATATCACTGCTGCCATCAGCTGACAGAATGCCTTTACTGGAACGCAGTGCAGATGGGCATTAGCGAAAATAGGAAGTTATGGACGACTTCCTGTGCTTTCACAGGCTATTAACCACCCACACGCAATGTTCTTAGGCTAAAATTAAGAGTTACTGCAGGTCTTCTACTTTGAAGAGTGTTTTAACAAATGGACACATGGGACGGAAGATAAGGTTTTCTAAGGCTGCTCTGGGTAAACACAGGCTAATCGAATTCTTCCTATTCATGTCCTTATTCTAATTCAAGTAACCAAATGTTGGGCAGTGATGCCCAACTGTGGACCTCGAGCCTACAAACCAACCAGGCTTTCAGGGTGATCCCTAGATATGTAAGGAGGCCGTTTTTTTTTGTTACACACTTCGTTACTGATTTAATTTGGCAGAGTGGACGTAAAGTGGCAGACCTGCAGTTCACCCTGAACTTTTCCAGTAACGGTGAGAGTCTGTTTGTGCTCTCTACTGTGTGTGGGAGGACCCACATATAAGCTCACACAGATCGCGGGCCGGACGCGGAGCGGACATAGAGTGGCAGTCCTGCAGTCCACCCTGAACTTTTACAGTTGCTGTGAGAGTCTGTTTGTGCTCTCTACTGTGTGTGGGAGGACCCACATATAAACTCACACAGACCTCGGAGCGGACACGTATTGGACGTAGAGTGGCAGTCCTGCAGTCCACCCTGAACTTTTCCAGTCGCTGTGAGAGTCTGTCTGTGCTCTCTACTGTGTGTGGGAGCACCCACATATGAACTCACACAGACCGCGGAGTGGACATAGAGTGGCAGTCCTGCAGTCATGTCTGGCAGGTCTGACAGGACGACACTCAGTGCGTGCTCCCCCCTTGAAGAAGATGACAGCCGTTGCTTAAGGAGTTTGGGCCCCCGCCCGATGGCAGAGGGCATGCTGCCAGTCGACCCAAAGAACGCTGCTTCCAAGAAAGGTGAGCAGAGACTACATATTTCTAAAAGAAACCTGATGGCCCCCATTACCGAGTGCTCCTTACATCCATCTGACTTTTCTACCATTCTGACTTTAAACTTGTCCACAACTACAGACACTGATATTACTTCTGCAGAGGCGCCCCCTCCGCACCTGGCCTCGGAGGCCTCCCTCGCCGCCTCCACCATCCACCGGAATGAGAGCACACCCGCATTGAGCTGCCAGACCTCGCTTACCTCTCCGGTGGGCCCCGTAAGGGAGCCACCATGTGACGTCTCAGGTTGGGCCTCTCAGGCTGGCAAGGGACGGTGCTGCAGGGTTGGTGTGTCACCGCTCTGTGAGCCAGTTGGGGAGGAAAACTGGATCTCCCCTGGCGCGGCTCGACATCTGAGGGGAGACCTCCACCAAGTGACTTGCACCTCCATAGCCTCTGCAGCAAACATCGACCTCCAGGCTTGGCAGCAACAGGAATGGTCGTTGCGGGCTCCGCCTACCACCCGACCTGATTCTTTGCCGGGCCTCACATTAACTGTGAAGGCGCTGGTTCATAGTGCCAGCAAACACACTGATAATGCCACAACCCTGGGCTGTCCGGAAGTGGGATCTTTGGACGCCGGTCCATGGGGGTCACTTATAAATCTAATAGCATACAGGAAGAAGCGAAAAAGAAGCCAGGCTTCTTTCCAGATAGAGGTAATTCCCACAAGATCTCGTTATCCTCCCAAAGTTTTTGGAAAGAAAAAATGATACCAGAGAAACACAATAAAGAAACCTCCCCCTTCAGTTAGAGGGAGGCTCACTACAACATCTGCAAGCTCAAAAAAGGTCTTGAAGCCCCCAGAGCGGTGCAACTGTTTAAAAAAAAATTCTAAGTCGATCAACTGCAAAAAATGAATGCAGGTAAGAACTTTAACGTAGAAATTCTCCAGGCTCTACAAGAATGCTTCCCCCCCACTAAATCCCTCAGGATTGAAGAGAGTGCAACTCAAAGGGCACCAATATTGTCCCTAGACGACAGACTTATAACTTAGCCAACTGCAACAGCAGTCGACCCTGCTGAAAAGGAATCATTTACTCCCTCACCAGTCAGTTTAAGCAACTATGGTGACGCTCCCGCGCCCATTCTGCATAACCCACTTGGTAAAGTAAAGGTCATTGAACCACACAACTCCAATTCCCAGAGGATGTCAGGAGGGGATCTCCATACTTCCGGAACGTCAGCCACAGCATCTGCACCTTCTCTGCCTGACCAAATAGCAACCAAGGTCATAGAGGCTCAACCTTTTCGGTCAATGAGCCCGCGACCCAAAGCATACATGCCTGCCACACCCATGGAAGCACCTAGAAGTCCTGAGTTGACCACTATAGAGTTGTCTCCTAAAGTAAAACCCAAGAAGCTAGGAAGCAGGGGAAAAGCGCATGTAAGCTTCCAGACAAACTCGATTACCAATCTATCATTTGGCTCCTTGCCTCAGCATCAAACCATAGAAACTCTTTGGCTCCTCAGAGACCAACAATCTGCAGTGGCTGCCGAAACAGCCCTTCTCGCTAGACTCTCCACTGAAAGTAAGATCTTCCCTTCCTATGATCCAGACACCGGAGGAGACACCGATAAAGAAAGCCGACATTTTTCTATAATGTCGGCGGTGACGATAGCGTTAGTGCCTGTTATGAAGCTATATGAAGCAGTTAGTGATACTCTTAAAGATCACACGTCAATACAAGCCATGATGAACAGCAAACTGATTTTTCTTGAAACATACATCATGGCAGTGGAAAAAACAGGACCAATTTTTACCTCAATTGGTACCTATATTCCAACGTTTCCTCCACCTTCATCAACTTCGGTGACCCCGGGGATGGCTAGAAAGGCTGCCAGCACTCAAACAGAATGTACGATTGACTTAACCGTGGAGAACTCAAGAGAGCTAGGTTTCTTGAAAGTCACTGCCACATATGGATCACCTAACTTAATGGCGCTGCTCACGTTAGGGCCGCCAGCGAGTAACACCAGGGATATCCAACCTTCGCAAATTGTCCTAGACCACAACATACAGAAGTCCGTGCACAAAACCCTGAAAGAGATTACAAATAAAAAACTGGCAACAACACCAGGGACTAACAAACTAAAACCTTTGGAACCTGTTTTCAGAAACATTTGCTCTTTCACTGGCCCTACAACTATAACCACCAAAACTGACTCAAGATTGGTTTGCATGGATGATAAAACATAATGTCAGGTGGGGGCAGTAGAGACAATTTCGGCTATTAATGAAAGTACAACCGTCATCATCTCACCGAGGACAATTGATGACTTCCTTGAAAATGAATCCTCGACGAACATCAGTCAACATCTGAATGACGACATGACATTGGAAGTTTGGCCCTCAAACACGCTTTCACTGCCCAGGGCCTCCCTGCCTAGTCTTCGCCACTTAAGCAAAGACGTTGAGGTGGAAGGGGTTGACCCTGGGTTTTCTACTCTTGAGGAGTGATGCAAAAAGCTGTCACGTAAGGTTACGTGGAGTGACCCGCCTTTAACCCATGAGTCTCTTGATGTAAGCTGTTAGCCCCAGAAAAGCAAAAGTTGGTCTCAAGATCTCATGGCAGGTGAAAGACAAAAACAAATCAATATCCAAAAGTAGGTTGTCTAGAACTGACAACTATAGGACCGCAAACCTCCACCGATCCTCTACTAAACACTCATCTCCCCTCAACCGTAACACAAGAGTGCACTATGTATCTAGAACAAACCTTTACAACAATGTGGCCAAGAGGCAGGAGAAAACTAAATGGATCCTTAAGCTGGACCAAATCCCAGGAAATGACAATTATGTTATTCTCAACCGGAGGTTGGTGCTTAAGTTATTTGACTTCATCCCAAACTTGCGCCGGATTAAAACAGAAGATCTACTTATTGTAGACCCCAGTCAGAAACATCAGAAATCCATAGCGCATTTATACATCATCTCAAAAACAGTAGACTCTCTTCTAAAAGAAGAAACAAAGGCACTCTTGAAAATGGGTTACAACATCACAAAATCTTCTAGAACAAGAGGCTTAAACCACAAGAGCGAGCCTTGACTTGTTAATTCTTCTGTCCCAGTGACGAAAGCGCGGATCACCTTATCCATCGGCAAGAGAAGAGGTGCTCTTTTGAAACTCAAAACATCGCTCCCATAGACCTCTGTGCTCTTTGTGTGCTTCGGAACTCAGAAGTCTCCCGCAAGCAGAGTCATTCGCAAAAACCAGCGAGGGACCAAAAATACAATGCAACGAGATTAAAAACGGCGCCCGAAAAGAAGGCACCTGTGGAATCATCAGACAAGATTGCTCCTACACAAAGTATATGGTCTTGGCTACCAAAAGCCCTAGCATTGCAGAAAGAAAAGATAGCAACGCTCGGACCATGAGCTCAACCACCAAACCAGCTGCATGGATAAAGTGCATAAGACCTCTATCAGGCTGGGCTCATGGAACACCAGGGACCATTTTCACCTGACGGTGAAAGACGACATAAAGTTATGTGACTATGGCATCTTGTTTTTACAGGAGACCTGGTTAACACAAGCCCCTATGTTAGGGGGCTAATGAAATCTCCCTATCGCCAGTGAAATAGGGCCGCTGGGGCGACCTTCCTCAGGCATGTTGACAGCCTGTTGACACGGAAGTGGCTTCTGATTGGAAGCGACGCTCATCAGCAACCAATCTCTTCTCATGGTAAAAGCTAGATGGGCACACATAGATGCTAATGGAGAAACAGAAAGCACATCATTATTAATCATCGCAAACACATACTGGAATCCAGCTGTCATCAACGATCGCCTATATCTAAAAATGCTTGAAGATGCAATCAACGGGGCACTCGCTGTTCACCTGACGCCTTACCTTTTGATATGTGGCGATATTAATGCAACGTGCCAGGTTCAACCTAACTCGCAAAACCTCTACTCGATAGATAGGCCAGCAGCCCTCAGAGGAGTTGCATGGACTAAACTGATGAATTCACTGGAGCTCCATAACCTAGATACGGCGTTCTGTGATACCAACCAACTGCCCACGTGGGAACGTGACTCCTCAAGTGCCACAATAGACTACATCTTTGTGTCAACGCCATTACTACAAGTCATGACATCTTTTGATGTAATACGTACGCAAGCAAGTGATCACAACCTTCTTACAACGGCATGGCCCGCAAAATCGACCCCATTCATCAACTCTCACTCTCAGCTGGGCATGAACAACCAAGGTTTAAGACTAAAACTGTCTGCGTCAGCAATAAGAGATTTGATGTCTAAATACCAGGTCCAGGCACACACAGAAGTGGAAAAAAAGATCAATTACTTATCTCTGCTCACGATTTACAAACAACCATCATACTAAAATCAAGCCCAGGGTGCAAAAAACTCATGTATGATAAAACCCTGGTTGTGAAAAGAAAAGAGATGAGAAAACTAAAACGGCAAGCAAATTTCTTGGGGACATCTTTGGCAGTTTTGGCAGCCGCAGAAGCATCCCGCTCATATAAAGCCTGGCTTAAAAGCCATCGCTTAGCCCTATACCAACAGGACGCGGAAAACATATAAAGGGGGATAAGCGGCCATAATAGTCGTGAGTTTTGGTCACTTTGAATCCATCTTCTCTAGCTGCAGAGCCCTCTATCATCATTAACATCGCAGATTCGACATGGATAAACTTCTTCAAGTCTTTATTCCAAAAGACATCTACCCCACTCTCGGAGATCTCTTGTCCTGAACCATCAAAGTGGGTATGTCGAGATGATACAGAGGAAATAACCACCCTGATCAAGAAACTGAAGAACTCCAGAGTGCTGGGTCCGGAAGGAATCACCAACGTAGACTTGAAAGCCTTTCCGCTAGAATGGGCGAACCTTCTGAGTAAAATCTTTCGCAGATGTGCAGAACTGAAGTCGATCCCGGCATCGTGGAAATCCGCTACAGTTGTCCCAATTTACAAAAAAGGGAACAAGACCGACCCGACAAACTACAGACTGATCGCCTTGCTTGATTATATCAGGAAGGTTTTCGGCTCCTTGTTGCTCCATGACTTTAAAGAATGGGCCAAACATGCCCCATGCAACAACTACCTGCAAACTGGTTTCAAGAAAAACCTGGGAACAGCAGCTAACATCCTGATGATAAGTGCCTTGAAAATCAGGGTTTTGGAGTGGGGCCCAAGTCTCTTCATTGCCTTTATTGACCTAACCCAGGCCTTTGACCGCATAGATAGACGCCTTCTCTGGGCAAAACTAGAGGCTTGGAACTGTCCGCAATCACTCTTGGAACCAATGAAAGCCCTCTACACCGGCACCAGTATGAGAATGCATCTAAACCAGCAAGGGCTCCTCTAGATACCCACGCTAAGAGGAATAAGCAGAGGTGTCAGTTGGCTCCTGCTCTTTTCATGGCCTTCATCAGGGACATCAAAGATTCAGGCCTAACTGTTCGCTGCTTCCCGTCGAAAATGGGCAAAACACCTATAAATCGACTGTTATACGCAGACAATCTAATTCTCCTTGATCTCACTCCGATAGGCCTGCTGTGGCAACTTAACAATCTACAGGAGTACACATCTAACAACAACCTGGAGATAAACAAAAAAAGAAAAAAATATGATCCTCTCAACTTCTACAAAGAAAAATGAAAAAGTCGCTTTAAGGCTTGCTGGTCAATCTGTAGAAAAAGTGAGCGAGTTTAGGTACCTTGGGGTGATCTTGGATAGTTCCAGGTACGAAACAGCCATGCAAGCATCTTTAAAAGCAAAAACAAAAAAAACTGGTGGCCCAAGGAAAGGTGATCGACAGAAAATGTGGCCGTTTTTCTCTGATCCCGGTCCTGGATTTCTATAAAATAAAGGTGGTCCCCACGTTGACTTATGGTGCGGATGCAATGCCCAACCTTCCTGTGACCGTATGGCCTAAACTGGGGGACCTGTTTTGGAGATCTGTTTTGGGCCTGCCAAAGTTTACCTCAGTTGTGACAATCAGACAGGAACTCAGCTTGATGCCCCTGGGAGGTACGGTCAAATCCAACACCCTTATGCTCTTTCGTAAGTGCAGATGTCTAAAGAGCCGTCAAGGAAAGCCTGGGCTCTAGCTGCCAGATGCTTAACTTCTGGACTAAATCAAATCAAGATACACTACTCTCAATCGAATGTGACGAGGAAACTCTGCACACGAATCCTGTAAAAGTCCTAAAAAAACTAAAAGACCTTGAATGGATAAGGACTAAAGAAGCTGCCACAAACAACAAACTGTTAAGTCACCAGCCTTGTAACATCAGGAAACTCAATGAACTACAACCATACATCAAGAAGTTTCCGTCTAGACATGCCTGTGAAACACTACTGAGAGCCAGACTCAACCTATTCCTAACAAATGAAATTCTGGCAATTAGAGGCCTGCCAAAACAAACGAGTGCCGCTTTTGTGCTCATCCAACAGCAAAAGAGACCATCCGGCACCTACTTCTCTCTTGCACTAGCACACGACAGATTAGATCTATCTAACTGAAACAAATCTTCTCTGAACATTTACTAAGCAACAAAGTCTCATGCTGGTGTAAAATGAGGGCAGGTGGTAGAACATCGTGGCAACTGGCGACTTTTAAAATCCTTCAATATGTGAATGCGTTGCTCCTTCTAACTAAGCTGCCGACATAGGCTTAGCAGTGAGTGGCTCCTATTCAAAATATATGATGAAGCTGACAAGGCCTAATTCGCTTCTGCTGCTTTATTTTCGAAACTATAGAGCATTAACTGTTTTCTACTCACTTTTGTAAAAATCTCATTGATTAACACAAATAATTTAAAAAAAAGATATGTAAATCACTTCTCATTTGCATCCACTGGATTCAAATTCATCTCATGAATATTAATGATGCACATCCTGAAAAGCTGATCATGTACCGCCCCTCGAGTCCTGGAGTTGCAAACCCATGACGCAGACGTATAGTTGACATAATGATGTTGGTCGATGAGATACACTCTGCAAATGTTTTCTGTCCAGCAATTTGTATGCACAGGTCACAGTCACAAAGCACATCTTTTGTCTGTGCTGCTAGTATATTTAACTCATTCAGGGAATAACCAACAGATTTATGATGGTTTCCATTGTGTCTGATGGAAAATATTGGGTTTCAAAAGAACAGGTTTCAATGGCAAATTTGGCATTTGTATGAACTGAAGGAAGCTTAACTTGATTGACAGCATTTATATTGCTGATTCCACCCTGATTTATGTAATTATTTGCGTGTAAAACGGGTATTTGCCTGCCATTCTGGCAGCAAATCCCTGTTTGACGAATGGGGATTAGCGGGCAGAATGGCACACAAATCCCTGTTTTACACGCAAATAATTCCATGAGTCAGCTTGGGAAAATGTCTGACCATAACACTGTGTTTCCCCACAAAGCAGGTGCTGAAAATGCAGCCAGTGAAGCAAAACGTGAGTTCCTGCAGTGTCTCAATCTGTGTTTAATACATTTGCTCAACTTTCTGCCTACACACATTTTGAAAACTACCAGTAGAATCAATGGACCTCATTATAAGTTTGCTGGTCTGGTAACAACGGTACCGGTAAGCTTGCCCATACCATTGTTACTGGACCGGCAAACTATGAGTTCTGCTCACGGGGGCGTACCGGCACCCGCGAGAAGAGCATGTCGGATGCACCGACACCATTCAAAAATGGTGCCGGTGCATCCGACCTCCCTATTCCCATTGAGCCCTGGGAATGGGAGCATTTTATTCTCGTGCCCGTGAAATGGGAAATGATTGGGTCCAGCGGGGCCATAATGACCTGGTAATTACCCATTTGCGGCACCGGAAAAAAATTATACCGGTTTTACCGGCACGGCTACCGCCAGTCTCACAATGAGGTCTTACACCAGCAACTGCAGTTCTCCATTTGATGTTACTGAAGGAAGTAGCGGAACTGAGGGATAGTGGATGGGTTGTCACCATACTTGAGCTCTTTCAGATTCCAATGTGACTTCATGCCTTGAGCAAAGTAGAACAAGGAATGGCAGTTTTGGCTTTTGGGTACGGATGGGAAATGCATTTAGCAAAAACTGCCGTAATGGTAATAACTGGCCATTAATGATAGCAGGTGCAAAATGTTGTAAGTACCTGGACATAATGGCAGTGTCTGGCAACTGCCTATCTGATACCTGTACACAAGCCAAAACTGTTGGCTTTGCCACTCTTGTTTTTAACACGACTAAAGTGAAGGATATATACTGCTGATAAATCAAGTGGTTGAAGGCACACTTGTTTACGACATTTTCATCACACCAGCAGTGCATTTACATTTTCAATTAAAATATGAACTCTCAGAAGACTGCTTTGAAATAAGGCTTGCAGGCACTTTGAGTGCAAAGTTTATTTGTAAGGTTTGATAAAGGTAGCTCAAAGAGATCTCAGTGGGCAGTCAGTGGGTCGGTAAATAACCAAACAACACCTTCAAACTTTTTGTCCCTGCTCATATGCCATCTACCTCCTAGCTGTACTCCAAATGAATAGTTTCAGCAGAGAAGTGGCGATTTAGCACACCTAGGGGCCGATTCATACAATTAATTGCGTATGAAATCCGGACTTTGCACGCCAACCGAAGGCAGGCGAACATACACTTGCGCATAGCAATCACGTTTCTGAAGTGGCACTGCATGTTGGATTTAGGGGTGCGTGCATGCAGAAAGGGTGCCAATCTAACTTAGAGGTGAGGGTATGCAGTGTAGTGGGCTGCAGGAACGGTTTGTGGGGGGTTCACACGCAGATTGACCAGAGATTTGCCTGAGTTACAGGAAATGGTAGGCATCTTGTTGGGGTGCCGGTAACAGTTACGGGGGACCCTGTGCAGTGTCGTCAAGGTGCTGGCTTGGTTGCGTGGGACCCCACACAGTGTTACCAGGGTGCATGAGTTTGCGGCAAGGGAGTTTGAGCAAAGGTAGGAGTATGTGGCGGAATTTGCTTTGCATGGGGGCGTGTCAGGGCCTTCCAGCCGCATCTTGCATATAGGGTTACTTTGCGGGAACAATTCCATGAATATGCGGAGCGTGCAGTAAAACGTATGTCTGCAGGCTCACGCAGTCATTCTCAGCACGCAGGCTTTGCAGGATCTATGCACACTTTTCCATGAATCGGGCGCCTTTTGGCTAAATTTAACGGTATGAACCAGTGGCTTAGATGGAGCCCTTAACCACCATTGGCTCCCAAATCTGCCACTGCCACTGAATCAAGGATGCTTGTCCCCATAACCATGCTCAAAACTGTCCCAGTCATAAAGACAACCAAAAACATGAATGCAGTAACAACACAATTGATTTTTGGGTAAACATAAAAGTAGACTAGAAAATACAAAACAAGCACTAAATTATTAAACACAATGGGCCTCATTCCGAGTCGGGCGGTAAGGGTTAACGGCCACCGGTAACGTGACCGGTGCCGTTAAACTCTTACCGCCCTATTCCGAGTTCCCTTTGCGGGTTGGAACTTAACACCTGCTTTTTGCAGGCGTTAAAAAACCAACCCGCAAAGGGACCTTGGCGCTAATTACGGCACCGTAATTTACGGTGCCGTAATTAGCACCTTCCCCATTCCCATTGAGCCTTATGGGGCAAAAATGGGAATGGGGAAGGGCCCATGGTGAATGGGGAATTACCGACCCCGCCAACCTTGGAATGGGGCGGTAATTCCGCCATTCACCATGGCGGAGTCGGAATGATAACGGCGTCAACCAAGGCGCTAACAGCGCCTTGGTTAACGCCAGGGTAGGAATGAGGCCCAATGTTTTTTAAATTGTACAACTTAAAGAGCAGCATGAAAATCATCCCAAACGTAATACAAAGATCTTTACCCCATTTTCCTGACTCGCCAATGTTTTAGTTAAGTGTCTTTTTGGATCCTTTGTGGCTATGTGGCTATCTTCCAAAAAAGTGCATAATGGCTTTCATAAGCCCATGCATACAATACAGAGAGGAACATTGTTTTTGTGTATGTGCACTTATTTATATCGGGGATATCGTTTGGTGAGAGGGAGGGCATGACATTTGGGATTTGAAGACGGGAGGTAATCTTTCTAGAACAATTTTCTCTTAACAGCAATTGTTTCACACAATAGTATTCGTGGAAGAGATAGTGAACTTATTTGGGACCAGAAAGATTAGCATCATCCTACTGTCCTGGGGTGGCCTGTAGGTTCTACATGAAGAAACAATGTTTCACCTCCCATGACATTTATTAGACAGTATGAAAGACTATGTAGGTGTGTCATTCATATGAAGTTATTTGAAGTTGTTTCACATGTCGTAGTTGTAATAGGCCATTTCTGAACCTTTTCTTTTCAACTGATATGGCAAAAGACAGTAAATGGGTTAAACGACTTCACCCACAGTAAATAATTCTCCAGAATGCACTACTCACAGGTAGCACCTACTACTTAAGTATCATGGTGTCATACATAAATGATGATTTATAACCCATAGGGACGGAAAGATAGATCAGGGGCAATGCTTTTGTCTTGGAAGCAAGACAATGCAGAGCAACACAGGTCTGTATGTTGAGAACTTGCTCTCTCTTCATTTCTTATTACTACAAACACATTTGGGAGCAACATTTGCACAGATTGCTATTTTATATTGTAACTCGTTTGTACCCAGGTACCTTGCATTTGAAAATTAGTGTACTCTTTACATCCTTGTTTGCAATGGTTTGTGTACATTGTATTACAGTAATTGGTGGCCAGACAAAATGTGTTTCGACCTATTATGGTCTTTGTCAAGGCTAAAACGTGTGCTCCACGGTGGTCGGTTGGCAGTTTGGTGTGAGTAGCTTGCAGTCCTGTTAGGCTGTTGGCCAGATGGCCTGGAGTTGCTTTCACTGTTAGCATCCGGATGCAAACACTGAAAGCAACTCCATTCCTTCTGACCAGTCTCAATGCCCATCCGGGCAGACATCACAACAGCTTTCCCACAGCACTGTACAGTTAGGAGAAAGGCTACACACCTACAATAAAACGTTTTGTTGCTAGAGTGAAAGAAGCAGGGCATCATTTAATGGAGTGAGTTCTCTCTGGGGCAAACTGGAGCTGGTGTTTCCAAAGTCAAATAGACCAATTGGAGGATGTAAGTGTAAGGGTCTGGTACACTGCATTGGTGGGCATTGGAATTCTGCAACACAAGCGGATTGTTGACGCATCTATGTGGGACCAGTGGGAAAGGTCTGAATTAGTGTTGTGTTTTATGCTGTTATGAAAACAATAGAACAAAACACTATTATGGGTTTTGCTGAACGAATGAGGTTTGGGGAACGATATTGGCCTTCAAAAAGACTATAAAATAGAACGTTAGAAAGAAGTCACGTATTCTGTTCGTTGCACATTTGAGTAATCATTAATAGGGGTTTGCATGTAACTGATTACAGTGGCAGGGACAGCATGTAGAACTTGAGCAATTATATTAGCCAGCCCTGAAAAGAACAGTGAATACTCTATTTTACAGTAGCACAGTATACAACAAGACCATGGGCCTTATCACGACCCTGGTGGAACAGGTTAACGGGTGCTGCAAAAGGAGGCGGACCCGTTAAACCCGTTGTGCCTACGAGATCCCCTCACGGGACCCGGCAAGCACGCCTGGTAAAACCAGGCGTGCTTGCCGGGTCCTGTGAGGGGAAGAGGGAGCAAACAACGGGCCACTCGTAATCGGCCCATTGTTTGCTCCCTCTCCCATTCCCATTCAGCCCTATGGGGGCTGAAATGGGGAAGGTCCAGACCCGGGTTCCTGAAGGGAGGAATTACCAGGCCCTCCGAACTTGGAATGGCCCGGTAATTCCCCATTCTGGGAACTCAGACCCGGATCCGATTTTGGCGGCAGCCATGCCGCCAATAGTGGCATGGCCACCGCCAAAATATTAACGACGGCCCATGTGTTGTTTCATCTACACTCACAGCACAGAAAATGGCAGTGACCTGGGTTGCCTTCTGAGGGGGAACTACACTGTTATTAAGCGGTGTGTGGGAGCTAGCCAACATGATGAATACATGCCTTAATACACTGGCTAAAACTGCTATGCATACATGAACATTGCTGCACTTAGAGGAACATAGGGCTTGCAAATCTCCTTGCAAACCCGGTTCACAGAGATGACCCATTACATTAAAGAAAATCCAGACCTTTCAAGACACATAGAGACAAAATGTTATGCCGTTGCAGGGGGCTAACACAAGACTACTTACACTGCCAGATCCAATTCTATATTACTTTACAACACACACTGAACCATAAAATGGGACATTGTGCTTGCTGGTGCCGGCAGTAGAGAGAGTTTAGAACAGAGCAGATGTATAATACTGTACTGTTGAGGGTTTCAGCCCTGGGTTTCACTTCAGCTAATTAATAGTGTTTTGTTAATACTTATTGTGTGAACGGGGCTACTATAAGAACTGTGACACTATGATGTTGTAATGTGCTAAGAAAACTTTAAGGCATATGGTGTAACCCAAAAACCTAGCTAAAATTCAAAGAAAAATAAACTATTAAAGGCAGCCCAAACTATTTTAGGACATAGTTTTGCCCGGTCCCTAGGTTTCAATAATAATTTGTATTCCTAAAAATAAAAACATAAATGATGTTGGATGTCAAGGAGTTCTGAACAATATTTGATCCCTCTTTGATCCCTGGACGAATTATCCCTACCCGCCCTGGGCAACTTAATAGATGGAAGGACTTTGTCCAACTCCCACGTGAGTAGGCAGAACTCCAGGGCTAAGCTGGTCACAAGGCTAATTGCTTTTCCAATCGTATATACTCTTCCCCAGCTTCCGCAGCATATCGCCTATGTCTATTATATAATGCCTCGGGATGTGAAAACAAACCAGAAGAGAAGCTACACTATAAAACACACACTCAAAAAGACATGAGGGGAAGATTCAAGCATGACTGCTTCTTATTTAGAGGCACGCAACCTGTCAACTTTACAACCAATGCTGCACCCAAGAAGCTAGTAGAAGGACAGTAAAGCATTAACACGTCTTTATATATCACTGTGCAATCAGGCACACTAACATCTTGTGTATGGGAAGCAAGGTTTCCCTCTAGCACAATGCCATGGAAAGAGTAGCAGAGACCAGTTCGGTTCTCTTAGTAATGACAAAATAGAAATCAATCAATCAGTGGTCACTCAGCGAGGCCAGTGGTGTCAAATCAGGGTAAATGGTGCATTGAGTCTGTGCCAATATCTCAAATGTCATTCATATCGACCATCATGTGGAAGCAGAGCCCTGGACTACTTTAGATTAGCGTGAGTGCTGTGTTGCCCCATATGTGGTTAACCCGTGTTTCTCGCCGTTTGAGTAATATATCTTCTTCGCCTCGGGCTCGTGATTAAACTGAATGAGAAGGTCTGCAGTCTTGAATGACTCGGACACGTGTTGAAATCATTCTAAAATAATCTCGTGGCACCAGCAAGAACTCAATGAAAGATTTGTTAATGATACCCTGTGGGAGAAAATTACTGTGTTCAACAGGATCAAATTGCTGGCATTCTAAGAAAAAGAATGAGAACATTTCAGCTCTGCAAATTCTTGTTAGTGCTCCTTGTTTACGGCGCTTACTGGTATTGAGGAAAGAAATCTGTTAATGAGTCTATTTGCTGTTTCCGAGGCCGGGAAATGCAAAACTGGACTCTTTTATTTATGTGAGTTCGAGATTCGATTATTTTTGTTAAATGTTTCTTCCCTCTCAAAGCCAAGCCAGTTTTGTGCCAAGAAGCTCTGTGAGCCAGCATATGCTCGATGACTGAATATTATCCATCTATCAAGGTATCCATGGCAGGTTGGGATAATCTGTCCATTTATCAAATAGGGATCAAATATGGTTCAGAACTCCTAGATATCCAACATCATTTTTTGTTTTTTTAAGAATACCAATTATTTGCTGAATGGAAACCTAGGGACCGGGCACAAGTCTATCCTAAAATAGTTTGGGCTGCTGTTTTATAGTTTATTTTCTTTTAATTCTAGCTATGGTGTTGGGTTACACCAATTCCCTTAACAATTGCTTAGCACACTGTCACGGTTCACACATAAATGCCTATCTTCGTATCAAATGTACATGATTCTGTTAAATGTGTGTGCAGTGTTATCAACAGCCTCCTGACACATTTCAACTGAGAGCAATCGAGCTACACAGTGTTTGTCCAATCATTTTTAAATGCACGTCCTTCAAATGGCGACAGAGGGTGGTAGGCCTCCTAAAGAGCACAAGCTCTGCGGCTAATATTTCAAGGGGCCTCATTCCGAGTCTGGTGGTAAATTCAGTGGTAATTCCTCCAAATTACCCCCAAAATAGTTTATTTTTACAGCCGCTTTGTCCCATGGGTGTACCACAGGATGACAAGTGGTGGTAAAATGGTGTTAGTCCCTATTTGTGTGGTCCATAGGTCTCCATTGGGTTTTGGGCAAAATTACCACGAGCAGTCATTCTGCCATGGTAGTTCTGCCCACTGCTTGCTTTAAAGTGGAGGATTTACCTCAAGCATGGTGCTGGAGGTAACTCCTCCACTTCAACGGCAAACTCAAAATTTGTTTTCCATAAAAATGCCAATAGAGCTGGTTTTGTAACAGATTTTCTTTTTCCTCCGGTAAATGGTAGGCTTTAGAAAAAGAAAAAAGAAAAAGAAACAACAAAAATATCAATAACAATGAAAAATGAAATAGACATCGATGCAAAACATGGTTTTATAGGCCCCATTCTCCAATCCTTGTAAAACGTATACAGTTGTGCTATCTCCTACAAAATTGCCACATCTACCTACAGCAGATCTTTCTGAGGAGGTGCGTGTTCTGTACCATGGAGCAACGTGACCCATATTTAATACAAAGCTAAAATTCCCTTTACCACACCTGAAAAGGAAACATTTTATAATAAATTTAAATCTGCCAATCGGTTTTCTTTTAAAATTGTGAACACAAAGAAAACATATTTTATTGTGTGTTACGGGGTGGAGAATAACCAAAATAATAACTTAAATTCAAAATGCTGAAAATCAAAGGACAGGAAGTTTTGAGGAAATGTATTTTTCTCGGCGTTATGATGAGGACCAAACAAGCCAAACCATTTATGTGTTTGTTAAAGGTACCTTGGGATATGTCTTCAAGTGTCGAAAGGATGCTGTCTTGCAATTGATACAACTCTGAATAGGGGTTTCTAAAGCAAACATACATTTTCTTTTTGTTACTTTATATAATGTTTGTGTAGGCTCTACCTGGTGTTGTCATGCCTCAAATCACTTTACATTATCTGTGAGTTCAGCGGGAACATGTTCAGAACATACATGATGAACAGAACATGGCATTTATGCACATTTGTGAGAAGGGTACAAACATTCAAAGGATTTTGCAGACTAAATAAGGTAGAGCAAAATAAGATACCTGCATGTGTGTTACATGAAATACAAGTGTGAGGTTCCTGGATGAGGGAGGGGCGCGCTGGGATAGCACAACAGCAGTGCGCATATACAGCGCACCAGAGCCTTTGATATTCAAGTAGGAACTGCTTTATATGCGCATGATGCGCACAGACATTAACTGTGGTCACCTGACCGCTCTGCATGTCGGCATGTCCCAACATGGTGATGTCACGCAATCCTACATCTCGCCCCAAAATAAATGCAGTCTTATCCCATCCCCTCAATTTACCATCAAGGTCTTCTGACCATACAGGGTGGTCTTCCTTGTCGAGGCAATTCACCATTTTCATCTGGAAGGTCCCCTTCACAGCTGTGCTTATCTCTGTATCTCTGTCGGTTCCTCTTCGTCCGCAGAGTATCCTGATCCTCCTTGTATTTCTTCTTTGTCTTCTTCGTTACATTTTCCATTTATTTTCATAGTGTCCCCTCCTGCTTTTCTTGTTATGACCCATCCTCTTTCCACCGTGACCATGGACACCTTTACATGGGAGACCTTCATGGGACGTGGGTTAAACGCTGGCATGTCCTTGTGTACTTGCGTTTGTCATACTAGTACTTGTTCTCCTACGGTCAGCTCTACAGCTCATGCTCTTCTTATTTTATCTGCATATCATTTCATCTTCTCTTTTGTTCAATGATCCTTTTCCCTTGCCTCTGCCATTGTCAAGTTCTGTTCCATTTCCTGCCCCCCCAAGGGAATCCTCGTCCTTACAGGACGTCGTACATGAGTTCTGCTGGGCATGTCCCCATGGAGTTATGCGTGGTATTGCGTTAATCCCTTAGGAGTTGGCAAAGAGATTGTTCAATAGGCATGTGGGTGATTGTTGCAATGCCGACGGCCCTCAATGTTGGCCATGAAACGTACCACTATTCCGTTCGCCGGAGGCCAGAGTGGTGTGACCTTCCAGTGATGGAACCCAAGGTAGTTGGCAAAGTCTGAAAGTCTTTGCTGGTAAATGGTGGGCCATTGTCTGATTTGACCACCTTCGGTAGTCCGAACGCTGACAATATGTGGTCTAGTGCTGGTATAGGTGCAGTGGCAGCTGTGGAGGGCACTTTTTCTACATCTGGGTAGCGGGAGTCTTCATCTAGGGCTACAAGCACATATTCCCCTGACATGAGAGGCCCAAAGACATCTATTGCCACTTCCTCTCATACCCCTTTTGCGAGTCAAGACATGTGTAGGGGTTCTGGGAACGTTTTGCTCCTCTTTGGCACTAGGATGACGGGCGAGACCCAAGGTGTGGGTCCTGAGGTAGGTTCTACGATATCTCTTTCGAACAGTCATAGTAGCTCTTTTTCAACCTGTTGCTGAATGTTGAACGGGATCCCTCTCAAGTATTGTGCGATGGATGTCACTGCAGGATTAATGTATAGGGGTATTTTTCGACCCTTCAGTCTCCCTATTGCCTTCAAAAGGTTCGGAAAGTGTGCTGCCACTTTGGCTGGTATAGGATGTAGATCAGGTTGGACCGGTGACTTGAAGCTCAGGATATTGCTGCTTGTGACCTCTGTCGCCAGGACGTGCAAAGTCATGTGATATTTCTTGTCTTTGTGGCTGCACGACGTTCTGAATGCACCAAGGCACAGAAGGGGTTCCTTGGCTACATATGCGTACACTTGTGCTCCACTTTCGCGCCTTGAAACACCTGTGTATAGGCGCGTTACAAATACCATATCATATCATATCATATCACTTGTGCCTTGCCATTGAGCTTCAGGAATTCCAACTTGGGCATGGCATTAATGGTGGCTCCAGAGTCTACTGAGAAATTGAATTCTTGATCTTGCAGCGTTAGGGTCAGGGTGGGACTGTGCTCTGAGGTGGTTGGATTTCCCACAGTGTATAGGTAGCCTTTCTTTCGTCTGTCGGTGCTGGAGTGGGATTCCGACTCGGTGGTGGATGGCGTTGATGTTTATTGTCTGTGTATTCTCCTCTGTCCCTTACGTCATCCTTCTGGGGACTGCGCGTTTTTGCTTCTGGTGTGTCGTCTTTTCTTATAGTATCTCCTTTCTGATCCTTTCGCCCTGTCTTCCTTTGGGTACCTGGGCAGAGTCCTTGGTCAGTGCAGTCCTTGTTCCGCTGAGATAACTCATCGATTTTGGATTACAGCACATGATGCAATAGTGGTCCTCGCTCACGCATGTTCAGCATATCTGGCTGATGGCAGGGCATGAACCGTCATGTGGAAGATCGTGTCTGCATCGGAAGCTTTGGCGTTTTTCTTCCTTGGTGTCGTTTGGCATGTGAATTTGAGATGCTATCTTGTTTACGTACTCCTCTTTGATGGTTGGTATCATGATGTATGTCTTGCTCAAAGTGGATATCTGTAAATCCAGCACGAACAATGTTCTGGCCAATTTGAGTATCTCTGCGAGGAAGTGTGACACTTGCAGTTGCTACTTTTTTAGCACCAGCGCGTCGCTCCCTGCAATCACCTGTGATTTTATGGTCTCTTTGTTGTTATATAGTTGGAATTCACAGTGTTTTACCCTCGCTCTCGGGCAGGTGACAAATTTGTCCATGATTTCCCCTTGGAGCTGTTTGGTGGTATGAAAGATGTGCCTTTCATAGTCAACGTTTCGGTGTGTGGCAAAATGTTCCTTGAAAATCTTCTTTAGGTCATCATATTTATATTCCACATCTTCAGGCAGTTCGAAGATGATATCTCATACCTCTGGGCCAGCGGTCACTGTGAGTAGACTGATGATACGCTTGTCTTCTCGTAGGCCCACTGTGTCAAGGTATGCATCAAATATTTTCATCCACCTGGTCCACCGAGGACCCAGGCTTGTTGGGTCAATTGTATCAAACTGCATTATTGAGGGTACAAGGAATGCATTTCTCCCTTTCCGGCCCTCTGCGTAGGCTAATGCAGCAGGATTTTGCTCCTTCTCCGACATGGTCCCTCAAGCGTGACATGCGTTGTGCATGTAGTGTGGCCTGCCGTGGACACCCTTGCTTTTCTGGTGGTTAGTTTCAGCCCTTCAGACTAGATGTCTGTGTTTGTGCCTTTAAGCACTTTCCCTCTGCTTTTTCTCCTTGGGGGGGAGGGGCTTTTCTGTGCTCCCCAGGCAGTCTTGGATGTTTTATAGGGCCTTGGGCCATGGCTGGGTGACTGGAAGCTCCCTGCACTCACCCTTGGGCTCACAGGCCTTGCCAATCAATCTCTTCCTCCCTTCAACATGATTGCATACTCTCCGCGATATATGTGTAATAGGTGTGGTGAGGAGCTCCTTTTCCGGAACGAGTGTTCTCCCACCTCATTGCCAGTGTGAGGTTCCTCGATGGGGAAGGGGCGCGCTGGGACAGCACATCAGCAGCAGGAGTATACAGAGGACCGGAGCCGTTGATATTCAAGCAGGAACTGCTTTATTCGTGCCTGATGCATGCGTACATTAACTGTGTTCACCTGACCGCTCTGCGTGTCGGTGCATCCCAAAATGGTGACATTGCACGACTCTTCAACAAAGAGGCATAACATTCATTAACCCCCAAAACCTGGCAAGTGGTAACTGTGGAAGAGGGCCGTGCTGGGAGTTATGGGTCCTAAAGACAGAGGTAAAGGCCTGAGCACAGCGAGGGCGTTTAACAGGGTTTAGTGCAGCATAGCTCCTGGTGCCGCCAGACAGCATGTTTTATCAAACAATTAGGTCTGTGGAATAACGTTTTTTTTTTAGAAAATGTAAAAACTGGAAAAAAGGTCGATCATCCTGAACTGGTTTCTTGGAGCTGGCTAGGTTCTGAGTAACCACATGTAACCTAAGGAGGTGGGAGAGGCACGGCTTAGATTCCAGCTGGGCCATGACTCCTGGGTGCAGCTCGGCAAGGGGAGTGGTGTTGAAGACAGTCTTTTGGGTGGAGAGACGCGAGCCGTCTGCCAGGTACACCTTTGAAAACATTGTGTCTATCCACCCGCCACTTCAAAAAGGTGAGAGGGGGCTGGGGATTCATTGCTCCAGGGTTGTGTCTGCCGTCATGTGCAGACTTTGTGAGGTGGGAAGCGAAGCTTGAGACACCCATGATTAGAGGGAACGCCGCACAGAGAGTCCTGCTGACAGTGCAACAACAACAGAGGTATGATGCGCCTTCCCTCTCATTGGCCAATTTCTGTGACCATTCAGAGCCATACCGTCTCAAATTGACTGGAAATTGACCAATGGGGGAGTGCCACATCACTTCCCCGGCATATAATAGGTATGAAAAGACTACAAGTCTGTGCACTAGTAAAATCAATTCGAGAAGATGCATATTAGTAAGTATATTAGTAAGTCGTTTTGTTCATCTCGCCCCCTCCCGTCAGGCATTATGACACCAATCCTGCCATGATCCGTTTCCACTGCATCCAACATTTAGATCAAGATGTGGAGCTTGTTAGATGGCCATTGATTGTATGCTTGGAATCCTAATAAAAAAGTAACGGCATGACTTTTATTAAGGAAGTTTATATTAATTGTAGTGTATACACTATTAGACTATCCTGAGCCCTTTGATAAATGTCCTGAAAAGCATTTTGGCAATGGCAAGGGTTAAGAAGTCAAGAGCATCAATGAAATTGCATATGCACATTAGAAAAACAATTGCCTGGACTCACAATTTAGTAAATAGGCAAACGTATCAAGTTATTACATCATTTCTTATGGCAATTAAGATGCTCATTTTTTCAGACGAGGCGCTTTATACATATGATGATGAGGATTCATTGAATTTAAAAGAAACCCCCCACTAGCCAAGGGCACTGCTTGGTGGGGGAGCAGGGCGAAGGGCTATGCATCCCGTTAATATAGTGCACATTCTGCTTCTGGACGGTCACTAATGAGCAGAATCTGAACACAGGAGGTTACGATGGCGAAGACATAAAACTCATTAAGTCACGCTGAAATGGTCTCTGGGGGAACGGCGAGGGAAAACGCAGTTAAGGAGCAGTTTACATACATTAACCTTGCGTTCTGATTGGCTAATACCAACGCTCCATGCTTCCTTGTGAAAGTGGGTCAGAGATTCAAACTGCAACTCTGCATTGTTATTTTAAGCAAAGCTTCAGCCTTTCTTTGCGGAGACATTCAGTGTGGAAACCACTTTGCTTGATCTTTCAGAGATGGAAAGGATATTAGCTGGAGCAGCAAAGGCCTACTGCCATGAATTTATTCTCCTGATGCCAGAAGACACAACGACCAATCTGTGACTGTCTATTGAGGACTGAGTAAAGAGCCGCAACATTGCATCTACGTCGCGTTCTTCAGAGCTAGCTCACCGATGGGCTGCCGGCTGCGGTGTGGCTTCGTCGTGCAGTGCCACAGGTTGAATCACCCCATGCTTGACTCAATCATTCATCATTACAGGGTCACTAAAGGAAGGACTGTCAATGTGGTAACGATCAACATGTGGGAGTTCGAACACTATGAACCAGCATCAAGCACTGTCTGAACTACCATCAGGGAAACCGTCTCTGCAAATGAAAACGCAACATCCACCAAATTTACGAAGCCAGACAGATTGGCTTTGCTAATGCTTATTAATTGGCTTTTTCGATTGAAGAGAATTCCCAATGCATTCATTTAAAATTGACTGCCGGATTTCCGAGCTGTATGTTTGCTCCGTAGACGTATTTGTGCATGGCCAGCACTTACAATGCATGCTCATCTGCACATCCATGAAGCCTTTCTTGAATTAGATCCTGCAGCTGCCTTTCTGAAAAAATGAAATCATAGGGCCCGATTCATGGAATATTTGCCTGGTTCAAATTCAAAAGTGTATTTTTTCCATGCAAAATCCGGGCAAAGTAAGTGTATAGTCATTTTGGCAGTACAAAATGACTTTGCCCGGACTGTGCACGGCAAAAATACCTTTTGAACAGTTCCATGAATCAGGGTTTGTGTCGGCAGTGTAAAGTCACTTTTCAGCAGTGCCAATTCACTTTGAACTGGGCAAATATTCAATGAATCGTGCCCATAGTGTCACACAGGAAGTATTTCAAAGGATTCAATGCAGAGGCATTTGTGGATTGACAGTAGTGTGAGAATAAACATGGCCACCCTTCATCCTTGAAATTGTTCAACATATTACTGTATACATGCACCTGAGATGCACCCACTTTCTATTTTACTTTGGTAAAGTGTGTCCACTAAAAGATACAAAAAAGAAATATAAGCTGTTGGAGAAAATTGATAGGCACACTGCCCTACCCACAGCTTTGAAAAATGTGATGGGAATTATAGCATGATGTTGTAAAAACACCAGTCTATGACCACACATTTGGGCCTTGTTACAAGTCTGCAGGTCTGGGAATTATGGTACCGGTAAGCTTGCCAGTACCATAGTTCCTGGACCGGCGAACACGAGTTGTGTTCGTGGGTGCCTTACTGCCTGCCAGGTCTGACCTTGCGGGCAGAGCGGCACCCATGAGCACAGCATGTCGAATGCACTGGCAATGTTCATAACGGTGCCGGTGCATCCGGCTTCCCCATTCCCATTGAGCCCTATTGGACTCAAATGGGAATGGGGAAGAATTTTTCCCCGGGCCCAGGAATGGGCAAATACCGGGTCTGGCAAGGCCATAATGACTGGGTAATTACCCATTTCTGGGCGCTGGAAAAAATAAAATAGCGGCGGCAGCCCCGCCATTTGGCCCCTTGTCTCCTGTAAAATAATGCAGATATCCATTCACTAAAACGTGCCACAACCTATATGGTGCAGATCAAAATAGTAGTGTGGGTTGGTTGTAGAGGTTCACTCGTCAATTACTAAACAACATTGGAGAGATTGGCTAGTTAACTGGAAATTCTAGGTGCTCACTATTGGATCTGTGCTACCAGACCAAATGTGTCTAGGAAAGTAAAAAAATGGTACCTCAACAGACATTGAGATACAAATAGGGGCACAACTAATACAACCCAAAGATTGCAAGTTTAATTCTTGAAACAATGAATTTGTGAGAAATCACTTCATTTCAAAATAAGGTATATTTCCAAAATTAAAATGCAATGTTACTTCACAGAAGCTTGTAAACCATACACATTCAAATTTTCAAAAAACAGTAAACATATAAAGTAATCAGATGGAAATGTTTTCAATCACATTAAGTATCTGAAAGAACAAAAAATTACTGCACTCAAAGTAAAGATAACTTAACAGTAATCAAACATTCTCAATTTGGCTTCATAGGTTTATCTCGATATCTGGAAAAGGAGTTGTTCTATGTATCAATTTTAGGTGTACTCCACTAGTCTAATATTATGAGTTTCGGGCATTGTGGTCTTCTTCAGGTAATGATATCGTAGATATTCTTCCTAAAATGTTAACAGAAATACATAATTTTAAGTTTGAGGGATTTTAATCCTTTTCATCAAATAAATTATATCAAAGTGATTACTATTCATCGTACGTAAATTTCCTGAGAAAAGGTTCTATTCACTAACCTGTGTCTTCTATTAAGATAATTTAGAGGTATTAGTTGTTCAACTGCCAAGGATATGAATAAACTCCTAAAAGCAAGAGTAAAGGAGATTGGAGGGTAAGGAGCTGTAACCATCTTAAATGCAATATTTGCACAGTAAACAGATCTTCGTGAGGACCAGGTAAATTGGATAGTCACATCTAGAGTTAATGGTGGAGACTCACCTATATTATGAGTCCTTCTTTGATGGAATAGTCAGTGAAAGAGGTCCCGTGCTGAGAGCCAACTTGTGGGTCTCCTTTTGTTTGAGTACATTCACTGTAATGGTAAATATGCTGCGATCACTTCTCTGAACTAAGGTATTACTTGGTTATAGGTATCTCATGGAATGTAATATAATAAGTACCTGCAGGTGAATCGACTTCCTCCAAGTGAACCCGCTGCGCTGTATATTTAGTCAGGGTATAATGATTGTACTGTTCGGACACTGTTTGGCGATTCAGCAGTATAATTAGTTCCCTGTAAAATAAACGCCGATAGCTATTCAAATACTACCACATATTATTGCGAGTAATATGGTCATCACTCTATAGTTAATCCTAAAGGGACTTGGATATTAACACTAAAGTAACATGTTACGTGTCAGTAAAATGCTTAACTAACGCTATATATATATATATATATATATATATATATATATATATATATATATATATTTTTTTTTTTTTTTTTACATTTTCCTTCTGTGTTAGCGATGGATTATAATACAAGTTTACCTACTTCCTTGTATGCTTCTACTCCTATTAACGGGAACGCTGGTCTGATTCCTCCCTTCCTGCTCATTCCAGCGAAACAGTACGGGTCGGACAACTAAGTTCGCTTTATGGAGACTAGACTCCCAATGTTTGTTAGAATAAAAAATGGCTACCGGGTGCCTTTGATGTTATTCGTGTGGTAATCCTACGTATTGGAATCATATTAATCATGAGCCTATTCTAATTGGTTTATCCAAGAGCAGGGGATTCATTTTGCCAAATCGGATCCAAAGTTCAAACACATACTGCTCATATAAACAATGCATTTGTGATCATATTTGTAATGACCCGAATTTCAAGTACAACAGTGAAATACAGCAGTTTGATAATGTTCAGTATTTTGGTGAATCCTAGGTAACCAGAGAGCTGTGTGCCATCCATATTTTCAAAATCTCATAGACATTACAAAAGTAATACAAAATATCAATTGTAGTCACCTAACTCAAATTAATATACTAGTTGGTAATCTCAATTATTAAACTTCGAAAAAAGGAGATCAAAGAGGAAACATCAATGTCCTTCTACCTTCACAGTAATTAGCATTACTAGCAGTACTTTTACTGGCCATATGCCCATTCACAAAGCAGCACCTCTCACATTGGTCATAACAGAAAAATAAGTAAAAAGTACCAAACATTATTTCCTGCAATTTTATTCCACTTGTACTCCAATTTCTCAGATCACAGATAGCAGTATAAATCCCATTCGGGATTCATTCCCCTGGGCTGCATAGAGTCCAAATGCTCAATCCAATAGGTCTCCCTTTGTTGCAAAAGTCTCGGGAGATTGCTGCCTCATCTTGGTAACATCACATGTTCTAGAATAACAAATTGCAATTGTCCTATGGAATGATTTAAGTCTTTAAAATGTTGTGCAACTGGGGACTTAACGGATCCTGTCTGTACATTACATTTATGTTCCACCATTCTTTGTTTAACCTTTCTCCCGGTGAGGCCCACATAGTATAGTCCACACAGACATTTAATGCCATAAATCACAATCTTTGTGTCACATGTTGAAGTGTGTCATAGTGGAATCTTATTACCCTTATGTGGGTGATGTATGCAGTTCCCTCTGATAATATTGTGACAACAATTACAGTTATTACAGGGTATGGTGCCTTTGAATGTAGTTGGTTGGGCTTTTGTGCAGCCAAAATCTGATTTAATCAGATGATCTCGTACTGATTTGCTTTTGTTATATGCAAACAGAGGTAAAGTCGGAAAAAGATTTTTCAATTTAGGGTCCAAAGCTAAGGTCTCCCAATTTTTCTTGATAATCTTCTTGATGAGTTGACTTTGTTGTGAGTACGTAGTAACATATACTAACTTCTCAGCTTCCGTTTTGGTGCTTGCTTGTAATGTATTCGACCTTGGCATGCTCTTCACTTTCAAAACATCTCTTTGAATCTGCATTGGGTCATAGCCTCTCGAGATGAATTTATGTTGTAAGCTCATTAGCTTTTCTGTCAAATTCATCCTCTTCTGAAACAATTCTCCTGTATCTCAACAGCTGGCTTAATGGTATGCATTCAATCGTTTTTCTCGGGTGGAAACTAAACGCTAAGAGCAAGCTGTTTTTATCAATTTTCTTTGTGAAAACGGTAGTTGCAAGTCTGTATTGTTCCAGGTACACCACTACATCTAAACATTCCAGGGATATCCTACTGGTCTTGTGGGTAAAGTGAATCCTCGGTGCCAAGGTGTTCATGTATTCCAAAAAATGTTGTAACTCTAATTCCGTTCCAGACCACACCCCGAATAGGTTGTCGATGTATCTGACAAAGAATTTCAGATGGTCTCTTCCAGATATCTTATATAGATGTTAGTGTAACTGAGGGCCATAGCGACCCCCATTGAGGTCCCAGAAATTTTAATATAATATTTGTCTTCAAACATGAAGAAGTTAATATTGAGTACAATGGTAAGTAATTTGATTATAAATAATCTATCACTACTAATTTTGTCTTCATTGTTCAGGAGTTCCCATTCCATAGCTTCTATTCTGGACTGGTGTGTGATATTTGTGTACAGACTGGTGGTGTCTATTGAGAAAAGGATGTCCACATTTGGATCAAACTGGATTGTTTCAAGTTTTGTTAAGAAGTGATTGGTGTCTTTGACATAAGTGAAAGCCTTTTGAGCTAGCGGTTGTATGATCTTATCAATGTATTGGGCTAGTGGTTCTAGAAGGCTGTTAGTTGCAGCAATTATTGGTCACCCAGGAGGATCACGCAAGGTTTTATGTATTTTAGGGAGCATGTATTTCACTGCCATGATTTGATGTGAGTTGGGCAAAAAGGCTTTGGTCTTGTCCGAGATATACTCTTAAATTTCTGCTTCATCCAAGACTTTCTTTATGATCATTCTGTTGGGTCAATAGGTACCTCTAGGTAAGTGTCTTTATCCATTAGTTGTCTTTCAACTTCTCCTTTGTATTTTACGGTGTTAAGGATAACTAAGGCACCACCTTTGTCCACAGGCTTAATGATAATATCAGGATTCTGCCATAGTTTGTCTAGTACTTGTTTCTCTCTCATTGATACATTTGTCCTTTGTCTCTTTTTTAAGATCTTTCAACACTGACTTCTGGAAAGCTTCCAGTATGCAGTTTTGTACAGTCGGAGAAAAATTACTTTTTGGTTTTATCTCAAGAAACGTGGATTGTTGTCTGTTTTCCGTTATTTTAATAGAATCAAAAAACACCTTCAACTTCATTTAGTGCATTAGTTAAAAAAAGTAAATCTTCTCTTTCAGTAAAGTACTAGTCTAATGTGGTACAAACGAAAGACCTTTCTGAAGGGTTTGCTGCTCAAATTTAGTCAATTTATATTTTGAAATATTAACCACTAGGTCTTCTTCACTGGTACATTCACTTTTTTCGGTGGATTTCTTTTTTTTGCCTCTTCGAACCTTAGTCAATCTAAAAAAGAGTATGATGTGGATGAAGTAGAACCAGATACTTTTGAGGTACTTGGGGTTTGGCTTCTCCCAGTTGAATCTTTCTCAATTGGTTGTGGTTGTTCTACTGGTTCTTGAGACACTTCTGGTTCTGTACCCGAGGCTTCAGATGTAGAGGGAGGTGTATTTTGTGGTTGTTCATTCTTATTGAATAGTTGTTTATTCCCTCATTGGTTTTTGTGTTGATTATAATATTCCTTCCAGGAATATACAATGTCAATTTTATAATCAAGAGGCTCTCTTCTGAATTTCTGAATCTTCTTCATCTCAAAACTAGCCTTATAATCTTCCAACTTCAAGTTAATTTCCACCAACAGTTGTGCTTGGTCCCCTTTGTTAATGAAAGTTGACAGCAAATGTTTCACAGTTTCAATATCTGCTTCTTACTTTATATATGTACTGTTTTTTGAAAATTTGAATGTGTATGCTTTACAAGCTTCTGTGAAGTAACATTATATTTCAATTTTGGAAATATACCTTTTTTGAAATGAAGTGACTTCTCACAAATGTATTGTTTCAAGAAGGACACTTGCAATCTTTGGGTTGTATTGGTTGTGCCTCTATTTGTATCTCAATATCTGTTGAGGTACAATTCACATGTATGTTGAGGTACCATTCACAGCTCAAAATAGTTTCACACCCAAGTAAAATACACACTCAATTCCAAGGACACATTATAATAGAGCTGGCACACATACGTAAATGATGAAATGATAAGACATGTTTTACTAGTCAAGATGGGGCCTGTGAGAATATTTGTTTTGATGTGGTGCAATGGAACAATGCAAGATGCTCTTTCTCACATGGGACATCGGCTGTGTATGGTTTTGGTACCTTGTTTGCAGATAGTGCAACCACAGTAAGAGTTGTCACCATTTACAAAGAAAAGACAAGTTCCAATAAAAATCAGTTATAAATGAAAATGTAATGCAGTCCAAAGTTATATTAAATGTTCCAATCACATGAGTGATGGCAAGAATGACAAGACAATGTAATGCAGCATAAAAGAGAGAACATGATTGAATCTGGGAAGCAAAGGAAGCTCTTAAATCTGATAATCAACAATGTTCTTCCTGATTTATTTTGTAGCACAGTCTTCTTCAAAATGGCAGGCATTCAAACAGATCTTTTAGCAGGATGTGCATTTTCTGCATTATGGAGTAACTGATTGGTTCGAGGGTCCATCTATATACTGCTTCAAGAAACTTGGCAGAACTAAACCTTTTTTTCTAAGTACACATAAAGTTCTTATTATTTTGGTATTGTTGTCAAGTCAGGAGGGGACGTTGGCGCATACACCATAGCATTCTGTAGAACACCTAGCTGTCCAACGGCATTGGACACTTGGTCATTTAAATGTTGCATGTACAAAAACACACACCATGTCATTGTGTAGATTTACACTACTTCATTCATGAGAATGGCAAACATAGGAAGAGTTATGTAGGTTGTGTCCTCCACTATGTGATTGTTCCCACTGTATTTCCTTGATCACAATATGACTAACTATCAATATGGTCTTTGCAACATTGACAAAGGCCCAAACCATCCTGTTTTCCAATGAATTGAAGGAATTCATTATGTTATAGTAGTTTCATGGCAGTGCAGTTGGGATTAAAACTTGTGACATTTGGGTCGCCCTCCGATTTCATCAACAGACTTAGCCCTGAAATCTCTCCAGTGGTTAACAATGGCTACAATGATCAAGTTCAAGACCCTATGCATCGTCCACAGGCGGGATGGGGACCACACTCTATCCAACTTTCTCTTCCTATGCATCTTTCTTCATGTGCCCTATGCCCATTCCACATGCGTCTCTCTGAGCGTCAGACACTTATCCAGACAGAGAGTGGGGGTGGATCTTTGTCCTCGGCTGGGGCCTCACTGTGGAATAGCCTCTCTGCCTCTCTCAAACTTGAACAGGACCACCTAAGGTTCCGGAAGCAACTCAAGGGGGCTCATTACGAGTCTGGCAGTAACAGTGCTACCGGCGGATTGCCACCGGATTCGTAAATATTATCCAGTTCCTGACTTCCCGATGCCACTGCGAGACTACAACCCCAGCGGCTCGGAAAGTCAGGCGCCGGTAAAATGTTGTTCCCCATTGTCATAGAGTCCCATAGGACTCTATGGGAATGGGGACACAGAATTACCCACACTGTTGTTAACGGTGCTGGTGCTTCTGTGATGGGTCTGCCTATTGTGGCTGCTGCGCCCAGCAGGGTCAGACCTGTCATGCACAGCGGCTCCGGCAGGCAGACCTGTAATATGCCGGTCCAGAAACCATGGTGCTGGTAAGCTTACTGGCACCCTTGTTTCCAGACCGGCAGGGTCAGAATGAGGCCCAATACCTTCCTTTTTGATTCTGCTCTCTCTCTCTGCCTCTCCCCTTCTAATGCCCCTGTCTGTGAACCAAACTGGCTACCTGGCCTCCTACTAAACGTATGAGACCAGGCTATTGCACAACGGTTGCCCTTGCACTGCCTATGGCCCTCCCAACCACTTTAGGACTGTTTCTGCAACCCTAAAGTCCCCTGACACCATGCTCCTTTGAGCCACCTTTCTGGCAGCCCTTACACGTTCCTTTGCACTGTCCCCCCACCCACCGTCCTGGCACTTCTGCCCCTCACTACCCTCTTTTGTGATCTGAATGACACAAGGGCTAGTAAGATCGTTGTTTTGTCCACCCTCTGTCTTGCCTACCCTGTCTTGTCGTGCCTAGAAACACTTGTGTACAGGCACGTTATAAATGACTTATCATATAATATATCATACGTTTAACTCACAAAGCTAGGATGCTTCATCTACAAGCACAGAGGAAACAACTGATGTGGCCAGAGAATCTGTGCAAGGATAGACTTTACCATTGGATGAGTAAATGAGACTGTTGAGAGGAAGAAACAATGGTGATACCGTTACGCTTGAGGAATTAATGTCCATACTATCATGAAATGCTGACTAGTGTGTGCAATGCCCTTGACTGACATGTTTGATTTTGTTTGAACCAGTTTAGGGAAAGGAAGTCTGTCCATAGCTCACGAAACGTCTGTACTATTGCCTTTATACATGGACTGCCTCGGAGAGATCCCTCTTCTTGACATATATATATATATATATATATATATATATATATATATATACATATATATATATATATATATATATATATATATATATATATAAATGTACAGTGTGATGTGTAGCACTTACCAGAAATGTAGTACATAAACACTTGCTGTCTCCCAGCGTGACCCCCACCTGCTGTGACAAACTCTTTCTCTTTTCATCCACATGGAATTCTGAGTTGCTCTCCCTCCTCATTAGTCTCCTTTGGTTCCATAAGTGTGAGCAGATGGCAATATCCTGAAGTAATGCACATGTGACTATTATGTGCCAACAATGTTCCAATGATGTGCTAATTATGTTAAAAATTATGACACCACTTTTTTGTAAAAATGAATTTAGGATGCCACACAGACTTAGACTAATTAAGAGCTTGTGAAGACCCGCCTGCACTTTGCTGCAGGAAGTGAATAAAACCTACCTGCCGTGCGCATTGGCCCACACGCACTGAGCAAGTGCACTACAAGTGCTGTCTTGATGTCGTACGCTGTGAACGCTGTGGATATTGCAAGCTTCATCTTTGGTGAAAAGCATTTAAAACTGTTATCTGACGTGCTGGTTGCTGCAGGAGAGGTTGGAAAGTGCCTAATTTGGAGCTTGTGAAGACCCGCCCACACTTTGATGCAGGGAAGTGTGTTCGAGGAGCGGACATAGATATCACAAATTTTTGCGCCTTATGTTTTGGTCATTTTAAAGAAAACTACTGGATGGATTTACACCAAATTAACAAAAGCACGCTTTCGGGACTAAGCCGCTGCTCCTGCCGCAAGTTTGATGTGAATCCGTCCAGCTGTTTGGGCTGTAGGCGTGAGCAAAGATTTTTCCCATTATGTCTATGGGAAAAAAGACGATTTGAGGTCCCTCCCTATAACCTTTCCCCCCCTGGACCTAACCTCACCAAACTTTGCAAAAAAGTGGGCCATATACTTTGTTTGCAAAGTTTGGTGAGGATTCATCCAGTGGGAGCGAAGTTATAAGCTGCCCAAAAAGTGCACTTCCTATGGAAACAGCAACTTAACCATAACTACATGGCCACTGCCATGGGCGTGTAATAGTGGGCGACGCTGTGTTGGAAATTTCAATGAATGCCTGTTCGCACACGAAAAAACCAGCAAAGAGCTTGATGTGCAAGGTTGAAGAAAGATGCAAAACCCTATCGTTCAATTAAAATGGGAGGGAACAATCTAAACAACCCCCATGTAAACTTAGAATGATTCCCAAAGTACTGTTCTGTGCAAAAAAATGTATTAACAACCGGAATCATGTAGATAAGATGACTTACTTTTTTTCCGATTGAAGAGGCAGCAACAGGGAAGGTTGTTACGTCAGCATAAGATCTGTGGGGAAGAGGGCTCTTTGTTACCTCAATTTATTGACAATAATCATTCTTTGTTGAATTTATGTTAATCTGTGCAGCAAAAATCCTTGAGCGGCCGCAAGACTTATATTCAGACTTGGTTTGCATGTGAACTATAACAAGAGAACGTTTAACAAACTACACAACCCAGATTATCTAGATCCCTGATTTGGAAAGAATCACAGAGAATATACAAACTTGCACGGACATTGGACATATTTCAGCCCCTTCAAAGGGAAGTTGCTGAGCCATCAGAAACTGTGAAAGCTCTATTGGCACTTTGCTCTAAAATTGCATTGAACAAAAAGATTAAACATGTGCCATTAGCTGTACTGGTGACTTAATCTTGTTTAATAGTGGTATGAACTCTCAGGGTGAGCTTATTAGCATATTGCATGCACCCAGGCCTAGTACTCTTCTTAGAGGATATAGGTATGAAGAAGATCTAATATATTGGAACCTCAGGAAGTACCGGCCATGGAGCAAAGCAGAAAGAAAAGATGTAGCGGAAAATAACTATCTACAGAAGAGGCTAACTATAAAGGGAGAGCTAAGTCTGAGGCACAAAGGCGAAGGAAGCGTCTACGGTTAAGGCTATCTAAAGATATTAGCCAGAATAGCCTAAATGCCCATGATTTATCCCGCTGTGTTAAAATGTAAGGATGTCATCAGAAAGGAATATCATCAAGGACAATAGATGAGAAAGGCAAGTAAGATAGAGAGCATGCATAGAACAAAACACCAAATGACCCGATTACATATTCCAGAAATGATGAGAAAGATAATGATGAGTCTTTTTTGTCAGATAGCTAGTTATGGTCATCCTCTAATACAATGAGAGATAACGAGCAAGATCGTGATATCGTAAGTGTTTCTGAACAGTCTCAAATCAACACCTAGAATAAACTCCTAACTGAATAAATGTAACATTTCAAAAATGTTAATATTGGAACCGGCATCAGCACTTAGTCCTTATATTAATGGAAGTGGGGTGATTCAAGTAATGCACAATATACTGCAACTTGCTAAGATCTCATCAAAAGATATAACATTAATTGAATTACCGCAATCTGATAACCCAATTGGGCAATAGTTCACTTCACATCTCCTTTGTTTGTAGAATATATATTATTATATGCTATGGAGTTGACATCACTCCTCTACATCGAGGCTGATCTTGAAGCTGATACCACGTGGAATCTAACAAATCTGAATAACCTGAAAGTGGTCTAATCGGAAATTTATTGAGACATTATGTAGCTCGAATCTAGATTAGATTATCTCAAAGTATCTGCAAATCCGAAAGATTGAAGATGGCTGCCAGCTGCATTGGCTAAAAAACTAGGATTGGGGAGCTCGAGAGCTATACTTTATGAGCATACTAGATTTATCTCCTGGAATTCTCAGGAGTTTCACTCCTTCTTGACCCAGCAGGAGGGTTTTGAGCTGATAGCTATGACTGACATACTTTGCTTACAGGAAACGTGGCTCTTGTGTCCATGTTATAGTGATGGCTTTAATGTGGTGCAGAGATTGACAACTAAGAAAGCTTTATGAAGGACGTCAGATGGCGTATTAGTTGGTGCAAGGACTGATTTGAAAGTGTCTGAATATGCATCTCATTGGTACAACAAGAATGCATTGTCAGTTATTATATCCGGTTCAAGCATGAAATTACATCTTGACATGCTTTTAAATAACCTATACCAACCTCAGGTGCAACTAATACGAAATCAATGCAGAAATATATAGAAAAGTTGGGATCATCATTATTGGGACCATAGCTGTTAAGCAGATCTATCTCTTTTTTACACAGGTACTCATGCACAAGCACAAACTGCCCACCCCTCGTCTAGACTTGTCTGCTGACAAGTGAACTGCAATGCTTAATGTATTAACGCCATGCTACCCTGTGCCCTGGTGGAATATGAGGTGTAATACCGGTGTTCATCCGAACTCGGTGCCACCCACCGGGCAAGTTGCTCAACTAGGTGGGTTTCCTGTAAGAAGAGTATCCTAGCATTGAGACCACTAGCTTGTGGAACAATCATTCAAGTAATTACACCATTGACCAAGCCTCTAACATTCCGACTGTGTACCTTGAGTTGATTCAATACTTCACATGACATCAGCATTATGTGTCATATACAATATTTGTGTGACTAGACCAGTATATTCCACAGCATACAAATGTTGTACAAGCCACCAAGCATTTTGTAACTGTAACATGCAGCAACTCCCCTTGTGCTCCACCCCCACCATCACTGCCCACCCACAACTCGCAATGCCATCATACCCCCATCCCTCCCCAACCCACAACTGTTTAGCAATTGCTGTCGGGCGTGCTTTGCCACTCATGCACCATCTTGACATAAAATACATAGTACATAGTAGCAAAAGGTACTCTCATCTTGTTATATAGCATTACCATTTACTCATGTTACTTATCAACCATTAGCATGTTTCGGTGTCCAGCCATATTTCAAGTCTTCGGAGCTCCGACGAGCGACACCGACCTTGCGAGTGGTACTTTTGCCTCAATGAACTCGACCACCCCCTCTGGCACTGTGAAAAAATACTTTGTTCGCTGATATCGGAAATGCAGGTGGGTGAGTTATAGCATAGCATATTGGAAATGTTGCTCATGCAGCTATTTCTTCACTCCCATGAACTGGTGGCATTCTTGCTGGACCGCTATGGAGAAGTCTGGGAAGATGCAGATCATTTGGGATCCCAGACGGAGCTCCTGTTTGTCTCTGGCGAGCTTCAATAGTAGGTCCATGTCCCAGTAGCTCGGGATTTTAGCTATATAATTGGCCTGGGAAAGTCCCCTGGTTTTGTTCTCAGGGCCAAGTCCCTCTGCGCTCTCTCTACAGCAAAAAATTGTGACAGAGTTGGGTCATCCAGAAAGCTTTAAAGGAGCGATTTAACTGCCCGCTCCATGTTGCCCAACAGGGCATTCTCCGGAACCTCCACTATATCAACATTATTCCTGCAAGATCTGGACTCAAGGTCTTCACACTTCACTTCAACATGTTTCATGTCCTTCACCAGAGTGTTCACTGTAGTTTGTAGCTCCTGAACCATATCTTCTGTCACGCTGATGCGTTAATCTGTTTCGTTAATATGCTGCACTTCTTTCGCCAATTGCTACTGGATTGAGGTGACATTGGCAGTGATGTCGTGTAGCTTTTCATGGACAGCCGCAAAGCCCTTCTGCATTGTATCAAAAATGCAGTGCATGTCCAGTGGCTTGGTGGCCGTCAGTTTTTCCAGCACTATGGCAGCTTGGTGGTGATGGTCGCCCACAGCTCTAGGGGTCACATTGGCAAACCTGTCAATGCCTCCTGTTTTCTTTCCTCCCCCTGCTCCTTTTGTCATAATGTGGGTTATGAATCACACTGTGCAGGGCTGAGCTCTCTAGTGGTAGGTCCGAACAATTAGGCCAGTGTGGGGGTCAACTTCAAACTGACTCTGTTTCCAAACTTTGAGCACTTAAGTCCCCAGATGTCTGCACACTCCCCAACCACAAGGCCCCCATGAGATATTGTCCAATGCAGTGCCACTAATCATGTGTGCCACCTGCTATCCAGCCCCAAAGGGCATTCAGCAATTGGGTGTGCCTGTGCTGAAGTCCCGTCTTGAGTAATGGCCTTTAGGCGTTTGTACATGTTAGGCAGAATCATATGCAGTACCCTTTGGGAACACCACACACAATTAAGACAAGTGTAAGTACAAATTCACCTTTGGTACAAGCCTTTACTGCACAGTAAAGTGGTAGCAATGGCTAAGCAGCCAGACTTATCTAAAGAGTAAAGTGAGCAGTATTTTCTGAGTAAAAGAATATACATTTATTTACACCATCATTTGTAATACAGTTCACTAATATAAAGTAGAAGAAAATCTCAATCTTAACTTACTACACAACACCCAATCAATTCTGGACAAGTTAAGCTCAAAATGAAGTGTGAGTAAAATGGCACTGCAGCAATTTAAACAGAGAGGGGAAGACAAGGTTATACAAAATCAAACAGCACCAACAAGTAAGTAGGCAGGGCAAACTAAAAAATGCTTACTACAAAAAGGATTCAACTCAATAGGCCAAGGCCAATGTTAACGGTGGTTCAGAGTCTTTGAAGAGGAGCACACAGTTCAGAGTAGTTCACGGTTAAGTCTTTGCCAAGAGTTCGAAACGAAGTTGGTCGAAGGAAAAGTTACTTAAAAGAGTAGAGAAGGACAAGCCCTCAGAGTGGCAAAAGATTTAAAACACTTTCACCGTGGTCGGACAAAACGAACAACTGGGTTTGAACAGTACCTTAGAAGAGAAGGATGCTGTAACTGAGACAGAAGTTCCTGGCAGATCCTGCAGGCTCACGGTTCCTGAAGCAACTGTCGGACTGACACGACGGAGGAAGATTGGAAGGACCTGCACTGCCCATGGAAGAAACCCGCAGCAGAGCAAAGCGATGAATAAAAGGTGCACTCCTTAAAACCCAAACAGGGTCCGGTCCTCCTGACTTTCCGGTTCACTGCAGCGATGGACAGAAAATGTGACCAGGGCAGGGAGGCCTTGCTTGGTGTTTGGTGAACTGGTTGGTCCCACCAGCTCAGGGGAAGAATATTCCTTGCAGATCTTCTCTTTTGTCGAAGTGTAGGAGATTCAGACCCGCAGCAGGGCTTCAATGGGAGGTTCAGTAGTTGCAGTAGTCCTTTTCCTTCAGCTTCTCTTCAGTTCTCTCGATCCAGTTGTGACTCTGCCTTCCAAGTCCCAGAGACCTTCTTTTTATGCAGTTGTCCCCCGTTCACTCAGCCTGGCTGTCAATCACACAGCAGGGTGGCTGTCCTGGCAGGACAGTCACCTAGCCAATCAAACAAGAGTGTGACTTGGGTCTCCAAGGAGATCTGTGCAGGGAGCCTAAACCCCTCCCTCACATCCTGTCTACCAAGACTCTGAGGCACCTAAGGAGGGCTTCTGTGCAGAAGCCCGCCAAAAGACGGTGAAAAAAGGAACCAAAACTGGTTTGGCGTGCAGGGTAAAACACGAGAAAGACCTTTACAAAAAGAAATGGCAAATAAACCCAGCTGGAATTAAATAAAATTAAATGGAGTCCAGGGGATTAAAGGTTGATGCTACTCATAGCCTAAAACAGTACCAAGGCTATTTTCATAGTCTGCAGTAGGGAAAAAATGGTAGATACCACTGTCACCAGCCAAATCTTAAAGAAAGGGGCACGAAATAATGTTCCATGAGAGACAGACAGAAAGGGATAACTATTAACCCTTTCCAGTAGTCTATGGCAGATAGTTTGCACTCGGTCTGTGAATTTAAAAAGACTAATAAAGTCAATGGCAACTTTACATGTTCTGGGAGACAGTAGTCAGTCCCAGAAAATGGAGTTTAAAGTGGGAAGTCTGAACAAGTCAACCCTGTGTCACTACACTAAAGGTGCTGTGTGACGCACAGTAAAAAGATGATACCTATGGAGTAGGTGAGGCTCCACAGTCTACGAACACAAAAATGTAAAACGCAGAGCCAAACATATGTAAGAGTGGGAAAAAGGCTCACACTCTTACCAGGTGAAAAATAGAAATCCTACAAATCCAGCAAAGCTGTTGAGGGATCAGTAGTTAAGGGAAATTATCCATTCTGGATAATTCTCCCTAACAGTACACTACGGTCCCAGGCAGCCTCTTGCCTTCCACCGCTGCACTATAACAGCCATTGGCCCCAAAGTCTACGGGTTCGGCTTGCTGCCCCACGCAGCCAGAAGCGAGTTTAGCCACTGTTCATGTTATATGAATTCAAACATTCCGTTGTATTCGATCAGAGCTTAGGATGAAGCAGCCAGCTTAGTCTGTTGCTCAACACCACCCCCTCATCACGCTCCTTGACAATGGTTTCAGTACTTGAGAATTGGGTAGATACAGTACAACTATTTGACTTTCGAATGTAGTACCTGGCAATGCTCTGAAACATTTAATTTCCATACCAAAAGTATTAAATAGTGTTAGCACCTGGGCTTTTGATGACATATCCTGGTATATCATGGCAATACCTTGCATATGATATGAGCACCAACATATGTCACTGTTGCCTCACAAATGACAATGCTTACTGGACGTATGATATACATAGCTGGTGAATACTGTAAGTTCTTGGAAACAGGATATCAATAGCTATACAGTATCCTAATCTATTTAACCTATTGACTGTCAACGCCTGTTTTCTTTTTATCTGTTTGCAGAATTATATTTCGTAGTGCCATTTGGCAATCTGGCAACTTGTGTAATCCTAAATACAGCTCCTATTGAGGAGTCATATCAAATGATGACCATTGAAGAAGCCATACTTTATAGAGACTATCAGGTATGGTACAACGCGTGAATTATACAATTAGCATTATCATTGCTGGACCTCAGACCCTAGTCTTAACAGTTGATTTTCATCTGAGATACACTTGAACAGATGCATAGCTTTTTCAGTTGAAAATACCTGGCTGAAATAGCCAGTCACATATGGCCATCGAAGCATATATTGGGACCAACGTGTAATATGTAAATATATTAATGCGTTAACTTAATATTCCTTCTCTAGCTTCTCATCCAACTGTGACGTATGTAACAAGGGTTCTTTGTGTTTTATTCCCAAATCCATGCTGGGCCAACATTTCTTACTTAATTTGATTATTTTCTATACACACCTTCTGGATGGAGTTGCTCCCAATTCGCCAATTTGACTTAAATGGTCTGCCTGACCCCATCTCTGACTAAAAATGTTTTAACACTGATATTTATTCAATTTGAGCTTTGTTACAGGAAAGCATTAGTTGGGTTCATATAGGAATTCTGCGCGTTTTCACAGAGGCTTTTTACATGATCTTGAATTATTTGTTTTTAAATCTCTTCTTGGACTCAAATTGTATGTTATGCTGATTTTCTCTTTTGATAATATCACTTGAATTATTATTTCTTATTTTGTTTTATTTTGTTTTATTTTAGTTTATTGGACATTTGTATGATGCATATACACAATACTATTTAAAATGTCCCACCTTGTTAAATAATAGGTCTCAAAAGCCTCAGTGGTCAACAAGGTGGCCCATACCATACATGAATACCACCTCTAGAGGTGTATGTACTGTTCATATCATGTTTATACACAGCATTTGGAATTGAGCATCAGCACGTGTGTAGTATATTTATGACAGCTATGATAGTTTATTTATATAGCACCCATACACAATGTGTTTCAATGCGCTTCGAGGCAAGGGAGGGAACAAGGGAAAATACAATGACATTCTTACAGGCCATGAACAGTAAGGATGTGAAATTAACTATCATACTCGGCCTGACAACATTTCATATAGTGCAAGAGCTAAGACATAGATAAGGAAGGGAGGGGGAGAGTGGGAAGGAAATGGAAACAGATAGGCGACTACCGTACTAGGCCTTATGACATTTCTGGTAGAGCCGGAAAAAACAAATGATTTCTTATATCTGGACTATGTCTAAACTACGAAAGGAAAACCCCTGTTTGCATTCCTAGTCTTATTGTATTCCACAGTCTTCCCAATGCCATAAGCACGTCAGATTGCCCTAGTGCAGATATGGAATGGCATTAGCAGTAGGGTAAAATGTGCCCTGGTCCAAAAATGCATTGAAAGTATATGTTTTTTGCAATAGGGCAATTTCTGAAAAGTGGACTCATTCCTCCTTTGCTGAGATCCAATTTTCCATGTCAAGTTTTGGCTCTGCAAACAATATTCATTCACCATCCCCACATTGGCCCTTGACTTGTATAGGGGACACTCCCAAAGTCCCCACTCATTGGCCCTTTTGCCCCCATCAACACCTACTCCTTTCTGTTATGTGGGGACAAGCCCACAACTCACAATCTCACACTAGAGCTGCTAGACCGTTTCTCCATCTCCACCCCACCGCTGCAAACCATCCATCTCCTCCCTGTCCCCGTGCCTACCCACAAAAGAAACCCTACCTCTGAACCACTCCTTACCCCTTTGTTCTATATTCCTTCCTGTCTCTCCTTCACATTTGTGCAAAAAGCACTTCCGCAATCCATGGTTGGAACATTGAGCCTGTCGTGAAATTGCCACCGGCAAAAATGGGCACTTCCCCCAACCAAATGTAATTTGCATTCTCATGACCAGTTGCTGCCATCTTATGCCAAGGCAAGCATAGTCACGAAGTTCCCAGCAACACTTTTCTTATGATCTCTCATAATTAGGATGCAGACAGTCATCAGGTGAAATGCTTGGCCCATACACTTAGATGCCCACATTTAATTTACAAATCTGACCTGAGGTGTTGGCTCACCATGCTTCTCATTTCCGGTCCGGGGAGAATATGGCTTAGAGTAACATGATCAAGTTAGAGTAGAACAGAAATATTATAGCACATTGAATAGGGAGACATTGGACGTGCATTTGGTCCTGTTCTTGGTGGATGTCTTCAGTGCACAATGCACATTGCTTATGGAAATGCATGGTATTTAAAGGGGCTGAGCATGCCAAACATGAGTTGCAAAGACGACGGGACAATCGGGGACACAGTTTAGATTTTCCTTTTGTTTGAGTTACTTTAATTTCACAGAACTCTATTACTATTGTCTATTTCTAACTGAAATCGGCACAATTGGGAAGGTATTGGAGACTGTTATGAAAGTCTCTTAAAAACAGGTCCACCCCTGTTCCTCCAAAACTATCAAGGACCACATCGACTCCCTGGCGCCTGCCCTGGCTGACTTCTGCAATCACTCCTTCGCCTCTGGGGTCTTCCCATGCCCCCTCAAGCACTCCCTTGTGCACCCCCTTCTTAAGAAACCCTCTTCCGACCCCTCCTGCCCAGCTAACTATCGCCCAATCTCTATCACTCCCTTCCTGGGCAAGCTCCTGGAGAAACTGGCCATCTCCCAGCTTAATCTCCATGCTGAATCTGTTGGTAGTCTTCATGACCATCAGGGTATCACTGGTCAGGCTCTGGCGTGGCTGACCTCCTTCCTCTCCAATCGACCCTCCCAGGTCCAACTGGGTTCCTTCCTCTCTGACATCTTTTTCTCTACCTGTGGTGTCCCCCAGGGATCTAACTTCTCCCCCTCGCTGTTCAACCAGTACCTGGCACTTCTTGCTCACCGCATTGCCGCTCTCTGTCCCAACTTTCAGTGCTATGCGGATGATACGCAGCTCATTTTCAGGCTACCCTCTTCCTCCTCTTCCCCTTCCCTCATCTCCGACTGTCTTTCTGCTATCCAGGAATGGTGTGCCGCCAACGACCTCTGCCTTAATGCCAGTAAGACTGAGATTCTACTTATCGGCACACCCACTCCCTCCTTCCCTGCAGCTTGCTGGCCGGCCTCCCTTGGCCCTCTTCCTGCTCCTACCTGCAAGGCAAAAAACCTCTGGGTCATCTTCGACTCCACACTCTCTTTCTCTCCTCACATATCTGACGTCTCTAAGAAGTCACACTACCAGCTACACCTCCTCAGAGGTATCCTTCCTTTCCCCTCCTTCCCCCAGAAGCTCACTGTCTCCAGAGCGCTGGTTCTCTCGAAGCTGGACTACTGTAACAGACTCTGGGCCTGATCACAACCTCAGCGGTAACCCTTAAATCCGGCGGTAGCGCTATTACCGCCGGATTTAAGGGTCCGCCGAATCAGGGCTTTGGCGGATTTCGCCCCAGCTATTCGCTGGGGAGAAATCCGCCGAAAATTCACGCTATTACCGCCGGCGGGAAATCCGCCAGCGGTAAGAGCGCAAATTTTTCCCATTGAGCACAATGGGGAATGGGGCATTCCCGAATGGGCTCAATGGGGAATGGGAACTTCCAAGTCTGCCCAACTCGTGATCCTGCGCTATTAGCGCCGGGGGCTATGGCAGTCGCGCTAATAGCCCCCGCGCTAATAGCGTTAGCATTACCGGCGAGGTCGTGATCAGGCCCTCTATCTAAATCTTCCTGCCTCTACTCTCCGCCCTTTGCAACTCATCCAGAACAGGACTGCGAGACTTGTCCTTGGCCTCAAGCCCAGGGACCGTATCTCTCCAGGACTGAAATTGCTACACTGGCTCCCAGTGGCCGCGAGGATTAAGTTCAAAACCCTCTGCATTGTCCACAAGGCCTTCTGGGGCCTTGGGCCAAAATACCTTCAACTCTCTCTTCCTAAATATCTTCCTTCTCGAGCTCTTCGCTCATACACCTCCAACTACCTCAGGGTAAGCCGCTTCTCCAAGCAACGAGCTGGGGGTAGATCTCTCTCCGCAGCAGGGGCCTCCCTCTGGAACAGCCTTCCTGCCTCCCTGAAACTTGAGGAGAACCATCTGCGGTTCCGGAAGCACCTCAAAACCTTCCTCTTTGCCTCTGATTTCTCTCCCTCTCTCCCCTGCTAAAATCACTGAACCTGCACTGAATCTGCAACTGGCCACTCACTGATCTCGGTCCTTGGCCCGGCCACTCTTCCCTGCACTGCCTACCTGCACTATGGGACTGTCTCTGTATCCTACAGCCCCTTCTCCCAGCACTTACCTTGCACTTGCCACCAGCTGGCCCTATTATTTATCTTGTATTCTATTAACCATGTACTGCACTCTCCTTGCACTTGCCACCAGCTGGCCTTATTACTTATCTTATATTCTACTAACCATGTACTGCACTTCCCCTCTCCCCTCCCCTTTGCTCTTTTCCCAGTCACCCTACCCTTGCACTTGCACAATCTGAATGACACCTGGCCTAGTAGGATTGTTGTCTGTTCTCCCCTTGTCCCCCCTCCTGCCTCGTCGCGCCTTGAAACACTTGTGTATATCTTGTATTCTACTAACCATGTACTGCACTCTCCTTGCACTTGCCACCAGCTGGCCTTATTACTTATCATGTATTCTACTAACCATGTACTGCACTTCCCCTCTCCCCTTCCCCTTGCTCTTTTCCCAGTCACCCTACCCTTGCACTTGCACAATCTAAATGACACCTGGCCTAGTAGGATCGTTGTCTGTTCTCCCCTTGTCCCCCCTCCTGCCTCGTCGCGCCTTGAAACACTTGTGTATAAGCGTGTTACAAATGCCATATCATATCATATCATGCGTGATGTGGGTGCAGTGCGGAGCGTGACTAAGAGCATTTGTGGACATACGCCACAAGGACCATAAATGGGAGGGCTAGACCTGATTGAAGAAACTTAGGGAACGGGATCAGTACCCTGTGGAGTTGTCAATTGTGCCCCATGAAGAACCGTGGCAAGGTGACACCCACTTGATAATAATGGGCTATAGCCACAAGATAGACTAAGAACAGTCTAGGAAGGAAGTCCTGTCTAGCACTGGCAGTCAGAACAGAACCATCACATGAAGTACATTCAATTGAAGACAGCAACACAAATGCCTTGGACCCAAGCGCACTTAGGCTCGCCACAGCCACTTTTCCCTTTGGGGGCTGAAATGGCTAGCACAGAAACACAGTTTTACCTAGAAGTATGAATCTTTTGTTTTAAAACAGAAAAAAGTTGTATATTGAACACCTGGATGACACGCACTATATATCAAACCAAACTATGTCAATATGAATTGGTCTTCCGTATTTATGAAATGTATGTCCTAATGAGGTGCACCAGATAGATATATTATATGTCTATTGTGGTGCCCGAAACTCGAGTAGACAACACCATAGAGCACACTACGTTTAGTTGGGCTGTATTGAGCTTTCAAAAAATATATGGCAATTGATACATGTTCACAATTAAGCTCCCTTGAACATTTGCCCTGTTTAACTTTTGTGTAAGAAAGAATTCAGTGTCTAACATGCCTTTGTAAATATACAACAGGATTCTAGCCCTAATAGATGGGTGTTCTACCCTTTAGAGCAGAGTTATTAGAATTGCGTTTTTTTGCACAGTACGAATGGTGGATGGTATGAATGTGGATGAAAGTGGATGATAGTAAGGAAGGGTGAGATGTGATCACTAGTTTTGATATGATATGTGTTTTTTCTAGATGTGATATGTGTTTTTTCAAAATTGTTGTTTACATGAAATGTCAATGTGTTATATGTGGTTTTTCCTATAAATGAATGTTTTACAATGGAATTTGAATAATAAATGTAATAAATGAGCTTCAAACATGTACACCGTGATTTGTCTATAATATATGCCCTTTGAATAGGACAATTTTTTTGGAAAGGATATTTGTCAGTGCTTTTATGTGCAAATGATGTCATGAATGAATGGAGGGGAAGCACTTATCTACCGATAATTGCAGTTTTGTATGGTATTTCTAACTGTTGGCCTGAAGTCGAGCAGACTCACTGAGGACACACAAGCAGGCAGTTTGTGATTTTAGCACAAGTAGATTGTTTTAGAGATGGATACACGACTCAGGCAAAATAACAAGTAGAACAAAAAGCAAAGAATTACTTCTCCAGGGTTCCACTATAGTAAAGCTCTCTCAGGAATAAAAAGTTATCATGGTGAAAAAACACCTTTTTACGCCAGGGACCCATCTATGAGTTAATTCAGTCACTCACAAATCGGGGTGCTCAACTGATGCTGTACATTGTTGTCACTTGGTTTCTTTGGTAGCTGTAAATTGTATAGTACTCTAGTGCCTTCCATGAGAATATTTGCTGCTCACATACTGGTGACTATCGACCTTCAGAGGGGTAAAGCAGGGCTGCCCCCTTGCACCGGCCCTGTTTATCTCCTTTTTGGGGGACTTCAAAGAAAGCGCAAGCCAAATAAGATCTTTTCCACCTAAAATTGGCCAAACACCTCTAGCCAGGCTTCTCTACGCCGACGATATTATCCTTCTCAATCAAACAGAAATTAGCCTACAAAGGCAACTTAACAACTTGGCCTCGTATATATCCGCTAACAACTTGGAAATCAATAAGGAGAAGACGAAAATCTTGATAATAGAAAAATGCCAGGGGAAGAAGCAAAGAAAAAAACCAAGCTGGAACATTGATAAAGTACCCTTGGAGAGTATCAAAACCTATAAATATCTCGGCGAAAATGATTGACAGCTCCAAATCTGAACTCGCCATGCAGCACCATCTGTGGGACAAAACCCGAAAACTAACAACACAGGCGAGGATCATAGATAGGAAGTTCGGACACTTCTCGTTGATGCCGGTGCTCAAATTCTACAAGGGTAAGGTAGTTCCTTGCCTGGTCTACGGAGGCGATGCCCTTCCCACCCTCCCGATGGCTTTATGGGGAAAACTGGAGGGGTACTTCTGGTGGAAGGTCCTCCAGCTTCCGAACTCGGCACCGATTGCAGGTATCAGAAGGGAGCTAGGTCTTCGATCGCTGAAAGCAGCTAAAGAGGCAGGAGAAATGTCACTATATAGGAAAATACTTATGCCCGAGTCACCTCCGCTATACAACCTGTTAAATACAGAAATGAGCAACAACACCTGTAAGATGCTGACCACATGGGTGTCTAAACAAAGAGCTATTCTTGAGAACATCGCATGCACAGAAGAGACATTGATTGGTAACCCAGTCAAAGTCAAAAAAAAAATGGACCAAGAGGACTGGATTGAAACCCACACAATGGCCGAAAAGAACAAACTTTTAAAACATCTCCCGTCTCAACCTAAAAAATTGGATGCGATTCCTGAAATAATCAAAAGATTTCCGGACAGAGCTCTCCGCTCAACCCTTCTAAGGGCGAGATTGAATCTTTTGCCTACCAACGAAATACGGGCCATAAGAGGCCTTTCTGACTCAAACCTCCGTCGACTGTGTAACACACAATCCGAAAAGGAGTCAGTGAAACACCTTCTCATGAGTTGCCCTAAGACCATCAAATGGCGTTTTTAGGTCCTCTACTGAAACCCTTTTCACAGTATGATGAAGAAGTGTGGTGGTCCCGTTTAATGAGTGGCTCACGGACCACGTGGTCTATAGCAACAGCCAAAATTCTTAATGCCGCGCTGGACGAATGCGCAAAGAAAGGTTTGGTCAACGTCAGTGAATAGTACTGAACCGAACTGAAACGAACTGCTAACTGAAAACACCAACAAACGGACGGTCTAACAAGAACTAAACAAACGAAAAAAGGAAATTAAGTGAAAAGAAATGAAACGTAACAACAATTTTGCAAAATCATAAAAATGATAAAAGTAAAAAAAATAAAAAGAAAAAAAAAATTGCTTAACACATTGACTACACTTTCTTTTTATGTAGGCCATTTGGGTGAAAGGGTTATAGACAGAAGAAAAACAACCAAATGTCACAGACCTCTGACGAGGATATTTTCAGGTGTGCCTGTTTTGTAATAGTTTATTTATGATGTGCTTAATACCCAGAGATTTCTAAGCTCGGGCCAGGGATCGAACCTGTGTTGCTCCATGTTATCTTGCTTCTAAGGCAAGCGCCTTTCCCCTGAGCTATCCTCCTGAGACAAGGGCTGGCACAAGAAATGGGCTGTTTTTTGTAAGATTGCAGAGGTCCTTCTGAAAATCGTAAATAACAGTCAATAAGTCTGTGTGTTAGGTGCAGTTCATGCGTTAAAACACCTAGATAGAATCATTTACACTCACATCATTGAATATCTTGGTTCTTGTATACCTGCCTTTTTGATGGAGACCATGAAGCCAGAATCATTCTCATTTTACATAACATGCTTCTATTAATTTTGTTTTTAAATAATGTCAAGTTGGGTTATTATGTAATTAGTGTACTCTCCAAGTCCGTTGTACAACACAGGGTATTATTTTAGTTCATGAAATTTAAACATTCACAAATAATTGCAACTTGCTCTAGGATAACAATATTTCAAGCGCAGGAAATGCAGATTGGCTCAAATCTGAGCTTCGCTTTTTAACTGACATGTGTGATCCAAGACTACTCATTTAACTGTGAGCTGTCAAACCTGACAATATTGCCAGTCTCTACATATGTAAACAATGACAGTCACTAAGATTAATTTAGTTCTCGAGGTATTCTCTTCAAAAAAGTCTTGCTCATGTTTTAACTACCTATTGTTTTATGTCATGTATAATGTGCCTTCAATATATGACACATGACAAGGTCACTTGTTTCTTCGCTGACTAATATCAATACGGCCTGCAAACCATAGCTCTCTTTTAATCTCAGTTAATGTTAGCATACCTGCACATTTATGGTAGTTAATAATGTATGTCCACAATCTATACTATGCAACGGTATGTGCGCCTTTCCCATTGCTTGCAATCTGTCTGTATGCTTGAGCACTTCTGCATTCTGTGAGAGGGCTAATATGAGTCCTCTGGGATATCTGCATCTCTTTCATACAGCTACTGATCTGTTTCCTGCATCTATGTCTGCACCCTCCTTGTGATTGCAATTTCTAAAATGTGTCCTCTACCCTCACTGGTAATCGCTAATGTTGCCCTTGAAATTCCATTTGTTTATTATTCTTATCCCACCAAGTCTGAAAAGGGCAAGGAGACTGGAAGGACGTGCCCATGCATATATTGATTATTACGGGACAGCTTGTGCTTACATCAAATCATTTTACAGACCATGTTAACAAAGGGAACACAAATCGAGGTAAAATGACATTTGACAGAGGGAAGCAGCATTTGGTATGACAGAGAAGGGAAAGATAATGTTTTTTTTTTTTTTAATATGGAATGAGGATGACGAGCAGAGAGGGTAAGGTCCAGAGAAATGTGTCTGATGAAGTATTGAGCATGAACGAAAGGGAGAGTGAGCACCCACAGGTTTGGGAACAGTTAGGAGGTATAGAGATTGGGCGCATAGTGGGACGGATGTAAAAAAAAATAAACATGGCAAAATAGGTAAAAAGGAACGAGACGATGCATACATGTAAAGACGATACAAACAAAATGGAAAAGGAAACCTGTGCCAAATTGTAGGAAGTATGCAAATTGAAGATAAGAAGAGATAGAGGAGTGAGGGTGTAGAAGGAAGGTAAAGCAGATGTCAGAATTGTAGGTAGAGTTGAGAGCGGCGATAGAGGGCCATCAACAAGGACAGAGCAGTAACAGAGACAAGAGAAGGTTATAAAGTTGGAAAGGACAGATGCACACTGTATTGGTGATGTTAGTTGGAGCAGAAAGGGAGGAATTGAAAATGACGCTGCAGTTGTGAGCAGGGGAGGGATTTGATTGTTGATCCCTTCATTTTTTGGTTCAGGAGGATGGGGGGGAAAGGCGTCTCTGCCCCAGACCGCAACAGACCTCGAGATGGCCCTGGTTTATGCTCCCATTAAGAAACAAAAAAGCTACAGATTATCGGTGGCCCTTTGGGAACACTACAGGCAATTAAGACTACAAGTATAAACACAATTTCACAATTTCACCTTTGGTACAAGCCTGTACTCTACAGTAAAGGACCAACTAATACAGTGATTCAAACAAACACTTACTCAAAGTTTCTTGGTAAAAGAATATACATTATTTACTCAGTCAGTTAGAAAACATTACACTAGCATAAGCAGCTCAATATCACACACTAATAAACCACAAAAATAAAACCGGTAAGTAAATGAACAAGTTTAGCTCCCCTGAAGTGGGAGCAAAATGACACTTCAGATACTTAATAAAGGGGTAAAAAAGACAAGGTTATAAGAATAGACAGCCCAAATACATTCATAGGCAGGGCAAAGGGTTTCAGTTAACTACAACCAGCAATTCTTCTCAATAGGCCTGGGCCAAAGTCAATAGTTCAGAGACTTTGTATAGGATAGCACAGTTCTGGTAGATAATGGTTAAGTCTTTGCCACAGAGTTTAGAAGAATTTGGCTAGGCGAAATGTTTGACGAATGTTTAGGGAAGGACAAGCCTTCGTAGTTAGGGAAAGTTTCACGCACTTTCTCGATGGCCGAAAACATTTCCGGACCGCATCTGCACAGTACCTTGTTAATGAAGAGCTGTAGCTGAGGCAGTTGTTCCTGGCAGTTCAAGCAGATTGCGCTGTTCCTGAGCTTTAGTTGTAGGGGACAAGAAGGAGGACGTCAAGAGGTCCCTGCACTGTCCAGGGATGAGGCCAAAATCTTTAGCAAGATGTTGGTTTAAGGTGTGAGTGCCTTGAAGTCCAAAAGGTGGTTTCCTTCCCTCTGGCTATCCGGTTTTCAACAGCACTCTGATGAAAATTCGACCAGATGGGGATGGTGTCCAGGTGGCTTACGAGTTGGTTGTTCCCACCAAACTCAAGGGAAGAAGTTAACCTTGAAGGTCTTCTCTGTCGATGGAGTTTCAGGCAACTCAGACCTGCAGCAGGGCTTCACCGGTCGTCCAGGAGTTGCAGCAGTCCTCTTCCTTCAGCTCGTCTTCGGTTCTTTCATTCCAGTGGTCGACTTTACTTACCAAATCCCAGAGACCTGCTTTTAAACCATTTTCCCACATTCATTCCAGCCTGGCTGTCACTCACGCAGCAGGGTGGATGTCCTTGATGGACAGCCAGCTGGCCAGTCACGCCAGAGTGCATTCAGGTCTCCTAGGAGACTAAGCACACATCCTGTCCACCCCAGCTACACTGGCGCCAGATGAGGGCTTCAGCACTGAAACCTGCCAAAGGCCAAGAAAGGGACCAAACCTGGTTTGGCGTGCAAAGTTAACCACAAGAAGGACTTTTCCTAAAAGAAATGGCGAAAAAAATTGACCAGAGCCTGTTTTTACAGATAGGCCTTGGGTGCCATATTGAAAAACATGGCTGACCCGATTTTTAGCTACCGTTGTTAGCGGTTGGGAAAAATCACAGTAGTTGATCTAAACCACTTCCACCAGCCATTTAAAGTAGAAAAAGGTAACATTTGACTGTTAAATGAGTGTTTCGACTCAGGGGAAGCTAGGCAACCCCTCCAGCACTCTATAGTAAGATAGGGTGTGCAGGGTCAGTAAATTTAAAGAGACTAGTAAAGTCAATGTAACTATACATGCTCTGGGAGACAGTAGTCCGTCCCACAGAAGGTATTTAAACCTTGGGAAGTCTGAAAGACATCCCTGTGCCACTAAACTGAAGGTGCTGTGTGCCACACAGAAAAAGATGATGCCACTGGAGTTGTTTTAAAACTCCATAACCAAAGAACACAAAAGTAAAACACACATCAAAATACATGGAAGAGTGGGTAAAAAGGCTCTCATTTCATTCCCAGGTAAAAACATAAAATCCTAGAAATCCAGCAAAGTTGCTGGGGATTCCCAAAAGGTAAGGGAAATTTGCACATATTGAGAATTCTCTCTAACAGCCCTTGGTGAGTGCCTTAATAAAAGAACTGAACTAGCATAAGAATGCAATGTTTGAATATATGAGTCGTGTTGTGCATGATACAGAAAGAACCCTAAGGACAAGTACTCGGGTTTAAGGAACAGAGAGATAACATGGGTAATATTCCAAAAATATATTTTAAATCTTCAAGCAACAATGGTTGTGTGATTTAGATTCCAGGGCATAACCGTGTGTGCTTGTATTACAGTGACCCCTTGCACTTTTAAAAGTGCCATTTAAGCGTGCTGTCAAGTTCACCACTGCTATAATCCCAGTTCACCTAGGGATTAGAGTGTGAGCAACAGAGAGGGGGAGAAAACAAATAATAATAAAAACAGAGACAAAGCTGGACTAATACAGAACACTGAGGCCACGCCTCCACATACTTACTTTTGTGACCTATTCAGGCCCTCTCTATTATCCCAATTAATTCACTACCTGTTTACAGACATCTACTTTTTCATGTGCTCTGATTTAAAATATGCCGATGGCACTGGAGTGTATTCTAAGGATTTGCTAAGCAACACCTACACAGACACACGTAAAGTAAATCTGCCTTGCTCACTGTGCACCACTCCATGGTTGAGGGTAGTAAATCGAAGGGAAGATAATGGATCTATGTGATTTTTCCACAGCTGATTTTGCATCTATGGACATTTTTGCATGGGAAATGCATGAATGCAAAATGTTAATTCGCTTTACTGTGTGGTATAGTGAGCAGGATGTTGCGGGGGACACCCCTACAGACCCTGTTTTTTTTCTTATTTCATTTAAATGTTTGTTCTGTCGGGATAGTTGTGGGGGACAGCATCCAGCCCCCCACAGTCGTTTAAAATTTATTTTTTTCACACCGACCCCACCAAACCACCTAACACATACCACAAAAAGTTCAAACTTTTGGTAGTTAGAACTTTTCGTGGTGTGTGTTTTAGGTCCTTTGGTGGGGTCGCTAATTTTTTCTCAGACATTTCGTCCTATTGCTAGATAATGGGAGGCATTCCAGAGCTTGCGAGAAGTAAAGGCACATGATGGGAGCTCAGTCCTCTCCTGGTAGAAACATGTTTTAACAAGTGGCTCTAAGAATACCAGAAGACCATCAGCACCTCACATTTCGTCTTTTCTATCTATGGAGAGCAGAACACATCAGTCCCCTTGGGTGGGGTCTGCTTTACTTTAATAATGAGATTGACCACAGTGATAGATCTCAATTGGATGTCACGCATTGGTGAGCCCCAATTAAGGGATGGAAATCTCATTAGGCACTGATACACTTCACCGCCACAACACCAAGTGAATAGGAAAGCAGACCATTTACATCAAGGGAAATAAGTGTACAGTTCTGCATGACAAGCTAGTGTTTTAGTTCTCAAGAAATACTCCTATGAACAACATGATCCGATTTTGGGCCTTTGGTGTCGCATTTCTTTAAATGTTGGCAAATAATATTCTGGGGGTGACACTTTGCTAGGGAGGTCCTGATTGGGATAAGGATAGGGGTTGACTGGAACCTGATTTTTCTCACTCCTAAGTGGCATTTTCTGTTAGCCAAAGAGAAAAAGGAAACCTCCATAACTGCAGAATACGAAGACCACACTATGCTGCAGCACTGAGCCGGTTCACAATGAGTAAAGCTTTCCATTTGTTCATCGATTTAACTGAACTCAGCAACTGTTTGGACAACTTGGGAGACTTAGAGTGGGGCCACTCTTCTTCTGAGTGAATCTGATCTATGGTGCTGTAGTTTGGAAGAACAGAGTTAGAGTGGGGCCAGTCTTCATTTTAGTGAATCTTATCTTCGGTGCTGAAGTTTGGAAGAGCAGAGTTAGAGTAGGGCCAGTCTTCATCTGAGTGAACCTGATCTTAGGTGCTGCAGTTTGGCAGAGCAGAGTTAGATTGGGGCCAGTCTTCATCTGAGTGAATCTTATCTTCGGTGCTGCAGTTTGGAAGAGCAGAGTTAGAGTAGGGCCAGTCTTCATCTGAGTGAACCTGATCTTAGGTGCTGCAGTTTGGAAGAGCAGAGTTAGATTGGGGCCAGTCTTCATCTGAGTGAATCTGATCTTCGGTGCTGCAGTTTGGAAGAGCAGAGTTAGAGTGGGGCCAGTCTTCATCTGAGTGAATCTGATCTTTGGTGCTGCAGTTTGGAAGAGCAGAGTTATAGTGGGGCCAGTCTTCATCTGAGTGAATCTTTTCTTTGGTGCTGCAGTTTGGAAGAGCAGAGTTAGAGTGGGGCCAGTCTTCATCTGAGTGAATCTGATCTTCGGTGCTGCAGTTTGGAAGAGCAGAGTCAGAGTGGGGCCAGTCTTCATCTGAGTGAATCTTTTCTTTGGTGCTGCAGTTTGGAAGAGCATGTCTTGGAAGGCAACAGAGAAATCCTACCTTTAGTGGCACATCATTGAAATGAGCTGGATAAATACAGACTAGACTCTGTGAGTGATGGTACCTCTTTTACCTATATTGGTTGAAAAGAGATTTGGAATAAGATGTTCTTTTTTTAACCATTTATTGAAGTTTTTTGATGGGGGAACAACAAATACACTCAATAGGGGAGGTTTTCCCACAAATATATATAGGAGCAGAACAAAAAATGAACCCAAACACAAACAATTACATGTTTTGCAATACAGCACTTAAGGTATGGTAAAAAGATTTAAAATAATTTAATAAAAGATTAAAAGGGCACATGGTTGTATTAAGAGGGAACGGTGTGGATTGAAATAGAAGAATGTGTAAACGTTTAGTGGGGAAGTTGGTTGGTGGTGGGGAGTTTAAAAAGAATATTTGTAAAAGAAAATGCACAATCGTGTAACAATTTATACGAAATTATACACATTTGCGAAGAATGTAAATGTAGTTTGCTCTTTGGGCAATCGTTTACATAACACCCGACTATATTTCTTCCCAGAACCTCTCAAATGTAGATATCATGAATGAGGACCTTAGCAGTCTCACAGAGCATGACATGTCAAACATGTAAGATGCACAGTGAGGCTTGCTTAGCTATTTAAAGTCGAGCCCTTCTGGGATGGCAATCACCTTCAAAACCCTTAATTTTAGAGGGCCGGGTAGGCCACACATACAACTCGTATTGTCAGGCAAAACAAGTATGCAATATTCCCAAGGAATGCATTAACATCTACTTCATTCCAATTGTAAGGCAAGACTAGAACACAGGGGCAGGCAAACCCATCGCCAGTGTGACATTTAGCAAACATATGCAATTCCCAGACTCAAATTGTACATGATTAGCAGTCTTGAGTCGGGTGTAAACAATGTGTTTATGCATCCTCTCTATATATAAGTCCTTAGAACATGTCCTAATATTTTGACACATCGAGCTTCTACAATAATCTGACAGCCTAACTCTTCTTGACCAATTAACTCCAGGGAGCTATGTTGCAAAATGTTCCAATGTTTCTATTGTTGTACGTATTTGTGGGTAGGCCTAGTTTGTTTTCTTCCGTTGTGACATTCCTCAACTTACTACATGTCGCAAAGGAATGAACCCTTCAGCAACTAATACCACATATCTCAATTTTTTTTTTTTAAAAAAAAAAAGCAGTTCACTATGTACAGCAGAGCAAAGTGCATTTTGCAATGCATGGTTACGGGGGTCATTTCGAAAGCCCTGAAGTGAAGTAAGGTGTAAAAGCGTGTCATTATTCATTCTCGCCTTACTTGTACATGTACACCCCTGGGCATGTTGCATCCATGTGGATGTGAAGACGGGGTAGAAAACAGTCTTGATATTTCAGCTGCCATTTCTCCTCGACCTTTAAAGGGCTCTTGATTTACACCAGCATTCAATTTCCATGCAGGCATACAAGGAATGGATTCATATTTAGCCTGTCTCCTTTTCGCATTTGCTAAAACCACAAAGATTTAAAAGGACTCCATTTTAAATGCTGACTGCAAAGCAACAGTTTCGGTTCTTAATTAAAAAAAAACAGCATAAAAGCAAAGTGTACAATGCGTTTGCCTGTTTTTACTCTTCCTTTGCACTGGCCTTTTTCAAAGTTGAAATCTGCATTCTTATGGCCCAATAGCATGCAAGAGCTAATACTAGCAGTTTGCACTTTTTTTATAATGTGACCAGTAGGAAGAATCACTGAGGTCAGTAAGTAATGGGCCTTCAGAATACGCACCCAGGATATTAAAATATTCAAGTTTGCTTTAGATGTTCTCAGCAATGCAATTTTACCAACGAAATGAGTACATTATTACACATGGTTACTCTGCCTTTTTAAAGCCTGCCTTTCGAGTCATTTATATCATGAAGCAACACATAGATGTTTAAAATGATATAGCCATGCTTCAAAAACATTTGTCATATGTTTGGAAAGGCGTACAGCACTGGAAAGCATTAACAATGTATATCTGGGCATTTTTAAGCACTTCAATATTTCCAACTTCTCTGTCTGGAAGCTGTGTATTTGTATTATTTTTTAGATAAGACAAGCACAACCCTGCATTCTTTGCATGACAGCATGGGATGGAAGCCTCTCATTTTTTTTTTCATTCCCTCGACTTTCCTTTATATCATCTGGTGAAAATGTATGTAACTATGAAACTATACCATGATTCAATATCAGCATCATATTTTAAATTAATCCACTAAAATATATCAAAACTCAAATCTTTGTTATTCTTTTCAAAACTGGATTTATACAGGGACGTCATGTCACCAGAATTCCAGGGGTAGCGGAAGTGAAATTGTTGCTGTTTATTTCACGGTCACACTCAACTCAGGGAGTTCCTTTCCCCCTAAGCAAGGTGGTGCACCACAAAGTACTATTTTATTAAGGTTCAATTTGGTAAGGCCTCCAAACTGTGTTGTACCCAACCCCAACAAATACCCGTTGTCACAATGGTCTAGGAACCAGACCGATGTGTAGTAAGAATATAGATTTATTAATTTATTTAAACCAACTTTGACAAACAGACTTACATGAGCCACCAATGCTGTGGCACTACAAGAACAAAAACGACTTCTGTAATGGCACCCACACAGGGATACTACTGAGATATGCAGTCACAATTTCCCACAGCTTTCTTTTCAAATCACCCACCATTACAGAATAAGAAAAATTGAAGAGACACAGTGATTGCTGGTTTGGTTATAACACCTTTTTTCCCAGAAACCCCCACCCTCCAAACATCAATTAGACTAGTCCCCTCTGAATTTAAGGCCAGTGGCAGAGAGTGAGAACACAATGGGAAAATCACTTTGGTGTTCTGATAAAAATGCACTCTTTGGAAAAAGGGATTGAAGGGGAAAAATCGTTTTTTCACAACTAAAAAGAACAGACAGGGCTTTGTGATTTGGGTCAGAGCACAATGGGAACCAAGGAGCAATTTAGTTGTTTCCACCACACAGGCCAATTAAATAAATGACTTCACACTGCAGATATACAATGCAGGAGATTGATGGGGAATTACGTTTTGCACCCTGCACACTCACTTGGGAACAAGATTTTGGGAATCATTCTTTTGAATTCAGGACCCCCCTTCTATACTCCAGTTAGCAGTTTTCTTACAAATAATCAATCAAATCTTTATGACTATACCGCCCCAAAAACAAACAGGGAAGAGCTTGCTAACAAAACACATCCTGTGATTTCAATAGGGGAATTAATTGTTTTACTTTAATTTAGTATGCTAAGGATCTACCCAGAAAGACAGGGTATTTTGCTATGGGGAAATAACTAGAACAATACTTGAGAAATGCAGGGTTTTACACAGTCTATGGCTTTGGGGATAGTTTTACTTACAGAAGAGGCCTTGTAGTGGGCATCAGGCAACATCAGGGTACCTCTGGGACAGCAAGGGTGTCAATCAAAGATAGTCCCATCTGGCTCCTCCAAGGGGTCCCAGTCATCATCTATGTCTCCTGTCCTCTCTCTCCAATGCAAGATTTGGGGCTTCTCTGCTTGGGTGTTTCTTGCAAGACTTCAGCAGCAAGTTACCTGCCAGAATAAATTGAAAAGCCCATTTGTGATGCAAACTGGTCTACTTATATGGCAAATTACATCACAAACTTGTCATGATTCTTGTGGAAGGGATTAGTTGGTTCTCTTCACCCACCTCCCACCTGTGTGCTAATAGTACAAGGAGTTGAGAGGTGTGAGTTAGGAAAGCTGTGGGAGGAGAAAGCTTTGTCATCCCAAACTGAAATTTGGGTGTGGCATGTTTGAACTCTGAAAATCTATCAGCATGACAAGCACCCTAATTTTCCAAATCTTTACATGTATGGGTATATTTTTAAGAACTACATTTTAAGGAAAACCAGATGATGCTAATCTGAAGTTAGCATGCCCTTCCTATGCAGGGGTACAGTTTTTCTTCATTTAATCGGGAGCCGCACCAGTGAAAAATATGATATTTTATAGTTCCCATGTTAATGATGTCCTTTATCCTCACAGCAACTTATAATTCTCTTGGAATCATGGGAAGGCTCATATCAAATATTCCTTAATAAATTCTGTTATGTTTATCACACACAAATTGTTTTGACATGGTAATTTTCTATTAATCAAACCCGAACCTCAAAGGCCTCACTCATGCTAGCCCCCATATTTCTTTCTCTAAGTATCATTTAAACTTAAACATGTGACCACCAAAATGCTGGCTCATGTTTATCTTGGCCTATCCCTCCTCAGCCTCCTAATGGTTCTAGCCATAGCTTAATGGACATTTTATAGGAGTTAGAACTCAACGTCACTTCTGCTGAAAGAAACAGGCAGGACTTTATTTCCACAGGGGTTCACACCAATGGCAGTGTATTTCTTTGTATTTTTAAGCAATGGACCTTATTGATTGTTGACAACCAGACCTCCCTCTTCGGGACAAGCAGAGGAAAGGTCTTTGATGTTAAGGTTTCATTTCATTAGAAATTCCCGGCTGCATGTACAATTTTGCAATAAATGACTTAACTCACAGACAATGCATTCTACACAAAGCATTTTAGGCATCCAGGACTTCTATTCATGTGTAATATATTTCTTTAATCTCACACTTGCAAAATACATGAGTTTCACTTCTAGATTGCACATACGCAGGGCAGTTATATGAGAACACCATGTTCACCTTGAAACCAATTGGGCTCTTCAATTTGCATACTGCCATTTGGGAGGAAAAAGGAAGTTCTTTTATTTCTTATAATTGCAAGAAGCTTGGTTTCACTTGAGATTTCTCTATCACAATCTGGTATTACATTGAAGATAATGTACATGCTGCTATCTGTCTCTTTAAGTAATAAGTATAGCTTTCCATGGATTTAGTAAAACAGCATTTTCAGCCACGTCTTTCTCTTTCCTTGCTGAAATGCATTGTGAATATCTTCGCACTTGTCAACTTCCCAGCATATGTCTCCTTCAATTAAGATTCAGGCCTGTCTTTAATTCAATAGGCCTCATGTCTGACATCACCATTTCTCTGTTGGCTTTGGACTTCAACGGGACTCCATCTTAGTCAGTTTCCTTCAGATAACTCTGGCCCCTTTATTTCTGGCATTATGGGGCTATATTTTAGCCCACATGCCCCCCTCCTGAATATTTGATTGAAGTGATATAGAGAGAAGAGCATGGAGAGAGTGAGATTTCGGTTTCCTTGTGACCTGGGTTCATTCTAGGAATCTCCCCATCAGAGCATGTCACTATTTTCCCCTTTCTAAGGGAGTGGCACTCTGTTCTGCAGTACGCTCCTTTTGGATTTTGGGTTTTGGTCCTGGACCCTTCCCTTTCAGACAGCTCCACCTCTGGCCTGTAGGTTGAAGGACTTATTTAATCTACTGAGAATAAAAGAGAGGGTATGTTTTTTTTTTATACAGTACTAATTTAACCGGTATGATTGATGTACGGATTGCAACAAAACAACAAGTTACACATTACTTTTCACTTGACATATTCAATTCAGAGCATGATCATTACTTTTGTTACATTCCTGATAAGTAAAAGTTGTTTTGCTCCATGTAAATGTGTGATTTTCTCCATCCCGGTTTTCATTCTTTACTTTTATTCTTCAGATGGTTCCTGGGCTCTAGCCTCATTTGGTTCTTCAATCAGTCGCAAAGTCTTTCTGGGATGACAGCTTTTCAACTGATTGATATGGACCGATTTCTCTTCCGTCTGTTCTCCTTTAGGGATGCAGATCTTATGGGCGACAGGTGAGATTGTATCAACAATTTCAAAAGCACAGTACCAAGAGGGGAGGAACTTCCACTCTTTGGTCTGGTTCCCTTGGAAATTGTACAGGTAGACCCTGTCTCTTACTTCATACTCCATTTTGGTGGTTTTTAAGTCTTAGTGGGTTTTTATCCCCTTTGCCGACTTCCTAAATTGCACTGAGCGTAAGCAAAAGCATGCTGAAGGTGTTTCTGGAGATTTTTCATGTACTCATGGGTCGTGGAGAAGTTGATCAGGGTCTGCTCTTGAGTTCTGTAGAGCAGATGCTGAGGTAGCACAATTTTTCATCAGTCATTAGCTCAAATTGAGATATTTGTGTGGCAGAAGATGGTATGACCTAATGGCTATTACGACAAGCGATAATCAGATGTCCCAACTAGGGCCAGAGTCCACCAAAAACTTCTCCAAGATGCCAACAATTGTTTAATTGTACCTCTCAACTCCCCTGATCGAGGCTCGGTTGTAAGGAATGTGGAGTTTCTTCTTCACCCTTAGTATCTCCCACATCTTTGTCCTAACCTCGCTAGTAAATTGACTTCCTCGTCTGACTCAATCCTTTGGGGAAGGCCGAAACAAGAGAACATGTGATTAATCATTAGTACGGCATTTGTCTCTGCCTTGCAATTTGGGGCTGGAAGACATTCCACCCACTTAGTAAATAAGCATGTCACAGTCAACATGTACTTGTTCCCCTAGAGGAGTGAATCACTGGCCTGATGAAATCTACTTGCACATCCAACCAAGGCAGTGTCATTCCCCTTTTCTCTAGAGGAGATATGTGTGTGAGGGAACTTGGCTGGAACTGCGCACACACAAGTCACCCCTTTAACTATAGGACGAGGTCCTGACCCATGTGTGGCCAGTATGCAATCTCTTGCAAGACTTCTTATGTAGTATAAAACCCCCTATGACTGGCAGTGGTCATGTCATGGGCGTGACTTAACATAAAGCTATAGCTGAATGCACAATTTATGGGAGTTTGTGTATCATCTGCGTAGTTGTAGCATGTTAGTCTGTGCCTTTTGATGAGATTGATTAGTGCTGTCATGTAGATATTAAAAAGAATCGGTGATAGTGAGTGGCCCTGTGGTACTCCCCAGGAGGAATCCCGCGGTGTGGATTTGAAAGACTTTGTCGAAGGCAGCTGAGATATAGAGTGATATCAGTGCTGATTTGGCATTGCAACCTGTGTTCATCTTTAGGTTGCCCATATTGAGACTAGTGCTGTTTCAGTTCCTCTCAGGGGTCTGGAACCTACTTGTTCCTTATCCAATAGTTAGTTGTTCTCAACGTGCTCCAGTAGTTGTTTGTAGACATAGGTCTCTAGTATTGTTGCAGGGTAAGGGATGCTAGAGATTGGTCTGTAGTTTGCAAGGTTTCCACATCGCCCAATGTGTCACTGAGTAGAGGTATGATGTAGGGTATATTGAAAGCTCTTGATACTTTCCCTGTTGAAAGTATTATGCTGGTGTGTCCCGTGCAAGGATAGATTTATAGATGTCTGGAAGGGGTCCACCAGAGAACCTGCCTTATTGCTCTTTCTCACCAAACCTAGCAGTTTTTCTCTTAACATCTGTTGGAAACAGTACATTTTCTTAGCTGGTCCCAGGGTTGGTGGTAGCTGATGGGTTGTCTGGTCGATTGGTCGATTGATCTGATTTGTATTATTCGGTGTGTGCTGGTGATGTTGTTCTTAAAATGGTTTGAAAGATTAGTGCATGGTCTTTGGGAGGGTGTCAGTGTGTTGTTGCATCCCGGCTCATCTCATATATGATTTTGACAATTCTGTTTGAGGGTTGGTGTTTTTTTCAATCTGCTTGCTATAGTATTTCTTTTTCACTATTAACATTTTGGATTTGTATGTTCAGATTTGTAGTAGTTATTTTATTTTTTATTGGTCACATGTGTTCCTACGTTCTTGTTCTTGTTTTCTGTTAATTCTTTTCATCACTTTTAGGTGGGGTGTGTACCATTTTGCCACTGCTTTCTTTCTTGATGGGAGGGATGATGTATTTTTCCAAGCAGATGGCATTTATTGTTTCTGCAATCCATTTCTGGATTATACATACTTTTTCATCCATGTCTGTTGCATCCAATGATGTGGTCACTGGCTTCAACATTTCTAGTCGCTCCTCTAAGTTGCTGTTCTTGATGGTTCTCCAGTTTCTTTTCCAAATAGGTGGATATTTTCTTTTTTTAAGTGGCTTTGTTGGTATGTGCCTTGCTGTGTGTGTCGCTCTTTTCACCATCTGTTGGAGGTTCATGGTCTTGAGCTGCTTGTTGGGGTTCTCATCTTTGAACCATATGTTGAAGTCTCACAGAATGATCAGATGTTCATGTTGTATGGCTAGATTTATGACTGCTTTTATGACGATGTCTGCGAAAGATACATCGTAGGTTGGTGGCTTATAGATTAGAATGAATGTGAGGTTTTATGGTGGGTTTGTGGTAAATTGAGGGACAATGGATCGCAGTTAGGGATTTTTAAGGTTCAGCTGTTTTTATTATTAGGTGTTCTTTGTAGGCTACCGTGAGTCCTCCTCTCTTTTCCTTGTCCTGTTCACTTGTTTGCATTTGAAGTTGTTGGGTAGGCAGCTGTGAAGGATCACTTTGAATTATGCGGCTAGCCAGGCTTCTGTGAAGAATAGGATGTCAATTCCCCCGTCACAAAGTAGGTCGTAGATCTCAGTTGCGTGTTTGGACATCAATCTGGTGTTAATTAGTTTGGAGTGTAGTTTCCTTTTTAAGGTTGTTTGTTTTATAATGGCTTGTGTCTTTGGGTGGTTTTGTTGATGGTTTTCTCAGTCGTGTGTGGGTTGTTGAGCAAGCTCAATTGTTCTAGTTTTGTTGTTGAACAGATTAGGTTTCATATTGGGTTTATGGCATGCTATGGTTCTTCCTCAGATTCACGACGGTGTTGGCTGGGGTTCCTTTGGTGTTTGATGATTTACAGGGTTAGGGTGTGGTTCCCCAATCTTTTAGTTGTTTCATCATTTTTTCTTTTTGGGTCTGATATCCTAACTGTGTGTATAGTCGTTTGTTCTGGTGGACTATCTGTTGCGAGGTAGGGTGTAAGGTAGAGTGATATTAGTCCTTTTTTGGGGGCTGCTCTTATTCTAGTGCAGTTTATGGGTGTGGGTTCTGTTGGTGTTCTGTAGTGCGGCGGCCTGTTGTGGTTCCCTTGTGGTTGGGAAAAACATTCCCTGACAAGCTCTTAGTAATATTCTCCTTACTGCATTTAAATAAATGGTGTAAACAGTGTGTGAAAAGCAGTTGTTTCAGGATCCTGTGGGTCCACAGAAAGGAATGGTATGGGGAAGTGCAAATCGGCTTCATTTGTTTTGTTCTGGTTTCCCTGCAGTGCTGCTTTGAGAGATTTGCCAAACAAATGTAATCCAAAATCAACCCCCCAATTGTTTTCCACGTCAAGCTATGCCATTCATGTTGTGCATTTCATGTCAGGATTGAGATAACATCTTTTTGATTAGTAGATAATACTTTATTTTGGAACGTACCATTTAAATTTATTTTAAAAAGTTACAGTAAAATACAATATACAATGATACAACCATATTTAAAGATACATTATTAAAAGGATAAACTATGTGCATTCATAGTCATGTATAATGAGAAAAGTAAGATTACATTTCCTTTCGTTGACTTAAAATTGGTAACAATATACTTTCATAAATCATTAACAAAACATGCATCAACATAAGACAGAACAAAATTAATTGCCTCCAAAACAGATCTAATATGATTAGAAATAAAATGTCTTTTGAGCCAATGGCATCTTAAATCTAATAATATTGTGCAGATAAACAAAACATGCAGTAAATCCTCTATAGCACCACTTCCACGACATCCGGCCCCTTAAAGAAATGTAATCTCACCATTGCGAGAATACGTCTATGAATGGGTGACTGAATGACGCTCATCATACACATCTCCTGGTTTGCACATCGTGCTAACACCAAGACTCATTGATTGTAGATTTGTCATTACTATTTATGGCTAGATAAAATTCTAGATTTCTTGATTTATGTTTCAACTCTTGCGTAGTCAATAGATCCCCCTTAACTGTTTAAAATCAATATCCCACTTACTACATAACAAACTGCATTTCTTGTACCAGTAGTATTTACCATAAACGGGGGCTTTTGCTAATTCACCCATCACATTCATAATATTTGGGTTCTCTGAGGAACAAAAATGTAATTTCCAGAAATAGTCAATAAATCTAAATTTGGCACGCATGCCGGTATTGAATACCACAAATACAAAGGCAAGAGCTAAGCATGGGGTACTTAGGCCCATGCCCAGCAGCTTCCTCAAATAAATATACAAAATATGATCCAGGCCCAGACTACATGTACTACCCCAGAATTTCACTGCAATACAAAAAAGATGAATATGCCTTTGCTTCCAAAACCAGGATACATTTGTTGAGACAGAAGCTACCGTATTTATAATAAAATCTCTTCAGGCCCCCCAAGCCCTTTCATAAATGGTGTTCCAGCAGCTGTATATGTGCAGACCACAAACAAATACCTGAGAAAAGCATACCTAAATAGGAATATGAATCAACAACATTGATATTAGTATTGTTTATAGACCACAGATATTTATATTTATTGGTGCCAAAAGCCACTATCTTTGTTTTATTTAAATTCAGGCTCAAACCGTTGGCCTCAAAGTAACTTGCTACATAACTCAAGCTGCTCCTCAGATGGCATCATCTGCATATAAAAGAAAAAGGGTTCAAGACTCAATTTAAAAGTGGCAGAGATAGACCTAAATGCAATGAATCCAATATAAAATCTGAAAGAAAAATAATAAACAGTAGAGGGGCCATTGGGCAGCCGTAGTGAATGGCTTTATCCATCAAGAACTCCTCAATAGCCCCAAAACGGTAACCAATCAATGAGGCCCTAGTAGTGATTAATTCCAAAAGGGTGCCAGGACCCCCTTTTTGTGCAGTTTGGTCCACAGAAGGGATCGAAAGCTTTAGCTAAGTCTAAGAAACCGGCATACACTATTCCACCTCCAAATCTCACTTATTTATCAGTAATAGTAGCGAGGAAAAATGTGTGATCAGCTGACATAAAACCATTTCTAACCCTGCTTGATAAATAGGTAGTATATTATTTTCTAGCGCCCATTGCTCTAGCCTAACAAAGAGACAACTGGCAAAGATCTTAGCCCCGATGTCCAATAAAGATATTGGGCTATAACAATGTGGATCTGAATATGTGCCTTCTTGAAAATAGACTTAATTAGACTCTTTGCCAGGATAATGGACCGGGGCCTTCCATTCTGTGAACCACTTACTAGTTTCTGCCCTGATGCCATTTGGGCCAGGAGCTTTGCCTGGCTTGGCATTTTTAATGGCCACCATTACCTCCCAAGATGAAAATGTAATACTAGTGCTAACACACCCCGATTTTAAAGTAAAAGAGAAGGATGTGTGCTATCTGTATACACAATAGCCCTGAAGTGTGCTACCTAAGCAGATAGCTTTATTGGGCTAGCAGTTCCATGTGCCTCTTCTCTAAATCCAGTTGCAACAAGATTCCAAAAACCTTTAACATTTCTATTGCATATAGTCTCTTCCAGCTACTCCTACTGCAACTCAGTAAACAATATTTTCTTACACTTCTAAAGCTTTTTATAGTCGCACTTAAGATTATGTATAGCCCCTGCTGTTTTAGATTTGATCACAGATTGAATTTCGTTCTTTGACATTCAGCGTCAAACCAGAAAGCATCCTGGTGTGCACCAATATGGAGAAAAAAGGGGCAGAGAGCGAATAAACACACATTTTAGTAATAGAGGCAATTATTTTTTGTGTGCCACAAAATTAACCCCTGATTCCTTGTCATGAGCCTGTGTAAGCGTATTCGACCTTGTAATTTCTGCAACTGCCAAAATGTGTTGTAGCTTAGTTCGATTAGTAGTGTTGGGCTAAGTCAAAGTTTAGAAACCACTACTCATTCCTGTACTCCTGAAAGGTATTAGTCATTTTATCACAGAAGGACATTTCTTATGTCGCAGTGGGTACATCATAACACCCAAAGGAGATTGGCCATGACTTAAGTTAAAGGGGGAGTCAGGGATCACTTGTGTTGGCCTTGAATTGATAAAGATGAAGAACCACTTGTGGGTAATTGTTGTAACTGTGTGAAGTGGAAATGTTTCACCTTTGGAATTTTTGACATGACACTGTGTTGGTATGGATTACCTGGGGATCAAATCCAAGACAGGGAAAAAGGCAAAGTATGTGGTTGTGTAAGTCAATTCATTCTTGAAATACCCTGTAGTGTTTTTTAACATACCCACAAGCAGACTTATTTTATTGCAGCAAATAGACCATGGAGATGGCCACACAAGGTTTTTGACCGATAACCAAGCAGAATGCATGTCCCGAGACATAAAAACATCAGTTTGTTCCAATGGCATAATCTGCAAAAAACTGGCTTTGTAACATCCAGAGATGAAATGATGCAAAGAGAGATTTATTCACACTACATAAAAAGGGAATACGTGCGTGGAGAGGGGATGCAGGAGAGCATTTTAGCAAATGTATTTGTGCCACATTATACAACAGATTCACCTACCTTTGATGTCATGCAGAGATGCAATCCACACACTATTATGTGGCCTGCATGGCTTCACAGAAAAGGATGTGGGAGATATGATGAAGTGACGCTTCCTGAAACAGTCAGATAAGAATGATATTACGGCAAATGGAATGCAGTTAAAGAGCTTGATGTAAAAGTCAGAGATCCTATTAAAATCAAATGTTATGGAATTGCGAGAAAGGGAAGAAATGTGCATTCCAATGAAAAGGTGTAGTCAAGATTCTGAGTCTTTCAATTAAGACAAATTATGGTTGCATTTGCAATAAGGGCTGAGTTATCGTACCTAGGTCAACACCAGTGGAAATAAGACATTGTATATGGTTCAATGAATAAGGAAATAGTATCCTCCCAAAGGACTTTAGGTGTTGTTAACATCAAAAAAGTATGTGATGTAAATAGTTGTTACCTCTGTCAACATTGTGGTTTATGTGTTGAAATGTTGGTCATCTTCAATTGCACTCAGTATTTTCACTCTGGAAATTGTATGAATGACAGGTGAGGTTTGGGCTCTGTGCAGTGCTGACTCCCTTGCTGGGGCCCTGTATTAAACTTTATTTATTTCAAATAACAACTCACCTTGCTTGAATTCACCCTGGTGTTACATTATAGTTTCAGCTGGTTCGCAGAAACCAAACCTAAGCAAACAATGGACATTCAGAAAATACCCCTAAACATCAAGTACACCCATATGTAAGAGAGCACCATGAGCACACAATGTAATCCTGGTATCAGCAAGAAAGGAGGAGGGTTCACATAAGATCTGGGAGCTTGCAGTGGCAGGGAGGAGGTTCCGCTGCACAGGGTACTTGTTCGTCATATGACATTTAGTTTCTATGAAGTTGCATTTTCTTTTCTTCTCCAAGTACTAAAGTGAATCATACGATTCAAGCTAAGAAATGGGAGGATTTGCCCCTGTGACGTACAATAAGCTAATTGTTTACGGCAGAAGAGTAAGGAAAATTAGTCTTCTGATTATAAATAATTAGTGTTGTAATAATAACTTCCATATACATTAAGCTGGATAATCTTCCAATAGAGACTAACATACTGTCAAAATTACCCAAAACTGATAATCTTCTACTAATGTTATGCAGATTGAGGTTCATGGCTCTCAGCAAAAAAATATACTTCTCAGTAATCCAAGGAACTATACTGTAAAGCACACTGTAGTTTCTTACCAAAGAGAGTGACCTAGAGGATTGTAAGTGATTTCAATCTGGCACACACTCAAGTCAATGCCTAGTGTGCAATGCACAACTGAATTCCTTATTTTATTTTTGTCTAAAAGTTCTTTATTCTGAACGATGCACCATTCATATCATGCCCCTCTCACCCACGGTCACACTGAACCAGGAATCAGGCTGGTTTGCAAAGTTAAAATATTTATTTATGTATTTACAATTTAATCACACTATGTTTTAATGGGTACACAATAATTACCAATGGGGTGAAGTAACACTGAATAATCTCTTTAATACACAAGGAGTAATAGTGAGAAAACAATTCAGCACAGAAAGAATACTTTTGTGTGTGTGTGTGTTCAGATCAGAAAGCACTGTGGTTATAGGTTCCCCATGCACACCCCTCAACCCCCCAATAGGCAATGTAAAGAGATAGGAGGAGAGATCAGGTATTCAGGAATGGTAAATTTCAAACAAAATATCAATCACCCTTTCCCCCAGCAAACACAAGAGAAAAACGGAATTGACTGTCAAGCTGTCAGAATGGCTTTTAAAGTTATCTTGAGAATGGACTGAAAAAAAACTAACACTAAATATGATCTAAATTGCTGAAATTGTATACATTCTTATGGGAGCCACTTTGGATAGTTGCACATAAACACAAGCAATGATTTAATACCAAGAAACACTTTGAAATCTTAAAATTCAAGTCGGGAGCAATCAAAAGCTGGTTTGCACATGTCAGAATTTCCCAAAAACGAAATTCAAGGCAAACATAGGCGCACGAATGGAAACAGGAATGCACTTTTAAAAATGACAAAAGGATTTCTTACACTAGAGGATGACTATGAACAAAACGAATGCCCACAGAAACACATCCACTTGATAAGAATGACTGCCTGCTAAGGACCCGCCTTCTTCAGATGAGAAAAGGTCAGCGCAGAGATTCAAAAATACTCCTAACAACACAGGTTCTGAAGACAAGAAAGGATGGGTTTAAGATAGGGATTAACTAAGCAAGGTACACATGCTCTGACACAGTACTTTCTATAAATACTCACTAGATATGTTTTTAAACAGAACCTTCAGGATTCTGGTCCATCAAGATTCTGGTCAGGGAATTGGATCTGGTTCTAAGACAGACGCATTGGCACATCGGACTGGGTCTGCAATCAGCAAGGCGCTCTGGACACAGCACGGCACAGGACTGGACTGGATCTGCAATGGCTCTGGTCACAGCACGGCACAGAACTGGATTGGATCTGCACTTCTTGGTTCTGATGGTAATTCCTTTAGCAGGCAAGCAGTACAGCACAGCCCAGCTGTATTTTGATGCTTCCCCTTAGGTTTGTGGGATTCTGCTTCTAGAATTTGAGGCCTAGCTGAAAATGTTTCAGCTATGCAATGGATTTCTCCTTTGCCAAGTTTCTGGAGTCTGGAGCAAGGTAGATGTATAGCTCAGCAGCAGGGTGCTCCGCCATTATCCGGATAGTGAGTGACTCTGTCTGTCTTTTTGAGTGGTGAGCTGTCTCTATCTATGCTATGATTAAGGGGTGTGTGGGCTGGTTTATCCTAAGCTCGCCCCTTTGACAGTTGATTGGGTCAGAGTCTCCTCTCTGCTTTGATAGGAGGAGAAAAACACGGTGTCACCTTTATGGTGTGATTTTATGAGGCTGAGGATCCCCCTTGGCTGCTTGAACACAAAATATCCCTCCAAACCCCGTAGCGGTGGGATCTTGTCTCAGCTTTTCACAGAATTTTGCCCTTTTCATCAGGAACACAATGTCCAATTTATAAGCACATTTCTATCAGTGTGCGCGTTTAACCTGGGCATAAGTGTATAAAGTTTCATACTTTAGCAGCAATACATTTTGTGTAAAATCACATTTTCTGCCGTTTCTTTCCAGAAAATGTCACACGATTTTGCTGCCTCTTGAAATGTCCAACCAAAATTTAGATTCACAAATATGTTACTGCTATATTTTACACAATTTTCACTGGCAAATTATAAGTCTATTAAAAAGTGTTCTTTGTGAAGGGTCAGCCACATATGGTTGTTTGTATCCACCCCTTCTGTCTTCCATCAGTTCAGAAGCAGTCTCCTCCCTGTTTGCTCTTGGCAGAGGCCATTTACGACTGTCCTCACACCCCACATTTCCTTAGAGGCAACTGTTCATTGTTCCCTTTTGCCTCTGTAGACCAGGTTCTTTCCAAACCCTATAATTGTCACTTTGGTGTGATTTCCTGGTGGGGAGAAAGGCCATCTTTCTGTGGAGAAACCTGATATTCCAGTTTGGTCGCTCTTAGCCAGGCTTGATTTCATTGTTAATTCTGTTGCATTTTCCCTTAGCTTAAAACAAACTTGTGATTTCAAAATAGCAGGTAGAATACGTATTCAAGTTTTTAAACCATGGGATCAAAACAATTACAACATAGGTTACTCTCAGTAACAGGCTTCTTAGATTGCAAACATTTGATTTCAGTTTATATACATGTTTAAAGTTTAATCAGACCGGCTTCTGACAGCTGAAAATACAAAAAAGTGGGGGAAATGTCCCACTGGGTAGTCTCCACGAAAGGGGATTGTCCCTTTCACATTATTTAATTATTATTTATTTGTGCATTTTTTCTTGTGAAATAAATACTTAAAGAATCCTTTCACAAACTTGAGGCTGCCTCAATTGCTTTAAGATAATCATGAAATGTGTGATATCGTAATGGTACGCTCTGAGAAATAACTTAAATTGAACCTATTGAGATTTGTATTTAAAGCAGTACAGACTTTCTTGTTATAGCGGCTTCTGACAGCTGTCATTCAGGCGGCCAAGGGTACTGCACCAAATTTTTGACAGACCCACAGACGGGCCACTTTTGCTGTGGAATTTTCTTTATGCTCTCAGCTTTTCAGGACCTTGCAAGTTCACAAAGGTCAAGAATTCTGGGTGTTTGAGGGTGTTTTGCACCGCCATTCTGCATTTTCAGTAACAAAGAAAAAAGGATTTAAAGCAAGATTTTGGGGTTTCATTTAGCAACACTGCTTTTTCCTTCTGTACTCCATTTTTACTTGTTGTGGAGCCCAGTGACATATTCCAGGAGTGAGACACAATCTAGTACACAAGCCAAAACTGTTGGTTTGCCAGTGCTTGTTTTTGTCAGGATTTCTATGCAAAATCATATGCAAGAAAACAGAGTTGCTTATTAATAGAGGTTCTTGTGGCAGTCTTTAGCCATTAACCCTCTGAAGACTGCTTAGAAATTAAACACACAGGCCCTGTACAGCACAATGCTTGATGTTATATTCTGATAAATCTAGATCAAACAGTTCCTAGAAGGGTATGTTTTGGGTGGGGAGGGCAGGGAGCGGGTGGGAATGGGCATCTGTGTATCCCTGATTACGTGCGCTCCCTTCAAACGGTACAACAATGCAACATTTGTGGCATATAAGCGATACTAAATCACTGCATAGTAGGCAAAAACAAAATATGTTATCTTCATGCAGGAACGTATCTGAATACTGGAAGGAGGTATTGGAAAGAATCCCTTGAGAGTCCGCAATGAAGCAATCTGCCTCATTGACAGTATAAAAGTAAAGCATCTTTGTGCTATGTGTGCATATAAAGAGTGGAATTGAAGTCACACATAAAGGCAACGGAAATACAGTCTTGGTTGAAGAATTGTATCAATCTATGGATTTCAAAAAGAATAACAGTCATGGCAGACATGAACAATAAGTACACAGATGTTAGCGAGACATTTTATCTTTATATGGGCTGTAGTATTGTTCCATGATGGTTGACATTGTGATGTAGGCATCCTGGAAGATGCTACCTCTGATGTGTGCCACTCTCCTTCTGTGGTTCCCCACTGTCTCACTTGTCCTCCCTCACACCCAAGCCTCTTCAGAGTGTCCAATGTGACTGTCCTTTGTATCGACATTTCCCTCGTGTCCCTTGTGCTCTATTCTCCATTCTCTAATCTGTCTCTATTCCCCATATATACAATTTAAAACTAGACCCACTGGTTATAAGACTACTCTATTTAAAGTCATCTATTATGTGATCACTGTCAACATTTGATGCTAACGTTGGCCATACTCCTATTTAACTACTAGTATGTGTTTGAAGATTATGCATGTGACTTAATATTGTGCACTGGTTGAAGTTTCAATAAAATGTTTAAAAACGTCAATGGGCCTGAATATGAATTTAGAGGTAGAGGTAAAACAGCTGGTATTTTTTAACTCCCTTTGTTTACCACTTCATAAAATTCAGAATTTAATTTCCTAAACTTTGTTTACGCCAGATTTTGTGTCAGGTCCACACAAAAGCATTACAAGTGCAGTACAAGGGAATTGTTGCAGGGGAAGAGATCCCTCTGCCAGATCATAACTGTCACAAGGATAAACGACATTAAACGGCATTAAACACACGTAATTGAACGCATAAAGAGAGTAGGAGCACAACACAAGATATGGAATGAAAATATAATTTTTTAATCTATTATTAGCACCCAGTGTGGGGTGTCTTGGATAGCAGGCTCAGACAACTGATCTGAGCTTGCGTCTCCCCACCCTCTTCATTTGTGAAATAAGCCCAAACCCCCTCACCAGCCCCACTTGACTGATTGTGGCAGTGGTGATGCCCACTGCAGCCACTGATTTGCTCCGTATCCCTTTGCCGCCAACATAGAAATGAAAGAGGGACTCTGTAGGGCCCCTCCTTAAAGCTATCTGGTAGTCATCTTACGCAAATATTTTCAGCCCATCAACGGGACTCCGCAAAGTGTCGTGTTCATCAGAAGAGAATACACCTATCTCAACACCCCGGGTTACCGGATTGGATGCCAGGGTGCTAATAGCATTAACCACCTCCCGGGGCACTCATTAAATGCCCTCACTATGTTGAGGCCTCTAACTCATTCTCTGCATTGTTAACACCTGTTCCAGCCCTTGGAATGGGAGGTTAATGCTATAAAATGTGCACATGTCTTCCAGAGACTGCAGATGATTGGACTTGATGCTCATATATAAGGTACATTTTTTGTGAGTAATCCCATCCAAACCCCAACTCTCTAGTGCACAAATGAGCATGAAGATGCTACGTGGCCATTAGAAAAGCACGCCAATGCCACACCACTCTTTCATAACTGCTTCCTGTGACTGCATTCCAGCCCAGGCCCTTCCTCAGGATTGTGTCTAGTATTCAGAGCCACATGCACACCACTACACCTCTCACACACAAGCCTTACAGTATCTCCATCTGCCTGCTAAACTGTCTTGTAATGTGTTAATAGATTTCTGTTTTGAGAAGCCTAGATTTTGTTTTTATGAGTGAAAATCAGAAGGAATGTACTCGGTGATCTTCCCTTTTCATCCTACCACTTCCACCCAATGTGTCTGCCTGCCCCTCTACCATCGCTTCTGACTTGGGAATGCTCAATGCATTCTGATGATTAACATTACTGAATGCATGAATGTTTATGTTTCAGGGTCACAACTTGCAAGAACTTAGAAGAAGCGCATCTCTCGCCAGCAAGGTTTTCATTCAAAGAGATTACAGTGATGGGACCATGTGCCAGTTTCAGACCAAATTCCCCCCAGAACTGGACAGTCGGGTAATGTATCTCTTAAAAAAATGCTTGGATCATTATCGTGTTTCTGAATGTGGTAAGCAGTTCACATTGTTGAGATTTGTAAATAGTCTTTGAAGTTTTGCTTTCACGGGTCGTGTAAGACGTCTTGCTACCCTAGGCGAAGTCCCATTTTCTTGCTCAGTCCCCTGGTACGTAGGAGGCCACATGTTATTGCAGAGACACACTGACATCACTGTGCTGGTGGTGCTAAAGGTTGTAACTTGAATTAGTACCCGGCGAGGGCGCAATCAGAATGAAAGAGCCATTCTGATTGGCCCTCGCCGAGTCATTACCAGGCCGGGAATCCCTCTGTTGGAATTCCACGCCCTTTGTCCCTGAAAGGGGCGTGGCAGCCCCTCAGCCAATGAGGATGCTCGAAGCGGAGCCATCCCCACTCCAAGCCTCCCCACAGCTGAGAGGCTGACTTCGCCCCCCCACTGGGGACTCAGGTAAAGCTTTGGCTTTTTTGTTTCCCTTCCCTCCCTCCTCCAACCTCCCTGCCCTTCCCACTCCACTTACCTTCTATCCTTTGTCCCAGGTGGGGGACGATGGCAGCCTCCTGCCGTGTGGAGACTCGGAGCAGGGCCATTTTTTTTTCCTTCCCCTACCTTCCGCCCTCGCAACCGCACTTACCTTCTTTTTTTTCGGGAGCGGATGCGCTGGAAACACTTCTGTTTCCAGCGCGTACGCTCCCGATGGCCACCATGGAAAGGGAAAATGGGCTCCGTTTTCTGTTTCCATGGGGGCCATTTTCTTTGACGTCTTTTTTTTTGTTTCTCCCGAAACCCTGCAGCATTTCAGGACAAAAAAAAAGCTTTTAGTGCCCCGGTGACGCAGTGTTTGTGGGCCAGGGTACTAATAGCTATATGCCCCTCGCGGCGGGGGCATTACCGCCTCTGTATTGCCCTGGGGCCTTCGTTAAGGCCCTTTCTTTGCTCGGGTCTATAACTATGGGCCCCGGGGCATTACCTAAGTCAGTAATGCCCCCGCCGCTCGGGGCATATTGCTTAAATATGACAGTGTCCTAGAACTAGTTATGTCCTGTCAACACGTAAAGGAGTGTTGCTTAATGTCAAGCAAGGGAGAGTGGAAGTAGCGTGCACCATGCCGAATGAACACTCTTATACAAGGGTCTACAATATGTGGCTCTCCTAAGATTATGTGTTACGTCTCCAATTATCCCCCACCTTTGACGACTGTGGATAAAGTGGATAGGTCTGTAGTCCAAAACTGATGGTGAAGCAAAGGTTTATGATCCCTACGTGAGAAATTAGAGTTCTTTAGGAGTTACACTCAATGCGAGTTGTGCCTTTAATAATGACAAATAGGCAAGTTACACTCAATGTGAGTTTTGCCTTTAATCATTATACAAAGTCATCATCTTCCAATGAGATAATGATAAAAAAAAGTGAGGCGATAGGATCCATCTATTTACTTTCAAATAATTCCTTTATGGTGAAACTGCAGAAAATGAATTGATATTTTGAACTTGCAATGCAAAATATTGTGAATGGAAATTAGCCAATGTGGAGAAAAATGAAGACACATTGACACTGCAACCATTTAAAGAAAAGAATCCTGGAATAATGAATTGCTTCATATATTAATGCTTTTCATCAATTACTATGACAAGGTTGCACTTATGGGATGCAGGTAGTTCCCTGCTCCCCTAAGACACAGCACCCTAAAAACGCTATTGTGTTTCTCACTCCCCATGAACACTCCTGTGACCCTGTGAACCAGCCAATAAGCTGTGTTTCTACAATCTACAAACAAGAAATGTCATTAAAGGGCAGAGCAGCATTGCAGTTCATTCAAAAAGCACACAATTGCTTATAAATTATGAAACTGCATATTCAAAAAGGTGAAAAGCCCAGTGTGTCAAAATATTCCAATGTAATCAGTGTATTTCATTTTCCAACAGCAATTGAAACCTTGCATAATTCTTTTAAAAATATATATAACCGGGCCTGTAGTTATGGTTAACTTGCTCAACCCATTGGAAGATCACTTTTTGGGCGGCTTAAATCTTTAACCCTCCGGACGAATCCTTACCAACCTTTGCAATAAAAGTATATGGCCGGTCACATTGATACTGCAAAGTTTGGTGAGGTTTCGTCAAAGGGGGCAAAGTTATAGGGGGGATCCCAACATTTCTGTTTTCTTACATAGACGCAATGGAACAAAAATGTTGCTCACGTCTACAGCCCAAACCGCTGAATGGACTTTCCTTTATTGGACTAATCTCACATATTCATGTACCTTTTAGATCCTCATAATCGGTACATACCAAGTACTATGTCTGGAACAACATTACTGTGTGTTCTATACAGCTGCTGTTTCTGTCTGCATAATCATTGGGTCACTGGGAAAATAATTCTGTACAGGATTTAAAAAAAAACAACTACATTTATGTGATAGTAGGTTTGTTTGAAGTGTGCCGTACTTCAGGGAATGTTTAAAGTGCACAAATAAGTCTATTTGTTGATACAATTGAAATATGATTTCTGTACTATTGAGGGTATAGGTTGAGTCTGGTGTACATGGTAATGAAGGAGAAATTGTAGCTTCTTTCTCTGTGAAAAAATATAGTATAATATGTTAGGCAGGATAGTTTACAATTTTTCATTGCATATAATCTCACATATTCACGTACCATTTAGACCCTCATAATAGGTATATACTAAGCACTATGTTTTGAACAACATTACCGTGTGTTCTGCGGAACTGCTGTTTCTGTTTCCATAATCATTGGGTCATTGAGAAAGAAAATCTATAAAGGATTTTTTTTAAACGACTACATTTATGTGAGTTTAAGTTTGACAGTATGTTGGTTTGAAGAGTGCCATACTTAAGGGAATGTTTAACGTGCACAGATAAGTGTATTTGTTGTTAAAATTAGTGTTGTAGTAAGAAGAATCGTGATTGTTTATTTGCAATGAAGTATAATAGAGGGTATTAGATACCTGTTAGTGGATTGAAACTGTTTTGCATTTTAGAAGCAGCATTGCAGTAGTATAGTTGTCGTTAGATACCAGTTGGCATATTCTAACTGTTGATATTTTTATAGTTCTGAAGGGTATTTTTAGAAGCAGCTAGATACCTGTTGACGTATTGCAATGATTTTCTTATTCAAAAGTAGCATTGCAGTATTATGGATGCAGTTAGATACCAGTTGGCGTATTCTAACTGTTGATAGTTTTACAGGTCAGTGACTAAATTTAGGTTTAAGTAATATTAAACAGGCATTTGTTAGATGTGCCGGTAATCTCTGTTTTAGAGAAACAGAAGCATGGTTGCCTTCAAACCAACCACTTTTTTAAATGTATGCAGTATAGTGACCTGCAGTGGTTGTGGCACCAGTGTGGTTGATTATGCCTACGGTTCTGAAGGTTTTCTTGCCAATAGATGCTTGCCCATGTGTGAAGCTAGTAAGCTTGTAGTTGTTTTTGGTACCATCTGTGTTGTACCGTAAAAGCATTAGTATTTGGTTTTGGCTATTTGTGTTTATGTGCACGGTGGAACGATTGCCTGAATTGCAAAAAATGCATAATATGCCATGATTTGCATTTTGTAACAACTAATGAAATGGAATAGATTCACAATTTGGTATAGATACATACACAAATCGTTCATAAGGGATGTGCTCTTGTGAAACAATGTATGAAATTCTAAGATTTCATTTATAGGTATGTTTTTGGTTTCCAGTGCTTGCAGTAAGTACATTAGACATTATGTTTGCTCTTCCTGTGTGTTTATGGTGAATTCTACTATTCCTGTACAGTAGTCCAACTCTTGCCTTATTCCTGAGACACTCTAAATGTTGTTAGGATTATTTGTGGCATTTCTATGAAGGATGAGCATTTGCAAACACAACTGGTCTGAGCTGTTCAAGTAAATCTTTTGAACAATTGGTGGCAATTGGAACTGAAGATTGATTGCTACATTTGCATAGCAATTTACACCGGTTGTGTTGGAAAATTTAAATGGGCCAGAAAAATATGTGTCTGTGTCATTTGCTGGACATCAACTTGTTTTTTTAAAAGAAATATGTTTTTTATATCTGCTGATGGATGTGCAGTTGTGTTTGCACTAGATAGTTTTGTGGTTTTACTGCTTGATAAAGTAGTAGTTGTTTTTTGTTTCTTTGGTGGTATTGTTGGGAGATCTCTTATAGGTTCTATTTTTGAGGGACAGGGTGCACATCTAGATGGGTTTTTTAGGGTGCACAAAGTGGGTTATACTGTAGGATGCAAGGAATGTCAGCCTTGACTTTGTTTGCATCAAAATTGACTTTGAATAGTCCTTCAAGTGTATGTAGATGTGAAAGTGCTACATAACGCATAACCTTTTAAAGACTGTGCTGCCAATGTCAATCAATCCCTGATCTAGAGTTAGACCTTGCGATTTTTGAATAGTGACTGCATATGCAAGAGAAAGAGAGAATCGTTTTTTGCATACATAGATGTCATTGAAAAGAAGGAATCATTCTGTTGTGCGTCCTATCCTTTTAACTTCTGAAAGTTTGTCAAAGTGGATGTTCACAAACTGAATGTTGTCATATTGACATGAATGGAAGACATCGACTGTACCAATTGCTCCATTGACTAAATCTTGCTCTACGTCAAGGTTACGTTTAAGAATGATTCTGCCATTTAGACACAACATTAACATTTTCTCCAATCCAGCTGTGTTGGAGATAGATTTTTCTAAGCTATTTAGTTGTGCTGTTGCTTGATGACACATAGGGAGTGCCATGCCGTGCACTTCCAGTTTGTCTGTGGAGCTAAAATGCAATATTGGCTGCATTTCATTCATTTTTTAACATTGTTTCATTGAATGGACTACAGCTTGCCAGGGTTGTCATTAAGGATATGCATTTTAAATGTTTTTGTGCCAATTGTTCCATGACATCAGGAGCAGATGTATTATGCCCATATAGCTCATAGATGAGTCTTCTATTTAAGATGGATTGTGCATCTTTACAAAGAAGAACAGTTCTAATGCTTTTTAAAATGTTAGCATAGGTGAGGCAGACTGGCACATGTTTTAAATTAGGACTTCTTGCAATCTGAGGTGAATTAATGCCAACATAAGGTTGGAAACCATGCTTACCTCATTTATTAGTATCATTTCCATTGCTTTCAGAATTCTGCGTACTTCATTAAAGCTTCTGCTGATAGTGTGCAGTATTCTAATTTGTTTTATTGTTTTACTGGAAGGCGCAGTAGTCGGTGCAAAGTAACAGCTCCAATGTTGTAGGCAACTAAACCTGGGAGGGCTATTAAAACAGGTGAAAGGTTGTTTGTTAGGTTTTGTAGGAATTTGCTGATGATTTTAATTAAGAATGTGTTTCCAGAACCAGCTTCACCACTTACATAGAGGAGCAGAGGTTTATAATTTTGACAGCTACAAGTTTTACTTTCATGCTTCAAACCATGTTAAATTTCTTCAGTCATTTCTAGACAAATGGTAAATTGTGATTTGAGCAAAGACCAGACTTCTTCTGATTGTTTATATTGATACATGGTATTTTCTACTTCAGTCATTGCTATTTCTGCTTAATTTAGAACAAGTGGTTCTACAAGTTTTTCTTGGATTACTGTAACAGAAGGTTGACTGCCCTCAGGAGTGTCTTCTTCTAGTTGTGCTTGAACTTCTTCCTCTTGTTGGCGTTCATTGTCGACCTTTTTTGTATTGCTGGAAATTGACATTTGTTATACTGCTTTTATTTGCATTGAATGCAACATCAGATGAGTCATGGTTACCTAATAAGTCTTCTTCTTTTCTCCATGGTTTAGAAAAGTTGCAGTAGGGCCATGTAATAAAGTTCATAATGTTAAGTTTGACAAGGCTTCCTTCACAAGCTGAGACAAAATATTTTCTGGTTTGTTCATCTGGTTTGACATTATTTTGTAGGACTAGTTTTAGGCTATGTGGTATAGACACATGTTTTCCAAAGCAGTACTTCTGTTTGGGTAGTGTGTGTCTAATACATTGATTTTTAAAATGTCATGGCTTTTGGGATAATTTGTGGCTATTGTTTCTATTTCTTTGTGGGATTTCAACACACTTTTTCTGGATGCAGCTGGACCAAGGTTTAGCAGGATCATGTGTTCAGATTTGTCATATAAGACTGTGCCTGTTAAACAGTCTTCAGCTTCATGGCATCTTCATTCTCTATAGGAGAGCATTTTCATGGCAAAGCTGTAAAAATAAATTGACAGTGTTTTGTCAGAGGATATGTCATCCCAGAGGTCTTTTAGCTCTGTTTTCGCAGCTTTGGTGAGATAGGCTATGACATATATTGCGCCAACAGTGGAATTGTCTGCAATATATTATATATCTATGTTTGCCTTCCACAAGTGGGCAATCATTGCATTGTAATCATTGATGCACTTTGAAGCTCACTTTATTTTAATGTTGTATGTGTTTTAGGCAATTTGGACTTTCACACTGTGCCTAACAGGAGAACGCTGTTTATTTGTCCTTTTGCTGAAACTGGTCTAGGGAAACCAAAGTGGCATTAGGTGTAGTATTTAACTTTGTCTTTATATCTAAGTCAGCAGTATTTAACACACTTACATTTTTGGAAGCGCAAAATGTGTGTATGTAGCTCAGCATGTGTGGTTTCTAAAGGGAGGTCGCAGGAGTACAGAAAAGTGGCATCAATGTAATGACAAAAATGTAGGAACCTCTTTTATCCACAAAAGCCTCAGCTTGTGTGGTGCTCCTCTGGATTGATATTCTTTTCTCCAAAAGAAGTGTTCCAATTCTCCAAATGGAGGGATACTTTTATTGCAGATGAAGAACAGCATGGCAATAAAGCGATGGTGAAAGTATCTTGATACATTTACAGGGTCAAGAAAACAGAGTTCTCCCGGTGTTTATCTGTCTATTCCTGCTTTATTTTGGTTTGCTATACGTAAGAAGTCTTGCAAGTCATCCCATGAATATTCTAAGGTTCATTAGCATACAATGTATATCAGCATGATGTTTGAACCAGTATTCTTTTGTACCACACATGTTTGCCAAGAGATTTGTGATACTGGACTACAAAAGTTCATCTTTGTCTTTTATCTTTTGTAAGCAGTTGGGTAGCGGACATGTTTACAAAATTTGAGCCTGTTTTTAATGAGCCAGTTTTTAGTGTGTATGTAACTCATTAATATAGAGTTTCTAGTACACTTTGGAACAGGAGGTGAAATATGTATTCTACATTTTGTCCGAATCTGGGGTCTTCATAATATATTCGTAAAGGGTGATATTCTGATGCTGTTCTTTGTGTGGATCTTTCATCATATCTTCCTCCTTTTCCTGTAGGAAAGAGTAAAGGAAAGGAACGTTTATCTACACTTTTCTCCCATATGCTGATTGAAGATGCCTTGGCTTCACGCATTTGCAGGGTAATTCATAGAAATTCGCACAAAAGTGGCGCACGCGACTGGCGCACAGCGTGCCCGTGCGAATGTCTGCGCCAGCCGCGTGCGCTAAAATCGATTTCCGCGCACAGCGTATTCATGGATTTTCGCATCCAAAACCAGCCGTGGCGCAGCGTGGCGCAGCGACCCTGCAGCAGCGCCAGTTACGCCCCCAAGAACGCCCTTGTGCAAGGAAAAGCCTTCAAAATCCCCAAATAATCGCAAAGGGCTGCGCTAACCCTGGACCAGTTCACAGGGCTGGCAAACAGCAAACGCCAAGCGGGGAACGTGTATTTCAGTGGTTCGCGGGAAGTTCCACATGCGATTGTCCTGTGTACGTGTGCATCAGGGGTGCGCTGGAAGTATCACACGCAAAATCAGCAGGGTACGTGTATTTCAGGGGTGCGCGGGAAGTATCACACGCGATTCCAGCAGGGTACGTGTATTTCAGGGGTGCGCGGGAAGTATCACACGCGATTCCAGCATGGTACGTGTATTACAGGGGTGCGCGTGAAGTTCCACACGCGATTTCAGCAGGGTATGTGTATTTCAGGGGTGTGCGGGAAGTATCACACGCGATTCCAGCAGGGTACGTGTATTACAGGGGTGCACGTGAAGTTCCACACGCGATTTCAGCAGGGTACGTGTATTTCAGGGGTGCGCGGAAATTTCCACACGCAATTGGCCCCGTGTGAGTAGGGTACGTGTATTTCAGGGGTGCGTGGGAAGTTCCACACACGATTGGCCCCGTGCGAGCAGGGTACGTGTATTCCAGGGGTACGCGGGAAGTTCCACACGCGATTTCAGCAGGGTACGTGTATTGCAGGGGTGCGCGGGAAGTTCCACACGCGATTGGCCCCGTGCAAGCAGGGTACGTGTATTTCAGGGGTGCGCGGGAAGTTCCACACGCGATTTCAGCAGGGTACATGTATTTCAGGGGTGCGCGGGAAGTTCCACACGCGATTCCATCAGGGTACGTGTATTTCAGGGGTGCGCGGGAAGTTCCACACGCGATTGGCCCCGTGCGAGCAGGGTACATGTATTTCAGGGGTGCGCGGGAAGTTCAACACGCGATTTCAGCAGGGTACGTGTATTTCAGGGGTGCGCGGGAAGTTCCACACGCGATTGACCCCTTGCGAGCAGGGTACGTGTATTTCAGGGGTGCGCGGGAAGTTCCACACGCGATTGGCCCTGTGCGAGCAGGGTACGTGTATTTCAGGGGTGCGCGGGAAGTTCCACACGCGATTGGCCCCGTGCAAGCAGGGTACGTGTATTTCAGGGGTGCGCGCGAAGTTCCACACGTGTTTTCAGCAGGGTACGTGTATTTCAGGGGTGCGCAGGAAGTTCCACACACGATTTCAGCAGGGTAAGTGTATTTCAGGGGTTCTGGGGAGTACTACACGTGAATTGGCAGTGTGGGTCCTCCCAGGTGTTCGCTCTACAACCTCCACGGCCCCTGCAGGCAGCCCACACCGCGGGGGACTACCCTTCACCCCTGCTCAGGTCCCGCAGGCAGCCCATCCACCATGGGCATGCCCCCCAGCCAACCCACATGTCACCTTGCACTACTGATCAACAATGCATGTCTCCCAGCACCCCCACCCCCCAGCAGTCAGGGGCACCCTCCACCAGGCCCCTGCCCATGTCTACCACCACCCCCACCCCCCAGCCACCAGGGGCAGCCTCCACCAGGCCCCCACTCATGTCTCCCACCACCCCCACCCCCCAGCAGTGCAGGGGCAGCCTCCACCAGGTCCCCACTCATGTCTAACACCACCCCCACCCCCCAGCAGTGCAGGGGCAGCCTCCACCAGGCCCCCACTCATGTCTCCCACCACCCCCGCCCCCCAACAGTACAGGGGCAGCCTCCACCAGGCCCCCACTCATGTCTCCCACCACCCCCTACCCCCACGCAGTCAGGGGCACCCTCCACCAGGCCCCCAGTCATGTCGAACTCATGTCTCCCACCACCCTCACCCCCCAGCCACCAGGGGCAGCCTCCACCAGGCCCCCACTCATGTCTCCCACCACCCCCACCCCCCAGCAGTGCAGGGGCAGCCTCCACCAGGCCCCCACTCATGTCCTCCTGCACCCCCACCCCCCAGCAGTGCAGGGGCAGCCTCCACCAGGCCCCCACTCATGTCTGCCACCACCCCCTATCCCCCAGCAGTCAGGGGCACCCTCCACCAGGCCCCCACTCATGTCTCCCACCACCCCCACCCCCCAGCAGTGCAGGGGCAGCCTCCACCAGGTCCCCACTCATGTCTAACACCACCCCCACCCCCCAGCAGTGCAGGGGCAGCCTCCACCAGGCCCCCACTCATGTCTCCCACCACCCCCACCCCCCAACAGTGCAGGGGCAGCCTCCACCAGGCCCCCACTCATGTCTCCCACCACCCCCTACCCCCACACAGTCAGGGGCACCCTCCACCAGGCCCCCACTCATGTCCAACTCATGTCTCCCACCACCCTCACCCCCCAGCCACCAGGGGCAGCCTCCACCAGGCCCCCACTCATGTCTCCCACCACCCCCACCCCCCACCAGTGCACGGGCAGCCTCCCCCAGGCCCCCACGCATGTCCCCCTGCACCCCCACCCCCCAGCAGTGCAGGGGCAGCCTCCACCAGGCCCCCACTCATGTCTGCCACCACCCCCTACCCCCCAGCAGTCAGGGGCACCCTCCACCAGGCCCCCACTCATGTCCAACTCATGTCTCCCACCACCCTCACCCCCCAGCCACCAGGGGCAGTCTCCACCAGGCCCCCACTCATGTCTCCCACCACCCCCACCCCCCAGCCACCAGGGGCAGCCTCCACCAGGCCCCCACTCATGTCTCCCACCACCCCCACCGCCCATCAGTGCAGGGGCAGCCTCCACCAGGCCCCCACTCATGTCCCCCTGCACCCCCACCCCCCAGCAGTGCAGGGGCAGCCTCCACCAGGCCCCCACTCATGTCTCCCACCACCCCCTACCCCCCAGCAGTCAGGGGCACCCTCCACCGGGCCCCCACTCATGTCCAACTCATGTCTCCCACCACCCTCACCCCCCAGCCACCAGGGGCAGCCTCCACCAGGCCCCCACTCATGTCTCCCACCACCCCACCCCCAGCCACCAGGGGCAGCCTCCACCAGGCCCCCACTCATGTCTCCCACCACCCCCACCCCCCAGCAGTGCAGGGGCACCCTCCACCAGGCCCCCACTCATGTCCCCCTGCACCCCCACCCCCCAGCAGTGCAGGGGCAGCCTCCACCAGGCCCCCACTCATGTCTCCCACCACCCCCTGCCCCCCAGCAGTCAGGGGCACCCTCCACCAGGCCCCCACTCATGTCCAACTCATGTCCCCCACCAGCCTCACCCCCCAGCCACCAGGGGCAGCCTCCACCAGGCCCCCACTCATGTCTCCCACCACCCCACCCCCCAGCAGTGCAGGGGCAGCCTCCACCAGGCCCCCACTCATGTCTACCACCACCCCCACCCCCCAGCCACCAGGGGCAGCCTCCACCAGGCCCCCACTCATGTTCCCCTGCACGCCCACCCCCCAGCACTGTGGGGCAACTGCCAGCAGGCCCCCACTCATGTCCAACTCATGTTCCCCTGCACCCCCACCCCCCAGCACTGTGGGGCACCTGCCAGCAGGCCCCCACTCATGTCTAAATCATGTTCCCCTGCACCCCCACCCCCCAGCACTGTGGGGCACCTGCCAGCAGGCCCCCACTCATGTCCAACTCATGTTCCCCTGCACCCCCACCCCCCATCACTGTGGGGCACCTGCCAGCAGGTCCACTCATGTCCAACTCATGTTCCCCAGCCAACATGTCATCACAATCTAGATCCCCGGTCCCTATGGTCAGCCTCCAAATGCAAACACCCACCCGAGTATTGCATCCACCCACTCAGAAATGGCAATAACATGATAGAACTGCAATTGCAAGTTTCGAAACGAACACATGTCCCTCACATACACCCAATGGGTGTCAGTGAATCTCAAAACCCATATCATGATATCCATGAAACCAATGAGATGATACTACACATTGAAGTTTGATCAAAAAATATGTATTAAAGAAAACATTAATTGAATCAAAAATAAACAGAAATGGGAATGTAAAAAAAGTAAAAAGAAGCATGTCCATGAAAAAATGCAAAACCAAAAATCAGAATCCAAAGGAATGGTGTCCAAAGTCACAGTCCAGAAAATAAAAATCCAATGGGAAATTATAATTGAAAGCCATTGCTCCCTGGTTAAATTGTAAAAAGAAAAGAAAATCCAACAGTGAACTATGTACAGGTGAACAAGCCAGGGTCCATGATCCCAACAAAAGAAATGAAACCTATCTAATAAAAAATAACTATATACAAAAATGTGGCCCATTGTCCAAAAGGTCCAAAGAAATGCAAAAACAAAGGAAACCTAACACTAACTACACAACTATTTACATGGGCAGCGGGCTAGTCCAACGGCTCACTGGATGTTGTCATGGGCCAGGGCATCATCAAACTCCTGTTCAATGGCTTGGAGGCGGGCATGTTCCCTGGCCCCGAGGTCTCGCAGGGATAAAGCAGTGTCCAGCTCCAACTCCCTGCGAAGACCCTTGAGGCACTCAGCCCGCCTCAGTGCCCTCCGCATGGAGTTCTCCGCCCTGGCCATTGCGAGCTGTTCCTCCTCTGCCAGCTGCCACTCCGCACCTATCTGCTGGCCCAACCGCTCCCACACTGAAGCCACTCCAATTCCAGGGTTCTCCTGCCCTCCGGCCGATGCCTGCACCCCTGATGTTGATGGCCCCGAGCCATGATGCCTCCCACGTCGAGCCTGCCGCTGCCTCCGACGCAACTCCAATGCAACTGCCTGTTCCAGCACGACGGCATCCAGGCTGATGGTATCCACCGACACTGTCGTGCACGTGCCCTGCCCGATGATGCCGTCACATCCTCCATCTGCTGGGGTCCAGTGTCTGGTGTGTCCACTCCTGCTGGACCTCCGACTCCCGACTGTGGCAGGGATGGGATCCCCACCGAGCCGGCTGCATTGGTCGGGGCAGGTCCACAGAGGGCCCTGGTGGCATCTGGGCCAGAAGACGGCATGGAGAACGACTGGTGCATAGTCTCCACAGAGGTGGAGAGGGTCGCCAGATTGGCCGACACATGTAGGAAACCCCCGACCATGGCCGTTCCCAACTGGGCCACGTCGGCACGGTGCTCTCCGTGATGACGTGCATGCTCCTCCCGGGAAGCACGCACCTCATCACGAATTGCACCTGTGCGCAATGCGACACCAATCAGGACCTTCTCCATACGGCCAGGGGTCCCCTCGTACGCAGGTGGAGGGGAGTCAGATGACATGGACATCCCCCTACCTGCGGACGGGCCTGGGATGGGGCATCCCTGCTGCTGCATGGTGGTGCAGTCACAGTGTCAGGGACAGTGACATGCACAGGCCCCTCCACGGCGACCTGTGCTGCCTCCTGCCCCTGCCCCTGGACTGGAACACTTGCACCAGCAGGGATGCCCCCACCAGGCCCCATGTGCACCTCAGTAGCGGCCTCCTCCTCCTCTGTGGAAACCACCAACCTGGATGGCTCCACCCCGTCTTCCGCCGTTGCAAGCCCCTGTGGGGGCTCACCCACCCCTTCCGCTGCAGCCGTGGGGGCATCCCCGCCGCTTTGCTCCACAGAGCCGTCTCCGCCCTCTTCTTCACGTGGCGCTGTGTAGAGGGAGACATAGAACACAAGCATCAGGGTACTGTACAATGGTCCCCTAGACAGGAAGCAATAGCAGATGAGTGGCACTGTCAAAGATCACTTCCATCATGTCCCTCCACAACACATGGCTCAGTGCAGGTAAAACACATGCGCTAACAGGCATGGCACATGCTATGGACATAGGCATACATGTCCAAGTGATTCTTGAAACATACACTGTTGTTTTGGAACTCACATGCATCATGTGCCATGCCTATCACATGCACACACTTCACCCTAGTTTCATCCATCTGGCCTCGTACACCACAGACACAGTGGATACAAGGATGACTAGGCTGCATCAGTGAACCTGAACATTGCGACAGACATGTGTCATGAATCCCTGGCATTCACAAGTCACAGACACACAGGTCAGACACACAGACATGGACAGCATACATGTACATGGCATCAGCACCCATCCCTCACCCATGTCCAGGAACAGAGACTGGCATGCTTTCATGTGGCCATTCCGCATAGGGCAACCCATGTTGCATTTGAACACATGCACCAACTGTGTGGTTCACACATTACTGGTCTCACATGCATGACGTCCCTGCACACACACATGCATACATGGCCTATGTCACACATACAGGCAAATATCAGACAACCAGCACACTGCGACATGCCCTGTCTCACACAGCAATGCTTGGCCACTTACCGCTCAACTCCAGACGGGTCTGCCTCTCAAGGATCTGGGCATGGAGCGCTGGGCCTACGCGTTCCAGGACCCTCATCTGGATGGTACTCATGCGGCCCCGGCCCCCCTCCACGAGGCGCCGGGCCTTCAAGAGGGTCCTGGACCTGCAGTCATCCCAGCGCTTCTTGACATGTTGGTAGTCGCGGACTGCCACCCCCTCCGCGTTGATGGCAGTCACGATGTCCGTCCAGATCCGAGTCCGTCCTTCCTTGTTGGCGTGCTTACTTCCGAAGAGGGCATCATACTACCCCAGGACTTGCTCCACCAGGACACCAACTTCGGTGGCAGTGAAGCTGGTGCCCCTCTGCCTCTCTGGCCGGGGGTTGCCAGTGGTGCCAGATGTTGCAGTGCCCGACATGGCAACCCCAGAGGCAGGAGTGGGTGGGCAACTGGGTCCTGGGACTGGGCTGTGGAGCGATGGTATCCCAGTCGGGAGTCTTCTGTTCCAGCAGGGGTGGACACAGCAAATGGACCCCTGCAGATGGCTGATGTGCAGGCACCAAATGGCAGGGTACGGTGGCAGCAGGCAGGCAGGCATGCAGCAGCAGATGGCTCGTGGGAGGCTGCTCGAGGCTCTGGGGGGCAGTAATTCGGCCTTTTGGGCAGGAGCGTGGTCTTCCCTGTGCTTACGCGTGACCAGCTTGATATGGAGTTATTTGGCACGTGAAAATCCTGCACGTCTGCGTGTAAATCGAGGAAAGGCCCTTAGCGCGTATGCACATCAGCAAGCATATGCGATTTCATTGGACCAAAGGCCCTTAGCACGTGAGCGCGTCTGTGACGTGAGGCGCGCGGGTGTTTCCCTCATTACACGTGATGACAGAGCACACGTGGATTTCCACCAATCGCGTGTGGAACTTCCTGCGCACCCCAGAAATTCACGTACCCAGGCCAATCGCGTGTACGCTCACTTCCCTCCGATTACACGCAATGACACTCGGACGTGCAGTTTTACCACGTGTGCTCGCATATGCGATTTCATTGGCCCAAAGGCCACCATGCGCAGCTGTGACGTCACGCGCATGGCCGTAGAGAATGGCGCGTGTAAAAATGAAGAGATACACGTCCGAGTGTCAAAGCGCGTAATGGGTGAAATGGCCTCATTGCGTATGCGCGTCTGTGACGTGTGTATAAAAGGTACGTATAGAACGCCATTTCCTTGTACGTGCTTTTCGTGTAGAGCGAGTGGGTGAAATCTGTACTTCTTGTCGGTTCACACGCGATTTACTTCACAGCGTTTCCAGTTCATACTCCCTGTTACCTCTGACAGCTTTTTCTCTTTTCCTCTTTTTCCTGGGCCTGTTTCCTCAAACAGCGTTCCCTACTACTGTTGTCCTGTCTCCTCAGACAGCGTACAATTCTTCTTTTGGCGGGGGTGTTGCCAATGCGCACACGCGCATATTTTTCACGCTTTTGTTCCTGGCGGACGGTGAGTCGCGCACGTATTTAACATCTGTGCTTGCCCCGTGTGTCGCGTACCCCTTCAGAGGTCATTCTAGGCTGCGTGTGACACGCATACGTTCATTCTTGTGTTCCTGGGTGCCACAGCGTAGTGCAGGTTTATTTTTCCACGCATGTGGTCTAGGAGGGGTTGCGTGCACCTTACTTCGCTTTTTTGGGGTGCCTGTGCGTTGCGTGACCCGTCATCTTTCCCCAGGGGTGACATACAGCCTTGCTAGAGCACTAGGGTACGATTACAATCTGGTACCCAACCCTATTGACCCCCAATTGCCCAGGACAATAGTTCACATCGACTCTCATACGCACAATAACATCAGTGCCATGGCTGGGAGGCGAACAAGCTGTAAGGGTGGCTAAGGTGGCCGAGCCCCAAGTGGTGGCCGTGGTGGATCCGGTAGGGGACGTGGCCGTGACTTGCAGGGTTCCCATAGCCCCCCATGTGTGGAGGAGCAGTCAGGGACACCCATGCCCCCCCCACTGGTTGAGGTTACCGTGGCTGACACCATCCATGCTCAGCCCTTGTTGGACCAGCCCACTGTGGAACCAGACCTGGCACAGGGTGACTCCATGGCTGACTTCCAGGTCAGCAGGTCTAGGCCACGTGCGCCGGTGAACGTTGGTGTCATCAGGCCACGTGGATCAGGGGCAGCTAGGTCATCTGCTGCCCCGCGTAGGCAGGCTGGGGCGGCTGCAGGGGCAGCTGCGGCTCCATCCACCCCACCTCTGACATACCCATCCAGGACAGTGTCGGTCCAAGTCCATCATGCTGACATTCCCCCTGACACCATCACATTTGAGATAATGCCTGCACCAACTCCCATGCTGAGTGTGCAATCCCACGCTCCTGCCCCTAGTGTCCAGAGCGGCGCTGGACACTCCGGATCTCCACCACCTTTCAAGCGGAAGAGGAAGAGAGCTTGTCCAGTAGAGGCTGATGCCCCAGACACGGTTACACAGTCCGGCCCATCAAGGAAGCCCAGCGAACTGAATGCACTTGTAGAGTATGTGTCCGCACATGAGCGCAAAATGGTGATTGTTGCAGGATCCAAGACCACACCTGCACAACGTCGGGCACACTGGCAGACCGTTGCGGACATCATAAGTGCCCTTGGACTCATGAGGCGCACAGCTAATGAATGCTACAAGCGCTGGAATGACCTGAAGCGCAGGGCAAAGAATAAGCTGGCCTCAAGTCATGCCGCAACTCTAGTGACTGGAGGTGGGTCTCCAGCAGACGACATAGAACTCACTCCACATGAGCAGGTTGCTGGGACCTACGTCACGGAGGAACAGATCCAAGGCTTGGGAGAAGTGGCAGATTACGAGGCATTGTCCGGTGAGTGCACATGCATGTGTGTGTCATCCATGTGCATGGTGTGTGTGGGAAGGCTTCTGTTTGGGTGCCAGGGGAGGGTGTGTGTGCCTGAGTGGTTCGGCTCACCCATGTGCCTCTGCCTATACATTCTTGGCAACAGCATTTGGGTATAGCAGCATCCCTTCGGCCAACATTAGACATCCAGCCCAACAGCACGCCAGTTGCCCTTGGAGTGTCATCTTGCCACAACACTGTTGCTTATTTGCCTCTGTTTATTCAGGCAGATTGTTTGCATACCACCACTTTTAGTCGGGATTTCTCAGTCCTATTGTCACATGTCTGACATGGCTATGGTACAGTGGACTGGCTCAGTTTCGTGGACATGATTAGTTTGGACATGTCCCTGTGCTATAGGACCATTTTTGACTGGCAGCTGCAGGTTAAACATTTGGACCATTACAATGAAAATAATCGATTATATGAACAAACTGGACTGAATGAACAATTGGTGACCTCCTCTCCCTCTTCACTTCATGGCTAGGGTACATGCCATCTGTGTGATGGCATGTGTATTTGACCTACCAATCACTGGCCAATGTGTGATGCCACTGCTAGGCAGCATGCAGCAAATGTGTTCATCTTCCATCTTGGTGTCATCAATGTGTGCCATCTGCCTCCCCATCACACGCAGTGACGGTGCATGCATGGGAGTGTTTTAGTCATGTGGGACATGTGTCAATCAAGTACTGTTTCTGTAGCCTCTCAGCCCTAATTGTGTACCATAGTGCTAATGCCTGTTTCCATTTGTTTTCTTTTATGTCTTTGCAGGGGAAGACGCACTTGATACTGCTGGGGTTGTGGAGATGGTGCAGACCCAGGAGCGGTCTGAGGGCCGACCGACCACCAGTGAGGGACGTGGTGTGGTGGTGGGTGAGAACCCACAACTGCTGCAGGTCGTGCTCTCAAGGGGTGTCTCTGGCTGCACCTCCCCCGAGCTGTACTCAGGTGTTGAATCGGATGATGAGACCTACGTGCCGTCGCAGGTGAGTGTTCCTGGGAGGGATTCTGTTCTGTCCGACCCACCTGCACCAGGGTTAGAACCCTCAATGGGGATGTCAGTGTTGGCAGGTACGCCTTTGGTGGTTACGGATGCAGGGTCACACTCCGCGACATCTGATCCTGTTCCTGGGCCAGCAGATCAGAGGGGGAATGCAGTCCTGCAGCCTCAGGCAGTGCCAGAACAGCAAGGCGCAGTTCGCCTTGCCCCAGACAGGTGTGGTGCCCGCCGACGTGGTGGCCGTATGCCACCTGGCAATACCGCATGGGAGCAATCCATTTACGGTATGGCAACCCAACAGGCAGCATCATCAGAGATGATGGCTCAGGCCATGGATAGGGTGGCCACTTCCATTGTCCCCCCGAAAGGCTGATGGAGCGACTACAGCAGGCAACCGACTCCATCTGCCAGTCACACAGGGAGGACATGTTGGCGTCCGACAGGGACAGGCGGGCGGCACTGGCGATTCTGCAGGAAGCCATCTCCATAGTGTCCCAGGGCCATAGGGAAGCCCTGAGGCTGGAACTCCTTCACCTCAGGACGACTCTTGTTGAGCTTGAGGCTTCAACAAACCGAAGGACAGAACAGCAGCTGGAGCGTCTCACCCGTACGCTCTCAGCTGAGATGCAGGCAACTAGGGCGGAGGTCCGGGCATCCCGTGAGTTGTTGCATGGGGACCGCCACACACTTATCCTCCAGAACGAGACCTACCACACCCGCATGCTTGCAGCCATGGAGGAACAGACTAGGGCTTTGCGTGGGCTGCCTCCCATAGTGCCACCACCTCCGGATGCAGCTGCAGAGGGTGAGGATGGCGACAGCAGTGATACTCCCACAATAGGGTAGCCGTGTAGGCCATGAACCCATCGAGGTGTTTTATTTTCTGCAAGATCCACACAGGTGGGTTTTGGTGTGCATCCTGTCCTCGGACCTCCTGGGTGGCCTCCCCAACCCCCCCCGGGCACATTAATGGCCATTTATGTTTTTTTTTTGTTTTTTTTGGGACAGTGTGTTGCCTTGTGTGGCTCCCGTGGGCATACGCTGCATTGTGGCTGGGCACATGCAGGCTTGTCATGGATTTGGTTCAGATGCTTGGCTTTTTGTCACACACACCCCTCCTGCTTCCCGTTTCCATGGGCTTGCAAAGGGTGTGCCCAAGTGACATTGGCGTACATGGTGACATTGGACTCCCATGAGCTGTGTGGGCAGTCTGTAGTCAATACTGTGTATACATTCATAGTGCATATTGTTGTTGTATTGTACACTGCATGGTGTATTGATATGTGCCTCTGCATCCATCTCATCCTCCATATTTGCAGGTCCATTCCTTATGTCTTCACAATGTGGTCCGCCTTGGAACTGGAGTCCATGTTGTAAGCAGTGCACCTACTCTTGCGTGGCGCTAGTACTGTATACTTGGAAGTGTTCGGAGGGCTGTCATCATCAGGTGGTGAGGCTAGCTAATTTTTAAGTCTGTAATGTCATGTTTAAGGTAGGTTGGAGGTTGTGTAGGTGATTGGTATTCTTGGTAAGTATTTGGTAATGTGGGTTGTAGGTCCTGCATTACTGTGAGCATTTCATGTGTGGACATGTTTCCATTAGGGACACTGTAGCTGCTGACACTTGGGGAATGTTGTGGGGATTAATTTCTTTCCTCTCACATTGCATGACATGCCATGGTGTGTTGTGTGTCCGTGCCGGGGAGGGGGTCGGTGACATGGCACTGTTTTCATGTAGTATTTTGCAAGTGGGTATTCATTTCTGCAGCATGGAAGTGTCTTTTCATGACACTGCATTGGTGGTGTTTGTGTAGGTAGGGATGCACACATTGTGACACTTCCATATGAACAATCTCAGGCTGCTATGGTTCTGACATTTGACAGTCCCTTTGTTTGTCTTAATTGTCAGGTCGAGTCATCATTGCTTATCAGATGGTATGTGCCAGTTCTGTGTGCACTCCACTGGGGTGTGATTTCTATGTGAAGTAATTAGCCACCAGCTGTGTACGGGCTGCCTCAACCCGTGCCCTCTTCCCTACCATGTGCAGCAGGCGTGCATGTGGTTGGGGATGTGGGGGCACCACCATGTCCACGGCCAGGCCTCGGCGTGTTGTAACATTGTGCTGGACACATGCTGCCACTATGATCCTGCACACTACTGGGGGCGCATATAACAGCTACCCGCCAGAACGGTCAAGGGAGCGAAAGCGTGACTTGAGCACTCCGAATGTGCGCTCCACTATGCCCCGGGTTGCAATATGGGCTGTGTTGTATCTTACCTCTGGAGGCGTGATGGGGTTCCGAATTGGCGTCATCATGTGGGTGCTAAGAGGGTAGGCACTGTCCCCTGGTAAGGAGGTGATGGGTATCATTAGTGGGGTAGTGACATAACTCTGCATCTGACATGCATGCATGTGCAGTGGCATTCAAACTCGGAAAAAGGAGGCATGTATTGCCATGCCGCCCAGCTTCTAGGTCCCAGTTTAGGGTAGACATTCGGTAAATGAAGCTGTCGTGGGTGGACCCTGGATAGTTGGCATATACTGAGGTGATGATTCCCTTAGCATTACATACTACCTGCACGTTGATGGAATGCCAGTGCTTGTGTTTCCTATAGATGTGCTTAGAAGCCCTGGCGGGACGTAGTGCCACATGGGTGCAGTCAATGGCACCTAGCACTTTTGGGAATTGTGCCACACCGTAGAAATCGAGGGTGGCAGCCTGCCTTTCTGCAGGTGTCCTGGGCAGGTATATGTGCCTATGGACTGATGGGCGTGCAGTGATGATGTTCAAGACCTGGTGTAGGCAGCGTGACTGCGTGGCCTGTGACACCCCACCCACTATGGCACTTGTCCGCTGAAATGATCCTGTGGCCAAGAAGTGCAGCACATTGAGGACCTTCTCCAGGGGGCTGAGTGCTTGGGAGCACAGGGTGGGTGATGTGAGGTCATCCTCCCACTCACTGACCAGGTCCAGTATTATGTGTGGGGGAAACCTGTACCTCCCATACACCTGGTCATCAGGCATCCCAAAAAGGCTGGTTCTGGGAGTGAAAATTCGGGCCCTCACTATCCTCCTCCTCCTCCTTTGGTAACCCACGGCCACTGCTGCTAGGAATGGTATATTCATCCTGGCGTATGAGCTTGTTTGTTGTTTGCGCGCACTTTTATGCTGCCCGGGTCACGTACGCCTGCTTCATGCTGGCGTACGTGTCTCAGGATTGGACCATTTATTTTTTTGCACTTCGGAGGCGAACGTGTGAATCTTCCCGCCCACCCAGGAATACACGTAGCACGCTCTCACAGGCACAGTAGTAGGTAAATATTCCTGCCCACCCCTGGAATACATGTACCCCACTCTCACAGGCCCAATCGCATGTGGAAGTTCACGCGCACCCCGAAGTACACGTACCCAGGCCAATCGCGTGTGGGACTTCCCGCGCACCCCGAAGTACACGTACCCAGGCTAATCGCGTGTGGAAGTTCACGCGCACCCCGAAGTACACGTACCCAGGCTAATCGCGTGTGGAACTTCCCGCGCACCCCGAGGTACACATACCCAGGCCAATCGCGTGTGGAACTTCCCGCGCACCCCGAAGTACACATACCCAGGCAAATCGCACGGCTGGGGGGTGGGGGTGGTGGTAGACATGGGTGGGGGCCTGGTGGAGGCTGCCCCTGGTGGCTGGGGGGTGGGGGTGGTGGTAGACATGAGTGGGGGCCTGGTGGAGGCTACCCCTGCACTGCTGGAGGGTGGGGGTGGTGGGAGACATGAGTGGGGGCCTAGTGGAGGCTGCCCCTGGTGGCTGGGGGGTGGGGGTGGTGGGAGACATGAGTGGGGGCCTGCTGGAGTCTGCCCCTGGTGGCTGGGGGTTGGGGTGGTGGAAGACATGAGTGGGGGCCTGGTGGAGGCTGCCCCTGCACTGCTGGGGGGTGGGGGTGGTGGGAGACATGAGTGGGGGCCTGGTGGAGGCTGCCCCTGCACTGCTGGGGGGTGGGGGTGCAGGGGGACATGAGTGGGGGCCTGGTGGAGGCTGCCCCTGCACTGATGGGGGGTGGGGGTGGTGGGAGACATGAGTGGGGGCCTGGTGGAGGCTGCCCCTGGTGGCTGGGGGGTGGTGGTAGACATGAGTGGGGGCCTTGTGGAGGCTGCCCCTGCACTGCTGGGGGGTGGGGTGGTGGGAGACATGAGTGGGGGCCTGGTGGAGGCTGCCCCTGGTGGCTGGGGGTGGGGGTGGTGGTAGACATGAGTGGGGGCCTGGTGGAGGCTGCCCCTGCACTGCTGGGGGGTGGGGGTGGTGGGAGACATGAGTGGGGGCCTGGTGGAGGCTGCCCCTGCTGGCTGGGGGGTGGGGGTAATAGGGGACATGAGTGGGGGCCTGGTGGAGGCTGCCCCTGCACTGCTGGGGGGTGTGGGTGGTGGGAGACATGAGTGGCGGCCTGGTAGATGCTGCCCCTGCACTGCTGGGGGGTGGGGATGGTGGGAGACATGAATGGGGGCCTGGTGGAGGCTGACCCTGGTGGCTGGGGGTGGGGGTGGTGGGAGACATGAGTGGGGGCCTGGTGGAGGCTGCCCCTGGTGGCTGGGGGGTGGGGGTGGTGGGAGACATGAGTGGGGGCCTGGTGGAGGCTGCCCCTGGTGGCTGGGGGGTGGGGGTAGTGGGAGACATGAGTGGGGGCCTGGTGGAGGCTGCCCCTGGTGGCTGGGGGGTGGTGGGAGACATGAGTGGGGGCCTGGTGGAGGCTGCCCCTGGTGGCTGGGGGGTGGGGGTGGTGGGAGACATGAGTGGGTGCCTGGTGGAGGCTGCCCCTGGTGGCTGGGGGGTGGGGGTGGTGGGAGACATGAGTGGGGGCCTGGTGGAGGCTGCCCCAGCACTGCTGGGGGGTGGGGGTGGTGGGAGACATGAGTGGGGGCCTGGTGGAAGCTGCCCCTGGTGGCTGGGGGGTGGGGGTGGTGGGAGACATGAGTGGGGGCCTGGTGGAGGCTGCCCCTGCACTGCTGGGGGGTGGGGGTGGTGGGAGACATGAGTGGGGGCCTGGTGGAAGTTGCCCCTGCACTGCTGGGGGGTGGGGGTGGTGGGAGACATGAGTGGGGGCCTGGTGGAGGCTGCCCCTGGTGGATGGGGGGTGGGGGTGGTGGTAGACATGAGTGGGGGCCTGGTGGAGGCTGCCCCTGCACTGCTGGGGGGTGGGGGTGGTGGGAGACATGAGTGGGGGCCTAGTGGAGGCTGCCCCTGGTGGCTGGGGGCTGGGGGTGGTGGTAGACATGAGTGGGGGCCTGGTGGAGGCTGCCCCTGCACTGCTGGGGGGTGGGGGTGGTGGGAGACATGAGTGGGGGCCTGGTGGAGGCTGCCCCTGGTGGCTGGGGGGTGGGGGTGGTGGGAGACATGTGTTGGTGATCAGTAGTGCAAGGTGACATGTGGGTTGGCTGGTGGGCATGGCCATGGTGGATGGGTTGCCTGTGGGACATGAGCAGGGGTGCAGGGTAGTACCCTGTGGTGTGGGCTGCCTGCAGGGGCCGTGGAGGGTGTAGAGGGAACACCTGGGGGGACGCACATGGCCAAATCACGTGTAGTATTCCCCGGCACCACCGAAATACACGTACCCTGCAGAAATCACGTGTGAATCTTCCACGCACATCGGAATACACGTACCCATGCCAATCGCGTGTGGAACTTCCCGCGCACCCCGAAGTACACGTACCCAGGCCAATCGCGTGTGGAACTTCCCGCGCACCCCAAAGTACACATACCCAGGCTAATCGCGTGTGGAACTTCCCGCGCACCCAGGAACACGCGCACACGCTATTTTTCACACAGCGGGTGTCCGTGTTTGTCGGTGCCCCTTTGCACCTCATTTGTCTTAGATGGCCACTGTATGGGCCATTCATCATGGCTGTATATGGGTGCTTTTTGTTAGCGCACATTTTGGCGCACATTTTTTTCAGTCGCAGGGGCGCTACCGCCTGCTTTCTTGTGGCGTACTTGTTTGGCCCTGTGCGCGTCTTTGACCATGCGCTGGTTTGCCCTATTCGATTCCATGAATACGGGTTGTAGGTGAGCGTGTGGGCGTTCTGCGCACTTGCCTCCTGTACTTCCCCCGTGGCGCCCATATTTTCACGCGTTGTTCCCCATTCCGAGTGTTACGCCCCGTGTTCCGCCTACTTTTGTGATGTGCGCTGCGCTATGTGCGATTTCGCAGTGGCCGTGGCGCACGCTGTTGTTTGACCTGTGCGCCGGCGTGCGCGGCGCACATTTTTAGCGCACATCCAATGTTTTTCTCGCGCACGGACTTCCATGAATCGCTGTGCGCTGGTTTTCCTGCGATTTGCGCACTTGCACTGCGATTTTCGCACTTTTCCTGCGATTCGCACGTTTTGGCACCTCTGCGCGGGAATTTTCGGCGCACTTTAATTCCAAGAATCGACCCCTTGATATGTTTCTAATGCATCATTTATGGTGTCTTTGGAGTGTAGTGGGTGAATTGTATACTGGTCCAAAATATTGGCTCCAGTAATAGTTAAAATTGGCCAGTTGGTGAAGAATCCTGAATTATTTGGGTGGTTTCTCTTAAATTCTCTTCTATGTTTATATCTTTATAGTATTAATTGTTTTCGTTTAGCTGTTGTAGGGCTTTTTGGGTTGAAGGTGTATTATAGCTTGTAATGGGTGTACTGTTTGCATTATAATGCTCTCACAAAAAATAAGTTGTTGGAGAGCTTTTGGAAGTGGGAATATTTCCAAGGTATTAGCGACATCACGTGGTGGCATTTGGTTATTCTGAAGCTTTGTATTGCAGCATGTGTAAAGTATTGAGGGGTCACTTATTTTGTATTTATTCTCTGTTATAAAATATAAAGCTAATTGGAACCATTGGGATTCCTCATTGTCCTCTATTTTGTAAGTCATTTCTACAATTGTTGTGGTCTTTTTATGAAACATTCTGTGACAACAGACACATACTTGGCTTGGTATTTCAGCAGATGTGTTTTTAAACTTTGTTACTTCTTTTTTGTGTGTGTTTGTTAGAAGGTTGGTGTTTGTAAGATTTTCGCTAATGTTTTCTAAAGTTACTGAATTTCCTAAGCCATCTTCACTTCCAAAATATTTACATTTGATGTTTTCTATTTGTTGATGGAGTTATTTGGCTGTTCAATGTAGGACAATGTTATTAAAGTGTTGCAGTTGTAAAGCAGGACTTTTTGCATAGTATAGTCGCTGCAGAAGAATCTGTATAGTGGAATTGTGTGTTCCTAACATTTTGATGTGGTGGAAGGTGCTTTTGCAAGCAGTTCCTAAAATGCAGGCTAATGAATGTCCTTGCAGTCTAGTGTAGTTGCGCACTGAACAGGAGTCCATGGTTGTAAAACTTTTGTCTTTTACTTTCACATAGTGAATTGATTTGAAGGACTGTTGGCATACATTACAAATTGACCTGCATAGCCAATTGTAGACTGGACGGATTGGTTGGGTGAAAGGAACAGTTGGTTGAACGTTTGTTGGGACCGTTTTTTTTCGATTAGGGTTTCTTGTGCCATAATGGTGATTTCTACCCTTTCATACCCTCGGCCATTACTATGTATGGCAATTGTTTTTGTTGCTGTTCTAGTTTATAAGCCTCTTCATTGAAATATGCTTTTGTGCTGCTTGTGTGAATCCATTCACCTTTACAGACGTTTGAAACAGTATCTAAGTAGACATGCGCATGTTTTGTTTAGTAGAACCTTTTGTAATTTACTGATTCATTTTGTTAGTGTTTTATTCTGTTTAAAATTAATATAAACAATTTTCTTTTCAGCAGAATTGCACTGTCAATTAGGGCTCCAAGGATTAGTCTTCTGCTGTGATCTCTAACGGTAGACCGTGACTTTTCGTTTCCATGTAATAATGTCCCTGCAGCAATGTCTCCTGACAAAAGAGTTGCCATTTATTTCAGATACATTATTACATTGAACATGCTGGGGATGCCCCTGCAACCCGATACATTATATCACCATATATAATGTCACCAATGGCTTTTCCCAATGACATTATCTATGGGGATATTATGTATGGGAACATTATTACCTGATACTGACTTTTCAGCTGTTTTCTTAAGATTGTGAAGTACTCCACGGTGGAACATTTTGTTGTAAAATTAATTTTTGGAATGACTAACTGTGGCTATGTTAGCATTATTAGATATAGTGGTAGGGTCATTAACAGACTTATGTATCATTGTGTAATGGGTTTATAGTTGTAGTTGGGAAGGTTGTAAGAGTAGCTATGTGTGTAGATGTGTAAAGGGATTGGGTTATTGCGTAAGAGGTGTAAGAGAGTGGTAGTGTGAATAAATAAGTAAAGACATTATGATGTTTTCAGGATAATAGTGGCTTTTATAATGGTGTTTAAGTGAGAATAGAAAGAGTGTACATGTAGTGTAATGAGTAAGAGCAAAATAAATGTTGATTTGAAAGACATTTTGTAGGCTACTATGTGGCTAAACTATACTGTATGAGTAACAAAAAGAGTAATACTAGACCAATGCACTTACTTTGTAGGATGTGAAGAGTAGTTTTCTTCAGGTCTTCCTGGAGGTTTTTGGTCACTGCAATTGCGGAAGAAGAAAATTAGTGGGTCTATATTGTATTGGTGAAGTAATTTTAGTACAGGAAGACATTATTTATGAATGTAGGAGGAGTTGTTTGGAAGAAGAGTTAATAATATTGGGCCTCATTACGAGTATGGTGGTAACCCTGTCAGTGCTGTAGGTGGATTGCCACCAGATTCGTAATAATGTTTTGGCACCTAGGTTCCAAGTCCTGTTGGCCTGGAAAATCAGGTGCCATAAAATGTTAGTCCCTATTCCCGTGTAGTTCCATAGGAGTCTTCGGGAATGATGACACAGGAGCACTGGCACTGTTGCTAACGGGGCCTGTGGTCCCGTGATAAGTATGCCTAATCGTGCCGCAGCAAGAAAGTGTGACCTTTTTGTAGAATGCAAAATGGAAAACGCTGAGCGTTTAAAAAACGGTACTATTTGGGAGGCTGTACATGAAAGTTAAAAATGGTTTTGTAGATTTATTGCAACACTATGCATAAATCTTTTATTTAAAAAAAATGGAGATGGAAAGTATTTGTAGAACTCTTATAAGTGGGACTTGTGTGAAAGTTTATGTTATTAGTACATGCATACTTGCCAATGTGATGCATTCCAAGGTGTAGTTGCTTATTAAATGATGGTTCTTTTGTTTGTATTGTGGGAGTTGTGGTTGCAATTTTTGCTTTAGAAAAGGTGCACTACAAGTGCCAGATGCAGACAAAAATGTAGGAGCCAATAAGCACGTACAGATTAGAAAGGGTAATGCTAGCAAGTATGCATGTGCATCAAAGTTAATAAAAGTGCACACACTGAGTGTCATTTCAAAATGTTGCACAAATAGTTTCCATTTGCTTTCATTTTTTTTTTTAAATCACACACAGTAGTCCTGTAAATGTATACATGCATTTTTTTGTTTTACTTGAAATGGTACTGAAATAAGTATTTTTAAACGTATTGCATGTTGCCATTTTACATTCCATGTAAATGCATTGCTTTAGTAACTTACATGCAGTTTTTGTTTTGACTTTGCATTGTGGGAGTTCTAGTGTAATTTTCTGAGTGGGAGAAGTGGTATTAAAAGTGACAGAATGAAAGAAGAAAATAACACTTGGTAGATTATAATGGGTCATATTGGCAAGTATGCATGTACTGACAATATATTAAACTTTCACACAGCGTCTGTCATTCAAGCATGCTGTAGAAAGGTTTTAAATGTGGTTTTCTTTTTTTTCACAAAAAAGACACAGACAGTGCTGCTGGAATTGTATTTTATGTATTTTTAAGCAGTTATGAAAATACTTATTAAAAGAAAACTTTGTAAACACACAGCATTGTAAGTAACTACCACTTGGTGCAGGAGATGGGACAAAAGTGATTATTGACTAGATGAATGCAGGGTAAGTTGCAGGAAGCCTGTATATTTGCATTTGTAAAAGAGTTGGAAATATAATTTTAAACATAAAAGCATACCTGTACTTCGTCTTGATAGATGCAGATGTGGTTGAATCTGCAAATAGAAATCTTGGAGATGTTTATAGTAGGTTTTGATGCAGGTGCTTGTGAGTAAAAGGAGACATGTACTCTAAGAGTTCAACAGTACATATGAAGTGTTGAACTAAGATGACAGAGTTAGATTTAGAGTTGTTGGATATGATTGGTGGATGGGTGTGTGACTGCTTAAAAGCAGCCAATGAGGGAGTGCTACAAAGATTATAATGGAAAGGGAAGAAGAGCTGCTCTGTGTTAAGGGGTCGGCGGACAGCGCAGTAGTTCGCAGACAGGGTGTGCCACATCTGGGTCTTTTAAGGATGCCTGACATTGAAAGGGGACTATGGGGATTAGCCAATGAGGTGTTCTGGTTGTGGTTTATAGGAAGAGAGGATAGCAGTTCTTTTGATTGCTGTGTGTAGGAAAGATGGTTGTGGCTTTTGCTATGAGAAGGTTTACTGTGTGGATGGTGGGAGATTCTTGTATGCTTAATTTGAAAAGGTACACAGAAACGTGTGGCATCTCTGGTAACATTGGATTGGGGGAGTGGAAGTTTGATGGTATAGTGTGCCTGGGCAAAGCTGGGTGAGTTTATTTGCATTTTGCAAAAGTATGTCTCATTTTGGAAGAAATAGTTTGGGCTATGTTAGTGCAATATCTTTGCAGATTGCATTGGTAACACGAGTAGACTGAAACAAGCGGTCATTGAGCTTTCCGCAACTGCGAGGCATTTTGAGAACTGTATTTGGCATTGTCCTACTCTAAATGTGGAGTTCTTATTGCTGCAACCTAAGCCTCTGATGAAAAGCTGTACACAGCTTGAAACACGTGTCGGCTTCTCTTCGCACAAACAATAAAGGCTTTTCTTTGCACAAACAATTAATTATAATTTCTTGGCGCAGTGAGACTGGGAACATCTTTGTTTTTCTTCAACTATTCCTGTGGATGTGTATTGGCAGTACACCCACACCGCCCAGATACCCGCAGCCTTGATGTTTATTTTCTTAATCACTGTATAAGCGCTGTGAACTTGTGACTTATTCTGCCATAACTTTGTTGTTGCATTGAAAGATATGTTGAAAGGATTAATGTAGCTATTTCCATGTCGGAAGATTATATTTTCACAAATACATCCTAGGGCAGTATGGAGATGCACCAATGTGATTTGTCCCCAACAAGGAGCAGGAAGGCACTTTGTAAATAAAGGTGTATGTGCAATTTTGTATGGTGTAGTGATGGCATCTTTTGAAAATGAGAACTTCATGGTGGATGGGCCAAACAACTTTTGGAGTGATGGCATGACTTTCACTGATTTTGGAAATCAGATGTTTCTCCTAAACATTCAAAATGCACTCTGAAAGTTGATCTAAAAAATGATGTAGAATGCATGTGAAAAGATTTCTAAGTAGTTGTAGGAAGTAAAAAACCTAAGCCCCCCAAAAAAAGAAAAAATGAAAAATCCCCAAAAAGGTTATTTTAAACCTCCCCATGCCCTTAAATTAGGTTTCTGTCTGCAGACACCTCGGTAGTCCACGGACGGCACGTGTCACATCCGGGTCTTTTGAGGATGCCTGGCATGGAAATTGAACTGTGCAGCCCAGGGATTAGCCAATCAGATTTCCTGGGTGTTGCTGAGAGGACTGCAGATTGTTATGGCTATGTCTTTCAGGAGGCAAAGTTTATTGCTGCTGAGGGAGTTGTGGATACATTGGCGGAAGGTGTATGCTGAGCACTGTGGAGTGGCTGAAATTCTTGGATTTGATGATTTTCATGTGGAATGGTATGGAGTGTGCCGCATGAAATGGGTGAACTTGCTCCCATTTTTGTAAATATGGTCACACAAACACATCTGGACATTATCATTGTTCATTGTGGAGGGAACAGTTTAGGGTATGTGACATTCGGTCTACAAATGGAGAAAGCGAGGCGCAATGTCAATAAGGCTGTGTGTGCATTTTTAAGAGATGTTGGCATGACGTCTTTCCATAATGAAAATATTAAATTTGACATTGCCAACATTTTCTGTAGAGATGGAGTACATCTTACTGATGTGGGTAATCAGATTTTTCTGCAAAACATTCAGAATGCTTTGAAACTTCTACTCCCCTCAGGCCCCTCTGTGCTTGCTGAGCTGTACAACACCACACTCCAAACATTAGTTGATGCCATTGCCGCGCTAGAGATCAAGAAAGCAAAAGAAAATAAACATGCTAATTCCTGGTTCTCTACTGAGCTCAAAGAACTATGTGCCCTTAAGCGCATAGCCCTGAGTAAATGCAAAGGACACCACTGGACTCCACACTAACTGCTTACAAAACTCTGGCAATTCAATACAAAAAGCTATCGTCCTAGCCAAGTCATCATCCTATAACGATAGGATCTCTAAAGCCACATCCCAATCAAAAGAGCTGTTTGCTATCTTTAAGCAATTGGCCAAGCCGGTCACTAACACTCAGGACATTGTGAAAGACGGAATCTGGTGCACCAAAGTACAAACAGCCATGATTAATGAAATTGAACTCCTACAGAAAAAGATCAATGACCACCACAAACACCTTGCCATACTTCACCTGCCTGCATATTATACGGCCAGCACAGACATCAAAGTGAAAACTCTCTTCTCCTTTAGGGAAGTTACTGAGACAGAAGTACTGGACATCATTCGGAAAATCAAACCGCCTAATTGTAAAGGCGATGTATGCCCAGCCAATCTAGTCAAAGCGTGTGCTGACGCCTCAGCCCCATTCCTGAAAATGTCAATGCCTCATTTCACTCTAACACAGTCCCTGATTGTCTCAAAGAGGCATGGGTTCCCCCACTCTTAAAAAAACCAAACCTAGACCCAGAATCACCCAACAATTACTGTCCTATCACCACAGTCCTTTTCCTCCTTAAAATCCTGGACAAAGTCGTATATACCCAAATCCAGCAGTTTCTGGAAGCAAACAGCATTCTGGGAAAGAGACCATCTGGGTTTCACCCGGGCCATGGGACATATTCTGCCCTATTGGATCTCAAGATCCAACTCAGTGACATTACGCACACAGGCAAGCCCGTACTTCTCCTCTTACTAGATCTCTCGGCTGCATTTGATCTTGTTGACCATGCTACCCTGTGTAAACAACTCATAAATGTGGCCCACTTCTACCCCGAAGCCACAGCATGGATTTGCTCTTTCCGTAAGGGGAGACTCATGAGGGTCTTTTCTGACAATGCGTGCGCAGCGCCCACCACCATACACTTTGGTGTCCTGCAAGGATCCTGCACTGCACCGACTCCATAAAATCTCTTTACCCTACCTCTCTTCAACGATCTAGATGATCTCGGAATAGCATACACAAACTATGCCGATGACACTCAAGTTCTACTCCCTCTCACTGGCTCTGATGAACACGATGCAGCAACCATAGTCAACATATACGCAGCCTTTCAGACTCGGATGGCAGCAAATGGCCTATCTCTCTACGGGGAAACTGAGATCCTCCTGGTAGTCACCAAAGAAACGCTTAACAAACTAGACCCTCAATACAGGAATTTCACCATAGACAATACACCTATCACGGTGTCTTCAGCAGTCAAAACTCTAGGGATTTCATTAACTCTTCTCTATCCATAATGTGCCAAGTCAGTGCCATTACGTCCTCTGCAGCACTCACCAAATGAATCATCAACACGGTCAAACCCTACTTGTCAGCTACAAATCACTTTTGCCATAGCCAGAGCTATAGTTGGGGCCAAACTGGACTACTGTATTATTCTTCTTCTGGGAACTGCCTCCAAAAATCTCAACAGGCTGCAAGTCACTCAAAACAATGCCCTCAAAGCAGCACTGAGCATCACTAAATGAGAACCTCTATCTCAGGCGAGAAGAGATGGTCACTGGCTACCAGTTAAAGATTGCATTCTATTCAAAACCATGGCAATCACACACAAGTGCCTCTCTTGCACTGCCCCTACTATTTATCTGAAAAAATCAATCCTGTCACATCTGTCTGACCCATTAAAATGCACCACTATTACCAGTTTTATGTCCCCACCTTCAAAAGAGCTAAAGCAAGACGCTTCAGATTTAAACACCTAGCACCCAAAAGCTGGAATGCCTTGCCCACAGCACTCAGAAATGAAGCATCATACACAGTCTTCTGCAAAGCCCTTGAAACCAAATTGTTCAACTAATGCATTTGGAAAAGACTTTCAGTCCCTACTCAAGAACTAATTGGGAACTGTCATCAGCGTGTCTCCAAAAACCACCCCGTTGCTGAACTGACCCCCCTGTAACCACATAACCTTCATTCTTCACACCCTTTAAACTCTTATGTACTCTTATGCTTGTTACCACTTTTCCCCTGTTTGCATGAATCTTTCCCCTCAGTATAGGAAAACACAATCCTGTTCCACTGCAACCAAGGAACACAGTCATGATCCACTGTAACCAAGGATCTCATTACTAACCTCACCCTGCAACTTTTAATACCATTTTTGTCATTGTTTTCACTATCGTTTTTGTTCTGTACTCCTCATACAACTAAGAATGTTACTGTAACAGTGCCACGATGCCCAAGGGCTGTTTTGCATGCTTTATAAATATATATAATAAATAAATAAATGAGCTGAGACCAAACCCTAAGCAAAGTACTTAGATATGAAAGTGAACAAAACCAAGTGTCCCAGTTATGTGATGTCATCAATGACATTTGTGATGTCATATTTGATGTCATGTGTGTTAGTCATAGCAGTGCACGGTGGTGGTGCAAGTTATGGCAAATTTCTGAGGTTTTTTAGGTTTTACTTGTAACCATAACGCCCCTTTAAAAACTTTTTAACAGTGAATGTCATAGGTTTTTATTAGTGCAACCTAACCATAATGTCCTTTTAACAATGTTTTTTTCAGTTAATGCTATAGGTTTTTATTAGTTTTTATTAGTGCAACATAACTATATATATATATGTATATATATATATATAGAACAGGAGAGAGGGGCACACTCTAGTTCGCTTAGTTCCCTGCACAGTTAACCTACTCAGCCACTGATATTCTCCTACCAGTTTCTCTGCTCTTCACATCATCAGGGAGGCAGTCTTAGCTTGCAGCTCATAGCAAGAGCAGGTGTTCACAATCAATGATGATTCTGTTGCAAGGACTTCTGGTAGCTGTAGTAATCAAGTTAGCAAGGAACATGCTCACACCCAAACCCACAGTGGGGAAAGGGGGAGTAGCCCACAGTGTGGCACTCCAAAGCAGGGCATATGTCACCCCCGTGCAGTACCCTATTGGATTGTGAAGATTCCACCCTTCAGAAATCCATTAATATTAAGAACAGTAGAGAGGGGCACACTCTGGTTCCCTGCACAGTTAACCTACTCAGCAACTGATCTTCTCCTACCGGTTTCTCTGTTATTAACATCATCAGGGAGGCAGTCTTAGCTTGCAGCTCACAGCAAGTGCAGGTGTTCACAATCAATGATGATTCTGTTGCAAGGACTTCTGGTAGCTGTAGTAATAAGGTTAGCAAGGAACATGCTCACACCCAAACCCACAGAGAGGAAGGGGGGGAGTAGCCCACAGTGTTGCACACTAAAGCAGGGCATATGTCGCCCTGGTGCAGCACCCTATTGGATTGTGAAGATTCCACCCTCCACCCTTCAAAAACCCATGAATATTAAGAACAAGAGAGAGGGGCGCACTCTAGTTACCTGCACAGTTAACTCAATGAGCCGCTTATGTTCTTCTCCTACCGGTTTCTGTGCTCTTCACATCATCAGGGAGGCAGTCTTAGCTTGCAGCTCACAGCAAGTGCAGGTGTTCACAATCAATGATGATTCTATTTTAAGGACTTCTGGTAGCTGTAGTAATCAGGTTAGCAAGGAACATGCTCACACCCAGACCCACAGTGGGGAAAGTGGGGGAGTAGCCCACAGTGTGGCACTCCAAAGTAGGGCATATTTCACCCCGGTGCAACACCCTATTGGATTGTGAAGATTCCACCTTTCAGAAATCCATAAATGTTAAGAGCAGGAGAGAGGGGTGCACTCCAGTTCCCTGTACAGTTAACCTTCTCAGCCACTGATGTTCTCCTCCTACCAGTTTCTGTGCTCTTCACATCATCACGCATTTTCACTTTGATCTGCATACAAAGGTTTTCTGCAGAGGCTGCTTGAGATATAGGTCTGCTTTGGTCGTTTTTGTTGTTGTATCCTGGGTTGTCAAACTGGAAGTATTCTCGGATTTTGCTAGCTGGGTGTGAGTAGGCAAAATTGAACTTTGTGCTAAACTCTGAATACACTACTGACATGTTATGGCTCACAATGTATGGAGTTCTTTTTTCGGGAACATTGTGGAATTGTGTAATAGCAAATTGGGAACATAATGAGCTGTAATGTTACACTTTGTAAAAATGTACATTGGGGATAGATGGATGCTGACAAGAAAGTATCAAAATGCTGGGATTGTAAAGTTGGGAATAGACTGACAGTGTAAAATGGGAACACATTTGGGATGTCCAAATGGACTAATTCTGGTATTTAATAACTGGTTGAAAATGAGGATTGGCAACCTGTTTATATAGTCATTGTCAACAATGGCTATTGAATACTGGCTATTTGGACTGGACCAGCTTCACTGAAATAGTCCCAAATCACAAACATTTCATGTGATTTGATGTAGTCGAACTTCAGAGAATATGTTTGATAAGTTAGACTAAAGTTTGACCACATGGCATAAAGGGAATATGCAGCTCGAACTCCTTTTCAGACTTATGCCCTTTTCAGGGAGGCAGGAGGTCGTGGTGGAGGGAAAGATTAGGACATTTAGGTACAGGTGATCAAACCTCAGTGCACTTGGTGCAGCTGGGTAGGTAGAAGAAGTGAGTGACTGGCAACCCAGATCAAGAGTTAGATTTAGGGTATACTTTGACACATTCAGTGATTTGAAGTGGGCAAGCAACATATGTGCGATCACAAGTGATAAGGGCAGGTGCACAACAAACCAGTCAGTGATATGCATTTGGACACATTTGGAGCAACATGATAGCTCCCCAAAAATCCAGCGGAAGGGGGAGATGTGCTGCTGATAAGGTTTCACATATTCAGAAGCACTTGATGTGTGCTCTGAGGAGCATCGAATTGTGCACAATCGAAGGTATGTTCCAATCCCCATCATAGGTTACTGAGGATTACATGCACAAGTACAAGAACATGCAAAGTTATGTCAGCACTACTCCACCACAACAATGAACATCCACTGTGGTAGGTAGACAGAGTGGGTTGCACAGTTCCTCCCAATATCTCATGGGCATAAAGGGGAGGTGTGCAGATCTTCTTTAATGAGGATGCAGGAAGAACCTCTGATGAAACACAGGAACAGAAAGAGGAGACTGAAAATCCCAGGTCTCTATCTCTGCCGCTCCCCTCCACTGGAGCAGACAGTACTGGTGATGAGATGGATGGTGATCTAGAGAAACATTATGCGCAAACAGAGCCTAGACAGGAAGAAGCATTGCTGTTGGAATTCAACAATACTGAGGAGGAAGAGTAGAATGAACTCCACAGATGATGAGGTTGTAGTATTTATAGTTGCTCACCCACTACCTAAACAGACCTCTTACACATCACATTAGTACCCAGCGAGAGACAATCAGAATGCAACAAGCATTCTGATTGGCTCTCACCGGGTCATTACCCGGCCGAGAATCCTTCGATTCGCGGCCGGGATTCCAGGCGCCTTGTCCTCGGCGGGGGGCGTGGCAGTCCCTCAGCCAATGAGGAGGCTCAAAGCGTGTTTCGGAACAGAAAAAAAAGCAATTAGTACCCCGGTCTAACAGGACGCCGTTAAGGCTTCGCTCAGGCCTATAACTCGCCCCGGGGGCATTACCTGGGGCGGTATTGGCCCCCCACCTCGTGGCTTATTGCCACATTATTACATGGCACGCAGCACAACACCAGCACCAGCCTCACCAGCACCATCATCAAACCATGAACCTAGTCTGTGTACCGCAAGCCCAATTGTATGAAATAAAAAATTTGCCAGTACTTCACAGAGATTAAAAAGTCAGTACATCTGCCCACTTGCACACTCTTTTGGAAAATGGTACTCCGTGGAAAATCGGCAATCAGCTTAGGTACCAAATGTATGCCGTTTCATATGCAGCTGCACCATGCTTAGACATGAGATGTACTGAAAAGTCGTTAGGCACATTATTCCCCACCATCAAACAAGCAGCATAACACGACTATTGCACACAATTACCCCTAAAAACACTTCAGATGTTTACATTTTTTGGAACTGGGATTAAGACAAAAATCTCCAGCCCTTGTACACTAGCAGCATATAGCAGGGATGCCTCATTGCATAAGGCTAGTGTCATGGAACTGTTTAAGTGTGGATACAAATATAACAAGTCCCATGGCAGACAGAAACTGTACAATGCCAACATGGCTGTTCAATTGGCAATAGACCCCTTGCCCTACTCACTTGCGGAAAATGCTGGATCTGCAGTTTAATGGAAAAGTCAACCACCACTGGCACGTTCCCAGCCAAAACATATTCTCTCACACAGCTGTAATCAAATTGTTTTACACATTTATGGTTACTGTGGAGAGGGTACTACAGCACTCATTTGCCAGGAATGTCACTTTTTAATTGACATGTGGCCAGTGCTCAGAACATCGATTGCATTGCTTTTACAGCAGAGTGGGTGCCCTTTCCTCACACACACAATCAAGATGAGCCCTGGAGCCGGAAGCAGATTTGTGCAGTTCAGTACTAGGTAATGTTGTACATATAAGGTTACAGGGCAAACGCCACAGAGACGTTGACATCTAGAGGACGGTGGTGGAGATGGAAGTACAGTAGCTATGCCCTTGTAGTTTGCATTTGGGCTTTGTTGGAGCAGATAGTGGTTAAAATGTTCTCGCTGCCTTATGAATTTGCATGATAATGCAATTCACCTGCTTTCCACATGTCCTTCAACTCGTGGTCAAACACCTTATCAAAAAGTATGAGTCTGTGCAAGAAATGCTTGCTGTGGCTCAAAGGATGGGCTCTCATTTCAGCAGGCTATACAATGCTGACAATCTACTCCACCAACTGTAAGTCTACCACAGGTTGCCTCTGCACAATCTGAAGACTCCAGTAGCCACCCATTTGAACTCAGCTTTGCACCAGCTGAACAGGCTATGTGACCAGTGCATTGACATCACAAATGTATCTCACAACAGATCTCTGCATGGGGAATGTTCAACACTATGCAAGTTACAGCTGTGGTTTATATTTTCTGATGTAAGAACTTTTGAGGGGGCCAACTTTCACAACACATCCCTGAGTGTTGTTCTCCCACATGTTTACCAGCTTGAGCCTAACCTGAACAAGATGGCAAGGGCTGTTGGGCATGGCAAGCGAAGCAGCTGCAGCACATCTGGTGTGCAACCGGTTTTCAACCTTTTGTGGTGATCCAAATACAGCTGGGATAAAGTTAACTCTGAGTACCTTCTTGCTTTCTTCGTAGACCCACTTTTCAGATTAAAATTGGCTGCTTTTTCATCTGCATGCCTCAGGGGAGGCAGGGATACTCAAAATCATAGCATGCATCACTGTAAATTGATGCATGCTGTGGCTTTCCTGAAGCACTTGAAACATTAAGTGGCTCAAGAATGTGATAAAGGGAAGAACATCAACCATCCCATATTCTGGCAACTACACCAGGCATGGTAAGCTCATGTATGATAGCAACATGAATGGGTAGTATATCACTGACACTTGATAAAAGCTTTGGGGAGGAACATGTTTGAAACACCCTGCTCAGTAATTCAGGCATCTTGCCATCTTGGTATCTTTAATATCTGGGCTATGAACAGGAACATAAAGCAGACCATCAGTGATACAGATGTTTGATGCCAGTCTATGGGACACTTCATGCTCAGAAGGAATGATGACCCATTTCAGGACTGGTACATCAAGTTGTTCATCTGGCCAGTGGCAGTTGTGCAAGTTGCTGTTGAATCATTCATCTGCCCCCACCAGTGTTTAGTCAAAGAGAGTTGTTATTGCAGCCATCACTATTGTCTCTAAGGGCAGCAGAAGCCTTGCAGTACCTCGTGCTTAAAAATAAACAGCCGCGTCACTGTAGAATATGAGATTACATCTATCCATAGCCAATACGCTATATTGAATGATGATGATAACAACGATTAGTTTCCCAGCACATGTCAGACACTGAAGTGCAGTGAGGTTGCTTTGTGGTGCATGTGGTTGGAAATTGGTTACCTGTACAAAGGGGACTAATTGAGAGGGCCTGCTCCATTGCCGTTTTACACATTATTTTGCATTGTCTATAATGCAAGTAATGTTTTTGAATCCTCATAACACACTTGTCAACGGTTTTCATGTTCTCCCACAGGGCAAATCCACCCATTAATGTTCTTGCATTTTTCACAGGGTGAATCCCTGTAAGGTTCTCTTTCTTCACAGGGTGCAGACACTCTTCAAGGGACTCCGGTTTTTCATAGGACAAAACCACCGTCCGAGGTTCGTATGTTCTTTCACCAGGAACAGTCACTCACTACGTTTCTGACTCTGTTTAACAGGGTGCAACCACCATTTAAGATCCTCAGGCTTTTTAAAGGCCACATCTGCCCACTAAGGATCTCCATTTTCTTTTTCTGTGCGGTGCAGACACCCCTTATGGTTTTTGGGTTTTTTCACAGGGCAAAGACATACACTAAGTTCCTTGGGCTCTTTCAAAGTGTGCAGTCACCTCTTTAGGTGCTCTAGTTTTTCATATGGCTAAGCCAGACACACAGGCTCTCTGGCTTTTTTTCATTGGGAGTATGCACCTCTTAAAGTTTTCAGGGTTTTCACATGCCAACGTAGCCCACTAAGGTTCTCTGTTTTGTTTTTTCAGAGGGTGCAGCCACCAGATAAGGTTGTCAGGATGTGTGCATGTTGAAGCCATCCACTAAGGATCATAGGTATTCCCACAGTGTACCCCCATCCCTTAAAGTTCCCTGGTTTTCACAAGGCAGATCTGCCCACCCAGGTTCATGGGTTCACACACAGACCACAGCCAGCTAAAAGGTTTTTATGGTTTTTCATAGGAAAAATTCACACACTAAGGTTCTCAGGCACTTTCAAAGGGCACAGACACTCCTCAAGGATCTCAGGTTTTTCAAACGGTGAAGCAGCCTGCTGAGGTTCATGGGTTCTCTAACATGGCAGAGCAACCCCTTATGGTTCTTAGGTTTTCTTAGAGGGAACATCGACCCCTTCCTTTTTTTTTGAACCAAAACATTCGCACGTTCTTCCACAGGACACAGCTACACCTTAAGGTTCTACAGATTTTCATAGGGCAAGGACACCCACTAAAGTTCTCAGGCTCCTCTACAGAGCTTTAATAATGTAGCTAATCTTGACTAAGCTGAATATGTGCAATTATTAGCGTGAGCTATACTGTGTTTGCTGAGTTTGGTTAAGGTCACATGAATCTGAATCATTACCCAAGGAAATAAAACAAGTGGTACATGTAAGGATACTTATCCAGTCACAGAAAAAATAGAAAACACACTGTAACACAATGTGCAACGTGGCGTTGTCCAGAAATTGCATTGACTTTGTCCCAATTTGTTTTCTGTTCACTAGATTGAGAGACTACTGTTTGAGGAAACTGTGAAAACCCTGAACAACTATTATATTGAGGCTGAGAAAATTGGAGGCAGTTCCTACCTGGAAGGCTGCCTCGCTTGTGCCACTGCCTACTTCATCTTCCTCTGCATGGAGACCCACTATGAAAAGGTACTGCAACTATATGATTCAACAGTGGAAGGGTGGGATCTATATATGCTTTCATGATTCCAAATGTTTGTTTTTGTACATAGGATAGCTCAATGTTAATTATTGCGTTGCTTATGTGTATCGGGGAAATGATGGGTTAATGGAGTATTAAGGTTTCACTGCAAAACAACACAGTGTCTTATAACTTCTGTAGGTACGCTCCCCAAACGAACTAAAACTCAGCTACCACCATGATGCATCACTTTGTTCTTAATGACATGAACTAGTGGCTCCTGAAAATAATCCTTATCATCAATTTGTGCATGGTTTGGGTTGCTTTTCAAAGGAAATTGAAAGTGAGCATAACCAGTCTCGGTACTTTTACTTTTATTTAGCCCTTTGTGTTCCTCTTATACTGCAGGAAAATGTGAATATTCAGATGACATTTATGATGCATGTGTAGCATTATGAGCAGTGCATGGTGGTAGCTGAGGTGCTATTGCAACAGGCACAATAACTGGTCAATTTGTGTTACGGAAAAATAATTGGTTAATGGAGCATTAAAGTTTCACATGCAAAAAGAAAATGGAGCCTTACAACTTCGGTAGTTAGGTTCCGCATAGGAACTAAAACTCATGATGTCTCACGTTATTCGCAATGACATGGACTAGTTGGTGTTGAACATAATCTTTGCCACCAATTTGCGCTTCTGATTTGTTGTGGTTTTCAAAGGGAAATTGAAAGTGAGCAGAATCAGTCTGGGGTACTACAGCTTTAACTTAGCCCTTTTTGTTCCTCCGATCCGTTAGAAAACGTGAGTATGCACATGACGTTGTTATGGCATGTGTAGCATCATGAGCATGGTGGTAGCCGAGATTCTCTTCCAACAGGTACAATTTCGGACACATTTGTTTGTGGATGTTTGTTGTTTTGGGATGCAACAATAAGGTATTTCGAGGGGATTGGGTCCTCCGAAGTATTCCATATCTATGACAGTAATCACCACAGCTGTGCTTCTTCAGAAAATCGTTCGGCATCTGCGTCCTCCGTCGATGACGTCGATACGCTGTCCTCGTGGCCCTCCGTCGAGCCGACGTCACCGGATGTTATAAGTAGGACGCACGACGCCCATAGCCTCAGTTCCATTTTTTCCGTGAACGTGTTTGCTTCGGAGATCTCGGCGCGCCTCGACTCTTCTGAGTTCTGTTCTTTCGGTTCCTCGAACCTGTTCATTTGTGAATTCCTATGATGTCCTCGTCTTCTTCTACCCCGCAGCCTGGTTTTAAGAAGTGTCGGGAATTTTTCAATGAATATTCTTTTTTTCAGATAAAACAACCATAATGTTCATGTAAGAAAAGTTGTTCACTGAATTATTTTCATTTATTTAATGATGCCTTCAGTGTCAACTCAGCATTGCTTATGGCATGCCCAGCAGGTACTTTTGCCAGGGAAATGCCCAGTTCACCTCCATTCTGCCCTTTGTATCTGCTACAACACATACTACAACATGATTCATTACTGCTGAGGTTTTCTCTGAAATGCATCTCCTTTCTTTCTGACAACCAGCCAATTATAAAGAAAAGAGGAAAAGAAGCAAACGTCATCCACATAGCAGAGAAAATGGAAGCATGCCATGCAAAAACAAACAATATCTAACCTATCCACATATTTACAGTGCCAATACGATCAGGTTACTCCTCACAGGTCAGGATTACAACACGTTGAAGAGTTTCACAAGTGCTTTCAGCATCATTGAAAACCTTACTATGAAGATGAAGTGCTCCAGGGGAGGTTACTATGTTGGGGAAACTAGGCAATAACTACATACCCACATGAATCAACGCAGTCTAGGCATCAGGAGACATACAAATGCCACTTTTTGGAACCAAATCATGCTCTTGATGATCTTGCGAACACTGTGCTGGGAGGCAATTTCAGGACAGAAAAAGGAAGTAGGATCTATGAATCAAAATTCATGCAGATTTTCCAGACTGTAAGAAGGCTTGAAGAGACATCAGGGCTTCAATTAACACTAGCCCAATTAATTAACTCACTCACTAATTCCACTGATCAGATGCAGAGGGCAAAACTCCAAACCTGACAGTTCCTCCAATGTCTTAAGGCTCTTTTCTGGCATCAGGCTGACACACCACCAGCACCAGTGGCCTCTCTGAGAAAACAGTTAATTGTCAGAATCACACCATCCCAGGCCTATCAACTCATTTAAACAAATGCCCACAAGTTTTCTAAGGCATGTGAAGGCCTCTGCCCATGTCACACTCTGCCTTTTGCTTATTAGGTCTAGAACAGCACACTCTTACTATGCTAGCTGATCGCAGCATTGCTTCACCAGGCTTCTCAAGTCAAAGGCCTAATATACGATTGAGTGTGCCCCCTCCTTACTGTCCTTCAAGAGGTTCATTCCAATATGTGGATCATTGTGCCAGCACAATCAAGCAAAGGGGCATGCCTGCCAACAGGCTGGCTCTGTTCCAACCTGACCATCCTCTTAGATGCAAGGAATGGATATGCGACAAGCAGCCTAGTTGTCACAATTGTTTAACATGTGACCAGTTATGACTGACTGTGCTTTCTAGCCCTAACATAAACATATATAGAGATAGTGGGCAGCAGACTTATTTAAGATCTGTGCACAACCAGCTGTGCCTCTGAACTATTGGCCTTCAACAGGATTACACCCGCCATGACTGAATTGACACCATCCCTGCATTCCTTCCTCAGAGCAGGCCAACAGTCCTGCTTTCTATTCCTTCTCCAGACATATGGTGCCTTTCAGACTGCAGAGTGCAGGAACAAACACTGACGTTCAAGCCTCTGCAGGAAAAATTACATATCTGGACTAGACAGTCAAGGATAAGGAGTTCTAGGAGGGACTGGTTCAATTTTCTTTTTTTCAAAAGTCTCATTTCATCTCGGCCTGGGGACAGGGGAAGAAGTGGAAAGTGCTGAGCAAAGAAATGACAAAACACAACAATGGTAGTGCAGCCACAACAGGGGGTGTCTGTTCAGTGCAGAAAAAAGGGGGGGACTGTAGGGTTACAGATACAGACACAAGTGCAGGAGGGATAGTTGATGGTATCTTGGGCCCAGGCCCCAGAAAACCTTGCAGACAATGCAAAGGTTCTTGAATTGAATCCTTGCAGCCACTGGGAGCCAATGAAGAGATTTCAGGGCTGGAGAGATACAATCCCAGGGCTTGATGCCAAGGAAGAGTCTTGCAGTCCTATTCTGGATGAGTTGCAAAGGGCGGAGAGTAGAAGCAGGTAGATTTAGAAAGAGGCTTGTAAAGTTCTTGGTTCCCCACAGATGACTCTGACCTCAGGTGAAGTTCCAGTGACTTCTTTATTTTGTTCCAGTACATTTAGGCAATCATATAGGGTCAAGTACATCTGGGTTGAGGGCAACATACACCTGTATCCTCCCAGGTAGGCTTACATCTCTCAACTGACCAACATAGAACCCTTGAATCATACATCAACATTCTCACAACCCATATTTTTTGTCACTCATTTAGCATTCTGCTCCTTCTGCACAAGCAACTAAGAAACCTAATCACTACATATCTCCCTTCCTAACACACAACAGACACACCAGCCAAACATCACATACGCGAAACACAATGCATCCACACACTCCAATTCCATGCGCGTACATCCCTACCGCTAGAACTAAGACTACATCCAGAACCTGAAAACATCCCCAATAAAAATGGTACCATGACACCAACTACAATGCCCCTCCCCTTTTCTACCAAGTAAGGGAAAGACACTACCATAGAAAATTGCACCACTTACAATCTATACCTCAGGAAAATCAATAATCTCTCCTCCTCTACCACACAACAACACACAACCCATGCTAACTCACACTACATCACTAACCTAGCTCCAAACAAATTCACTGAATCACGTACCAATGAACAAGGCTGGGTATTCCAAACACCCGAGTAAACAACAAAACAACACGTGCACAACAATTGCCTATGCTGCCACCCCCAATTCGTTGCCTGTATTCAAATGATCCACCTGACAAACCTCAACCACTGAATGAGTAAGCATGAAAACACATCCCACACAACTAGAAACATCACAGTCACCTAAACAACCACATCTACTGAAATCCCCGCAGCCACTAAAACCAACACTAGGATGTGAACCTCACACTAAAAAAAACAGGCTGGACGTTCTGAACGTCCGGGTAAAACGACACCCATTGAACACAACCAGTGTGATATTGCTACCCCTTATTCATTTCCTGTGTTCCTCAAAACAACCTAACTAACACCACTGCTGCGAGTAATCATTTACACCACACACTCTAATTCATACAAGCACACAACTATAAAATCGCCAAAATGTTAAATACCTAGCACATCACAATTACTCACACATGCATATCCCCACACTGCCCTCTCAAAACAGTGTTACCAAATATTAACATCACTGCCAAATTATTTCTACACTTTAAAATTCTTAACATTTTTAAAAATTCTAAGTTATTTGGTTCGCCTACAATGGTACATATGCTCTATAAAAATAGGCACAAAAAAGAAATCCTTCAACAAAAATTATGCATAAAAGTCCTTTGAACAGTCCCACCTGTAGAAAAATATTAGTGCAGACAAACTCTTCGACAACCTATTTTGAAATTCTGACCAAACCACTTCACTTCACTTCACTGTAAAGTACATCTGTGGAAACAAATATTAGTCAAATGCATTACTACGTTTCCTATTCTCAAATAAATGGCCAACCTGAAAAAAAAATTGTTAGTACAGCATACATATATATTATCCATTAAACAACATTGCTATACTCATTTCCAATCTACCATGTAATTCACATAGAATTGAATTTCAACCTGTATTGTGTTAACAGAGGCTACGACATTCCCACTTCTTGCAAGCACTCTCTCTCTCAGCTACGCACAGGGATGTCTAAATCAAAAACAAGCCTCACATGACAACTATCACCAGTTAACTTTCTTTGTTATACCACAATATACAAAATCTCAAAGGCAAGGAAAACAAAACATTCCGTTTCTTGCTTCTGCTGTCCACGTCTTTTAATAACAATACCTTCGGGGACATGGCCCCACTCAGGTGTCCACCCCATTAACTCAAAGTACATTTGAAATATCCATTTCGGCAATTTGCATCTGTTGCTTCTTCAACTCCTTGGGGGTCATTACAACCCAGGCGCTAATTGCGCCAACTTTATCACCATGGTGTAAACTATGTTTACACCATGGTGGATGGCGGATTCATCACCCCATTCCAAGGTGAGTGGGGCAGTAAATCCCCATTTCCCATTTTCCCTTCCCCATTCCCATTTTTGCCCCATAGGGCATAATGGGAGTGGGGAAGGCGCTAATTACGCCACCGTAAATTACGGTGGCGTAATTAGCATCATGGCAGGTTAGCGCCATGGATTTTAACGGCTGCTAAAAGCAGCCGTTAAAATCAGAATAGGCGTTAAGGGTTAACGACGGCGTTAACCCTTAATGCCTGGGTCGTAATGAGGCCCCTTGAAATAAAAGGCAACACTGGAAGGGGACACAGCAGTAAACAAGCACCACAACGCCTACAGGAGCCACTCCCAAAAAAACGCTCAAAGCTACACAGCATCATCCAGCTCATTGATCCTGTGAACCCTTCAGTTACAGCTTTTTCTAATTGTCAGCAGAATTATATTTGGACTGGCTCCAAGCTCCTCCAATGTTGTACCATTGGCGCCCAGCCCATCCAAGCACTGCACATGCTGACTTGGGCACTATGCCCCTCTGGCAATGCCATGGGCTTCAAGACTCTTAGGTGTAGGTATGGGCTCCAAACCCCCTCAAATGCTGGAATGGCCCCCAGGACCCTCCTCTGCTCCAGGCGATTTGCACATTAGCCACCAATCTTCCATTTAACATCTAGGCGCAGCGTAGGTTCCCAACCTCTTCTGATGCAACTGCTCTGGCCTCCAAGCCCCCAGCTGCACAGCATGGCTTCCTCATTATCCAGGCGTAACTAGTTCCCAGGCCTCTTCAAATTGGTACTGCCTTGGGCACCAAGCCCACCATGCTGCAGCCTGGGTTATTACACCCCTTATACCGGTCTCTGGGCCCTCAGCCCTTTCTCAGTCTCTTGATTTCCTCTGTGCTTGACCTGTTTTACTAGTGACAGGCCAGCTGGCCCCTGGTTCTGGCGCAGCCCCTTACTTTCTGCGCCTGTCCCCCTTGTGCTGGGCCCTTCTGCGCCTACAGCATTAAGCACTTGCCCTACCTGGGAGGGTCTTCTTCTTGGGTTGGGGGGACATGTATGTGCCATCTTCAATGCTGTCCCCCCAGCACAGCCTGCATCCTTATCGCCAATGTAATGTTCTTGGTTCCCCACAGATGACTCTGACCTCAGGTGAAGTTCCAGTGACTTCTTTATTTAGTTCCAGTAAATGTAGGTAATCATATAGGGTCAAGTACATCTGGGTTCAGGGCAACATACACCTGCATCCTCCCAGGTATGCTTACATCTCTCAACTTATCAACATAGAACCCTTGAATCATACATCAACATTCTTTCAACCCAGATTCTGTGTCACCCACTTAGCATTCTGCTCCTTCTGCACAAGCAACAAAGAAACCTAATCACTACAAGGCTCTTGCAGTTATCAAGCCTAGAAAAAACAAGGGCTCGAGAAACAGTGAGCTTCTGGGGGAAGGAGAGGAAAGGAAGAATACCTCTGAGGAGGTGCAGTTGGAAGTTTGACTTTTTAGAGACATCAGAGATGTGGGCAAAAAAGGAAAGCGTCTAGTCGAAGATGACCCCGAGGTTCTTAGCCTCACAGGTGGGAGCAGGAGGAGGGCCAAGGGAGGCCGGCCAGAGAGTGACAGGAAAGGAGGGTGAAGGTGTGCTGATCTTGCTGGTATTCAGGTGGAGATCATTGGTGGCACACCACTCCTGAATAGCAGACAGGCAGTCAGAGATGAGAGAAGGAGAAGAGGTGGTTTAGGGATGCCTGAAAATGAGTTGAGTGCCATCTGCATAGCACTGAACTTTGGAGCAGAAAATGGCAATGCGATGGGCGAGAGTTGCCAGGTATTGGTTGAAAAGCCAGGTGAGTGATTAGACCCCTGGGGAACACCGCAGGTAGAGAGGGAGATAGAGGAAAGGAAGGACCCAAGTTGGACCTGGTAGGGTCAATCAGAGAGCAAAGAGGTTAGCTGGGCCAGTGCCTGATCAGTGATAAACAGGTTGTCACGGAGACGGTTTAGCAGGATGGTATGGTTGACCGTGTCAAAGGTAGAAGACAGATCAATTAGGATGAGGACTGAAGGGATATTAGAGTCAAGGTTGGAGAGCAGATCTTTATGGATGTTCAGGAGAGCAGTTTTTATGCTTCAGGCAGCTCTTAAGCCAGATTGATGGTTGTGGAGACAACCAACAGAATCAGTTTGAAGTTTAAGCTGTGAGATGGCCAGCTTTTCCAGGAGTTTGCCCAGGAAAGGAGTGATGGAGATCGGCCGATAGTTTTCCAGACAAGAAGGGTCAGCAGTGGGTTTCTTGAGGAGAGGGTGCACACGAGAGTGCTTCAGAGGGAAGGGGAAGGCTCAGAGGCGAAGGCGAGGTTGCAGAAATCAGTCAGGGCAGGAGCAAGGGTGTCAATGTGGTCTTTGATGGTTTAGGAGGAACAGGGAAGAACCTGTTTTGACGAGACTTTCGTAGATCGGACTTGTCTGGAGACCTCATCAGGGGAGTAAAGCGGAAAAGATGGAAAACAATAAATACAAATACAAAAGATGAGAAGGATGATGGGGGGGGAGGCTGCATGAGGGCCAGAGTTTGCAGAAGGAGAAGGGAGAAGGAGGGAAGGGAAAGGACAGAATGTCCTGAGTTTTTGAGATGAAGTGAGGGGTAAGGGCTGTGCAGATATGATATGATAGGTTATATATAACTTGCTTAATACCCAAAGGTTTCTGAGCATGGACCCGGGGATCAAACCCATGGTGCTCTGTGTCGTCTTGTTTCCAAGGCGAGCATGTTGCCCCGGAGCTATCCTCTCTAGATACAAATGCCTGGGAGGTGACAGGAGAGGTAGAGACTGCAGCAGGTTTGCCGAGTTACTTGCAGATTTTGTAGAGTTTGCCCGAGTTGTTAGAGGCCGCAGAGACATGGGCTTGGATGTGGGCTCTCGTCTTAGTATGAACAGTCGGTATTGCCTTTGGAGCAGGCGACAGGCCAGTTTGTCAGAAGTTGAACAAGAAACCCTCCTTTTCCTCTCAGCTGCCCTGCACTTACGTTTAAGGGTACCTAGGGCAGCATCGTACCAAGAATTGCACTTGGCTTTGGGCTTCAAAACTGATCCTCATGACAGGGGCAAGAGCATCAAGAGTATCAGAGATAGAAGAGTAGAGCATGGAAAGTGCTGTGTAGGGATGTGAGTCAGGCAGAGGGGGGAGAGAAGGTGGCAGCAAAAGCCTCAACTGACACACGATTCATGGGACGGATGTTCGAGAAGATAGGTGGCAGTGATGGGGTTGGCTTGGCCTGGGCGGTAGAGAGGGAGAGATGGGAGGAGAGAAGGGGGTGATCGCTCCAGGGGAGAGTAGTGGTCAGAGAGATGGAGTGTGGGAGGTCAGTGGAGATCAAAACATCAAGCGGGTGCCCTGCAGAGTGAGTCAGGCCAGAGGGAGGATAGAAAGGGAGGGGAAATCGAAGAGGTCACAGAAGAGCACAGAGGAGGAACAGGCAGAGTCCAGTTGGATATTGAGGTCCCCTAGAAGGAAGATTTGAGTGGTAGAGACCAGGAGGGAGGAGGAGAGGTCCGCCCACTCAGAGAGAAATGAGGTGATCTGACCAGGCGGCCGATAGATAGTAGCCATGGTAAGAGAGTGGCCAGGAGAGAGAGACAAGGAATTTGAAAGAGGAGTATGTCTGCGTAGGAATGATAGAGGCAGGAATCCACTCAGGGAAGATCAGGGCTACACCCCCTCCAGACCGGTTGGGTCTGGGTGGAAAGAGGATCTTGTAGTCATCAGGGAGGAGTGTTTGACAGCAGGGCGAGAGATGAGAGTGGCAAGATGAAGAGGTTGCCAGACTTAAAGGCCTTACGGGAAGGGGTACAATTCAGAGGTATGGCCTGCGAAGGTGAAGAAGGAGCCTGTGGGGGCCAGAAGAGGAGGGAAGAGAGGGCAAGATAGCCAGGGGGGCAGAGGGGACAGCAGGAGATGAAAGGAAGTTGATGAGGTGAGGGAAGAGCCTATCAAAGAGGAGGAGGTTGGCCCAGCGGGTGCCACCATTAATTGGAGAGGAGGAGGAAGGACAGAGCACAGAGATCATATGAAGAGTCCATAGATCTGACGAAGGAACGACAAAGAGGATGTCGGCGAGAGTCTGTCTGGTTTCAGCAATAGGGAGACCATGGTTGTAAACCAGGATATCCTTTTTGAAATTCTTCCTGCCAGACTTAGTGAAAAGGGTATGATAGTCGATAGAGAAGCAGCTGAAGAAAATAGGAGAAACAGAAAGCGCCATGGGTGAGGTAGGGAGACAGGGGGGGACCAGGGGGTGGACAGCGGGTAAGAGTAGAACAAGTAGGTCAGTGCAGTCACTGGGCCAGCAGGTTACAGAATAGGCACACAGCAAATGCAAAGGGTACAACAAGTTTGCACAAACACAGCTAGATTTGAATTCAGAACTAAAATGCAAAAAGCACTGGATTTGCATTTAGACTAAAATGCAAAAAAGAATAGTTAGATTTGACTGTAGACCAAAATGCAAAAAAGCACAGCTAGATTTGAATTTAGACCAAAATGCAAAAAGCAAAGCTAGCTTTGACTGCAGACCAAAATGCATAAAAAGCCCTGCTAGATTTGAAATTACAGTGGATTCAGATGCTAGCAGTGAGTATCCAACGCAATGCAAACAGGAGTGTAAACATGGGAGACAAGCAGGGAAGGAAGTGAATTCGAGAGAGGATAAGAGTGTGTCCAGATGAGCGAACTAACCCATAGTTAGGGAGGCCCAGAGAGCAGCCTTCACAACCCTTCTTAGGCAGTGGCTACGTTGAAAGTGACCAAGTCACAAAAAAGCAAAGCCCAGCAGTTGGACCATACCCCCCAAACATGCGGCCAAAGAATTCATTTCGGCACAAAGCAGGTGCCAGGCAGCACGGCGAAGTCACGCCAAATCTGCAGATGTAAAGGAAAATTAAAATGAAGACTTTTTTCTCGGGCATATTCAGGAAAGATGATGGCAACCTCCTACCTCTGTGTGCAGGGGTGCCGAATTTGCTGATGTAAAGGAAAATAAAAATGAAAAATGTTCTTTTTTCTTTTTTTTGTTTGCAAATTCAGGAAAGATGATGGCAACCTCCTACCTCTGTGCGCAGGAGTGTTATTTAGCTGGAAAGGGCCTCAGATGTGCAGGCAGGCTAGGGTTGGTGGGAGCCACAGAATAAGCTTTGCGGAGCAGTAGAGAGCGTGATCTTCAAGTGGCCTTTGTAGAGTGTACCGGCAAAGCCTGCCATTCCCCGGTTGGACAATATTGCTATCCAGGTGGCCAATGGCCTTGAAGGAGGCAAGGTGGGAGGCCCAGTGTACAGCCTTCACAGCCCTTCCCGGATGGTGGCCATGTTGGAAGTGGCCAAGTCACATAAACCAAAGACCAGCAGTTGGACCATACCCCCCAAACATGCGGCCAAAGAATGAATTTCGGCACAAAGCAGGTACCAGGCAGCACGGCGAAGTCGCACCGAATTTGCAGATGTAAAGGAAAATAAAAATGAAAAATGTTCTTTTTTCCTTTTTTTCGGACAAATTCAGGAAAGATGATGGCAAACTCCTAACTCTGTGCGCAGGGGTGTAATTTAGCTGCAAAGGGCCCCAGGCATGCAGGCAGGATCGAGGTGGTGGGAGCAACAGCATAAGTGCTCCGGTGCAGAAGAGAGCATTGTCTTCAAGTGAAGGAAGCATTGTCCAGGTGTGCCTCTTTAGGCTATTCCGAGTGACAGAACACAAGGAGGAGAAAATCTGCATCATCAGATTATGCGCAAAAATGTGGTTCCTGCTAGACAGATCCATAAAGATGCAAGGGAAAGACAGTGAAGATAATAGTTAGTTATAATGCAGTTTGGAAGATGAATGTGATCAGGTGAAGCAATTAAAAGCAGAATTAAAGCAGAGGGAGCTAGACACGGAATTGCAAGCCACATGCAGCGAATCTGCTACTTAATTGGCTCAGAGAGAGAAAAAATGTAATGAGAGTGAGCAAGAATTATCTGACTTAAAGATGATTTTAGATGACATAAGACAAGATAACGATGTTGCTTTTTCAGAAATACAAGCCCTTAGAGAAGATGGCAGGGAGAAAGATAAAGAACTCCATGCTATGGAACAGGAGATATTGAAATTACTGGAAGAAAATGACAAAAAGGCCAAAGCGCATAATCAGTCTCAGACACAAATCAATGAATTGCAAGCAATAATCAATAAGTTCATGGATGAGAATTCTGATCTCTGTCATGAGGCTTCATGGGCATTGCAAGATCCAATAACAGCAAACATTTATTCTTAGATCTCAGGAAAAGTGATGGAGCTGAACTCGATCACAGCTATGGCCAAGGGAACAATGGACCAACAGCTGTCCCTTTGGCCAGACCTGGTTATAACCCCATGGTGGGGTCTGAATCACCTGCAAATATTCACATGCATGCTTTCCCACAAGAGAACAGGAATGAGCGACAAATTGACACACACCAGAATGCACCATGTAGTCCTTTAAAAATTATGAAATCCATCAAGACTTTAATTAAACAATTCAAAAAAGGAGGCGATTGTTGCATGGAAGACCATTTAGAGAGTGTTAATGATATTTTCAAGCCCCCCAGATACCTAGGGAACAATATAGACAGTATTTTCACCTCACCCTAGATGCAGTATCTGCTTGTATCATTTGTGGTCTCGATAAACGGGAACATTTGTCATGGGCAGACTTTGAGAAGGAGGTTAGAAATCACTTCTCAACTTACCAGTCTATACAGGATGCCAAAAAAGCAGCTTATACTATGACGGCAAAGCCAGATGTGTCACCTCGCCAATACTTTCAAAATTTAAAAAGCACATTTTCATGCTTTGATGTGGCTTTAACCCTACCTCTTTAGAATTTAAGACTGCATACTTTTTTGGACTTCAAAAAGAAATTGCCAGTTAATTCATGACTTTGACAGGGAAAAACCCCTAGAAGGGATAACGGAACAGGGGACCAAACTGTATGAAGTGATATTTGGTCAGAGAGCGGAGGGGCCTAACAATAAAGAGACAACACCAAAATCAAAGGAAGCCACACCAGCGATTTTGTAGGTGAAAGAATCAGCCCAAACTGGGTCATGGAACAACATGACGTCTAGCCAAAGGGGCGTGCCTCCACCAAGGACATCACCCCAAACTCCTATGTTCCTATCCATTAATCTCAGCAATAGGGGTTCTTATATCAGCCCTAGTAATCTTGGTAAGTCTCCCAGATTGGGATTTTGCCATGATATGCCAGGTCTAAATAACAATCAAAGTCAAATGTACAATGGGCCATACCAGACACTAGGGGGCCAGAGTACAGTTGACCCTAATACAATTGTATATGGCCACCAAGGTACACCAAGATATGGCGATGGATTCATTGGAAATGGAAAGCAGCATGGGGAACAATTCCCACCAAATGAAAGACAAAATATAGTTATGTCCCTCACCAATATAATCAATCACCACCACCAGTTGACCATGGTCAAAGAATGGTCACTCCGCGTTCTCCACCTCCTGTGTCACATGAATTCAGAGATAACACAAATAAAAATCCATCTCCTGAGAGATATCAGAACAGGCCTAATCAGGGTGAGTTTAATCATTACCGGCCCACGCCACAAAGAGAGGAATTCAGAAACATGGACAGGTTCCAATGCTTAGAGGCCCAAGTCAAAATGTTGCCTGAACAGATAGGAAAATGAAGCACAGTCCAAAAGCAACAGCCAAGTGAAGGTGCAGGAGGCCATAGGAGTGATCTTGTGCATAGCGACAACAAGTGACTAGCTAATGACCTCTGCACTGATGAGAATGAAACAAATGCCTATAATTCACCCATGAATAACAGTACTGAATTGCTTGCTGATTTAAAAATGAGAAAACAAATACATGAAAATGAGACAGGGAATTTCAAACACACAAAAGGGGAGTGTGTTCAATTTAGAGTTGAACCAGTCTATTGAGGTGTGTGAAGATGAAGAACAAAAGGAGGAAAATGAACATGAAAAAGCCAAAGAACAGAAAAGCAGATTTAAAAAGAATATCCTATGTGAAAATAAAATGCAAAACAAAGCGTTAGGATCAACAGATAGATTAACCTTATTTGATAATCAAAATACTGTTGATACACACACAGCGAAAACAATTGCCCAAAAGGCAGTTGCAGGTCAGTCACCTGAGGAGTATTTTAAACCATAGATATGTTTTATTTATTTATTTTTTATTTTTGTATTTTTTATTTCATATAGTTTATTACAAACATTTGAAATATAAAACTACAAACACATACTCTATAAAAAGTAACAGAAAAAAGCCAAAATTTCAGTCATCCTTCTTTCGGTAGACTGCACATTCTTGAAAAGCCTAATAGGAATACTATTCGATCGTCTGTTTGTTGGTGTTAATCACTTCACAGCCTCTAGCTTCTGTTGTAGCTGTTCAAGAAACTTCGTAAGTGATAATGTCAAGTTTTTACATTTGCTATTATGAAATTGGACCCACCAATCATCAGCACTATAGGTCGTACGATTTTTCATCTATTTACCCAAGTAGTTTGTTCTTATAGCTCTTAGGCCTGTGCAAAAGAGGACTAGATGTTTTAAAGTTTCCTCATTACAATTACATAATCTGCAGTTTAGATTTTCCGTCCTTATGATTTGCCTTTGCCTTAAGATTTCTTTAGTTTCGAACAAATTTAATCTAAATTTTAGGTAAATCTTCCTTAGATGCTTGCATGGAAATAATACCATGTACTTCGGTATGCTGTTAAGTCCTTTCGCTTCAATAGGCGAGTTTTCCATACATTTGTGATTTGATCTTTTTCCTGAAGTTTCAATCCAGTCTAATTGTAACAGTTTGTGTTTTTTTTCACAGCGTTTGGATTGGTTCTTAGGGTCTCTTCGTCAGTAGGTAGTTGCTTCAGCATAACTTTACAATTACGCCTCATTACAAGGTAGGTGGTAAGGGATTACCGGCACTGGTAAGGACACCGGTGCCGGTAATCGCTTACTACCCTATTCCGAGGTCCCTTAGCGGGTCCTTTCCTTAATGCCTTGCTTTACCAGGCGTTATGGAAGGGACCTGTTAAGGAACTTCAGAGCTAATAACGGTACCGCAAATTGCGGTACCGTTATTAGGTCCATCCCCATTCCCATTGAGCCCTATGGGGGCTCAAATGGGAATGGGGAATGGTTCCCAGAATGGGGACTTACCAGGTCCTCCAAGGTTGAAATGACCCAGTAAGTCCCTATTTCAGGGAACCCGGACCCGGAATGCGGTAATGGGGTAGCCATGGTGCTATCACCATGGCTAACTTCTACCTCGTAATGAGGCCCAATGTTGTCTCCACAGTGATATTGCAGTCTCGTTCTCTTTCTTTCTCCTTTCGATCATTACTTCAAAAGGAGTTATGTCTGCTTCTTCCAGTGTCTTACTGTATAGTGTTAGCTTGTTCCACATTATTCTGGCATTCAGTGTGGACAAGCCTACTTCATAAAGTACACATGCAGTTGGAAACCCTTGCTGGAGCTGAAGAATTCACTTCCAGTATGTACTTTCGCACCTCGACCAAAGCTGACTTGGGCAGCCAAACATACTTTCCGCTCCGAAGACTAGCACAGGCACCATCTTGCACTTATATAATGTATGATCGACCTGTATGTAAATTTACCATACTTTTTATGTATGATGGTACCCTGTGCTATTAGCTGCTTACAGTTACTTGCAATCTTTTCCGCCATCGGGTCATCATTAATACTTGAATTTACAAGAGTGCCCAGATATCGGCTGTGTGAGACTTGTTTCAAGATGTCTGCCCCCAATGTCCATCTGTTTTTTTCTTTTTGGATCCACAGCCCATTTTCTAGGACAAGTATTTCAGATTTGGCTACATTGATCTCTAGGCCAATTTCTTCAATGTAAGTCTTTAGTGAATTACGTTTTCGCTGAAGGCCAATGGGGGTCAAGTCCAATAGGACCATGTCATCTGCGTAGGGGATCCAGAGATCCAATTTCGGTGGTGACGACGTTACTCCATCCAGTGCTGCACCAACTTCTGATATGTAGAAGTTGAAAAGTGTTGCGCCTAAAGGGCACCCCTGTTTGACTCCCCTTGCCGTTGGTATGGGCTTGGTCAAGTGGCCTTCATGGTCGAATCAAATCTGGACATATGTATTTGAGTGCAATTCTTTTATGGCCTGAATTGGGCTATGTGAGCAGCCTCTACATTTTAGTTTAGACCATAGTGTTTCTCGATCAACGCCATCAAAAGCGTTGCCTAGGTCTATAAAGGCCAGATATAATTTGCGACCTGATCTTATAGCATCTATTTTTAGTAAATTCAGGATAAGTAGATTTAAGCTACAACCTACACCTTTAATGAAGCCCGTTTGGTGTGCATCAAAAACATTTTTTGTTCTTATCCATTCGTTAGTTGTATTAGCAGGAGACTCGCAAAAACTGTTCCAATCACATTTAAAAGGGCTATGGGCTGATAACTCGCCAGTTCTGTTCGGCAGCCCTTTTTAAAGATTGGCACAATGATGCCTAATTTCCAGGTTGTTGGGACTCAGCCTTCCTTTATTATGTTCTGAAATAAGATGTCGCAAAAATCAGACCATTCTTCCAGATTGTTTTTTAGCATGTCATTCGATAGTCCGTCCGGGCCGGCGGCCCTTGAGGAATTACTCCTTTGTATGCAGTTCCGGATGTCCTCTCGCTCCATGGTTAGTTCCTATGGGTGGCTTGTGATTAGGAGCGGACTTTGAGTTTCCTTTTTTCTTCTAAATAATTGCCTATAATGAGCTATCCATTGGCTTTCATTTACCATGTTTGATAATGAAGCACTTTGGGGACTCTCTAGCTCATTAATTAGCGTCCAGAAGCCTCTTGCTTTCTTTTGATTCAGTGATTCTAAGATCACTTCTGCATCTCTTTGTTCTAGTTGAGGTCCTTGCGCTTTAGACCAGTTTTTGTAGATGTTTATCAATTTCTTTTTTTCCATATTTAAATCGGAATTTGTTGCAGCGTTGATTCTTCTCAAACCTTTCCTCAATTCCCTTTTTTTGTGCGACTTGTGCATCAAAGTTGTTTCTCTGGTAGGTTGTTTTATTAAGCTGCCTTTTTCTGGTTTAAAAATGTCCATGAAGAGTTGGTATTCTATCAGATCATTATTCTCGAAGCCAGGCTTTGGTCTAATATGTTCAGCTAATGTTTTGATGTCACTGTTGCTTAGTCGCATGCGATTATGGTCAGGTTCAAGACTTATTTCTTGTTTCCATTGATCATTCAATAGTGTCTTTCTTTGTTTCCATTCAATGGTCACTATGTTCTGATCACTTTGTGGAGTTTTTAATACCTCTTGTGCCATTAATTCTGTTAAGAAGAAGTAGTCTAGGATTGAATTTTGGGACCCTCTTTCCCAGGCCTCTATCGGTGGAATGTCAAAAGTTTTGGCCCCATTCTTGTTTCGGTTCAGCATTTCTCCAAGCCACGTTGTCCTCCAATCTTTATTAAGACTTTAGCTGCTGGTAGTTCGAGTAACTTCATGTTGAAGTCTCCACACAAGACTATTTGAGGATCAGAATTTTCCATCATTATGGTATCAATAATATCGAGTAGGTCATCTCCAAACTTTTGATGTCCTTCAGCTTGAGGATTCCAGTACACATTTATTATGTGCACTGTTTTTTCATTCTTTCTTGTACAATCAATAGCTTCTAGTCTTGTGTGCTGTACATATGGAGAAAAGTTCTGGGCCGTTTTTATGCTAAATCCGCATTTGCGATTTACCAGAATCAGTTGACCTGACATTGGTCTACCCTTATTTTGAAGAATCGCTGGATTTATAGCTACTTCAAATCCGTCGATACATGGGCATTTAGCCAGCCACGTCTCTTGGAGACAAATTATATCCATTGACCTCAGTTCTTTTGACAGGCAGTTGACTAAATGTGAAAAGCCTCTGGTGTTCCAGGTGGCCAACGCTATGTAGTTAGACCTCTCGTAGCATTAGCTTACTGATGTCTCATTTAGAGTTTTGGCTACCCATGCCCAACAATTGTCTTCTTTAATTATATGGTCTTTGTTGACTTCCTTGCACGTTCCTGCGGGTTTCACTTTTGAGTTTCCCACCGTGATTTTGATTTTTTTTCTGACCAATTCCTCCCGTAGTTCGGCAACTTGTACCGGCGAGGCATTCATCTCCGAATCTGCCACGTCTCGTTGTTTGTTAATTAAAGGCTTAGAAGTTCTGACGGTGTTTGATGATGACATCTCACTCATACCTTTAGCCTTTGTACTCGGTTGTGATGACTCTGATGTTCTGCTATTCGGTAAAGCGTTGTCTACTTCGTAAACTTGGAAGCCTACATCCATGAGCTGTCTCTCGCACATCATCACTAGTTGTATGAATTTAAGCACTTCAATGTGTAGCCAAGCTCTTTTGCTGTTTGGATCATCCAGGATTTCAACACCTTTGATTTCCCCACTTTTTAAGGCCCTCAGGGCCAGAATAAAGTGGAAAAGCTGCATTAGCAAATGTTGATTTATAGGTGAATCTCCCTTTTTTTACTCTATTCGTTCAATCATTACTCTGTACATTAGGTTGGAGCTCAACGAGTCTTGAGAGCGAGTGCCTTGCCTGTCGTTTGTGGACCGAATCGATTTCAGTTTCATTTGTTCTTTAAATATCAGCTCTCTTGCTTGGCGCGTCTGTTGATCTTTTGGAGTGCCTCCAGTTTTGGATTCACTAAAGGCCACTTTTGCCAGAGGATGTGATTTGGTAATGCTCTCGAACTGCGCCATAGGGTTCATCTGAGTACTTCTCTTGCGTTTCTCTTCAATAGCGTAAAATATTTTTTCAGTGTAGTTCTTCTTACTTTCGCCTGGTTTGGATTTAGTAAGCTTTTCAGGTGTAAGTGTCAATTTTATAACGCGTTTTCTGGGTGAAGCGCTCATATTTAAACTTGGCAATGTCTAATTTTGGGTGCCTTTCTGCAGGTCCTTGGGGACTCTCATGGTGGGTTTTACATTCATTTCAACTTGCCTCTCTGTGCTCCTACCCTTGTCCTTTACCTCACAATCATCTTCAGAAATACTGTATGTGGATAAGTTCATAATATCATCATTGTCCTTCTCCTCGTCACTGACCTCCACTAAAACTTTTATTTCAGTCTCCTCAGCTGGAACTTCATTCTTACTTGAAATATTAGAATTTCTTGTGGTTCCTGCTGAACAATTTTCTACTTCTTCGTTAGTTGTATCAGGATTATTGAACGTTACGTTCAAAGCTTTCATATTTTTGAAGAAGTTGGATGAGTTACGTGCATTTCTGTGTTTTTGACTTGGCATGTTTTTTGTTGTTGTTGCATTTACCATGGTTCTGTTCTGGTTCATTCGCTTTATTGTTCTTTTGTGATTTCCTGGACGCTTGGGATTTATCGAAGATATCGTACCATTCAGCTTCCTTTGATTTCACAGAGGTGGCTGGGGACTTTGCCCTTGACTGGGCAGAGTTTGCTCCTTACATTGCCCAGGAGGTTGACGGTGTTGCATCAGGCATTTGTGTCCCAGAAGAATCTCTCGCCTTGGATAGCTGCTTTTTTGGTTCTGTTAACACAGGGGTTGTTGTGTTCCCGAGTTTCACCGTTATTTCATCATTAATGGTGGGACTTTCAGTTACACTGCAATCACCCTCATTACCAAGGGGTGCAGACTTGGCAATGTTACTCAGATATTTAGCTGTATTCTGATGGGTTCCCACAGTCTCCAAACTCATCCCTAGTTCTAGCCTGTCATCAATTTTTGATTTACATTGAATTAAACATGCACATTCCCTCTGTGCTTGTGGGAGAACATTTTGGCGATTCTCGTTCTGTGTTCGGATTATTTCTGGGCGAGGTCTTGTGTCCTGTTCTTTTTGCAATTATGTTAAAGCCTGCCTAGTCACTTCTGCCAGAAGTCGTTTATCCTCAGAATTATTTTTGACTGATTCCTTCATCACCGACAGTGAAATGTCATTCCCTCTCCTTGTCACGTAATTTGGGTCATCATGTCAATTAGATCAGATTCAAATTTTAGTATTTTAGAATTTAGCAGAGCTATGAAAGTTGTTTGGTCACGATAGTTCTCGTTTCGTTGTTCAAACAATTTTTTTAGAGGGGCTACTGCTATTACAGTTGCCGACATCAGAATTGATGGTAATTCATTGGTCACTTTCTCAAGTATCTCTGCTGTTGAGTGCGGTGCTTTTTGGTCATTTACTGGCTGCAATTTTGGCTCTTGAAAGATCATTTTTGTTTTAGTGGAGGATCTATACTCATAGTCTGATGAGGTAGAAGAGGAATAGATTTGAGCTACCCTTCGACTCAGAGACATTAAAGGAGCAATTCTCTTCACACCATGGCTATTGGGATTACTCCCTTGATTCTGTCCTTGGCTCTTAAATCGCTTTTGAGAGTAGCAGAAGTCACTCTCCTAGCTTTTTTCATGTCTGGACCATTTTTGATCCGTCATGAGTTCTGGGGTTGGTTGAATTGTCGTTAAAGCAAGCATTTGTAAACACTCTGAGCTCAACGGGTCTTTCTGTAGTGGGACGATTAGTGCTGGTGTCTTTGGAATCTCCCTTGATTTGTTTTTGCTTTCCCCTGATGCAGATGCCATTTTTGCATTTAGGGCAGCAAGGTCTTTAAGTACCTGGTCTGCAATTGTTATTGAATTGCGTCGACTTGGCTTGGGGCTGTGGCTTAGGTTCTCTTCTTGGAGCCTGTGTTCACCTAACACTTCTCATCCTTCTTCCCACCTTACGTCCTCGAGTGAGCTATTTGGTACAGTGGAATATTCGTACTCTGACAAGATTTGTGTTAAGAGCTTTCCACTCTTGTTTACGGTGCATGGAATCAAGGGTATTGCTTTATCGTTCATAGCTGCCTTCTTAGTGACGTCTTTCATACTTGATTTAGCAACGATCTTCCATGCCATTAATTTTAATGGTTCTATGGTCGCCTTGTTTTTGAAACTCATTCTGGCCTGCATTCCGTAAGTGGGACACGTGTTTGTCCTAGGCTCGAGACCTTCATGTGCAGTTAAACGATTACAATGTTTATCACTGCTGTTTGACTTCGTCTCCTTTGCGCTAAAGTCATCAGTAAGCGTTTTGTTCCTATTGTTTGCATTGGGGCTGATGTCGACTAAGTCAAGGCGTTTACCTTGTTCCAATGATGTCAGTAACATTGGTCGCAACCTGGAGTGCTCTCCATCGGGCACGAGCACCTTACAAGGGCTATGTGCCCGGAGTTGCACTCCTCCACCTGTATTCGGCACGTCCTTCAGCCGATCGGAGGCACTCGCTCCGCCAACACTACGGGTGGAGTCAAGGTAAGCTGCCTGGGGGAGGGGCTCCCTTATGGGTTCTTCAGCGGCTTGTGCAAGTTTAGCCCTCTCAACTCTCACGTCCTCCTCCTCCTCCTCCCCCCTTTGCCCGGCCTCACTTACTTCTTCAGACGGCCAGCTGGTTCCCTCCGCAGGTGCCGCAGATGCAGAAGTCACTGTCGCTTCTGTGTTTGTGTCAATCTTTGCAGAAATCATTTCGCAGTTTAGCGGACCAAATCCAGGTACAAGCACAGATTTGGGCGCAGAGGATACTGTTCTTAACTCGCGTTTAACCTGTGCGCGGGTGGAGGGGAGTCCTATTCTAGAGCTCATGCCTGTTTGTTTTCACGCCCCCACGTCCCACAGGGAACACAGGCAACACACTCCTGCCAAACTCTGTGACGCTCCGCGTCGAGCAGGATGTCTTGTAGGGCTGGCTCCTCCTTTTTGGAATAGAGGTGAAAAAAACACTGCAAGTCAGTCCAAAATAACGTAGCTCCTCACAGGCAACACACTCCTGCCTCCGCAGATATTCCAAGGGACAGAAATGAGAGGCTCCATGCAAAATGCAGATACGTGTCATACGCCAGAAGTTGCCAGACTGTCACGTGACCCTTGTGAAAATACCAGTCAAAAGGTTGCAATCTAGAAATAGGTTGCAAGGACCCAGGCAATGAGAAAAATACAATAAGAATTTGGGGTGTGAACACTAGTGGTCCCAAGTCAGAGGGACAGTCAGTGGCTACACTCCAAATGGGTTCGGAGCCCAGGAGAATAGACAAAGAAATTCAAAATGAAGTGGGAAAAAGGAGGGTAAAAAGTCATGTCATATGCCCATTTGCTTAGCAAGGAGTTAAAAAAAAAAAGCTAAGAAAAGTAAGTGCTGATATTGGCAAAAATGCACACTTTTTATGTGTACTAGAAGAGGTTGAATATAGGTACTATGCTCCTATCACTATTGAAGAAAAATGTAATGTATTTGCAATGATTCACACAGGTGCCCAAGCAACAATAATGTCAAAAGAACTGGTGAAAAGTATCAATGAAGGGAGATCCCCACACAATCAGGTAAAGGCGAGGCAAAATGAGGGCCCTGTACACAATTTAAATGGGGAAGAAATCCCTATTTAAGGTGTCACTGAGGTGTACATAAAGATAGTGAAGCATCGGATGAGACAGGAAGTGCTGATCACATCCTTTAATGGAATACAGTTTCTCACAGGGACGAATTGCCTGAAGAGGTTGTCACCCCTCATTGATGGAATAAATGGAGTATGGTGTTCCTTAGCTAAAAAGCTATTGAGACCTAAGAAAATAATGACCCAAAGCAACAGTGTAAAAGAATGTCACACCATTGCTAAATCAGAAAGTGTAGTGGAAGTATATCTTCAGAAAGGCTGTGTGCCTAGCGTCACTGTCATTCTCATGTACCAGGATGGATTCCATGTCATTTCATCGCGGGATGAAACAACAATGGGTTTTTCTCCGCAGATGGTTCAACGAGAAAACTCATCAAATTTTATTAAATTTTTTTAATTTGGGGGGTTTCCCCCCTAACCACCATCACCTTTAATTATTTAACTATTCCCGAACACACACACCCCATATATATTTTGTTTAACCGCCCTACAAAATTCAATGAGTTTTCACATTGAAATAACAACGGAGAAAAACCCAGGAGGAGAAAAAGAGACGCAGTCTTTGGAGATTTATTTGGACCCCCAGAAAAACTGGCAAACAGAAATAGATGTAAACACGCTGCATTTTTATTTAAATGAAGAAAAACACAAACCAAATGTCACTCCAGAGGTAAATAAAGAAAAACACATTTCAAAAATCTCAGAAATACACATGGGAGAAGGGCAGCCATGGATCCCTATCCATGTGAATGGGCATCCTTAAATGATTGAATCCACTTTGGCGCTTGAACATGAAAGAAGTTTCATTAGTGAAAAGATACTCTGGCAAATAATTGACAGGGAGGAGATCCCAAAGTTCAGAATAAAGATCCAACACATTTTTGGCCTAGATGACCCCGGGTTGGGACAAAGGATTGAAGAAAGATGCATGTGAAAGATTACAATTGGTGTTAAGAATAGTCATCACAATGGGCCTCATTACATGTCACCCGGTATGGAAATAACGGTGGTGGTAAACCCGCCGCCACCGTTGTTTCCATACCGGGTGATCACGAGTCCTGCAGGCGTAGGTGTCATTCCCGTTAGGTCTGACCTGGCGGGTTTAACACCGCCTGCCTGCAGGCGGACGTGGAAACACCGGCACCATCACGAGATGTTTCCATGGTCCCCATTCTCATTGAGTCCTATAGGACAATGGGAATGGGGATTTACCGAAATCCGCCTCCGGAATTCCCGGGTCACCGGGGTTGTAATGCCCCGGTAATTCCAGGAATCACGGAGGCGGAATGGTAATATGAGTCCGGCGGTAACCGAGCCGGAAAAACCAGCAGGTTACCGCCGGACTTGTAATGAGGCCCAAAGTGTGGATCGTGAGCGGGACATACAACAATTTCTATTTGGGAAATGACATCATGCACAGGATGTGTATGGTATTAGACTTTCGAAATCAAAAGGTTTTGTCCAGATTGGGTGGAACCACACCTGAATTTGAAGACAAAAAACAAGCATGCCATTGTGCCCATACCATTGTGCCCAAATGACGCCATATGCAATTGAGCACAGGTGAAAAGGGACATTACCATTCACGCATTCACTAGACAATTTACGGTAGCATTAAAATACAGGAAGGGGCAACAGATAAAAGGGTCTGATGCATGTGTATGCCTAAATGAATCCATAAGGCAGCAAAGGTTGGAATGTGAATATACACGACTGATAGAGATTGGGGATGGACCCATTCAAATACTGGCGGGCAATAAAAGGTGTCAAGACATTCATTTGGAAGAGAATTCAGCATTAGGAATGGCAATACAGAAATATTCTTACACTGCTGATTTCAGTAACCCAGTTATTGGGAACATTGCTGAAAGCTATGTGACTGTACAGGGTGAGCTGCCAGAGTCATTGGAGTCTAAGCGTAAAGAAATCTTTAAAGTTCAGTTTGTGTACCCCTATGATCCAAGTGAAATGATGTCCTGTCATCAAGGTTATTGTATCCTATTAGAATTAAGTGAATCTAAATGAGAAAAAACAGCATATTGAAATGGAGGCCAACATTCCAAAATATTTGCGTGTAGCGATCCTCCAAAGAGACACTGCCACAAGATTAGAGGAAAGTACAGAGGTCCCTTAGCATGGGTAATATATTGTAACTTCTCATATTTGTATAACCTGGACAGAAGAAGAGGAAATGTATCGGAGTTTCTGCAGGAAAATTGCATTCCCGGCAAGGATCCTTAACCCCATTATTCCATTTAGTGGCTATGCTAGTGATGGGGAGTGTTCCAAAATGAAATTCCAAATATAGTGTTCTATTGTATGGATTTATAATCAAATCGATATATCTCTCTTTTCCAAAAGCTGGTTTGTGTGCCCAGTAGTCTCTTGCCAGCAAGTATGTGATGTTAGAGGCCACCCTACATCATAGGTATTTTTTATCAACTTTTTTGTTCCTTGGTTTATAGTGGTGGACAACAAATGGCTTAAGTCCAGAGAGTGCAGCATCGATTTAATATGTGTACACAATGTGATAGATGCCCCCCAGCCGGTGTTAGCAGATCCTTAAGAGCATCCATATATTTTGGAAGTTAGGGAGAGGTCAAGAGGTGGATCCAATACAAGATTGGTTTTAATGATATTTCCTCCGATACACACCCCCACCCAATGTCAGTTAGGAGCATATACTTTGGCATGTTAGGTGGAAGACATAGGGCCTCATTAGGACCCAGGCGGTAAGGGGTTTACGGCGGCGTAAACAGCGCCGACCCTTACCGCCTGATTCTGAGGTCCCGTAGCGCCATGGAGGATTTAACACCTGCTTTTAGCAGGTGTTAAAATCCATGGCGCTAAGGGACCTTGTTGTTAATTACGCCACCGTAATTTACGGTGGCGTAATTAACGCCTTCCCCACTCCCATTATGCCCTATGGGGCAAAAATGGGAATGGGGAAGGGTAAATGGGGATTGGGGACTTACCGCCCCGGCAACCTCGGAATGGGGCGGTAAGTCCGCCAACCACCATGGCGTAAACGTAGTTTACGTCATGGTGGTAAAGGTACGACCCAGGCGGTAACTTACCGCCTGGGTCGTAATGAGGCCCATAGTCCCTGTTAAAACATGTTCGTTCTGCTGTTACCAGCTTTAAGTCATGCTGGCAGCCCCATATCTCTGAGCCGTAAAGGGACAAAGATATTGTTTGTAAGTTGGAAGCTTCCAGTGCCCGAGAGGAAGCACCACCTCTGCTACTAGCAAAACAATGCAATATTGCATTGACGCCCAGTTTGAGTCTTAATTCAACCTTGTGAACTTGCCTAGTTCATCTGCAGTCCTCTTCAATCAATGGCTCCTCCTAACACCTAGGTAAGTTTTTTTATGAATGTATTGAAATTATACTTCTGGAGTAAGGGTGAACCAATGGAGAAATGTTTGGACACCAAGGGGCGACAAACAAAAACAATCAGACACAGGGGGTCATTCCGAGTTTGGAGGCAGCCATGGCTGCCTCCAAACTCGGGTCCGGGTCCGTGGTGTCGGAATGGGGACGTACCGGGACATTCTGACCTATGCGGACCCGGTAAGTCCCCATTTAGAAAACCATTCCCCATTCCCATTTGAGCCCCCATAGGGCTCAATGGGAGTGGGGAAGGAGTTAATAACGGGCCCGCAAATTGCAGGACCGTTATTAGCTCCATGGTCCCTTAACTGGTCCCGCTAAGGGCGGCTGGTAAAACCAGCTGGCCCTGGTGAGACCCGCTAAGGGACTCGTAATAGGGCGGTAGGGGGTTAACGGCACCGGCATCCTTACCAGTGCCGTTAACCCCCTACCGCCAGGGTCGGAATTAACCCCACATAGTGCAATGGAGTTAGAGAAAACATAAGTATATTTATGGCAGGTATTTCATGGGTTTCATGGGAAGGGGAGGGAAAAGTGACGATTAACAAGTAATGAGATTGGGAAACATTGGTGGAAGAGAGAGGACACTATAGTGAAAGAGAGAGAATGGGTGTAATGGAAAAGCCTGAAAGGAATGCTTGTGAAAAGCATAGAGAGGGATGGGTTGGAAAGGGAAACATAGACAGGGACAGGGAAATGGAAGAGTGGGAAGGCTATGCTTGAGTATGCAAAAGAGGAGAGGAGTAGAGTGAGCGATATAGACGGAAAGAGCGCCTGTGATTAATGAGCAGTCATTATTTGCCCAATGAAATAATTTACTTAGAAAACAACTAGGTGAGGCTGTTTTTAAAGTGAAAACCTCACATTGGTCGATCTGAGCATGCACATGCGTTCTGTACGTAGTTGTATCATTGTGTTTGTCTCTGTGTGGGTGAGTATGTTGATTTCACTGGCGTTTAGTCTCAGCAGAGAGGGTGGCAATTAACTGTGCATGTCCGATCTCTGCCACAGTTCTTATAATGCACAGTGGCTTAACGTGGGAAAAACTATTATCACGTGTCAGCGGAATTGTGATGCAATTAATGGGGAGCAGGGAGCCCTTACCATTGTGTATATGCTTTGAATATGAAAGTAAAAAGTGCACCTCAGTAGGGCAATATTGTTCTTAAACAACAGCGTGTGCATGCCATTAGAAAGGCTACTATGCTTCTTATGGGGATCTACTGGCATGTCTATGCTGCGCTGTTGCTGTACTGTTCATGTGTCTGTGAACCTGCTCTTCACAGCTGGCCTTCTATACTTTCTTGCAATGCAGTTCTCAGCAGGGCTGCTGTATTTATAGTGTCAACAGCTCTTATTAGATAAATGTTGTATTTAATGACACAGTAAGCAACACTTATCTGCAGGGTGTAATTGCAATGAAACTGTACCAACGTGTTCTTGCAGAACTGCCATATTTTGGATATGACAATGCTGGCACTCCTTGGTCTGCTACACTCTGAATGGTACAGGACCGCCATTTCTTAAAAAGGGTTCCTATAATTTGTCAGGGTGCAGATTCACACTTCTCAGAAGGGATGCAATGCGTTGATTGAGACAATGCTGGAACTTCTTAGTAGGGCTGCTCTACCTTTAATGACACAGCAGAAATACTTCTCAACTTGGCTGTTATACCCTTAATGAAAAGGCACCAACACTTCTCAATATATTCCAATTAACCAGCAGTACTTCGCAATGCCGGTACAATCATCATCATCAGATTAACATGATAAGTGCTGCCCACTTTCTAGTTTTAACAAACACTAAGATGTTCTGAAAAGAATAATATTTCGAGGGGATTGGGTCCTCTGACGTATTCCATATCTATGACAGGTAATGTCCACAGCTGTGCTGCTTTGGATAATTTTCGGCGTCTGCGTCCTGTGTCGATGACGTCGATGCGCCGTCCCCGAGGACCTCCTCCGACATCACCCGATGTGATAAGTAGGACGCACGACGCCCGTAGCCTCAGTTCCGTTTTTTCCGCAAACGTGTTCGCTTCGTGAATCTCGGTCGCCTCGACTCTTTGGAGTTTGTTGTATTCTTCTCGGTTCTTTGAACCTGTTCGGTTTTTGTGAAAAAAGCCTGATCGCGACGATGTCTACCTCGTCTTCCACCCCGCGTCCGTGCTTCAAGAAATGCGGGGACTGTGGGTCCAAGATGTCGGTCACGGACTCGCACGATGGCTGCCTCTGGTGCCTCGGGGAGGCCCACGATACGGACGACTGTGTCGACTGCCAGTCGCTCATGGCCAAGGCCTTGAGGGAGCGCAAGAAGAAGTTGTCAGTAGATCGGGTGTCTAAGCCCCGGAAGTCGAGGTCCACGGGGCTTTCGACGGATGACTCGAGAGGCGACTCTCTGCGTCATTGTCGGAAGTCCAGTGGGTCTCCTTCCAGGAGTCGGTCTCGCCACTCCTCTGCCTCTTCGAGGCATTCCCGGAAGCGCCGGCATCGGTCGTTGTCCCCGTCCTCTTCCGAGGACTCTGCCCGTCAGCGGGTCGCTTATCCCACCATGAAATGTTCTGAAAAGAATAATATATCTCAGAGCAGAGCACTAATAATCAATAACCTGAAGGACAATGTGCCATAACATATTTAATGTTAGCTGGATTGCTTCACTCATAATGCTACATACAGTACAACACTTCTCATAAGAGCTGCTATACTTCAATGGGAAAGTACCACACTTCTTCACAGGGAAACCGGCACTACAATGGGACAAAGGACATTATCAACACTTCTTAACACGTTTTAATGCAGCTGATTTACTTTTAATGAGATGTTGCTGGTACTGGTCAGTAAGCCTAGAGTATGTTTGTTGGGGCTGTACTGGGATTTTTCAACAAGGATGCTTGGCGTGCAAAGGGCTAGTATTGGCATTCATCAGCAGGTCTGTTGTACCCTTAATGGAGCCACTTCTCAGCAGGACTGTAACACCCTCATGTTATTTTAACATGTTGAGTGCTTCATCACCGCCCACGTGGGTTAGTTACACTTACCTGGTTTCTAAGGGGTACAACAGGCTATATTAAAATTGGGAGCATCTTCAGCTTGAGGAGACTGCAGAACATACGCTGCTTATCAAGATGTTAGATGCATATTGTTCCTGAGCGATTCGAGCCATGAAGCACAGGGCTTAGAAGCTACGAGCCTTTGGGATGAATGCATGAGCAGGGGCTTAGAAACCCTGCATAATGCAACATTTGCCAAACCAAGAGTACCCCCTTGCAAGTGCTTAACTTCCTCTAACACCGGTGGGCTCCTTCATAAACAAACTGAATGGGTTTGCTATGGAACGACAGATTAGAGAGTCAGGAGGTGTGAGATTTCATAGTGTTTGCTTCTATATAAATGTATAGATGGAAATATGATGTTTTAGAAATACTCAATTAATGTAAATGGGGTCATTTAGACAGATTAAAAGTGAAAGAGAGCATTCCTTTTTGAGAATTACACCCCTCCCACCAAACATGAAAATAAATGTGCTATTCTATGGTCCAAGGTGTGATACCAAAAAATAAATGGCACTCCTTACGAGTTTGACGCTCAATCTGAAAGAATGAAACTTGCACCAAAATTACCATGTAAACCCAGTAATCAGAGGTTTAAGTTTTCCACAAAATGAGTCCATGGCTCTCAACTTTGAGATTTGAACCAAAGGAGTAAGATTGTGTCATATTTTTGATTTGGTGAATAATATTAGTCTGTGCTCCCTACCGACTTCTTTCAGTTAGTCATGTTTATTTCATTTCTGACTGATCCATGCTCATTGGAGGTCAGTGGCTACATCGCTTCATAGAGACGGACATCCAACCATCGGTCTGTTAGGTGAAGTACAGGAATTGGTTTTCTATGTTGGCCTCTGCGCATTCATTTATGCATAAAATTCAAATTTGCAATAATTATCAATTGGACACTTTTTAGTGAGTACGAAATAGTTGGTTTAAATTCAATTGTTTGAGTTTCTTCACATAAAAAGAGAAGTTCTTTCCAAAAGAAGAAGTTATTTATCGGATTTGTGCCAACATTTCTATGCTAGGTGTCACATGCGTGTGTTTCGCCCTTTCTTGGGCTTTGTCAGGGCATTATTACATTGTTTGGCGCATTACGTGTGATTCATATAGACATTCGTATTGTTTATACAATAGAGAAAATAGTTTCTTCCATTAACAATTCTTAAACAATGTTCTCGGTTCTTCAGTTCTTATAGTTCCTGAATGAGCACATGTCTGTGGTTCTTGGGTTCAGGTGAGGGTTTCCGCTGTCCTGGGGTCCTGTTATAATTGAAGATACAGCAGTGTTGTGCAGTCCATCTTCTGGCAGGAAGAAGACGGCGGCTCCAAGCATCGTGCTTAAGGACAGGCCCCAATAGGGAATGATATAATCAATCAAACGTCAGGACGCATAACCAAGAGTGGCACCACTCAGAAGATGGACTGCACAACACTGCAGTATTTTCAATCATAACATGACCCCAGGGCAGCATAGTCTGCACCTAGGGGCAAAGGATGCACATAATGAGCAACAGAGAAAATATTTTGAAAAATGTATGAACAAAAAAACATCTTCAATTTTCTGCGAAAGAGGATTTAACAATCGATCAACCTCTGTTATTGAAAGAGAATTCCAGAGGCAAAACCCGGCCATCGAAAAGACCCTGTCAGCTCAAACCGTGCAGCAGGAAAGGGGGGGCAATCAAACAATGTTGGTGGGAAGAACAAAGACAGTGAGGGGGTCTATAGGGTTAAATCCTGTTGGCCAAATACACGGGGGCCAACCCACAAAGTCATCTGAAATCCAGGCCAAAAAGCTTAAAAACAAATCTTTCCCAGTGCAAAGAATGCCACCATGGGAAATATTAAGTAATAAAGTGACCTCCACATTTTGGTCAACTTGCAAGAGAAAAATAATGTTGTTCTGGAATACCTACTGAAATAGCATTGAAATAGTCTAGTTTAGGGTTTACTACTGCCCCCATGACTATCTGCCTGATTCATGGAATTATTTACTTGAAAAACGTGAATGTGCGCACCTTTCTACCCGAAAATCCCCATACTTCAAACAGGGATTTTCGGGCTGGAAGGTGCGCAAATCTGCTTTTTCACGCAAATAATTTCATGAATCAATGTCGATCAGCTGTGGGGATGAATGTTAAATGAGAGTGAATTAATTTAACAATATTTCCTGAGCATCACAACTAAGATTAGCTTGCAGAAAACATCCTGGTTTTCTTTTTATCTTGGATGTGAAGGAGTAGGAAACAATGAACAACATAGTAGAAGATGGCATGCATGAGGGATTGATTATTCATCAGGTGTTTGGGGCTGAAAAGCATGAGTTCCGTTTTAGATGCATTCAATTGTAATGTATTGATAGTCATCCATTGATGATTCTCTGAAGCGACTCAGTGGGATTGTTATTGTGCATGTGTATATGAGTGACATTGACATAAGAATGCTAGGTGAGATTAAATTTTGAAAACATTGAAGCAAGTGACTGGATGTATATGTTAAAGAGCAGAGAGGAGAGCGAGAGAAGCCCTGGGGCACCCCAAAGTAACTGGCTTGGGGTCAGAACAGCAGTTGCCAAATTTAACTTGCTGAGTATGATCAGGCAGGAAAGACATCAACCAGCCTAGGCTCCTGTGAGACATGCATGGAATTTCCCACAACCTGGAGAGTAGAATGTCAAAATCAATGCTGTCAAAAGCTTCAGACAAGTCCAACATATTTTAGAAGGAAAATGCCCATTCATCAGTATGTGTCAATATATCATCCTATACTGTCAGTAATGCTGCCTACATGCCAAGCCGCGAGCTTGCTGGAAGTGTCAAGAATGTGCTGTTCTTCAACATATTGGGCCTCATTATGACCCATGCGGTAAGGGGTTAACGGCGCCGTAAAAGGTGGCGGCGCCGTTATCCCCTTACCGCCTAATTACGAGGTCCCTTTGCGGGTCCCCACCTTAACGGCTGGTTTTACCAGCCATTAAGGAAGGAACCCGCAAAGGGACTTTCGAGGTAATTACGGTACCGCAATTTGTGGTACCGTAATTACCGCCTTCCCCATTCCCATTGAGCCGTATGTGGGCAAAAATGGGAATGGGGAAGGGCCAATGGTGAATGGGGAATTACCGCCCTGCCAACCTTGGAATGGGGCGGTTATTCCGCCGTCCACCATGGTGCAATCGGTGAAATACCGGCGTCAACCATGGCGCTAATAGCGCCATGGTTAACACCTGGGTCGTAATGACTCCTTTGTCACCACTCTCTTCAAGATTTTGGCAAGCCAGTGTAAGCTAGAGATTGGTCGATAATTCAGAAAGACCCTCATATCAAAGGAGATCTTTTTGATTAAAGCAGTAACCATAGAAACAGTTAGGGCCTAATTCATGAAAATAATTACACATGAAATCAGGGCCTTGTGATCATACTACGCGCGAAACCTCTTTCGTCGGTTCATGACATCGACTGCGTGAGACTTTTTCGTACTTTGCAGGGACTTCGCGCAGGCTCGCCACATCTCTGCGAGCAGCCCAGTGCCTTGCAATAGACAGCGTGCAGAGTGTGGGGGCGTGGACTGTGCAGAGACCAGAGTAGGGGGCAGAACACGCAACATGACGAAGAACAAAGTAAAAAAAAATTGGCTTTATGAGTTACGGCCCACAGGTAGTCCATTGCACAGCCACAAATACGTGCAACCAAGTGTATTCATGGGTCTGACTCTACAAACTTGCGTTGGATTAATGTCCATGCAAAGCTGTCGATCTATCCACCACCTGAAGGCAGGCATACAGACACTTGCTCCCAGGAATCAGCGTACAGAGGTGGGAACGAATATTGGATTTAGGGATTCATGCATGCAGACAGGGTTAAGATCTGATTTAGGGGTGCACGTACACAGTGTAGCGGGGACAGTTTACAGGGTTCGCACACAGATTGACCAGAGTTTTACCTGAGTTATGGTAAATGGTGTGCACTTTGTCGGGGAGCCGGTAACGGATATGGGGGACCCAGTGCAGTGTCGCTGAGGTTCTGGCTTGGTTGCGAGAGACCCCATAGAGTGTTACCTGGGTGTATGAGTTTGCGGCCGGGGAGCCTACAAAGGTAGGAGTATGTGGCTGAATTTGCTTTGCGTGGGAGCGTGTCAGGGGTGTTCCGGCCCCGACTTCCGTATAGGGTTACTTTGTGGGAACAGTTCCATGAATATGCAGAGCTTGCAGAAAAAAGTATACATGCAGGCTCACACAGAGTCGTTCTCGGCGGGCAAGATTTGCGGGATCTATGCACATTTTTCGATGAATCGGGACCTAAGTCTCTTGTTGAGCAATTAGTGAATGAGGGAACACAGATGGCCAAGATGTGGGCCTGAGCACTGGCCACACTTGTGGGATGTAGATCGTAATTATGGTTTGTTGCTTTTAGGGCGAACAGATGGTATAAATCCAGCTCTAATGAAGCATGACACATGTCAAAAGTAGGTTTCTTAAAGAGGAATTAAGGATAGTAGGTTCCTTGTTTTGGTCGAGTTGCCTAATTTAGTAGTGGGGGCAGGAAGACATTGGGATCTTCAAGAATAGTAAGGGACTGGATTAAAAGTAGAAATAAAAGGAAAGCACATTCATAAAAAAAAAAAAACCTGTGACAAAGGAGGCATGCTCGAAACACAGAGAACTAACAGAAATGATCAGGCACATGGGATAGCAAGCCATATGGTCTTCGTTTTCAGCCTTTTGCAAAGAGTTTTGTTTCCACTAGCAATATCTTGCAAAGTCCCAAAATGCGCATGTACACAGCGTTTCTAAAGTCTATCCACTTATACTGACAGTGAGATTTTTTGCCCACACTGTTCCTTTAATATTTGTTTTATTTTCTTTGTTAGCAGGATTAATATCTACAAATGGATCTGTACTTATTTAGATTATAAACACAGTTGTACGTTTGTAAGTTTCAGATCCACACATACATGTGTGGAATAATTTTTAGTTGCAATAACAATTAGCAGCAAGGTGTATGCACATGGGGAATAGTGTGGGTGAAGTCCTTCGCTCCTTTCAGGAGTAAACATTTACAGCTTAAACTTCACCTACTGGCCAAAGCGGGAGCTCCTCCCACCTCCTCCCCGTTCTCTTAACATGACCCTAATATGGCCTCCAGTGCTGCATAATAATGTAATTGTGTATATTGGTGCCCTTCTAACTTAATATTGCCTTGGTAAATTCCATGTTTTTTGGAGGGGGTGTCTGTTTTGTCTATGGTTTATATCTTACTTTATTCACACCCTCATGAAGTCTCACATGCCTTGATCCCATATTTGTGCTTATGTATTTGAACCCTTCTGGGGAATGCTTTGGCCATCTATAAATGTGGCACTGTAAGTAATTTCTGATCGAAATTGACATCCATGTTCTTCAAATGAACACACATGCAAATACACGTAAAATACTCAAATTTTGCCACAGAAATATAGTATTATGTTATGTTATGATTTGATATGTTATGGTATGTTAGGTCATTCACATTTGGTGTGGAGCGCAGGCGTGGAGAGCGTCATGAGCAGTCTGTGGAAAGAGTGGCACACTAGCTCTGGCGGAAGTCTTTTGAAAACTAATTTCGAAGCAGGACTGAAAACATCGTTGATGAGCGATTCGCTGACTTGATATCTTTCCTTACCGCCTTTCTGTTTCTTCTGGACATTTTTGCACTTTTACTATTAAATCTGCAAAGCAGTTATGCCTTGCACAGCACGTGGGAGCTCCCAGTAAAAGTGTGTGCAGCCCTGTGTTGTCTACTCTTCCTTCTGATCCCCGGGGCCCTTCCTTAAAGAAGGCGAAAAAGGACAAAGCTGAGGTACTTACTGGCAAACAGTCCAAGATCACTGGCTTCTTCCCTGCAGTTTCTATAATGGCAATAAATGCATGCAATTTTCTTTGGCCTCTCAAACCAGTGTGTCCCCCTTCCCGAAGTTATCACTCGCTCTCCAACAGTTTGTTAAACCTTTGCCTTGACCTCCAGAGAGAGTTTCTAGGAGCCAGGACACCTCCTATTATTAACTCTATCTCCTCACAACCCCATGACTACATCATTGGTTTGAATCTCTCCACCTCGCCAGATTTGGAAGGTATTGCAGCTGACCTGGATTCATCTGCCAGCAATTTAGACAGCATATGTAGCTCCAGAGCCTCTTTTGCTGAACAGGAAGTGTCTGGCCACAGCCTAAATTTGGTGGCAGTTACTGTTGGCGAAATATTTGACTTATGCTCCAGTATGCTAAGGAACATTTGGGGCTAAAAACTATCCTAGCCAGAGTGATCGATATAATTCTCACTAATAGCGACCAGGCAGTCAGGTATAACATGCTCTTGACCTCATGGGAATGTCATTCCACTCACTTGCCGCAGCTGTGCTCTGTAGCTAGAGCTCCATCAAAGCAGGACCTCACTGATGCCTTGGAGGCCCCTGTCATCACTTCTTGTCACTCGACATCTAAGGCTTTCAGGGCGGCCGCCTCGGTCCCTACGTCTTGTCCGGATACTAGGGCACGAGCCACTCTATCTTTGCCCATATAATCTAAGGTGGCTGCTTCTGGTGAAGCTGCCCCGCAAAGGGCTAGTAAGTACAGATGCAGCAAAGGGAAAACACCTGCATTCCAGCACACTGGTGCTATAATGAACAGTCTGCCCAGAGGGTGGTTCTACAATTGTGGCAGAGGAACCTCGTGTTACCTGCCAGTCCTGTTCCAACTGCCCCAATCTTGTAAATTGTCATTTAACGGTGTCTAAAAATATACCAACTGTTGAGCCTCATACCCTTCTCAAGCAGGCATCTTCTTCTCGGGGTACTGTCTGCTCTGCCTTCTGCTACTTTGGCTGCCTTGCAACACAACCCATCGGTTGCTCTTTGTTCTAACTTTGATCCGCTCAAGGCAACTTCTCATTACCCTCCATTGGGCAAGTGGGTTAAATTTGTGGAACTTTCACCCACAGCTGAAAGTGCTTTTTTAAATCGTAACTTTCTTCTGCAGCTGCTACACAAAATCCCATCTTTGAAGTCTATTTCAATGACTGACATTGAGCATGTTGGATTGCATTGACGGTGAACAGAACTCAGCTCGTGTGGAATTTATTGTCTCCAATTGTTGCTGAACCTTGTTGCGTTAATTAATCTCACAAATGGAATTTGGGTTACTACTTAATTGTTTGTCTTCGACACATTATAACCACATTACCCACGGAAATTCTCCATGCCAAATCCTTGCAGGCTGCAGACCCTCTGCTGGAGCAGTGCCACACATCTGAGCATTCAAGAGTTCTATTCTTTCTAACAAAGCCGCTGACAAAGCCGCCATTATTTGGTCAGGTTAAATGCGGGATTCCTGAATCATTGGGGGAACGTAGACCCTGATATGTAACATCTTCACAGACATGATATCTCCTATCATAGAATTCTCATGGGTTCCGCTCCTTTCTGTGTAATCCTTCTGGTCTCTGTGCAATATCTGTCAATGGCCTTTTTGCTTTGCAGGAGATGTGGTCAAGTGCTGGTTTTATGATTGTTGTTTTTAATATTATTCATCAGTCTGCAGTTGCGCAGGAAAGGGGAAGGCCTCTGAGTGGTCTCGGTGCTGGTGCTAGGGTACATTTAAATTTGAGCAAATTCACATATGGAGGTTGCGCACCCTGTGTGTTGTGTGTGAAATTGGAAGGTCTACCTACTCCATTTGATAGGCGTTTAATTTTTAGCCTTTACGACCCTCGCAGAGGGACCAAAACTCACTCTTTTCAAGCACAGTTTGAGAGCCACCTGTCTGACTGCTCAATAGACCTCAATACACCTGCTCCAGTATTGTCATTCTTGGTGACTTTAATGATTGTTGCCTAGCCAACCAAACTGGATATCCCCTAGAGGAGGATTACTCCTCACAGCCTTTAGACGATGGTCCTACTAAAACATCTAGATTGGGGAAATCTGTTCCTTACTGTTGTAAATGTGCTGAATTCTTGTGTAGTTATGACTTGTTGATGTTGGAAATGAAGGATGGCACTGGTAAGGGTGATGTGTATACGTGGTCTAATGGAAAGGCATACTCACGACTGGACTGTGTCTTTGCCAGCCCATTCATTAGGAAAATGTCCCATCCCATCACTGCTGATTTTACCATGCTCAGTGATAATTATGTTAACAAACTTTGCAAAACACCTTCAAACGTCTCTGTTCATTTGCAGGCAACTGATTGGTATGGTTCAACTTTATTCTTTACCAAGATAGCCCCCCTACCGTACTTTTATTGCAAAATCATAGTTGTGACATTCGCTCTATGGTTGACAAGGTTCTGACCTCATTGTACTCAGGTTGAGTAGTGCCTTGCCAGACGACCTCTGTGTTGGCCATTTAAGATGTTAACATCGCAAATAAAAGAAATCTCTTTGGAGAGAGATCTGATTAATACATAGATCTTATTTGTTAACTGGAAATGGTAAGACCAGAGCTATAGAATCTCTCCGTACACAATATAAAAATTGGCATAGAAATTACAAACATAGTGTGAATAATGGCAACTGGAGATTTCTTATTGCCTTGCTAAAATCAAATTACAGTAGAAAATGTTGGCAAAATTATAAGAGGTTTATGGCAGCTGACATGCCCAAGGAACTCAATCCCAAATCTGAAGAAAATTGGGTCTTGCACATTGTCAACCTTAATTTTGGCACTGGCATTTGCAGTGAGGCCGGATGGAACAACAGACATTTCCAACCCTGTGTTGATTGCTTTGGGGAAACTGATGTGTTGTCAGTGATTAGTAAAATCAAGGGCTTGTGGACCCCTGGACCTGATGGTCTTGCAAACATTGTGATCAAGAATAATCCTAATCATTGGACCCATTTTCTCACGTTAGTTTATGCTTGGATCCTCAACACAGGAAACATACCAGCGAGTTGGTGAGAGTCTATTCTCATTCCAGTGTTCAAAAAGGGGAATAGATCAGACCCCTCAAATTATAGAATCCTTGTCATCATTGATTCCAGTGGTAAAATCTTCATAGCTTTTTTGCTGCACAAGTTACTTCGATGGGTGGAGCAGCTTGATCTCTTAAGCACATTTCTAACAGGCTTCAGAAGTGGGGAAAAAAAACCTCACACATTATTTGGTTCTTACATTGCATAATGGCTGATGTCATTTCTATGCTCTTTTTTATGTGGATTACTCTGATGCATTTTATTGTGTTTCTCACCCTATTTTGTGGGGGGAAACATGCGCACTGGGGCATCAACCCCATTTTGTTGATGTTGCTGTTCGCATTAATTTAGGCAGACAATTAACAACATCTATCTCCACCAATCAAGGTTGAAGCAGGGGTGCATTTTAGCACCTCTGCTTTTCAACCTCTACCTTGCAGACATAGACGCTGCAATTAGATTATGACATAATTTCCCCCCTCGTATTGGGGAAATGACACAATGTTATTAGATCTCAACCCCATCCGATTGCAGCGTTCCATTGACACCCTGTCCACCTTTGACTCTAAGAACCACATGAGAATGAATAAATACCACTAAGACCAAGATCATGATCATGATCATGTGTAACCAGTCTGGTAGCAAAAAGGGCTTCTCTTAGAAGTTGGAGGAGGCAGCATTAGAGGTGGTAAATTCATACATTTACCATTCCCACTAAATCCCCCCCTACTTCCCAATTCCTTGGTAATTATTTCACCCAGAAGGTGATCAAGAAATGGCTTGTCATCAGAAGATGTATTGCCAGGAAAGGGATTTATTGCCAGGAAACAGGGATACAACATTGAGTTATTTTTGTAAATCTCTAAGGTTGGAATAAGTCTCATCATTCTCTGCAGTCTTGAGTGCTTACCATCTAAACTGCTTACATGGCTTGACCAAATTGAGGGAAAGTTCCTTCTCTTATTAATGGGTGTGCCTAATGCAGTACATGTGGAGGCAGTGAGGTGTGAGTTTGGCCTACCTTCCTTGTCGGCCCTATAGCTGATTCAACACTCTAAGTTGTGTATTAAACTTTGCCAGGCCTGCATGGAGAGTAGCACGCTACTCAGCCTCATTATGGACAATGAGTATAAGAACTCTCAGAATCAGACTTATTGCGATCTAAAACAATCAGTCAACTCTCATCTTGACTCCTATGGTCTCACTTTTACTGGCGATGTGCACCCTGTCGATTTCTTCCATGAGCTGAAAACTAAAACCATGTCCCAAACTGATGCCAAGTTAAGCCTTAGGAGAAGAAATGCCTAGTACATCACCCAAGGGTTCTGTCCCAGCAACCCTTGCCCTTATTTGTTAAAACCATGCCCTCACGATCTTAGACACTTTAAATGGTACCTGCTCTTTTACACCTTATATGTTTGAGTGGCTGGCTATCAGGTTGCGCTACCTAACTATTGTTTCTATTAGGTTAACAAGCTAGGCCCATTGGAGGGTGCAAGCTTGGGTGAAAGCAAATAGCCCACGCCCAAGGCCAAACAAGACAAAATACCTATGGTGAGCTATTCTTTATGTGCTCCTTATCTCCCATTAACTACATTCAGAATCATTGTCCCAAACGTGAAGTTATTATTTGCAAACTTTAATCCCAAAAAAGTTTTTATCAAAGATTTGAAATCTGTTTGACACACAAAGTCTTCACATTTCTTAAGAATGTAATGATGATATTTAACGCAAAAAAGCTGACACATGTTTCAACCACCACAAGGTCTTCATCAGGGCTTCAACATATCAACGGTGGAGTGTCCTCTATGGACTCCTCATTCATGCAAAATGGCAGTGTCCAATATTTCCTCTTATAGTCTATTACTGACTGGTAATGTTGCAATCCTAATTGCTTTTCTTGTGCTGCGACGGCTACCATTGCTTCATTGTATCTGTTCATCCAGGTCCATTCCAAGGATTACTCCCTTCCAGCAATCCCAAGCAATAGGTGGTGAAAGTTCCTGCTAAGGAGTGCTTACTCGTGTCTGAATTAAATATTTTTCAGTGTCAATGTAGTGTCAGTGTCACTATAGTGTACACTGAGTCCGTGTTTGGCAGAAGTGTTCCAATCCCGTGGCACTTATTTTGAGACACTGAACTCACACCATTGAAACCAGTCGACATATCCTCACTGCATACCCAGTGCTAGGTGAGGAATCTGACAAAGGTTGCCACAACTTCATCAGTTCTGTTGCTGGCTGGGAGTCTGATCAATATTGGAGCGCCATTTATTTTGGCTGAATCCTTTGTTTGGAAGGAATGTCTCAGGATTTTAGTGAAATTTATGTGTAAAACACTGTCTTGATTATTTGTTTTTATCATGCTTGTATACTTGCAATTTTAGAACTCTTTTGTTTACTTTTGTTTTTTTTTGTACTTTATTTTTCTTATACATATTTTAGTGCTGAAAGTTTTTGTTACAAAGCCAAAATGCAATTAAATCAAAATAAAAAAGTAAGTCATTTCTGACCAAAATTGACATCCCTGTTCTTCAAATCAGAACGCATTCAAATACTAAAATCTTGCCACAGAAATGTAGCATTATGTTATGGTATGCTTTGATATCCTATGGTATGTTAAGTCGTTCACATTCATACAGCACAGTGGTGCCATTTGTGTCGTGTCCATTCGCTCTGGCAGACCTGAAAGGAAGGGCATGGGTTAGATCAGAGCGTAAATGCATGATACTTTCAATGCTCTGGTGATGTATGCATTTTGGAAGTGCACAAATATAGAAGGAACCTCAATACCGAATATGTCGTCGCTGCAAAGACCAGTAAAACGTTATTTCACATCCTTATTTAGCCACTCATGTCTTATTGAGTTTCATTGCCTTTTTTTTTATTTACAATTTTTCTGGTTTTATAGCAGGCCAGCATTGTAACTTTAATCAGTCTATTTTACTGTTTAGAGGGCACGGAAATAAAGTTGACTTCATCCACTTAATGAATTGCATGGCTAATCCCACCCCAAGTGAATCCTTCTCAAATATAAATTATCTTGTTCACTAACCTCAGCAAAATCAACGCCTCTGACTCAGCAGCATTAATGATAGAATCATAAGTGGCACACCATTTATAAAATACTTTGATCATTTATACAATTCTTTTTTTAATCCATTCTAGGAGTCCTGCATTAACAATTTAAATGAACATACTGATACATTAGGGATTTGTGGCTGCTTGGAGGAAATAAACTGCATACATTTAATTTTGTACATGTAAAATAGAATTTTTAAAAAATAATAATGGACACCTTGACTCTGGAATCATTCATTAAAATGATGCTCACAAGTATGCCTGCGTGATCATTCCTGCAACAAACTTGAACCACCTGAAATCACCTGAATATATTTATATAGTATATTGTTATGGTTAAGTTGCTCACACATAGGAAGACCATTTTTTGGGAGGCTTATATCTTTGCTCCCCATTGAAAATGCTCATGAAAGTTTTCAAAAAAAGTATATAGCTTGCTCTGAATTTCTTTGGCAACTTTGGTGAGGTTTCGTGCAGGTATACATATATACAAAGCACCTGGAAAACAAGTTAACAATCAAATAAAATTGCCAACTTGGCACTGCATATATGTAAAAGATATGCCTCCAACATAATTACCTCACAGAAACTGCACAGCAAGAAGCAACAGCAGACCTACACAACGGTAACAACAAAACTTACCATGAAACTAGTAAGTAAACTTAATTTTTCTCATATATTTCTAAACTTTTTTTATTAGGTACACTGAAAGTAAAATTTTTCTTTTTTACACAGAAATATCCAGTACTTTGGAATGGCTTGAAGAACATTTCCCACATGATGAAATGATTGAAGACAGTGATACTAATGGTAGACACTTCTCTATATAATTCAATTAATAATCATTACTTTATTTGTTTTTAACACATTTTGTTTTTTAACAGACCATACAAACAGTGAAAATAATATAGCAAAAGAGACATTAGAAAATGCTTTGAAGCGCATGTAACAAAAATGGATATGCTAATGGAAACATTTCAATCTTTTAAAACATTTTGTGGAGGACCACATAAAAGAAAAAATGTAATGTCATTGTCCCACATGTAACTGTTCCCCCCTCTCCATTTCCCAGTCAACTATCTCCAAACCCTCACCACCGAGAAAAACGTTATGATGAGACGTTCATCCCTTCATCCCCTCCCATCCAGCCTCTCCAAACCCTAATTCCCCTGTATTTCTGTCAGTTTTGGCTTCCCCCTCTCTTTCATAAATTGTATATTTGTATATAATAAAAAAAATATTATGTCTGTTTTAATTCAGTCCTCTGTGTCCTTCTTTTAAGGTGTCCGTGGGCAGCGCGACTGTCCGGTATGATTGTAATTAACCAAAATGGTGGTGTCCTAAGGACACTATGGGCCTCATTACACGGTAGGCGGTAGGGATTTACCGGTACCGGTAAAATACCGGTACCGGTAAATCCCTGCCGCCTTACTACGAGGTCCCTTAGCGGGTTGGAGCTTTAACGCCTGCTTTTTGCAGCCGTTAAATACCAACCCGCTAAGGGACTCGGAGCTAATTACGGCACCGCAAAATTGCGGTGCCGTAATTAGCGCCTTCCCCATTCCCATAGAGCCCTATGGGCAGAAATGGGAATGGGGAAGGGCAATGGCGCAAGGCGGATTTACCGCCCCTCCAACCTTGGGATGGGGCGGTAAATCCCCTTTCCGCCAAGGCGGTGCCGGTATTTTACCGGCATGAGCCATGGCGCTAATAGCGCCATCGCTCACTGCCTACCGTGTAATGAGGCCCTATACCTGTCCATACTGTCCGCAATCAAGACGGAACTGTTCTTAGAACACACTCGGTGTCCGGAATGTCTGCAATTAATCAAAATGAAGGTGTCCTAAGGACACTATACCTGTCTGTACTGTCCGCAATCAAGAGGAACTGTTCTTAGTACACATTTGGTGTCCGCGATGTCTGCAATTTACCAAAATGGTGGTGTCCTAAGGACACTATACCTGTCCGTACTGTCAGCAATCAAGATGGAACTGTTCGTGGAACACATTTGGTGTCCAGTATGTCCACTATTAAACAAAATGTGGGTGTCCTAAGGACACAATACCTGTTCGTACTGTTTGTAATTAAAATGGGAGTGTCCGCACTGTCCGTAGAACATCTATGGACATTCGCACCACACCCATAGGTCCTATGAACATCACGCCTGTCCGTAACTGTCCATCGCACGTGTGTCACACTTTTAATTAGTTTGAGGACCCGAACACTGTCCGTAGAACACCCGCGCGCATGCGCACAACCGTCCCTGCACATTTGGTGTCCTGCGGACAGCTGTCCCATTCGCGAACTTGTCCACGACGTCATCATGTGACCGCACCCACGCTGAGCATGTGTCCTGATTTGCAGACACTGTCCGGGTCCCCGAACATTTTAAAAGTAGTTTTTTGTATAATCAAAATTATTTACAGTAAAAGTCCACCATTGCACATGTCCCAGACAGACAATGTCCGTGGCGATCTACATACTTTTTGGAACTTTTTGGGCCTTTGTTTGGTGTTTGATGTGTCCGCAGACATCCTAGCTGTCCGCAAAGCGTGCACCAGCACCCCTATAAAAGGCCACACCGAAGAGCTGATCCTCATTGTGCTTCTGGCTACCTGTCAGAACGTTGTCATTCCAGCAGTGCAGATTAACTTGGCAGATTCACCTGTTTTTGCTGCCTTTGCTGCTTTTGCTTCCTGGTTCCTGATGGCATCTCAAATTGTTTCAGCCTCGGCATCAGCACCCCTACCCCCTCCACCACCACCACATCCCCAAGGGCCAAAAGAGGGGAACAGGCGTGAGGATGCAGAAGAGACGGATGAAGAAGATGAAGAGGATGAGGTAGTGGAAGTTCCTACTACCAGCACTTGCCATGAGTCTTGGGTGTTGTGGTTCGACCACTCTTGGTGGAGTGCCTAAAGCACATGCGAATAAGGTCACCTGCAATCAGTGCCACATGGTGCTGAGTCGTGGAAGGCCTGATTCATACAGCTTTGGTACAACATCAATGAAGCGACACCTAAAGTCGTTCCACGGTGGGGCTATTCGCAAGGATGTACCTTTGCGATAAACGTAGTAGGTTGAGTTCCTCTACAACATTCTCTGTTTCCGATCCTGTCCCCACAAGAGACACTCCTGTGGGAGAGCGCATCCCTCCAGCTGCCTCACATGACATTCATGATGTTGTTGACCCTTACCTTTCGAGGGTCACAATATTGTGTATGTACTGCGACACAGTACTCTGCAGGGGGGGAATCTTTGGAGTGCTTTCGAGACTGCGGTCACAGAGCATGAGAATGTCTGCTACCTACCTATATAAGGCCCACCCTACATCTTCCTCTCTCCACCTGCCCGTTCTTATCCCCGTGGTTGGTGTCCCTTCCTTACCTTCGTTTCCCCTCCTTTCCTTGTGTGTTGTGTTAAAAAAACCAAAAAAATATAAAACAACAAAAAACAAAAAAAGGCTCTTTTCAGAGCCGCCATTTCACAGTTTAACAACAGAAGTGGCAAATAAATGGTGCAGGGCCCTGTGCATTTTTTTAGAAGTCCGTGAACAGTTTGCGGACATCCAAAATGTTGGGGTGCTGCCCTATCAAAACCATTGAACTTTTCTCTGGGAGGAAGTGGTGGCTCTGAAAAGAGCCTTTTGGTGGTGTTTTTTTGTGTTTCAAAAACTTCAAATGATTAACACCTTCTGCAAAATGTATTAATGTAATTACAAAAGGTTGCAATGCATTTTGTACACTTCGCAGAAAAATCTGATTGCCAGCATAAGTAAAATGGACTCCATCTCTGCGAAAAAATGTATGTGCTACGAAACCTAATATTTTCATTGTGAAAAGAGGACATACCAACATCTCTTAAAAAGGCACAAACAGCCTTAATGACATTGCGCCTCGCTTTCTCCATTTGTGGACCAAATGAAGAAGAACGCAGCCACATTTGACTTTGCGCAATATGAGAAAAAAATGACTTGGGAATTTGGAAACATGTCCATGACCTTCCCAAGTCCTTCTTTCATTGTAAATTGCAAAGAATTTCCAGACACATGTCCTAAACTGTTCCCTCCACAATGAATTATGATTATGTCTGGATTATACTGTGTCTCCAAACTAGCACAGAGAGGTACCAAGTCCAGCCACTTCATTCCATGCACTCCATGCCAGTTCACTTCCACATGAGGGAACCCAAGATGTGCAGCTACTCCACAGTGTTCTGCATGCACCTCCATCCAATGTACCCATGAGTCTCCCAAAATCCAGATAATTCGTTTTCTGAAACACACAGCCGAGCTATCTGTTCATCTCTCAGGAAAAAGACTTTCTGAAAAACTCTCTTCTTACACAACACACCCAGTAAACTTTATGGACCAATCCCTTGCTCTGCTCATTCTCATTTGCATGCCTCTCCACCCCAAAATCCCTGTATGTAATATGCGGTGTCTGCGGACAACCGCCATGTCCGCAGAAATATTGTAACTCTTAGACAGCCCTTCTACCCTTTCCACTTCACTCTCTGCGCCATTCCCTCATTGGATACAGCTAAGCAGTCACACAAGCATCTACCAATCATATCCAAGACCTCTACATCTAACTCCATCATCATAGTTCAGCACTTCAAATGTACTGTTGTACATCCTGAGTACAAGTCTCATATCATTGGAAAGCACCTACTACAAAAACTACTGTATAAGACTGCAAGATTTCTGCTTGCAGCTGCATGCATATCCACCTGCATGAATACAAACTACAGGTATGTATATTTTCTGCACAGTACATGTACAACTCTTATAAATATATATAAACAGAGTAACTGCCACTTAATCTGTATAACCTATAAAATGAACTTACTGTCATTTTTCCCATCTGCTATAATCAACTGTCACTTCCAAACCTGTCTGCTATCTAAAACATATTTTACACACACAGCTATTTAGAAAAGTGTAAATGAATATTAAAAGATGGGAGAAATAACAGTATAATTGTAGAAAAACACTTAGTAGTGTATTATAAAATTACAGACAGCCAGGATAAGTTCATGCATCTGTATACACTCACACAGCTAGACATTATCATTAAAAAGCTCCCAGCTAAAAAAACAGCACTGCCTCTACATCACATCCTTCTGCTTATTACCCACACCTTCACAAACGCATACATTTCAGCCTTTTCTATACATTTTCTGCCATTTACCCTATAAAAATAGCAAAATAAGAATATCATTATTTCTTCTATCTCCTAACATCCAATAACACAGCCTTAAGAAACCAAGTGAGTTTCACGCGCTTAGTATTATACTCATTTGCAAAGCATGGTGAACTAATGGATTGTAAGTAAAATATAAAGGCTGCACATAGTCAAAGGAAACTGCATACACACACTATGTTCAGTTATCAAACAACAATACTACTACAAAAACATAAAAATCAACGTCTAAATTAACAACAGTGCTATAAACACACAAAATTACCAACCTTTTTCTTTTACAATTGCAGTGAAGACCCCTCTTCTGAAAAGCAGCAGCATCTGGAGATCAAACAACAGCTCAGAAGAAACCTGCTCATTCCAAACAAAAAAAGTAAGTGCAATACATAATGTTCTAACTGTTACTCAAACACAAAGTGGGGTCGATTCATGGAATTTGCCAAAAAATGAGGATTTATGTGCCATTCTGCCCACAAATCCCCATTTGTTAAACAGGGATTTGCGGGCAGTATGGCACACAAATCCACGTTTATCGGTGCACAAATTCCATGAATCAGCCCCTAGAATGTTAGTATTCCAGAACAAAGAAATGTTTTAATTCTATACCATTAGATTTAGTATTAGTGCTTCTCCTCACCACTAGCTTACTTTGTATTGTCATCTAAACCCCAGTATAGTAACACGCAAATACTAGAATAGCCTTCCCAACAAGTTGTAGCTGCCAATTACAGAATCACACACCTCCACATACATCTTTACCATCATACTCAGACACTCATGCACAAGGCACACATACATTGCAAAACAGCCCAACCCATACCTTCTTTTTTATCCAACAGACCCCAAAGAATGCCTAACAAATAGCAAGTCTGTAGAAAGCAACGCAGAAGTAGAGCAAATCAAAATAAAAATGTCCAACATAAGCATCCATTTCTAGCAGAATTTGTACAAAAAGTTCAAACCAAAGATCTAATAGAGTCATTAAGTGAAACAAAACAAGCTTCCAGTAAAAAAAAGTTGCCTCATCTTTCAAAATGTAAAACGAAACAGAAAGTGATTAACAAGAATTCAGCTACCACTACTGCTAAACTGCTCCTATAAATCTTGATGTAGTGGCAAGTAACCATACCAAAAAAAGTATTTTACAAAAAAACATCCAGCACAGAGTCCTTCAGAATCTTATAAAAACAGGAGAGAAATCATGCACAACCCTTAAAACCTACCGTAGAAAATTAATCTTAGAATCTCTCATAGATAGTGCAATCCTTCTCAAAAGGAAGTTATTTATTTTAGTGTTAAACAGAATGAAACCACTAACAAAACTAACTACTAAACTACAAAAAAGACTTCTCAATCAACAGAATGTTAACAAAAATAACTTCTTAAATATCTGTGGAGGTGAATGGAGACAAGCACAGAACCATATTTTCATGAAGAAGCATACAAACAAAAGCAAACAAACACAATTTCCATACATAGCAGTGAACGAGGGTATGAAAAGCTTAATAATACCATAATGGAACAAGAAATACTGCTTACAAAAATATCCCCAGAAAACTCAGTATCACCTCTCCATTCGACTGAACCAGAACGTCCAGTGTACAAATGGCTGTGCATGTCAATGTGTAACATTGCCAAAAAATCTTTCAAATCTTTATGCCAGTTCCTCAATCAGTATGTGAAAGGCAAAGACAAAATCAAAATGAAACTACTACAAAGTATGGATACCTGTCCAGTGCGCAAATACACAGCACTACAAGGGCATTCATTAGCCTGCATTTCAGGACCTATTTGCAAAAGCACCTTCCATCATATCACAATGATATCAACACATCATTCATCTATAAGAAATCTAGTCCATAAACTGTACTATGCTAAAAGTCCTGTTTTAGCACTAGCCAATTTAAATAACAATCTTCTACATGGTACAGCCAAAGACCTACTCGAAAGAAATAGAGCATATCTACTTGAAGAAATAGAGTATATCCAGAGAAAATATTTTGGAAGAGAAAGCCACTTAAAAAATACAATAGCTTTACAACAGACTAGGAACAATTGTACAGATGTCAACCTTCTACTACAAAATTACAAAAAAGAAATACTAAAATTTAAAAGTACATCCGCTGTAGTACCAGGCCATGTGTCTGTGTGTGTTGCCGCAGAACTTTTTATAAAAGTAACTGTAGACGTAACATACAAAATAGAAGACAATGAAGATTCCAAATGGTTTGAATTAGCTCTCTACGTTATGGTAGAAAACAAATACGAAATAACTGACCCTTTAATACTTTGCAGTTACTGCACTGCAAAACTTGACAACAACCAAACTCCTTCACATGCTATCACAAATAACTTGGAATTATTACCACTACCAAAACGACCTGCAACAACTCAATTTATATGAGAGCATCATAATTCAAACAGTGCATGCATTTCAAGCAATAATATGCATTCAACCAAAACCAGTAAAATTACCTCCCTCTGAATTAGTGAAAGGCATTCGTGGCAAAGTAGTTTATTTACCATTAGATCCGAAAGAAAATATGCACACTCTGGGAGTGCAACGTCCAATAGATCAATCTTTAATTGTCTTAGTAAATGGTGTACCTACAAAAGACAAAAGAATTTGGGAACAACTCATGGACTTACATAAAGTTAGACAAGCCTTGCAATATCTGAAAGACAATAATGAATACTACAAAGAAATTAATATTGAAGAAAACCTGAGGGAAACCACTGAAATAATTCAAGAGTCACCAGAAACTGTTCAATTTCAACTTCAAGATCCTGCTACAGTATCCAATATTTTAGACCATTATACAATTTGTCCATTACACTCTAAAGACACCATAGATGATGGACTGGAAACGTACCAAATGCGATAAACCAAAGGATCACCAATCCGCATATTGGAAAAAAGGAGAGAAGCATTGGCCTCTCCTCTACTCTTTCCTACTGGGAAAGGAGGAAGATACAATGATAGACCCACTCAGATAGCAGCATCAGAATACCACTCTTTACAAATGTATTCTGAAGATCCCAGATTTAGACAAAATGTGGAATGCATATTCCACCTACTCTTTAAAAGTGAACTAGCAACCCTATGCTACGAAGTTGCACACACATTAAAATCAGGTACCCATTTTGAAAATATGTCAGCTACGCGATTACTACAAAACGTGCAAGAAAAAGATGAGGTTCTACAATCAAGCATTGCAAATCTGTTAGCAAACATGCATGTTACAAAGGAATACTGGTTCCAATGTCAAAGATGTAGGTTGTATGATAAGAAACCTTTGCCCACCCACTTGGTTTGTTACATTAAGTTGTACAGAATATGCATCAGAAGATTTACATGATTTCCTATATGCATAGCAAACAAAAACAAAACAAACATAGATATACTAACAACTGGAGAACTCTGCTCTCTACATCCTGTTAATTTTTCAAGATATTTCCATCATCGTTTCATTGCTATGCTGCACTTTATTTGTAATAAAACTGTTCCTCCCCTCAAAGAAGTGCAACACTTCTTTTGGAGAAAAGAATACCAAGCCAAAGGAGCACCACATATCCACATGCTTTAATGGATTAAAGTGGATTAAAGATGCTCCTAACTTTGGTCAAGGCAGTGATGCCACTGTTTTACAGTTTATCAAAAAATATGTCACTTGTGCAATTCCTTCACAAACAACAAATAGTGACCTTCATGCACAAATTTTACAATTTCAAAGACACAAATGTGGGAAATATTGTCTTCGCAAATATAAAAACAAAGGGAACTACTACACCAAATGCCACTTTGGTTTCCCTAGACCAGTACAGAAACAGGTCAAGTAAACAACTTCATGTCTTCAGTTAGGCATAGTGTCAAAGGTAAATCACCAAAGAACACATATTACATAAAAAGAACAGAAGAAACAAAATGTATCAATGATTACAATGCAATCATTGCCCTCTTATGGAATGCAAACATAGATGTGCAGTACATTGCAGACAATGCCACAGCAGTTGCACAATATGTTACGGCCTACTTAACCAAAGAAGAAAAAACAGAGCTTCAAGCCCTCTGGGATGACCTATCATCTGACAAAACACTGTCACAGAAATGGTACAGTTAGGCATAAAAATGCTCTCTCATAGAGAATGTGGCTGCTATGAAGCTGCAGACCGTTTAACCAGTACTGCTTTGTAGGGAAAATCTGAAAATATAGTATGGCTAAGTCTTGGTCCTGCAAAATCAAGAAAAATAGTTCTCAAATCATATGAGGACATAGAAACAATAGCCAAAAATGATCCCAACAACCAAGACATTTTGAAAAACAATTTACTAGACACATACTACCCAAACAGGAGTACCACTTTGGAAGCCACGTGTCTATACCACATAACCCAAAAGTTCACATACAAAAATAATATAAAACCAGATGAAAACAAAGGTAGATACAGAGTGACAAATTGTGAAGGCAGCTTAGTGAAACTTACCAAACAAAGCTCAATTAATCATATCAAATTGTCATTAAAAACTCCTCAACATAAATAACTATATTACATGTCCCTGCTACAACATTTAAACCATGGAGAAAAGAAGAAGAGTTACTAGATATCTATGACTCCTATGAAGATGCTTTCAGAGCAAATGAAAGCACTATAACAGATGTAAACTTTACACAGTGCAAAACAATGTTGCACAATGAACAGCAACATGAAGAAGAACTCCAGGCCCAACTAGATGAGGACACTCCCGACAGTAGTCAACCTTCTGTAACACGATGCCAAGAACCACAGGGACAGCCACTAATAGCAAATGAGGAAGAATGAGCTATGACAGAAGTAGAAAACACCATGTGTCACTATGAAGAAGATACAGAAGACTTCACTGTACTGAAATCAAAACTGAATAATGAGCAGCGTAGCTTTTTCCAAAAAGTAACAAAACAAATTGAACATGGTGTACAACATGAAAATAAAAACTGTACCTGCCAAAACTACAAACCTATACTGCTGTATGTCAGTGGTCGAGCTGGTTCAGGAAAAACATTCTTAATCAAAATCATCAAGTTCCTTCAACAATTGACAAACAACAAACTGTCAGCTGTTGTAACTGTACCCACAGGTTAAGCTGCCTACAACATTGGCAGTGTAACTTTACACTGATTACTACTCCTTCCAGTAGAACACCAAAACAAATTAGATTATTAAAAACTTTCAACAGAAGCTGCAATGGAACTACACAGAGTTTTGAAACAAATGAAAATGCTACTAATAGATGAGGTGAGCATGGTCCCCAACCTAATGTTGGCTTTGATTCACCTCAGATTACAAGAGTTACTCAAAACAGACTACGAAGGGCTCCTTGGAGGAAAACACATTATTGTTTTCAGAGGTCTTCTTCAATTGACACCAGTGAAAGGTGAACCAATTTTTAAGACCTTAGGGCACAAACTCTGCCATAAAACTGTTGGCAGCATAGGAAATGTCAACCTTTGGCAACATTTCCAATACAGAGAATTAACAGAAAACATGTGCAAGTCTGCAGACGTCACATACGCCAACATTTGTTTTATTAGTATTAGAGTTGGTGTACTCAAGAAGCACAATCAATATTAAAAACCCGGCACATCCATGCATTCTTTGGCCATAACTCATGTGCCACTAATGTCATGGAAGAATTAGCACACAAAAATGTCAATTGTATGCCCTTGATGCCAACTCTTGCAAGCTGTTCAACATTCAATGAAACAATGTTGCAAAAAGTAATGCAACCAATAATTGAAATTTGCTCCACAGACAAACTGGTATGCCACTACCCATGTGTCAACAAACCACAACAAGACTAATTACCTTAGAAAACTCTATCTCCAACACAGCTGGTTTGGAAAAAATATTAAAATTATCTTTAAACTGTAGAGTAATGCTTAAACATAACCTTGATGTGGAGCAAGGACTAGTTAATGGACCACTTGGTACAGTTGTTGGCTTTCAAACATACCCACGTGACAACAACATTCAGTTTGTCAATATTCTCTTTGATAAACTAACAGAAGTTAAAAGGATAGGATGCTCAACAGCCCGATTCCTTCTTTTCAAAGAAATGTATTTACACAGAGAACAATTTTCTCTAATTCTAGCATACGCTGTCACATCTAAAAATCACAAGGTCTTTCCCTAGATAAAGCATTGATAGATATTGGGAACAGAGTCTTTAAAGAAGGCATGACCTATGTAGCGCTATCACGCTTATGTACAATTGACGGCCTATTTCTAATCAACTTTGATGCAAGTAAAGTAAATGCTGATATACCTTGCATTCTAGAATTCAATAGACTACGTTCACTGTACACCCCCATCTAAAAACCTATCCTGTTCCACAAAAAGCAAAATGGTGTAAAAGGAAACTACTTCAAACAGAAACAAAACAGGATCTCACTGCAAATCTATGAAAGAGAGTAAAAGAAGCTAATACTTCATCAATTACAACAACCAAAGAAGAATCTACAGCTCAAGATAACTCAAGTACTTCTTTAAAGAAGCAACACACACTCCAAAAAAATGACTTGTACACAGAACTATCAGGTCCATTAAAATTTTGAAATATAACTGGTGTAAATTGCTGCGCAAATGTATCAATAAATATTGTATTCCAATTGCCACCAATTATTGACATTTACTTACACAATACAGACCGGTTGTGTTTGCAAATATTAGTCCTTCATAGAAATGCAACCAACAATCCTGACAACACCTACAGTGTTAATGGAATAAGACAAGAATTGGACTACTGTGCTGGAATGGTCAAATTCACTATAAACTCACAAGAAGATCCACAAGAATTTCTGATGTACTTACTACAAGTACTGGAAAACCAAAACATACCTATAAACTCTCTGCAACCATGTGGCACAGGAAGAAGTCCCTAATGAACCTTTCGTGTATGTATCAGTACCTAACTGTGAATCCATTCCATTTCAGCAACTTGTACAAAATGCAAACCATAGCAGGTTATGTACTACCTGCAATTCAGATAATCGCTCCACCTTACAAATGCAGACACATAGTAAATATGTAATACTAATGAGATGGTACCAAAAACAACTGCACGCTGACTGGATTCACACATGGTCAAGTATCACATGGTATGAAAATCTTCACAATAATAGGTTTAATCTACCACCTAGGAGCCACAACCAATGCAGGTCACTACATTGCATACATAAAGAAGAATTGTGGATGGTTTGATTGTAATGATAGTACCATTACTTCAAAGCAGAGATTACCAGCAAATCTTATAAATGCTTATTTATTATTCTTAAAAACAAAATTTCATAACTAATCAGTGCATACACATTAACAAAATGTCAATTAGAAAACTATAAACTATAAAAATATAAACAGTTAAAATATGCCAACAGGTATCTAATTGCCCCAAGATTCTGCAACAACCAAACAGATAAATCAATACCACTAAAATATAACAAAAAATAAACAGTTAGAATACACCAACAGGTATCTAACTGCCCCAGAAAATCTGCAACAAGCCAAAAAATAGAACATTAGCCAGTGACAACAAATAAGCACTGAAAACAAAGAAGGAAATATATTGTACCATAACAAGTTTTTTTTTATCCAGCATGGATTTTCTTTCCCACAGGCCCAATGATTTAATAAGCAAACACAGAAACTGAGCAAATAACACAGTACACAGGTTTGTGAACTACTAAATATGAGGGTCGAAATAATGTAGAAATGTCTATTATGCAGTAATAGCTCATTATGAACCACCTACACTAACTTGATCTTTTCTTTTATCACAGAAATTGAAAAAGAATATCTGCTCCAGTTACCCAAGTCATGAAAAAAATATATCCAATCACAAAAAATCAAACAGTAAGTATATATAATAATTCAACTCCCAAATACTGCTCCATAAAACAACCATTCAAGCACAATACAAAATGTTTACTTCCATGGATATGTTATACTGCAGTGCTTGTTACCAAACTCTTGAATCTTAATTGCACGACTTAGCCAAAACTTCACATACAAACTATACAAATCAAACAGTACACAAACTTTAGATTTGTGGATATTTGATTGATGTTTGATTCTATGGGTGTGTTATGTTGCGGTGGTTGTGGCCAGGGCCTAGAGTCTTGGGTGCACGGCCTTTTTTTTCTTCTAAATTCAACTCCCCATCGAAAAATATAACACCGGATTTGGCCTCCTAATACCAGTGCACTGAGACGTATGTCCAACATTGTTGACAGTCTTATTTCACTGCAGGGTGTCAAAAGGCATGGCAGGGTGACCGAAAAACATGTGCGATCCACGTGTGAACACCTGCATGGGTCTGTGAACATCATACGAAGGGCACAGAAGATCCCTTCATCTCTTTCTACCAATATAGCTACAATTCACTCAGATTGACTGCATTCAAGCAACTACAGCGGTGTTCCTCAATCAGAAACACAAACCCTCAACCTTGCCTTCTCACTTTAGCTCAACAGTTCAGATGCATTTTTGAACACTGAAAGTGTATTTCCGCTGTAAAACAGTACCTGCTCTTTCATAGGCGGCTTTCCAATACCTTTTAAGCTTTACTGTTCCAGGATCAGCAACCATCAATCACATCTAAGGAGACATTCTATAGGTATGCTATAAACCATTTTTTAAAAATGATCAAGTGTGTTAAAAATATACAGTAGATAGATACATGTAAATATGTACACTACACTAACAATGTACATTTTGTATGTATGCAAAATATATCTCTTCCAAATTAAACACTGCAAATTGTATTACAGCACTATCTTTAAACTTGAAAAAAGGCATTTAGTAAATAAGTAATATCTGCTACATCATTTTAAACTTCTTCTGTTATTGTTATTTGCCCATAATACATGGCAACCTGCAATACCTGTATACAGTTGTGATTTGCAATATCAAAATGACATCAATACTGCTCTGTAATCAGTTGTTACTTTAGTTGTGATGTTACAAAGCCTGCTGCTTGACGCAGCACAGAACAGAATTCCATCTGCAACTGCGGCGATCAATTAAAAGCGTGATATGGTTTTTAAATCTCTTTCTTTTGGAATAGCGTTTGGGGACACTTCACAGCTGTGCACTGATATAGAACTGCACATCCATGTATATTTATTTTATGCATGACGTTTAACACATGAGATAAATAATCTATATAGTTTTACTCATTTTAAGGCACAAAAGGAAAAACATTTAGATACATTTTTATTAAACTGCTTAAAATGTTTTTCTGCATCACAGAAGCTTCGTGTTTGCTTTTTTGTATCTAAACACATTCTACATATAATATATGTATTACCAAATGAAGAGCTCTTACTTTACATTAGTAAAGGTATGAAAGGGAATGAGAGGGGTTAGCCATGTTTTATAAAGAATAAAATATGCCTTACCGTATGCAAAAAGAATTTATTTGGTCATCCGGCGCCTGTGTTACTTGCAATATCCTTATGTTGTATAATAGAGGGTGCTTTATCTCATGCATGTTTGCAATAACAAACCACAGTTCTGAGTCAACGTATTGGAATGTGCTAACACATATAGCAGTTACACCATGACAGCCCTTCCATGACAGTTTGACTACGGCAAGGGAATAGTAACAATAGCATTTCAAACTTGCTATTGCGACACCTAAAAAAATGTAATTTGGTCTTTTCACATGTGCCTTTTAATGAGCTTAAATGCTTGTCAGAATTCAAGAGAAAAACATTCATCTATTATGCATTTGTGAAAGTATTCACAAAATCAATAACACCCTGAGCCAAACTCATTTGCTGTTATTGTCAATCGGTCCTGTGCATTTACTACAGGATTACGAGTGGTGGAAAGAAAATGTTAATCTGTACTTCTGAAGTCCAGCATACATTTATAAATGTTCCCATAGTATTTATATTTATTTTTATATTTATTTATTTTTATTTGAGTTGTATATACCACAAAGCCAGCTAGGAAGCAATGAATTTCTCTACACATAATTGAGGATAGCATATGATGTAAGGGGGTTGGGGGTGGCATGGGATGTTCCAACAATGAGGGGGGATGTGATGCAATTACATAAGGAACCAAGGTGGCAGCTATTTTATTTTATTTTTTACATTTATATAGCACACAGACCGCCCAGGGGCATTACGGCGCTGTTACTTGCAGCAATCTTAGTTACAATATGCATAAGTTAAAACATTTGGTATGGACAGAAGAGTAAAGTCCTGATCTATAAGAATACTGGTGTGGTCCAGATTGATACGAAGGACTTGAGGGTCAAATCAAGAAAATGCCCGTTTCTTGTGTTTTTCTTTATGTACCTTGCCAATTTCATCTTGATCCTGGCTACTGCAAGAGCTACCCACCTGAGCAACAGATATGTGTGCATATATATATGTAAGTGACGAGGACACGGCATGGGCGTTTTTATCAAACTTACCTCAAAATCATTGTTGGCCACTCACAAAATACTTCGAATCTCCCCAAACATACCACTAAAATATAACAAAAAATAAACAGAATACGCCAACAGGTATCTAACTTTGTTGTTACACCTAACAAAATGTCATTTGGACTTTTAACATGTGCATTTTAATGAGCTTAAATGCTTGTCAGAATTCGAGAGAAAAACATTAATCTATTATGCATTTGTGAAAGTATTCACAAAATCAATAGGACGCTGAGCCAAACTAATTTGTTGTTACTGTCAATCGGTCCTGTGCATTTACTACAGGATTACGAGTGGTGGAAGGAAAGTGTTAATCTGTATTTCATAGGACTCCATGAGAATGATCGATGGATTACAGTGAACAGTAATGCTGCCATGTTAATTTTGCAGATTTTGGACCTTAAAAGTGAGGTAGACCTTGATGCTAGAGGTACCCCACTCGAAGGTCAAACTCTGAATTTGGCAGTGCAGTAAAAATAGCGGTAAAAAGTGATGCTCACAGAATTACTGCCACTTTTCTACTGCAGTGGCAAAATTGAAATGAGGCTTTAAAAAAAAAAAATCAACAGAAAGCAGAAAGACCAATTCATGTTTATTTGAAAAGAAGAATTCCGGCATTTCGCACCTTTAGCTTTTGGCATGTGTCCTATGCTGGTGGCAATTGAGCCATACCAAGTCCCCCCAGGATGCGGCACCTAATGTGACACACATAAATGTGCACTGTAAAAAGAATGTTTGGTAAAGGTGCATTATTTTGCATTCATATATGTTTAAAGAACGTTTTGTAACAACTGACATATAGTGTCATAAAATATTGAAACACGTTTTGATCTAAAAACCTTTCAAATTCACTGAAAACATGCTGTTAAAGGGACAATATGGCTGGATTACCCTGACCAATATCCTCAGTGGGTTGCTTAGTGGGCCCTGCAAAAATGGCTGAGGCCCAGGCCCCAGGGACTGTGCCCACTGGCCATAACCACAAGCCATGGAGAGTGGACAAATATCCCATTATAGGGCTATAGTGAACCCTAGTTTAGGTCCGGTGGCTATTAAGGGTAATATATTGGAACTGGGAGCATTCCTTCGCAATTGAGCCATACTACCATACTCAATATGTGCTGCTCAAAGTGTCGAAGTGACCAATATGTGCTGCAAATCATTCGATATGTTAAAGGAGATTTATAGCTCTTTGATATATGTTAAAAAAGGAATTATACATAACTTATATACAGTGCTGGAACATCATGAAGCATCTTCAGTTTTATATATATAGAGCAATGCGTTTAGCTTGAAAGCAGGACAACGCAAAGGTTTGAATCAGAGTTGTGTGCTTAGGGACAGGTTTCCATTATTAAATGTGTTATAAAAGGTTAATTAATTAATCGATTATACACACACACATACACATATGTAATACAGAGAGAAAAGATATCAATCTCCTTTTCCCAGCATGACAAGAGACAAATCAAAGAGACCAATACTTATGGACTAGGTGATCAGGTGACAAGAGCATGTCTCATCACTTCTGGTTTATAACTTCACTTTCTGTCTGTAACATCACTTCCGGTGGCCATCTTGGATCAGTGACATCACATCCAACTGCCATCTTGGATTGGTGACATCACTTTCTGCAGCCATTTTGGCTCTGTGACATCACTTTTTGCGGCCATCTCGGATCAGTGACATTGCATCCTGTGGTCCTTTTAAGTCGACCCAATCTCCAGCTGAAGGCCACAAGAGACTCCTCTCGGAAGACCATACAGGAAGAAATTGCCTCCTCCCAGCAACACAAGGGAAAACATTAGAGAGACCAACCACTGATGGACTAGGCAATCAGATGACGAGAGCGTGTGACATTGCTTCTGAACTAGGGGCTTGCAGCCTGGAGCATCCCAATTAAAGGTGGAATAGTGAAGGGTGAAAACCAGTCATTGACCACCCTCTTTGTCTCTTTTGCTGACAAGCCTTTGATTTTGCTTTCCTCCTGCTGTACCTGCAAATACCACCAGCTTGCTAATTACTGTGCTATCTTTTATACATTTACTCCTGCTGCTCCTGCTGCTCTTCCAACTCACCTCTCCCTATGCTTCCTCCAATCACACTACGACTTCCTCCTTTCCTATCCCTATCATAAAACTCCCATCTCAAAACTTCCATCTCTCTATTGCACCTTAGGCTTCCAACAAAAGGATGAGCTAACAATACCTCCCAAAGACTCCTCTCCTCTCTTCCTCTAAGACTCAACTTCTCTACTCATAGCTAATGTTGATTGTCTTTAATTTATGTAAGGCTGCTCATGTAATGTTCCCAGTGAATGTTCCATTTACTACCCTCCACAACCTGGTCAGAATGGCACTCAAACTCACCCCATTGTAAGAAGCTCACTGCTTGCCATCAAATCTGATTTCTTATACATTGTACATTATTTTGTGATCAAAAGAACATTGTTGCTCCATTCTATAAAAAATAAGAATAACATACATTTATAAATGTTCCCATTGTATTTATATTTATTTTTATTTGAGTTGTATATACCACAAATCCTGCTAGGAAGCAATGAATTTCTCTACACATAATTGAGGATAGCATATGATGTAAGGGGGCTGGGGGTGGCATGGGATGTTCCAACCATGAAGGGGGATGTGATGCAATTACATAAGGAACCAAGGTGGCAGCTAAGCATGGACTGAAGAGTAAAGTCCAGATCTGCAAGAATACTGGTGTGGTCCAGATTGATACGAAGGACTTGAGGGTCAAATCAAGAAAATGCCTGTTTCTTGTGTTTTTCTTTATGTACCTTGCCAATTTCATCTTGATCCTGGCTATTGCAAGAGCTATCCACCTGAGCAACAGATATGTGTGCATACATATGTAAGTGACGAGGACACAGCATGGGCGTTTTTATAAAGCATCAAACCTACTTCAACAACATTGTTGGCCACTCACAAAATACTTCGAATCTCCCCAAACATGTCTGGCGATCCTGCAAATCAATTTGGGAAGTGTGTCCATGTCTATTCTTAAAATTCAGTTTCTACTGCCTACTTCTTTCTTCTGCATAACTTGCAGGTGACACTATTACTTGAAGTTGTACAACTATGCCATTCCTGTTGTGAAATGAGGACTTTTCCCATATCCTTCCCACCCAGCAGAACCAGGTCAGATGCTGCATATGCTGGCATGCAAGACTGGCACACATGCATTCCATGTTTGATTGCAATTGCAGATGTTCTTTGGGAAACATTCAGAAAAAAACAACATGAAGAAGAGACTAAGAAAACTGTGTGGGAATCGATGAACACTTGGAGGACCTAGAGGCTTCTCCATCTTCTCATTGTCCAAGCCACAAATAGGTATTTGTCTGGTATAGTGGAATGGCTGAAAATGGTGACCGTTTCCAATAGACAATGGTTGACACAGCGATGACGGATGCTTACGTTTCTTAGTGTCTTGAAGGGTGATAGTTTTAGATGTGTACTAGAAAGTAATTGGATGCAAAATGTTGCGTAATCATATGAGGGTAATGGCAGGTCAAAAGAAACGTATCCTCATTACTCTGTAGTAAGATCATTTGCAAAGATTGCGTTTAAACAAAAAAAAGTGTTTTACTATTGCACATCTTACACCCTTTGTTTTTACAGCAAATCCAATGTGTTCTTAAGCAAAAAGTTCTGATTTGAATTTCCTGTATTAAATGTCCACTGTTCAAACTAGCAGCACCGGTCAGCGGTTGAAGTGGTTTTTACCTTTAGCTATTAAGTGGTACTGTAAGCGCTGCCTAGGGTCCCAAACCATTGCCATGGGAAGTGACAAGAGGAGAGAGATGGTTTGTGAGGAGGAACAACTGCCTGCGAATATTGTTGGCCTTGTACCCACCCAATGACTCACCCCATGATCTCTCTGAGGCAGCTCTGGGGTTGCACATTAAGCAATGCTTTCCACAGCAGTTGGTTTCACAGACCGGTTTGCTTAGGCCTTGGTGCCGCATCCAGGCCTCCGCCGTGTGTATGATTGCTATGAGCACCATAGGGCTCAGTTTCTTCTCGGAGCTAGGTCCAAGCTCAATACATGTAATAATAATAATAATAATAATAATAATAATAATAATAATAATAGGGCCAGCCCCTTGAGTTGTTAATAGCACTTTATGCAAAAACAATAACCTGTGAAAAGCATGTGTGTTGGGATTTATGGATACCATTGTTAAGGATTCTAATCGGGCATCACACACCGGACCAGGACCCTTGCCCTTAGCCTAGGATGTAGCGCTCAATTAGAATACTTTTTCTTTATTTCTTAGAATTCAGATTGAGCTGGCACCCAACCCATCTCACACCCCCTTTTAAAAATACCCCGGATCACAATGGACCATGAACCAGGCCGGTTGGTGGGAATACAATATTTATTTATTTTAAATTCAAAGAAAATCACACAATTTTAATATTGGGCAGCAATCACCAATGGGGTGATAATTACAATGTAAACTGATGAACTGCACTTGGTTGACCTTCTACTAGAACATATCCAAAGCACAGGTGACTAGGAGCAATTTTACTGTTCGGGTAGATAGCACCCGGGTTAAGATTTCCCCCTGCAATGTTCCCTCAAACCCCTATTAATCAATAGGAAGGATAATCAAGGAGTCAGGAATGCTAGGCAGACCTTCCACTGTGAAATGAGAGGCAAAATCAGATTAAAAAACTTTTGCAATTGCTTCAATAACACTCGGAATTGGTAAATAATTAATTTAAATGTGCGGTTGAATACATGAGGTAAATATGAGTTATCAAAGGATCAGGGATGTAATAACACTAGCAACTACAAAGCAAGGTACCAACAAAGGGCATAACATTCAAAAATCAACTTTGAATTGACAACACAGTGTAACCAGAATCACACACACAGAATTTGCATTTGCTAAATTACACAGGTTTAAATGTCAAAAGCGGTTTGAAAAACTAGTGAAATAGACAGAATTGGACTGCAGTTTTTAGGCTTGGTGATAGATGCACATCAACAGGGATTATATAAAAGTGAAAGAGCGACTCTAGCTGGATAACTGTATGAGAATTTCAAGGTGAAAGGAAATTCAGTCTTAAAAGTAAAAGCAGTTAAAAGAGCAAATCGGTTTAAAAAGGAAAGGACAAATTTCACTAAAACTAGATTTTAATTACTAGATTGTTAAAGAAACACACGGTACGCTCCAAGGTTAATTTGCAAGGTTAACCTTTTCACCCCGCGTTCAGCTCTATGTGGGAATTATTTGAATTATTCAAAATATGACTAAGGACTTATGCAAGACAGAAATGAATGGAAGAATTGTGCTAACACTAGAAAATCAAGGAACAGAATACACAGAGGATTCAGACTATCTTCAACAAGTTATCAGGGTATGGATTGGATTACTTAGAAGGTGGAACAAAGACAATGGGCCTCATTACAGCTGAGGTGGTAAGGGGTTAACTGCACCAGTAAAGGTGCCGGTGCCGTTAACCCGTACCGCCTCATTACGAGGTTCCCTCGCGGGACCTGCTCTGGATGTCTGGTCAGACCAGACATCCTTTGCGGGTCCCGCTAGGAGACCAGCATGCTAACAACGGGCCCCTCATTAACGGGGATTGTCCGGGTTCCCTGAATGGGAATATACAAGGCCCTCCAAAGTTGGAATGGCCCGGTATTTACCCATTCAGGGACCACAGACCGAGACCCGAGTTTGGAGGCAGCCATGCCCTTATTAAAGGCATGGCTGCCTCCAAACTCGTAATGAGGACCAAGGTATCAAGTTGGGGTATACTATGTGGTGCTATGGTATGGGCTAATATGCACAATCAGTGTTGGAGTTTGGGATTTTGGGACAGCCAACCGGGTTTCTGGACTCAAAAGATCTGGTCACGGCACAATGGTGGGACTGTCCTAGCAGAAAACAGCGGGGCCTCTCTGGTCATTGCACAGTGGCATGCAGGTAGAGG